>NC_091688.1:96570000-98970000 GCF_041296265.1 Equus caballus
TGAAAGCCAAAACCATCTTCAGCCACACAGCTTCCTGTCTACATTTACAGGACATTATTATTCCCCTGCCATCATCAATATAACTTTATATTCCAGGAAACTCTTGCCCAGGAAGATAAAAGTTACAAATAACTTTTTTGGTCATACCAAGAATTTCATGAAAGACCCAAACTCTTCAATAGAAATCCATAAATGACAGTTTGCATCTTCAGATTCTGAACCCATCACCTCAAAATCCACCCGTTTTAAATTATTACACTGTGACTCTTACCCAATTCTAATCCAGTCGCTGTATTGAAAGATCAGGCTTAAACTGGACTTTGAAATTATCATAAATACCCCAATTTTGTCCTCTTCCCGCTAAGATGGTAAGATGATGTCAATGCAGTGCTCTCCCTTACCATGGCAAGAATAAATTCAGCTCTGTCTTCTCAATGAGTTGGTTGGATAATATTTTGGGGGAGCCAGCATTCAACAAAAGTCATGACTGAAAAAGAGAAAAACAACATAAATCAAGGCAAGCATGTAATTACAAGAAAACCCAAGCACACCTCAGAAGGTCAGGATAGGGTGAGAACGGGGGTGCATAATAGCTGGAGGCAAACCAGACAATGAAGACCAAGATTCTGTAACAAAGGTCTGAAGTGGCTTTAACATCCTTAAAAGTAGGGTCTTAAAAGTAGCTGATGCATTCCTTCTTGGGGACTCAGGGAACAAAGACCCATATAACACCTTTGTCTTCTGTCTTCAGCAATATTTACCAAATGTGTGGATCATGGACTTCCTACTTCAGAGTCATCTGGAGCGCTTGGTAGAAATGCATTTTCCTAGGCCCCATCAGAAATCTCTGGACTTGGAACTGGCATATTTAATAAGCTCTGCATTTTAATAAGCTGTTTTATCAAATTAGAGAATCACTGAGCTAAAGGGTACAACCATCATATTAAAATTACCCTTCCCAATATGACCTTTTATTATAGGAGCTTTGACTCTTTAATTAAAACCCCTGAGAACTTCCGGATAGAATAGGTAGTGGTAAGGTCTCCATCAGTAAATCACGTGGCCAAAACTCTCTCTCTCTTAATCCAAGCTCCTTTCTCAACTCCATGGACTGCACCTCCCTCCCTCACCCTGACTCTAAGTGTTGACTGATGGGATAGGAGTAATTTACTAGTAACTCGACAGCAACCTGACTTCTCCTTTGGAGCAAATACTACAACTCCTATTCCTTTCATTGTTCAATTCTCTGTTTAAAGTTTGTTTCCTAGAGAGTAATCTCTGAAAGAACAGGGAACAAGTCTGTCTTACACTTAGGCATTTTTAAAGAAAAATTTATTCATGACACTTGTTAAAGAATAGTAAGGCAGACTTAACTCAAGGGAACTATTGAGAGAGTAATAAGGAACACAGCAATGGGGTTGGTTTTGTAGTGGGGGAGAAAGGTTGGACTCAAATACAGCATGAGCAAGTCGGAAGTTACGGTAAAGGAATGGGGTGCAGCTGGCGGCGGGGAGAGGTCAGTAAATGGAAAATTACTAACAGGAAATATTGGGCTTAAACTAGGTTAGGCTGAACCTAACAGGTTCTTGCTGAAGGCAACCACGGTGATTAGATATCACCTGGGGTATGATGGCGCATGAGGGACCTGATCAGGTATTGAGTGTGGTCAGACATCAAGGACAGGAGATTTTGGCTAAATTATTTAGCAGGATTCTTGCTAAAATTGGACAATGCAGAGACCAACATGGAAATCCAAAAGTTGAGACCAAGTTGAAAAGGAGCTCAGAAGAGCCTGATTAGAATTTGATCAAGGAGAGTGTTTGTCACCATATCTGCAGTTCCTATCACAGTGCTTTGCATCTACTACACCTGCAATGAATATCTGTTAAATTAATTAGTACAATGCTGGCAAATGTTGGTCAAATGCAATGATTTCAGTCTTATGACCACTTATCTCAATGGTGAGATAGTCTTTCTAACATTAAACATTGACCACAACAAGTTAATTTTTACATAGGATCCCTGCTCATCAGCGATGATAAAATAAAACTATCAGCATAAAAGATAAAATCAGAAAAAAAATTAGTGCAAGGAAAGATTAAAAGGTTTAGACTCTTAAGGAAACTTTTTAAAATCCAAGATAATACATTTACTCTCTGCGGAAACTTAGGCAAGCTGTTAAAACTTTCTGAGATTCCAGTTATCTGTAAATTGGTGGTTATATTAGCTACTTGACTTACCTGTGGGCTAGAAGAGTTGACAAACTATGACCCATGGGCCAAATCTGGGCTTTCACTCTGTTTTCATACAGCCTGAGAACAAAGAATCATTTTCACATTTTTAGCTAGTTGAAAATAAGAGGAAGTAGAGGGAGGAGAAGGAACAAGGGGAGAAGAGACTGCGTGTGGCCCAGAAAGCCTAAAATATTTACTCTCTGGCCCTTTACAGAAACAACTTGCTAATCCCTCTGTGATGGTTAAATTTAGGTGTCAACTTGACTGGACCAAGGAGTGCCCAGATTAAACATTATTTTTAGTGTGGCTGTGAGAGTGTTTCTGGATGAGATTAACATTTGACCCAGTGGACCCCGTAAAGTAGACTGCCCTCCCCAATGCAAGTGGGTCACATCCAATCCGTTGACAGCCTTGAAAAAGAACAAAATAGAGCAAAAAGGCAGAGGAAAGAGCAATTCTCTCTTTTTGTCTTTTTGCTTCCTGCCTGCCAGCCTACTTGATCTGGGACATCAGTCTTCTTCTGCCCTTGGACTGGAACTTACTGATTCTCAGGCCTTCAGCTCTAGACTGGAAGTATGCCACCACCTTTCCTGGGTCTCCAGCTTTTGCAAGTGCCAGCTTGTGGGCCTTCTCAGTCTCCATAATCACCTGAGCCAATTCCTCATAACAAATAAATTTATATATATTTTCTATTGGTTCTGTTTCTCTGAAGAACCCTGACTGATACACCCTGACAATGGTAAAATGCCGGAGAGTTGACACAGGAAGTTGAGGCAGGATAGTAAAGGTACCAACTAAAAGCAAACTTTTCATTAATAACGTTATTAACAAGTGTAGATAAAAAGAACCATTCACTAGCCACTAATTACCAGGAGCTAGAGGATATGTTGATTTTCTCCAGGAACAAAATCTCATCTGGAAAAGTGCCAGCAACTGGAGTCACCACCAGATTAAGTTTAGAGTAATCCGCTTTCATACTCCAAAATCTGTCTGTCTTCCAAACAGCCCAAAAAGATAGGTAGAATGGAGCTGTGGTAGAAATCATCATTCCTGCACCTTCCAAGTCCTTGAAGGCACTAATTTCTGCCGTCAAGTAATTGCTGTCACAGAACACTTTAGTGAATATAGACTCACCCTGGTCTGCCTGGGACTTTTCCAGTTTGGGCATTCCAGGAGCCCTCTCAGTTCTGGACAAATCAGGATGCTTGCTCATTCCAATATAAGGAGCATAATGGAGTGATCTGCTTGCTTCCAAGTGAGCTCAGGGTTTCAAGTTCCCCACTCAAAGTCTGGGTTGGGACCATCCATGACTGCCCTAAAAGGAAACTTTGACCTTGCGTAGAGATTGGGTTATAAGTGTCTACAGATAATTTACGTAACTGTTTTGCCACTGCATGCCATGAGCAAGTGTCCATTCTAGCAATGGAAAAACGGTTACTACTGCCTTTAAATCTTTAAAGCACATCCAAAAGTCACTTCCAGATCATCCAGAACCGATTCAGAACGCTATCCTAAAGTTTTGTTCCTCTGGAACCAGGGCCAACATCAATTTCTATAACATGGTTGAAATAGAGAAATAGAACTGCCCTCAGCAACAAAGAACAAGGGATTTATTAAGGGATTAGACCTTACACTTTTCTGGGAGTTGGCGGTGCTGCGATGTATTTGGAAGCAGAAAACAAAATTGTACTAGTTTCAGAGTAAACTCAGTCATTCCAAGTTAAACCAATTTAGAGTTTGTTGGTTTCTCCTTTCCTAGAGAAATGGCACATGAGTTCCTGAAGAAGGACCATCATAAGGAGCAGTGGTAGGGCATGGGGTTAGGGGTGATGGGAAGGTATCTGATTCTCCTTTCATATCCTGGGCCCTACACTCTGCTGCCATCTAGTGAGAATTTGATCCCACTCAGTGCTCAGAAGATGGACTCATTGGTCCACAGTGGATTCACTGAGGCAGCCCACCCGGTCTCTGGCCTTATGGCCCACACCTCTTTCTTCTGTGGTGTCCCTCAACAAGAATGTGACACTTCCTCAGGTCCACCATGTCACTCTCTCTCAGCTAACAGCTGTGCCCTCCTCAGGGACATGAGAAAAATGAGCAACTTTTCCATGCCACCCCAGGGCCACCAGAGCTCCATTAGACCCTCTACCATTGATGTTCTATTTTATGGCTCTCCTGACATGGTGGCATGGGGACCTCATGATACTGTGAGATGGCTTCCTTGTGTGGTTGCAAGACAGGGAATGAGAGAGGACAGATGCTCATACTTCGTGGGGAGTCCATCCCCCCTCCTTTAGAGAACACACAAGGCTCCTTCTCAGGGACCTTCACGCATTGTCCAGCTCTATCATTACCTCCCAACTCCTCTCCCTTTTCTAGCTCTCAGAAGGTTTACCACTTGTGTCTTCTCTGGTTTTATCTTTGTTTGTTTGTGCTGGATTCATGTCTCACAACTTTGATAAGATATTCTAACTATTCTGTACACACTGAACACTGTACTACATTACATTACAAATGTGAATTATAAGGCAAGGCTGGAGCATTCTCTACATGCCTGGTCACGATGTTGACCTTCTGCTAGTGCCCCGCTGACAGAGGCTGCTGTCAAACACTTTTGACATCCTGCACATCAATCAAGAAACAGGCTGCACCGAATCCAGGGCTTTTAAAACAAAGCAGAATAGTGGAGCCGAGAAATGAGAGCATTACTGATAAAGAGGACTTTAAATTTATGTGACAAAATTGGAAATTTATACTTTCCACTCTAAGCTTCTCAACACTAGCTGAGAAATCAAAAAACTCACAAATCCTGTCTCTTTTGGTTACAGTCCATTTAATTTTTAACTGCAAAATTTGGCTTGTATATTATGAAAACAGTTCCTTTCCTTCAAAAGCTACAGGCAAGAAGATGCAGTTTTTTCTGTCGAGGCCTCTGGGAAGGATTAGGAGCTATCATTCCTTTCTGGGCTAAGTTACTAGAACTTTAGTGACAAACATAGCGTCAGAAAACTTGGAAATGAGCAACAACATCAGTCAAAGTACCTAAAAACAAGGCTTAAAGACCTGTGAAGAAGAACTCTCAAGGCAACACCTGAGAACCAGTGTGCCCACTTTCCCCCACCCATTCTCTGGAAAGGCAAAATGGAAAAAAAAAACAGAATGTAAAACTGTGAGGAAAGCATAAGCTTACTCACCTTGGCTTTTCTGAGACGATCAGCATAAATACACATTTGACGCTTTCACATGAAGCAGATTTTAGTTGCTGGAAACAAAACGTGTGGATTTCTTCTAAAGAAAGGAAAAATAAATCTTTTTACTAGCACATTACAAGATTCTAAGAGCCTTTGAACTACACTATCATATTATCTTCCCTATGTGTCTATTGGCCACTCCAATACCGCTCTCCCAGCCCAGGCCCAACCCCAATGTGGTCTTAGGGCTTCTCTCAGTGCAGGCCTAGAAAGATTGCCCAGATCTGGTACCCAAGGTTGTAGAAAGTGCTGTAAGAGCTTTATTCTTATTTCTGATGACACTTAAGTAACAAGTTAAGCAAAATTTTAAAAGAAAGAAAAGTTAAAATGAAAATCATTCACTTGAAAACAAGCTGTCCGTAAACACTGTCAATAAGAATTTGCTGCAGCAATGACTGACTCCCCTAGTGAGCCTGGTGTTCTGACATAGCCATTACGTGTTCAAGCCCCATGGAAGAGTACGCACTTCTTACTGCTACATGCATTCAGCAGGTCAGGTGGCTTCTTTCTAGAAACGTATGAAAGATAGCCAAACAAAAAATTACAACTGAGGCCAACTTCAGCATCGTCCAACTTTTTCCTCCTTTCACTTCCTCTTCCTCTTCTTCCTCTTCCTTGCCTTCTTCAAAATTCTCATCATCTCTATGGCTTCTCCAATAAAGTAATATACACTATGTGGAATCATATTTTCCAGAATTTCTGAGTTTCAAAATCTGATACTAAAGTGAATTCTGAACTTTCATCCGATGACTTCATCTTCAGGTGTTATCAGCAGACTGAAGAAGTTAATTTTAAAAAAATGAACCACTCCACACTTGCTCAGCAATTGTTCTAACAGGGCCTGGAATCAGTGTTTCTGTTTTTCTTGATTGGTTGAACTGTAATTTCTTTCCTTTTTTCCAATCAATACTATAGCCATTATAATCAACTATTCCAGGGCCTTCAAAGCAAAAATGATCTGCCTTATCTGGCTCAGAGTTTATCCTGCAAGTTTTTGTCAGAACTTTGTTGGTAAAGTAGTCATTGGGTTCAACGTGGACATCTAAAACAAAAGACAAGTCCAGGATCTGAAAATTTTACTTTAAGAGCCTGAAGATATTTCGAGATGGTTTCATCATATTTCTGGACTACTTCACTTTCCTATTTAGAGGTTGGGGACATTTCTAAAGCAGAGGAACCAGAACTCTGGAATTCGATTGGGGTCTGACTTTCCTATGATTGCTGCTTTTTCTTCTGCTCTGACTCTTATTTCTCAGGGCTGTTTTAGTCTGTTTGGGCTGCTATAACAAAATAACACAGACTGAGTGGCTTATAAACTAACATTTATTTCTTACAGTTCTCGAGGTGGGGAGTCCAAGATCTGGGGGCCAGCATGGCTGGGCTCTGGCGAAGGCCATCTTCTGGGTTGGAGACTGCCGGCTTCTCACTCTGTCCTCGCATGGTGAATGGGTGAGTTGGCTCTCTGGAGTCTCTTTTAAAAGGATACTGATCTCCTTCATGAGGGATCCCCCTCATGACCTAATCACCTCCCAAAGACCCCACCTCCCAATACCATCAGTTTAGGTGTTGAGAAGTCAACATATAAATTTTGGGAGGACACAAACACTCAGGCCATAGCAAGGACTCCAGCCAGTTTATGCGCTGCTTCATTCACACTGGAAGTTTAACACTACCACAGAAAATTCCTTCCCTCATCAAAAAGACTGGTATAATGCTGCACACTTTATTTCCGAGAATGAATGTCCCCATAGATCTTGGCTTCCAAAGGAGTACATTTCACCTGAAGTTATTTCAGTGCATTGGCTCATCTTTTTACTGCTTAGGTGAAGTGTCAATGTAGCTTGAAGGTGTGTAAAACACAGTTTTAAGTCATTCCTGTAAAGATACCAAAACTTGAGGATTCTGCATCACCAGGTGCATGAGAATTTCTTCATTTACTTGCACTGTTAGTAACTTCTAAGAGGTCGGAGAGGACATCATCAAACAGCTGTCATCGGGATGCTTTCAGCCCTCACGGCTCCCGTGAGGAGGCAGCACAGCGCTGTCTCTCACCCTTTGGGCATGGCCCCCACTCACTACCTCTTGTGCCAGGGAGAGGTTTTAAACACCTCCCTCCCGCATTAGCCTGGCTTAGTTGTCTCTCAGATTCTCCTTTATACCCATGCTAGGTGCTGTCTCTCATGTAAGTAATAGTCGTACACATGTTTTCATGTGTACTGTGTTCTCTGTTTTCAGGGAGCAATGGAGCTCTCAAGGGCCCTGAGTCTAGTAGCACATAGGGAAGAACCACGGTGTAGAGGAGCGGTTTGGGTGAAGAGGGGAACAGATGTCCAAATGCTTCACAGTATCATCCCACCTAGGACCTATCGCCCAGTGCTCTTCGTCCAAAAGGCTGTCCGTATTCTGACTGCTGCCAATGACTCCAGCCCCTTCTCCTCTTACTCCCAATTCTTTCCTTCGCACATGTCCAAACCTGTGCCCCTGCAGTACATCAGCTGTGTCGTCATCATCACACTCGAAGGCCAGGACGTATTCTGGCTTCCTTCCTCTCCTCAAGCACACGTCAGAGGAAGGGCGATAAAGCAATACCCCTCTATCTGATAGTACATATAGCAAGTACTCGGTTGATATTGAGTGAATTCACAACACCTTCTCTGGTTGGCTTTTGCAATTGCATTAAATGGATATGACTTCTCTTCCTCATAACAGGCTTTAAAATGCCTTTTACAACCTTCTCACCTAATTTCACAAGATTTACCACAAAGTGAAGTCACTGTGAGTGACTTGTCACATCATCAAACTATTATCAAGATTTCAAGATGTTTTAAAATTGATTCGTCAGTTAAATGCTTCTCCATTGTTCTTTGGAGAAGCTCTAGAAATCTTCCTCGTTTCCTTCTCCCTGTAACATTATTTTATTTTCATTTATAAACATTTTTGCAAGATCTTGAAATAAACCACTTAGACAATCTATGAGGCAGTTTAAATGAACTGGAATTTGTAAGAAGTTTCCTTTTTAATCTGGGACCTCCAGGGCATACTAAAGGCAACATTTTGCTCTTGGAATTAAATTTATTCCATCTTTTTCTTTAGAAGTAATAGAGATTTTAATATCAAGGCTTATTATTTCAGCTTCCATACGAAGCTAAACACATCTAAAAAGACAACTAGCACTGTGAGAAATGAGGTATGAGGAACTGGGAATCCACGCCATACAGTTGGAGTTGAAGATACACATGTGATAGCCAGAACATACCTTTGTTGGGAATCGAGTGAAATTTTGTCAATGATAGGGTCCAGTGTTACAGTGAAGACACAATTGTTGTACAAAGGACAAAAACTACTGCCCTTTGCTTTTTGTCCTCTCCTCCAACTTGTCAATTTCCTCACGTGAAATCTAAGTCCATTATCAAATTATACCATGTTGTGAGTAGGCTTCCAGAACCTTCTCACAACCAACAGTGGCAATGAGATATTTCACTTAAAAATGCCCCAAGAAATCAAATAATTTTAATTTGATATTAAGAACTTTAGATTCTTAATCTATAAGAGCATTTCAATGCTCTATGCAGAGTACTATATTGTAAATTTAGTGCAGACACTTTCTTTTTCCTGAAGTAAAAAAAGTATAGTGTTAAAAAAGAAGTGCTGAGAAAAAATAAAGCAAGTTTAACTTGTATGTCCTACAGAAAAAAAATCTCACTGTAAAATAAAAATTAAAGCTCCCTCTTATACAACTGAGTCACATCTCATAATCAGAATTTGATAGTCAAACAATACGAAAAATCAGATCGTCAAATTGTGTTGGAGAAATAAGCATTAAAAATATAACTGAAGTATTTTGATTAAATTAAGGCAGAAAGTTCTACTGTCTTAAATTTATTTATCAAATATATCATATATTAAGCCTTGTTTGGGAATTACTTCTCAAGTTAAGCAAACATAAAACTTCTAGCATAAACACAGAATTCTCATGAAGAGATTCCAGCAGAATTAGACAGATCCTGGTACCACTACTTAACTAAAAGGAAGAGGAAATTGCAGGAGTCAAAAATGTTTGAGACATCCAATATTTGAAGCCAATGTAAACTATTTCTTCCTTGCTCACCATAGTTAACCATTCACCTCACTCCCAAAGGCTTGGGAGAATCAGAGTTAACACAGGCCTCTCAGCAACATCCTTCAGGGAGATCAACGAAAACAAACACTAAACTTTTATCATCCTTTCAAAGGAAAGATGATTAACTTCTCCAACTGGTTTTCCATTTTGCTGTTTGGTTTTGTTTTAGGGGTGGAAAATGCGACCTCACCTTTAGGATCTAGATTTCTTCAAGTACAGAGTCTTAGAGATAGGAATTCACCTGGAATACCCACTGCTTTGTATCCTCCCATATTTGTATTCCGTGTTTATTTCCATCTTGTGCAAAAAATAAAAAATAAAAATAAAGTTTATCATTCCATAAACTAACTTATTAAGTCAGAGACAATCAGCCACAGAAGATCATAAAATTAACTTTCCCTAAAGGAGATCATTCATTTTTATATCAATCAGACAAAAAGTGGTGCTGAAATATATAGCACATTTGGGAGGACCCAGATCAAGCCTGAAACAGCAGTTCAGGACCAAAAACTAAAAGGAAGTTTGCAAACTCAAGGTGAGCAAAAGTGAGCAACAAATTTCACGTTTATGCTGTTCCTGAATCTCTCTGTTACTCTAGTCATCTATATCCCCTAGACTTGAAATATAACTCAGTAAAGTTCCCAAGCATAAGAACCGGAAAAATATAATCAAGCTCTTCTGTAAATATTCAATTAATATTCATTTCATCATTTTGATATTTTTGTGACCAAACAAGGATCCTTATCTTGCAACAATTCTCTTTGGGCTATCCTTTTCTTTCTTCAAGAGAAGGATATCATAGTTTGCTTAAAAAAAAAAAACAAAAACGCAATTTCACAGAGTGATAATACCAAAAAGAACTTCTTTTGGAGAATGTTATAACAGACGTGAAATTCTCTCAATTTACCATTTTCTCTCAAATTCTCTCAAATTAGATACTCTCAATTTACCATTTTTCTCCTCTTATTCACTGGAAGAGATCCTCAGTCTCCTAAGAATCAGGTTTTGTTTACCAAGCAGATAAACAAAAGAATCCACCATTTATAACGCAAGAAAGATAATAAATTAAAAAGCCATCATGTATATTCCCCGTGGCATTTTTTATCAAGCAGCTGGCTCCTCCATCTGCTAATTCTCAAAAACAAAACTAAATCTAGATAGTCCTTTTATAAATTATAATATTTTTCTGGGAACATGGGGAAATCTTCAGCAACAGTGCCATCGGTGTCACTATATATAGTGAGAAAATAATATTTTTGTTAACTTTCTGATAACTTTTGGAATTAAGTCAGGCTTTTATGAAAATCGCCCCCCAAAAAGTCTAATTATAGAGTTACCAATTGGGTAACTGATCATAGATTCTAATTTTTTTCTAGTATTAGACTAATATTTAAAAATTATTAATACCTTGTTGCTGGGCATCAATAGAGGCATTTCACAGGGTTTAGGAAAGTATCTGATACACAGTGGGCATTCAGTAAATATTTTTTTTAATAAATGATAAAAAGATACTCCAGACTTGTCCTTGTTATTTATCTCCATGTGAGCCAAAGTTGTGTTTTCCCCGTTACCCTAATACAGTATCTGAATTTTAAACTATTCCACCTGATTCGAACCATTGGCCCTGCCTTAAAATAATCTGAATCTTTAAATGTAACCAGTGTAATTTACCCAGATCCACTAGGTATTTATTGAACACCGACCATGCAGAAAATACTAGAGGGATAAAACGGTCACTCCCTGCCCCCCGAAGAGCTTACAAAACAGGAGGGACAACAAGTGCATTAATAGTTATAAATTAAAGGAAAACGTAAGCGAAAGGTCATGGAAGAGGTCGCATTTGAGATGAACTGTGAAAAAAGGGTAACAAGTCTCTGATGGAGGACATTAGAGAAAGAGGGCATCCCAAGCAAAGAAAACACAATGTACTTTTTTAGGTCTATTCAGGGAACTATGACTAACCCAGTTCAACCGGAGCAAAGGGTCGATGCAGGGATGAAACGGAAGAGCAGCCTGAAAGCCGACGTTCAGGTTGGGGCTCAGGAGTCTATACTGACTTTAACAGGTGTAAGAGAAAGGCATTTAAGGTTTCTATTAGTCAAATAGCACAGGCAGATGGGATCAACAAGCGGAGTTTCACGAAGAGACTATTTACAAAATGTCGGCTGAGTAAGGTACATTGACGAAGGATGTGAACAACATCCGGCCAGCAACAGCGAGAAGGGTTACCGCGAGTAGGCCTGAAGGGGGAAGGTAAAGGAGAGATTCCTGGAACCTACAGAGAGATGCTACAGGTGTGAGAAATTGTCCCCTGACATGAGGTAAGGCCTTCTGTGGAGACAAGCAACCTACGGCCCAGGAAGGAGAGAGCGGGAGGAATACGTACTCAACCTATCTCCTGCTAGTGCCCCCTGCTGGCTGAATCCAGCTGGAAGCCGGAAGGCAAGGAAGCCCCTTGATTCCATACAGGTCTGCCTCCCCGGCCGAGAGGAGGGCAGAGACAGGGAGAGAATGGAACCAGAGGGAAGAAAGGAAGATAGCCAGCACAAGCCTTCTGAGTAAAAGAGAGACTTACCTCTTCTTAGGAAAATTAATCCAACAGGTATGGACAGAATCAAGAGATGTGCAGATGCAAAAACTAAGAATATAATAGAAAAGATAGTGAAGAAGGGCAGAAACAGGACCCTGGCAGTGGGAAAAAGAAGAGAAAATTGTGAGAAACAGTACAGCATTAAATCCTGGGGTGTCTCAAGGATTAGATTTAAGGGAAAAGGAAAATTAGAAGTCCAAAGTTGTAAATCTTGGTTCCTGGGAGAACAAGGCCATTTTAGAAACAGAAAAATGAATTTGGGAGCAAAGTACGTTGAATTCCTCAGTTTGGCTCAGAGGAATGGGCTAGACCTGGGGAAGGTGTGCTGAGCAGTCTCCTAGAAGTCAGGCACAGCCCAGGACCAGTGTCCCCCCCGGGTCAGAGCAAAAGGCACAGCAAGAGAAAGAGTCCAGGTCAGTTTCAGGCCCCGTATCACCCGTATACCCGTCCTGAAAAATCTGCTTTAAAAAATAAGACTGCCAGGCCGGCAGGTGGTGTAGGGGTTAAGTTGGCGCACTCTGCTTCGGCAACCCAGGGGTTCACCGTTTCAGATCCTGGGTACGGACCTACATGCGGCTCATCAAGCTGTGCTCTGGTGGCGTCCCACATGGAAGAACTAGAAGGACTTACAACTAGGATATACAACTATGTACTGGGGCTTGGGGAGAAAACAAAAAAGAGGAAGATTGGCAACAGATGTTAGCTCAGGGCCAATCTTCCTCACCACAAAAAAGCCTACCTTGAAAACATAATAATAATACTAATACTGTCGGACCCCTACCAAAAAAATATCATCCAAAATAACGTGTAAATGGGTAAGTCATAAGGAAGGACTTACCTCATGTCAGGGGAAATGTCTAACACAGAATACAAACTGAACTGTAGTAATTGTGCTTACAAAATACACTGCACACTTGTACATTCTCTTGAAAGAAAGTAATTTGGCAATAAAAATCCAAGCACGTGCCAACCAAAGCAGGGCGTGGTGGGAGAGGGAGGAGGAAAGAAGTGCCGCTGTCAGCCATTAAAACAGTGTGGTGGTGTCACAAGACTAAACACACTGATGAGGAGAAAAGAGCCATGTGTCTGGAGAAGGTGTGTGTGGATAGGAATTAGGACACAATAAAAATACTTACAATTAGAGGGGGTGTATGGATTACTCAACAAATTGTTTGGAAACAGTTGACTAATCTTTTGCAAAATATTGACTTGAGATTTGATATCATTTAGGAAAGACTTCATCTACAAGTAGCAGAAACCCAACTAACAGCTGCTTAAATAATGTGGGGCTTTATATGGCTCATCAACAAGAGCTCTGGGGACAGCCATTCAGGACTGACAATGGCTCACCAACGGCATCCAAGACCCGGGCTTGTTTCTCTCTTTTTACTCCGCCATCATTACTTGGCTGGCTTGTGGCCTCATCCTCATGGCCTCAGGACACAGCTGCCAGCTGCACCCTGTGACCTCAGGCATGTGTTCCAGGAAGGGAGAAAGGCCAACGGCCAAGTGCAAAATGGGCACACCAGTCCCACATCCGCCAAATCTTAACAGGGGTGGCGTCTGTGACTGGATTACTTTTCTCTTTAGTTTTTTGTGTGATCTGAATTTTTCCAATGTTTGTGCATTGGATTTTGTCAGAAATAAATTATGAAACTATTTGCATTTTGTAGAAAGATCAATTAACCAATAAAATCATAAATCTCTTCCTAAATCAGTAAGCTCGCCTCACTCTGTGATTCTCACTGTTTTGAAACATCTTAAGTTTTATTTTTACCACAGACCACTTACTAGCTTTCTTCTTGTGGAAAATGAGCTACAAAGAAAACTTACTTTTAAGTTCCAAACCCCTGGGGGCACAAAAATTATGGTTTGTCTTAGCAATAATGCTGAGTCTGTAAGAACTTTATTTAACGCAGTTAGGTAAGCCATGTATTTCCAAGCATCTAATTGCAACTGTTAAAAATCATCCCCAGCATGAGCTTTCCAGAAGGAGAAGATGTGGGAATGAGAAGAAAGAAAACAACCTACAATGAACTTTTCAGTAGTAATCCCTATTTTCAGATTTTGCTTAAATATTATATTCTATCCTAGAATATTTCCATTTTTACCATACAGATGAATATAATTTGTAAGAATCCAGTAGTATTGTAGAGTACTAAAAAAGTTGCTGGATTTTGGAAAGAACAGAAATGTCTGTGCTTGGGTCAGAAATAAATGCTCAGTGTTTCCTAAACTAAAATGGTTTCTATGATTAACCTATGTGATATACTGAGGATTGTAATCAGGTTAATTGCCTCATAATGTGTAGGCTAATCATACTACATTAATGTCAGAAAAGCAGTTAAATGAAAGCGTACAAGAAGAAAATGGTATTTAATTTTGGGTGACAGATTTTCTTTCATTCCTGGTCTTCAAAGAACTCAGGAAAGCCATTTTCCACAGGTCATTTCCTAATGAGTTAATATGCAGCCTTTGAATAACCACTCTGGACATCCTCTCAATTCCTAAGAAGGATGGAGGGAAAGGGCATCCAAACGGGCTGCTCTCTGGTCCCTCGTGGACCACTCAAAGTCATAGCTTACAAATAGAAAGAGGTTGAAAAGTGTCATTGCATTTTCTTCCCCACCTGTGGATCATGTGCAATTCATAAAAAGAGCAATTTCCTACATTACTCAAAACCAGTTCTGTTATCACTAAGATTAGCCTCATTCCTAGCCGTCTACTCAGGAGGTTTGCGATCTTTAGCAAGTCATTTAACATATTTGGCCTTTGGTTTTTTCACCGGTAAAATTGGTGCCATTGTGAAGCTGAAGAAAGATCAAGTTTTTTTAGTGCCTTGCACATAATAACCATTTAATATATTTTAGCTTATGTTATATTTATGTTTATTATGTTATGTTATGTTATATTTATGTTTATATATATTTAATATATATAATATAATTATGTTATATTATTAAAGTCCTATCCATTTTTCAAGACTCATACATTCTTGTCCAGCTCTCTCAATGAAACCATCACCCCAATAAGGTAGTCTAAGCAATCTGCCCTTGCTGATTCCTGTAAGATCTGTTATCTCTATTATTTGAGAATTTAATTACGTCTTGTCTTATAAGTCACTCCCTAGCTTTCCCATGTTCTCCCAAAAGGAAACTTTGCTCCCACAGGGTCTGAAGTCTTGCCCTAATCCTGACCAATGTAGGAGAAATACATGCTGTAATCCAATAGCCCCCATGGTCTGGAATGATTCATCCATTTGTATAAACAGATGAGTTTCATCCAACTTGCTTATCCAGTAAGCAGACTTTTTTTTCCCCTCTGGTTCAGGCCTCGGTTTCCTTGCATGTTAATCTAGGTGTCCAGAACCTAGCATCCTTCCCTGACCCAGCCTCCTTGGTTTGCTTCTCTCACTATCTCCTGCCAGTCTTTTCCCCAAAAAGAGATGAGCTTATTCCTGCCTCGTGCCCCCAAGCCCAGTCGCATGTAAGGATTATGTTAAAAACGTACTGATCACATAAGATCAGAATATATATCCTAGCAATGTCTATTCAAGCTTTCCTTGGTTTCTATCTTCCCTGTGTCATACCCCATCCTCCAGATTGGACCTCCCTTAATATAGATGCCCTAGGATTTCATCGTTGTGGGTACTACCTATTTAATTTGCCCACAAGCCCACACGAAGCCAGGCCTGCAGCCTGACAAGAAACTGTGAGGAAAAGATGGAGATTAGACAGACACTTACAGAGAAGTAACAAAGTTTATACTTTATCATAATGAGAAGCCCTTGAGGGTTTTAAAACAGGGAAGTGACATGATAAGATCTGCCTTTTAGGAAGATAGCTCTGAGTGCAGTGTGAAGACATCTGGATAATATCTTTTCATCACAAAGCTCAAACCAGTTATGAAAGGAAGGAAAAACCTTAAGGGCAGGAAGGCCCAAAGAGGGAGAGAGAAAGGTCTGATGTTGGAAAGTGACGTGCAGGTGCAGAGAAAGGGATGGAAAATGTGACAGAGGTAGAATCAACAGGATTTGACGATTAGTTGAATATTGAGAGGTAAGAGAAATGAGGAGTTAAATGAATTGCTTAAGGTCAAACATGACATGCATGTTTCTGGCTCATCAACTTGATTGCACATCTTTTGATGGTAGGAACGATCTCAAATGTTTTCATGCACACTTGGTGTTCAATAAATACGTGTTCAATTAACCAACAAAGAATCAATAAATCTGCCATGATATCTGCCACAAGCCTTGTCTATAAGGAATTCTCTTATCAAAATCTAGAACCTAAGCTGTGAGGCAATTTAGGTGGTTTTCCCAGATTTGCTTGGAAAGCAGCAGTGACAAAAATTGCACTGATGCCTGGAAACTAGATTACCAATTCACTCCCAGTTTTAGAAGGTAATATGCTGACCTGATCCTTCTCTATGTTATTAATAATCATTAGAGTTAATTTGTCTAGGTACTAACTCAGCTTATCTAATTTAAACCAAACTTAGATTATCTAATTTAACACATAGCGGTGGTTCTCAAACTTGAAAGGGTATCGATGTTACCTGCAGGGTTTTTCAATTAGATTTCTAGCCCCAGGGCTTCTGATTCAGTTGGTTAGATTGGAGTCTAAGAAACCACTTTGAGAATCACTGCCTTAGAACGATGTTTCCAAAACTTTGGTTATAAAAAATCACCTACAGTACTTACTAAAACAGAGTCCCAGGCCTCACCTCTTACTGCCTCTGAATCAGAGAGTTCAGGGGGTTGTGCAGAAATCTGTGTTTTTTTAAAAGTGCTTCATGTGACTCTTAGAATCAGCCAAGTTTGGGAAACACTGCTTTAAAGCATCCTATGAAGTAGGTGCTGTTATTATCCTTATTCTACGCAGGGAAAAACAGAAGCTTAGCAAGCTTTACTACTAATAAATGGCAAAGCTCTCAACCCTTCCACTGGAGAGCTAAGGCATTGTTCATGCTCAAATAGAAGATGTTTCTTATATGGAAGTGCTATGTGCGTCTTAGTAACAAGGGCTTTATCTTATTTATCACAGTGTCTCTAAAACATGGCAAGATGCATATTGAATGGATGGTTAGAACCAAAGTCTGTAAAATAATGCTAAGCTGCAGAAAATCTAAAAAACAAAGCTGCTGACAAGCAAAAAGACTCAGTCAATTCAAACAAACATTTAACTGAATTGACTAAAGCATTCAATCAAAATTCTCAACTCAGTAACTCTTGGTAAGCGGGGAAAAAATGTAGATGTTGACTTTGATGCCAGAAAAGGAATTTGACTATGTGTTTTATAACCGGTTTGATATTTATAACAAAAAAATATATATTACCCAGATGCCAAAAGCCTTAAAAGCACCTTACAAACCATTTTACTAGATTATTCCAGGATTTTCAGAAAATGAAATATCACTGTTTGCAGCAGAGTTATTACAAACACAAACTGTCTTTAAAATTATTTCTTCTGAAATGTTCCACAATTAGATTGAGTGACTTTTTAAATATATAGTATTTAGAATTATTTGATTGTAAACCTGTGTAAATAATAATGGCTAACATTTATTAAATGCTGTATATCTTTCAACACATTTATTCCTCACAACAAACATTTGAGACAGGTACCATTAATCTCATCACATACAGATGAAGAAACATGGGCCCAGAGAGCTATGAACCTCCCCGGGGGTTCACTCAGCCAGCAAGTGGAGGAGGCAGGCAATAAACCAGACCGTCTGGGTCTAGAGCTCACAGCCAAACCACAATGTTATGGCATCTCCTGTATTTTGAATAGAAACAGATATGCTCATTTCACTTCCTTATTTGAATTTGCATCTCTAGTTGTTCTTATTTGCAATAATAGAAGTAGATTCTAGATAGAACAGGGACAATAAGGAAGAAATAATAAAGAATGATCTCTCAAAGGAAGAGCTATCAATTTGGGCCATGCCTGAGCAGACGAAGCAGGAAGAGGTGGCCATTAGTTATAGGCGACAGAAAACTGGATGCCTATTATTTTTGAAAGAGCAGTTCTACAGGGACAAGCAAATCTGCCAAACCGTTTTGAAAATCTTCTCAATATGAGGCTTGCTACAGTGCTTTCCTGGAGGATCTGGTCAAAGGATCATGCTCCAGGTAGGTGGATGGATATTGATTTTTTGATATTTAGCCTCACGTTCACCCTTGGGGTTGCAGAATTGCAATATAAGTTGAAATTAGTGCTTCTCAGGATTGGAGTGGAAAATTTGCATGGATTCAGATGAATCTGAGAAATTTAAATCTCCAAATCACTGTACCTCTCTTGCCGGTGAAAGCAGAGCTTCCTGCCACCTAAGAAAGCAGCCTTCTCTTGCTTGAATATCCTGAAATGACCCCACCCAGAGGATGCTAATTCTCCTCAGTTTCTGATTTCCTCACTGGAAACACCTTGACAGAGGCAGAACAACATTTTAATAGGAATAAATTTCATTAGTTTTCCAATACCAGGTACACATTATTCATAATAAATATTTGTTGACTGAAGAGTTAGACAAAGCCTTAGAAGATTCCAGACTGTGGGGAGGCATTTTACAGCAGGAATCTAGCAGGCCACAATATTTTCTTCCGAAGTTTATTTTTCTAAGTCCACCGTAATGAAGGAGAAGATAATTACACTAAATTTATAAATGTTGAATCTCCTTCTTTCTGAGCAAAAGAACTCTCCACTTCCAATTAATAAAAATAAGAATGAAGACAGATTTTCCTAACACAAGAAAAGCCCTGAGGTAAAATTTAATAATTCTACTACAGCTGCTTTTTATTTTCTAAAATAATTTTTTATTTTTATCTCAAGTAATACATGAATATAGTTAAAAAATAAAATGGGATCAAAAGACTCGTAAAGAAAAGCAATTACCTTCTACCTTCTCTCTCCCCTCCATCCATCTTACTCTCTAAGGGAAACACTTGTTAAGTTGTTCCACCATTTATTTTGGTAGTTCACGTCAAACCTCAAAATAATATTTTTAGGCTGCTATTTTTTTTATTTAGCTACTTTAAATTGTATTTATTCACTATTATAATGTATGGGTATTTAGATCTCTTCTCCCACCCTCCGTCTATTCTCCATCTTTCTCCCAACACACATAGAAAGTTTTTTTAAAAATTGTTAACCTCTGTTTACACTTGTAGGAATTTGTGAAGCCAAGCACGTTACAGTGATTATATTTCCTTTCCTGTACAGTTTCCTGGAATTTCTCATTGTTTTCTTTTTTTTCATAACATTTATTTTTTATAATAATCCTCCTCTTTTTTAAGATTCAGTTGAGTAGATCCTCTGTGAAACGTCCATTTTTGCAGAGAGCTCTCTCCTGGAGTCTCCTGTCTTCCTGCTGCAAACCAGGCTGTTTCTCAGACTTGTTTCGTGACTGTCATCCTAAGGATTTTCTCAGACTGCACTTCTGGATCCCATTCTTCCTCCTGCTAATTTACTTCTTCATTTTACAGGAGTATATTCGCCTCAAGCTCCATTGAGAAATAAAAGTTATGCATGGAAGATACACTTTTGCGCACCAAAAATTGCGTTGGAGCCACCCTCCAAACAAATTACAGTTTGACTGAGTATCGAATACTTAGTTGAAAGTCATTTTTCCTCAAACTTCTGAAGACTATGTCACTGTCATAGCCCTAGCAACTCCTAGAACAATTCTCTGCACGTATTTGTCACACAATAAATATTTGTTGAATGTATGAATGAATGAGTGAATGAATGTGATACTTTTTCAAAACTTTGTAATTCTTTCCTGTTTCCTGCCATATTTCTGTCTTTACTTTCCTCTCTTTCGTTGTTGAAGTCCTCCCCCGTCAAATATATAGTGATCCTCCTTTGCCTACCTATATTTAAGAAAGAGCCTCTGAAAAGCTGATTGGGGGTACTACCCACGTAAGTGGTTCTCAAAATATGGCCCTCAGCATTATCTAGGAACTTGTTAAAAAGGCAAATTCTCTGGCTTCATCCCAGGCCAGGATCTCCGATTCTAGTGAATCAGAAACTCTGAAGATGAGACTGAGAAATCTGTGTTTTAATAAACCCTCTTAGTGATCCTAATGCACACAAAAGTTTGAGAACCACGTAGGCAATGCCAAGACTGGCCGCCATGGCTTTGGGGTGACCTGGAGGCGAGTGAGCGTTTACACAGGGAGACCTTTCGTATGGCTTAATTCTTCAGGGAAGAAGTCTTGGGTCTCTTGCCCAGATGTAAATATCTAACTGCTAGTGTTCTGCTGATGGTTGAGAGTAGGACACAATGACCCATGCCTCTGATATGACGACAAGATGAACAGTGACTCTTAGATCTCTAGAACTGCTGTAATTTTTGAACAAAGAACCATTGTTGCAATTCTCTAAGAGATCTAGCTTTTGGGGCCACTAATTCAGTTTCCTGTAACTCCTTTCTTAGACATGTATCCTTTCTATAGACTCTCATCACCTGAGGTCACCTGAGTGTGTCTGTGTTCTTGCCACCTGCAAGGACCTTTCAAATACAGCTTGAAATTATAAACACTTTGTCATTATATGCACTATTTAAATTAATTGAAACTCAACAGACCAAGCAAGTGTGTCATAGTAGCTGGGAAAACAACAAAATAATCCAGCTCTTCGTTTTAGAAAGTACATTTCATGTATTTCCCACAAAGTTCACTAGGTGGCACTTTCTGCTCTGCTTATAATCACTATTGACTACTTTCCTCTGGGCCCATCCATTAATGGAGTTCCTTTGGCCTCTCGTGGCGCCTCCTCAAGATCTAGTGAGAGAATGGTTGCATTTTGGTGACTCAACTAGTCTTTGGTGACTCACTCAATTAGTTTTGCTGTGTTAGTAAAGAGTCTAGTAATGTCTTATAATTGTTCTCCACTCTGTCACAAGTTTCATCTATTTTTACTTTGCCCATTGGGAAATCTGAATACTGAATTCCACATTCAACAAAATACAACACAATGGTCTTAATCTAGCATTTCAATAAAATGTTACTAATCTTTTCACTCTGAGGACATTTTCCCCCTTGCCATAGGGTCCAATAAAATGAACTTCAAAAGTTAACGATGGTTGCTGCAAATAAATACTGCAAGTCCCTGGCACAGAGTGGGGACAATGATCCTTTGGGTTTTATAGAAATTTTATTCTTTCAAGTTTAAATACTATACAAATCAATACTTAATTGATCATTAGGGGATTTTTTTTTCTTGTTTAAGAGGATTTCCTAAAGATTTGTCTTCAAAATTTTCCTATGTGTCTAAATTTTATTCATCCTTTACGAATCTGCCCACGCTTCATCACCTCAGACAAATCTTTACCAAAACCTCCCTCTGTTCCAAGCTGAATTAAGGGCCCCTCCTCAGGGCTCTGCACACCTCTCACATGGCACTCATCACACTGTCTCATCTTTTTGTGAATTATACCCTCTTTAAAGAGCGGAGCCGTGTCATAATCATTTCTAGATCCTATTTCTATTGTACTCACTGGAGCATCTGGTTAGATTTTCATTTGAAAAGTAATATAGGTCCTTAATTGTTTGATCAGAATCCTTTAACATTCATTCTTTTCCTTAAGAAGTCAGCAATCCAGTTAACTTATGAAGTATATTACAAAGTAATACTAGTTAATGTAGGGTGGCACTGGGAAAGAGAAGACGAGCTTACTGGAATGGTAGAGACGGCCTGAAACACACTTGGGTCTTGCATAAGTGGCAGATTATTTGGTTGCTTCCAGTCCTCTAAAATGTCATGGAGTCTCTGAAAATGTATGATTTTGGTCATTTGGGTTTTTCCTTAGAGCCCTCACCTTGTGTCACTAATTTGTATCTTACTTACATGAAATGTATTTTCATAACGTGAAGCAGCGCAAACACTCATGCAGTTGCTAGTTTCCAAACATTCAACAGCCCTGAAAGGTCAGGCATACGAACTATCACCTGCTGGCAGTGCCACAGGGTGAAATAGAAATGTGCTGTGTTTGAACTTCAGCAGGTTTCCTATGACCGGGCTTAGGGATGTTAGCTATTTTTAGGGAAATGTGTAGAGACATTCTAAACAGAGGTAATAAAACTTGATCTCAATAGAAAAGAAGAATTTTACAGTGAATGATTTTTTAACATCTCAGAAGATGAACTGTGAAAAAACTGACCAGATGACTAAATATAAAGAGAAAATATTATTAATGACTCCAGCTATGTCTTGTCAGATGAAAAGTGCTGAGCCTGTCTGAAGAGATAGTAAAGGAAGACAAGATGGCAACCAGCCTTCTCGGTTGGCCAGAAAAATCCCTGCCTTCAGTGTATAAAAATGTGTGAAAGTGACCCAGAAAAGCCCCTCTAACTGGAACATAGCCGTGTGTTCCACCTCTGGTGCTGGCTTCCAGGCCACCTGACAGGAAGACTTGACAAGAACCAGACTGAGTTGTGGAGAAAAGAGAATGACGAATGTGAGGGATCAGGACTTTACTTCTGTTTATATGAAACTTCCCTTCGTCAAGTTCTTCTCGACAGCTTGTCTAGCATGAACCTACAAAAAGCAAAACTGTATAAAATGAAATAAACTCCTTATTTGGTTTCAATCCTATCTTCACTAAGAGGCTTAACTAGGCAGATTTAAATATTTTATTTCATTTCCCTGCATTGTGTTGTTGGAAGCGGGGCTATGGACTGTATGGTCCCCATTCTGGGGTGAATCTTGGTCTCCTGAGAGACAGAGAAAGCTGTGTCTTTTGAGTTATGGGAGTCAGAAAGCCCATAAGCCGTGGGTTGAAGCCCTGGTGCTCACATGACTTCGAGACTTAAGCACGTCATTCCACCAGCGCTGATATCTCCCATAATAGTAATGCTAAGAATAACTATTTCACGGGACAGGCACAGGAGTCAGAAAAGGTAATACTAATAATGGCCAAAACCTTTAACCTTGGAATAAATACCCACAGAGGAATTGCTCATCGAGAGCTAGAATTGTAGACTGTTCTGTTCCAGTCACGAGGACTCTTTGACAACAACCTTTCTTTTTGGAGAACAGAAGAAAAGAGAAGAGAAGAGAAAAGCTTCACTGGATTCAGTCATGAGTCTAACTAATGTACCCAAGAAAATATGCGCATAGCCTGGAGACAAAAATCGCAAAGAGGCAGTGTTTTGTCCGGGAGCAAGAGGATAAACTGCAGATCTGGGCTTTCTATTCAAATGTATGCCATTGGATGTGTATTCGGGAAACCTGGCTTACCAGTTTTCTTCAAAAAGCATTTTTTTTTTCTTTTGAGGAAGATTAGCCCTGAGCTAACTGCTGGCAATCCTCCTCTTTTTGCTGAGGAAGACTGGCCCTGCCCATCTTCCTCTACTTTATATGTGGGACGCCTACCACAGCATGGTGTGCCAAGCGGGGCCATGTCCACACCCGGGATCCAAACCGTGGAATCCCAGGCCGCCGAAGCAGAACGTGCGCACTTAACTGCTGCGCCACCAGGCCGGCCCCCAAAAACTCTTACGCCTCTCCCTCTACACACATCCACCACCCACAGTGGAAAAAAGTGGTCCTCTGCTTTGGATAAGCTGTCAAAATGGAACGTCTATACCTAGCCCTTCAAACTGCAGTGCACTAATTAATGTTTTGTAATAGCTTGGAAGATTTTTTTCAATGTTTTGTTATTTGTAACATTTTATTTGGTAATCACAATTGTATTTTACTTTGGAAATGTACATACGTAGAATTTCTCACATGGCCCCATTTTGACAACGGCTCTCTGTTTTGGAACTGAGCCAATGAAGCAGAGAGAGGAGTAGATCCATTTTCTCCCTCAAAACTCACATTCTAATGTAAATGATCAAGTCTGACACTTCGGCAGCCAATTTTAGTGCAACCAATACAATAAATTCAAACGATGCATTTTATTGGTGTGAAAATTCGAGAATTAAAGGTTTAAGCTCTGAAAACTGTCTCTGGTCTGTTCAGTTTACTTAACCTCTTGCAACGAGCAGAAATGGTTCAGTTGTTACTAGTGTCATCTGTCTAAGGATTAGATTCAGAGTAGGACTAACGACCAATTGGGGCTTAAGCAATTTCTCTCCTCAGTATGACCTGAGAATGCTTCTTTTCCACCGTAAGAAATTGCAGTGTTATCCACATGAAACATATCAGTAATAACTCCCAGCATTTTCAAATGTCCCAGGTTTGTACCAGCATCCAAACAGCAATTTTAAAATAACAGTTATCCCTTTGTAGAAGGCTTTCCAGAAGCAACTAGTTCAATTTACCACTGATAGACTTTAAGGAACTAGAAGTGTCATAAGAAACCTCTTTTTTATCACTAATTTTCATTACTGATGAAAGGTGAGGCATAAACTACACAATGTTAATTTAAAAATAACCTGAGTCACACAGAACAGTGCATCACACACTCAGTAAAAATATATTTTTTAATAGATTATATAGATGCAATGGTCCAAGTTAGCAACTGCAGTTCTGACACAGTTATTTGACATTTCAGAATACAATGTTGTGGTATCATAGAAAGATATTTGGTCTTTATCCCTGGTTCCTAGCACAGAGCTCCTAAAACCCTTGGGATTTCCTGAGTGATAAGATGATAGAAGCTAGTTTTGCTCCAAAGAGGTGACTCACCGCATGCTTCTAGATAACTTTAGGATGGGGCCTGGTGGCCAGAAAGATCAAGCCTTGATTAGAAGTTGGGAAATTTCAGCCCCACCTCCCAACCTCCTGGGAGAGGAAAGGGACTGGAAATTGAGTTAATTATCAATGACCAATGATTTAGTCAATCATGCCTATGTAATGAAATCTCCATTAAAAACCCCTAAACAACAGGGTTCAGGTTGATGAACACCTGGAGGTGCTGGGAGAGTGGTGTATCCAGAGAGGGCACCCAACCATCATCTCCACTCTTGTACTTGACTGTTCCTGTGTTGTATCCTTTCATAAGAAACTGGTAACAGTAGTAAAGTGCTTTCCTGAGTTCTATGAGCTGTTCTAGCAAATTACCAAATCTGAGGATGGGGTTGTGAGAACCCAGTTTATAGCTAGTCGTTCAGAAGTACAGGTGGCCCGGAACTTGTGAATGGCGACTAAAATTGGAGCAGTCTTACGGGACTGAGCCCTTAACTTGTGGGATCTGCTACCAACTCCAAGTACATAGTGTCAAAATTTAGTTGTTTGACACCCAGTTGGTGTCCAGAGAGTTGGAGAATTGGTTGGTGTGAGAAAAAAAAACACATGTTTAGTGTCAGAAAAGTTAAGAGTAAAAATAGCTTAAGTGATAAGAAAATTTTGAGGAAAAATAAATTTTTAATATTTTAGAGCTTAAAAATAAAGTTAAAAATGAAAATTTATGTTCACATGAAAACCTACACACAAATGTTCACAATGACTTTATATTTGTAACGGCAAAATAATAGAAACCCAAATGTCCTTCAATGGGCAAATGGTTGAATAAATCTTGATACATCCACACAATGGAATACTACTTAGCAATAAAAAAGAACGAACTAAACATAGATATATGTGACAACCTAGAAAGTCCTCAAGGCATTGTGCTGGGTGGGAAAAAAAAAAGTCAGTTTCAAAGGGTTGTATTCTGTATGATTCAATTTATATAACATTCTCAAAATGACAAAACCACAGCCAGGGAGAACAGATGAGCAGTTTCCAGGGGGCAGGCACGTGAATGGGGGATTGCAAATACAAAGAAGTAGCACGATGGAGTTCTTTGTGGAGATGGAACAGTTCTGTATCTTAATCGTGGTGGTTACATGAATCTATACGTGGGATTAAATTGCACAGAACCACACACACGTAAACACACACACACATACACAAATGCAAGTTAAAAATTGATGATAGCTAAATAAAGTCTGTAGTCTAGCTACCAGTAATGCACCAACGTCAATTCCTGGTTTCAATGTTGTACTATAGCAATATAAGATGGTTCCACCGGAGGAAGCTGGCGGAAGGGTGCCTGAGACTCTCTGCAGTAGTTTGTAACTTCCCATGAGTCGAATTATTTCCATACAAATTTAAAAAATAAAAAGTAATAGTTAAAATAATATTTATATCAACAAGAGATATAAATTTTCATATTCAGTTTGTTGTTAACATTTGCTTTGACTTTCATTAATTTTTAAGAAAACAGGGTTTTTTTTCCTCATGTGTTATGCAAATGTCACTATCTTTCTGTGGAGTATCTCTGATTTCACTTCATTCTGACCTGAAAGTAGAATTCAGCATTTCATTGATCTCATAGAAAAAAAAAAGAAAAAAGAGTCCATCTCACAAGGCTTTGGTGAACAATACAGATTTTACTAAAATTTTCCTACGGGAAACACTGCATAATACACAGTAGTTTTACCAACACACACACAACTCTTCTCAAGTCAGTCTTCCCTGCCGTCCTTACTCGCTCACACCCGCTCTTGCACTCATGCATTGACTACTACTCTTGCACCCATGAGTGTGGCCTAGGTTTGGCCAAGTGCAAGTCAGTAGATTTAGATAGGTTTTTTTTTCCCACAAGAAGTCCAATCACAGGTGAATTTTGTAATTTTATTAAAAACTGAGTTGTTGGAAACATAATTTTACATGTTACATAATCTTCAGCCAACTCACTAGTTCTGCCTCTCACATTTTACTGTTTCCCAAAAGCCAGGATTCCCAACACATGCCCTTGTCTGTAACTTTTAATAACGCGAGAAATGTAATCTGGTCATCTCTCTTGACATAGTTCCAGTTACTTCTCTTTTGGGAAACAGCTTTGCCATATCGCGTGCTTCCTAAGTCACTCCCGCAATAAAGGAAACCACGTTTTTCTCAATTTTATTTCATACACTAAGCAGATCCAGTTTGTTAATTTATCAATAATTTGACAGGAAATATCAAAGTCACTATTTTCATGCTCAACATTAGATCTCCAAGTACCTTTTGAGCAAATATAACTATTCAGCAACATAAAGCAATTTGTGCTATATACTGTGTCACTACCTCAACTTTAAAAAGGCATTATATTTTGGAGAAAATGACAACGTTTATTGTGCAATGTAGGCTGTGGTAGGCACATTGATTTGTTTGTTCAAAATCTCCTGCTTTCTTGAGAAATGTTCCCTCATCCACATGATTACTATGGGAACAGTCATTTTCAGAGCTGCCTCATATTGTCCTGTGTAAGCTTGTTGTTAGCGTCTCTTCCAAATCCACATTCAGTGATATCACAGCGGTAGCTTGAAATTGGCCATGATGAGAGTGTTTACACCACAGAGAATGGCAATCACCACAAACTGTGCCTCTCATCATCCCCAGAAGAGCGAAATATTATACATTATCAGCGCACCACGGCACTTAGTACCCTGTGACTCTGTCCCTTTGACGATAGTCATTTACACAGAGGTGGGCACCCGACTCCAGTTGAACCAATCAGTCCTTCTCCTGGAATTTGTGAATCCAGAACTGAGAATAAAAGCCAGTTTCTCTCCAGTCACTAAAACAGTAGTAAGAAGTAAATCTTAGTAGACATTGAAGAGAAAGGGGAAAGCTTATTGCCATTTAGATCAGAGAACCAAAATCTAAAGGCCTACAACCACAGAGAGAAGAATGAAATAGATATACAGAGAGGAGCAGAGAGGAAGAGATGGTGAGATGATCTAGGGATATTTAAGCCCCTCTTTCTACTTGTTCCTGAAAAACACTTGGCATTTCTATCCCTGGGTTCCATTAGACACTTCATTTTCGTTATAATAAATTCCTCTTTGTGTTCGTTTAATTCAGATAAGATTTCTGACGTTTGCAATCTGGAAAAGTCCTAATTAATATGTGGGGCCTCAAATATTTGCTGACTTGATCTGAAAACGTCCCAAAGCCTCTCATGTAGTGGCAGCTAGAAACGGCTCCTCTGCTCTGCAGGCAGGGGGGACATCAACTGGGAATTTTACTTCAACTCTGTTTCTGTAAAGCAAATGTAACTATTTTTTTGGCAATTTGGTCTCCTATCGTTCTTTTCACAAAATAACAAATCAATTTTCTCTTATTCAACAAACTTCCTGTTATCAACAGGTATTTTTAATTTCTAAAGTTTAAATAATCTCTTGTCTATGCTTGAAGTTTTAATCTCTCACATCATAAATTTACCATCTAGATTTCCAAAAGCGGGGATGAGGTTATGGAAGGTGTGCAATTATTGCTAGAGATGAGGTCTAGTTTTTGATAAAGAGAAGAGTTCATGAGGTTAGGGTGAAGAACAAGGTCATTGGAGGTGAGGAAGTCAAGAAACCAAGAGACCAGAATGTTGAATAGATAATCAATGTGGATAATGAAATTTAAAAAAAAATGATGCAATGAAGTAGTATTGGTGACAAAGTGAGGCAGCTACCAAAAACGTCTGTCAATGGGAGTGAGTGACAGGAATACCTGTGAATGATTGCAGCAAGGAAGATAATGACACTAGAGCCTCATGGGCTGTGCTAAATAAGACCATATAATAGCCTTAACATTTTAATATTCTTCACAAGTTTTCTTAACCATAGATGATATTTTGGGAACTAATATCTCTTCCGGTGAAGATACATTTTTCTGAAGTTTAGTGATATCTTCAGTTTCACTTCAGCTCTTTTTCCTTCCATTAACTGCAACTCCCAATCTTATTTAAAATTCAAAGGAATCAAAACTCAATGATGTATGATGACAAGCGTTGAAAGCACAGAAACTAATCCTTCCAACATAAATATGTTAGGAAATCAAGTACTGGGTGCCATTAATTACCATCTCAAAAGGTTAAAGAAGAGAAGGTTATAAAATATTTATATTCCAGTAATTCCACAAGAATATAATAGCCAAAGAGAACCTTTGGAAATTATCCAGGTAAGGCAAAGCCGTATTTGACATATTTATTGTTACCATGTTAACAGTTCTTATCTATGTTTATTCATATTTAATGACAAGTTGGAAAACCTACACAACTGTTATAGCAACAAATTTTTGTACAATTTCCCAGAAATTTCACGTCAAGTTTGTAATGAAACGAAAGATATGTTTATTAAAGGTAACTTCATTTGATTCATAATAAATGTTTATTATAGAAAATGGAACTCTTTTTCTTAATTTATAAGTAAATTCAGTCTTGTGTTAATTAACCCACCATTTCATACTCGTTCAATGAGTTTCCCTTGAAAATAGAACATATATGACTGCATAATCCACACTTCCTCCCTATAACCTGCTCAAAATTAAAGAGTACCACTGGAAAGCACTAATCCAAACACAACTTGAAGTTTCAGTCTTCGACTTTCACAATCCTATTTTTATAAAATTATGTGTGTCTGTCATTCCCTCACATGGCATAGTGGTTAAGATCTCATTGAGTCAGATTGCGTGGTTTCAAATCCTAACTTCACATTGACTGGTCGTGTAAACTTAACGCAAGTTACTTAGCCTCTGCTTATCTCAGTTTTCACGTCTGTAAAATAGGGATGGAAAGAGTACTCACTTCCCAGGGTTATTGAGAACTAAATGAGTTAAATGAGTTAAATGTGCTGAGCATTTAAAACAGTTCCTGACACATCACATTGTATATAAGAATTTACCATTATCTATTTATCCTCTTTATCGATCCATCCTTGCATATATTCGCATAAACATATTTCTAAAATTATGTTCACTTAAAATACTAATGAATATTTCTACTTGGTGACGTATTCGGTGGTTTTCCCTTCTTTGTAACTTTTTATAATACCTGTTTTTTATAGTATGCACACAACATTTATATAAACACAACAAAGCTTAATTTTATATATAAAAATTGTAAATTTATTTCAAAAAAAACACAGGCACAAGATAACCAAGAAAGTTTCTATTTTAAAAAAAGTGATAGGAGAATGGTTCTTTTAGACATAAAAGTATGCTACAAATTTATAGTAATAAAAGAAAATTATATTAATGTAAAAATAGGTAAATAGATCAATGAAACAAAACTAATTGTCCAGAAGCAGAAGCATGTGTATATGAGAATTCTGTATGTGATAAAGTTGGCCTACCGTATCAGTCGAGAAAGATTAGCTTATTCAACAAATGGTGTTGAAGGCTTCGGGAAAAAATTAAGTCAGATTCCTATCTCACATCACAGGTAAATATAAATTTTAAATTGATGGCATTTTACAAAGTACAAAAGTCCTAAAAAAAGAGATTGTATTAATTTCCTATTGCTGCTGTTACAAATTGCAACAAACTTAGTTATTTAATACAACACAAATTTATTCTTTTAGAGTTCTGGAGGTCAGAGTTTGAAATCGGTCTTCCCGGGCTAACATTAAGGGCCAAGCTTCTTTCTGGGTGTTCCAGGAGAGAATCTAGCTTCCAGAGGCCGCTTGCACTCTTTGGCTCATGGCCTCCTTCCGTCTTCAAAGCCATCAATGACCAGTCGAGTCGTACACTACGTCGCTCTGACACTCTCCCTCTTCTGCTTCCTTCTTTCCCTTATAAGAACCCTTGTGATTACACCTTGATAGTCCAGGATAATCTCCTCCTTTTAATGTCAGCTGTTTAGCAACCTTAATTTAATTCCATCTGCAACCTAAATTCTCACTTGTCATGTAACCTGACGTATTCACACGTTCTGGGGAATAAGTACATGGACTTATTCGGGGGACCATTTTTCTGCCTACCACAAAGATATAAACGAATATTTTTGTAATCTTGGATTGCAAAAATTTTCAAAACAAAACGAAAACCTCAGATAACATAAATAAAAATTTTGACAGATTTGACTATTTCATAAAAACTTGGAAGTGTCAATGAGCAAAATGCCAGTTTGAAAAACGAGCGAAGTACTGTGATTAAATGTTTACTATGCATAAGAAAGGAATTATATACAAATATTTAAAAATTCCTTTAAATCCACTATTACAAAAATAGATAAAGGTATGAACTCAAATGAAAAATAGTCAAAGACAATTCAAAAATAAATACTTTTTTGAAAAAATAATGACTTTCTCCACTAATTCTGTAAATATAATTGTAGCAAAAATGAGATTCTATGTTTTTGACTATCTGGACAGTTATTCTTACAATACCTTCATGGGAAGGAAAATTAATACAACATTTTTGAAGAGCAATTTGATAGTATCTATCAACATTTTGATTGGACATTAGAGCAATAATTTCACTTCTAGGACCTATCTTAGAAATATTTCTGAATGTGCGTAAATATGTATATTTTGAAATATTATTCGTAACAGTAAGATTCTGGAATTTACTGAAATGTCCATCAATAGATGAATGATTAGGAATATACATATATTTTGTACATACATACATGCATACAGTGGAAAGCTATGGAACAGAGAACAAGAATTAGGAGAGATTGGATCAAAGTATTGAACTGAACACACTCCTTCACACTCCTGCTCATATAAAATCCTTTGAAATGACAGAAAAGATACTTTTGAGAAGAGAATAAAGCTGTAACATTTCAGAAAAATAAGAAACTAAGTCATTTACCTGAAATTTTGAGGGATCTCTGAAAGCTAGAAAGGAGAAAAGGTCAAAGAAAACCACAGCCCACAACATGTGAAGGCAACTATTACGAAGATAGGAACATATATAAGCCCTTCTGATAGAAAGGTCAATGAGTACCAGGTCACTGGATACCTGGAACGCTTATCAGAGTGATTAGAAGAAAAGCATCTTTCAAAGGAGCTAAGTTAGTTCGACCCAGCCTCGGAAGATCTGGCAGAAGAGGTGTGTGCCCTGAGGATAAAGCAGTCACTATCTGCATTAAAAAGATGGTAGGAATAAGTTCAAATTTATCAGTAATAAAAAGTAAATATGAATCAACATCTTAGCTCAGAAAAGGTTTTTTTTAAAAAAATTAAGAAATTGATCTCCATGTTAATGTTGTTGCAATGGACCACGTGCTGCACTGCCCAGATCCCCCTTTAGGATTAAAGAAATTATTCCTCCAGCTGCTAAAAGCGCTGCTGGCAGATAGCCCCCAGGTGTCAATTCTCTTCAAGGAGTGAGTGCCTGGGCTGACCAGAGCTCCCGAAGCAAGGTCATGGCTTCTTCCAAGGCAGCCCAAATCTAATGAGTGGTCAGCACAGGACTATGGAGGTCCAGGCCGCCATCCTAACTTGGGACAAGTCTGAAGGGCCATCATGGTTTTAGCACTACTCACAGGATCATCTGAGGCCTTCTTAAGAGAAAGAAGATAGACAACAAGATCCTTCCCAAAAAACAATAGCCAATTAGAAAATATAGAGGATCCTGGTCACAACTGCAACTAAATCCATAAAATGAATAGAAAAAATATAACAGAAATTTATAAAACCCATAAACCTAGAATTATAAAATTTTATGAGAGAGAATTGAAAATTTAATAAATTGACAGAAAAATACAAAAGTTCCAGATAGGAGAAGACAAAGTTATAAAGACGCAATTCTCCCATAATAACCTTCTAAGTCAAAGCAATTACAATCAAAACCACAGAGAGTTTTTTTTTTTTTTTTTGAGGAAGATTAGCCCTGAGCAAACATCTGCCGCCAATCCTCCTCTTTTTTCTAAGGAAGACTGGCCCTGAGCTAACATCCGTGCCCATCTTCCTCTACTTTATATGAGGGACACCTGCCACAGCATGGCTTGACATGCGGTGCATGTCAGCACCCGGGATCCAAACCGGCGAATCCCGGGCCGCCAAAGCAGAACGTGAGCACTTAACCGCTGCGCCACCAGGCCGGCCCCACAGAAAGATTTTTTAGAGAATTTGATAAGCTTGTTCTAAAGTTAATGTGGCAAAGAAAATGCATGATAATAAAAACAATGGCTAAAACTTTTGAATACTTAATATTTTCCATGTACTCTCACATGAATTATTTTATAATCTTCCCTGTAACACGATTATCATCATTACAAATAAGGACATTGAGATTTAAAGAGGCTACATGGCTTTTCCAATATCACAAAATGAGCAAAAGACAAAGTATTACCTGTGATCCCAGCTGATCTGACCCAGAGTCTCTGCTTTTAGCCGCTAAACTCTTCTGCTTCCAAAGATATGAGTCAATAAACTCTTAAAAAGAAGAACAAGGATGAGGGGGCTTGGAATGGCAATTTAATAGTTGCAATAATGAAAGACTGTGTATGTACACAAATAGACGACAGAAAATGGAGTCCAAGAAAGCTTTCATAGATACAGACGTGGAAACAGTTTGTAATAAAGGTGGCATTTCACGTTAGTGGAGAGAAGGCGGCCTATTCAATAAATGGTGTTTGTATAACTGGAAAATTTAAAGTTTCAGAGAAAGTTGGGAAAAACAATGTTCAGCAAAAAATAAAGTGTTAGCCCTACCCCAAGACATACACTAAATGCATTAGAGATATAAATGTATTAAAAATTACAAAAATACATTAAAATATATAAAAGAATATTTTTCTACCATTAGAGTAGAAAGGTCTTAAATAAGGCACAAACTCCAGAAAACATAAAGAAAAAGTAGACCAATTTGACCTAATAAAAGTTCCAAACTTTTGTGTGACAGAAAATACCGTAAACTAAGTTAAAACACAAGTGACAGACTAGGACAAAATATTTGCAAGATATATAACAGACAAAGCATCAATAGGCAGATTACGTGAGGCATTTTTTAAATGAGTAAGAAAGTCAAACACTCTCATGAGAAAACGTATATGTACAGGTGTGTGTGTGCATAGATATATTGATAGATGATAGATAGATCAGGCGATTTGCAAAAAACTGTAATTTGCCTTTAAAATTTTTTAAAGATGTTTAATCTTATCAATAATTAGAGAAAAGCAAATCAAAATCAAAAATGAAATATTTTTGCCTATCTGAATGGCAAAGTTATTACAGATTGATAGTAACAGGTATTGGCAATGCTTTGAGAAAATAAGCATTCTTAAGCAGTGTAATTCCAGCATAAATTGGAAATATCTTTCAGGAATGCATTTTTGGCAATATCTTTCCAGGTTTTTCTTGCCCCTATCCTCTAACCAAGAAACCTCACTGTTAGGAACATTACCTAAAAAGAAATATTTGCGCCTGTGCCCTAAGATCTATGCACAGGAATGTTTAATGCAACATTATAAAGTATGAAAAATTTAGAAACAGGTGTGTAAATGTAAGGCATGTTTCTGTCCCCCAAAGCATTCTTCAGAATCGTCCTTTTGCCACTGACCCCACAGATTCTCTCACCTTTCTCTGAGCCCTTTCAATCGCTTTCTTTTGAACAACCAAATACTCTTTAAAGAAGATGTATCAGCCAAAACAAACTCTAATCAGAGAGATTGAGAGAAAGGTAGAAAAATTTCACACAGGTGTCGTAATCATTCTCTCGAGTATGACTTACCACTGGAAGTACTGGCTATCACCGCGCGCCTTTTAAAGAAGACTTTAAAAAAATAATTCACTAAGTAGGTACGTACAGGAATAACAAAAAAAGCAGCTGTCCTAACGTTACGCAAACGGGTACTTTTGGTTTAACTTGGTGTACGATTTCAAGCAACGGCATCACCAACAGATTTAAAAAGAGTGAAATGTTAGCGTAGAAATGAAGATGACGTGTTCTAGAAAACTGTCAAATGATTCAAAAAGCAGCTGAATGACAGATAATGAAAACACGGCTGCATTAGAAGAGTTTGAATTAATTTGTTTCACAGTAATGAAAGAATGACAAAAATCAACTATTATATTAATACATTATTCTATAAATATGCATGATGTTAAATATTTATGAGTAACCAAATTAATATTATAAATGAGCATTTGATTACTTCTTTACCCTAAAGGTTTATGTATTTCATATGACAAAAAATAGGTGTACATATTAGGAAGTTCTCGTAAAAAGAATGAGAGGAGTTGCTTTATTTGGAAATTCATTCTACTTTAGGGGTATAATTGCCCATCAATAAGAGAGTCATTGGATAAACTATATCAAAACCATTCTGTAGAATAAAATGCAAAGGTTAGGTAGGACATTAGACCTACGTGATGTGACATGGAAATTTCTCCAAAGTTAAAAATAAAAGTAAATTTCTACAAAGTTAAAAATAAAAGTATACTTATTTGCATGTTCAGTTAAAAGGCTTTAGAAAGATCACAAACAGAACATTGTCAGCAGTTATATCTGGGAAAGTGAGAATGGGTAAAGAGAGAACTTAGTCTCCTTACATATTTTTTATTCTATGAATCTTACAAAGAATATATTTGTGTGTTACATATGTAAGTTTTAACAAAGGAAGTTAGATTGGTATGGATATAATGACTTGAAAATATGGCAAAGGTAAGTTGTTAATTTTTTTGAATGTGATTGAACAATTTTTACAGAATCCTGAGTATATGTGTGTGTAGATTTATATTCCGTAGGGGTGGGGGTGTGTGTGCATCCAAACAGATTAGGATGATCACCTCTGGAAAAGGAGGAGAAGGAAATTTGGAAAATGGAAGGGACAGTCAGGGTTCTAGTATTGTTTACATTTTTATATGTATACATTATTTGGTAATTTTAAAACAAATTTAAGATAAAACTTCTTTGCCTATAATTCACAGCCCTCCAAAATTGGCTTTAAACCACATTTCCAAGCTTTTCTTTCACTTTCAACACTCTTATAGTTCTTTCACTCAGCTCAAAACTGCTAAGTAAAGGTTAATCACCCCAAGCTAAGACCACAGGCAACAATTGTGCAAGTTGTGCCCTGTACAAGGGCATCTGTCCAGTGGAGTAACTGGGGGCCCACGAAGGGAGTGAGAAGTTCATGCTCACCAACTCTAGCACAGGCCTGACCCCAGCCAAGACTGAACTTGCCCTCCCATGAATTCTTGTGACTCATCCATCATCCTCTGTAACACATTCATTTGTTAACTTTCTTTTCTCCTCTTAATGAAATCTCTAGAGGATGGGAAACTGCATTCTCCCATCCTTTCAAGTGCCTACAACTAACACATATAATTTGGCAAGAAATACCTGGTAAATGATGAATGTATTTACAAGTGTGCCATTATATCCCAAGGTAGCATGAACTTTTTGGTGTATTGCATTTTGATTAATATACAAACTTAACTTTCACTACAACTGAGGATCTACATCTTACGGCAACTCTATTTGCCAAAACTTTGAGCTAAGTAGGCCATGAAAAATGGTATAAGCCAGTACCCAACTTACAAAAGAGCTGAAAAGGCGTAGTTAAAACCCAAACTGAAGCCAAAACATAATTAATTATCTATGAAAATGTAATGTATTTTGTCCCTTGAATCTATAAGAGAGCCAGATAAGGGAAATAAGCTTTCTAATCAGATAGCAACACAGGACTGGAGCAAATCAAAGGGAAGAACAATAACTTGCGTATAAAGGCATATTAATTCTATAAATTATGCCACAAAAATTCTAGCATTCAAAATGTTCTGTGAATTAAATAGAAACACTTAACCCAACTTCCTGTGTGGGCTCTGCTAATAGGTCATTCTCCCTGAGCTCTTATGCTATGATTCAGATGAACAAGTATGAAGCAGGAGCAGGCTCCAACCTGTGATCCACGTTTGAACCAGGATGTGTTGATTTAGCTCTAAAGATTGGACTCTTGGGAGCCGTATAGTCAGTAAACCTCCAGGGATCATACTTTAGTATCTTAGCCGATTTCATCAATGTCCTTAAGTGCCAGCTTCCTCATATAATGTGTTTGTGCATGTTTCATGCATCAATCAGTCTAGATAGATCTGGATGCTTGATCTGGATTTTAGAGCTCCAGGATTGAACACCAAGATATCAGGCAAATGTTGAGTGGTTAGAATGAAAATTATTTGGATAGAGCTAAATCCTCCTGCTATTCCTTGGCCAAAAGGCCTATGTCTATAAATTGTTATCTATCAATAATTGTTAGAATCTTACTTAATTACTTGAACTCTTCCACTATGCCACATCTTTCCCAGGATGTCTGTGTTTCCCAGGACTCATCCTCTCGTGATCACTCTCCTCTCCAATTCCTGGTGTTAGGAGATCTCAACATCACCTCCTACAATTCTTCCTTTCTTTCTGCTCCATACTAACTCAAGTGTGGAATTTAGCCACTCTTCCTTGATTTCTATCAAAAGGCATTTCTTACATGGCAGACTTTACTGAAGGTTCACAGAAATGCATCAGGTTTATATCAATACAACATGAATAACCTAAAATTGAACTTGAGGCTTATCTGTTCTTAAAAATGGTCCCTCAGCTTGTTTCTACCAACTTGAACTGCACTGCTGAGTGTTTGCTGAGCAAGTACTGCTGCTCAGTGTTTGCTGAGCGAGTACTGCTGCTCAGTGGTTTGCTTTCCCCTCTATTACTCCTGCTCGACTCTCAGGGTAAATTCCTCTGTCTCCAGGCCACCAGGATTCTCTCTCTAGCCCCTACCCTAACTGAGGCCTCCCTTTCCCAAGGTCCACCCATGTGTATGCTCTGCCTACTAGTGGGCTGTCGTGTCTCCTCCACCCACCTCTGTAGGGAAAAGTGACCCATGCAGAGATTATTTCCCCACTGATATGAGACATGTCATGCTTCTGCTAGAATCAGTTTCAGTTTCAGGTGACATTTTTTCCTCTGTAACTCTGTTCATCCTTTAAGACTTAGCACAAGTTTACCTCCCCTGGATAAATTTTCCTCACGCCCAAGCCCTAACCTCCTTGCCCCACCCCTATTCCCAAGAAGTAAAGTGTCTCTTCTCACAATCCCTTAAAAATGCATATTCCATAAACCTCTTCTGCCTAAGAGACTATGTGCTCCTCAAGGAAAGGAATCAAGTCTTATTTGTTTTCTTAATACTCCATTTCCTAACATAGTACCTGTAATATAACATGTACTTAATAAATGTTGCCTGAAGTTTTCAAATCTCAGAACTATTTTCATGTCGAGTGGGCAATGTTTAATCATTTTAAACTGTAATTCCAATTATTCATCAACTTAGTTAAAATATTATCTCTTTTTTGAAATTTTCTCTGAGTTCTCACAGGATGTCATTCACAACTTTATTATAAAAGTATAGTCTTTTAATATAAGTTTTTCGGTGTCTTTTTGCCCAATTAAGCACTGGGCTCATTACAGGAAGGAAATGTCTGCTTTATGACAATGTCTTAAGCTCCCAACTCTTACGGTGTCTGGACCATGAAAGGCATTCAAGAAATCTTTATCAAAGAAAAAGAGGGACAGAAAGAGGGAGACAGGAAGAGAGGAAGGAGTTAAGAGGGTGGAATATTGGTAATTTCAGATATCATTTTGTGTAGAAGATGTTTTCAAAAAGGCAGACTTTTCAAAACAAATATACTGCTAACTACTTAGTATGTCTATAAATTGTCAGTCCTGCAAGTTGATTGAAATTGAACTTAGCAAAAAATATATTTCAAAGACAGATTCTTCACAATAAGCATTAAGCCTCAAAGTCCATCTTTGTAGTCCATCCTCTGCACTAAGACATCTCCGTCATCCCCACTAAAATGTGATGAGTTCTTAAACTTAAAACACACATACACACGCACACACACACGCACACAACTTGAAAGGAAGAGAGTATTAAATGGTTTAAACTGATTAAATGCTCAGCAGAATTAAATTGGGATGCCTGACTTATACCTAGTAACCAGTAAATATTTGTTATGAGAAACTCTTCAATTTAACCCATGTGTAGTGTTAAATGGTGTCGTATAGACCAATCTCTTCACTTAAAAACCAAGGAACAAAAACGTGAGAAAATAAGAATTTTGAGTACCTGGTTTTGTCATTACAATTTCATAAATATTCTACTAACCCATTGAAGATGTGCCTTGATTAAAGAAACTCAGAAAATAAAAGAAATGTGAGTTTGTCCCAGGGTCACCACTCTTGTTTTTTTTTTCAATTATTTTATTGAGGTCATGTTGGTTTATAACATTGTGCAATTTCAGGGGTAACTTATTATATATCAGTCTCCTTATAGACTGCATTGTGTTCACCACTAATAGTCTAATTTTTATCTCTCACCATACACATGTGCCCTTTTACCCCTTTTACCCATCCCCCAGCTCCCTTCCCCTCTGGTAACCACTAATCTGTTCTCATTATCTGTGTGTTTGCGTATCTTCCACATATGAGTGAAATCATACGATGTTTGTGTTTTTCTCTATCTGGCTTATTTCACTTAACATGATACCCTCAAGGTCCATCCATGCTGTTGCAGTGGCATGACTTTGTCTTCTTTTTAGGGCTGAGTAGTATTCCATTGTATATATGTATATATACCACATCTTCTTTATCCAATCATCAGTCGATGGGCACTTAGGTTGCTTCCATGTCTTGGCTATTGTGAATAATGCTGCAATGAGCATAGGGGTGTAAAAGCCTCTTCAAATTGTTGATTTCATGTTCTTTGGATAAATACCCAGTAGTGGGATAACCAGATTGTATGATATTTCTTTTTGTAATTTTTTGAGAAATCTCCATACTGTTTTCTATAGTGGCTGCACTAGCATGCATTCCCACCAGCAGCGTATGAGGGTTCCCTTTTCTCCACATCTTTTCCAACATTTGTTATGTTTTGTCTTGGTAATTATAGCCATTCTGACAGGTGTAAGGTGATATGTCATTGTAGTTTTTATTTGCATTTTCCTGATAATTAGTGATGTTGAACATCTTTTCATGTGCCTATTGGCCATCTGTATATCTTCTTTGGAAAAATATCTGTTCATATCCTCTGCCAGGGCCACCACTCTTGTTTGGATCCTGGAAAGTAAAGGGAAGAGCTGGACTCTGAGAAAAGCTGAGTTTTGGTTCCAGCCCCACCATTTGCTGACTATATAATCATGAAAAATTGCCTCACCTTTCTAAGCTTCCACTTCCTCTTTGAAAAATGAATATAATAATAGCATCTATCTACAGGGCTGTAAGGAAAAGTCAGTAAGACAATCTATGGAAACCTCTTAGCACAGAATGCACACAGTCAATAAATGCTAGCCGTCACAATAATGATATTATTATACTATTATTTCTATTATTATAATGACTCTTGTAAGAACCTGTTTCTGGACTCCTTAGGTCCAGCCTCACCCACCTCAACTACTCAAATCCTCTTAAACACCATTTCCAAGTTAATATTCTTATAATTTCCCTTCAGTCTTATCACTCTCCAGCTCTAAAATCTATAATGAGTCAAAATTATTCATTGAATAAACTGTAATCCCTTGGCCTGGCATTCAGGGTCTTCAACATGTGGCCTTATCTGCCATCTCAGAATTGTTACTAATAGTATACGTACTCTACGTATGGTCCTTCCCAATTTGCTCTTAGTGTCTATCTGCCTCCATATTTTGCTCATTCTTTTTTTTTTTTAAGATTCTCACCTGAGCTAATATCTGTTGCCAATCTTTTTTTTTTTCTTTTTCCTTTTCTTCTTCTCCCCATAGCCCCCAGCACACAGTTGTATATTCTAGTGGTGAGTGCCTCTGGTTGTGCTATGTGGGACGCCGCCTCAGCATAGCTTAATGAGCCATGCCATGTCAGTGCCCAGGATCCGAACTGGTGAAATCTGGGCCACCGAAGCCAAGGACGCGGACTTAACCACTCGGCCATGGGGCCGGCCCCCTATTTTTCTCATTCTTATCTTTTCATTAGACATGCAACCGTCCCCAGAAACCCTCATCTGCCTGTTGAAATATTACCTGTGTTAGTTTTCTGTTGCTGCTGAAACAAATTACCACAAATTCAGTGGTTTAAACACAATGTATTATCCTGCAGCTCTGTAGGTTGAAAGTCCCACACGATCTCTCCCGGGCTAATACAGCTGCCCTCCTCTTCGGAGGCTCTAGAGAAGAGTCTGTTTTCTTGCCTTTCCCGGGGTCTAGAGGCCTCCTGTATTCCTTGCCTCATGGTCCACTTCCTCTCTCTTCAAAGCCAGCAACTCATATCTCTCTTACTCTATTTACCACTTCTGTTGTTACATCACCCTCTGATCACAGCCTTTCCCCATCTCAAGCTCCTTAAGCTTAATCACAATGTTTGCCCTGTAAGGGAACATATTCATACAAGTTCCAGGAATCGGGACATGGACACCTTTCAGGTGTATATGTGTTGAGGGTGGAGGACACTCTTCTGCCTTCCACAATGCCCGCTCATTTGTAGCCTTGGCACTCTAAAATGCAGTTAGTGGAATTGTAATTGGCAAATTTGTTTTGGAGGGTAGTTTCAAGAACATCAAAATTAAATCCATACATTTTCTTTGACTCCATATAATTCCACATCTATGAATCTATGCCACAGAAATACGTACATATTTATTAACTCAACAAATACTTATTGAAAGTATATTACACTCCAGGAATTTTTCTAATTTCTAGGAATAAAGAGAAAGTCATGAGTGGTAAAAGGTAAAAAATAAACACATATGTTTATTTGCTAAATGGTGATAGATGTTTGCTTCAGTTGATCAGACCAAAATCTTTAAAATTTTTTTAAATTCTTCTCTTGTCTGTACACCCCACATCTAATTCACCAGCAAATGTTACTGATTCTATTTTCAAAATATGTAAAAATCTAACCACTTTATGTGCACTAATACACATTTACAGAAATGTTTCCCAAAGTAAATCAGAACATGTATTACCAGACAAATGGAGAGTGAGTAATGGGTAGGAAAAAACAAGTATCAGCTATGGTATCTTACATATCTCACATGCATCTAACAAGGTCCAGCCAGGAATTAGCAGTTGCAACAACACACTGGCACATTATGAAGTCTTCACAGCTATCCACTAAATTTTTATTATTGCATAAATATTTGTATACCCTACCTGAAGATAAATTCTACTATGGTGCTATCTGTTGGACAGATCTTTGAGTTAAATGGGTAATGAAAAGCAGTGCATTGCTGTGTACTAATTGCTGTAAATAAAGCTAGAGTGATCACGTAGCATTAGGATGGCACGAAAGTAAGATCTCACATTTCGCGGAACATATGAGAATCTTGTTTCTTAAACATGTAAGCAAATCCAGTCAGGACCATAAGCCATGGGTTGGCAAACTTTTCCAGTAAGGAGCAAGATACTAAATATTTTAGGCTTTGCAGGGACAGGCCATTTAGAATCTGTCACAAATACTCAGCTCTGCCATTATAGCATGAAAGTAGCCGTAGATAATACTTAAGCAACTGAGCATGACTATGCTCTGATACAACTTCAAATATCATAATTTCATCTGTAGAGATTTTAATATGGGTACCTAAAAGATAAAGACTCACTTTTAAAAACATAATCATGTTTTTGGTAGTTGGTGGGCCAGGGGCTATCATGTGAAGATCCTTGCCATAACCAGCTCTGTTCAAACAACATGATATTAAAAGACATAAAAGTGCAGAGTCTAATGAATGTGAATTAAATGCAATTTAATTGCATCAAATGTGCTTTGAAACAGTCTTTGTTTAAAACTGTGCTGTGAATTCAGCTCAAAACCACCCAAGCCCCCATTGGACCTCTGATAATATGACTTTCTTCCCGAGTCCTTGCTGCTACGATTCAGAACAGTGTCCTTAGGTAAAGCAGGCTCTAATCCTTGGTCTACATTCAAAGTAAAAGTATGTTAACTCTCCGCAAAAGAGCATCCTACTTAAAGCTCAATAGTCCGGGACCCGCAGGGTACTTTATTTTAGTATAAGTGCCCAGGTAATTAATACCCTCAGTCAACACTTCAAATGCATTTGAGAGTATGTTCACTAATCATTCTGGAATCTGGATTCTTCATCTTTCTCTCAGAGCCACAGGATCTAGTACCCAGATGTAATGGGGGTCAAGTAGTGGCCATAGGGCACACGAGAGCATAGAAAATTTTTGGATAGAAGCTGAATTTTCACTTGACGCGATAGCTGAGCCTCATTTACTATGATCTACTAATTTTATTCAAACACTGTTGCCAATTTTGGGGCTGTAAAATTTTTTTCTTTATTGACAAGATTGCCAAGTGAATAAATTCAGAAATTTTATTGACCACCACAATTTTAGCCAAAGATCCAGTTCAAACAAATGAACAAAACTAAATTACACATTTTAAATTATTAAAGTAGTTGGATGAGAATCAAAATTCATATTGATTTCATTTTACTTAAAGCACAAGTCAAAGCAAACAGGCATTGAAAGTAAATCTGTCTACTGGATGGTAATTGCAATTTTCTGCAGAGGTCATTGAGAGGCCCTCAGAGTTAATCATTTGTCTCTTTCTAGTATGAAACAAAGGGAGGCCAAGGGCCTAGGGAGCACCATGCTTGAAAGAAGGTTTCCCTTTAATCACCCTCCTTCAAGCATTTTCTATTCTTTTCTCAGAAACAGCCACGCCCCTTTCTGAGGCTCTTCTTCCTCTTGGGCATCTGGGGCATTAATGTTGCTGAGGACTTTTACTCCTGAACAGAATAAAGCATCTGCTAAACTATTTCCAACAAAATATTAGTAACTTCAACACTTTATTTTCATCCTCCTTTTGGACACAGCCAATTCCAATTTTAACCCACGGGTCAGCACATCCAACCTCCAACCCAATCCTGGATCCTTCCTTCTGGGATTTCTGTGCATTCGTATGGTTAACCCTCTTTGCCACTAATCCGTCCAAGTTTTTGTTCCCAAGAGCCCAATATCACCTCCACTACTCAGGTCTTCCATCACATCGAACTCAGGTTTATTTCCCTGTTTTTTGCAAAAGGGAAAATAGAAAAAGAAAAAACAGACAAATCATTTGTGCACGGTAGCCTTTTGTGAAGGTCTGGGGTAAGGATAAGCTTATATAGTAGCAACACACACAAACGTTTCAATATTATCTCCACCAACTTTGAGAGAAGCATCCTATAATGTTGCTTAGCTCTCTCTTTCCCTCTTTACGAACACCAGCACTTCAAAAATACCATCTCTGGGCTTCCACTTACATATACGAAGACTCATCCATATGCTCTGATAAACATAGGTCATTTAGTCTGACTCTAACTTTTCTCCCCATTCTCAAAAGGCAGGGGAGCTGAAAGGAGATTTATTTACCCACTGAAATGAATTATGACACCCTCTATATTGTAGAACCAGCTAGAGACAATTTTTATTTTAAATCACTATTATTTCTTTAGATGTCTCTTCCCAAGAGACTATAAGCTTTCCAAATTCAGAAACAAGTCTTATCGTTTTGTTTTTACTGTTTATTAAAAAGTAGTCTAATGATCACCTGGTACTCATTGCCTAGCTTCACCAATTATCAGTTTACAGCTGATATGTCCACCTATACCGTGCTCCATTGCTCTCCCTAACATATACTTATAAAGAAAATTCTAGAATGTATCTCTTAAAAATAAATACTCATTTTTAAAAACATAACCATAGTGGCACTATCACAAGAAATATTAAAACAATTGCTTCATTTAATCGTGACTTGTTTCCTAAGTCTCTATCACACAGCATCTGGTGTATGAAAGTGCCCAGTCACTGTCTTGTGAACTACTGGAACTGTCAGGAAACTCCATTTTGAGGAGACGATAATCAATCTCTCTTCTCCTCTTGACCAATTCTCCAAACTGTTGAAACTCAGTTCAGTATCACCTTCTCTATGAAGACTTCCCTGATTCTCCCAAACATAGTTAATCGCTTCCTTTTGAGGGCTCTCATAATACATCATTCGTACCCCTAGTTTGCAACTAAACATTAGGCATTGTAATTATTCATTTAGCTGTCTGCATTCCCAAATCTAGGCTTTCCCTTGAGGCAGTAATTGTGCCTTGTTTATCTCAGTAACCCCAACTCCCAGAGAACCTCGTCATAAGAGGGATTATATAAGCATTTGAGGAAAAACACAAGGAAATGAGGGAGACACAAACGTGAAGCTGGAGCTCGGTCACCCTCTCTGGAGTAGGACGTCTGCAGGAGCCTTCCCACGACCCTCATATGCCCTCACTCGTCTCCCAAGGAAGCGTATGTGGACAGGGATTTTTGTCTGTTTTACTTGATGTTTTATCTCTAGTGCTTGGAATAGTGCCTAGTAAGAGTTTAATAAATATCTATTGAATGAATATGTGAAGAAAGGCCTTGGCCCCACACAAAAGATTGATGAGTCGAGAGTCCTGCCCAGGCCCCGCCCTGCCACCCTGGCCAAGCCTGTGGCCTTTAGCCTGGCCCTGAAACCGTCATGGAGGTCCAGTCCTGGCGGCTTCTCCCAGAGTGGTGCATGGTCTCTGTGGTGGTTTCTGGGCACCAGGGCCACTCCCAGGGCAGCAGGGGATGCTAAAGGAGTTGTAGGTTTGTTCCGAGAGAGTGACATCAGCAACACGGCTGAGTGAGCTGTTCACTTTATCTCTCTCCTTTTGAACTACAACTAAATGGACATTCATTGATCAACAGAGGATACTCACATAGCACAACAGGATGCCTGAGACACCTGCACAGCCATACATCTGGAGGTGGATGGACTACCCCTGGTGAGGTGGTGGAGATATGTGAGCACTCTCCAGCCCCCTGGCAGCCCTGTGCACTCATGCCTCTGCCATCCTGGCTGGAGCACCCATAGTATCACTACGGCCCTGAGGTTGGGAGCAGGCCTCAGTGTGACTGCAGGAACAGATGACAGCAGCCCTGAGCCCCCATATTATTGCTTTCCCATCTGGTGGGAGACCCCACAATGCCACTGTGGGCCCAGGGAGTGGCCCAGGCTCGGACCCAGAGGGGAGGCACTGCCCAGCAAACACAATGGGTGGTGCAACCTAAGAAAAGACGATGATGGATCTGCATGCCTGGGCAAATGAGTTCCCAGCTGCTGTAAATGCCCATAGTATGGCTGCAGCCCCAAAGTGGGAGCATGTCTAAGCGGGACTGTGGGAGCAGGTGGCAACATCCCTGAGCACCCTCGTGATAGCTTTGCCACCCAGTGGGAGAACCCATACTGCTACCCTTGTCCCAGGGAGTGGCCCAGGCTTGGACCCAGTGGAGAGGCCCCACCCACCAAGCACAATGGCCAGTGCCACCTAGGAAGAGGCAGTGACAGATCTGTGCACCCAGGAGAATAACTTCATGGCTTCCAGGAAGTCCCATAGCACTGCTGCAGCTCCAAAAGTGGGAGCATGCCTCGGTGGGACTGTGGGAGCAGGCAGTGGCACCCCTCAGCCCTTGTGTGATCATTTTCACATTCAGTGGGGGAGCCCACAGTGCTACTCTGGTCCCAAGAGGTGGCCCAGGCTCAGACAGGCATAGCTGTAGGGATCACAGCAGGCTCAGAATACCTAGCTCCTGCTCCCCGCCCCCCCCAGTGGCAGCAGCTGGAATCTGCAACCAGATACTATCACTATGCAAATCCACCCAATCAAATCCACCCAATCAAATAGTATGAGCATTAATATGCTCTAGACCAGAAGGAAAAGTACAAGCACCCCAAAATCAATCCTGAAGACACAGAAATTTACAGTCTAAATGACAGAGAATTCAAAATAGCTATCATAAAAAAATGCAGCGAGTTACAAGAAAACTCAGAAAGCAAGTTCAATAAAGTCAGGAATAACATTAATAAACAGAGGGAATTCTTCACAACAGAGATTGAAACTATAAAAAAATGAGGAATGTTGGAGATGAAAAACAATGAATGAGATAAAGAAAAATCTGGAGTCCTTAAATAACAGAGCTAATATTATGGAGGGTAGAATTAGCAAATTAGAGGACAGGAATATAGAAATGCTTCAGAGGGAAGAGAGAGAATTAAGACTAAAAAGAAATGAAGAAATTCTCCAAGAAATATCCATTCAATTAGGAAATGCAACATAAGGATTATGGGTATCCCAGAGGGAAGAGAGAGAAAGAAAGGAGTAGAGAGCTTGTTCAAAGAAATAATAGCTGAGGATTTCCCAAACCTTGGGCAGAAGCTGGAATACAAGTAAAAGAAGATAATAGAACTCCTAATTACATCAATGTAAAAAGACTTTCTCCAAGGCATTTATTAGTAAAACTGGCAAAAGAAAATGACAAAGAAAAAAATATTAAGAACAGTAAGGCAGAAGAAAATAACCTACAAATGAGCCCATTAGACTTTCATTGGATTTCTCAGCAGAAACCTTACAGGCTAGGAGAGAGTAGAATGGTATATTCAAAATTCTGAAAGACAAAAACCTTCAGCCAAGAATACTCTATTGAGGGAAGATATCCCTCAGATATTATGGAGAAATAAAAACTTTCCCAGATAAACAAGAGCTGAGGGAGTTCATTGCCACAGGGCATCCCCTACAAGAAATGATCAAGAAGGCCCTCATACTTGAAAAAAAAAGAAAGGGATTACAAAGCCCTGAACAAGGAGATAAACAGGCAGACAAATCGCAACTCTGTATCAGAACAGATTAGCAAATACTTAATTATAACATTAAAGATAAAGGGAAGAAAGGGCCAGCCCCGTGGACGAGTGGTTAAGTTCGTGCGCTCCACATCAGCAGCCCAGGGTTTCACCAGTTCAGATCCTGGATGTGGACATGGCACCGCTCATCAGGCTATGCTGAAGTGGTGTCCCACATAGCAGAACTAGAAGGACCTACAGCTGGAATATAGAACTATGTACCAGGAGAGGGGGTTGGGGAGAAGAAGCAGGAAAAAAAAAGATTGGCAACAAATGTTAGCTCAAGTGCAAATCTTTAAAAAAAAAAAAAAAAAGAAAGAGAAAGGGAAGGAAACCATCAGGAATAAATACAATCACTTCATTTTAACCACAGACTCACAACACAAAATGGGATAAGTTGTGACAACAATAACTTAGATGGGGAAGAGAAAAGGGATGGAAACTGCTTAGACTAAGGAAATAAAAGACCAGCAGAAAATGGACTATCTCCTTTATGAGATCTTTCATACAAATCTCATGGTAACCATTAAACTGAGTCAGAACAGAGACACAAATGATAAACAAAGAGAAAATAGAAAACCATCATAGAGAGCCACCAAACTGAATTGGCAGTCCAAAATGGACAGGACAAGAAACAAGGGGAATACAGAAAAACCAGAAAACAATTGATAAAATGGAAGCATTAAGCCCTCATATATCAATAATCACTCTAAATGTAAATGGATTGAATTCTCCAATCAAAAGACACTGACTGGCAGAATGGGTTTAAAAAAGAAGACCCAGGGGCTGGCCTGGTGGTGCAGCAGTTAAGTTCACATGTTCTTCTTTGGTGGCCCGGGGTTTGCAGGTTTGGATCCTGGGTGCAGACATGGTACCACTCGGCAAGCCATGCTGTAGTAGGCATCCCACATATAAAGTAGAGGTAGATGGGCATGGATGTTAGCTCAGGGCCAGTCTTCCTTAGCAAAAGGAAGAGGATTGGCAGCAGATGTTAGCTCAGGGCTAATCTTCCTCAAAAAAAAAAAAAAAACAAAAAAAAAACAAGACCCAACAACATGCTGCCTCCAGGAAAGACATCTCAGCTCCAAAGACAAACACAGGCTCATAGTGAAGGGATGGAAAATGATACTCTAGGTTAATGGCAAACAAAAGAAAGTAGCTGTTGCCATACTTATATCAGACAAAGTAGACATCAAGATAAAAAAGGCAATGAGAGACAAAGAGGGTCAGTATATAATGATAAGAGGGATACCTCACCCAGAGGACATAACACTTATATACGCACCTAACACAGGAGCACCAAAGTACATAGAGTAACTATTAACAGATCTAAAAGGAGATATTAACAGCAACACAATAATAGTAGGGAACCTTAACACCCCACTTACATCAATGGATGGATCATCCAGACAGAAAGTCAACAAGGAAATAAGGGAACTAAATGAAAAACTGGACCAGACGGACTTAATAGATACACATAGTACACTCCATCCAAAAACAGCAGAATACACATTCTTCTCAAGTGCATGTGGAACATTCTCAAGGGTAGACCATATGTTGGGAAACAAGGCAAGCCTCAATAAATTTAAGAAGATTGAAGTCATTTCAAGCATCTTTTCTGACCATAATGCTATGAAACTAGAAATCAACTGCAAGAAAAAAGGTGGGGAAGGGACAAATATGTGAAGACTAAACAACATGCTACTGAGCAACCAATAGATCATTGAAGAAATTAAAGGAGAAATCAAAAAATATCTAGAGACAAATGAAAATGAAAATACACCATACCGACTTATATGGGATACAGCAAAAGCAGTCCTAAGAGGGCAATTCATGGCAATACAGGCCTACCTTAACAAACAAGAAAAGTCTCAAATAAGCAATCTTAAGTTACACCAAACAGAACTAGGTAAAGAAGAAGAAAAAAGGCCCAAAGTCAGCAGAAGGAGGGAAATAATAAAAATTAGAGCAAAAATAAATGAAATAGAAACAGAAAAAAAAAAAAAAAAAAACCAGGAGAAAGGATCAATGAAACTAAGGCTGGTTGTTTGAGAAGATAAATAAAATTGACAAACCCTTTCCAGACTCACTAAGAAAAAAAGAGAGAAGCCTCAAATAAATAAAATTAGAAATGAAAGAGGAGAAATTACAACAGATACGACAGAACTGCAAAAGATTATAAGAGAATACTATGAAAAACTATATGCCAACAAATTGGACAAACCAAAACAAATGGATAAATTCTTAGAGTCTTACAACCTCCCAAAACTGAATCAAGAGATAGAGAATCAGAGTAGACCAATCACAAGTAAAGAGATTTAAACAGTAATTAAAAACCTCCCCCAAAACAAAACTTCAGGACCAGACAGCATCTCTGTAGAATTCTACCAAAAATTCAAAGAAAATTTATTACCTATCCTTCTCAAACTATTCAAAAAATTGAGGAAGACAGAACACTTCCTAACACATTTTATGAGGCCAACATCACCCTGATACCAAAGCCAGACAAGGACAACACAAAGAAGGCAAATTGCAGGCCAACATCACTGATAACATAGATGCAAAAATCTTCAACAAAATATTAGCAAACTGAACACAGCAATACATTAAAAGATCATCCACCATGATCAAGTGGGATTTATACCAGGGATGCAGGAATGGTTCAACATGCACAAATCGAACAACGTGATACACCACATTAACAAAATGAGGAATAAAAACCACATGATGATATCAATAGATGCACAGAAAGCATTTGATAAGATCCAACATTTATGATAAAAGCTCCCAATAAAATGCATATAGAAGGAAAGTACCCCAACATAATAAAGGCAATATATGACAAAGCCACAGCCAACATCATACTCAATGGGGAAAACTGAAAGCCACCCCTCTGAGAACAGGAATAAGACAAGGGTGCCCACTCTTGCCACTCTTATTCTACATAGTACTTGAGGTTTTGGCCAGAGTAATAAGGCAAAGAAAAGAAATAAAACAAATCCAAATAAGCAATGAAGAAGTGAAACTCTCATTGTTTGCAGATGACATGATTTTATATATAGAAAACCCCAAATATTCCATTGGAAAACTACTAGAAATAATCAATAACTACAACAAAGTTGCAGGGTACAAAATCAACTTACAAAAATCAGTTTCATTTCTATACTCTAGAAATGAACTCAACAGAAAGAGGACTCAAGAATACAATCCCACTTACAATCACAACAAAAAGAATAAAATATCTAGGGATAAATTTAACCAAGGAAGTGAAAGACCTACACATTGCAAACTATAAGACATTACTGAAAGAAATCAATGCTGACATAAAGACGTGGAAAGATATTCCATGCACATTGATTAGAAGAATAAACATAGTTAAAATGTCCATGTTACCTAAAGCAATCTACAGATTCAATGCAATCCCAATCAGAATCCCAATGACATTCTTCACGGAAATAAAACAGAGAATCCTAAAATTCATATGGGGCAACAAAAGACCCTGAATAGCTAAGCAATCCTGAGAAAAAAACACAAAGCTGGAGGCATCACAATCCCTAACTTCAAAATATACCACAAAGCTATATTAATCAAAACAGCATGATACTGGCACAAAGACAGGAATGCAGATTAATGGAACAGAATGGAAAGCCCAGAAATAAAACCACACCTCTATGGACAGTTAATCTTAGACAAAGGAGCTAAGAACATACAATGCAGAAAGGAAAGTCTCTTCAATAAATGATGTTTAGAAAAATGGACAGCCACATGCAAAAGAATGAAAGTAGACCATTATCTTTCACATACACAAAAATAAACTCAAAATGGATCAAAGACTTGAAGGTGATATCTGAAACCACAAAACATCCGGCAGAAAATATTGGCAGTACACCCTTTGCCATCAGTCTTAAAAGTATCTTTTTGAATACCATGTCTACTCGGGCAAAGGAAACAAAAGAAAAAACAAACAAGTGGGAATTCTTCAGACTAAATTACTTCTGCAAGGCAAAGGAAACCAGGAACCAAACAAAAAGACAACCTACCAACTGGTAGAAAATAGTTGTGAATCATGATACCAACCCTGATATTAATTCCCCCACATTAAACTCAGTATATGTGGAGTTAAAAACCAAAACACTCATTCCCTGCTCACTCCCTGGCTTCCTGGCTCCAGAATCCACTATCCTCCATGGAGACAGACACCACCAAGGACAAGAACCTGGATTCACTATCTCCTCCCCACAGAGAGATACAGGCTGGTGGGAAAGTTGCTGACCAGCAAGGTCATGGGCTCCCTCCTCTCTGCAAGTCATCTCAAGGCCAAAGACAGGCTGGTGGGAAAGCTTTGACCAGCAAGGCCATATGCTCCCCCTCCCCTACCTAAAACCCCAAATAAAAACCCTTCCTTTTAGCTCTTTGGGGAGTTTGGGATTTCAGCGTTAGCTGCCATTCCTCCTTACTCAGCACTGTGCAATAATAAAATTCCTACTTTCTTCCACTACGCCCGGTGTCAGAGATTGGCTTGCTGCACAACAGGTGAGTGAACTCACTTCAGGTTCGTTATCAATTATATATCCAAGAAGGGATTAATCTCCATAATACATAAAAAACTCGCACAACTGAACAACAAGAAAACAAACAACCCTATCAAAACATGGGCAGAGGATGTGAACACACATTTTTCCAAAGAAGATGTACAGATGGCCCACAGGCACATGAAAAATGTTCAACATCACTAATCATCAGGGAAACAAATCAAAACTACACTTAGATATCATCTTACACATATTAGAATGGCTATAATCATCAAGGCAAAAAATAGCAAATGTTGGAGAGGATGTGGACAAAAGGAACCCTCATACACTGCTTGTGGGAATGCAAACTGGTGGAGCCACTATGGAAAACAGTGTGGAGATTTCTCAAAAAATTAAAAATAGAAATACCATATGATCCAGTTATCCCACTACTGGGTATCTTTTTCTCTAAAGAACTCGAAATCAACAACAAAGAGACTTATGCACCCCTATGTTCATTGCAGCATAATTCACAATAGCCAAGACATGGAAGCAACCCCAGTGCCCATTGACTGATGATTGGATAAAGGAGATGTGGTATATATATATATATATATATATATACACACACACACACACAATGGAATACTACTCAGCCAGAAAAAAGACAAGATAATCCCATTTGCAACAACGTGGATAGACCTCGAAAGTATTATTTTAAGTGAAATAAGCCAGACAGAGTAAGACAAACACCACATTATTTCACTCATATGTGGAAGATAAACACACAGACAGAGAACAGTTAAATGGTTACCTGAGGGGAAGGGGTTGGGGGATGGGCACAAAGGATGAACGGGCACATTTATATGATGACTGACAAATAATAATGTACAACTGAAATTTCACAATTTTATAAACTGTTATGACCTCAATTTAAAAAAAGGATAATTTCACGTAGTTCAACCTAATATCTCTATAAGCAGCCCTTTACAGTTCCCAGAATTCTCATATTAAATCCTCTTTTAGGATCTGGCTGCTGTTAACATATAAACATTATTTGGGAAGGTGATATTAGAAATACTTCAGTTAAGAAATAGAATTATATTAGAATTATGTGATTATTTTACCCTAGCAGATAATTAAAAAATTTTAGAGCTATAGAAATTTAGTCCAACCCTCTCACTTTACCAATAAGGAAACTGAGGCCTATAGAGATGAAATAACTTCATTTTGTTCATGTTTTATTTATACTCTCCACTTATCTCAAAAAAAATGATTTGAAATTGTAGCAAATGTACCATACTCATGTAAGATGTTACTAATAGGGGAACTGGGTGCCGGGTATATGGAAACTCTCTGTAGTACTATGAAATTTTTCTGTACATCTAATACTGTTCTAAACAATAAAATTTATTTTAAAAATGAAAAAAAAACTTAGACTGTATACTTTAGATGTACGTGGTTTACTGTAAGTTCAATTATACCGCAACAGAGCTGTTACAACAACATCTCTCTTCAGGGAGAGGGACCAAATGTCAATTATCTTTGTATCCCTCAGTTCCGCAGGCTGCCCCGTGTGCATAGTAAGCACACAATCGCACCAGTAGCGCAGCTGGAAAATGATGTAAGAAGATGATGTCCGACTCCTGTGGAGAAGCCTCGCAGTATTGTTATCATGTAGATTGATTGTGAACAATGAAACTCATCTCAATTTCTGCGAGTGGCTGCCGCTGTTTATGCTGAAGCCTGCTTCATGGGAATACATTTGGTTCTTAATAAATGTTTATAAGGGACTTAGTATCATAAATATCACTGTAATTCTTTGTGTGGAAACTTAGTACATTATTTTCTGTTATTAGTTTCAGGTTTTTGTTGCGTTTTAGGCCACTCTTCATTCAGAGCAAAAGAAAAATAAAATAATAGTCTGTCGGTTGTAAAGCATGAAAAGAAAGAAGAAAAGCAAAACTGCTTTATGTATTTTATCTTCAATTGGAGCATAGTAGAAAGAAAAATCATAAAACATTTAAACCTCATTAAAAATATTTGGCAATAGATACAGTGAATAATTTTGCCATTTTATAGCACAAAAGGAAATAACTGTGAAATATAATACGTCCATTTAACCTAGGTTAAAAATTTATAATAAAATTGTAAATCATCCATACGCTGAAATTTGTTCTTAGGCACTTCCATCTTAAAAAATCACCTGAATCTATAAATCTGTATTTATTGTTACTGTTGAATCCGAAGATAGAATAATAATAATGCCATTAGTTGGACAGAAAATCTTCGCCAAGGCATTTCTCACCCAACAGGAAAATGGAAAAGACAGAAAGCTGATAGAAAAGGAAATACAAGTGACTCTTAAATAAATGCAAAGATGTTCACTAAATGCAAATTAAAACTATAATGAGATACTGTTTCATCCATCAGCTTGGCAAAGATGAAAAAATTTGATAACTCCCTGCGTTGGCAGCTGTTGAGGAAATAGGCACTTGTGTTCCTTGATGGCGAGAACACAAATTGACTCACAACATCCATGGAAGACAATGGGCACTCTCTCTCAAAATTAAAAAGCTCACATCCTTTAGCCTAGCTCATATAGCCTGCTCAGTACAGTGCTTCAAATGATGTTCACTGGGAATAAATGTCAGCCATACAAATGTCTTCTTTCTTAATATGTTATTTTCTATTAATGTGATTGTATGAATATAAGAGAGCCCATATAATGTAAAATTTAAACTATGCTATAGATTGTTGAGATTAAAGTTTCCATGTCCTTATCTCATTTGGTTTATAAATATTCAACAAATGTATCCGTTATTTTTTTGGCAAGCCTATCTGAAAAAACAGAGATAATACATGCCCAGAACTACACAATGTTGGGCCCCAAATGTCTTATTTCTCTTCGTTCCTTCTGTGCCTCGCACAGGCACAGCACAGCTGAGGACTTCATTACAGGTGTGTGACATTAATCTAGAGACTGAAGAGCATTAAGAAACACTAAGGAGCTACAACTGGCGAGGAATTCTTATCTCAAGACATCAGCAATTTTACACAGTTGCAGGAGGGGACTATTTTTGATTCAGAGTCCAAGAAGAATTTGCCAAAGCAAATTTAAAATAAACCCCCCCACAAACACAGCATGTGGAACAGAGAACTGTAACAGTGAAAAGTCATTTTTATATATTAATGCAATTCAAGAGGCAGCCAGTGTTTTGTGGAACGTATTAGAAGAAAGCACATCTTTTTGTAAAAGGCTGTTAATAAGGTCTTGATACTTAAAGACAGCACTTTGAGTAAGTGCATAATCAAAGACTGGCTTTGTAATAAGAGCCCTAAAGGAGGAAACCAACAGATCAGGTTATATGAGACAAGACCCACATGGGACTTACAGAACGGAATAAAGGTAAGATCAGAATGGAAACTATTTCTCTGCTACAATAGATAATGGATGCCATTAGATTCTTTGCAAAGGGAATTGGGGATTATTTTTGAAACCACTGGGAATCTTTTAAAGTCTGTTATATGTAACTACGTGAGGTAAACATTTCTTGTTACAAAGTCTGGGTTTATTTATTTCCCACAAATCACTCTAATATCTTGATTAAGTCCCCAGTTGGAGACATCACAGTGGTGCAAGTCTCCTGGCTATGTGGCTGCAGTCAGGGAAAAGCCTGCCTTGCAGAATTCTCTTGTAGTGAAGTCTATTTCAATCTTGAAAGGTAACATGTAATACCAATTCAGGTTTTTCCAAAGTGTATTCTTTGAAAAATTAGACATGACTGATGCTCCTTGGTTTCAGGGTAAAGGAGGAAGGGTCAAGGGAGAAGAAGGAGCATGAGTTCCACGGTTCAAAAAATGCTGACTGTAGACCTTTCTCGGAAATTGATAAAGCAGATTTGCATATTAAAGACGGAGAATCGCTGCGCTAGAGAAACTTCTTTAACACAGCATTTCTCAAATTTACCTGATCAAGGAATGCTTTTTTCACATATCAAATAGCACACTACAAGATCTAATGTTCCATACAACGAGCTTTGGAAGAGCACCTTACTTTGTGATAATTAGAGACAAGGAGGAAGGTCCCCAGAATATAATCAGACCCCAACAAACAGAACTATTTTCTCCCACCCCAAATTATAAACCTATTAAAAACAGAGACTGATGATTTAACCACCAATAGGCAGGAACGGGAGTACAATTTGAGCCATCTTGGCTCGAATGACTTTTGGGGGAGCCTATCTTCAACAGTGTGGTCAGTGAGAAACACGGCCGGATCGTACTGGAACTATATAAATCGGAAGAGTAGGGAAGAATGTAACGTTCGTAAAAAGGAAACAAGTCATGAGACGTGGAATGTGGTTTTAGAAAGCACAATCTTAGTGAAAAGGCTTTAAAGAGAGAGTTGTTCAAGCCCCAGTAGGAAGTTTCCTGAGATAAGAAAAATTGTAAAAGTTAAGAATCATGGGCAGGAGACCATTGGAGAAATCATTCCATTTTACAAATGTATACTGATAAACTTGATCTGACATCTCAATTTGCATTAGTCGTCTCAGCATAACAACAATTGACATCCACTTTTACTCTCAAAAGTGTTTCAATTTGGATAATAAATTATATGGGGATCCCCTATTTATTGATCTTCTACCGTATGCCAGGTGTACTCAGAAGTAACAACAAATTTAAAAAAAAAAAAAAAGCACGTGACTTGCCATCAAGAAAGTGAACAATCTCATTGCAGAGGCAAGAACAGTAGGTCTGAAACAATCTGAAAACAATAAAAGGTTTTCTGGTTTAAAGTGATTGTCTAGCACAGCAAATAAATTGCAGAAGAAAGCACAAAGGAAGAGGGTAGAATGCACTAGAGGTGTCGTGGAAGGCAGATGGACAAGCTGGTACCCAGAACCCAGACTTGAAACACCGTCCCCTTGAGTGGAAAAGAGGTGCCTACAGACACGGCTGACCGACTCCAGGCCGTGACCTGCAGGCAGCCTCTCCGGTGGCGAGGGAACCAAGACCACGTCTGTCCCTCAGGGGCGTCTCAGTCGTTTAAACCAATAATCTTCCAGTTAGAAGATCAGAGACAGCTTCCACATCAAATGTGCCCCACGTGTAAACCAGAACTTTCCACCATCTCTTTCAGACCACAAATATAAGAAATTTGTAATTTTATTTATTTACCCAAGAACATTTTAACTTCCAGAAAAGAACAGGATTTTGATTCCAGAAACCAAACTGTGGGACTGTTCTGCTCCCGGAACCCTTTCCTTATCCAACGGAGCCTCTGGCTCTTGCTCTCTGCTTCCTTTCTCACCATTTCATCAGTCACTTGCTGAATGTCAGCATCCTAAGTTCCATTTGCTGACAATGCCCTTGGGGGTTAAACTATGCTAGTTTTCCAAAAAGGAATTCATTTCAACAGGTCTCACTTCTGAGTGAAGCCACAGAAGAGCAGTCATGTGCTCATAAAAGCAGACTTTATTTAACATTCTGTGAAATTTGGTGGCCTGTGAAGAAGACGCATGCTGAGCATGGCACAAAACTCTGCAACCTGTTTTCACAGAGGCAGATGAATGGGCACAGGCAACCATCCCCTCTGTGAGCTGCAGACCTAATGAGAAAACGAACCCTTTCATGCGGGTGCTTCATAACATTTTTCATTGACTTCTCATAGCCTCTTCAAAGCGCTTCTCTGTCAAGAGTAATTTTCTCCAATTTGCAGAGTAGCACACACAGTCTTTTCATAGAGCCCCCTGTCCCCTTCAGACCTCCAGCTGTCTGCATGCGGACGCTGGATAGTACTTCATTTCTCATACTGGAAACAAGTTCCTGATTCAGCCAACGAGGGAGGGAGGGGAATATTTTAATTAAAGGCTCCCAAGAGCTATGTCTTTGGTGTTGGCATGCTCTCAGTGATCTAAGAGCCCAAGTAAGTACAACTTGGAATTAAAAGACAGCGGCTGGTGGCTCAGCGGTTAAGTACGCACATTCAGCTTCCCTGGCTGGGGGTTCACGGGTTCAGATCCTAGGTGCCTTGTCAAGCCATGCTGTGGCAGGCATCCCACATATAAAGTAGAGGAAGATGGGCATGGATGTTAGCTCAGGGCCAGGCTTCCTCAGCAAACAAGAAGACGATTGGCTGCAGATGTTAGCTCAGGGCTAATCTCCTTAAAAAAAAAAAAAGACAATGCTAATTCTTAGATCACTAAAATAGGATGCCAGTGTATGGGGCGACTCTAATCTTAATGTTATATAAGACAGAATAAACTAACTAATAAAATAAACAAAATAGTAACTTGTGCAACCTTAATTCAGTCCCTCAACAGTACTATTGCGTACAAACCACTCAGTTCTTCATATAAATTTCTGTCTGTGAAACAAAATATAATTCACAGCACTTTATTCGAGGCAATAGACATTTCTTCAATGTAGAGTATTTTTAAAGAACAAATGATAAAATATGAAAAGATTTCTGAGATCTCATCTAATTCTAATATGCTAGCTTTTACGTAAGGATTTTGATCGTTTTATTGCATCCTGCTAAAAGGTGTGAAAAGTGTGTGGTAGCTCTTAACCGTTGTGAATTGACTTTCCTAGGATTTCTAGTTTTTATTTTTAATTATCCAATGTAACTTTACATCTGAATTCTAGGACTAATTTTGAAATTTCTACCACCATTTCTTTTAGGTGGATCTGATGTGAAACCAGCAAGAATCAACTATACACAGAACTTTTCCCCAATAGATTGTTTTAATTAATTCTAATTTTTAATCGATGTACTACATTTACAAATTTTTTTAGGTTTCTGTAATGTTAAAAGGCTTATAACAATAACAGCAAAAAAGCAGTTCCATATTCTTCTTGCCTGCCACTCTTCTTGTCTTTTTTGCAGTTTTAACAGTTTCTTTAATATTTACTTTCAAAACTCTAAATAGTATGTATGCATTACTATCTTTCAACTTATCATTTTAAAGTTATTTACTAACTTTCTAATACGGTAAATGATTTTTCTCACCTTCTTCGTTGTCTTCTATTTCTGCCAATATTTCCTCCCTCTCTCTCCCTCTCTCTCTCTCTTTCTCTTTCTCACTCATTTAAACCCAAAAGCTGAGGTTTCATTATTATAATTATGTAAATATTCATCACTGCTGAGTCAGGTGAAGTATTAGGATTACATTTACTTCCTTGTACAAATTTGTGTTTCCAGGAATTGAAGATAGCCTCATTATTTTTTCTTTCGTTTCATTTCCAACATTCTCCAGCAGCTCTATAAAATGCCTTTCAATACAATTCTCGATTCAATCAGACCTGCCAGATAATCTTTCAATTCCATGTGCTTTGCTGGAGACAGCACCCCCAACATCCCCTGAGCTCCAGCTCCAATGGGGATCGACTGCTCTTCAGACCATCCATTATCTCAGGAGTTCCCTTTGCGGGGATCTTGAAAATTTGGTTCACCTCTCTTGTTTTGGATCTCCTGTTTCCTAAATCCAAAATCTTTTTTCTTCCTAATATACTTCCTTATTTTGTTGAAGACATATTTTTCAGTATCTTCCTAAGGAAGGATGTAGAGGAGATAAAGGTTTGGGAATTTATATATCTGACAATGGCTTTGTTCCACTATAATACCTGACTGATAATTTCTTACATATAAAATAGAAGTCTTTTAGCTTTCAAATTCCTGTTGAGATGTCTGATACTATTCTATTTTCTGATGCTATCCTTTGTAAGTAAACTTTTTTCTCTCTGGAAAATTTTGGAGTATTTTTTTTCTAGTATCGAAAGGCCATGATGATTAGCCTTGGAAAGAATATATCATTATTTTTTGTGCTGGAAATTTAATGGGTTTTTTCAATCTGGAGTCACAAGTGTTTCAATTCTGAGGAATTTTCCAGTAATATCTAATTGATAATTTCTTTCTTTCTGTTTATTCTCTCCTTCTGGAACTTATGTTAGCAGGACGTTGAACCCCAGAAATAAGGTTATCTTCATTTTCTTATCTCTTCCCTCCTGTTATCTATCTCTTTGCCTTTTCATTTTTCTAGAGATCTTCTTAACTTTATCTGCTGACTTCTTTTGAACTTGTTTCTACTTAGCTATTACAATTTTAATTTCTTGGGGATCTTTCATATTCTGATTGCTCCTTTTTTATGTACCTGTCCTTGATTTACGGATGTCATACTTTTATTATCTCTCTAAGGATAATGACTTTAACTTCTTTGAGGCTTTCTTCTGCTCTCTGCATCATCTCTGCTTCCTCCCATGATTTCATTTTTTCTGTTGATTTGTTTCGATGTCTCATGCTGAAGGCTTTACTCACATATGTAGTGCTCCTTAGCTATCGATTACGGGGTCAGCAAACTAGGGCCACAGAGATAACTCCAGCCCACTGGATGTTTCCGTAAATCACTTGGTTTCACTTTCTCCAAAGACTAACTCTCCAGGCTCCCGTAGGAGTGAAGAGGGGTAGTAACCTACGTAGCCAGCACAGGGCAGGAGATCAGGTCAGCCTAACTGCGCCTTTTACAGGCTGTTAAATAATCTCCCAATTTGGGACCCTTTACATACGACTTTATGCCTACATTATAGATTCTCTGATATCTCCAATTCTTGAGCTTCTCAAGGGTCCTGCAGAGCAAATTAACTTTCTTGTCCAAAGGGAAATTGCTGTACCCACTGGAGGTAAGAAATCCACCCAATATACAAACTTACCTTCCTGGCCCTTGGAGAGCCCGAGGAAATGTCACCTGGACAACCAAGAGCTGACTTACGTGCTAAAATTACTGTCTTTAGGAGCCCAACTCAGGACCAATACATTCTGTGATGCAAAAATTTCCTAGAGGCATCATTATTTACTGAAGATAGAACCCATAAAGGTAAGTAGGGGTAGAGAAATAAAAATGGAAAGACAACATCTGATAGTGATGTCGCCAAATATAATCTAGAGTGTAACTGGACATCTTAATGACCTTAATTGACCTTGAGAGCTCCAGGGAATGTTATTTTCTGCCATTTCAGCAAGGCTGTCACTAACCCACGTTGCAAGTAGCCAAGAGTACATCCAGAGGAATGATTTTCTAGTTAAGCAGAGACCTCTGAGCTTTTACACTAAATTAGATTGGTATTAGAGAGGCTATGGTAATGGAAATCTTTGAAAATGGATAGAACATCTAAGCCAATTCTGCAAAGACTGATTTACACTTCACAAATCCCACATTCTACTCTGAAATCTGCTCTGAGCTCAGAAGTGTTGGCTTCACATCAGGTAAAGCATTTTGCCCTAATTTCAGTTTCAGCTGCCTGTGAGAGAAAGGAAAGAAAGGGAGAGAGAGACAGAGACCAAGAAGGACAGAGGGAGATGATGAAACAGAAAGACAGAGGATAATAAAATTTAATAAAAAATGCCTCTCATGAAATACAGTAATCATAGACCTCCATTCGAAGACCACCTATTTTTTTTATTTCTACTCACATAATGGGGGAATGAGACAGGGCCCTTGCGCACATGAGGTCTACAGTCTAGTCTAAAGACATAAGATGTATGTATCAGTAATGCGGGATTACGGAAGAGAGAGATGCTTTCTACCTAAAAAGACCAGAGATGGCCTAATGGGAGGACAATTTGAGCTGGTTTATAAAGGATGGATTAGATTTTGATAGATGGTAATGAAAACAAGGAACAGAAATTCTGATTCAAAGAAAGCAGTGCTCCTCACAAGTCAAGAGATATTTCAATTTTGAGGCTCTCGATGTATTAAAAAGAAGTGCAAAATTATGAGGTTACAAAAATATAGCATATTTTAAATATTCAATCCTGCATGTGTGTCTGTGTTTCATTTTGAAATATTATTTAAAAGTCTAAATTTCAGACCTTTTTTTGAATGAAACCCCCAGGACAAATGGTCTTTTTGGCTTCCCAGCATCGCTTGCTCCAAATAGACTCTGGGATACACAAGACAAAATTAAAGTATTTTCTTCAAAGGAAGTAAATGTGATCTTGATTACAGAAAGATACAAGACAGGCTAGGTGGGGTTTTCCTTCTATATCTTTAAGAAATGTTTAAGGAAGTTCTTTCCAGATAAAGAAAGCACAAGAAATGTGATTTTTTTTGAGCAAGATTAGCCCTAAGCTAACATCCACCACCAATCCTCCTCTTTTTACTGAGGAAGATTGGCCCTGAGCTATCATCTGTGCCCATCTTCCTCTATTTTGTATGTGGGAGGCCTGCCACAGCATGGCTTGATAAGTGGTGCTAGGTCCATGCCCAGGATCTGAACTGGGGAACTCCAGGCCACCAAAGAGGAGTGTGCAAACTTAACTGCTATGCCACCAGGCCAGCTCCTGTGTTTTTTTTTTTTAATGGCTTAAAAGCATTTATCTATCTCCTTCATGTGTCCCTCACTTTGGCAGCTGCAGTAACAATTTACTTTCTTAGTAAATTGTCTCATAAATTTTCTTCCCCATCAATTTTCATCTCCAGCAAAAGGAAATATTATTAAAGCACAATATGGCTTTCCTTGGAGTGGAGCCGACTTTTATGTCACAAACACCATATGATCTCTTCACAGAGAGTCAGATCAACGAGAGGTGAAATTGTGCTCTGGGGGAAGGAAGCACATCTTCAACAATAAAAACATTCAATAAAAATCAGTTTAGATGCCAAACTCACTAGTTAATAAAAACCACTATTTTATGTTTTGCAAATCCCTTCTGTTTTACCCACTGCAATTCGCACAAAATTCACCTCTCATTCCCCGGCTTTTTTCCTATGAATGTGTTCTCAGAATTAATCAAAGCATTTTAGATGGTACTGGTGAACAAACCAGAGTTTATCAGGCAGAGAAATTAGCAAGTTCTCTAGACTTTAGAAGAGAATGCGTTGAAAAACTCCAGGCAAGAAACTGTGAAAGGAACTGGAAGTGGGAGAGGGCCAGCAGAGTGGCAACAAAAAAGCTCTGAAATATATCAGATGGAGGTTTTCCAGGATAAAAACAAATAAAAACTGAGAGCCATGAGTTCTATCTGAAAGTAACCAGGGCATCATTTGAAAGTGGACATGACAAAGTTACAAATAGTTTATATTTTGTTAGCTTAAATATTTACGTAAGTAATATCCTTTTCAGTAATGCAGAATGGATTTGCTATTTATTAGTTTATAGAGGATGCATACTTAATGGTTATTTTTTTCACACTATTATTTTTCTCCATTGATAGAGTGAATGTAGGAAGACTGGTCCTAGAGTCTTTTTTGATGATCCCTAATAAGAATAAGTTTTTTAATAAATAGAATGTAAATTACATAAGTACCATATATTAGTCTCCTTTTGGGGACTTATCTGTTAGGCCTGTCTCTGTTGGAAAGAAAGATTTATTCACTCTCCCTCTTCAGTGTATCTTAAGAAGCTCTACCATGGCCAGAGACAGCACCAGAAACATCCAGAGGAAGATATATATGGCTCAGAGGACACTCTAGACAATTGTCTTCATGATTGTGATATATTAATTGTGAAACGGTCGCCAATCATTTACCTGTATCCATACCCTTTGCAATGTGACTTTCAGCTCCTCTCATAAACAGGTGGGGTCTAGTTCCCCCTCCTTGAATCTGGGCTCAATCTTGTGACTTGCTTGGTCAACAGAATGCAGTGGAAGTGATGCTGTGCCAATTCTGGGCACATCTCCACTGTCACTTAGAACCCTGTCACTGCCTTGTTACAAGCCTGGGCCAGCCTGCTGAATGATAAGAGACATTTGGGAAGAGTGGAACTAATATTGAGCAGAAAGTAAAACAAAAATCTCCACAGGTATTGATAAAATTGGGGTTTGAAGAAACAAGAATGAGATTTAAGAAAAAGTAAAGAGAATATGACATTTATATCTTTTCTTGAACTTACAAATCATCCTCTCAGACATTTTGGAGAGAATTTGTACAAAGGGGATTAATATTTCCAATAATTATTTTGTGTAAATCAGCTTAGTAGACTTTGTGAATATTGTAGTTTTATAGGTTGTTTTTCCCCTTCTTATATATAAAATATTATCTCCTGAAACCAAATGTCTGGGAGAATGATTAAAATAAGGGAGGAAAAAGGGAAAAAAAGGAGGTTTCCTAGAATAATCTCTCCTGACAACTGGGGAGGGTATACTTATCTAGAAACAAACTCACAGACAATATAATCTTGTTGAACATGTTTGCTGGGAACTTTAGTGAAATCTGAAAAACTTCAGTGAGTTGCTTTGTCTGAAGTCAGGGGCGTTTGGTTAGGGAGGTGCCTCCAACCCCTTATGAGCCAACTGTAGTTTCCTGTTTCTGACATTATTAATGAAACTCTGGGCACTAGACCAGATGTACTTGAAGATTCACCAAGGATTATTGATGTCTTTTTGAAAACAAATAATCAAGAAAACACATTATCAAAATTTCCAGCGACTTTAAACACATAACCAGTTCATAAAAGTGAAAATCAGAATAGAAAGGGATTTTGAAGTGTCTTTTGCAATAGCAAAGCAAAAATGTGGCCAAATTTGGTTATAACTGATTTGGGGCATGGAGAGACAAGATAAATACCTCTCTCCTAGAGGCTATCCCTAAAACTGGAAGAAAAAAAATCCCCCTACACCCACTGCTACACAGGCTATGTGGGGACTCAGAAACAAGAGCATGATCAGGATGCAGGCAGGAAATGGGCTCTGGTCCAGGATCCACCATAATTGGCTGGGTGTCCACTTTCAAGTTCCTTCTCAATACCATGTAGACAATAACAGTGCCCTTTCAGTAACGAGTTCTTATTTCAATTTTTTAAAGCAACAATATAATTCTAGTGACAACTATCACTATTTAGAGAGTGTTAGTATATGTCAAACACTGTGCTAAGCACTTTACAAATATTCTATCAGTTATTGTTCAAAATAATCCAGATGAGTAGGTACCATCACTATCCCTGTTTTAGAGAGGGGAAAATAGAGAGGAGATTAAGTAATTTGCCTAAAGTCACATGCAAAGTAAAATAAGGATTCAAATTCAGGCCATGTGGCTCCAGAGTCCATACTTACACCCCTATTCTGTGTTTGAAAAAAATGTATGATGTATTCTACAGATAGTATGAGACAAATAATAGGAAGTATACTTCACAGTATTACAAAATGTGAGGCCTTACAATTAAAATAATTATAGTTCATAATAATTATATTAAAAGTGTATTTAGCACAATTCTCCCCTTCTGTAATTCTGATAGTACATTTTCCAGCAGATCACTGAGTGGGGCGGTAGAGGGACATCCAGATCTGAGGGTCCAATTTTCCCTCTTTCTATGAACCAGCTTCTTCCACATATTTAGGAAATCTCACCTCTGGCACCCAGGTCAAACAATCAAGTTTATTGTTTCAGACTAGTTATCCCTCACCCAAATGGGGGTGCTGCTCCTTCCTACCACCAGGTTAGATCCAGCTTCACAGAGGCTAGGTCCTGGTTGTTGTAGGTCTGAGGAATAAGGAGGAATCCACCAAGGTCTGAGGAAGATCTTAAGATTCAGTCAACCTTGGATATGACCAAGGAGTAGGAAGGAAGCAGTGTCGCAGATCGTCACTCCAACTCTGGTGACGGACATCCAGTCTAAAACATAATCCACTTGATTCTGCAACCTAGAGACCAGAGGCCAGACCAGAGAGTACACAAGCAAGTTGTAAACCTTTCCAGAAGAACCTGAAGATCTAGCGCTGATCCCACCCCTCATTAGCCAGAACCTCCATCCCTACCTCCTCCCAGCTGTTTCTTGACTTCTAGAATACTCCAGAAAAAGAAGGACCTTCAAGTGTGTAGAAGTATCTAGAGCTACTCCAGACTATGACTTGCTCCTCTTGTTCGGGGAAGAACTTTTACCTATGGATGTAGGTTATTTTCAAAATTGTTTCTAAACATGGGAAACCAAGGTGCTGCCTCTCCAAATTTCCTCTGTCTTATTTTTGTTCATTATTAATTCCCCTAAAATAAGAAAATGTTAAAATTGGAAGATTGTCATAGGCAGAATAATGGGCCCCCAAAGATGTCCCCATCCTAATTCTTAAAACCCATAAATATGTGACCCTACATAGTAAAAATAACTTTGCAAACATAACTAAGGCCTGGAGAGGGGACATCACTTTGGATTACCCAAGTGAGCTCAATCTAATCGTATGAGCTCTTAAAAGTAGAGAATCTGTCCCAACTGGGTCAGAGAAATGAGATGGAAAAAGGAGGAGAGATTCAAAGCATGACAGGGACTTGCACTGTTGCTGACTTTGAAGATGGAAGAAGGGAGTCATGATCCTAGGAATGCAGTGGCCTCTAGATCCAGGAAACAGCCCTCAGATGACAGCTGGCAACAAAATAGGGACCTCAGTCCTACAACTGCAAGGAACTGAATTCTCCTGACAACCCAAATGAGTGAGGAAATGGATTCTCCCATGGAACCTCCAGAGAGGAACACAGCCTGGCTGATAATACCTTGATTTTAGTCCAATGAGACCTGTGTCAGACTTCCAAACTTCGGAACAAAAAGATGATAAATTTGTATTGATTGACCTGCTAACTTTGTGGTAATTTGTTATGGTAGCAATAGAAAACTAACACAGAAGGAATCAGAGATTTTTTAGCTGTATCCCTCACTTTACCTGTGAGAAAACTGAGTGCTAGAGATGGTATGGAATGTTCTTCCAGCCCTGTCCTCCTGGCTAACAGCTACTCTGCCCTCAAGATTCAGCTTGGACAACTTTTGCCCCAGGAAGTTTTCCCTGGAGTCCAGGACTGGGTCAGGGGTCCCTGCTTTGTGGTTTCTTAGCACCCCATGCATGATTTGGCACTCTGTCTACTTCTCTGAACTCCCAACAAATCTATGAGGACAACAACTTTGTCCTACTCAACATGGTGTCTCCTGAGCATAACATATTCCCAGCAGTTATAGCTCAAAAATATTGAATGAAAAAATAAAAGCAGCTATGTCTTCTGATCACCAGTTCAGGATTCTTTCCCCCACTCTGCTAGAGTACTCTGCTAAAAGTGACCAAAGCATGGTAAGCAAATCGGTAGCCTTGAAGTGGCAGTATGCCCAGTTTGTTAGAATCATACAAACCAGGTTCATGTCCTGGCTCTACCATCTATTAGCTGGATGGTCTTAGACATGTTTCTTTAAAGTTTAATTTCCTTTAATGTTAGTTTGCCATTTATGGTTTATAAAAACAAGACAATAGCTCAAATAATTGTATGAGAATTCATTAAAATGATGCTTGTAAAATGTTTAGCCAGGTACCAAGCACATAGGAAGAGCAAAATAAAATTGGCCATCATTATTACTTGGTATCTGTGATAGTTAATCTTATGTGTCAACTTGGCCGGGCCACAGTGCCCAGATACTTGATCAAACATTATTTTGGATGTTTCTGTGAGGGTGTTTCTGCATGAGATTAACATTTAAATTGGTGTACTTTAGGTAAAGCAGATTGCCCTCCATAATATGATGGTCCTCCTCCAATCAGTTGAAGGCTTGAATAGAACAAAAAAACTGACCTCCTTCAAAAAGAAAGAACTCTCCAGCAGATGGTCTTTGGACTTGAATAGCAACATTGGCTTTCTTTGGGTATCCAGTCTGTTTGTGCATAAATATTTATATACATCCTATTGGTTCTGTTTCTCTGGAGAACCCTAATACAATATCAAACTTGTAAATATGGTAATATTATTACGTACAACTTGAAAAAAATGAAAATGTGGAGAGTCTCATTACCCACTATAAGCAAATGATTCCTTGATTCCAATATCAGATGGGACTCTCTCAGTTAATAAGAGCAGCAGGATCAAGACAAGAAGAGAAAAACTGACAACAAAAAAAAGAGAAGAAGAAGAAAGAGGAAGAGGAGGAGGGAAAGGAGAAGAAATGTATTGGCTCATGTGATGGACATGTGCTAGCATAGGTCCAGCTTCTGGGATAATTGGATCCATATCTCAGAAATATCACCAAGGCCGAGTTTCTGTCCATCTCTCAGAGAGGCCTTCTCCATGGAGTTTCATTCTGAGATAGGTGTTCTCCTCGTGGTGGTGAGATGGCTGCAGCAGCTCCACATTGCATACCTTTAGGCTGAAGTCACAAGGGAATGGGAATGTATCTTTTCTAGTAACTCCCATAAAAGTTCTGAGATTCATTCTGATTGTTCTGAGTTAGATCAGGCGTTCACCTGGAACATCACTGTGGCCAGGAGCTCAGATATGTGAATTGGTTTAGGTCAGTCTGTGCTCACTGCTCGAGCTCCCCACTAAACCAGTAACCAATCATGGGAACAGGGTATATGCTGCCTGAAGGACCTTTAATGGATGCCAGGCGGTCAAGACAAGAGGCAACCACTCTCATTGCTTAGCAAAATCACTGTTTGCGATTTTGGTTATTTTGCCTTTTACAAAGGCTATTTGATTTTTGAGAATCAAAAACACAAGAAGATACCTGGCATTAAATATTTTTTCAATGTTCCACGTCAAAAATTCATCCAACATGAAAAATTTCTAACAGTGAATTTCTTTTCTTGGCTCCTTTAAAATAACAACAATTTCAAACCTTTCCACCACATTACAACTATGATTATTGCTGTTTGGTGACAATTAAACTTTTAAGCTTGCTTTATATTTTCAAAATACTCTGCCAGTACTGTATTAGCTACCATATATTGGCCAGCCAGGTCCTCTGGCATTTCTTTCTCCAATATTCAAGCAACAAAGACCCAAAAAAAAAAAAACCCTCCCACCAGTTGGTTGAAGCAGCTTGTGGCTGGGGTGGGAGGAAACCACCCCGCTCCTCCCTCCACCCAGGATAACCAGTCTGTTACTTAGTAACAACAGCGGAGTACTCTAAATCTAAAACCACAAGAGGCGCTCGATCGACAGTTTCTATTTGCCATGATTCCAATATTCAAAACACCGTCTATATAATTCAGAGAAAGAACTTGAAGGCATACAGACAGAAATTTTACAATGGTTATTACTGAGCCAAAGGGACAGCGAACAATGATTGAGCACCTACTGCATGCATGCATTATGTCTCTTAATCCTCATAACAACTCCATGACACAAACACTGTGATTACCTCCAGTTTACTTAGGAGGAAAGATCTTGAAGCTTATAGCATTGAAATAAGTTGCTCAAAACAAGCTCAAATAGCTGGAAGCACCTGATCTGGGTTTTGAACTCAGAAAATCTGATTTCTACTTTTCCAGAATAGAAGCCTGTTAAAAAAAAAAAATCTCCTTTCCCTCTAACTCCCTAAATTTTCTAGAACAAAAGCATTTTTATAAAAAAGAGGAAAATGTTATGGGAGGAAAGGAGGGAGCAGTTTCATTATAGTCTAATAATCACATTATAGCCACAATTACTTTTTAAGACTAGCTTGAAGGTTGTTAGATATAAACGGACGAGGCATGACTTATTACTTGCAGTGGATGCTATGGTATGCATTGAATCCTCCTTACCAGACCAGGGCACCCACCCACCCTTCCCCAGAAAATTGCTCTCAGTTAGCTAGAGCTGCTTCACCAGGGAGGTTAACCAACCCCCTCCCCACTATCACCACCTTCCCTGCTCCTCCCCAGCCACAGTCCATAGCTAGTAATTGAAGAATACAGGACTGTGAAAGGCCAGCCCCCTTGTACCTAACTCAAGAGGGCATCTATTTCAGAGACCACTCCTTGAGAAACAAGCCAAGGCTAGACTTTGCTGGACTCTTCTTCAAAATAAAAGAAACTATAGAAATAAAATATATGTCCATCTTAGAGAGCCACCATCATTTCCCACCTAGAAACTAGGGTTTTCATTCTGATGCCTTACTCGCATAACAACTCTTGCGACTTCAGGAGCGTGGCTTGCTAATCTGTTTAAGAATTCTCTGTGCTGGGCTAAAAATGGTGCATTGGAACAATGACATGAGAGGTCAGAAGACCAGAGTTCTAGCCCTGGTTCTGTCGGTTATTTTTCCTGAGGATTTCCTGAAGAGGAGGTTTTGTGGCAATGAACTCCCTTAATTTCTGTCGGTTATTTTTATTATCTGTGTGATATCGGATGGTCACATAACCACTCAGAATCTTCCTTTCCTTCTCTATAGAAGATGGACTACACTTGTGCCTTCTAATTCAATGGGTAGATATGAGGAACAACTGAGCAAATAAACAAAAAACAAAAAATCACCCTGCATTTTTTTCTAATTGAAGAAACTGAGTTATAAGGTATTATAAAAATAGTAATGAACTCAGAAGGCTCCAATGCCCTGTGCGATGCTCTATGTTCTGTCAGAGGCATACGACTCGAAAGACCAGGAATGTTTGCAGGATCTGAAAGTTCTCACTGGAACAAATTCAAACTGACTTTGTGAGGAATAAGTCAACATCGAATCAAATGTGGTTATTAAAAATATATATATAGCAATCCTTTCCTCAACTAATCTTCAATTTCTATCCCAAAAGCAATTACATTCTTTATTACACTTATTTTTTTCCTAAGTTTGTAGCTGTATTACGAAGCAAATGTAAAGCAAATTTTGTCGTGGAGATGAAAATTCTTTTTCTTTTTATCACTGACTTGTCTTTGGATAATTCCTAAGAGAAGTTTCCTTACTTTGAGTAATAATACTTTTGTTACCCCTTGATGACTTGTGGTTTAATCCTGTTTACCACCTGTTTTGTTTCTTTTGATACTGGCCTCCTAAGAGAGGTTTCTTGTGAAGCATTTGTGTTCCCTTTCGTGCTTTTCTAAAGTGTATTATAAGCTTTATTTCGATTTCTCTGAAATTTTCTTCAGGTCCACCTGAGTAATTAAGTGATCATATTGTTTTCACTTTACAAAATATAGGGTATCAGATTTCCATGTTTGTGTAAAATAAATTTGTAGTTCCCAACTGTTTCCTGGCTCCTCTGGGGAATTCAGGTAACTTGAGTCTACTCTGTTGTTAAAAAGGATGTCTTAATCTTTCTTAAAAATTCCAGATTTCATTGTTACTTTCTTACTTACCTGTTACATCTCAGAGCTGGTAGTTTTGGCAAGAAATTCCAAAATAATGGATCATCTCATCCACCTTATCTACAACAAAATTCACAGAAAAACTAAGAGAAAATGTACAAGGACACTGAGTGGGAGAGTAAGTCTCATTTCTTTTATCACGTAAACTGAAAGCAGCCAGAAGGAGGTAGGAATAAGCTCTCAGGTACAAATACATGAGTAAACTGAGTCATAAGTAGAAGAAATGAGCTTGTTATACTTTACCAACTCCATAATAAGGTTTTCTCTTAAATGTCAACTAGCTAAATACAATAAACACGATGTTGTGTGTCTACTTAAGGTAGCACCCACTGGCTTTGGTGTGAGATGTTAAGCTCACTCTTAGACTGTCAGCAGTGATGCAGTAAACACAAGAGTAGAATGGAATTTCGAAGAATGTGCCCCATTAAGCAACTCAGTGAAAACAGTGTCCTGGAACCCTGACCTCATCTAACCCGACCAGAGAGTGGCTGTCCACTATGTTCCCTTCCACAAAGCCAGATGACTATGAAGGGGGCAAGGGTGGGGGGAGCAGTGTTTAAACGCTGACTCATCCTCTCCGTAGGACCTGCTTTAATGAATGGGGAGAGACAAGCTTGCAGATAACCAAAAGCTGTGGATAAACTTCATAACCCTAAAAAACAAATGGTGCCTTCTCAGGCAGTAAGGAACAGTGCCTAGAACATGGTTATCATGGTTAATTTTATACATCAACCTGGCTAGGCTATGGTGCCCAGCTGCTTGGTCAAATACCAGTCCAGATATTGCTATGAAGACATTTTTTAGATATGATTAACATTTAAATCAGTAGACTTGGAGTAAAGGACACCAGTCTACAATATGGGTGGCCCTCATGCAATCAGTTGAAGGCAAAGCAATTCTGCCTCAAGACCACAACAGAGAAACCCTGTCTGAGCTTCCAGCTTGCGAGGCTGCCCTGCAGACTTTGGACTCAAGGCTGCAACAATTCGTACACGACTCTCCAGCCTGCCCCGGAGAATTCAGACTTGCCAGGCCCCACAATCACGTGAGTCAATGCCTTAAAATAGATCTCTCTCAATCTCTCTCCCTCTCTGTGTCTCTATACACACACACACGCACATACATGCACACACACGTATCCTATCTGCTCTGTTTCTCTGGAGAACCCTGACTAATAGGATGGTAGTTACTGCCTGCTCACCAGCAGCTCTGAGAGACTAAATATAGAAACGGACAACGGACAGACCATATACGAAAATAGAACTTTGACCTACTATCTGCAGCAACCTCCCCAGAAAACCACCTCTCTTATCTACACTAACAACCCAGGACGCTGCTACCTTAAGTCAGACTTGCAGTAAACCTGACTGCCATCGCTGGTGACAATCCAGGAAGCTAAACAATAGCTTCTGGTTAGTTTGATTAATAACTGACAGCTTCCCTACCTTTTGTCCCTGCTTTCGATGGAGGACCAACCCTAGAAAGCCAAATGCGCCCCTCTGAGCAATCCCACAGGTTCCCCAGGCCACACCTCTGATCAGGGCACACCTGAGCCCTTCCCTTGTTTACACTATAAAGCTTTCCATCTCTGTCTGCCTTTGTTTTGCAGCTTTTTTTTTTTTTTAGCATTTCAGACAGTGATTTACTGCTATCCATTTAAAAGTCACCTGACAGTTTTAAATACGGAAATTTTCATTTCTCACCCACATCAACAGATATTAAAATTTCTACAATTCCTTATGCTCTGCCCGCCTTTGAGTCTGTCCCAAAATATAACTGACAATAGCTGACTCCCTGGCAAGCTTAGAATAAATAGCCTTTGCATGTCCCATTTTGTTGGTCTTCGTTTACTTCCACAGCCCTAAGGTACTGAAATGGCAAGGAATCAGATCTGCTGGAGACCACAGTGGGACGCGGCCTGCCTCAAAACGCTGCTGCCCACAGAGACGGACTTTCCAGACTCGACACGCATAATTCGGAAAGTCGACAAAACATCAAAACATATATTCTCCTCCTACCCAGCACTTTTATTAGTCAAGTTGAATGCTTTTTTTAACTGAAACAAATGGTGATAGAAAACATATGACTGAAAGTCTTTTGTACAAAAACAACTTTAAAAATCTAATTATTTGACTCATGACTTCTTAACAGTAACTTGCTGACTATGCACTTAACTACAAAAGATTCTAAGGATTTCTTCCTTTAGCCTCAACAAATTTACTATTTCAGATAAAAATATAAAAAGTAATATTTCTGTGTATAAAAGTAGCTTCTGACATGCCACGTAAAGAATTTATAACTAACCTGCAAACATTAAGTTGTGGGCATGATAGCTATACAAGTGAATTTATAAAAATTAACATAAGTGGCCGAGAACTTTGAGAGTAGGGAATTAAAAGGGACCAGGAATACAAGTTAAAGCCACATAATCTAGGAATACCACAGTGGGATGCATTTGATAATTAGATTTATTTTTTTTTTAATAGTAAGTACAACCTTAAATCAGTAGAATTTCACAGTAGACTTTTTGGCTAAATCAAATATTTGATTTTTGGCTTATGGCAATTAAGTGTAAACCATTGTTTTAAGTGCTGTTTTCAGCAATATGCAAAAATCACATTTGATTTAAGAACATTCATTTAACAATTTAAATTCTTCAGAAAACATCAAAAGTGAATCACCATTATATTGTAAACACGATCAATATAAATCTTAAGCTACAAAAAAAAGACCATGATCCCCCAAAGCAGCACAAATCTCATCTCCTTCAGAGGCAAATGTACACCAAGATTAACAGAAAGATATTAATAGAATTGATCTGCTGGCAATAAGGGAGACACGAACGTGTTTTTAACAGGGATGGTCCCTGGAAGGCTACCATTGTGAAAGGTAAGGAGGTGCCTTAAAATATTCACTTGAAAATTCTGCAAAGGCTCGTTCATGGTCCATTCAATTATTCAGAAGGTTTGATCTTCTCAGGAAGCAACTTCTAATAGCAGTTCTGGGATGCTAGCCACGACTTGCATTTGGAGAGTGCTGTATTAACAGTGCACAAGAAAAGTACGTTAGTAACCCGCAGGCAAAGACTTCACCTTCTCCAAGGACGCTTTTCTGAATACTAACATCTTTTAAATCTGCACTTTGACTGAGTTCCCTGCACATTTATACGCCCTGTCTGTTATAGGAAGAGAAGAGAAAATCTCCACAGTGCACAGTGAGGCCACTATAAATATGGTGACCCGGCCCTCAAGGTTAAGCAGACATATGCGAACACATGCTAAATTAACAAAACTTACTGCTGCCTTCAAAGCTTGATCTAGATCGTCCAGTAGGTCTTTTTTATCTTCTAAGCCCACAGACAGACGAATCAGTGTGTCACTAATTCCAAGGGCATCTCTGTTGCTCTTAGGCACCGATGCGTGGGTCATGATTGCCCTGGAAGAAAGAGTGAGCAAATTTTCAATCACTATATTATATCAGTGGAGGCATATTTCTGTCTCATAAATTGCAATTATCTTCAAATTTTTCCTGCTCTAAATATTAAATTCTTTATATGCCTATGATTTTTCACAGGCAAAAAAATAAGGAATTGAGAAAATTATCTTTTCTAGTCATGGTTTGAAGTGAAAATCAAGATCTTCTGTCATTTTTATACCGTCAATAAGGTATACTCAATCCAGACGCTAAAGGTGCCTGTCAAGCACCCCCATGCAGGAGGGAAAGACACAGTCTCCAGTGTGTGGATTTCAACACCTGCCTGAATGAGGAATTGGCCAGAAGTCATATACCCCAAGATGAACCAGCTCTCGATCAGTGGATCAGTCCAGAACTGGACCTTCCAAGGCAAATCAGGGAAAGAACCCAGGATCACTAGCAGCAACCAGTGAGCATTAGGAACTCCAGCCCATAACCCATGACAGAGAGAGGCCTGGAAGGATTTTCAAAACTATCTAGCAACTCATCCTCATCATCAACATGTGGAAAGGCAAAGCACCCACTGTGGGCCAGGCACTATAATGACAACTGGGAAACCAAGAAGAATGAGAGCTTTTCTTTACCCTATACAACAAAGCAGGAGCTAAAGACTGACACAACTCACAAAACAGACTAGTCTTCAGCAAATGCCCAACAAGTAAGGACAGTAAGGACCACCAAAGTTCAGAGGAGGGAGAAATTTCTGGGGGCTGAGGCAGCCTGGAGGGACGGCTTCAGTCTTACTAGGCCCTAATACACACGTGGCCACCAACATGCATCCTTTTCCTGCATGCTACCAGCAAAATCAGTGCCTACACTGCTTTCTCCTAACTTATCTCAGACCCATGGAAAGAAAATCTCAGCTGTGGTCAAAGTAAATGGGTATCTTCTATCACTCTAATGACGTTTTACACACAAACATCCTCCTTCAAATGTTCGGCCTTTTCAAGCTCTTAATTCCTTAAAAGAGAGTGCACAGGTAGAATTAAGAAATTAGGCCTCAGAGACCAACAGACTTGGGCATGAATCGGAGCCCTTCCACATCCTGGCTGTGTGGGCTTTAAAAGTTACCTGTCCTCAGAGTCGGTTTTCTTATCTGAAATAACAGTTATCACTTATTGTGTGCCTACGTGAGGCGGCTACTCTATTAGGTCATTTGTGTGTATTAGTTCATTTCTTTAATAGATAAAAAGTGGACATAAGACCTATCTCAAAAGATTGTCACAGACATTAATGGAAGGAACATATATAAACCACTTATAAATACCCAGGATGTTGTAGATGCCACTAAAAAATAATAATTTATAATAGTAGTTAACATTTACTGGGCACATAGTACGAATCAAGGCATCAGCTTAGGCATTTTTTGCCCCTGTGATCTCACATCGACTCTAAGGGCTGGGTTCAGTGTTATCCACATCCGACAACTGAGGAAAACGAGGTTGAGAGAGCATGATGACTTTCCTAAGGTCACAGAATTAACACGTGTTGTTAGGCTGGGAGACCAACCCTGTGCACGCTGGCTCTGCTTCCTGCCTCCCTCGTTGCAATGCTGCACGAGTCGCAGCTGAGTTGAGAGACACAGAAGGAGGTGATAGAATGGACAAGCCCTGACCTAAATTCCCTCGTCCACTGGCGTTGATCGGGGTTAGGGCGCAGCTGGAGAGATTGAGAGCCAAGCAACTTAAACCAAATCCCTAAATAAATCAGGGGAGGTCTATTTTCAAGAGAGCCTTAAAGTAATACACATGTCGTTACTATGAAAAATAAACCAATTTCATATGCTGAGTGTGCCCTCTTGTGCACCCAGACTTACTAGCAGGCATCTTCTGGAAGGACTAAGGAAAACTATACATATTATCTTAATTACTTGAATCATTATTTGGGCACCCTATTTTTTTTTTAACTTTGAGGAACTGCCGTTCTCTCCCCAGAAACTGTAAACCACTAGGAGAGGGCAGCAAATGTGCCGAAAGTAATCCCTGGCGCTCCTCAGCACAATGCTTCCAGACCATTCCAGCAATGTTTATGAAAAGTCAAACACAGAAACCTACCATGCACATTTCACACAGTTGAAAATTATTAGGTAATGAAGTTGATTTACCGCTGCAATAATTACAACATATGGTCATAGTAACATACAAGAAAGTCAGGGTATAGCTCAGAAATGCTCGGTGGGACAGGTAATCAATAAATGATAACCATTTTAATTATTAATCCGATTTTATGGGTGAAATATTGAAGCTCAAAGGTTAAGTAACTAGGGGAACAGGTCTCAGTTGAGATCCAGGCTGCTTTTACCTCCCCTCGTTGTTTCAAGGCAAAGCCTGAAGAGGGAAGTTGCTAACATATTCCTGTGTGACATTTGAGTAATTAGCAAAACTCTGAATCTGTGTTTCCTTGTCTGTAGAATAAGCTCTTAGGCTGCTTGACCTCAGGCTGCTTCATGTTCTAATATCCTCTGGTGCTCTGATAAAATTTGATGAATTGATTGGGTCAGGCAGTGAAGGGCCAGGAATACCAAGTTAGATTTTGGGTTTATCTTGCAGATAACATGGAGCTATTCAACGTTTACCCAGAGAACAGAAAATAAAGGGATTTGACCTTATTATCTACTAAAGCCCTCCTCTGACAATCAAGGGCATGGAGGTGCTTCATCAGAAACACATTCCCCAACTTCAGGGAGCCCTGAAATCAGCCCTTCCAGCACCAAGTCCCCAACCTCCCTTCCAGGGCAGAGGTGGGTAGAACAAGCAGCCCTGGGTCAGAGGTCAGATGATCCTAAGACTCCATGACTGCTGGAATCTCCTTCAGGCAGAACAGAGAAGGAAGCAAAATCTGGGAGGACAAAGCTCACTGATAGGAAGCTCCCATTAGATTTTATCAAGGTCTCCATTCCACGAGGTAGAGTCCATTCTGATTAGACAGGGCCATGCAGTTCTTGCTGTTCAGCATCTTGAATTAGCCCTGATTTTATCATACTCCTTTTTCCAAACAAGCTTCAAAGCTGACATCAAAGTTAAAATACTCAGAAGAACAGAAATATACTCACGGAAGCTCAGCAAGACTTTCAAATCCTCCCAAGCTCTCAGCCAGAGTAAATACCTGAGGCAAAGAAAACGTTCATTTAGGTCCTCCAGTGAAATAAAGATACAAAGGTCTAAAAATAAATGTTTTTAGTCAAACGGCCCTGGGACAGAGGATGGGAAATGGTGGTGAATATGAATAAACTGCAAATTGGGCAAGAAACTCAGAGGAAACATGCGAATAAAATCTATAACGATGATTTCACCAAGTAGACATATCATGTGCAAATTTTTAAAACATTAAAAGTTGATCAAGGGGAATCTCCCACACCTTCCTAATTTGGCCCTGTACTTAAGTAACAGTTAACGTGAGCTCTAAACCTCAGAATTACTACATTGAGAGGCTTAGCTTTGTGCTTACCCTTTAAATAAAAATCTTTAAATGTCTACCAAGTTATACCCTTACTTGTTAATGTGTAATGCTTTTTAAATTAATATATCCATTTAACTCCCTCCTGGAGTAGAAGGAAAACAACTCAGTTTTTGTATTTAGTGTTATAGTGTCACAGAATTTTACAAGTATTTTAAAAATTACTCTCGCAATTGTATTAAATTAAATATACACAATTATCTTTCTGATGTTAGACATGGACAAATTTTAGATACCAGCAGGGCTTTGACTAATCCGACAGTGTCCTAGTCAACAGACCTGTAGTATTTACAACTCAGAGCCTACTGCTGGAGCTCAGTGTAAGCCCAGTGCATGGACTTATGTAGGCCTCCCTGCCAGGGCCCTGAGACCCTCCTGCCACTGTGAAAACTCCCTCCCTCCCTCACCCCAGGTAGATGCAGCCCGGGAAGCACAAGGTTTGGAAAGCCATTCCTAGGCTGGATTTCACAACAGCCTTGGGCAGTGCACTAACCACACGCTACTTCAAGGTTTTACATATCTTTCATTTGAAAAGGGGGTTCACTCTTACGTAAATTTGAAAACCAATGCATTAGAGCATTGTTTCTCTCAAATTGGTGGAAGTGTCTAGAGAGTTAAGTAAACGAACGTTATTCAGATGTCTGCTACTGACATGTGAATTTTCCACCCCAATGCGTTTCATGCTGAAGAGCTTTATGGGTGTGAGCTGCAGGGAAAAAACATGAATCTGAGCTGGATGGAAGCGAGAGACCTTGAACTGCTGTAAGAAGGTCTATGTCTACAATTTACAAACCTACTTTGAATGTTTACCTTTAGGTTCTTGAAGAAAGTCTCAGCATGCTGCAGAGTGCCCTTAATATAGAAAGTGACCATGCCGGGGCAGCCTGTGCACTGACGCTTTGCCAGCTCATGCTGAGGATGAGAGGGTAGCCCTGGAATCACAGGCATAATGAAAGTCTTATTTTAGAGTCAAACAGATCATTTCAGAACAAAAAAATCACCATCTGCTTAAGTAAATTGCAAATAATCCTAATCATGAGCTTTATGGCGCGTTCACATCTGACTACTTGCTCTAGCCCCTGTCTCTGTCTCTCTAGCTTCATTTTGACCTATCTTTTCTACTTTCTCCATGCTCTAGCCACACCAGCTTTCTTTACACCAGCAGTACCAGTCTTTTTCACCTCAGGACCTTTGCACTTGCTGTCCTTTTAACCTGGAACATTTTCCCCGCCTACAAATAAATGTTACATAAACAGGATGCCTAGGATAACCCTTAAAATCCTAGTGTAAGCATATGTGCTTAGAAATCAGATGAACATACCAGGATAAACAACCTTTTCTACGAGGGGATTAGATTCCAGAAACTGAGCAACTGCCATTCCATTTTCGAAATGCTTTTCCATTCGGATTTGCAGAGTTTTCAGACCTCGATTGCAGAGGTAACAGTCAACAGGAGATGGAACTGCTCCAAGAGCTGTAAAATGAACAAATACTGGGTTAGTTTGAAGGTGAGGAGGAACCCGGAAATTTCTCTTGCCCCTCCTTTTCATTATAGAGACTGAGAAGCTAGCCTCAAAGCCCAATGTTTGAGTTTTAGGGGAAAAAAGTAATATATCAAATGAGAAGCACGAGAATGAAACATAAAATATGCTTAGAGAAATGGGCTTTAAAATGAGAGGTGAAATGAATATCCTGAAAACTAAGTACAAACAGTGATAGAAACTTTTTGAATATGAGCACAAATAATCTTTTCTATGATTTTAATGAAATGACATACTGTACATGGTTTAACCTTGTATTTCTTTGAAAAAGTGTTACATGTAGAGAAAAATAGCATGTCAGCTTCTATTATTACTGAATGTTGTACTAACATTCTATTTAGCTTTTGTCTAAAGCAGCCTATGACTTCACACACCTGCAGGACACGCACTTCACTCCCACTTTTTATAAATGAAGGAATTTCTCAAGCAATAGCTATTGCTTCCCTCCTCAGGAACCCCTTTGGTTACTTTAATACTTACTTCCTAGAAAGGCTTTTTTTTTTTTTAGTAGCTTAAAACAACATGCGTTTATGATCTTTCCCTGGGTCAAGAGCCCCAGCACAGCTGAGCTGGGTGCTCTGTCAGGGTCTTACAAGGCTGCAGTCATGGTGTTGACTGAGCTATGTTCTAGAAGGGCATTTTTATTCCTAATTACATCTGTATCTGATCTGTCTGTCAAATCACAATGGTTAAACCGACTCTCTTTAAATAAACCCTTATCCATACTTGAGATAACTAAACAATCTAAACAGGAAATGGTTTTTAGACATCTAACAAAAAATATCGGTTTATATCTTAAGTGCTATTTAAAATTAGCCACCATTCCATGTATAAAAGGTATAGGAAATGAAAGCCATCATTCCAAACTTTTTTTTAAAAAAAGAAAAAATTCCATTAAGTCTTAAAACTAAAAATTCACTGGAGCTTTACCAAATTATGATCAAAATTACCATAGATTTGAAAAATAAAACTCATCTCTAATATCATTAAGCCCTGATATGCTATAACTCTATTTTTATAACCGAATTTTTTTACTTTCCTCTAAAAATCATAACTTTCCCCTCTGTTTCTCATTTCTTCCTAAATCAGTAGGATGCTATCACTTCACAACATTCAGAGGAAATACAAACATCAGATGTAGTCACTCTGGGAGCATAAGGGGAAATCCGGACTATTTAATACTTACAATTTTGCAAGAAACGGAGCTTACTATGGAGGCTCTCAGAATTAAGAGACACTAGGCCCATTACAACATCACTGTGACCTAAAACAAAACAAAAACCTTTAAGTTAAAAACAATGTATGCTTATTTTTCATTTTATAACTTTCTAACATGTGACTTTCAACAGAAAAAAAGTCTCTGAGAAAAAGCCCTACAGAATAAGTCTAAATAAACTTTATTCAATTTGACAGTAGCAAAAGCGATACCTAAAACAACAAAATAAAAATCATAGAAAAATTAAATGTCTCTTTTTAAGCTGTCAGCAGGATAAAAGTATAAACTTTTATGGTATATTTTAATCCTCTGCTCATAAATCATGAGAATAGTTTTGTCTGTTATAAATGAAATCCTAATTTAATCAAAGCATAATTTGTTTTTTTTACTTTCTATATGAGTCACAGGGAAAACCTGAATAACAGTAGAAGAAAAGAGATCAAAATGTCTAGGCCTACACTATTTTCTTCTATCCATGGAAAAGAGCATCAAAGTGGAGACTGTGCACATCTTACCGTTCATATATTTTGTTGCTGAATACATGCAAATATCAGCTCCCAGAGCCAAAGGCCGCTGAAAGGAACAGTAAATTTCTATTTTAAATGAGAAATCCTTTGAAAATATGTTACACGACTTGCCTATTTGCTATTGTAAATCCCATTCTCTTTCTAATTTTTCAAAAACACATACATCTTAAAATTTTCTGAGACCGCTGACATTATTTTTCCCTTTCCTTCTCCAACTAAATAAAACCGCGAAGTATTACGGCCAGTATTCAATCCAAAGGCACAAATTTGCTGGAAACAGCAGGTAAACTCAGGTCAACAGGTCTTCTTTAGAGCAGTTGCTGACCATCCCCAAAATTTATTGCCTACAGCAGAAATGTTGGCATTTTTATGACTCAATAAACATATAAAATAGTTGACGTCAACATTCAGCAATTGTTATGGCAAGGAAGTATAAACTAATCTGCTTACATTTTTATTCCTTCAAACCTTACGATGTGTGCCGTGATTATTCATTTGGTTTGCCATGCTTTTGACTCTTACTCTTTTATTATACTGGTTTCGCCAAGTGTAAAGTCACTTATCAAGAAATTTGTTTGGATTGTTTTCCCTCACCCAATTTTCCTGCAAATTAATCCTTTAGTCTTAAAATGTCTGTTTATAGTGAGAGTTAAAGTTATAATCAACTTATTCACTAAACAATCTATTATCAAAATCTTTCCAATTACTTTATTTAAAATAAAGTGTGTGTGTTAACCTCACTAGTTGTTTAGTCTTTGGAAGGCGTTAGTGTAGGGGGCTATAGGACTTTTTCATTTAGAGTGTTTCAAAACTAGGATGTTTTAGGGGCTGGAACAATGGCATAGTGGTTATGTTCATGCATTTCACTTCAGCGCTCTGGGGTTTGCAGGTTCAGACCCTGGGGGTTGACCTAGAACCACTCACCAAGCCACACTGTGGTGGCATCCCATATAAAATAGAGGAGGACTGGCACAGATGTTAGCTCAGCAACAATCTTCCTCAAGCAAAAAGGAGAGGATTGGCAATGGATGTTAGCTCGGGGCCAATCTTCCTCAAAAAGAAAAAAAGGGTGTTTTAAGCAAGGTATTGCTCAAAGCTCTCTCTACATATGTGTTCATTCATCTCCAAAGTGATGGGTCAAACTAGATGACGTCTAAGTTCTCTCCCGGTGCCCACATTCTATAAACTCTATGGTCAAAAGGAAAAACAGAAATATGTAACTAATATCTGTTGATCTCATTGTGTGCCAAGAACTATGTTAAATCCTTTACATGACCCAGTGAAGCACTGTAGAAATACTTGACCTAACTCAATATAAAATCATTACCTGTATAACTCTGATTGTACAAATGAGAAAAAGGAACTAAGGAAAATAAAATAGATGACTTAGATTAAAAAGCTGGTAGAGCCAGGACTCACAGCCAGACTCCCTGAATCCAGAAGTTCTACTCTGAACCTCTGTGCTGGTATGTGCATTTTGCCTTTTGTACGACTTACAGAAGATCCAGAAGACAAAAGTCAGGAAAGAAAGAGAATATATCCAGTTTTCACGAGGGTAAAACAACGGGAGGACCTTTTCAGAGGATTTGCATTGTGGAACCAATACATGTGGCAGTCTAGGGACAGCGTGATTCTGATTAATTCGGCTGGATTGAACCCAGATTGAAATGAAGCAAATTGCAGTCCCTGGCATGAGGAACGTGATGTTGGCTTCAGAAAGGTGGAAAGCCAGACCCAGATTAGTGATGGTAATAGGAGAAAAAGGGCCAGCCTGATGAGTAACCTGGGCAGGCTCAGGCTAAAACTACTCATGAAATCTCTTTGGGAATAAACAGGAGTCACCGTGACTCAGCTCCTACACTGTATTAACTGGCCTCTTGTAAGAGGTAGATGGGTAAGGAATTGGGATAAAGAAACCAAGAGCGAAAATCGCCTGAGATAAAGAGATGAAGCCAGGAGATTTTCACCTGGAAACAGACTGCTGTACCTGCAACAACAAGCAGCCAAAGGTATGTTGTGAGCCATAGGCAGGTGGCCCATGAAGCTATCCAAATGCACTGTAGCCAGGAAATGTGTTTCAGGAAAGGAAAATAAAACATGGTAGTGCCTTCTGAACAAAAAGGAGGAAGGTAAAGAACACGCTTATGCAAACTCCCAGGGAGTGGGCCAGTCACCTGGTGGCAGCAGCCTGGGCCACGCTGAGGGACCCAGAGCAGAAAGGGGAAAATGTAAACAATTGAGCTTGTCAACATCTGCCTGACAGAAGACTGGAGAAAATAAGCTGGGACTTCAGGAATTCTGCAGAATAAAGGTAAACTACAGGAAGTGTAATAAGTGTGACCACAAGGCAGGAAGGAAAGAGCAGGGAGAAGGTAAGTCCTAATAAGGAAAGGGAACAGAGTTAGATCACGCAGAGGAAACGAGGGAAAAGACAGACAGCTAGTCAATTAGAGAGAGATCTCAAGGTGATCCACCAAAGGGAGCAAAACAAAAAGGAAGAAGACCTGGAAAAAAGTAGGAGGAAAAAGGAAAGGAACGGAGGACGAGTGGGAGGGTTTGACAGAGGGAGAGATGTCTGAAGAGGGGGAGGCAGGAAAAGAGATACCAGTTTATAAGCAGCACTATCAAAACTTACAGCTACATGTGCAACATGAAGTGGAAACTCATAATACAAATAAGGCAAAGGTACAGAGGGCAAAGCATACTCTATGGGGTTGAGGGAAGAGAAACAAGAAAGAAGAGAAATGGAGAAATAATATATGTGAAATACACTGAGATGTCATTGCATATAGCTTTGCTTTTCCTTTTATTTGAAAGGTTGGTCAGGTAAAAAATATATACAAACATAAGTATATGAGGTGTGACTGAAAAATAACGTGACTGACTTGTAACCAGCACATAAACATTCAACTCCCTACTACGTGCAAGGCACCAACAGAAACAATTCCATAACAAGGCCAGGTCTTCAGAGCTTACACATCCTAAGAGAACCTAAAAGCTTTAATTAAGACAACGTTTAAAACACGCAAAATCCCATATCAGATATTAACCTAGGGTTGAAAAAACATATTAACCAATGGTAGAAAAGGTCTAATTTTAATTCTCTGTCTAATCAATAATTATGGTTAGATTTCATGAGTTTGAGAATGATTTTTTAATGTACACAAGTCCTTCCTTTCCCAATTACAGGTGTCTGTACAGCCTACTAATCATGCCAAAAAAATTGCGTTCATTTACCTGGAAATACGCTGACATAAAAGTATTATCCACGACCAAAATAATGTCTCCATATTTGTGCACAGTATGTGCACAGGCTTCAATGTCAACCATCTTCAAAACAGGGTTTGTGGGGGTTTCAACCCAAACAAGCTGAAACAATTCAGTAAATGACAATAGTTGGTTAAAATACACTTTACAAACTTACCTCCCGTATACTGTGACTATCTGGGAAGCCAGAAGAGCACGGGTGATGAAGTTGAAAGGCCAGAATCTGAATTCTAACCCCATAAATTTCTGAGAGGTCAGAGCTAAGTAACTTACCCTCTATATTCCTCAAATTCTTCATCTATATAATGGGATTGGTAATATTTGCCTGATAGAACTGTTCTAAGGATCAAATAAGATGATATACATACAAGCAGAAAAGTGCTAAAGTTAATTATTGTGATTATTTTCCATAAAAAAGAGGAAGTAGGGGCTGGCCCAGTGGTGTAGCGGTTAAGTTCGTGCTCTCCGCTTCAGTGCCCCAGGGTTCAACAGTTCGGATCCAGGGCATGGACATATGCACCACTTATAAAGCCACACTGCGGCCAGCGTCCCACATATAAAGTAGAGGACGATGGCCACAGATTTTAGCTCAGGGCCAATCTTCCTCAGCAAAAAGAGGAGGATTGGCAACAGATGTTAGCTCAGGGCTAATATGTATTCCAAAACATAATTCAGTGTCTGGGAACTTTGTTCTCAAAGATAAATAACATAGACAGTCTAAGGTTACATCCTAGAATTTTCATTAAAGGGACCTATCCCCATAATGCCAAAAAATACTTAATATTAACTTAATATTAATAACTATTACTAAAGCCAGATGCACTAGAAACTAGAAACTAAGTGCCCATAATTTGAAGAAGAGCATGGGGTTTAGAGTGAAGAAGTGACACACACAGCAGAACACCTGGCTACAGCTCACTTAAGAAAAAACACATTTATCTGTATATTCCAAAACCTAGCACAATTCGCAATTCAGGCACATAGTGGATGCTTGATAGTTATTGAAAAGAGCAAAGACAAGAAAAGAATTCCACTAGTTAAACAAGGTACCACTGTATTATGACATTATCTACAGTTTTCTTCTTAAAATGATTAATTGTCCTTTTTTTTATTATCTATATAAATGGACAAGAAATCTGGTTTCATGCTCTGGAGTTTTACTGAAGAAAAGGTAAGGTAGTTAAAATAATGCACATTCTATGAGAATCAAATTATTTAAAGAACCTATAAAAGTTATTTCTGGGCAAGAGTTTATTATTCCCACTGATAATTAAAAAATAAATTTAAAAAGTGTAAATAAATACAAAGCAGTTATTATATGGACTTAAAAAATTTACTTTAAATGATGAGGTAGATATTTCAGGGGAGAAAAATGTATTAATTCAAGTTGGTAAAGAGCCACACCATAAAGTTGTGTTGACAAGAATTAACATACTCACAATTTGCTGTCCTCCCTTAGAAAGACCCAGACCAGCTATTTTAACAAGTATCTTTTCTCCCAAGCAAGATAAAAAACAAATTCCCTTGAAAAGAAACCTGAATCACTCAAAGCTCACCCCTGTGTTAATCTTCAAAGTAATTACTTGTGTGAGAAAAAGTTTTCATTTTTTAGCATTCATTGTAACATAATCTTGAGCACAATTCAAACCTTTTAATCATTAGCAAGAAGTTGGAAAAGACTGACTTTTAAGACGCTGGTCCTTCTTTTACGCATGCAGAATTTCAAGGAGGTCTCAAGAAAGAACACGGCCTATGCCATTCACTCAGGCACAGCACACCTTCGGGCAGCACACAAGCTTCTCAGGATGGACGCTCAAGATTGCTTGTGGCCCATTCTCTGCTGCTGAAGTATTCCTCAAGAACGCTGAAAAAGCCACTATGCTTAGGGTTTGGGGGTTTGGCAAAAGTGTCCTTTTGTGTAACCCAATCTCTGTGATGACTGCTGTTACCAACACTAACTTGGTAACGCAGTTAAGAATTGTGTGCTCTTACTAACAAATTTTTAACAATTAGGTATCAGGTACTGTACCAGGCATTTCATAGGCATTATCTCATTTTATTCACAGAACCACTTTTCTATAAAGCAGAAATTACTCCCATTTTGCAAATGAAGAAAGTGAGACTTTGGTTAAATAATTTGTCCAAGATAATACAGCAACTATGATGCAGAATTAGAATTCGAAACCCACTCCAGAATGTGTACCTAACCATTATGCTTTAAAATCTAGGAGACACCAGATCTATCTTACTCTTGTTGATGGTTTCCAAAGGCTTTTAATAAAATTTGTTATTCAGATTTAAATTATGTCCTCTAGTAAATACAAATGATAAAAACAAAATATCACAGGGAAAACAGACAAAACTGAAAATTGAATTACCTTGGTTTCTGGTGTAATAGCTGCTTCTAGCAATTTGATTTTGGAACAATCAACCAAAGAAATCTTTAATCCAAATTCAGATGCCACCTCCATGAAGTACCTGTTTGTACCTGCAGCGGAAGAGAATCAGATAAAATGAAAAGAATATTGTATCAAGAAATGTTCATTCCTTATAGGTATAAACACTTTAAAAATATAAGCAAGTGTCAATCACCAATAATAACACAACTCAAAGCAATTCTACTTTGGGTAAATAATTTACCTATCTTGTATAGTAAAGAATATAAGGCTTGGATTTTAAACTAAAAGTTAAAGAGTCAAATAAAACACATTTGATATCCACACTAAGTGGCACGAAGCAGAAGATGTTTCTCAGAACATACAATCTCTACTCTTCAAACATTAAGTGGCATGTTTTCGGAAACATCAATATCTTTTTAAACAATTTCTTCCTAGTACTCAGATCTAAAATAAATGAACCAAGGTTAATGAAATGTTCAAAATAAATTTTTCAATCTGATTATACTTTGGTAATAGAAAAGAACTGGTTATTATTCTTTGTACTTTCTCAATCTTTTTGTTACGTGGTTCTGAAAGTTTTAATACTAAGTGAGACAATGTAAATCAAACTACTAGAGTTTTATAGTGAAAGAAGATAAATCATTTGACTTAGAATAATTAGAATAATTTGTTTTATAAACACTGCTCTGGATTTGATTTTTACCTATGCAAATTTAAAGGGAAAACTGCTGTTATCGAGAGTCAACCAAAAACAAAAGGAAAAACACTCTATGATCAAAAATACACTAAACTTTCGATGTTATGTAGACTGACCCTAGGTAATATAAGATTGAAAAATAATGTAAAGAATTGTTAAAAATCAACAGCAATTTTCAAGATTTTGTACTCTATTTGCTACGAGGTCTTTATAAGCATTCTAGAAGTAACTAAAGGTTTGAGATGTTGTCATTTAGATTCAACAAACTATCACAGGGACCTAAGATAAAATACACAGCACTTTGCAAATTTCTGAGGGATAAAATGATTACTAAGGGTGAGTCCCTTCCTTCAAAGAACTTACAGATTTAACTTCCTGTTCAGATAGGAGAGAGAAAAACTGTTAACAATATACTAGAAGTCACATTTTAATTATTTGGAAGCATTTGGAATATATATGTATATTTACAAAATTTTTTGCTATTGTTTTGAACACAAAAATCAGTCTTGCTTAAAGGTAAGGGCAACCTGCCTGCTTTACCTTCCACTCGCCACTTTACATAACAAGCATTTGAACTCTCTAGAATGGAAGTTCTTAAATTTGGATCCATAAATAGGCTTCAAGGGAACCCACGGATGAGCTGCAATGGGTGAGACCCCCCAACTTGACCCTAAAATTAAAACAATAAATGTTGGGTGTCATCTTAAGTACATTTTTCATGGAAAGGGGTCCATAGTCTTCAACAGATTTTCTAAAGGTCCCCTAAAACCAAAAGGGGTGGGTAGAGTTAAGCTCTCTGAGAGTGATCTGGGTTACAGTCCCTCTTTATTGCAGGTAAAATTATAAATTACACTAGAACTCTCTCCCTTTGAACACTGCCTTCTCTAGAGCAAAATATGTTTGAAAGTTGATCAAGTCCTACATCCTCATTCTAGCAGCTTAAGTAAAATTCTCATTAGACATTCTCTCTTATAAGCAGTTCCAGAGCAGGGACCCAAAGTGTTTATGCCCCTCCTTTACCAAGTCTGAGCCAGCATAGAGCGTCTACAACACCACTAAAATATAATAAATAATCAATAATCCTGGTAACATTGCTAATATAATTCAGGACCCACTTTATTATCTTTAAAATATCAGCTGTTACAACATGAATGAGAGCGGTCACTTACCTCCATACCCATCGTCCATACAAATAATGTGGTCTCCCGCTTTTAAGAGATGCGTGATAGTCACAGTGGCTGCTAAACCTGAAGCAAAGGCCAAACCTAAAATAAAAACCAAGTTAGAGTAAGCCAAAAAGTCAGACCTACAGGTTAAAAACACCTACAGTATTTACTTGCATTACCTTATAGCCCTCTCTCTGCTGACAGAAGGACAGTCACCGCTGCTGAGTTACCAGACATCCCCTGATTAATACCATTACAAAATCCCCCTTTCTACTTCAGAGATAAAATATCTTCAAAACAAAAAATATATAATTCTGCTCTGGTTATAACATTTCTCTGAAACACTTCAGGGAAAGAATTCTTTACAAAATTCTGAGATAAAGGGCCAACTGCCAATTAAATTACAGTTTAAAAACACCAAACTGTAAAGAAACTTCAAACTTGGGGGACAGAGATAAGATATATTCATTCATTAACTATATGGATATGCAATTGAGCAAATAAATGTTTTAACGAAATATCAAAATCAGACCTGAGATGTGTCTGATAAATTTAATACATTTTTAAAAATTTTTTATTTGGAATCTCTTTTTAATAAAAGTGATCCTGAATCGTATATTGAACAAAAATAATGAAAATGAATGATTAAAAAATAACAGGCATTGTGCACATTAAACTGTAAAAGAAAGTACCCTGACAAAATATCAATATTCCACCTTGATGCTAAAAATTACCTGTGACTGGTAGAAGGAATAATCCAATTAACTTGAAAAGTATAATGATTGTAAAATCTTCTCAGAAAAGTCTAGGTTGGAATTACAGTTGTTTACTAAGCAGATCTGAGATCCAACAGTGAATTCATATAGAAAGCTACACTTAAACCCAGTGGAAAACAACCACTTTTACTGGAGCCCACTTAAAAAAGTGTCTGACATGTGAACACTCAGCCTTTATACTTCTTGCAGGAAATAATGTTCCCCAGACAGCACTAAATTCCAGAGATTTAGTGTTAATCTCATCCAAGACAAAACAATCCCCCCTCCCAAATCCCAAACAAACCCAACAATTCACGTTAACATTTCTAATTCCTACACACTTGTGGTGAGAAGCCTCATAAGACTCATCTTCCAGTCACGATTCTGCTCTCATTTAGTGTCATTTATAAAAATAGACAGCAAGGACTTAAATCTACTCCTTTCATGAAAAAGCAACACAAGATTCAAGGAATCAATCCCCAGTCTCTGAGAAGACATTATCAAGGGCACCTGACTATTGCAAATGTACCTCAGTACTATTCTCACGCACAAATTACCCGGTGAATGAACCAGAGTGTAAGAAAGCTTATATTCTCATAGGTAGTGTTACAAAACTTAGTTGATTTTTATCTATTTATACTGACAGGTTCAGATGAAGAGCGCATTTATATGAATACCAAGTGGCAAGTTTTGCCATTTTGCCTCTATTCGTATTTATTTTTACCTAATAATGACACAGATGCATATTCTACCAGCTGGGGGACCTTGGGCAAATAATTCAATGTCTCAGTAAAATCAGAGTTTTGAACCAGCTAATCCCTATTCTTTCTAATTCTGTACTCTGTGCCTCTATGATTTTCTCTATATATGTAAGAATGCATTCTGGACTTCACAAACTTGGAAATGGAAATCACTTACTGTACTTAGCCCCATCCAGTGTCGCCACTGCTTTTTCCAAGCAATTCCTGGTTGGGTTCCCAGAGCGGCTGTAGTCAAAACCCTGAAGAGAAGGTAGAGTGCATTTTAAGAGATTTAAGTTGATTATCAGAGTCCCAAAAGAGATCTCCACAACTATGGGTTCATCCTACCATCATGATTTTCTATTGTTTATATATGATGCATCTTGCCATTAGACAGAAGCATAGCAGTGTTGTGGCTATAGCAGTGTGGGGAGGTTCTGAAGTCAGCCAAAGTGGATTAGAATTCTGCACCTACCACTTATGAGCTACATGCCAATAGGTAAGTCACTTAACATTTCCCAGAGTCAATCTCAGTATCTGTTAAGCGAGAACAAAACACAAATATCTAGTTCATAAAGTTGGTGTGAGGATAAAACGAAATAATGTACCATAAGTTCTCTCCATGGCGCCTGGCACATGCTAACCACTAAATAAATGGTTGCTTATATTATTAGCATTATTATTATATTAGACTCACCTTTACCCATTAATCTGGGGATATTAGGAAAAGGGAATCACCTGAGCCAACAGAGTCACCCCAATTCTAACCTATATTTTACCTCCTCAGAAATAAGTGATGCAAGGTCTATTTAGCATCCAACAGGAAGCTATGAACAGACCCTACAAATGCTCAAAGTTCAGATGCCGGCTCTACAAAAGCAACTCAAAAAATAGAGAGGGGGGCCGGCCCCGTGGCTGAGTGGTTAAGTTCGCGCTCTCCGCTTCGGCGGCCCAGGGTTTCACTGGTTCAGATCCTGGGCGTGGACACAGGACTGCTCATCAGGCCACATTGAGGTGGCGTCCTACAAGCCACAACTAGGACACCGAAATATACAACTATGTACTGGGGGGATTTGGGGAGAAAAAGCAGGAAAAAAAAGATTGGCAACAGTTGTTAGCTCAGGTGCCAATCTTTAAAAGAAAAATAATAGAGGAATTCTTGGCAAAGCCGCTCCACGCAATACTTTTTTAAAATTTGCATTATGTTCCTTTTACATGTATGGCACCATACTAGCTGTATCCATCCAGTCATTTTATTTAATCCTCAAGATCTGCTTTGGGGAAAGTGAAGCCAAATGTTACAGGGAGCATCGGAGCGAGAATTCAAACCCAGTATTTAAGCACTGAATAAAACCCTATCATTTCCTCCCCTGCCTCATACAGTACATAACAAACACAACCACTCTTTACATCTTTGTTTCTGATTCAAGAGCTCCTAGTATTAGTAATAATTTTTTTTAAGTTTTGTTGCTTTGTTTCCTTGTTTCTGACAAACTGAGCAGACATATTTCATAGAGCTCCGGGATATTCTCACCCCTCCTCACCATCAGCTCCTTGACGTGAGCTGCCACTGGACCCACCAGACACAAAAAAACTGTTTGGATTCATGCGGCTATTGCCACAGAAAGGTATGCCATGTTTCCATAAACATTCACTGCAGAGATCTAACGTTGTGGGGAGAAAAGAAGCCTATTTCAGCAGCAAATTTCCACCCTCTTGCCCATTCAATGGCTTTCCAAATGGAAGCGGAAAATTAGGTTGTTTCTCATCTAGCTCCTCAAATTCTCTTTAGTGCTGTTAACTGATGTTTTCAAGGTATTAAGAGGAGTTTGTGGATTTTTCCATCCCTTCTGGCTCTCCGAAAACATTTAATTATTAATATCATAGCTAACTAGTTAACTTTTGTACTAAGTGCTAAAGCTTGGGCAGCTACACATTCATGAAACCCTATACTGGGAACAAACCATGTGCTTGGAAGATAGGCTGTGTACACATTCTGATTCCAAAATACAGTAGCTAAAAGTATCCTACACCAGCTGTAGAATTCTACCTCCCAAAGCAAAGGGCTAAGTCTAAAAGATTTTTCCTGAACTTACATAACACACTAAAGAGATTTTTGAAGTATAATCAAGGTTTTGGATTTACAAAGTTTAACTAATTTCTTCTAAACTCAGCAACTTTTAAATACTCCAAAATCCATCAAGTATGCTACCAAAAGGGAAAAAGCTATGTGATTAACAAAAAGGACTCTCTCATAAGCCTTAAAAGTCACTTATCTATGACTCTGGGTCAATATTTTTTTCTATAAAAAGCATATAATACATATCCTGCCATCTGACCTGGTTGTTGTGAGGATCAAATAGAAAAAGTGTAAATATGAACACTGTGAAATACTGAACAACTGAGCACATGTAATGTACCATACAGCTTAACACACAGACCAATAATTTATTAACCCCATTTACACAAGATCAACCTGAGGCTTGGACAGAGTAAGTAACTTGCTCAAGGTCACCCAGCTCAGAAGAAGTGGTGTCAGAATCCAAACCCAAGTCCTCTGACTACATGATTTTTGCTCTTAATCACTAAGCCACACTGCTTACATGATGCAGTGGGGTAGATTATTGCTTGCATTGTTGGAGTATAGCACAGTGTGGCCTAATGCCTAAGAGTGGGGTTTTGGAACAGGGTTGCAATCCTAGCTCCACTACCTGTTAGCCATGTGGCCTTAGCCTAGTTATTTAATATCCTCACATCTCAATTTTTCATGAGAAAAATGAGAATCTAGTTCAGTCTATGGTTGTTGTCAGGATTAGCCAAAACAGTACATGTAATACACACGATATAATACATGTAAATATATCTTTAGCATATAGCAAGTACTCAGTAACTATTAACGATGGAATACAGCTATCAGGAATGATCTTGATTCTAGGTGAATTATCAGATCCTTAAATTTTTTTTTTAGCTGACTCCTTACCATATCTTTATAACTGCTGCTGCTACAGGTAATTCAAGGAAGTTACGATCCTCAGTTTTGAACTGCAAATTTGCTAAAATCACATGAATTTCAGTCCAAAACCATACAGCAAGTTGGACAAATTGTTCCTTCCTGTCCTGCTTATCAAAAGAAATATGCTCACTATGCCATCCAATACAAAGCTTAACGGCAAGGATTATATCCTTGCAATCCTTTTGGGGTGCCATCCTGATGTATAAGCCATCTCACAAATATCTTGAGTGCCTTTTTAATTTATAAGCCATCTTATTTTCTCGCCCAACCCTGGACCACCCCAGACAGACCCAGCTCACCAAGTGCTGGCCAGGAGCCTCTTGCTTGAACGTGGTGGCCAATGAGATGGGGGGCACTAGAGCCCGGGAGGTCCATTGCTCTGGTTCCTGGCCCGAATGGATGGCCTGCGTGGCGAAATGTTGGAACCTAGGCAGGAAACCGTGCGGGGAGGCGTCTTTTCCCTGCATGCTGAGCTCCGAAGAACGAAGAGAGGAAAAGAGCGAGTAAGATAAGAGTAGGGAACTGGTGCGTCAGGGTTTGGAAGACACACAGAAGAATCAGGAGAAAGCGAGCTAAGGGTAGTGAGCACGACCGGTGGCCAGCGCACAAAAGCCAGACCCCCGGCTCAGAGGCTGAGACTTTATTAGCTGGCAGGAGGGTTGCATTCGCCGCGGAGCGGAGCCAGCGCGACCCAATGAGCGAAGGCCCCGACGCAGCCCCCGCTCCTCATTGGCCGGCACGGGAGGCGTTGCCTGGAGCGTCCCCGGGACCGCCCTTCCCGGCGCCGAAGATGGAGTGAAGGCGGAGTCCGGGTGTCCACGTGGTGTTGGCCCCTGCGGGCGAAATTCCTGAGTCTCGGCCATGGGGTAGCTACCCTGCTCGCTCCTGTGAGCCACTCGGGCGTGTGTGTGACCCTCGGGCCGGAGGTCCGCCGGGGACATGGAGAACGGCTGGCTTGGTGTTGAAAAGGAGCAGCCTGTCAACAGGCCACACAAACAGCCTCCTCTTACGGCAGTCCGTGCCCCTGACCCCCGCCCGTCCCCACCACCCTTTGTCCTGAGGGCGGCGCTGACTGACGCAAGCGACAAAGTGGAGATTCGTTATGAAAACCGTGGTTCAAGCTGCCAGATTTGTAGCTTAGATTCTCCTTAACCGCAGGTAGCCTCCCTTTTAAGGTACACTGAACTCTGTCGTGACCCAGTACTTCGGATGATTGAAACGGGAGTGAGGGTCATATTTTTAAGTACGGTAATAGGAAGCTACTGCAGTGAGGATCTCTAAACAGAACTCTGGCAGCTTCCTAAGAGTATTCAAAGTTAGGCTTTTTTCAAGCCATCCTTATCTTCTTTTGAAGTACCGGGAAAAACTCTTCCTGGTGAAAAAGATAGTGTGGCTTTGAAAAACTTATTGGAGCCTCATATCCTTACACAAAATGCCTTCACTGTTACACAATTGACAGCAACATCCTTGTAGGAAAAAGGAAACAGTCCCCTGTCACAATTTACCCTTCACCTGCACCCAGAGCCCTACTCTCACAAGGATCCCTCCTTTAAGACAAGCAACCAAAATCTCCTTGTTCCCTAAACAGTACAGACTTGACCTATTTACTATGGTGACTATTTTCTAGGACTAGGGAATTTAGGAATATTTCTATTCCTGCAAAGTATTAGCTAAAGATCTGAAACTTCATTAAACCAATTAAGAAAAAGGAGAGTGCAGAATAAACAAGCTCTGAAAATTTTACTGGAAAGATGGAGGCAATTTGCTTTTCCAGTTAGCCTTGTGGACTGTCGCCCGCAGTTGCAAAGGGCAAGGAATGACAGGTACCGCTGAGGCTACTCGGTTGTTTAAGCAATCAAAGTTTATTGATAGAGAGAAACAGAACAAGGAACAGGGATGAAGGGAGCAACAAATGGGTACTTACAACATCCACGCCACAATCAGCCAGGGAAGTCACAATATGTACGGCGGGCAGGAGCGCCGATTCTCCGGGTCTGAGGCAAAGCGTCCTTTCCTCAGTGAGACTCCCAATTGTTCTATGCCTGTGACTCCCTTTTATCCTAAGGTTTCTCTGGGTTCTGACTCAGGGTTTCAGACATTTGGATACTTTGAGTTATTTCTTCTTGTTCCCACGGATGTGATGTTTCTATCTTTTTTGTTCCCATGGATGAGATGTTTCTAAAGTTTAGTCAGGTGCCTGTTGGGGTGACCAGCCCAGACAAGGAACATGACGCAGGTCATATTCTTTGTAACTTGGGCTTTAGAGTTAGGGCCAAAGTGGCCATCTTTGGCCCCGAGTGCAGACACATTCCTTCGTGTAGGCCCCAGGCCCAGTGTCCTTGGAAGGCGGGGAGGTCAATGAACTCTGTAGAGGGACACTTAGGCATCAAGCACTAGAGAGGCGCAATGCCTAAGGGCCTGCAGGCTTTTAGAGGCCTAGCAAAATGTTTATGCCTGGGGGAAAAATGAATGAACTCCAAAACGCTAACAGATATTAATATATATTTAATTAATATTTTTCTGTTAAAAATATAACATGGTATCAACTGTAACTCATGTCCAGAGTTATATTTAACTGTAATACATGGGTACTTTTTTTGTTTAAAGATTTTATTTTTCCTTTTTCTCTCCAAAGCCCCCTGGTACATGGTTATGTATTTTTAGCTGTGGATCCTTCTAGTGGTGGCATGTGGGATGCCTCCTCAGCATGGCCTGACGAGTGGTGTTCTGTCCGTGCCCAGGATTCAAACTGGTGAAACCCTGGGCCACCGAAACAGAGCTCGAGAATTTAACCACTCGGCCGTGGGCCCGGCCCCCACATGGGTACATTTTTAAGTGATATGATCCTTAGGGACCAGGAGAGTCTAAAACAGCCCTAATTAGTCTACTCCTAATATTTGTGGACAAACCCTGAGTTGCATGAATACGGATATTTTATTTAGTGTTACTGTAATAAAGGATTCTTTAAAAGATGGTGCCAATATAAATGCTCTAAATTAAGCCCTTTTTACTCTCATAAATTGAGGAAACTTTATGAGGCGGCAGCTTAGTATTATATATCAAGTTTTCCTATGACTCGAAATTTTACTTGTAAGAATTTACCCTTCAAATGTATTCCTACATGTGTGCGAAGATGAGTAAGGATGTTCTTTATGACTATTTTTAATAACAAAAGAATGGAAAACAGCTTAGTTATCCATCCATGGAAGACTGGTTAGTCACTTCTGTGATGGCTACAGTCTGGCTGAAAAGCAGGAAGAGATTGATATGAGCTGTTATGTCATGATCTCTAATCTCTGAGACAGCAAAGCAAGGTGCAAAGCAATATATATGTTATGCTTACACTTGTTCAAAAAAATTTATACTATCTTGCATTATTTTCGTTTTTTCTTCTTTATCTCCCCAAACCTCCCCTGTACACAGTTGTATCTAGTTGTGGGATGTGGGACGCCGCCTCAACGTGGCCTGATGAGGGGTGCCATGTCCGCACCCAGGATCCGAACCCTGAGCCGCCGCAGGGAAGCGCACGAACTTAACCACTTGGCCACGGAGCCGGCCTCCATCTTGCATTATTTTTAGATAGATGTATATGGTTTAATGTACATAAAAATCATTCTGTTACTAGAGACTGTGGATGTGCAGTAGAAAGATAGCTTCTTTCCATTCTACTTGCTTTTGTGTTCAAGCTTTATACCGTGGGCATATATTACCTTTTCAACAATAATAATTCCAAAAATCCTAATTTAAGCAAGTTATTTAGAAAAACTTTTTAAATGAATAAAAGATAGCTACCTTAAATATAGTATATGTCATAGAATCTGAGTTATGGGCTAGTTTTTCATGTACATTAGCTTATAAAAAACAAAACAATTATCATAACCCTTCATGAAAAGCTATTAATTCCTCTTGGAATGGGATTCAGCATTAGCATATATTTTAGAAGAAATGAGAGACTTCTTATGTTCTACATTTCTCTACTGTGTAATTCTTTTTTTTTTTTTTAAAGATTTTATTTTTTCCTTTTTCTCCCCAAAGCCCCCGGGTACATAGTTGTATATTCTTCGTTGTGGGTCCTTCTAGTTGTGGCATGTGGGATGCCGCCTCAGCGTGGTTTGATGAGCAGTGCCATGTCCGCGCCCAGGATTCGAACCAACGAAACACTGGGCTGCCTGCAGCAGAGTGCGCAAATTTAACCACTCGGCCACGGGGCCGGCCCCTACTGTGTAATTCTTTTATACAACACAGAGTCCATCATTACTTTTATAATAAGTGGTTTTTTACACACTCTGAAAACAGTGCTGTGCTACCACGTATATGCACAAAGACCTCTACTTCTCTCATTAAAGCCAGACTGTGGATAAATATATTTGATGAATAGCAAAAACAGCACAGTAAGGGCCTGGGAGGGATGTTTGTATAATATGTTATTATTGTCAAGCATAGATATAGACAATGATTAGATCTATTTTGTTTTACCTCAAAGGAAAAAACTTTTGCTCTTCCTTAGGCCTTTGCCCGTGGAATTATGAGAAGGGAATTCTGGGCTCAGGGAGACTTAACAACACAAGTCCTTAATTTGTGGGTTTTGTAGATCACTACGGTAGGGCCAAAGCCCTCCAGATACCATTTAAGACACTTATTTTCACTCGCCAGTGAAAACAATGTTTTAAAAGAAAATGAAACTGAATCTGGTCTTGCTATAACATAATTGAAAGTGTTATAAAAGTCTAAACACTGTCGATGGAATTGTTAAATTTAGTATCAAGAGAGACGCTGGAGAGCCTAGTACCCGCAAGCGGCTTTCTTCCAACGGACGCCCCCAGAGGATCCACACACATCTAGGGCAGGAGCGAGAACACAACAGAGGAGCGACGGTGGAAACAGGTGACCAGAACCCTACTTAAACCCCCTGCAATTACTCCTAAACGCAGAGGGAAACTTTGGAGTTGCACACCTGAGCCCGCGGGGAGAGTCTCTCCCCGCCATTGGCGGGGAGACCCAGCCTGGTGCTCGGGGCGCCCGGAGGGTCCCAGAGAGACGCCCGCCCCGGGGGACTAGGGATTGCCGGAGATCTCGGAGAGGACCGGGGCGGGGGAACTTTCAAAGGCGCATCCGGCGACCCGGTGGGGAAGCGCCGGAGCTCCGCCAGGCAGCAGACAAAACTCTCTGTCTGCCAGTAGCAGAGGGGCCACGCTGAGCACTCAGGGCTCCCGGCAGAGGCCCGGAGAGAAGCCCAGAGGGCGGGGCGACCCCCAGCTGCCGTTGCCCGCCCCGGGGGACTAGGGATTGCCGGAGATCTCGGAGAGGACCGGGGCGGGGGAACTTTCAAAGGCGCATCCGGCGACCCGGTGGGGAAGCGCCGGAGCTCCGCCAGGCAGCAGACAAAACTCTCTGTCTGCCAGTAGCAGAGGGGCCACGCTGAGCACTCAGGGCTCCCGGCAGAGGCCCGGAGAGAAGCCCAGAGGGCGGGGCGACCCCCAGCTGCCATTGCCCGCCCCGGGGACTAGGGATTGCCGGAGATCTCGGAGAGGACCGGGGCGGGGGAACTTTCAAAGGCGCATCCGGCGACCCGGTGGGGAAGCGCCGGAGCTCCGCCAGGCAGCAGACAAAACTCTCTGTCTGCCGGTAGCAGAGGGGCCACGCTGAGCACTCAGGGCTCCCGGCAGAGGCCCGGACAGAAGCCCAGAGGGCGGGGCGACCCCCAGCTGCCGTTGCCCGCCCCGCGGGACTAGGGATTGCCGGAGATCTCGGAGAGGACCGGGGCGGGGGAACTTTCAAAGGCGGGTCCGGCGACCCGGAGGGGAAGCGCCGGAGCTCCGCCAGGCAGCAGACAAAACTCTCTGTCTGCCATTAGCAGAGGGGCCACGCCCAGCATTCAGGGCTCCCGGCAGAGGCTCGGACAGAAGCCCAGAGGGCGGGGCGTCCCCCAGCTGCTGTTGCCCGCCCCGTGGGACTAGGGATTGCCGGAGATCTCGGAGAAGACCGGGGCGGGGGAACTTTCAAAGGCGGGTCCGGCGACCCGGAGGGGAAGCGCCGGAGCTCCGCCAGGCAGCAGACAAAACTCTCTGTCTGCCGGTAGCAGAGGGGCCACGCTGAGCATTCAGAGCTCCCGGCAGAGGCCCGGAGAGAAGCCCAGAGGACGGGGCGACCCCCAGCTGCCGTTGCCCACCCGGTGAGGCTAGGGATTGCTGGAGATCTCGGAGAGGACTGGGGCTGGAGAGAGTTCCAGAGACCCAGCTTAGTAGCCTAGGGGGAAACCCTACAGGCTCACAGAAGCCTTAGGGAAAGCCTCTGCACAGCACCAGTAGAAGGCACCCAGCCGCCAGCCACAAGGCTGGAAGACCCCAGGGCAAAAGCAGCATAGCTAGGTGTACTAACCACAGACTGTAGAAGATGCCAATAGCTCTCCTGCGACCCATAGAGGACAAGTGAGATTTGGTGGGTGCCGACAGCAACGGAGCGACAAATATAAGTGATCCCACCCCTGGCCGCTGGAAAAGCCCATAACACCGTTGCAGACCCCAAGGAGAGAGCACATCTAGGTGGGCAACAACAGTAGGCCCCTGCAGCCTGAAGCCCCCCGTGACGGCCCCCACGGCAGAGGAGGGAATCCAAAGGGCCACTGTGGCTACGAAGAGGGGCCCAGGCCCAGTTAGCAACTACGGACAGGGTTCCTGGTTGGTGAAGTATAAACAGCTGCTCCCCCCACCGCAGCAGCTGAAACAAGTGAAAGGAGCAACTAAACTCTATCTCCATGCGGAGGCACAAATCAACATCATCAAGCAATATGAAAAAATACATTAAATCTCCAGAACAGAAAGAAAGTAACAAATACACAGAAAACAATCCCAAAGAAAATGAGATATATAACCTAAATGATGATGACTTCAAAACAGCCATCATTAAAATACTCACTGAGTTAAGAGAGAATTCTGACCGACAACTCAACGAGTTCAGGAGCTATGTCACAAAAGAGTTTGATACGATAAAGAAGAACCAAACAGAAATATTGGAAATGAAGAACACAATAGAGGAGATTAAGAAAAATCTAGATGCTCTGAACAGTAGGGCCGATAATATGGAGGAAAGAATTAGCAATTTGGAAGATGGCAATATAGAATTGTTGCAGGCAGAGGAGGAGAGAGAAGCAAGGCTTAAAAGAAATGAAGAAACTCTCCGAGAATTATCAGACACAATTAGGAGATGCAACGTAAGGATTATAGGTATACCAGAGGGAGAAGAGAAGGAGAAAGGGGCAGAAAACCTATTCAAAGAAATAATGGCTGAGAACTTCCCAAATCTGGTGAGGGAGATGGATCTTCAGGTGACAGAAGCCAATAGATCTCCAAACTTTATCAATGCAAGAAGACCAACTCCACGGCATATAGTAGTGAAGCTAGCAAAAGTCAACGACAAGGAGAAAATATTAAGGACAGCCAGGCAAAAGAAACTAACCTACAAAGGAACCCCCATCAGGCTATCAGCAGATTTCTCAGCAGAAACTTTACAGGCTAGAAGAGAGTGGAATGATATATTCAAAAATCTGAAGGACAAAAACCTACAGCCGAGAATTCTCTACCCAGCAAAAATATCCTTCAAATACGATGGAGAAATAAAAACTTTCCCAGATAAACAAAAATTAAGGGAGTTCATTGCCACAAAACCTCCTCTTCAGGAAATCCTCAGGAAAACCCTCATTCCTGAAAAATCCAAAAAAGGAAAGGGGCTACAAAACCAAGAGCAGAGGAGATAAGTAGAAGGACAACAACAGAGAGTAGCAGCTCTACATCAGAACAGATTAAACCATGGGACGAGAAACAAAGGAAACTGAAGAAAACCGGAAAACAAGACACAAAATGGTAGTGGTAGGTCCCCACGTCTCAATAATCACTCTAAATGTAAATGGATTGAACTCCCCAATCAAAAGACACAGAGTGGCAGGATGGATCAAAGAACAAGATCCAACAATATGCTGCCTCCAGGAAACACACCTCAGCCCCAAGGACAAACACAGACTCAGAGTGAAGGGATGGAGAACAATACTCCAAGCTAATAATGAAGAAAAGAAAGCAGGTGTCGCTATACTAATATCAGACAAGGTAGATTTCAAAGCAAAACAGATAAAGAAAGACAAAGAGGGACAGTATATAATGATAAAAGGGACTCTCCACCAAGAAGACATAACACTTATAAATATATACGCACCCAACACAGGAGCACCAAAATTTGTAAAGCAACTCTTAATAGAACTAAAAGAAGACATCAACAACAATACAATAATAGTAGGGGACCTCAACACACCATTAACACCAATGGACAGAACATCCAGACAGAAAATCAACAAGGAAATAATAGAATTAAATGAAAAATTAGACCAGATGGACTTAATAGATATATATAGAACACTTCATCCAAAAACAGCAGGTTACACATTCTTCTCAAGTGCACATGGAACATTCTCAAGGATTGACCATATTTTGGGAACCAAAGCAAACATCAATAAATACAAGAGAGTTGAAATAATATCAAGCATCTTTTCTGATCATAACGCTATTAAACTAGAAATCAACTACAAGAAAAAAGCAGAGAAAGGTGCAAAAATGTGGAGACTAAACAACACGCTTCTCAACAAACAATGGATCATTGAAGAAATTAAAGAAGAAATCAAATATTATCTGGAGACAAATGAAAATGAGAACACGACATACCAAATCATTTGGGATGCAGCAAAAGCAGTCCTAAGAGGGAAATTCATCGCAATACAGGCTCACCTCACTAAACAAGAAAAAGCTCACGTAAGCAACCTCAAACGACACCTAACAGAACTAGAAAAAGAAGAACAAACAAGGCCCAGAGTCAGTAGAAGGAGGGAAATAATAAAAATAAGAGCAGAAATAAACGATATTGAAACAAAAAAGACAATAGAAAGGATCAATGAAACAAAGAGTTGGTTCTTCGAAAGAATTAACAAAATTGACAAACCCCTAGCCAGACTCACCAAGAAAAGAAGAGAGAAATCGCAAATTAATAAAATCAGGAATGACAGAGGAGAAATCACAACAGATACCAATGAAATACAAGAGATCATAAGAGAATACTATGAAAAACTATATGCCAACAAATTGAACAACCTGGAAGAAATGGACAAATTCCTAGACTCCTACAATCTCCCCAAACTGAATCAGGAAGAAATGGAGAATCTGAATAGACCAATCACAAGTAAGGAAATAGAAACGGTAATCAAAAACCTCCCCAAAAATAAGAGTCCAGGACCAGACGGCTTCTCTGGAGAATTCTACCAAACATTCAAAGAAGACTTAATACCTATTCTCCTCAAACTGTTCCAGAAAATTGAGAAAGATGGAGAACTCCCTAACACATTCTATGAAGCCAACATCACTCTGATCCCCAAACCTGACAAGGACAACACAAAGAAGGAGAACTACAGGCCGATATCACTGATGAACATAGATGCAAAAATCCTCAACAAAATTTTGGCTAACCGATTACAGCAATACATCAAAAAGATTATACACCATGATCAAGTGGGATTTATACCAGGGACACAGGGATGGTTCAACATCCGCAAGTCAATCAACGTGATACACTACATCAACAAAATGAAAACCAAAAACCACATGATCATCTCAATAGATGCAGAGAAAGCATTCGACAAGATCCAACACCCATTTATGATAAAAACCCTCAGTAAAATGGGTATAGAAGGAAAGTACCTCAACATAATAAAGGCCATATATGATAGACCCACAGCCAACATCATACTCAATGGACAAAAGCTGAAAGCCATCCCTCTGAGGACAGGAACAAGACAAGGGTGCCCACTTTCACCACTCCTATTCAACATAGTTCTGGAGGTGCTGGCCAGAGCAATTCGGCAGGAAAAAGAAATAAAAGGAATCCAAATAGGTAACGAAGAAGTAAAACTCTCGTTGTTTGCAGACGACATGATCTTATACATAGAAAACCCCAAAGAATCCACAGAAAAACTATTAGAAATAATCAACAACTACAGCAAAGTAGCAGGGTATAAAATTAACGTGCATAAATCAGTAGCATTTCTATACACTAACAATAAACTAACAGAAAAAGAACTCAAGAACTCTATCCCATTCACAATCGCAACGAAAAGAATAAAATACCTTGGGATAAACTTAACCAAGGAAGTGAAGGATCTATACAATGAAAACTACAAGACTCTCTTGAAAGAAATAGGCGATGACATAAAGAGATGGAAAGACATCCCTTGCACATGGATTGGAAGAATAAACATAGTTAAAATGTCCATACTACCTAAAGCAATATACAGATTCAATGCTATCCCAATCAGAATCCCAAGAACATTCTTCACAGAAATTGAACAAACAATCCTAAAATTCATATGGGGCAACAAAAGACCGCGAATTGCTAAAGCAATCCTGAGCAAGAAAAACAAAGCCGGCGGAATCACAATCCCCGATTTCAAAACATACTACAAAGCTACAGTGATCAAAACAGCATGGTACTGGTACAAAAACAGGTCCACAGATCAATGGAACAGAATTGAAAGCCCAGAGATAAAACCACACATCTATGGACAGCTAATCTTCGACAAAGGAGCAGAGGGCCTACAATGGAGAAAAGAAAGTCTCTTCAACAAATGGTGCTGGGAAAACTGGACAGCCACATGCAAAAGATTGAAAATTGACCATTCTTTTTCACCACACACCAAAATAAACTCAAAATGGATCAAAGACCTAAAGATTAGGCCTGAGACAATAAGTCTTTTGGAAGAGAATATAGGCAGTACACTCTTTGACATCAGTTTCAAAAGAATCTTTTCGGACACTGTAACTCCTCAGTTGAGGGAAACAATAGAAAGAATAAACAAATGGGACTTCATCAGACTAAAGAGCTTCTTCAAGGCAAGGGAAAACAGGATTGAAACAAAAAAACAGCTCACTAATTGGGAAAAAATATTTACAAGCCACTTATCCGACAAAGGGTTAATCTCCATAATAAACAAAGAACTCACACTGCTTAACAACAAAAAAACAAACAACCCGATCAAAAAATGGGCAGAGGACATGAACAGACATTTCTCAAAAGAAGATATGAATATGGCCAATAGACACATGAAAAGATGTTCATCATCGCTAATCATCAGGGAAATGCAAATCAAAACTACACTAAGATATCACCTTACCCCCGTTAGATTGGCAAAAACATCCAAAACCAAGAACAACAAATGTTGGAGAGGTTGTGGAGAAAGAGGAACCCTCATACACTGTTGGTGGGAATGCAAACTGGTACAGCCACTATGGAAAACAGTATGGAGATTTCTCAAAAAGTTAAAAATAGAAATACCCTATGACCCAGCCATCCCATTACTGGGTATCTATCCTAAGAACCTGATATCAGATATCTCAAGAGTCCGTTGCACCCCTATGTTCATCGCAGCATTATTTACAATAGCCAAGACGTGGAACCAGCCTACATGCCCAGAAACTGATGATTGGATAAAGAAGATGTGGTATATATACACAATGGAATACTACTCAGCCATAAAAAAAGACGAAATTGGCCCATTCACAACAATGTGGATGGACCTCGAGGGCATTATGTTAAGCGAAATAAGTCAGTCAGAGAAAGACGAACTCTATATGACTCCACTCATAGGTGGAAATTAGCATATTGATAAGGAGATCTGATCGGTGGTTACCAGGGAAAAGGGGGGGTGGGGGGAGGGTACGGAGGGGGAAGTGGTGTACCCACAACATGACTAACAAAAATGTACAACTGAAATCTCACAAGGTTGTAATCTATCATAACATTAATAAAAAAAAAAAAAAAAAAAAGAGAGACGCTGGAGAGCGAGTTTTTAGCACAATTGCTCTGTTTTAGAGATGAGGTGTAAAAGGATAAATGACCTGCTCATGCTGACATATACAGTGAGTATCTACTCTGATAATAGAACAGCGTTTCAGAAACCTTGGACAAGAAAGTAACCAGAAATCATTAGGATGCTCTCCACAATGATATAAAAGGAGCCAAATATAACTGAAAAACAGCATAATGAAGTAATGACTTGAGCGTTTTTGAGTAAGTTAAGCAGCTGAGTTTTGGAGTCAGAATGCTTGGGTCTGAAGCTCACCTCCAGCACCTGTTGTCCCTGTGATATGGGGAGTCAATTTACCGAGCCTCTATAGGTCTCAGTTTCCTCTTCTGTAAAATAAGGAAAATAGTAACACTGGACAGTTCTCAAAAATAGGTCCTTAGAAGCTCATGACAGGTCAGGGATGGGCTTTTGGACAAGTCAACTAAGTAGGTAGCACGTAGTCAGAAAGGAAAGCTCCTTTTTGATATTTTTGACCTTTCAGTATCTTTGCAGAGATAGCCTTTCCACAGGCCATGCGATCTAATGGAGAAAGTGGGCGATGTCTTTTTGCACAGCTCATAAACCCCCACAGGGATAAGATGCAAGAGTGATAGGTGACTTGAACTACCCAGACGTGCAGAAGTCTTGTTCAACTGGTAATACAGCAATTGAAAAGCTCCTGACTTACAGCTGACAATTTTATATCATAGGGAAAACATTTTAGGGTGGGAGGGGGGTAATTCTCCGCGTTTCAGGACTGTCTCACTCCCTGCAGAGCAATTAACCTCCCTGGTGACCAGTGGCACACCCTTACATATTTCCACATATTTCCAAATGTAGAAAGACCAACCCCAATGAGAACCATGACGAGAGGAACTAAGGGACTTACCAACCAGAAGAATAGATTGGTAACGGAGACATATGGAGAACTTTGAGAGAAAATAACCTTATTATCTTGAAGATGTGGCATCTAGGAAAAGGAAAGCCAGACATACAAGACATATTTATTAGGCCAAATCTCCTCAAACTGTGTTGCTAGGAACGTCTGTACAAAACAAATGGTTCTGTGGCCAAAAATGTTTGGGAAACACTACATACTTAATCAGCCATCTTTAGGTTCATAATGCCTACCATTAACATGGTAAAGGGTCAGAGAAGTCTTAGAATAAGAAACTAAGTATGAAATATTTTGAAAGGGAAAACTCTTTTCTCCACGCACCTATTAATACGCTCTGTTCCTGTGCCATTTTCAATTTCTACTGTAATAGTTTTCTCTTAACAGCAGTTTAAAAAGAGCTTCTCCAGACAAGTTTTAAAATTTTTAAGAAAAAATGTAAAATAATTCTAGTGTAGGAGAAGATAGGTCAAGAAAATGGTCCAGAGTAATTCCAACTCTTCCACTATTTTTTTCTCTTGTGAAAGAAATGGGCCATACTTTAAGATTCTCGCCTCTGATCCCTCAAACCAATCAGAAATTCCTTTGGATGTCCCCAGCTGGTCAGTTTCTTTGCATGGCCATTATGGCTGTTGTAAACTTTCACCACTCATTTTCAAACCCCTATCCCAGAACTCTCTTTCTCCTTCTTTTCTCGGCATCTTCACAGATAAACAAGTGTGAACTCACTTAATTTTCCCTTCTGCCTCCCAACTTTTCTGTACCTTATTATTGTCTTTTATCTTAAAGTCACACACTTACAATGATAAGGATAATAATAGCAGCTATAACAACAACCTTTTGTCAAGTCCTTATTCTAAGGACTCTACATAATTACTTTCTAATCCTTAGAACAATTCCAGAGGATAGAAATCATCTCAATTTTATAAGTGAGTAAACTGAAATTCAAAAGCTTATGTAACTTGCTCCAGTCACAGAGCCCGTGAATGGTGACTCTAAACTCCAGACCCCATCCTCCACCTTCTCCTTCTTCGACATTTTTATTATGTCCTCCCATCCAACTCCTTCCCCTCAGGATACAACCGTGCTCAAGCCCCTTCTTGTAAAAAAAAACAAAAAAACAATAATACACTCAACACTTCATCCTTCTTTAGCAACAGCCCTAATTCTTTGAATCTTTTCATAATCAAAGTATCTTTTAAATGCATTCTGTCTTCCTCTTGCCTATTGCAGCATCCTTGCTCAGGGGCTACCGTGTGCTCCAGTCTGATCCTTTTTCGGTTCACCTTGCATGTTATAGGCAGAATAATTTTTCTGAAGTGCAGTTTTGATCATGTTAGAACTCTCAAGTTCCTCCTCTCAAGAAAGCACTTCTATTTGTACTTTGTCCGTAGAGCCATATATACGTGTGTGGCAAGTACCAACATTGAACTATATTCATTCTTCATTAATTTGTTCATTCAACAAACAACTATTCAGTGCCAATTATGTGCAAGCATAATGCCCTGTCTTGGCTCAAGTCCTTTATTTTATGTCAGCTGGGCTGTCCACATTGCCTCCATTCTACCAGAAAGAACTTCGAAAATGAAAGTGCAAAACTGATCATGGTGTGCCCTGCCTAGGAAGAGTTTAAATTCCTTCACTTGGCATCCAAAACCCTTGGTTATCTTGCCCATCCCTACCCCTCTCCAGCCATACCAAGCTGCATCCAGTTCCTTGAATATGCCAGTATCATTTCATGATGTTCGGTCTTTATACATATTGTTATCCTGGAAGTCCCTTCCCCCTTCTTCACCAGATGTGCTAACTCTTACTGGTTCTCCACATCTCAGCTCAAGCCCTTTCTCTTCTGGTAAGATTTATCCGAAGCTACTATCCCCAGAGTTAGTTTCTCTCCCACAGAGGCAGATTCTATAACAGTTCTTATTGTTTTTAATTGAAATTGCTTGTTAAATGTCTTTTGCTAAGTTATACGTTCCTGGAAGGAAGGGAGCAGTATCTTATCTTCGTGTCACCATCATCTAGCTCTGTATCTGGCACACAGAAAGTGCTCAATAAATATTTGTTAAATGACTGAATAAATGCTAGACAATCAAGAGAATATCAAGACTTAGTCTTTGTTCTCAAGAAGTCTAAAAGATAAATAGTGGAAGCACACCAGTATTGCTACACTATTTACCGTGGGGTTTTTTTGTTTTAAATGAAACTAATGGGGGCTGGCCCCTCGGCCTAGTGGTTAAGTTCACGCTCTCCGCTGCAGGCGGCCCAGTGTTTCTTTGGTTCGAATCCTGGGCGCAGACATGGCACTGCTCATCTGGCCACACTGAGGTGGCGTCCCACATGCCACAACTAGAAAGACCCACAGCGAAGATATACAACTATGTATGGGGGACTTTGGGGAGAAAAAGGAAAAAAATAAAATCTTTAAATGAAACTAATGGTGATTGACTATAATTAGTTTTTGGGTGGTGAACATGATGTAATCTACACAGAATTCAAAATATGTTACGATGTACATCTGAAAGCTATATAATGTTATAATCCAATGTTACTGCAATTAAAAAAAATGAAACTAACTTCTAAGGGAACTTTGTTCCCAAATGAATAATAAGCCAGTGCATTATAACAAATCTGTAGCTATATCCATAGACTTCTTGATGTCTTTTGGAGAACAAATCTGGCCACAGAAGTAAATGAATATGAAAATGTAGAGATAGTTGGTAAGAAGCGAGGGGAAATGGGAGAATAAGAAAAGTAAGGGAGCAGATTAAACTGTTCTTCCTATGGTTGCAGTGCAAGGAAAAGAAGAGAAAACATAAACATAATATCTTCTGCGGCTCCTGGGTCTTCTCTCTTCAGATTATCACTCATAAACAAGTCTTCTACATGACTACTTTATCTAATCATCAACAAAACAAGTTATTCAACCTTCAAGATCATCGAGTAATTTTATCCAGTTTTACTTGAGCACTACTGAGTTCCTGGTACTATAGTCTTTATAATAAATAGGCCTGAAGAGCATGTTCCCCTCTTTGTAACTCCATGGTTATGTATTAAAAATTCTTTTAATATTTACAGAAAAATTTGCATGACTAGCTACATCCCCTGAGACGTTTATTCCATAAGAAGAAATTTTTAAGTGCCTGTCTTTGTCTCTTGCTGAATATTCACTTATTAACAGAATCTTAAGCAAAACTTTTGAGCCACATCCATTAGGGTCGATACTATCGCCGATGAATGACTATTCATTCAACATTATTATTTAATGCCAACTATGTGCCAGGTACTGTGCTAGATGCTGGGTACCTTGATAGATACAGTAATAAACAAAACACACCTAGACTCCAGCGTCAAGGAGCTTATAGAAGTATGGTAGAGTTAGGGCAAAAAAATGGCCTTGACACATAGGGAGTACTTTTAAAAAGAATTCTTATTTGTTATCTCATTACCCAACCAATATTGAGCATTATCCCTCCATTTAAACCATCAAAGACACAAGCACTTCCACTGCCTTCTGCCGCTGTCTTTCTCCTGGATTACTGCTCTGGCCTCCCCCTTTCCCCTTATGGTTCACACAGCACAGCAGCCTGTGTGATCATTTTGATATGTAAGTCAAAGCATGTCACTCCTCTTTAATTCTCTTTTACTCTTAACACTCAGAGGAAAAGCCCAGACCTTAAATTGCTCTCATCTCCTCCTCTTCTGCCCTCCACTCGTAGCAGTCTCCTCGCTGTTTCTTGAACAAACTAGGCACGGTCTTGCCCTAGGGCCTTTGCACCCCCTCTTTCCTCATTCCTTCTACCGAGAGCAGCCTTCCCTCAAATAGTCCACAGCTAATTCCCTCATCACCTTCAGGTCTTTGCTCAAAGGCAAAGTCCTCTTCAATGAGACTACCCTGATCACACTACTTAAAATCTCAACCGTTTCCTCCCCAAACCCTGATCTCCCTTATTTTGCCCTAATTTCACCATACCACTTGTCACCTTCTAGCAGAATATATAAACTACTCATTTATTATATGTATTAGATAGTATCTGTCTCCCCACTAGAATTAAAGTCTTTGGGACAATGTTTTTGTTTATTTTGTTTACTCATATGTATTTGCACCTAGAACAGTGTCTGGTATGTAATAGGTGTGCAATAAATATTTGTTCAATAAATAAATACAGAAAAACCTCTACCTCTCAGTTGGACAAAAGGCAGGTTCGTGTTTATCCATATATTGATTCAGCGAAATGTATTGAGCATAAGTTGTAATTTAGACACTCTAAGTAGTGGATGAATAGAACCAGATTCTCACGTTGGAAGTATTCACAGACCAGTGGGAGAGACGCATAAACACATAATTTCATTTTGTTAAGTATCATAATACAGGAACGTACAAGATACCGTAGGAGCACAGAATTCAGAGTAGCTAAGATTGGCAGCTGCTCATAGGATGCAGAGAGTTTTCTAGTTCATAATAATTGCACTCATTGTGCGGCTGTTTGTGGAGAGTGGTGGGAGTCTTGCTCTAAGGAGGCTGGATAGAATAGTGATTGAGCTACTGAGGTCTGGAATTTACATACCTGGATTCAAATTCTAGTTCTACTCCTTGCCAGTCTGTGATGTTGGGGATGTTACTGAACGTCTCCAATTATAGAACACAGGCGTTATTATTACCTATCTTGACTCCATAGGTGCTACACCAAAGATGCTTACACATCAATTTAAAATACGGAATCTATCAAAGCCATACATTTGCTTTACCATTACGCACAAAAGGGAAAGGATAAATTCCAAGGCTCTTCTCTCTAAAACACCGAGGTGACTAGTGTTTTTTCCTTTAGAAATCAGAGGGGTTCACTTGAACACTACTACCGGAGATAACCAATTAACAAGTGAAACAGCCAATTCAACGAGCAAAACTCTTTAGAGAATAAAGGATACACTTTACATGATAAAGCAATAATCTTTGAAGCTCAAGGTGTCTTAAAAAACTTATTTTCCTGTTAATACCAAAAAGATATATATTTTTTTTTAATTTTATTTTTTCCTTTTTCTCCCCAAAGCCCCCCGGTACATAGTTGTGTATTCTTCGTTGTGGGTTCTTCTAGTTGTGGCATGTGGGACGCTGCCTCAGCATGGTCTGATGAGCAGTGCCATGTCCGCGCCCAGGATTCGAACCAACGAAACACTGGGCCGCCTGCAGTGGAGCGCGCGAACTTAACCACTCGGCCACGGGGCCAGCCCCCAAAAAGATATTTTAAAAGTAACAGAAAGGTGAACAGGATGTGTCTCTATATTAGACAGGCAAAGATGGTCTTTGAGAGCGTTTTCAACTTAATGTCTTATTAGAACAGGCAGCTTAAACTAGCTTCACTGATCCAAATTCTGTCTGCCCTCTGCAGCCGCAAAAAGAACAACTCTCTCTTCTTTATCTCTGTAAATTCCTTGCTCTTATGGTTGTTCACTAGGATGTCTAGCAATCTTAAAAGGTCAAGTATAGGGATTACTTTTGTTAGCATTGAGCAGAAAGCATAGAGAAAACTAAAATCTCCTTAAAAATGCAAAGTGTATCCATTTTTAACAATTGGAATATGTGGCATGTAATACTCTGCTTCCACATCTTTTTGTTGTGATATTAAATAAATTAATACAAGTTGTTAGAACAGAACTTGGCACACAGTAAATTCTCAATAAATGTTATCTCTTACAATCATGTATGATTTGGTTGCCCAAAAATGCGCTCCCAAAGAGCTAGAATAATGCTGACAAGCCCATTCAAGGTGCTGCCAAGAAAGCTTACGTGTTGATTCACTCTGACTTTAAAAATCAAATCATAACAAAAATATTTATTAAGTAGCTAGTATGTACAGGGCACTATGTTTGGACCTGTGTTTGCAGGTTTTTATTATTAGTTTTATATTCAATTCCTAATTTCCCCACAGCTCCTTGGGAAGATGTCCTAGAAATCTGTGTCGAGGTGTGGTGTGAATCACCCTGCTGGAAAAGCCTTGTAACAATGACAAAACAAAAACTAGAATAATATGTATATGCATGTTTTTAAGAAATCAACTCCTAAAATGTTTATCTCTTCTTCCCCTCTTCTCATGCTTCTTTTCCCCTTCTCTTCTGAATTTCAGTGAACTTCTATATGAAAACATGATAATAAAAATTAAATGACATAATTTAATTAAAATATCTGACATCTAAAAAGCTTTGATTACTTGTGTTGAAAGGATTTTGAAAAATTAAAACAGAGTAGGATCCTGGAAATCTGGTGACCAGAATGAGATTTCTTGACTTTCACTCCTAATTCCCATCTATATACTTCTTCTGAGCCCAATTGTGACTTGGGGCCTACAGAAAGCTAGAAGCAAGACAGGAGTGAACATCAGCCCCAGTGGGAGTGTCTGGTCCTTCTGACCTCCCTGTCCTGTGGTTAGGAGAGTATGGGGAGATCAGGAATCATAGAGGCAGCAAGGCCTCACAAGGGACTGGCAGATTATACCAGTCCACGCACGGAAAAATAGAATTGCTTTCCTCCACCTGGGGCACTGCCATATCTCAGGCTGCCATTACAACCAGACTTAAGACTCAAAACTGATGAAGAAAAATACAGTTCATTCAAGGGACCATGGCATATCAGGTTCCCCTGAAAACAGTCTCTGCAACTCGAAGATTTGTGTGCAGGGAGTTTATTAGGGAGCGTTCCTGGGAACAAGAGTCGTGATGGGTGAAGTAAAGAGACTTGGGAAGAAGGAAAAGTTGAACAGCTGTGCAGTTGCAACAGAAGCTTTAGCAGCAACTATGGGGCACTCAAGTCCTGGAATGGCTGTTCAGCATTGTCGTGCCTTGAGGCAAGGGGGATGGGCTTATCCCTCACGCATCAGTCACTGGATGTGGGCTATCCCAAGAGAGGGGGTACATCCTTTGGTGAGGTGGCTCTCTTCAACTAAGTGTACTTCCCAGAGAGAGATTCAGTTGTGAGTCATCAGCCACCAGCATTCAAAGCAGCTGAGAGAATAAGTGCCTGAATCCTATAGGGAGATCTGCATGCATACTACAGCATCCACCCAGGCTCTGGGAGCTAAAGAGAACAAGATCAGTCTGGCCAAATAGAACAAACACTCAGCAAAAGAGAACTGCTAGAGAAGCTAGAATCACCTTAAATGAGAGAGATGTAACCATAAGTGTAAGAGAGGTTAAAATAATTATTTAAAAAAATAGTAGCAGTAACTGCGGCAACAGATTTCACAAGACAGAAGAAGTGGATAATATCCTAGCGAAATAAGCATTACTAAAATGGACTTAAGAAGAGGGAAAACTTGAATAGACCAAAGAACAGAAATTAGAAAAGTGACGAAAGTTCTACCCTTGAAAAATGATCACATACCTAACGGCTCAGATAATTTCAATGTTGTTTTAAACAGTGCTTCCAAAATATTAATGTTCCTGGGAAACTTCTTGTTAAATGCAGTTACTAATTTAGTAGATGTAATGTTATGCATAAGATTACAAGTTTCTAACAAGTTTCTTGTGATGCTAATACTGCTGATTCACAACCCACACTTTGAGGAGCAAGGATTCAAACTACTGCAGTCATAACAAAAGATGGAAATTTTTACTGTTTATCTTATAGTGCTAACATATTTTTAATATGAAAGCATGACAATGATAATATAAAAAGAAGGAAGAAGGAAGAAGGGAAAAATAAAGGGAAAGAGGGACAGATAAAGCTATAGAATAATATCACTTAATTGAAAGTAGGCTCCTGCAATATATGAAAAGAAAGATACAGTATCTTTCTGTATCTGAAAGAAAGTAAGACACGAGCATGGTTTAAGATTGGAAAATCTATCAAACTAATCTATTAAAACAGTAAATTAGAGGAGAAAAATGTTTATATGACTACAACAACACGTGGTAAAGACATTTGATAAAATATAGCTGTTATTTCTAATAAAGCCACTAAGTAAAATAGTAATGTAAAGAAACTATTTAAATGTAGTAAAAAGTATATCCAAAACTGTACTCAATTATTAACTTAAATGATTAAACCTTAAAACCATTATATTAAGATTTATCTTACTATCCTAAATGGTTAAGCCTTCAAATCATTTCATTAAAATTTTTTGGGCATTTTTAGTGAAATCAAGATAAGGAAACAAAAAAGAAAATAATTGGTATAAACATGAGAAGAGAAAAGAAAAACATCTCTTTGCTGATGGTCTGATAGTATTCCTAAAACCACATAAGACTAGTTAAAAATACCTGAGACTCATTAGAAACAAAAACAATCTTCTAGAATTAATAAGGAATTTGGCAAGGTGGAAAATAGAAGAAAATACACAAAAATCAATACCTTATCACCTAAAAAAAGAAATGGAAAAAGATATTCTATTCACAATATGAGCAATAACTATAAAATATAAAATGTATTGGAGTAGACGTAACAAGGAAAGTACAGGAAGAAAACAAATAAATATGATTTTAAAATACCATATTCTTTTTATTCTTTAATTTTTTTTTTTAAAGATTTTATTTTTTCCTTTTCTCCCCAAAGGCCCCTGGAACATAGTTGTATATTCTTCGTTGTGGGTCCTTCTAGTTGTGGCATGTGGGACGCTGCCTCAGCGTGGTTTGATGAGCAGTGCCATGTCCGCGCCCAGGATTTGAACCAACGAAACACTGGGCCGCCTGCAGTGGAGCGCATGAATTTAACCACTCGGCCACGGGGCCAGCCCCTAAAATACTATATTCTTTGATGGGATTTGAAAACATAAACATGTTGTCACAAAATTAATATTATATTTTAGTACAATTCCCATAGGAATCCCAATGGTGGATTAGTTGGGGGAGGGGAGGTGAATGAAATAAGTTTAAGAGAATGAATGCCTGAAAAGAGCCAAGAAAATTATGAAAAAGAACAATAAGAGGACTCTTGTTTTATTAGATATCAGAACATACCATAAAGTACTGTAAGTGGAACTCAGGGCTAAATTTGACTACTTCTGTGCCTGAAAGGTTTAAGTGGTATGTTCTGAACCTATTTATGTAGGAGAGCATTAAGAGATTGTAAGACGAGTCTTGTAACCCATAGTCCATCTCTTTTCTTTAAGAGGATGTGAAGAGATGGATCAAGAGAAAGGTAGTAAGGATTTTTTTTAAACAAATTTCAGTGTGGTGTGTCTTTATCACTCATCTTCTCCCTAAGGGAAGAGGAGACAGGTATTTTAGCCATCTCCCATACCTAAGCCAAAATGTTGGGATTTCAGAGTGCTGCCGATTTAACATGGACTCCCTGGAGTTCAAGGTACTTAAGGATTACCTTTTGATACCTGAAAAAATTTAAAGGAGAATGGATAGTTGATACTCAGCCTGATGGCAGAGCAAAGAAAGAGGACGACAGTCAAAGCAAACTGCAATCCTACAAAAGCTGGCAAAGGTAAGTATTTCTCAGAGCCTGATGCAGCCTTCACAGCAAGGAGCTATAATAATAAATCTTGAAAAGGATCCCACACAAGAAGCCTATCTGGAGGGATGAGAAAGAGTCTATGTGTAGGGTGTACCCCCAGAATCCACTAGCTGAGAAGTCACATGTGGCCAGTCAGAGGAGTGTCTACATCAGGGAACTGTAAGGGGGCAGTCCTTAGTCATATGTGTATCAGGAGTGGTCATAGATCCCCACAAGAGAGTTACCATTTGAACAACTACCAAGGTTGAGTACATTTGACAGCCAGGAGAGAACCAAAGATGGCGCCAGTTACATAAGTCCTTCTACAGCCTTGAAAACCCTGTCGCTTATACCCTGCCACCCAAGAGGAACTGGAAGAGACAAGTGAATGGGAAATAAGTGCAGGACCCAGAGGAACAATGACAAAGACCAACCATTCTGCCTTCCTACCTTCTCAGTGCCAAGCCTGAGTCAGGCATGAGCTTGGAGAAGCAGGAGCTTTTACATTAGATGAATGATTGAAGCTTTAATATTTATTAATATTTGAATGAAAATGGAAAAATAGTCTGATCTTATTGTATCTCACTGAGATTTCATGGAGGCGGAGATGATTCTACAAAAATAAAAGACTTTGTTATGACAAAAGAAACCCCAATAGACAAACAAAGAGTCTGGAAATAGTGCTAACAAAGACTTAATTATCTATAATCTACAAAGAGGTCTTACAAATTTATCGGAAAAAACATCTCCCCCCTTAAAGAAAATTGGAAAAAAATAGTGAATATACAATTCATAGAGGAGAGACTTCAAATTAGTGATTCAAATTCACTAGTGATCAGGGAGTTTAGAGTTGCAGTGACAGCAAATATCACTTTACACTCATCAAGCTCTCAAAAGCTAAGAAGAGATAACTGACGAGAATATTGACTACTTATTTTACAGCAGGCACTACTCTAGGTGATTTGTGTGAAGTGGCTCATTTAATCTTCAGTGCAACCCTATGAGGAAGGTACTGGTATTGTCCTTATCTTTTGAATAAGATAACCTATGCACAGAGAGTTGGAAGAAATTGGCATTGCTTGCCAAGGTAGTAAATAGTAGAGCAAAGATTCACACTGCACCGGCTCACTCCAGTATGAACATTGCTTGCTGCAGCACTATTCTCTCTTTGGAGTATGGGAAAGGGCACCCTACATATTGCTGATAAAGACGTGATGGGAGCCATTTTGGAAAACCACCTGATGACATCCATTAAAAGTAAAAATATATACAGCCTTTGAAACTACAATCCCACACCTGGGACACTAGCTTATATAAATAAAACAACTAGCCATAAAAATAAATGTAGAAGGATAAATGTACAAGGTGAATGGTGAATTAGATGATGATTTTTTTTTCTTTTTTCTCCCAAAGCCCCCCAGTACATTGTTGTGTATTTTTAGTTGTGGGCCCTTCTAATTGTGGCATGTGAGATGCTGCCTCACCATGGCTTGATGAGTGGTGCCATGTCTGTGCCCAGGATTTGAAGTGGCGAAACCCTTGGCCACTGAAGTAGAGCACATGAACTTAACCACTTGGCCATGGGGCTGGCCCCCTAGATGATGATATAAACAGAGAATGGAATACTATGATCACAAGAAAAAAAGAATGAATTAGAACTATAACAATTGACTTATAAAATTTGTTTAAGGTATTGTTGAATGAGAAAAGAAAGATAGAGATAATTGTATATATAACAGAATCACATACTTATAAAAATTGGCAAACAAAAAGCTTATACGGGATGTGATGTCAGCATCATGGTGGAGTGAGCTCTCCCTTCAGTCTCTCCCCTCTAAGATAGAACAAAAAGGACATTCATATACCAGCAGAAGACACTCACACAACACAAAAGATGTCTGAGAGACCCACACAGCCATATGTCTGAAGGTGGAGGTACTAGACCACCCCAGAGGAAGTGGAAAGAGGTAAGGGGAATTGTCTCTCCTTCCCAAATGGCAGCAACCCCGAGACTGCACATGGCTTGGAGAGGGAACAGGGAAGAAGTAACCCTCTGTAGGAACACCGTTGCTCTCTGAGTTCCCACATAGCCTGTGGGAAAACCCCACACAGAGGTGAATAAGCTATTGCAGGGGTGTCTTTCATCAAGCTAGCACCCCAGGAGAGCAGATAGCAAGGGCCCAGCAAGAATGCATCAAGTATTGCACAGGCAAAAGAAAGTGCCCCTGCCCCCACCCAGCACTCCAGTTCAGTTGGTCTGCCAGAGCACTGCACAGACAGAAAAGCAGCCAGCAGCTGGAGCAAGTGAGCCACAGACTGTGGCAGGCTCAGAATACACAGCTCTTGACCCCCACCCAGTGGTGGCAGGTGGAAGATGTGACCGGATACTATCACTATGCAGAGGCACAAATCCATGCCATCAAGCAGTATGAAAATATATATTAATTCTTTAGACCAGAAGGAAAATGACAAGTACCCAGGGGTCAATCATGAAGGGACAGAAGTTTATAGTCTAAATGACAGAGAATTCAAAATAGCTATCATAAAAAAACTCAACAAGTTACAGGAAAATACAGATAGACAGTTCAATGAAATCAGGAACTTCTTCACAAAAAAGATTGGAACTATAAAGAAGAACCAATCAGAAATGTTGGAGATGAAAAACACAATGGATGAGATAAAGAAAAATCTGGGCTCCCTGAACGTTAAAGTGGATATTATGGAGGAATGAATCAGGCGTCTTGAGGACAGAAATATAGAAATGCTTCAGATGGAGGAGGAGAGAGAACTAAGATTAAAAAGAAATGAAGAAATTCTCCAAGAAATATCTGACTCAGTTAGGAAATGCAGTATAAGGATTATAGGTATTCAAGAGGGAGAAGAAGAATGGAGCAGAAAGCTTGTTCAAAGAAATAATAGCTGAGAATTTCCCAAACCTAGGGAAGGAGCTGGAAATACAAGTGAAAGGAGCCAATAGATCTCCTAACTATATCAGTATAAAAAGACCTTCTCGAAGGCATGTAGGAAAAGGTCACAGAAGTCAATGACAAAGAAAACATAGTAAAGGCAACAAGGCAAAAGAAAATAACTTCTAAGGAACCAGTATCAGGCTTTCAGTGAATTTCTCTGCAGTAACTTTACAGGCTAGGAGATAATGGAATAATATATTCAAAATTCTGAAAGACAAAAGCTTTCAGCCAAGAATACTCTATCCACTGAACATATCCTTCAGATATGATGGAGAAATAAAAACTTTCCCAGATAAACAAAAGCTAAGGGAGTTCATCAGCACAAGACAACCCCAGCTACAAGAAATCTTCAAGAAGACCCTCATACATGAACAAAAAAAAAGGATTACAAAGCCCCAGGAAAGGAGATAAACAGGCAGGCAAAATCAGAAAATTTCAGCTCTATATCAGAACAGGTTAGTAAACACTTAATTATAACATTAAACATAAAGGGAAAGAAAACACCAAAAATAAATATAACCTCATCATTTTAACCACAAACTCACAACACAAGGTGGAATAAGATGTGACAATAAAAACTTAGAAAGGGAAGAGGAAAGCAATAAAATCAGCTTAGTCTAAGGAAATAAGAGGGTATTAGAAAATGGACTATCTCATCTATGAGATTTTTAATACAAACCTAATGGTAATGACTGAACAAATAATTAGAACAGAGACACAAATGATAAAAAAGGAGAAAACTAAGAAAACCATCCCAAAAAACTACGTAACCAACTGAAGTCCGAAATACACAGGACAAGAAACAAAGGAAATGCAGAGGAAATGGAAAAGGAGCAATGAAATGGCAGCATTAAGCCCTCGTATATCAATAATCACTCTAAATGTAAATGGATTGAACTCTCCAATCCAAAGGCACAGAGTGGTGGAATGGATTAAAAAACAAGACCAAACAATATGCTGCCTCCAGGAAACACATCTCAGCTCCAAAGACAAACACAGGCTCAGAGTGAAGGGATGGAAGACAATACTCCAAGCTTATGGAAAAAAAGAGGAGGCAGCTGTTGCCATACTTATACCAGACAAAGCAGACTTCAAGATAAAACAGTTAAAGAGAGACAAAGAGGGGCAGCATATAATGATAAAGGGACACTCCACCAAAAAGATGTAACACTTATAAATATTTGTGCACCCAACGCAGGAGCACCAAAGTACAAAAAAAAACTATTAACAAACCTAAAAGGAGATATTAACAACAACAAAATAATAGTAGGAAACCTCAACATCCCACTTACATCAATGGATAGATCATCCAGAAAGAAAGCCAACAAGGAAATAGTGGAACTAAATGAAAAACTAGACCAGATGGACTTTATGGATATATATAGAACACTCCATCCAAAAACAGCAGAGTACACATTCTTCTCAAGTGCACGTGGAACAGTCTCAAGGGTAGACCATATGTTGGGAAACAAGGCAAGCCTCAACAAATTTAGGAAATTTGAAATCATATCAAACATCTTTTCTGACCATAATGTGCTGAAACAAGAAATCAACTGCAAGAAAAAAGCTGGGAAAGGGACAAATATGTGGAGACTAAACAACATGCTATTGAGCAACCAGTAGGTCATTGAAGAAATTAAAGGATAATTCAGAAAATATCTGGAGACAAATGAAAATTAAAACACACCATACCAACTCATGGGATGCAGCAACAACAGTTCTAAGAAGGAAATTCATAGCATTTCAGATCCACTTTAAAAAACAAGAAAAATCTCAAAAAGCAATCTTAAACTACACCAAACAAAATTATAAAAGGAACAACAAACAAAGCGCAAAGTCAACAGAAGGAGGGTATGACAAAAATTAGAACAGAAATAAATGAAATTGAAAGAAAAAAGACATTAGAAAGGATCGATGAAACAAACAGCTGGTTCTTTGAGAAGATAAACAAAATTGACAAACCCTTAGCCAAACCACAAGAAAAAAGAGAGAAGCCTCAAATAAATAAAATTAGAAGTGAAAGAGGAGAAATTACAACAGAGACCTCAGAAATACAAAAAGACCTCAAAAAGACCTCAGAAATACAAAAGATTATAAGAGAGTACTATGAAAAACTATACGCCAACAAGTTAGACAACCCAGAAGAAATGGATAAATTCTTAGAATCTTACAACCTCCCAAAACTGAATCAAGAAGAAATAGAGAATCTGTATAGATCAATCACAAGTAAAGAGACTGAAATAGTTATCAAAAACTTCCAAAAAAATAAAAGTCCAGGACCAGATATCTTCTCTGGAAAATTCTACCAAAAATTCAAAGAAGATTTATTACCTATCCTTCTCAAACTATTACAAAAATTTGAGGAATATGGAACACTCCCTAACACACTCTATGAGGCCAACATCACCCTGACCCCAAAGCCAGACAAGGAAAACACAAAGGAGGCAAATTACAGACCAATATCACTGATGAACATAGATGCAAAAATACTTAACAAAATATTGGCAAACTGAAAACAGCAATATATTAAAAAGATCATATACTACAATCAAGTGGGATTTATACCAGAGATACAGCAATGGTTCAATATCTGCAAAATCAATTTGATACACCACATTAACAAAATGAGGAATAAAAATGACATGGTCATCTCAATAGACACGGAGAAAGCATTTGACAAGATCCAACATCCATTTATGATAAAAACTCTCCATAAGATGGGTATAGAAGGAAAGTACTTGAACATAAAAAAAGCTGAATATGACAAACTCACAGCCAACATTAAACTCAAGGGGGAAAACTGAAAGCCATCCCTCTGAGAACAGGAACAAGACAAGGGTGCCCACTCTCCTCACTCTTATTCAACATGGTACTGGAAATTTTGGCCAGAGCAATTAGGTCAGAAAAAGAAATAAAAGGTATCCAAATTTGCAAGGAAGAAGCGGAACTCTCTCTGTTTGCAGAGGACATGATTTTATATATAGAAAACCCTAAAGAATCCATCAGAAAACTGTGAGAAATAATCAACAACTACAGCAAAGTTGCAGGGTACAAAGACAACTTACAAAAATCAGTTGCATTTCTATCCTCTAATAACGAATTAACAGAAAGAGAACTAAGAATACAATCCTGTTTACAATCACAACAAAAAGAATAACATATCTAGGAATAAATTTAACCAAGGAGGTGAAAGACCTATACAATGAAAACTATAAGACATTACTGAAAGAAATCGAGGATGACATAAAGAGATTCCACGCACATGGATTGGAAGAATAAACGGCTAAAATGTCCATACTACCTAAAGCAATCTACAGATTCAGCACAATTCCAATGACATTCTTCACTGAAATAGAACAAAGAATCCTAAAATTCATATGGGGCAACAAAAGACCCTGAATAGCCAAAGCAATCCTGAGAAAAAAGAACAGAGCTGGAGGCATCACAATCCCTGACTTCAAAATAAACTACAAAGCTATAGTAATCAAAACAGCATGGTACTGGTACAAAAGACAGGTACATAGATCAATAGAACAGAATGGAAAGCCCATAAATAAAACCACATATCTGTGGACTGCTAATCTTCAACAAAGGAGCTGAGAACATACAATGCAGAAAGGAAAGTCTCTTCAATAAATGGTGTTGGGAAAAATGGACAGCTACATGCCAAAGAATGAAAGTGCACCATCATCTTTCTCCACTCACAAAAATAAAATCAAAGTGGATCAAAAACTTGAAGGTAAGACATAAAACCATAAAACTCCTAGAAGAAAATGTAGGCAATACACTTTCTGACATCAGTCTTAAAAGGATCTTTTCGAATACCGTGTCTACTTGGACAAGGGAAACAAAAGAAAAAACAAACAAGTGAGACTTCGTCAGACTAAAGATCTTCTGCAAGGCAAAGGAAACCAGGATCAAAACAAAAAGACAACCCACCAACTGGGAGAAAATATTTGCAAATCATATATCAGAGAAGGGGTTAATCTCCATAATATATAAAGAACTCACACAACTGAATAACAAAAAACAGACAACCTGATCAAAAAATGGACAGAGGATCTGAGCAGACATTTTTCCAAAGAAGATACAGAGATGGCCAATAGGCACATGAAAAGATGTTCAACATCACTAGTGAAATGTAAATCAAAGCTTCACTTAGATATCACCTTACACCCATTAGAAAGGCTATAATCACCAAGACAAAAATTAACAAATGTTGGAGAGGTTGTGGGGAAAAGGGAACCCACATACACTACTGGTGGGAATCCAAACTGGTGCAGCCACTATGGAAAACAGTATGGAGATTTCTCAAAAAATTAAAAATAGAAATACCATTTGACCCAGCTATCCCGCTACTGGGTATTTATCAAAAAACTTGAAATCAAGAATTCAAAGAAACTTATGCACCCCTATTTTTCATTGCAGCATTAGTCACAATGGCCAAGACGTGGAAGCAGCCCAAGTGCCCATTGACTGATGATTGGATAAAGAAGGTGTGGTATATATGTACGATGGAATACGACTCAGCTGTAAAAAAAAGACAAAATAGCCCCATTTGCAACAACATAGATGGACCTCGAGGGTATTATGTTGAGCGAAAAAACTCAGAGAAAGACAAAAACCATTTGATTTCACTCATATGTGGAAGATAAACACACGGACAAAGAGAACAGTTTAATGGTTACCCAAAGGGAAGGGGGTTTGTGGGTGGGCACAAGGGGTAAAGGAGCACATATATGGTGACTGAGAAATAATAATGTACAACTGAAATTTCACAATGTTATAAACTATTAGGAGCTCAATAAAAAAAGCTTTATGTGTCTGTATGTAGATTATAGAATTATAGAAGCTTTGAGAAAAATAAAGAACCAAAGAAAGCTTTGAGCAGTCATTATAAATAATGGTTAGGACCTTCAGTTTAGAGTCAAATTTTGTAGGTTCAAACATGAGATGTACCATTTAATGACTATATTGCTTTAAACAAGTTACTTAACCTCTTTGTCCCTCAGTTTCTTTATCTGCAAAATGAAGATAATTCTAGCATAGACCTCAGAGAGTTTTTGAAAAGATTAAGTGAGTTAATCCACATGAAGTGAATAGATAGTGCCCAGCACATAATGAGCTCTTGATAAAGATTTTTTTTTTTTTGAGGAAGATTAGCCCTGAACTAACTGCTGCCAATCCTCCTCTTTTTTCCAAGGAAGACTGGCCCTGAGCTAACATCCGTGCCCATCTTCCTCCACTTTATAAGTGGGATACCTACCACAACATGGCTTGCCAAGCGGCTCCATGTCCGCATCTGGGATCCGAATCGGCAAACTCCAGGCCGCCAAAGCGGAACGTGTGCACTTAACCGCTGCGCCACCGGGCCAGCCCTATTATTATTATTTTTATACTAGATTATTAAAGTGGGCAGCAAGAGAAGCAACTGTATATATATTAAGAGAAATGGGTGAAGTCAAGTCAAAAAGAGACACCCAAGGTCATTTAGGTTTTCCTAGGAGTTTTATAGTTTTGTATTTTATATTTAGGTCTATGATCCATTTCTAGTTAATTTTTGTGAAGGGTGTAAGATCTGTGTGTAGACTCATCTTTTTACATTTGGACGCTCAGTTGTTCCAGTACTATTTGTTGAGAAGATTATCTTTGCTCCACTGTATTGTCTTTGCCCCTTTTTCAAAGGATATCAGCTGACGATGTTGATGTGTGTCTATTTCTAGGCTCTCTTTTCTGTTTCATCAATCTATTTGTCTATTCTTTTGCCAATGCCACACTATCTTGATTACTGTAAGTCCTCAAGTCACATAGCATCAGTCCTCTGACTTTGTTCCTCTCCTTCAATATTGTGTTGTATATTCTGGATCTTTCCTCTCCTCTCCATGTGAACCTTAGAATAAATTTTTTTGATATACACAAAATAATGCTGGAATTTTGATGGGGATTGCATTAAATCTATAAATCAAGTTGGGAAGAACGTATATCTTGACAATATTGAGACTTCCTACCCATTAACATGAAATATCTCTCCATTTATCTCATTCTTCTTTGACATCTTTTATCAGAATTTTACAGTTTTCCTCATATAGATCTTGTACATATTTTGTTACATTTATACCTAAGTATTTCATTTTAGGCGATGCTAATATAAATGATATTGTGTTTTTGATTTCAAATTCCACTTGTTCATTACTCATAAGAAAGAGATTAACTTTTGTACGTATACACATTTTTTAATATTTTGATGCATTACTTTTTCAAGTACTGTGTCATCTTCAAAGCGATTTCTTGAGAATTTTCTTTCTCAAATTAAAAAATTAAAGCATATTAAGCTTTGAGTTTCATTTAAATTCCAAATGTTCCTCAATTTCTAGTCTAAAGAAAACTCACAGTAGAGATAAACCGCAGTTAGAGGGCAAGTTCATTTAAAATCAGTCAACTATTTAACCTTGCTATCTCTGGCCCACGTACCTCAAAGGAACACTGGTGTGGGTCAATGACAAGAAAAAATAAACTTTTCTTTTCTTGAAATTTACTAGTATGAAAATACAATGGTGCATTTCATGTTTGTCAATGGATAAGTAATTTGGTTCATTGCAGAACTTATTGCTCTTGCTAAATGAATCAGTAGAGATGAGCTGTTAATTTATTCGAAAAAAAATGCTGTTGATGTTCTATACTGAAATATGCATAGTTTTTTTAAGTACTGATAACAGTAACATTTTTTTAGAATGTAGCCATTTGTATAGTACTTTCAATTCCCAAAAAACTTCTCATACACATTATATTATGTAATCCTTACACTAATCCTTTGAGGTTGGTATTATTATGATCCCATTACACAGATGGGAGAGCTGAGGTTCAGAGCAGTTAAAAGGCTTGTTTGAATTTATACAACCAGCAAGTAAATTAATATGCTCAGTCTCAAACTCAGGTCTTCTAATTCCAAATTCTAATGCCTACCCATACCTGATTATGTATTTACCTATAAGTACATCTGATTTACCTATAAAAAACTATAGAAAAACGAAAAGACTGAAGAAGAAAAGCATTGTAACCTGATATATAGGTGGAAAATAGACATTTCCATCTTCTTCCTACTTTAGATGAAGACATCAGAAGAGAATGGATGGGAGGAAGGAGCAAAAGAGTGATAGTTTAAATTATGTCTACAAATTATTTTTTACTCCCATTTTCAAGAGTTGGAGCCTAATCCCTTCCCCTTGATTGTGGCCTTGATTCAGTGCCTCCCTTTGAATGAATAGAATGATGGTATATGACTTTAGGAGACTAAGTCGTAAGAGATATTGAGGCTTCCTACTTGCTCTCCTTTTTGATCTGTCACTCTAGGAGAAACCAACCATCACGTTATGAGAATACTTTGGAGACCTAGGTAGAAGTCCACATGGTAAGGAACTGAGGCCAACAGAAAACAATTAACACTAATTTGCCACAGAAATGAGTGAGCCATCTTCGAAACAGATCCTCCAGCCCAGTCAAGCCTTCAGATGATCACAGCCCCAGCCGACATCTTGACTGCTATGACATTGAAAGACCCTGACCCAGAATCACCAAACTGAACTGCTCTCCAATTCCTGACCCACAGAAACTGAGTGAGATAACACATGTTTACTGCTTAAGCCGCTAAGTTCTGGGACAATTTGTTGTACAGCAATAGATAATTAATACAAGGACTTTGGCATAAAAAATGAAACTATAAACCAGGTTGCCAAACAGCATCTAGGAAATCAGAGAGGCCAGGGGAGGGTGCAGAGGCTGTATGGTAAGAAACTGGTTTCTTAGTGTTTATTCCCTCGCTGTTTGGATTAGGAGACAATAGGGAATTATGCATGTTGAAAATCACATGTGAGTCAGTTTCATTGGTCACTGGGATAGCTGTTCACCATTCATTTCCAGCTACATGTTCAGTCAGTGTCCAACAGGAGTTGACCTCTCTTCAGTCTGGAAAAAGAGCGACAGGCCATGCTCCCTATTTACTCTTCTCCTCACCTCCAGCACTTTAGTCAGTAATCAGTGGCTGGCATAAGACTTTTAACCTGTTTCCATCCATTTTCTACATCTCTATACAAAGCATGCTAGAAATAAAGGGCCGCACTTTCAAAAAAGTGGCAGGATTCCCTATATACCAATGTGTATTAGCTAATTGGCATTATATAAATACATGCTATAGGGGAACAGATGATATCGTGCTGATGTGGAGACAATGATGGGCACATGTTCTGAACCCAGACTGAATGGTTCCAATCCTGACCACCATTTTTACCTTTTTGACCTTGGAAAGGGTACTTAGTTCCGTCGAGCCCAATTTACCTCAAATAACTGACAAGACTAGTGAAAGATACATGAACTAGGGTAAAGCAGCCCTTAACTTCTAGGTCCTAGATGAAGGCAAGCCTAGAAATAAGCAGAGAGAGAGCAAGGATTTGATCTAGAGTGAAAGATTGACCACAAAGAACAAATAGATGGAGTATGATGGTTAATTTTAAGTGCCAACATGACCAGGCCATGGGATGGCCAGATATTTGGTTAAACCTTATTCTGAGTATCTTTGAGAGTGTTTCTGGATGAGATTAACATTTGACTTGATAGACCAAGTAAAGCAGATTTCCCTCCCCAATGCAAGTGGGCTTTATCTGATATGTTGAAGGCCCAAATGAAACAAAAAGACTGAGAATTCATACTCTCTCAGCCTGACTATCTTCAAGTTGGGATACTGGTCTTCTCCTGCCTTCAGACTTGGCCTCAGATTGGAATTTACACCATCAACTCTCCCAGTTTTCAGGCCTTCAGACTAGGACTGAAACTATACTTTCAGCCCTCCTTCTTCTCCAGTTTGCCAACAACAGAGCTTGGGACTTCTCAGTCTCCATAACTGTGCGAGCCAAATCCGTATAATTCAGTCTCTTTCTCTCTCTCTCTCTCTCTCTCTATATATATATACAAAAGTAGATAGATAGATAGATCTCCCATACTTCTGTTTCTCTGGAGAACTCTGTAGCAAGTGTTTTAGGAGACAGATCCTGGAGATAGTCTCAAAGGCAACAGTAAGCTGGAATGTAGAGCTCGTTGACAGGCAATGAACATTAAAGGAGATTTTCTTAGTTGAAATTTATGTATTAATCAAGTTGAGCTGCCTAACCAAAATACATAGACTAAGAGGTTTAAACAACAAGAATTTATTTCTCACAGTTCTGGAGGCTGGGAAGTCCAAGATCAGGGAGCCAGCTTATTTGTTCCTCACTGAGCGCTCTCTTCTTGGCTTATAGATGGCCACCTCCGTCCCGTCTCCTCACATAGCAAAGAGAGAGAGGGAGCAAGCTCTCTGGTGTCTCTTCTTTTTTTTTAAATTAATTTATTTTTGTTTCATTTTTTATTGAGGTAACATTGGTTTATAATAGTATATAAATTTCAGGTGTGTATCATACTTCAACTTTTCTGTAGACTACATTTTGTTCACCACCTGAAATCTCATTGACATCTGTCACCATACAAGTCTACCCTTTTACCCCTTTTGCCCTTACCCCCTCCCCTCATCCCCTCTGGTGATTGCCAATCTGTTCTCTGTGTCTGTGTGTTTGCTGTTGTTACTGTTGCTTTATCTTCCACAAGTGAAATCATACAGTATTTGGCCTTGTCCATCTGACTTATTTTGCTTAGCATAACACCCTCAAGGTCCATCCATGTTGTCGCAAATGGCAAGATTTCATCTTTTATTACGGCTGAGCAGTATTCCATTATATGTACACCACATCTTCTTATTTATCCATTGATGAGCACATAGGTTGTTTTCAAGTCTTGGCTATTGTGAATAATGCTGCAATGAACATAGGAGTGCATATATCTTTTTGACCTAGTATTTTCATGTTCTTTGAGTAAATACCCAGAAGTAGAGTAGCTGGATCATATGGTAGCTCTATTTTTAATTTTTTGAGGAATCTCCATACTGTTTTCCACAGTGGCTGCGCGAGTTTACATTCCCACCAGCAGTATATGAGGGTTCCCTTTTCTCCATATCCTCTCCAACACTTGTTCTTTCTTGTCTTTTTAATCACAGCCATTCTGATGGGTGTGAGGTGGTGTCTCATTGTAGTTCTGATTTGCATTTCTTAGTAATTAGTGATGTTGAATATTTTTCCATGTACCTGTAGGCCATCTGTATATCTTCTTTGGAAAAATGTCTGTTACTATCCTCTGCCCATTTTTTGATCAGCTTGTTTTTCTTTTGTTGTTGAATTGTATGAGTTCTTTATATATTTTTGATGCTAATCCCCAACAGATATGTGATTTGCAAATATATTCTCCCAATTGTTAGGATGTCTTTTCATTTTGTTGATAGTTTCCTTTTCTGTGGTCCCTCTTGTTTATTTTTTCTTTTGTTTCCCTTGCCTGAGAAGACATAATATTCTAAAAGATATGCTAAGATCCATGTCAAAGAGGATACTGCCTATGTTCTCTTCTAGGAATTTTATTGTTTCAGGTCTTACATTTAAGTCTTTAATCTATTCTGAGTTAATTTTTGTATATGGTGTAAGATAAGGGTCTACTTTCATTTTTGCACGTGGCTGTTCAATTTTCCCAACATTATTTATTAAAGAGACTTCCGTAGACCCACCAAGGAAGAAGTAGAGAAGGCTCAAATAAATAACTTCAGAAATGAAAGAGGAGAAATTACAAAGGACACCTCAGAAATACAAAAGGTGATAAGAGACTCCTACGAAAAGCTATATGCCAACAAATTGGATAACCTAGAAAAAATGCATAAATTCATGGAGTCACACAATCTTCCAAAACTGAACCAAGAAGAAATAGAGAATTTGAATAGACTAATCACCAGGAAGGAGTATTATGTTTGGGTTCCTTTCTCTGTATTTTTTATGTATTTATTATAGGTTTTGGGGGTTTATGGTTACTGTGAGGTTTACATATAACAACCTATGTAAATAGCAATCTATATTAAGTTGATGGTCTCAAGTTTGACCTCTTACTAAAAACCCTACATTTTTACTCTCTCCCCACCCCACAGGTCATGTTTTTGATATCATAGTTTACCTCTTTTATTTTTGTGTATCCCTTAACTTCTTATCATAGATATAGATAATTTTAGTACTTTTGTCTTCTGACCTTCATACTAGTTTTATAGGTGGTTGATCCACTATTTTTACTGTATATTTGAGTGTATCGGTGATATTTTTTCTTTGATAATTTTCTTATTCCTATTTGTGACCTTTTCTTTTCCACTTAAATAAACCCCTTTATCATTTCTTGTAAGGCTGCTTTAGTGATGATGAACTCCTTCAGTTTTTGCTTGTCTAGAAAACTCTTTAGCTCTCGTTCCAATCTGGATGATAACTTTGCCTCGTAGTGTATTCTTGGTTGTAGCTTTTTCCCTTTCAGCACTTTGAATATATTGTGCCACTCCCTTTTAGCCTGTAAGGTTTCTGCTAAAAAGTCAGCTGATAGCATTATGAGGTTTCCTTTGTAGTAACTTGTTGCTTATCTCTTGTGGCTGTTAGGATTTTCTCTTTCTCTTTAATTCTCTACGTTTTAATTATAAGATGTCTTGGTATGGGCCTCTTTGGGTTCATCTTCTTTGGTAATCTCTGTGCTTCCCATACATGGATGTGTGTTTCCTTCCAGGTTAGGGAAGTTTTCAGCTATTATTTCTTCAAATATGTGCTCTGCCCCTTTGTCTCTCTCTTCTACTTCTAAGCCACCTGTAAGGTGAATGTTAGTATGCTTGATGTTGTCCCAGATGTCCCTTAGACTGTCCTCATTCTTTTTAATTCTATTTTTTTCTGTTCAGCTTAGGAGGTTTCCTCTACTCTTTCACTCAGATCACTGAACTGTTCTTCTGTGTCATCTACTCTGCTGTTGATTCCCTCTAGTAAACTTTTCAGTTCCATTATTATATTCTTCAGCTCTGGTTCTTTTTTATATTTTCTAATTCTTTGTTGAAGTTCTCACTGTGTTCATCTATTCTTCTTCCCAGATCAGTGAGCATCCTTATGACTATACTTTGTACTCTTTATCAGGTAGATTGTTTATCTCTGTTGCCTTTAGTTCTTTTTCTGAGAATTTTTCCTGTTCTTTTATTTGGAAGATATTCCTTTGTCTCTTCATTTTGCCTACCTCTCTGTACTTATGTCTATGTATTAGGTAGATCAGCTATGTCTTCCAATCTAGGAAATGTGGCCTATGTAGGAGATGTCTTATGGGGCCCAGCTGTATGCTCCCCTTTCATCACCCATGCCAAATGCCCTAGGGATGCCCCTGTGTGGGCTGCATCTGCCCTTCTGTTGTGGCAGGGTTGCTATTGCTTTGGGCACAGGGGCAGGCTGGACTGGCCCCTGGGCCATCTGACTGTGGAGGCCTGGCCACATGCAGTTGCTACAGGAACATTATTGAGAGGTACAGGCCTCTGGCATGGCTAGTTTTGTGGACAACTACTGTAGTTTTGCTGTTAAGCAAGTCAGGCCCCAGGTATGACTGGTTGCTAGGCCTGGGGGCACAGAACTGCTCAGGCCCCTGGTGTGGCTGGCTATATCACCCTGTGGTACTCAGGTGCCTCAGAAGCATTGGCGGGTGGGGCAGGCTTGAGCAGCTGTTGCCAGTTTGCTTTTGGGCTGAGCAGGCCTCTGGTAAGAACTGGGTACATGGCCCTGCAATGCAGAGTTACCTCAGGAGATCTGATGAGCAGGAAAGGCCCCAGGTGTGGCAGCCCGCAACCATTTCAGGTATTGGGACATGGGGCAAATCCCTTGTGTAGCTGTTTTCGAAGCCCAGCAGCACACGTCTGCTACAGGCTCTCTGGTAAGTAGGGCCGGTCCCTGGGGCAGGCTGCCTAATGCCTGGCTGGGCTCAATTGCCTTGGGTGCTCTAGTGGGCAGGGCAGACCCCTGTGCTATCAGGCTAGAGGAAGGTTTCCAGTGGCGCCTGCGAGCATCTGTGTCAGCACGACTGAACTAGGTCACAATAATGGCTACTACCAGTGTATCAGTCCCTGGAGAGTGGGCCCAGCAGCCTCCTGCCTCTCTGGTATGCACTGCAAGCTTGGCAAATAAGTCTCTTTTACCAATTGACTATGAACTTTTCTATCTGGTGTTTTTGTGCTAGTTTTGGGTCTAGCAAGTCTTGCATGGTCCCTCTAAGAGCAAGTTTTCCTTTCCCTGAAGTTCTGTAGTTTTCATGGACATATTTCCCATCGGTTTTCAAAGCTGGATATTATGGGATCTCATCTTTTTTTGTGCTGGATCTAAGGGCTGGGGTGCCTAATGTCAAACTCGAATCCCCTGCTCCTCTGGGACCTTTGAGATTGCTCCCAACTGTGAAGAACTGTGGCTAGGGTGCAGTTTTTTCCACAGCAAGGCTATATCTCTGTGGCTTCCACAGCTCTCTGTGTTGTCCTTTGTTGTGGAGGTTCTTGTTATCTTGCTTCCAGATCTCTCTCAGAGGAAATTTTTCCACAAGTAGTTGAAGGTTTGTTGTGTCCATGGGAGGAGGTAAGTTCAGGATCCTTCGAGACCACCATCTTCCAAACTCTCCTTCTGATGTCTCTTCTTAAAGGCACTAATCCCATCATGAGGGCTCCACCCACATGTCCTCATCTAAACCTAATTACCTCCCAAAGGTCCCTTCTCTGAATACCATGACATTGAGGGTTAAGGCTTCAACATATGAGTCTTGGGGAGAACACAATTCAATCTATAGCAACTTGTATTTAGCACAATCCAAATCTAATAAGCAAATATTGGTCAATAACTGAAAGAGAGTAATATTTTATTTCTACAAAGAAGAAAAAGATTTCCAAGTTAAGAAAGGGTTTCATTCCTATGTTTTAGCATCCTTGTGATGTATGCTAAGGGTTATTACTATCCAATCTTTTTGTTTTGTTTCTTGGAGTGTCTACTATCGTTTTGTTTTCTGCAATTATATGCTGCTGGATACTGTCAGACTAATTAAGAAGTTTTTTCCCAGAAAAAGAATTAATGTAACAGATCAGCTTGACCCACTATCAAGTACTCTGAAGTTCCTGAGTGTGCTCTCTTTTGAAGGCAGGGATGATAGAAGGTGGGATGGGGGTGAGGGAGCTGATTCTTGAGAAAGTTATTCAAGATGGAGAAAGATTCCCCTGAAGGGGAAAGCTTTGAAGGGAATACCAATAGCTTTAAAACTTACCCTTGCTCTGAGTTCGCCACTACTTATTTCCAGTACTGAGTTTCTAGTATTGAACTTAGAGGTGGCAGTTTGCTATCCACTGAGTCAGAACTGACAGTTGTTCAATAAGGTGTTGCGTTTGTTTACCAAATACTATCTGGGGTTGCAATAACCTTACCTCATTCCTCAGTCAGTCCCTGCACTGCCAAATTCCCCATCCCTCAAAAACCTTATAGCAGTTGAAGTCACATGATTTTGGTTGTTGATAAATTGATTCTTCGTCAGATTATGGAATTTCATTGTGTGCAAGGTACTTTTCTAAGTGTTTCACGTGTATTCATTCTTTAATCATCATAATAACCATTGAGATGGAAACTATTATGTCTCATTTTATAGACAAGGAAAAAGATATACAAAAAAATCAAATAACTTGCCTACAGTAGGTTGTCTTGATCCCAAGCAGACTGACTCCAGTGCCCCTGTTCATAACAAATAAACCATCCTACTCTTTGGGATGATGCCATTGGGATGTTACTGGCTCTGTCCTTTTACAAATATTGGAAACTTTTTAAGTCATATCAAAATCTTATAATTCATTGAGTAGGGTCCTCTAAAGGACTTCTAAAGGTTTTATTTATCAGAGAATGTGGGATCAACTTTTCAGTTAATTCTTATATTTGGAATAGTTGGTTATTATATTATTTTGGAACATATTGTTGAATCCTCTTTAAATTTATTATTGTATATATGCCACCTGTGCTGATCAATTGCTGGATCCACTTTCTGCTTGGTTATCATATATTATCAATGGGATTGATTAGTCTGTTTGATTCTGACACAAAACCCATTTTTTCTGGAAGCATTTGGCTCACTTAGAGTTCTCTATTTATGTTATATCTTGCTTATACAGATAGAAAAAAGTATATCTATATTTTACAGACAAATACTTAATGGAATAAACAAAAGGCACCTGTATATTAATGTCTTCTCTTTATGTTAAAATCAATAAAAATTGAAAGTCTATTATATTCACACTTTTATATTAAAAATACCTTTTTGCACATACTATATTAATCTTTCTTTTTTCAATATCATTACTGAATTTGTGAGCTTTATATGCTCAACTTGCTTCAATTAATAAAATCATAATAATAAAAATTCTGGTGCTCAAATTGTGACAACTTGGTTTGTGGGAATCCCTTTGAGATGGCTCTTTTATCTTTAAACACTGTCCCTGACATTCTTGAAATTATCCTGGCTTTCTAACAATAATAATAGATAAACAAATAAATCGACTTAAACATTTTTTTCTCAGCCACCATCTAGGAATCTTATTTTTTTCCCCTAGAATAACATCAGGGGCAGACATCTGGGCTGCTAGGGTTGCAGGTGACTTTTGGTGGTGGGCAAAATGCTGCTCCTGCTGTCACTGCTGGATCACTTTTGATACAGAAATGGAAAACAATATTTCTTTGTAAGTTTACTAATTCCTATTGATTTTTCCAACTCAAACTTTTATGGTTTTGTATGCTACTTTTCTTCTTGTATGGAAGTTTCAGCAAATTGTACGAGGGCTTTCAACTATGCCTTCACACTCCATGAACCTCAGTTATCTCAATTCCTTTATTTGTAAAATTAGTGTATTCAAAGAATTGTTTGCACAACTGGGTTGAATAACACATGTCAAATGCCTCAAAAATGCTTGGTAGGCAGTAAACACACATCCGTCATGGCTTTAGCTATAAACGCAAAACTCATGACTCTTTCCTCTTCCTTGGTGACACTCCCTTCCCTGATCCACAGGGTGTGTTGTAAACTGACATTTTGGTACAACTCAGTCTCTTCCCTTGTCTATTATTGTTGTATCTGGGGCTGGTATTCTGAGGGACTCTAGGTCAAATTCTCCTTTACAGACATTAATTATTATTTTCTTTTCTCTTGAAAAATAATTGGAATTACTGGATTATGAATATTCTCTTTTCACCAGAGTAAATCACTTTAAGATCTGTGTGCACCTTCTCCTAAAGATAAAAGACATATTTATCTGGCTTGGCTTTAGTGAGGTGTCCACGGCACATTCCACCAGCCATGACTGGAGAGGTGGGGCAGAGTCATGGAGGATAAAAACTGCCTTGTTTTGTGGATTGGGGATGAGAGAGCAGTTTCTTGAAGAAGAAGGGTCATTGTGTGCCAAGCAGACAACCCGAAAGTGTTTAATACTAACTTGTAAATGAAATAAATGATCCCTAAGAGGAATTATTGATATTCTAGAGCAGCACAGTCCAATAGAACTTTCTGCGAGGACACAAATTCCCTCTGTCTGTGCTGTTCAATAGAGTAGCCACTAGACATACATGGTTTTTCAGTGCTTGAAATGTCGCATATAGTGCAACTGAAGAACTGAAGATATAAAATTAATTTTGTATAATTAACATTAATTTAAATTTAAGTAGCCACATGTGGCTAGCAGCTATGGTATTGGACAGCACAAATTTGGAATTGTCAGTGAAACTGTGCGTCATACTTACTTAAAACTTCAGAATTTGAAATCAATTCTGGGTACAAATTTGGTCTTTGCCATTGATTATCTGAATGAATTTGAGTAAGTTATTTTACTTATCCAAGCCTTAGTTTTGTTCAACAGAAAAATAGAAATAATAATCCCTGTTTTGTATAGAATAGTGTTACTCGAAGTGTGGTCTGCATATCAATGCCTGCCAGTGAACTATTTGTTACAGATCAAAAATTAAGAGTGAGCAATAGATACTTTTATAAAAATTTGATAGGGTAATTTTATGTCTTTTGACTCTAATAAAATTTTGTATGACATTGAAATTTTTCATTTTTCTAGATATTTGTTTTTGCTATATTTTATAAAAGTATCAGTCTGCAACAGATTGCAAATAAAACAAAGCTGATCCTTTATCACAGCTGATTTGAGAAGGACTGTCAGAGATTCACTGTGAAGATGGAGGTAGAGAGTCTAGAATGATGTCTGTTATGAAGCAAGTTATTGATAAATGGCTATTATTATGAATGTCAATCTTGTAATTTCTCAGTCTCTAAAGTAATAGAAACAATTCCTCCTCCAGCTTGCTCAGACTATAATCCCACTTGTTTATTCTGTGACTGGCTAACCATGTCCACACCAGCAAGTCGCAGTTTCAAAAGGCAAAATAAATTAGAGTCACTATGAGATAATAGCAATATGTTTCACTCTAACATTTGATTGTACTTTTGATCAAAGAATGTGTTGTTAATAACGTATGTAAGAAATAAAGTTTGTTACACCAAGTGGTTAATGAAAAATATGTATTTGGGTGAGTAAAAAGAGTATGATAACTGAAGTGGAGCATAGAGGATGTGTTTTTGTTAGTGCCCTCTAGTCCATTCTGACTCCTAGCACCCTGTGTACTGCAGAGCAGAATCCTGCCCGGTCTTTTTGCACCTTCAGGTGCTGCACCAGCCAGTGCTCTGCTGCTCTTCATAGGGTTTTCATGGCCAGTTTTTTGGAAGTGGATGCTCAAGTTCTTCTTCCTAGTCTGTCTTAGTCTGGAAGCTCCACTGAAACTTCTCCACTATGGGTGACCCTGCTGGTATTTGAAATCTCAGTGGCATAGCTTTCAGCATCATAACAACAGGCAGCCACCACAGTGTGACAACCACAGATGGGTTGTGTGGTTCCCTGATCGGGAAATGAACCCGGACCACACTGGTGAGAGCACTGAATCTTACCCACTAGACCACCAAGAGGATTTTTAGGGCAGTGAAAATAGTCTTCATGGTATTATAATAATGGACGTTTCATATATTTGTCCAAATTCATAAAATGTACAACAGCAAGAATAAACCCTAATGTAAACTATGGACTTTGGGTGAATATGATGTGTCAATGCAGGTTCAGCAATTGTAACAAACGTAATGGTGTAGTGGAGGATGTCGAGAATTGGGGGGCTACACGTGTGTGGGGCAGGAGGTATATGGGAAATCTCTGTATCTTCCTCTTAATTTTGTTGTGAATCTAAAACTTATCTTAAAAAAATAGTCTTTAAAAAAAGAAAAAGAAATGTAAAATTTCTAATGATGAGAAAAAAACATTGTTGGCATTTGCTGCATTTGGGATTTATATGGTTATTTGGTAATACTGTTTAAAAACTGCTGAGTCTTAATGCAATGCTGCATATTACATAAGGATACAGTTTATACTGTGATAAAAAAATAAGACAGGATTTATTAATTGGAACCACAAAAACCAATCAGCATTAATTTTTTTATTGTGTTTTATTAGATAAATGTGTGCAGCTGTTTTTTATGTGGAGGAGCCTTTGAAACTTTAAAACATCATAACAAATAATCAATATTAAAAATTTTTTGTCTATACTGAGATATTGTGTATTCAAAATTCCTTAATTATTAACAAGCCAATGTGTTATACCAATAAAAAAGATTATTGCGATTGTATAAATGAAACATGCCCAATCAAAAGGTTTTAATTATAAAATGATTACTCAGAGAGCATGTGTGCTTCATAAAATGCTTGAGTAAAGAATTTTGGAAAATAAGGAGATGCTGAAGTAACGTAAATTGGACATTAAAAAATATAGAAGTGCAACAAAACAGCACAAATGATGAATAGCCATAGCATCAAACAAACTGAAATTACATACAAAATGAAATAATCTTTGTACAATGAACAACAGAACATTGAAAGAAACAAAAGCACTTATCTGGGACTTATTGAAAATTCAGGAACACAGAATGATAGGAACTGCCTGCAGTATGAAAGGACACTTGGAAAAGATGGTGTTTTAAAAATTAGATGGTGTTTAAAAATTAGAGACTGATTCATCTAAATGAAGCTGTGCATATGTCATAATATATTTTGTTTAAAATTAATCTGGATGTGTTTCTTCTCTTTCTCCTTCCACTTCCCCCCCTTCTCTTTCTATTCTTCCTCTTCCTCCTACTTTTTCAATTATATATGGTTGTTTAAGAACTAATTTAAAAAGCTTTAAGAATTAAAAATAATTGTCCTATATTGTGTGTGTGTGTGTGCACATTTGCCACATACAAAAGGGTAGTTTAAAAAGTCTAACAAATATTTCAGTAGGTCTACCACATCTGTTAGTAATATTCTTAATTCCTACCTCCTGAGAGGAAACATTAGAAATATTTTGCTTTTATTTTCTGTGTTATCAGCATATAGACACTGCAGTGAGAAGTCTCCCAGAAGATAAAAATCAGGAAAACAAGCAGAGTTATTTGAAATGATCATGTAGTGAATTTGAGTAGAGAGGGGCAAAGTCGTCTAAAGAAACATGGCTTCCTGGGTCAGACTTCACAGTAGCAACACAGAATGTTTCAATCTATCTAAAGAACAAAGTGACAAGTCGATGCATATGACATTGGGGGATGGAGGTGTTAGTCATCCAGGAATGCAAAGAAAAAGGAGGCACAGAGGCACAAGTCGGCACTGGCCAGCTAAGCACAGTGCGCTGGTGAGGAGTGGGCCGGTCCGCTTCAGCTTTTGCGAGTCTCCATCTGCCTCACAGATAGAAATTTCACTCCTGTGGAACGGAGCACATCAGCCTCTTAAAACGCAATGCCGTTAAACGTTAGAATCAAATAACTTGACCCCTCTTATTCTTTTCCATGCTCACCAAGAAGCCTTCTGCTTATTTGGCTTTGTTATGCAGTTTGTTGACAGGGGAATATCCTGATGAATAATCTAGTCCACTTCATCATTAATTTTAGATCGCAATTCAGACACGTTAGTCTTTTATCCTTGGTTATCTCAAGTTCATCCCTGGAAAATGGATTCATTCTCAGGGAGCTGACAAAATTAGATTTCTTTATTTGGCATGGACCAGCTCACCCACTATGGTGAATCCATCGTAGTAATTCCCACTACAGAAGGCACTTAACTGTCGCCAACATTCTCTCAACAATAAGTCTTTGCATTCCCTGGGCCAAATGTTCATAAGAGTTAAGGAACCACAGTAAGTTTAGATTTTAGCAATAGGAGGTCCTCAATAATTATATGATTGTTTGACTTATTTTTCTCTTGATATTGCCTCAAAATGACACAGATGATACTATTTTGGAAGCTGCAAAAGTAGAATGCAAGGTTAAGAATTACCTGAGAACTGGAATTAGAAAGTTTGGGAAGTGGAAATAAATAAAGAGATGCAGTTGGAGTAAAGACGGCATGCTCATAATGCCTGTTTCACATACTGTTTGTCTCCATGCCAACTTCTCTAGCCCACACTTTTCCGCATTATCTGTGTTTTCTTCTGTTAATGAGAATGAGGAAACACTGCGGAGCAAAGAGTCTAAGAATCGTCTTAAAATCACATAGAGGGGCCAGCCCCGTGACCGAGTGATTAAGTTCGCCTGCTCTGCTTCAGTGGCCCAGGGTTTCGCCGGTTCGGATCCTGGGCACAGACATGGCACTGCTCATCAGGCCATGCTGAGGCAGCATCCCACGTGCCACAACTAGAAGGACCCACAACTAAAAATACACAACTATGTACCGGGGGGCTTTGGGGAGAAAAAGCAAAAATAAAATCTTTAAAATTAACAATGGTGTCTAGAAATGGATAAATAGGAGAGCGAAAACTCAAGGAGGCAAACCTGGAGTAAAGGACAGTTGCATTCTTTTATGAAGGCAATAATGCATTGGTTTTTACATGTGAGATTAGGAGCTGTTTGTAAATCACAGTCTTTAGTTAGCAGTGCATGCACTTTAAGAGAAATGAAGGAAAAGGGCAGACTGAGAAAAAAATATAGGTAACAATGAAATTTTTATTAGATTCCATAAATGCAAGTGGTAAGTAACAATGCATAATACCTATCACATAATAGAATAATACTTATTATATTTATCAAGATTGAATTCATAGATATACAAAGCAGTTTTCAGAAACTTACTACATATGCCTAAACGTGGTTTGCACAAGCTGAGGAACACTTACGATGTTCTGATCCTAAACGACAAAAGCAAGACCTAGTTTGGATGATGGATGATATTGAAACCAAACTTTGCAATATGAATGACAGAAAACAACTGTATTTCAAGTAATGGATTCTAATCCACATACTATGCGATGGTAAGATTTGTGATTCTATCTAAACAGTGATTATGAAACAAGGTTCATATTAAAAATAAAATCATATTAAAAGTAAATTCATAGTAAAATCAAAAAGATTAAATAAACCAGCCCATCATTAATTAACTAATTAATTCCTACAACAAATATTTATTGAGGGTCCATTAGTGCCAAGCACTGGGCAGGGAACATGGATGTTAGGGTGAATACAACACAGTCTCTATACTTTTAGAGTTTATATTGCAATGGGAGATACAGAAAAGTAAGTTCACAATTACATTATAGTGCGAATCATTGATAAGTGATGGTGAAAGTGCTGAATGCTCTGGAAGTACATGGGAGACTACTTAACCCAGGCCTAGATAAAGCGCCAGAGAAGTTCTCCTGAAGATATTGATAACTGATTTGAGACTTAAGGACAAGAGGAAGGAGGGTGGGGGTAGGTTCTTGAGACAAGGAGTAGTATGGACAAAGGCTTGGAGATCTTTTGAGGACAATTGCTCAGCATGACCAGACTGTTGTATACAAACTGGAAACGTCAAGATTAGAGAGGTAGACAGGGTCACTGAAACCTTGAAGATGTTTGTAATCCATGTTTGGCTCTTTGGACTTTATCTAGAGGACTATCAAAGATTTTTAAATATTATAAATATTTGAGACACACAAAAAACATAGTAACATAAAAAAATCTGTGTATACACCACTAAGTTTAAGAAAGGAAACATAAATACCCTTTAAAAAAGGGAAAAACCCAAAAAGCAAAAATTAAAAATATGTGCTTAATACAAGCACACATACGATGGAATTTCCTGATGTGTCCCTAACTGATGGCACTTTTCTCCATCATGCTCCATAGAAACCACTATCCTGAACTTGGTACTATTCCTATACGTTTAGCTTTGTACTTTAACTACACATGTAACTCTAAATAACACAAGCAAATGGTTGAGGAGTAAGATTGCCAGATAAAATACAAGATGACTAGTTAACTTTGAATTTCAGATTAAAAATAAGTAGTTTTTTGTGTGTAAGTATGTCTCAAATATTGAGTGGATATTTACAAATACTTGCAAAATTGTCCCATGCAATATTTGGGACGTACTTATATTCAAAAATTGCTTATTTGAAATTCAAATTTAACTGGATGTCCTGTAATTTCATTTGAAAAATATGGCAATTCAAGAGGTGAATGGATATGGAGTTCTGCGTATGCACGCACAAGTGGGAAATGGGAGCCAGAGACACAACAATTTGGAGGCGGTTTCAAGTGATAGTAGCCTGAATGTAAGTACAGTCAGTGTAAATGGCTCAATTTTAGACCTATTATGGGAGGTAGAAAGGTTAATATTTGGTGACTGGTTGAATGTGGGGCTAAGGGAGAAGAAGGAGATAAGGGTAATGAAAGTGATATACAGGTTTGGTCACTGGGATTGCTGATGGAGATAATTTCCATATTGGTCATGTTGAGTTGGATGTTTTCTTGAGGAATATTTAGGCTAATCAATACAGCAGATAGTTGGATGTATTCTGGGCAATAAAGTAGTTTAAAATAAAATAGAACCAGGAAGCTATGAACACAAGTACTGACCCTTATCCATCTATTCCATTTAATCTCTTACATATCTACCTATTGTGTCTTAACCTCTTCTGCTGCTGAAAAATCCATTCATATTCCTGTTCTACTTCTTGTTCTAAGCCTTTGTTGGTGATCTAAAAATAATTTCATTTATAAATGTTTCACTTGATCTTTTCCTTTTCATCTCACACTGCCTTGTCCTCTCATTATGCTCTTGGCATCTTTCTTCCCTCTCCCCCACATAAGTCTGTGTATTTTATGTGCCTCAGAGGAATTGCTTCCTTCTGGAACTTTCACAGCTATTGGCTCTGGTTTCCATGGCAACTCCTGCCACTCTGATTTTTTCTGATTACTGAAGAGAACTAAATCACTCATAATACTGATCAGAAATAGTAGAAGGGAAGGAAAGTGCCTAGCATTGCCTCTGGGAAAGGAAGTCATCAGATTTGGAGGAAACAGAAAACTACTGAGACCTAGAGAGATGCATGTAAAATGTGTAAAGAAGGAATTGATTTATATCATTTTTTATTCTCATTTGTCAGTCCACTGTTAGGAGTGTTGTCAGGGGATGTTCAAGACAGTATCCTCACTAGCCAGGCAGCTGTGTAATCTATCCAACCAAAATTCTCTAGCCTATCTCAACCAATATGGAGTGTAGGAAATCATATTCTAGATTATTATGAGATATAAAATACAAACCTTCAGAGAAGGAGAAAAAAAGGTGTAGACTAAACTTGCTCTAATGTTTACATTAGAAATATATATAATGTAAGGAGTATTAAGATTACTAACTGCCAATCTTAATTGTAGGTCTGTTGATGCATTTATAAAATATAACCAGTGAGATTTTATTATTTTGTACAGTACAGTCTATATTTTATACTCTCTTACTATTGCTTTTATTAAACAAAGACCCCAGGAGGGGGATTAGGTGCTTTGTCTAAAACTAATACAGGTACATACATTTCTGCTAAAATTCAGAAATATTCATTCTTAGAATGAGGCTTAATCCTCTAGTCATTGTTGGATATTAGTGAACAATAAGGCATTTAATAAATTCCTCATTAGAAAAAGTTGAAAGACACCCACTTATCAGAAGGTACTTCTTTCTGCTATTCAAGGCAAATCCACCATTATTTGGATTCCTAGCTATGCTAGGAGGAAATTAAGAAGTGCTAGTCTGTAGGACCAGAGTATTATCTAGTAAATTCAATAGTTGAGTTATATAGTTGAGCTGTCAGATTGAATTCTATCTCAGTAACATTTGAATAAAAAGTAAATACATCATTTGATGGTGAAGTTATTCACTCATTACATGTTGACACAACTGATAATCACAACATATTTCATCATATTTAGTCCAAGACACTGTGATAACAGGTGTTAAAATTAATAAAGCAAACCTCAACTAAAATTGGAGTCAGTAAGACCTATAGAGGGAGCTCTCACGCCCTGCCCCTTGTCAATTACCCCCAACAGGAAGTCCTCAATTACAGACCCCAACAGGAAAAAGTCAGTTGCTGACTCCAACAGGAAGAGACATACTTTGCACTCCCAGACAAGAAGTGCAACTACTTTACTACTCCAGTAAGAGAAAGGAAGATTTCCTTCTTGCCTAGCAAGAAGCCCAGTCAGAAAATGCTGCAGCTCAGCCAATGAGAAGCCACCCTGATCTGAACTTTTGATTTCCTCCAATGAACTTTCATTTTTTTCCTTGCTATTGACTTCCTTTCCTTGTCTCACCCTCCTTAATTTAGAGGCTTCCATGTTGTGTAATACCTTGGAGTATCTCTCTGCTTACCAGAAGACATGCTGCTTGATTCATGAATCAATTAATAAAAACAATTAGATCTTCAAATTTACTCTGTTGAATTTTGTTTTTTAAGAGATTGGTGGCAGTGGTGTGATCCAAAGCGAACTTCCGACGACATTCAGGGACAAGAAGAAACACAGATATAGTGCCCGCAAACCCTTTGGAGTTCAGTGTCTTTTTCATTATTTCTGGATGCTGTTGATAAGTTCCTCTCTATTAGGGCTCTGCTCTCTCTTTGAGTTTGAACTCCAATCTAATTGGCTTTCCTTTATATGGCTTTCCCTTCAGATGGTACTTCCCAGTATGCAGTAAAATCTCCTGGTTACTTCTAACTTTTTTAGTAGAAAACCCTGCCCATAATTATTTCCTCAGATTCTGTTTGGAATCAGCCCCCAGATTCCACACCAGGAACTGTTGGTAGCAGCTACAGTTCTCCATTTTGTTTAGAATAAATCTGCAGTCCCCATTCCTTGGGATTGCTGGTTTAATCCTTATCTCCAGCCCAGGGTTCCACAGGAATTGTTGGTGGTATGCATAGGGCCTTCTTTTGGCCAGGATAGAGTAACATCTCTTGGTTACTGTTGATATATTAAGGTGCCAGGACATGGTAACATCTCTTGGTTACTGTCGATTTGTTAAGGTACCAGGGCATAGTAACATCTCTTGGTTAATGCCTATATATTAAGAAGCACAAGTTTGTTTGTCTTTTTTTTGTGTGGATAAAGACTAGCTGAAGAAATGGGGTCCCTCATGTCCAAGGAATTGAACACACCATCTTCCTGCATACCTGCTTATTTTATGTTTCAGAACTATAGTCCCAGAAGCTGTAGGTATCTAGAAAGCTGGTAAAATTTTACTCAAACTGACCTAGAATTACAATGGCCATTATGGGGAATGTTCCAATTAGATAAAATTGCTCATTTAAGAAATGCATTTGAGGGGCCTGCCCGGTGGTGCAGTGGTTAAGTTTGCACGTTTTGCTTCTTGGAGGCCCGGGGTTCACCGGTTTGGATCCCGGGTGTGGACATGGCACCGCTTGGCATGCCATGCTGTGGCAGGCGTCCCACATATAAAGTAGAGGAAGATGGGCATGGATGTTAGCTCAGGGCCAGCCTTCCTCAGCAAAAAGAGGAGGATTGGCAGAAAGCAGTTAGCTCAGGGCTCATCTTCCTCAAAAAAATAGAAAAGAAAAGAAAAGAAATGCACTTGACAGTAAGGGATCCCAAGTAGAACAGACATAATGGAATCTTTAATTGGTAGGCAGAAGCTTACAAAAGCCTTCAAGATTCCAAAATAACTTCATGAAAAGACCCTTTACAAAAGGCTAATGAAAAATTAAAGAGACAAAAGTTACCTAACGATGCAGGGTCGGTGAGCCGAGGAGTCGAAAGAAAGATTTCTTGGACTCTCAAGGTCCGGCAGTAGTGCTCTTTTATTTAGAGAATAGTATGGAATAGCATGGGGACAGGACCCATGGGCAGTAAAGAGCTACTGCTGCTGCATGGGGACAGGACCCATAGGTAGTCAGAGCTGCTGCGGGGGGACAGGGCCCACGGGCAGGAAGAGCCGCTGCTGCTGCCTCTGCCGCCGTTGCTGCCGCAGGCATGGGGACAGGACCCATGGGCAGACAGAGCTGCTGCGTGGGGACAGGACCCACCGACAGGAGGAGGTGCTGCTGCCTGGCCGCTGCTGCTGCAAACATGGGTGGAGAGCAAGGCTAAATTTAAGGCATAGGTATGGGAGTTATCTCTTTACAAGACAAAGGAAAGAATATGTAAAAAAGTTAAAATGGTATCAGTGCCCGTAGGGTCCAGCCATTGGGCTGTCCCACAACTTTTAGATAAGAATCAAACCGGATTGAGTAAATGGCAGAAGTCACCGCTTAAATATTATCCTCAGCTAAAGACAAAGGAGGATTTGAGGGGGGAGGTCAGTTACATGAGGTTGCCAGACAGTAAACAACTTAAGTTCTTGCCTTCCCCATTAAGAGTTTCCAGAGATAAGGCCATCCCCACTTCCTCCTGGCACAGAGAGGGAGGCATGGAGATTTCCTTCACAAATGCAACTGTCTCTCATCAAAGGGCAAGCAAATTCCACTCCTAGGAGCCTGCTTCTCATCGGCAGTTTTAAAATTAACCAGCCTAAAATCCTCATCACCTAACACAAAAGACAATAGGACAGACCTGACTACAGACATGATCCTACTGCTCCCCCTTGTCCTTTTTCACCAGAGTACTTATGTTTTACTAATTCTCTGCCTGAATTGCTTTTCTATTCTGAATAGACTGTTAAAGAATTACCATTTAAATTCTTTAGATGAGCCCCCTCAGGTGTCCTTCACCCCTTGGTCAAAGTCTGAACTAAGAGCTATAGTCAAAGAATTTCCTAAACCCAGGGAGGCCACAGGCCTGACTGAACTCATCATTATAGCTGAGTATTTTGAAAGAAACTTGGAGCAAGATCACAAACAGAAACCCACCAGTCTAATAGCTATATAGCTACAACAGCTCCAAGGCCAAAGACCCAAAACAGCACCAAGGCCTCCCAAACTGAACCCCTCTAGGGGTCCATCTTCAAGAAGATGCTGGTGCAAAGACTGATGCCTCAACTGTGATCAACTGGGACAGTGGAAAAGACATTGCCCTCAAAGGTCCTTTGCAAATCCTTCTCCAATGCCCTCACGTCTACCTGTAGGAGACAGTTCCCACATGGGCTCCTCCAGAAGTTGGCAGACTCTGAGGGATTCCCTGGTAATCGCTACATTACTCCCTTAAACAGCCAAGAGGAAACTAGAATTAAAATTTATAGGGTTAGTTCATCAACCAGAAATATTTACCTATGGTCCTGGCTGAAACCTGACAAGATTTAAAAAGATTTAATAACTTTTGTGATCAGAAATTTGGCCAAATTGGAAACTAATATTCAGAGGAATTTTTTTTTTTTTTTTTGGCCTTCTCCCTTTGCTAAAATAAAACTATGTTCCCAGAGGGAAAGAAGCAAATTGGAGATAAGGTCATTGGAAGAGCAGACCAGCCACTTTATCATTCAGGCTGCCATCCAGTTCTTTGGGGAACCTGAAACAACTGTCTTTGTCTTGAAAATCTCTGCAGGGCCAAAAGGTGTGGTTCTAGAAGTTCAAAGTTTGCTCACTCTTTTGCATTTCCCATACCTCATCTCTTCCACTCAAAATGCTAAGGATCAGGACATTGGAAGTAGAATTGCCCTGCATTTAATCTGTGCCCTTGTGATGTAAATTTTATCTCTTCTCTAGGACCTAAAAACCATTCTTTGAAATGCAAATATTTCTCATCAGAAAGGGAGGAAGTATTTGGAAATTGGGCTAATAAAAAAAGTCTTAAATGTCCTCTCCATAAATACTAGCAAAAACAAAAGCTATGAGATCTCTGTTTGCATTTGTTCGTGTGTTTGTTCACATATATATGTGTGTGTTTGTGTGTGTGTGTGTGTGTTGTAAATATGAGATATTTTTATACCTCTGAATGGTATTGCTAAAATTGCTTTGTAAAAGGGTTTTATTTACTTGGTTTGAAGGCAAGCACTTGTAAGGACTGGGCATTCTAAACTTCTCAGGAATGTATATGTCAATGCAAATAACCAATAAGCATTGTGTTGATAAGACAGATAAGGTGAGTTTTACTTGAACCAGGCTAAGGACTACAATCCAGGAAGGCAGTCTCCACAAAGGAAGAAAGTGTCCTGGAGAAACATGATTTTCAGTACAGTTATATATCTTTTTAGAACAAAGAACATACATCAAACACGCCCAGGGTACATATTCATCAGAGTTTCAAAGAGATATCCAGTGGCAGTTTAGCAGGTCAATATGACCCTGATACCTGGGAAAGGAAACTTATTTTCAGCTATCTTCAGGAGTACTGATACTGTCATAACCAACACTGGCATTGTAGGAAAGAAAGTATGCATCTTTATCTTCAAGGAGTGTATTTTTTTACTTTGAAATAATGTTTAATAAATTCTTCAATTTAATGGTTAAAGCAGATGTACAATGTATGTTTGACAGGCCATAAGTCAGACTCTTTTAGTTCAGGCCAAATAAAGTTTAAATGAGAATAGCTACCATATATACCTTAATACGTGAAAATTTTTATTATATATAAAAAAAATTAACCCAAATGTTCTCTCAAATTCACAGATTTAAGATAACCTTTTGTCATTTATAGTCACTCTGTGGTCTTTACAAAGATCTTCATCCTCAAGAAGACTCATAGAAAGGAAACTCATAAAATTGAACTGGGTCTCTGTCATCAAAATTGAGACTCACATGAAAAGGACTGATATCTGAGTATCAGGAAAATACCCTGGCTGACTTTCATGCAAAGACAGCAGCAATTGAACCTATAAAGATTGGAGCACATGTGGATGACGTCCTTTCTACTTTTGCAAAAAATGACCCCTTGTTGCCAGACTTTCACCATCTTGATCTCCTTGTAACATGGCAACAGTCTTCCCCTGAGTCAAAGAAATTAAGGTGAATAAACAATGGCTGTAAATTAAATAAACAGACGAGACCATAGGAAACCCAAGACAGCCACTTGGTTCTTCCCAGCTCCCTGGAAAACCCTATTTTTCAATTTTTGCATTCCTTCAACCCCTATAAAGCATTTAAGATGACTGAGATTATGAATTGACATTGGTAGGGAGATTTCTACAAAACTGAAAATACAGTCTGCCAGCAATATCTGACCTACGAGGTCCATAATCCTGGAAAAACTATTTTTGTCCCCAGAGGCCTCAGACCTACTCTTTTTGGGCCTTTTGAACATCTGCAACTGGACTTCATTCAACTGCCACTTAGCATAGGTTATCATTATGTTCTTGTTACTGTATGTACGTTTTCTGGATGGGTTGCAACCTATTGCAAGGCTGATGCCTACATGTTGGCAAAGGAACTGTTAGAAAATGTGTTTCCTCCTTGAGGTATACTTTCCACAATCTCCAGTGATCAAGGCACTCACTTCACCGGGCAAATTATACAAGCCTTAATGAAAGCTTTGCAAACTTTTTGGAATTATCACTGTTCTATCATCCTCAATCATCAGGCAAGGTTGAGGGAACTAATGGGATCCTCAAACTGAAAATTTCCAAACTTGTTGAAACCATGGGACTCCCCTGGCCTACGGTATTGCCTTTGGTCGTCTTGACTGTTTATAGTACCCTCCCTTGGGAAATATAAACTCACTCCACATGAGATAGTCACTGGCAGACCATTGTCTATGGGTATACAACCTTATGCTGATCCTTTGTTGTGTCATGCTAGTATTACCAGTTACTGAGGGTCTTAAATGTCCTATGGTCAAGCCTATTATCAACAGGTCAAAGAAGCTTTCCCAGATACCAGTTCAAAGGATCCTGTTGGTCACAGTTTAGTTCCTGGTGCCTGGGTATTTTTTTTTTTTTGAGAAGGATTACCCCTGAGCTAACATCTGTTGCCAGTCCTCCTCTTTTTGCTGAGGAAGACTGGCCCTGAGCTAAAACCTGTGCCCATCTTCCTCCACTTTATATGTTGGATGCCTACGACAGCATGGCTTGATAAGCAGTACGTAGGTCCGCACCCCGGATCAGAACAGGTGAACCCTGGGCCGCCGAAGCAGAACATGCAAACTTACTTCATCGCTGCACCACTGGGCTGGCCCCTGGTGACTGGGTACTTTGGACACGTCATCAGAGAAAGAGAGCCCTTAAGCCCAATTGCAAGGGACATCATCAAGTACTCCTGACCACTGACACTGCTGCAAAACTAGAAGGTTTTGAGCTTTGGATATACATCTCACAACAAAAGAAGGTTCCACCTGACATCTGGTCCTCTACAGACACTGGAAATCTCCAAATCAAATCAACAGGGATTAGAAGTAGCCAACATTGAGACAGATTGTTTCCACCCAAGACTAACTGAACATGGAACACTTTCTTCTTTTTTTTCTTTTCTGTACTCTGACTTTGGTCTGGAAAGATAATGCCCCCTCTTCACCCCTACATTTCATGGGTATGTAGATTGTAAAAAGTTAATGCTAGCTTGACACTTCAAGATAATCTCCAATGCTTACAACCTTGACAAAATACAGACTTTGAATAAGAGAAGCCTGCGAATTCATCCTACTATCCTTGTCACTCAAATGTGGCCTCAAGTGGTTCATGCACTTGCCCTCTGATGTGGGATGTGACATCGAGGAAAGATCCTTCCTGGCACTAAGGGAGAAAGGCTACTGAATTAAAAAAACCTGACTCTTGATCAGTGATCCTTTCAGAGAAAAATCTTGATCAAAAGGGGAGAACTGTTAAAATTAATAGAGGAAGGAGCTCTCATGCCCCACCATTTGTGGTCAATTACCCCAAACAGGAAGACATCAATTACAGACCCAAACAGGAAGATGTCAGTTAATGACCCCAAAAGGAAGAGACTGTCCCTTGTATTCCCAAACAGGAAGTGCAACTACTTTACGACTCCAACAGGAGAAAGGAGGATTTCCTTCCTCCCCAGCAACAAGTCCAGCCAATGGAAAGTGCTACAGCTCAGTCAATGAGAAGCAGTCATCACCCGAATGTTTACTTTCCTCCAATGAACTCTCACCTTTTCCTTGCTGATGATTTCCTTCCCCTCCTTAATATAAAAGCCTTCCATATTGTGTAACACCTCAGAGTATCTCTCTGCTTGCCAGAAGAGATGTTGCTTGATTCATGAATCATTTAATAAAGCAAATTAGATCTTCACATTTACTCAGTTGAATTTTAACACAGGAAAGTTTTTTTTCATGTAAAATTCCATTTTAAGTCTGGGTGTAGTACTTTTGCTAACTGCTTTTGTGTTTGTCTCCCTGTCATATTTATCATCTCATTCCCATTATGAAATAGTTTTGCAGTTTAGAGGGCTTGGCCCCAACTAGACAGGCTCAGAGATGAGTGCTGATGGGGCAAAATTGATCAGGGTAATCTCCTCTGCCGCAGGGATGAGTTCAGGTAGCCCAGGCCTGAGCCAATCAACATTCTCCTCCACACAGAGGTGGGACAGGGTCATTGTATGAATGTCAACCAGCAGAATTTCGTGGTCCCAAGCTCTCCTTCTGGACCTGAAGGAGGAAGCATATGGTCTCTATTACTGCTGGCAGCCATCTTGTGTCCTTGAGGGAAGCTGGTCTTCAAAGGATGCTCCAAAGAGGGAGAGGCAGGCTAAGAGTCTTGAGAAACTGACATGCAGTTTAGAGGGGGCCACTCTTGAAGATGTATCTCTGCACCTTTACATTATGTAAGTCAATAAATGCCTTTAATTCAAGCCAATTTCAATTGACTTTACCGTTATTTGTAAGTGAAAAATAATCCAAAATGATATATTTACTTTTGGACCTCACATAAGAATCCAAATTAATAGTAGTCAATGTTAGTGTAGTCAGATTGGGATTATTCAAGAAGTTTATTTAGCATCTCATCACTTAGTTTACAATTGACTTGATACACTGTAGATACTTTGGGTTTTATGTTCTAATTAATTGACTAATTCAACAACTGTTTATTAATATTAAGCATTCACTATTTCACTATCTGAAAGTCACTGTGCATATAGTAGTGATAAACATAGTTTCAGTACTCAGAGAGCTCAAAGGACTAGTTGAGGAGGCAGATAAGAATATCAAAGAGGCATGCAAAAGTTAAAATGCGAAATCAGAAAGAAGGCAAAGGAGGGATATCTAATTCAGTATGGTAGAGTGTTGGATAAGAGGGAAGGGGAGGGAAGGACAGGTGTCATTAAAGACTCCTAAGAAGGAGTTACTAGCTTTTGTTTTTGCGCCATGGACCTCTTGGCAGTATGGTGAAACCTAGGGGCCCAATTTCAGAACAAAGTTTTTAAATATATAAAATACTTGGCATTGTAAAGGAAATTTAGTATATTGAAATAGCTATCAAAATATTTTTTAAAACAAATCTGTGCTCTGGTAATATATGTGCTTCTTTATTAACTCATTGAAGAACAAGATCTAATAGTAGGTGTAATTACTAACTTAATTTTGAGGTAGTGATGAATGTAAATGATATTTTGAGTTATCTGCAGCAACTGCTATAGCTATTATTATTGTAATTATTATTATTACCTATAATATCTTTTTTCCTTTGCCTAATTGGCCAACTCCCACACATTCTTTAAAACCTAGTCCGGATATTACTTCCTCCAGAAAGATTTCCCGATCACTAGACTTTCATTTCCTCCAGACAGAATTAACTTCCTCTTGTATCTTATATTGGGATCGCATATAATTTCAATTCTTGTTTTTTTCACAATGTATTGTAATCTTATATTTCTAAATCATTTTTCCCTATTATCCTGTGGAGCCCTTAAAAAGTAAGGGTCGAATATTATTTTTGATGTCTATAGTGTTTGATTTTACTGGGGGGACACTTTGGAGTTTCCACATCTGTCTGTGGGTGGCAGCTACTAATCAGGGACTTTTAAACTCTGGATCCAGTAATAAGACACTTCACAGATACAATGGTAGACTATTTGGTGTAGGGTTTTTTTTTTTTTTTTTAAGGAAGAGGTGAACTCATGCCTCTATCTTTTTTATTTTTAGGGAAGATTAGCCCTAGGATAACATCTGTTGCCAACCTTCCTCTTTTTTTTTTTCCCTTCCCCAAAGGCCCAGTGCATGGTTACTCTAGTCATAAGTCCTTCTAGTTCTTCTACATGAGCCATGCCACAGCATGGTAACTGACAGAGAGGTGGTGTGATTTGGCAACTGGTAAGTGAATGTGGGTCACCAAACCAGTGACGCGCCGAACTTTAACCACTAGGCCATCAAGGCTGGCTCTGGTGTAGGTTTTTGATAATAACAGAATGCTGGAAACTCTCCCTATACCCATCTTTTACATATGAGTGTTTTCAAAGTTTTGTTCCAGACTGCATCTTAATTTCTCACGCTATACACTCTTCCTTGAGGAACTCAACGACTTCTGTGGCATCAGTTACTGTGCAATGATAACTCCTGAATCTTGACCCAGATCTCTGTCTCCTAAGGTTCGCTTCCAAATATCCAAAACGTATACCATCTAACTCCTTCTGGCTGTGCAAAAAGAACATTTAGTATGCCAAAATTGAACTCCTTTTTTTTTTTTAACTCTTCAACCTTCCCCAAACTCACTCTTTTAACTTGGTTCATGCTCTCATAATCTCTCATCACCTGAATTACTGCATACTTCTTTTAAAAATTAATTCATTTTTTCTGATTAATAAAAAGTAATACTCTGTCTTTGTAAAGAGAAATTCAAATAATGCAGGGAATATATGATTTAGCAATCCCATCTTCCAGAGATAACCACTGTTCACCCCGAGTGATGTGTATACTCTACCAGAATTGCACATGCATGTATTAACATGCTATTATTTGATTTATGCAGTTGTTTCTCAGTTTTCTTATGTCTGGAGTTGCCCCCTTATAATCTTTTTGTTTGTTTGTTTGTTTTTGTGAGGAAGATTGGCCCTGAGCTAACATCTGTTGCCAATCTTCCTCTTTTTTGCTTCAGAAAAACTGTCCCTGAGCTAACATCTGTGCCAGTCTTCCTCCATTTTATGTGGGATGCTGCCACAGCATGGCTTGCTGATTGGTGCTAGGTCTGCACCTGGGATCCAAACCTGTCAACCTGGGCTGAACTCGGGGCTGCCAAAGCAGAGAGTATGAACCTAACCACTATGCCACTTGGCCAGCCCCTGTAATCTATTCTTGATACACACTTTTCTAAAGTATGAGTGAGTGAGGGACTTTTCTAAAAGGCAGATCTCATCACACTATTCCCCTGTTCAACATCCCTAAAAGGCTACCCATTTCTTGTAGGATAAAGTCAAGACGTGGAGCATGACATACAAAGGCCTTCACAATCTGGTCTCTTCCTATTTCTTTAGCTCTGGAGTCAGACCTGACTGTGCTACATTCCAGCTTTGAGGCATTGGGCAAAAACCCAATGTTTTTTTCAACTGTCAAATGATGATTAAAAATAATTCTTATCACAAGTAGATAATAGCATATAAAGTGCCAAGCATACGGCCTGGTTTAGAGTTAACAATAAATATTGGCTATTGTGAAAGAACAAAATGTTTTTGTATACACGCGTTCAGTCTCTCTTGCTTTCTGAGTAGGATCCTTGGAGGTGCTAATTGGGTAATGCTTGAACATAGCTGGAACCACCCCCACTCCCACAAAAACAGAAAGAAAAGGAAGAAGGGAAGAAAGGGATTGATTTGAATAGATTTGAAAGAAGATGGGAGGTGAAAACCTGAGTGGCAGGGGAGGGTAGAGAGAGGCCAGTTCCCACAGCTATTTTCTTGCTGGGGGATGGAGGTGGTAATAAAGTTTGTTTGAGAAAGAAGAGATTTGAGAGAAGCAGCTGTCAGAGTAAATGGAGAGATAAATGGATTAAGATCTTTAGGACGTTTTGCCATCTCCCCTCCCCTTTAGCTCCCCATAGGTTTAGTTATTTTGTCAAGGCTTTATGGATGTCAGATGTACATTTCTTTAGAATTTGACGCTGGGTCGAGGTTGGCCATGAACTAGTCCAGTTACACAATTATTTGCCATCCTTCCGCGTCCATTGCCACACTTTGACGCCTGCCCGAAATTAATTTATCCAACAAATATTTGACGGACCTGTGCTCTCCCAGTCTACTGAAGAGCTTGTTTTCCAAGGTCAGCCCCTAAACTTTTCTACGGTGACTTTTCCGACGCTCCAACACTAAAATTTGCTTCTTTTTTGTGCCACCAGCTCTCCGCATCCACTTCATTGTCGCAGTTAAATATTGTACCCAACTGTTTGACTCTCTTTCCTCCTCTACTGAGCTCCTTGGAGCCAAGAGTGGCGTTTCATAAACCTACCAGCTCGGCGTACGGCACGAAGTAGATGCTTAGTAAATGTTTATTGCACAAGCGTCCCGTGCATCTCAGTGACATCACATCCTGCGCGCGGCGGCGCTGGTCTGCACTCCTCTGCGGGGGGCCCAGAGGTCGGAGTGTTTAAGTCATTGTTTATACCGTGCATCGAATATCTCAAACGCAGGCTAAGGTTTCAGACCGCCCACAAGACGTGCGGTCACTGGCAGGCAGGATCTCGGTCTCCCAGCTCAGGGGCCGCCGCTTGGGGCGGACACACACAGCCTGCCTGGGAGGCGCCGGCCCTCGGCTTCTCTCCGGAACAGAAGGTGCGAGGGAGGGAGCGGGCAGCTCACTTATCGCGGTGTTTCCTTCCTCCTCCCTCCCGGGGCAGCTCTCGCGAGAGAAGCCAGGGGAAGATGGCCGTGCCCTGTTTTTCGGTGTGAGGCAGTGGGGGCTGCGGCGGCGGGCCAGGCATCCTGGTGTCGTGGGCGCCTGAGCTCTAGCTCCCCCAAGCGAGCGCGCGTCCCTTCGTGCCTAGGCGAGAGCCGGCTCCTCTTCCTCCGGGAGATGCGTTTGTCCCGGGCTCGGGGGCGCTCTGGGAGTTCATGCTGCGCCGGAGGCTCCCGGCCGCCGCTCTAATCGCCTTGTGCCGCCGCAGCGCCCGCTCCGTCGCCGGCGGTGAGCCTCCCGGACCCCGTCTCTGCCCCTGGCGGCGATGACCGGGGAGAAGATCCGCTCCCTGCGGAGGGACCACAAGCCCAGCAAAGAAGAAGGGGACCTGCTGGAGCCGGGGGATGAGGAAGCGGCGGCCACCCTCGGCGGCACCTTTACCGGAGGCAGGATCGGCACCGGCGGCGGCGGCGGCAAGGGCGGCAGAGCCTGTCATAAGATCTTCAGTAACCATCACCACCGGCTGCAGCTGAAGACAGCTCCGGCCGCCTCCCCTGCCCCCGGCGCCCCGGCCCTGCCGCTGCACAATTCCGCCCTGACTGCCGCCTCCCCGTCCCCGGCCCTCCTAGCGGGCACCGGCCCCCTCGCTGTCGTCGCAGATGGAGGCACTTGCCCCGCTCACTACCCGGTGCACGAGTGCGTCTTCAAGGGGGATGTGAGGAGACTGTCCTCTCTCATCCGTACGCACAATATCGGGCAGAAAGATAATCACGGTGAGGAGTGCTCGCCCCTCTCCGCCTCTCCTTCCCCGAGCCCAGGGTGTGCCTCCCGGGGCCTCGGGAATCCAACCTCCTTTCCAGCAGACCCTTCTTTCCCCTCCTTTGCCCATCATCCGGGCCAAGTGCCCGTAAATCATGACCAGCTCAGTAATAGCATGCCAGTGGTCAGGGGATTGGTGCTTGTGGGTGCAAAGGAATGTTTCTTCCTTGCCCACTTCAAAGTTTCCTTGAGGAGCTGTTTTGTTTATCTTTGAGACAGGCCTTCCATGTGTTGATTCTCGACTATAGGAAATTTTAGGTTGCCTCTCATCCAATCTGGGCTTCTGTCTTTGTTTATGGAACTATATTTGTTTTCTTTCTCTCCCCCTCTCTCACCTTAGGATCTTGAATTTTGAACGTATAAACTGCCCATCTCCCTTCATTAATTACCCAGGTATCGATCCCAACTTGACTGCAACTCGTTGTGATTTATCCCCGCGAGCGGGTTGTCTGTTTCTTTTTTTCTGCTTTGAGGAAACTTAGTTTGATACAAAGTGTCTACACTTTGCGTTTAAAATAGAATGTAGAAAGCTTTGATTTCTGAAAGCCACGCAGTACGAATTTGTTGGCATTTGGTACCTAGAGCAAGTAAAGTGACTTCTGAGTAGCTAAAATTTTGTTAGAGTTTTGAGTTTTTCGCTTGTTTTACATGGATAATTGCTAATGGTAATGTTTCATCTTGATGACTGTTACTAAAAATAGTACTATGATTTTTTCAAACGTCATTATAGCCTTATAACAAAATATTTATTGTTCAAGTACTGTATTTCTACTTTTTGCTTTATCAACTCAGCTGAATTTTTTTCTGTCTTTAGTTCTCAAACGTAATGTGATTGAGTTGACTTTTAAGCAACAGTAAATTTATTAATGAAAACTAATGTAAACATTGACATTTTCAACATTTAATAGATTGGACACTTTAAACTGAATAGTTGGCACATGCTGTTGATAGCTCTGCTTTTAACCGAAAGTGACTATCGTATACCTTCAGTTAGGACACACTCAACTCTGTGCTCAAAATAATACGATGCATTAATGAAATACCTGTGGAATAAGCTCCCTTGACTTCCATTGGACTCTAGGCTTCTTATCTAAAATTAGGGCAAAAATTGATATAAAAAAAGAGTAAGATTTCTATTGATTGTATAATTATCCAACGACTGCACTTGTATTCTGAATTTACAATATTCTAACAATAACGCTACATGTCTTTTATCATAAATCCCCAAAAAAGTACCTGAAAGCTGCAACCAGTTTTTATTTCTACATCTAATTTATTTAATCATTTTACTGTTGTTGCAACAAGCATAATATTATATATTGATAGTAATTATATTCTAACCCTTTGGGAAATAGTTTTTAGTGGGAGATGTGTTGTAGCTTTGGGTTGTTAATCAATTATTAGGAGTTTTTCAGATTTGGCATTCATAGTAGCAATATATATGTTTCACTAATGGCCATTACCTTTAAAAATATAGTTACATTACCTTGAAATATCCCTGAAAAGAGATAAAAGATTCCTTTTGTTGATTAATCCCCTTTGAAAGAAGAGAGAGATGAGTATGACTGACAAAGTGCCACAGTATAGTCTGTTAGAACTAATTTTCTTGGTTGATCACAGACGGTACTGAACTGTAGGATTATTGGGCTTCTGTGTTCTGTAATCCAACATTTAGGAGTTGGTTTGTTAAGTACAAATTCTGTTCAAAGTAATTAGAATCCTGAATACCATTAAACTCTTCTTTTTAGCCCACTGAAATTCACTTTTTAAATTGCCTTGATATAGCAAATGTTTTCATGTGCTTAGCTGCCCTTTTATTGTTGATATTTCTGATGAATGTAACCGGTGGTTCCCATACCTGTGGAAAATGTAGTTGCTTTTTCCCCTGAAATTTACATTCTCATCTCCTGCAGGGACATCTCCTGGGAAGAGTAGTGTCTGTTTAATGTGTTACTTCTTTAATCACTCCCCCCCCCCCCCCCCCCCCCCGTGTAGTTGTATAATTTCCCTGTTATATTACATTACTTTTACTCTTGATATTTTACTAACCTGGATACTTTGTTTACATTTTAAGAATATTTTTCCTTTCAAGTTAGAAAAAATAAGTGCTTTTTAAGTCACCCAAACTAAAACAGGCTATTACGTTTGGATTGTTATGACATAAGTGCATAGCAGAATTGTATACTCATACAGATGCATAGCAGAGCCATACAGTCATATAACATCATGTCCCATGGCTAGTTTTATATTCACTGTGGGGATTCCTTCCACACCTGTATGATTATGATGATGATCATCATAGATACAGTTTATTGAGGGTGTCAGTAATATGTTACGTGTTGACATACATTATCACATTTAATTCTCACAATAATCCTGCAAAGCAGTTAGTTTATCCTTATTTTAAAGATGAGAAAAATGAAGCCTAGAGACATAAGGAAACTTTTCTAAAGTTGCATACTTAGTATAAGTTCCAAACTGGGAATTTAGCTAATAGCTCGGATTCCAAAGCTCGTGATTAGCCTCTTTGTAAATATTTCTATTGATCAGGACCCACTACAGGCAAAGAAGTCAATTCTAATAATGCGTATGTGGCAGTTTACAGCAAAGTTCTTTAGAATATATTTTTTTATTTGGTCCTTCCAATACCCCTGTGGAGAGATTCTGCCATTGGACAGGTCTCAGAGTTTTCCTGTAGACCCCAAATCTCTGACTCGTTTGTGCTGTTCCCTTTTTATGTAATGACACAGATAAATGGGCTGCCTCATTCACATGATAGCCCTTTAGATACTTGACAAGAGCTGCCATGTTCTCCTTGCCTTCAGGTTAAACCTTCCTAACTTCTGTATCCATGCTTCAGATGACATGGTTTATGAAGTGCTTAGAATGGTCCCTGAAACATAGTAAATACTATGTAAGTGTATTAAATGAGTAAATGAAAATCTTCATCATCTTTTAGTGAAACTCTGGTTTGTTAATTCTTCCCTCTGAGGATGATGCCCAGAAACTTAGTGCTGGAGCTGTAGTAGCCTCATAAGCAAAGACAAAAAGGAGACTATTGCTCTAAGCAATACACATTTAGTAATGTGTCTTACTAAAAAACGCACGTTAAGTAATGCATTGCAAAAGTATGTTAATTTTTCAGTACTGTTTTTCTCAAGTGATTGGCTGGCTTTCTGTTCTGTCCCTTCTTCGGTTTATTTTCTTAACCTCAAAATGGGACTTTACATTTATTGAATTTTATCGTGTTAGATTTGATCCTTTATTCTACCCATCTGGAAAGTATTGAATCCTGATTTGGTCACTGTTTAGCTCACTATTCATTAGCTCTTTCAGTTTTCAGTGGTCTTTGATTTGATAAGCTTTTTTTGGTGTTGTGTGTGTGTGTATATATATATATGTATGTATTTACAAGTTATTGTCAAATTGAGTAGGAGCAAGGATAGAGCTTTTTGTTTTGTGGTAAAATGATGGTTGAGTGTGAATTGCTTTTTCTTGCCATCAATTATTTTAAGGAATATTGTATTTGGATCCAAACATATCTCTTGAAATATACGTTAAATACAGTAACAGCCATAACATCATATATATACTGTTTTCAAATATGCCAAATGACTGTGGCTCTTTGGATATTTTGGGTGAGGAAAAAGATACCCTAACCCTAACCCTAACCCTAATCAAACTTTATATCTTTAGTGTATCTCTGGTTATATAGTACCACTATTTTCTTTAGTATAGAGTTAAAGTTTAAGTCTAAGCCTTTGTTTTACGTTTAAAGTAAAGGATTTTTTTGAATTACTTTTTGCCATTGGTAGTTAAAGTATCATGGTGACATACTATTTTTTATAATTGATGCTGTTGATTTTTAGTTCTTCACCTTTAGAATTGAGAGTACTTATGAAGCATAGTGAAGACTTTCTTGATTTTTGACTTCACTTCCTATTTGTTAAACTTATAATTGAGTTAAATATCCTTAGAAGTTAAGTACCTTCTCTCGGATGTTAGTCAGAAGCTTTTAGGTGGCAGAATGATGAAAGTCCTTGATATATGAATTGCTCAAACCAGCCTTTCCTAGATGTGAAAAATTTCTGATCTATTCTGAGAGTTTTGGCAGTTTCTTCTGCCTTTAATTATTTTGCCTGGCATGTGACAAGCCATCTTGTCTATAGACAATTTTCATTTTTACTGAGTTGTAGTGTAATCTTGAAGCCTTTTCATACGGTGATTAGAGATTTCAAATTTAAGTTAAAATTCAATTGAGAGTATTCCTGCCAATGCAGGTAACTCAGCGAAGTGATAATGAAATGGTTAACATGTGTAACATCTCTGCTTGGTGGCTGGCAGATTTCTTTAGACAGGGATTTTAAAACATCTTAATTTCAGAAAGATTAAAAATGTATGTTTGAGAATTGAGGCAATAGCGTAATCTTTTTGTGCCCATTCTGTATGTTTATTTTGGCTTATTCTATATAAATCTTTGAACTTCCTTTTGATGTTATTTTCTCTGCTTTGTTTCTGTCACTAAAATCTTCATAATCAGTGATGTAAGAGAATAATGCATAATATGTCTCTGAGAAAAGGCAACTATAAAGCTAAACTTTGCATGGCAAAGAGTATCTTGAACTAAGCCTCAGGTGGACAGTTTTAGCCTGAAGTGTTAAAATGATGGCATGCCTTTAAAAGAACGTTAGTAGTTTTGTATCTGTTATCCTCATGTTTTGTAGTCTTTTCTGGACTTTATTTTTGAAGGGCAGGCCTCATTTTTCCTTAGGAAAAAAGTGGTTTCTGGAAACCCAAGGTAATCCATTAAAGTGTTAGGCACCTTCCCCAGGTGTGAGGGTGATTTGGTGGTAAAATCTGTCACTCCACTGATTTATTGGGTTGGTTCAGTTGATTTTCATGACTATATTCATATGACCTTCATCCTTTCACCTCTTACCCTGTGTGCACCTCCAACACAGTAGGACTGTCCTTGGGTTACGTGGCTGTGTTTCCTGATGGCATCATCGTTAGCACTATAGAATGTGACGTACCACTTACAATTGTATACGAACACATCTGCAGAGCTACTTCATAAGAGGGAGGGGGGAATCCTCTTCTCCCATTTCCTGCACTGAGCTATAGTAGGAGTAGGAATTTTGATCTTCCAACTGTGGCAAAAAGGAAGTGGAAATGAGGAGTTACTGATGATGTTGTGTCCTGGGCTTCCTAAGTGAGGCAGGAAAATTCTGGAGGACTCATTGGAGAACTGAGTTGTAGGCTTCCCCAAGGTTAATGCCATTCTTAAGTCATAGAAATCTAATGCAGAGTCCAAGCTAATTGTCAGGATGCTTTAAGTTTTAGAAAATGAGTGTACTTCCTCAAAAATCGCTTGGGGGCTGGGCAAACAAACTATATATGCCAGTTCATATACCATTTATTTCATTGGGGGAGAGAGGGAAGATCACTTTCAGAACAAGACTGAAGTGTGTAAAATGGGGGTAGGAAAAAGGGAAAAGGTCTTTTTTTCTAACTCTTTGAAGATTATGAATGATGTCAGTTATCAGGATATGTGAAGTTTAACTGTGTGATTTAGTTTGAATTTCATCTGTTCTTGAGCTGTTACTCTTGTTGAAATCCCAAACATTATCTGCAAAACTAGAAGGCCATCTCCATATTTGGAATTAGATCTGAGTTTGTGACCATGCTTCTCTACAGACTGGTTTTTATGAAATTATGCTACTTACTTAACTGCTGAAATAAGTAGATATAATAATATCTACCTCTTTAGGCTTTATATTCTCAAATGGGAGACTGCACTTGAAAATATTTTAACTCTGAAGGCTCATTTAAAAGTAATACCCATTAATATCAGTATCTTGCTGTCACTTTTGGTGGTAAGTACCTTTCAGCAGAAGACGTTCTTGTTTTTGAGGTTTAGATAGGACTTAATTGAGATTTTATCTGATACTCGAGTTTATGCTGCCTGTCAGTCTGCTAAAGGATTAGGTTTATTTGACTCTCCCAGAAGTCATCTTTAGTCTACTGCTGGTGTAAAGTGGTTTAGTGCGTTGGATTCTTGACTGTAAGTATGTATCAGACATGTTAATGCACGCTCTCTCTTACTCAGCACTGTACTGAATTCTGTAAAACCACCTGTGCTGTGTTGCATATCCTCTTGTGCAAAAAATCCTTTGGTTGGCTTTCATAGAGAATCATGTGGAGACCTGCATTGTCCTGGAGTAAAATGCCTTTTTGGAGAATAAAAACAGACTTTCACACTATTCTAATGGTTTTTTATCCCTTTTTTTTGTTCATTCACTCCTTCATTTAACAGAGCACCTAACGTGGTAGATAGTTTTAGGTGCTGGGAGTACAGCAGTGAGCAAAATGGACAGAGTTTCCTACCCCATGGAGCTTACGTTCCAATGGGGGAAGGTAAATAATAAACAAACTAATAAATATGTGGTATGACTGATAATGATAAATATAGAGTAAACAGAGCAAGGTAAGGAGGATAGAGAGTGCTAGGAGTACAGGGGAGGGGAGGTAGTAATTATTTCACTGAGATCAGGGTCAGGGGAGACATCAGTGATAAGAGAAATTTAAGCAGTTACCTAAAAATCTAAAGAAAATTAGGGAACAGGTATCTGGCAAAACAGAATCTCAGGCAGAGAATAACAAATGCTAGGTACCACGTTCAAGGAATAGGAAGAAGGCCAGTGTGGCTGGAAAAAGGGAGAGAGTAGCACGAGATAGGACATTTGAGAGGTAGCAGGGGGTTTAAGCAGGAACTTTTGCAGACTATTGTTAAGGATTTCGGTTTTTACTCTGAGCAACATAGGAAGCAATTAAGGGTTTTGAGCAGAGGAGTAACATGATCTGATTTTAAAAGGCTCATTCTGGCTGCCATATGAAGCAGAAACTTGGGTGGGCAAGGGTCAGTTTAACGTGCTATTACAGTAAGTGGGGTGGCTGTGGAAATAATGAGAAGGGAGAGCTGGTTAGGAGTCGACAGTGGATTGGATAATATAGTATGTGTGTGTGTGAATTTTGATGGAATAGTACATTTATGAGAGAAAATACAAAAACTCTCCCTTTTTACTGCTTGCTGGGACTTGAAGGTGTCTGTAAAAGCTGGAGCTGTGTTGGTTCTAGTACTTGTGATTTCCTGCTTTGCTCCCTAGTTAGGGAGCACATGAAGTCAAAACTGTTTTTGTAATACAAAGTCATTACTTGCCTTTTTCACTGCGTTAACATTTGCACCAACGTACAAAAGCAGTGGTGGGTAAAATTGTTGAAACCTTAGCATGAATCAAGGCACCAGACTGCTAGTAGTCATTGTATTCTTCTCTGCCATGTACTTGCAGTAAAAAAAAAAAAAAAGCCAATTTCACTTGTCTTTGATGAAGCTTAGAAATGATTAATTTTATTAAGTCAATCTTGAGTAAATATCTTTTTGATATTCTTTGTGATGTAATACAGATTATGCATGGTGCTCTCCTGTTGCATACTGAAGGGATATATATATCTTTGTATATTTCAAACCAAAGGGAAACATTTGTGCACTTGTTGGAGTTGTAAGCCAGACTAGCTGCTTTTATCATGGAACACCATTTTTACTTGAAAGGGCAGCTTACAGACAAACTATAGTTATTCTGATTTGGATATTTGGCAGGCATTTTCTGGGAAATGAATGAAGAGACCCTGTGACTTAAAGGAAAACAATTGAAAGTACTTGTTGCCAATGAAAAAATTCAAGCTTTGAAATGAAAATTAAAATTTGTAAAACCTGTCTCTCTCTTTCTAAGCTTCCCAGTATTTAAAGACTATTCTGGTCATATTGGTGATATTACCAAATGTGATTTTTAAAATTTTGTATAGGAAAATGTGTTGACATTTGGAATGTCTGCATTACTCAGTCAACCAATATTTTCCAGATGATTAAATGCATGTTAGAAAATCATGCACCCATAAAAGATCCCTTCAAAGTGCAAGAGAAACCAATGGATTTCAGTGTAACACAGTACAGAAAGTTTATTGATAGAGTTTTAGATTTCAGCTTCCAACTCAACCTTTAAGAAATGACTATTTGTTGAGTTTTGGTGTAGTATCAAAGAATAGCCCAAATTATTTGAAAAGCCTATTAAAATATTCCTCTTTTTTCAACTGAGTATCTTCTGAATGTGGATTTTCTTCATATATTTCAAACCAAAACATTTACACTTGATTGAATGTAGAAACAGTTATAAAAATCCAGCTGTCTTCTATTAAGCCGGACATTAAAGATGTTTAATTTACTTTAATTTTTAATTAAAGAATTTAAAATAGCACTACTCTTGTTATTCATTTTTGTTTTGGAAAATGCAATTTTTTTCATGAATTTTATATTAACATTTAATGAGTTTATTGTAATTTTAAAATTAACATTTTAAAGCATTTAATTTTAACTTCTAATAAGATAAGTATCAATTTATCCATTTAAAAGAGTTTTGGAATCTTCAAGTTGGGATCTTCAGTAGTTCTTAAGAGTATAAAGGTGTCTTGACACCAAAAAGTTTGAAAACTTTTGGTATAATAAAAAGAATATGGATTTTAGACTCTTAACTCCCACAATTTCTAAATATGTAATTTTAGAAAACTTATTAACTTTACTTTTCCTGTGAAAGAGGAAGAATATTTATCTCACAGGGTTATGGAGTAAATTAAGTAAGATAAGATATATAAAGTATGCAGCATAGTGCTGGGCACATATAATAGATGCCCCGTAAATGCCACCCATTTGGTTGGTAATTTGTGTCCTTTAATGCTGTAGTGGTCTTAATGTTACTGGAATGTTTTTTACTCATTTGAAAAACAGAACTCACTTTTGTTTACCAAGGTAGAACCAAGGCATCCAACTTCAGATTTGAAAACTATGCTGTGAAAAGTTGACAGAGAAGGTTAAGTTTATAGTATCTTTTGTGTAACGTTAGCTTGAGCAGCAGGTTGAGAACTTAGAAAACTGAGGAGGTAGTAGATGAAGGTGACTGGGACGTTTGAACACTTAGTTTCGTGATACACTTGGTCAGTAAAGTAAATCCAGTCTTGGCTACATGATGATGATGATGATGATGTTGATGTTGATGAAGATTATTTTGCATTTAAAATATTGAAATCACAGCATGGTATTTGGCTTCCTTGATAGTAGTATGTGTTTCTGATTGTGTTCTTACTTGTAAAATGAGAAGGATTGGATTATTGAACTCAAAGTCATTTTTAGGTCATAAATCTTTTGAAAATGTGCTTAATTTGGACTTGTAATAGGAAGTTTCATTTGTGACTTCAGGAGTTACTGATACTTTTGCTCTTTCACCTATGTATTCTTGGAGGGTTTAAGAAAACAAAGAGTAATTGTCTAGGGGCATAAATGCCTTGATTTCTTCATCTATGTGCTCTGTCTAGACTCTGCTGGGTTCTCTTTGTGTATTTTTTTTAATAGTTATTACATTCACATGCTACAAAATTATAAGAAGATAGAAAAGGATACATTGTAACAGTAAAGTTTCCCTCCCACTCGTCTTTACCCATGCATTTACCTTCTTTGGCAGCAACTAGTGCTATCAGTTCCTTGTTTTCTTCTTCTGTTGCCATTTAGAGAACTGTACTTTTTTTTCATCCTCAAAGTTACAGAAGTGAAGAAAGAGAACTCTTACTATCTTTTCTATTATTAGGACAAAAAAATGGATATTCAGAAATTTATGTTTGATTTTAAATGTCTTTCTCGTTTTTTTACTGTCAAAGTTACATCTCCAGCTTAGACTTCTCCTTGGAGTTCCAGATTTTTGTCTCCATTTGAGACTCTCCATTTGGGAATCTCAGAGATATTTCAAAATTTATTTGTCCAAAATGGAGTTCTTATTTTCTACCTCGTTCCCTCCCACCTGGCCACCCAGTCTCTTAGTAAATCACATCCTTAACTATCCAGTTGCTCAAGTCTTAATCATTGGGATCATTCTTTGTGTCACCCCCTCCTCCTACCCATACACATCCATCAAGTTATTTTGAATATCAATCTACTTTCTGTCTCCACTGCCATCAATTTGAGACCAACCAATTTTTATCATCTTTTCCCTGGAATACTGTTCCAGACTCACAGCTAGTCTCCCTTTGTCTCCCTTCATTCCCTTCTTTGTATGGTCACAAAAGTGATCTTAATATGTACTTTTGTATCATGTCATGTCCCTGCTCAAGGTCCTTTAATGCCTTCTCCACTTAAAAGTAAGTTCATGTTTCTTACCATAGTTACAGAGCCGCACATGATCTGGCCCTTGCCTACAACTCTGATATCTTGTACAAGTCTCGCCCTTTTTCTATATTCTGGCTGTACTTGTTTTCTTTCAGTTCCTTGAATCTACCAGGTTATTTCTAGCCCCTGTCTGGAATGCTTTTCTTCTCATTCTTTGATTTCTTCTTTCCTGTTCATCTTTTAGATCTCATTTTGAACCTCATCTCTTTAGACATATGTTCCTGACTGAAGTATCAAAAAGTACATCTCCTTTTATTATTTTCAATATTAGCCTTTTATTATTCTTTTTAACACCTATCACAACCTATTTTGTTTCCTTTTATATTTCTTTTACTCTTTTTTATGAATATAAGATCCACGATGGCAGAAATTATTTCTGGTTTGCTAATGGTTGAATCTCTAGTGTCCAGTACTATGCCTGGTAATTCCGTGGTAAATATTTGTTGAGTGAAAATGAATAGATTTTACTTCTGGGTAAAATGTTGGAGAAATAACAGAATCTATGAACTTCTAACTTTACATTAAAATACAGTAATGACACTATGATCAAGTAGAGTAGATTATGAAAGAAACTTTTAATAACTAATATGATGTGATTATATGTAGAAATTATATTGGTGGTTGACAGGTGTTCTATCCTGGAACCAATGCAATATGACATGATTAGACCCCTTACTGATTAGAGCAGGGGTCTACAAACATTTAATTAAAGGACAAGGTAGTAAATATTATAGCTTATGAGCCATACCATCTGTTGCATGAAAATAGCCATAAACAGTTCATAAACAATCAGCATGTGGCTGTGTTCCAGTAAAACTTTATGTCACGTCCCTGAATTAGAGGATGAGAAAGTTTCTAATATGAGAAACGTAGCAGGAGTAAGTTTGTGCCCTTCAGCAAGCCTACCCCTTCCTTTTGTCTTCATTTATTGCTATCAAAAAAGATAAAGCTATTTCTAGTACCTTGTTTTGTATAGAGAAATTCACACCAAAGAAGGAAGTGGGCAAGAAAACTTATTTTAGTCCAGAGCTGGACTACCCTGGGTGGTGGTGGTTAAGGCAAAATAAGAAGTCCAGTAAAAAGGCTTTATAAGGAAGACTTTTTGCTCTTAAAATTGCTAGGAGCATGAATAAATTTTTACTGCAATCCTAACAAGCTTACTTATCCCCCACTTCTCTTATCTTTTATTTATTTATTTTTTAAACAGCTTTATTGCAGTATAATTCATACGCCATACAACTGAACCATTTAAAGTATACGATTAAGTGGTTTTTGGTATATTCACAGTTGTGCAACCATCACCACAATCTATTTGAGAACATTTTCATCACTCTAAAAATAAACCCTCCACCCTTTAGCTTTCATTCCCTAGTCCCCCTATTTCCCCCAGCCCTAGACAACGACTACTCTATTTGCTCTCTTAGTAGATTTGATTATTCTAGGCATTTCATATAAATGGAATCATACAGTCTGTGTTTTTGTGCCTGGCTTCTTTCACTTAGCATTGTTTTCAAGGTGCATTCGTGTTGTAGCATGTATCAGTACTTCATTGTGTTTTGTTGCCAAATAATATTCCATGCGTGCGTGGGCTTACCTCATTTTATTTGTACATTCATCAATTAATGGGCATATGAGTTGTTTCTACTTTTTGGCTATTATGAATAATGCTGCTATGAACACTTGTATGTAAGTTTTTGTGTGGACATGTTTTCATTTTCTTGGGTATATATCTTTTGCTGGGTCATGTGGTACCTCTGTTTACCATTTTGAGGAACTGCTGAACTGTTTTCAGAGTGGCTGCACTATTTTACTTTCCCAACAGCAATGTTTGGGGATTCCAGTTTCTCCTTCTTGTCAATACTTGTTATTATCTGTTTTTTTGATTATACCAGTCCTAGTGAGTATAAAGTGGTGTCTCATTGTGGTTTTGATTTGTATTTCCTTTATGGCTAATGATTTTGAGCATCTTTTCATGTGCTTATTGGCCATTTGTATATCTTCATTGGAGAAATGGCTATTCAGATCCTTTCCATTTTTAAATTGGGTTGTCTTTTTAATATTTAATTGAAAGAGTTCTTTGTATATTCTGGATACAAGACCCTTATCAAATATATGACTTGCAAAATATTTTCTTTCTCTGTGGGTTGTCTTTTCACTTTCTTGACGCCATCCTTTGCAGCACAAAATATTTTAATTTTGATGAAGTCCAATTTACTTTTGCTTTTTTTGCTGTGATGTTGGTATATCTGAGAAACCATTACCTAATCCAAGTTTGCAAAGATTTACTCCTTTGGTTTTTTTCTAAGAGTTTTCTAGTTTTAGCTCTTACGTTTAGGTCTATGATCTATTTTGAATTAATTTTTGTGTATGGTGTGTTTGGTCCATTGATAGATATGTCTATCCTGATGCAAATACATAGTGTATTGATTAATGTGGTTTTGTAGTAAGTTTTGAAATTGCGAAGTGTGAATCATCCAACTTTGTTCTTTTTCAAGATTGTTTTGGATATTCTGGGGCCTTTGAATTTTTACGTGAATTTTAGGATCACCTTGTCAATTTCTGTAAAAAAGCCAGCTGGGATTTTGATGGAGGTTGCATTGACTTTATAGACTAATTTGGGGAGTATTGTCATCTTAACGATATTTAATCCATAAATTTGGGATTTTTTAGGTATTATTTAATTTCTTTCAATAATGGTTTGTAGTTTTCAGAGTGTACGTCTTGCAGTGTTCTTCTTATCTTTGATTTCTCTGCAGCAACTCCTCAGTCCCTCAGCTCTTTGATTCTCTTTGTATTATCTAGAATATTAGAATAGAGTTTCATAGGAAAGTGCTTGAGTATCAGCTTGTTTGTTTAGCTTCAGAGTTTAGAGAAGGTTTCTTTTATTCATCCTCTTTAATGAACTGAGAGGAAACTAAGGGCAATCTGCTTGTCCTTTCCCATACCAGATTGGAAAAAAATCTTCATTCCAGGATGAATGAGGAGGGAAAAAAAGTCCATCTGAGGATCTTTGAAAAAATTCGTTATAAAAGAATCATAAGTATCTTGAAGATACCATTAAGAATACTGTAAAAAAGTAGAAGGAAAGTTTAGAAAATAATTGCTTTGTTTTTCAGTAAGAGATCAAAACAGTTTGCTCTCCAAACAACGGTTTTCTAAAACTGTTATATGATGATGTGAAGAAAACAGGCCAAAATAAGAAGATCCTATGGAATTTTAAAAAATGTAGTCAATTCATTGAAAATCTAAATTAAATGCAGTAAAGTCTTGGTATTATAGAAAATTGAATGCATGATGACAAAATTCATTTGAAAACCAAGACCGTAGAGGAAAAGGAGAAAAATTAAAAGAATTAAGGACAAGCTATAAGTATAGCGAATACCTCTATATATTTCATTTTATGAATAATATGTATTTACAGAGAATAAAACAAAATAAGTGGATCAGAGACAATACTCAAAGCTGTAAATGAAGAAGAAAATATTTTTGATCTAGAATTAGTTCTGATTCCAAAGTTAGAGAGAACTCATAATGTGTTCCAGGGAAAATTAATGGAAAGAGATTCTGCATATCTTGGTCATATTTTAAAATTTAATGAGGAATCCTACACATACACAAGTGAAAAGCACAGGTTACTATTGAACAAATGAATATCACTTTGGCTTCAGACCTCTCAAATGTTAGAACGTACTTGTTACACCGTCTTCCAACTGTAGACTTCCTTCTGGCCTGATAGTCATTTTTGAAAGCAATAGTCATTTTCTAGAAAATAGAACAATTGCCATGATATCATTCCTGAAAAATATTATTCAAAGAAGTATCACAGATCATAAGAGATGAATTTAAATGGCCAACCCAAGAAAGGAGAATTTATGTCAGAAAAGGACTGATAATGAACATTGAAACCAGTTAAATTTACCATTGATAAGTCTAATAATTATAGGAAATATGATTATGATCTTGTGAGCAAATTTCCAGAAAAACCTTTTGTTTCAAATTTTGAAAGACATGTGTTCTATAAAGGATGAGAAAAAGGTTAATAACTACTAATTAAATCAGTGAAACAAAAATGGAGATAGAGGAGAAATGTAAGTACAGGCTTCCTCATTTTTCGTAAAAGGGAATCAAAAGTGTGGTTTATTTTTTTACTTTGTTAGGTATATATGATTTTAAAAATGCTTTCTAAAAAGTGTTAGTTTGCTACAAATAGAATTTAAAATATATCTTTTTACAGTCTATGTTATTGCAGAAGATAAATTTTAAAAGACCAAATAAAAAAGACAGACTAGAAAAGCAAAGCAAAAGCACTTAAAAAATAGAAATCTCCCAAAGTATGATTATGGCAAATAAAGCTTTATATTCCCATATTGTATTGGTAGTGATTCTTGCAGTTATAATTGATGGAAACTCACTGCAAACTAACTTAAGCTGACAGGTATTTATTGTTTCATATAACTGAAAATGGTAGCCTGGGAGCCAATATTGGGCATGAGTGTATCTGGACCTCCTACAGTATTGTCAGAATATTTTTTTTCCTACAATCTCTTAGCTCTGCTGTTATGTAGAATTTCATTCTTTCTTATTGCAATTGGGCTTTATCTGTGTCAGAGTTTTTCAAACTCTGCACTTGACATTTTGTGTTGGATAATTCTTTCTGGTGGGAACCTGTCCTGTGCATTGTGAGATATTTAGCAGCATCCATGGGCTCTATCCTCTAGATGCCATTAGTACCCCTACCCCCAATTTTGACAACCAAATGGCCAAATCTTCCCTAGGGGATAAAATTGCCCCTGATTGAGAACTACTGATCTATGTGGTAGAGAATATACAGCCCCTTACTCAAAACCTTAAAGCATTGTGGTTCTAATGGCAATAAACAGTGTTTCCCACCAGCTCAAGTACAAAAAAAAAAAAAAAAAGAAAATTGCAGAAAAGAACCTTGACCAAAGTGGGAATTGTGCTCTTCCCTGAAGCAGTATTCTAGTTAGGTATCAGACTGGTTGGGGTTGGAGTCATGTGCCCTCCCTGGTTCATGTACTTAAGTTATGGGATTTGTTGCTAAGAGAAAGGAGCATGGAAAAAAATTCCAAAAATAACTATGACATCTACTAAAAGGGAAGGAAAGGACTTTCACAGACATACCTGAAAGAGAATGGTAAAAAATGGAAATTTTATTGTTGAGTTAATGGTAAAGAAAAATATGAATAGTAAGATTAATTGCTGATAAAATTGAATTGAGATAAAAATGATTTAAATAATGCTAAGAGAATAATTATATTTTGATAGGAGTTATGATCATTAGTGCTAATAAAATTTTTGCATCTTTTGCCTTAACAGTATCAAAGAATAAAAAGCAAAGTATTACAAATATGGAGAAATTTAACAATAAAAATTGAAGTAGAATTTCTGCATCTAATAATGATGGACTAGATAATTAGGACTAATCTTCTTTAGTAACAAGCAAGAATAAAATACCTTAAGGGCATTGGAGATCTAACAAGGTAGGAAGGAATTACTGGGCCAAGATCTGGCAGAAGATGGAAATCCAAAGATATGAGCCTAACACTTTAGGTTGTTTTGCCCCAGTAGCTTTTGTGAACCCAGAAGAAGTAGTTAAGATGATGAGCTTTTGACAGCCTCACTGAACTAAGAGAACAAAAGATGGCAGTTTGGTCCTGCTGAGTATGGGCTATCTCTTAAACATGCTGCTTTTGGGGCTGAGATCTTTATGAGCTGCACCTTAGGAATAGGGTGAACCGAAAGTTAGTCAGCTCTGATACAGGCTGAAGCATAAGCTGTGAGTCATTTGTGAGGGCCAGAAGAAAATGTCATTCCCTGGATTAGTTGATCTTGGAGTCTAGTACTCTCAGACACATGTCAGAAGCACTTGAAAGTCTCTGGAGGATTTGTTTCTTAGGCTTCAAAATTTTTATGTAAAGAGTTAATTAAAGGGGCTGGCCCTGTGGCTGAGTGGTTAAGTTCATGTGCTCCACTTCAGCATCCCAGGGTTTCGCTGGTTTGGCTCCTGGGTGCTGACATGGCATCGCTCATCAGGCCATGCTGAGGCAGTGTCCCACATGCCACAACTGGAGGGCCCCACAACTAAAAATACACAACTATGTACCAGGTGGCTTTGGGGAGAAAAAAGGAAAAGTAAAATCTTAAAAAAAAAAAATTAATTAAATACCATGTCCATGTCCATCATATAATTGAAGATGGACCAGCCTTATAAGGAAACTGGACAACATGAATGAGAATCAGGGAGAAATAATAAGAAAAACAGACCCATCAGAGGGTCATTTATTATAATTATTAGACAAAAACTTTAAATAACAATGTTTATTGTGTTCTTGGGGGATAAGAGACAAGGTTGAATATTTTAGCAGAGAACTGGAAACTATAAAAATTGAAATCACATATTTGAAAAACTAAATAGAATTCTCAAGTGGAAAAATATAATAACATTAAAAACTAAATAAATGGGTTTAGTAACAATTTAAACTCCAAAGAAGACAGAACTCATGATCTTGGAAATAGATCAGAAGAAAATATACTGAAAAATGGAAACAGAAAGAAATAAAAAGTGTAAGAGAAGTTCTACATTAGTTGAACCCCAGAGAGAGGGCTAAAGCAATATTTGGAGAGAGATTTGCTGAGAGTTTTCCAAAATCGATGAAAAACACCAATTCAGAGATTTAAGAAGTCCAACCCAAGGAGAATAAAAAAAGGAACCTGCATTGGAGTGAATTGGCTGAAAAATAAAATCAAAAAAACTTAAATGCAGCCAGAAAAGAAAAGTCACATTACTTTCAAAGGAGCAGTAGAAAGTCCTATAGCTGACTTCTCAACAAAAAAGGAAACCATAAGACCACATAGAATGCTGAAGAAAATAACAGCCAATCAAGCATTATATACCCAGTACAATATCCTTCAAGACTGAAGTTGAATAGATATTTATAAACAAAAACCTGAGAGAATTCATTTATCAGATTATCATTAAAAAATACTGAAGGATATGCTTCAGATAGAAGAAAAATGATTCTGATGGAAGGTTAGAAATGAAGACAGGGATGAAGAGCAACAAAAATGGTAAATAAACCTAAATGAATATTGACTCTGTAAGGTGAAAATAAAAAACTTACAGGACTAGATAACAGTAGCATGTAAGTCTGGATGAAGGGAGTGAAGTTAGTTTTCCAAGGTCATTGCATTTCTCTGAAGAGGGGTAATGTACCATTTAACATTAGACTTTGATAAATCAAATATGTACATTGTGAACTCTAGAGCAGTGCTGTCTAATAGAAATAAAATGCAAGCCACAAATGTAACTGCAAATCTTCTAAGCCAAATAAAGAAAATAAAAAGAAGTAATTTAATTTTAATAATACATTTTATTTATACCTTCTATCCCACAAATGAAAAAACAAAATAGAATAATGAAAATAATTAGTCTAGAAGAAGGTAAGAAAGATGAGAAAAAGGAGCATAGAACCAGCAGGACAAATAGAAAACACAAAGCAGGATGGTAGCTTTAAACTCCAATATATCAGGAAGTATAACATATGAAACTAAATTAAGTGCTCCAGGGAAAAAACAAATACTGGTGTATTGTATGAAGTCACAGTCAGCTACATGCAGTTAGAAACACATCTAAAATGCAAAAATGTCTAAAAGTTGAAAGTGAAAGGATTGAAAAATATATTCCATGCAAATATCAATCCAAAAAAAGTTGGTATAGTTGTATGAACATCATAATAAGTTCTAAACCAGTAAACATTATCTGAGATAAAGAGAGATGCCTCATAATGAAAAATTCAATGAATCAAGAAAATATAAAGATTTGATTTGTTACCACCTCTTTTATAATTTTTCCTGAGTTACAACATTCCATCAGAATTCATTTTCTCCCCTCTGAGCTTCTGTAGAATTGTGTGACTTTATAATGAAACTTAATAATGTACCCTAGTCATCTGCATCTGTTATACAGAGTTGTAGGCCCCTAAAGAGCAAAGATAGTTTTATTCATTTTTGTATTACTCCTGGTGCATAAAAAATTCTTCAATAGGGGTCTAATGAATAGCTGAATTACATTGAACCAGTTCCTCAATAAAAGTTTATACATTAAAAAAAAATTTGATTTGTACTTAATATCATAGCCAGAAAATATGTCAAGGAAAAACTGCTAGACCTACAAGAAGATATTAAAAAAACTCCAATTATAGTGGTAAATTTTGCAATTCCTCTTTCTGTAACAAGAATCTGACCAAAAAACCCAGTAAGGATATAAAAGACAGGAACAACACAACAAACCAGATCTAGTAAATTTATGTGAAATGGTACATACAACAACTTCAGGATACATGCTCTTTCAAAGATATGGAAAGCATTTACAAAAACTGACTAGACTTGATCATAAGGCAAATGAATCTGAACATATTTCAGAGGATTGAAATTATGCTGAGTTTGTTCTCAGATCACAATGTAATTAAGCTAGAAATTATTAATAAAGAGATAAAGATTGTGGTCGGCCCCATGGCATAGTAGTTAAAGTTCAGTGCACTCCACTTTGGTGACCCAGGTTCGCAGTTTCGGATCCAGGGTGCAGACCTACACCACTCATCACTCATGCTGTGGTGGCGACCCACATACAAAATAGAGGAAGATTGGCACAGATGTTAGCTCAGGGCCAGTCCTCCTCAGCAAAATAAATAATAAATAAATAAATAAATAAAGATGTATCAGGAAAAAGATTGAAAAATCATCTAACAATCCATTTCAAGAAATTAGAAAAAGAACAACTTAATTTGCTTAATTTCCCAATTTGAGTGTATTTTATCCAAATAAATATAAGGAGATAATGAAAGAGCAAGAGTTACCAAATTGGAAAAACAAACGTTAAGTAGCAACATGCGAAAACTTTGTTCTTTAAAAAGATGCATAAGATTAATAAACCTCTGACTGATAAAAAGAAAAAGAGGAAACATAGATAATAAATATGGATGAAAAGCGGGGCATCTCTGTAAATTCTAATATCATTAATAAATTATTAAAGGCTATTGTGAACAAAATGTATGCCAATAAACGACAATTTAAATAATGACAGAGTCCTAGAAAAATTCAGTTTGTCAAAATGAACACAAAAAGGAATTAGAAAACATAACTGTTCTTGGCATTATTTAAAGGCAGTATATCCATAATGAAAATGTTCACTCAAAAGAAACTCCAGGGTTAGATAGTTTTACAAGTGTATTATTCGAAATGTTTAGGAACAGTAACACCAAAACCTTTCCAATTGCATTTACCTGATGATAAAACATTTGAGTTTGCAACCCTTGCCTAAGGTAATTCCTGTTGCATTTTAATTATCAGGTTTTGGTAACTGTTGATATTATTAAGGTTTTGAATCTCTCCGCCCATTTCATCCATCCCCCACCTATCATCTCTGGCAACCACCAGTGTGTTCCCTTATCTCTGACCTTGGTTTTGGTTTTTTTTTTTGGATTCCTCATGTTAGCAAGATCCTATGGTATTTGTCTTTGTCTGTCTGACTTATTTTACTTAGTGCAGTGCTCTCAAAGTCCATCCATGTTGTTGCAAATGGCAAGATTTCATTTTTTTATGGCCGTATAATTTTCCATTGTATATATACTACATTTTCTTTATCCATTCATCCATTGATGGACATTTGGGTGGTGTTCATATCTTGGCTATTGTAACACTGTAGTGAACATGGGGGTGCATATATCTTTTCTAGTTAGTATTTTTGTTTTCTTTGGATAAATACCCAGAAGTGGAATTGCTGGATCATATGGCAGTTTTATTTTTAATTATTTTTGTTGTGTGTGGGGAAGCTTGGCCCTAAGCTAACATCTGTGCCAATCTTCCTGTATTTTATGTGCGATGCCGCCACAGCGTGGCTTGGTCAGTGGTGCTAGGTCTGAGCCCTGGATCTGAGCCTGCAAACCTGGGCTGTGGAAGCAAAGTGCGCGAATTTAACCGCTCCACCACCATGCCGGCCCCCTATTTTTAACTTTTTGAGTAACCTCCATACTGTTTTCCATAGTGGCTGCATCACTTTGCATTCCCACCAACAGTGCGCAAGGGTTCCCTTTTCTCCACATCCTCACCAGCATTTGTTATCGCATGTCCTTTTGATAATAGCCATTCTAACAGGTGTGAGGTGATATCTCATTGTCGTTTTAGTTTGCATTTGTCTGATGATTAGTGATGTCGAGCATCTTTTGATGTACCTCTTGGCCATCTGTATGTCTTCTTTGGAAATATATCTATTCTGATCCTCTGCCCATCTTTTAATTGGATTGCTTGTTTTTTTTCTATTTAGTTATGTGAGTTCTTTATATATTTTGGATATTAAGCTTTTGTAAGATATATTATTTGCAAATACTTTCTCCCGTTCTGTAGGTTGCCTTTTCATTTTGTTGATGGTTTCCTTTGCTGTGCAGAAGCTTTTAGTTTGATGTAGTCCCACTTGTTTATTTTTGCTTTTGGTGTCAGATTCAAAAATCATTGACAAGACTGATATCTAGGAGCCTATGTTTTCTTCTAAGACTTTTATGGTTTCTGGTCTTATGTTCAAGTCTTTAATCCATTTTGAGTTAATTTTTGTGTATAGTGTAAGAGACTGGTCCAGTTTCATTCTTTTTTGTGTGGCTGTCCGTTTTCCCAACACCATTTAGTGAAGAGACTGTCATTTCCCTGTTGTATATTCTTGGCTCCGTTTTCATAAATTAATTGATGATATATACATGGGTTTATTTCTGAGCTCTCTATTCTATTCCATTTATTTATATTTTTATGCCAATACCGTACTGTTCTGATTACTATAGCTTTGTAATACAATTTGAAATCAGGAAGTGTGATGCCTCCGTCTTTGTTCTTTCTCAAGATTGCTTTGGCTACTTGAGGTCTTACAAGTGGATTTCTTTTACCTTGTATTAAGCTGAAGACTTTGAAGGCACTGAATAGTGTATTAACCTGACCCACAGATGGTTCCAAATCTGATATCAGTGGATGACTAAGTTTAAAATTGTTCTTAAGCATTTTCATGTAGTGTTTGACCTAAACATGGTGTTAGTCAATAGTAGAAAAATTGTGCCTTACTGAGATTTCCTTATCCAGAAAAGTCAGTTGAAAGTCCCTAACCTTATAGTATTTTTTTTTGTGTGTATGTTGGGGGGGAAATAGAAAAATCACTGATGTAGTTTTGTTTTTTAGAGTTTTTCTTTTGTTTCTTTATGAAGTAGGTTTATGATCTCAACATGAGAAGATAGAGAAATCATTTTACTAACTTCATATTTTTATATATTTGCAGTGAAAAATACTTTCCTTCACTGCATGTTCCGTATTGAACTAGCAGTCAACAATGCTTTTCTAAAACCAAAATACTTTTTTCATTTGCCTTGTCATTTTTATTCTTACCCATGTAAATTTTTTTTAACATTATGACATAATATTTTGAGAAGATAGCTCACTGAAAGGTGTGAAATTTGGGGAAGATCGAAGTCTGTCTTTTTGGAAAATAGCTTATGCTGATAACTTGGCAACTATTGAAACTTCTTAAGTAGTATTGTGAGCATAGCCTCTTTTCTGGGGACATGCTTCAATGTATGATTATTATCAGTGTATTATAGTGGTTTCCGTATTTTAATTAGGATGAGTTCTGAGGTGTGAAAACCAGGGAGTATATTGCTTAGTCACTAATGGAAATTTGTCCTTCAGATTGTTATTTCTGAAAAACATAATGTGAATTATGTCCGCAAATCTGCTTTTTTTTTGATTCCTAATGGTTAACACCAAGAGATTTACTGTAATCCAGGATTTTTTTGGTAAAATTACTTACAGAGAAAATTTAAACTTAGTGAATTTATTTGTCTTCAAAATTTTGCACAAAATATCATTTTGCTCTCTGCCAACAATTCCGGTTCTATTCTGCCTATTGAGCAAAAGATGTGTGCATGTATGTTTTAATCATCTTGGCAGGTTTTGTCAAACTAAGAGTTTGGGGTAGATCTTACACAAATTTCTTAGAAAAAGTAATCATCTTATTTTATCCTGTATATTATTTCTTGATAAGTGTGTAGCTCATTTTATTGCAAAAATTGTTCATATGGTGACTTCTGTAAAAATGCTAATATCTGAAAAACAGTATACATAAATTTTATTTAGTAATTTTACTTTCAAATAGTACTATAGGTTTGCTTTCTTTTCTAATAAGAGGTTTATAGGCTATAAATGTGGCTTGGGGTATCATTTTGAAGTTAAATTAATCCTTCTATAACATTAGCTGTAGGATATAGTCCAAACTCATTAGCACAGCCTACAGATCCTCATTAATTTGTCTTTTGCTCATCTGTCCAATTTCATTATTTGCTGTTGTCCTACAAGCTAAACTTTACCCCCACTAGTCATAAGCATTTTTGTTTGTTTGTTTCCCAAGTATAAATTGTTCTTACATTTGATGTAATTCAGGGGAGTTTTTTTTTTTTTAATAATATATATATTTTTTTAAAGATTTAACTTTTTCCTTTTTTCTCCCCAAACCCCCTGGTACATAGTTGTATATTCTTCCTTGTGGGTCCTTCTAGTTGTGGCATGTGGGATGCTGCCTCACCGTGGTTTGATGAGTGGTGCCATGTCTGTGCCCAGGATTCGAACCAATGAAACCCTGGGCCGCCTGCAGCGGAGCGTGTGAACTTAACCACTTGGCCACGGGGCCAGCCCCGGGGGGAGTTTTTTTTTTAACATGAAATACTAGTCAGCTTTACTTTGTTTGACTACAGATTTCTAACCCATTCTTCAAGACTCATTTCAGTGTGATCTGTCTTCAATATTTAACTCTCTGCACAGGCAAAATGAGGTGTTCTGCCTTGTGTGCCCTTCTGTACTATCTGTACTCCCTGCTATTCTGATAAATAATAATAACAATTATTTATTTTCACCTCAGTCTCCAGCAGAAGACTTCTGAACAATTTGAGGACTGGTATTGAGTCTTATTGATATTTATCCTTAAGGATCAGTCCATAGTAGGTGTTTAAATTGTTTGTTGAATGAATGAAGAATGATATGATAGAGAAGTTAACAGCACAGGAATCTGTGAAGTCTGTTTGGAGAAGAAATCCCAAAAGCAAACTGGGTATCTTTTTCTTTGCGGGGGTGGGGAGGCGTAGGATACATTGTGTTTAGAAACCATGGCATCCTCTGACTTTGAATTTGCTGTATAAGCAGGATCATTTGCATTCACGTTATTTTTGCTTAAAATCTATCAGTGAAATTTCTAAAGGAGCTAAAACCACTTTTGAATAAGTTTTCCTATGTTTTCCACTAATTTAATTTTTTTCTATTTTAGGAAACACTCCTTTACATCTTGCTGTGATGTTAGGAAATAAAGGTTAGTAAATTTTTTTTTGTTGTTTAACTTCACGAATGTATTGTCTGCTTAAAAATTTTAAGATGAATTTTGTCTTTTGAGTTTTTAAAAATTGACCTTTTTTTTAATTTTCTAACTGAGCTTAGGATTCAGTATATTAAAAATAACAAATATTTTCTGATTTCCATAGCACTTTTTTCAAAGAGATAATGGAAATCCTGTACTAACCTTTGTGTCTTTTGAAACTGTTTCTTTTCCTCACTTGGTTATTTTATCAGGCAAGTATTTATAATTTCAGGAGACTCTTATTTCCAAATATTAAAGTTTATTAATTATTGTAATACTTTTAATATTCAAAGAATTTTATAAGATTCTTTAATATGGGCTATTTTGAATATCTAAACTCATAAGTCTAGCTTTTTGTATGGTAGATTGTAACAATGTGGTACTTTTTTTTCCTTTAATTTAAAAAGAAGCAACTCATAGACAGGTGATGTAAAGGATCTACTTTTTAAGGCTATCCCTAGATGCAATAAAATCTTAGTTATGTGGATTCCTGGTAATCCTGGAAGTGAAGATTCCAGACAGCTGATTGGCAACTTTTTAAGCCTCTAGACTTTAAATTTTAGATGTGTTTGATAAAAATATTTTAAAAACGTATACTCCTGAATTTTTAAACAGGCTAATGAATTTTTGTTAATACTTTTCTTTCTGATCATCTGGAAGTATGATTATGTACATCCGTTATTGTCATATAGTGTAATGTAGCTGTTTGTATAAACATTTGATCTGAATGGTTAAGTGAAGCATATGATCTGCATGATAATTTAATTTTGATTTTAATTCTGTATAAATTGGTGACTCAAATCTTTCTTTGTTTAGTTATGCTATTTTTTTCCTTCTTGTAAGGAACACACTCAAATAACCTCTAAATAAAGAGAGATTTATTAAGAACCTACACTGTAGAAACTCAAGATATGGGGACAAACTGCATCTCAGGAAGAGCAGTAACCAAGACAATTTGGGGGATCAGCCATTCTCCTTCTTTCCTTCCCTTCTCCTTCCCACTTTCCCTCCCTCCGTCTATCTGTCTGTCTGTCTATCTATCTATCTATCTATCTGTCATCTGTTTATCTCTTATGGTGTGTCTGCTGTTCTTTATATATATGTAATGTTCTCCCATTTCTTGATTGATTTTTCTCTGTTTACTGAAATTGAGCATGACCCCAAATAACTGTTCTAGGGTCCTAAATCTTCATGACTTTTGGTTTGAGTCATCACCACCAGCTAGTTGAGTTTCTTAGGTTCCTAGATTTCTGAGCAAAAAGTTTGATTGGTCTAGTTCGTCTCAAGCCAAGCCACAGTGATGAGTGACTGGCGAGCTCATGAATTATCTTTGGGATGCGTATTTACTTCTGTGAAATTATCTTTAGCCAGGGTGGCTTGGGGTGAGAGCTGGCAGTAGGAGAGGGAATCAGGTATACAGAGGAAGAATGTTTAGTTCAGCAGGACTATGGATAGGGCAAGCCATGATAGTTGTCTCTAGTTTAGTTACCTTGGTGAAAATATATCAGATGTAGCTGGCTAAATTTGACCAATAAAAACTTATGCTTTTTGTCAAAGAACATTGGATCAGAACTTTAGAAAATAACTGAAATGTATCGATCATTTACAATGTGCTAGATGCTTTTTTTAGTGCTTTATACATATATACTCATTTAACACAGCAACCATGTAATGAAGATATGATTATCCCCATTTTACAGATGAAAAAGGCTCTGAGAAGTTAAGCAATTTTCCTAGAGTACAGTAGCAGAGTTTTACTTGAGTTTAGAGTATCTGGCTCTGTCGCCTGGATTCCTAACCATTATGCTGAACTGCCTTGCTCTCTTTTCACTGAGAACCATTCAAAAAGGTTATGGTCTATATCAAAGTTAGCTATCATGCAGTATGGTTCCCTCCTGTTTTCATGGCAGACATTGTTAATTTGATGCCAAGTCTGATTGCTGTTTTAAATTTAGCACTTTAATAGTAAATATGGATTTACAGGATTTGAATATGAGATGAAATATATCTACCATCCCAAGTCTAGGTGTTCTAATTTTAATTGGAGGTGTTGTGTATTGTTATGCTTCATCACAGGCTTATATCAGCTTGTCCAAAATGTGTTTCACAGAACATTAGTTTCATGGGACATTGATAAGTATTTAGAGGAAAATAGTTTCCTTTTTCCAGGTCACATAGATTTGGAGAATAGGGAGTTAATACATATTAAGCAGTTTTCTTTATTGTGCACCTTCTTAGAACTTCCATATGCTAATATGCATGGTGACCTTCTGAGCTGGGACAAGGGTTGGATATAGAGTTACTGTTCCCCACAGTTATTTGGTGTTTGCTCTTTTTTCACAAGTATCTTGAGAGACTAGAGTTCTGTGGAACATATTTTGGGAAACACTTGGTTAGATGATTCAGAATCTGCAAATAATGTCAATATTTGCTCTTTCTGAGTCTTTTTCATGTAGAGTAGGTACAGCCATTAATATACTGATGCATTTCCATTTTTCCAGTTGTTTACTCTGTTTTGCTTTTTTCTTTATGGCCTTTTAATATTTTTGATGTTTGGTTGCACAAGAGTGAGATTAAAATGTGTAGTGGAATATAAAACATCTACTTAATTCTGTAAATTAATTTTACATTATACCATTGTTCAGTCCGTGCCTCTCTATTCTCTTTTATCTCCTCCTTTAGAGACATACTATACCTTTAGTAATTTTATTGTAGAAGTGCACTTTCTGTGTGTATACTTGTTTGTAAACATAGTAAAAATTCCCAGGGCATTCAAATAATATTTGTAGATTGAGTTAAAGAGAGATACCCTAGGACTTTCACACTTTTATTTACTTCTTTTCTCTAACTCATCTTAACCTACTGAATAACCTTATTTTTTTACTTTTGAAGTCTGATTTTTTTCTGAATTTCTGGATCCATTGACCATCTTGGCCATGTTGGCTGGGAAGTTTTTGGACTATGGATTTGAGTTGAAATGGAAAAGAAGATTATACTTAAAAAACGTTCAGGAATCTTTAGGAGATGAAATGGAAAACTAGTCTTTAATTCTTATCCTTTTAGTAAGACATCAGAGAAAGGTTCTTCAGACCAGTTGCTGAACCTTTTAATTTATTCTTGGTCTTTTCTAGATCTACAAGTTTTTATTTTTCCCACGAAATAACTCTAGGATTAGTAAGATTTTTCACTTTCATAAAGGTCTCTCTGGATGTTCTGTTTTGTTCCCAACTGTCCTGTTTATCCCATCCACTCTCTTTACCTTTTATCACTTTTATAGCTCTTGCTTATTTGTATGTGATTTCTGTTTCTCATGATTTCATTTTGTCCAGACTCTTCAAGTCCTAACTTCTTTGTGGCACATTTATACATTCTTTAAGCCTTCGTGCCTGGTTGTTAACTCCGTGGTTTTTTTATTATTCATTATTGAAATCACTGAGAGAAGGCATTTGATTGATCTGGTTCTTTTTTTTTTTTTTAACACATATGAAAATATGTCATAGGTCATTGGCATATCTATGATAATCTGACTTTTTGTTGGTTGCTCATTTCTACATCAGTTGAGTTGTGATTGGTGAGTGAAAGATTCAGCAGAGTCTGTGGATTAGAAAACAGTTGACATGTCTAGCATGTATATAAATTATACCAATCCTATACCTTAGTTTACACAATTGTGATATTGCTTTTGATACTGTTGTGCAATGTGTTTTTTATTTTTGTTTTTTTGGGTTTTTTGCTGAAGAAGATTCACCCTGAGCTAAGATCTGTTGCCAGTCTTGCTCTTCTTTTTGTTTGAGGAAGAGTAACACTGAACTAACGTCTGTGCCAGTCTTCCTCTATTTTGTATTTGGGTTGCCACCAAAGCATGGCTGCCGATGAGTCCTGTAGGTCTGTGCCCTGGAACTGAACCTGGGCCAGTGAAGCAGAACACACCAAACTTAACCACTACACCATGGGACTGGCACTGCAACTTGCTTTTTAACATTTTAAATTAAAATGTTTTCTTTAATGATTTTTAGATTATTAATGCATGCTTGTTGAAACAATTGAAATAACACAGTACAAACATGTATAAAAGCGTCATCTGTCCTACTTCTTTTTCTGATATAATTAACATTAATAGCCTAGTGGGTATCCTTGGACACCTTCCTCCTTACTTATAACACAGGGCCTTAGTTTGTTTTTACTGATGTTGAGGACTACGTACAGTACTTTGCCATATTTTTCTTTTCACCTGAAAGTTTATCGTGAAATACTTTTGCAAGTCTGTAGATACATATCCATGTTTATGTTACCCTAACTTCTTTCTGTATGTATACATACACACATATTTACATAAAACCCCATGGTAGGTTTCTTGAGGGGAGGGTGCAATATGTTTTTCTTTCTTTCTTTCTTTCTTTTTTTAAGATTTTATTCTTTTCCTTTTTCTCCCCCAAAGCCCCCCGGTACATAGTTGTATATTCTTCGTTGTGGGTCCTTCTAGTTGTGGCATGTGGGACGCTGCCTCAGCGTGGTTTGATGAGCAGTGCATGTTCGCGCCCAGGATTTGAACCAACGAAACAACTGGGCTGCCTGCAGTGGAGTGCACGAACTTAACCACTCGGTCACGGGGTCAGCCCCTTTCTTTTTTTTTTAAATTCTTTTTAGCTGATCTCTCTGTCATCTTCTCTCCTTATTAACCCCTTCTCCCGATAAACATGGTAACCCATGTTAATAACCTCCTGGATATTCTTCCATACTTTTCTCCATGCTTATTATTATAGTATACAGATATGTGTATATGTATCTAAACACACACTCATCTATGTAGTTTTTTAGTTCTTCTTAAAAAATGAGATCATAATACACTTCTATGTTGAGCAGATATATTATATCATTTTGCAGTACAATGTGGACATCCATTAAGTCTATTGAGATGGCTTAAATTCATTCCTTTTTTTTTAAATTGATTTTTTCATTCTTTTTTTTCTTTCAGCACTTTATTATGAAAAGTTTGAAAGTTTCAAATATAGGAAAACTGAAAGATTGTCACAATCAATATTCAAAAACTCTCCACCTAGGTTCAATAATTGTTAACATTTTATCATATTTGCTTTATCTTTATCTTAGCGTTTTACATATATTTTTTATGTACCATTTGAAAATTAGAAATAGATGTTGTGACATTTTACCACCAAATACTTCAGCATGCATCTCCAAGAATAAGGACATTCTCCTTCTTAACCACAATATGATTATCACACCTAAGAAAATTAATAATATTGTTATAATAGCTGATATCTAATCCATATTTAATTTTTTCCAGGTGTTCCAAAAATATTTTTTATATGTCTTTCATATATAACCAAGACCCAATTGAGGTTCACTGATTTATTTTGGTTGTCATGTCTCTTTATTATAACTTAGAAAAGTTTGCCCACCTTTTTTTCGTTCCTTTGTACCTGACTTTTTTTATTTTTATTGTTATTTTTTTTTTTTGAGGAAGATTAGCCCTGAGCTAACTCCTGCCAATCCTCCTCTTTTTGCTGAGGAAGACTGGCCCTAAGCTAACATCCATGCCCATCTTCCTCTACTTTATATGTGGGATGCCTACCACAGCATGGCGTACCAAGTTGTGCCATGTCTGCACCCGGGATCCGAACCGGCGAACCCCAGGCTGCCAAAGCAGAACGTGCGAACTTAACTGCTGCGCCACCAGGCTGGCCCCTGTACCTGACTTTTTGAAGAGTCTTGCCCAGTTAACTTGTAGAATGTCCCTCATCTTGGATTTGCCTGATTATTTTCTCATGATGTCATTTAACTTGTTCCTTATCCTCTGTCTTTTCTGTGAGTTGAAAATTACCTATAGATGCTTGATCAGATTCAGGTTAAACATTTCTGGAAAGAATACTGCATAGGTGATGTTATGAACTTTATATTGCATTACATTAGGAAGTACAATGTTAAGTTACCCCAGTATTAATGCTGCTAAGTTTGATGACTTGTTTAAGATGATGATCTCCATGTATCTCCACTGTAAAGGAACATTTTTCTCTTTATAATTAGTAAGTAATCTTGGGATGATCCTTTGCGTTCATGTGAATATTCTCTTTTGCAGCACATAGCCTTTTACCTGTCGGCTTTAGCATTCATTGAGGACCTTTGCCTAAATCAGTTATTACATTGGGGTGGTACTATGCTGATTTTCTAATTTTATCCTTCTATATTTCTTCTGTCATTCTTCTACGTCTACATTCTTCTCCATTTCTTAACTGGTTTTCTTCTGTAAAAAAGAAATCATTGCCCTCTTTTATTTTTGGATTGTCATCATGGGCGTATCTATTATTTTTTGTTTAATGTGTTATAGCTAGTCATTATTCTTTCTGATGCTCAGTTTCCCATGTTTGGCCATGGCTGACCATTTAAACTGGCTCCTTTATCTTTTTAATATGACTCTTTTCTTAAAAAATGGTTGCATATTACTCCAGTGATGTAGATGTATCATTCTTTAGTCAGTCATTCCCTTATGAAGGATATCCGCGTAGTTTCCAGTATATTTGCCATTATTAAACAATGCTAAAATAAACATTCTTGTACATATATTTTTATATGCTGCCAGCAGACTTTCTTAAACACCTCTGTGAAACTTCTTCTGTATTTATTTTACTTTATTCTGAAAATTTCCTGCTAGTGTAGGTAGATATTCCTTCTATTACTAGAAATAGTGCTAAAGAAGGGCCATCCTTCCTCGACCTCAGCTCACCTGCATTACACTGTCATAACACCCTTATTTCCTTCAGAGCACTTACCAGCATTATCTGATTTTTTTTTACTTATTAGTTTACTTATTATCTTCTAACAAAGGATGTAAGCTCTCTGATAGCAATACCTTAACTTTCTTCTTACTGCTTATTTCTAAGTACTACATAGTATAAATGTAGTAAGATTATATCTTATTACATTTCTAAGTACCAGGATCTAGTACTTAGAAATGGCATATAATAAGCACTTGGTCAATATTTGGTGAATGATTGAATGAATGATGAGTCTCAGTTTTGAATATTTTTTGCCTGTTAATATATTTTTTATTTTGAATTTAAAAAAAAATTTCCTTAAGGGGCCAGCCCAGTGGTGCAGAGGTTAAGTTCGCACGTTCTGCTTCGGCAGCCCAGGGTTCACTGTTTTGGATCTTGGGGGCAGACCCAGGCACTGCTTGTCAAGCCATGCTGTAGCAGGCGTCCCACATATAAAGAAGAGGAAGATGGGCACAGATGTTAGCTCAGGGCCAGTCTTCCTCAGCAAAAAAGAAGAAGATTGGCAGCAGCTCAGGGCTAATCTTCCTTAAAAAAAAAAAGAAAAAAGAAAAAATATTTCCTCAACTTATAGAAGGGTCTATACCTTAGACTTCTTTCAGTTACTAGAAAGACTGTCCAGATTTTTCCTTGTAATCGTAAACAGGTTTTTGACCCTTTTGGGTGTTTTTCTGAACTAAAGGAGTTGTAAAATTTGAAAAATAAGGGTTTATGGAACCCTTACTGATACTTTTTGGAAACGCATTTTTTTTTTCTGAAATAAATAATGAACTCTCCATTTGCCATTACAGACATACAAATCTTCTTTTGGGTCTTATTAGACAGTAGATATTTTGATGTAAACTACCCTTGAGGTTTTGGGTTATCTTTTAGAATATGGAGACATTCTCAAAATCCTCTTAGGGTGGATTATTAGGGAAGATGATGCTTTCTTTGCAGAGAGACCCAGTTTATTCTTTGGTAATAGAATGTATACTTCTTGAATCTGAGGATCTGAAATAACATGGCTTAGATACATAGGAATTTAAAAAATTATTTAATTCTCCATAGTACAGTATTTATTTCATAGATCTGTTTACATTAATTTGGTTTTTTGAATTTCTACATGATTTTTATATTTAGAGATTCTAAAAACTGCATGATGTTTCATATTATTACCACTTTATGTTTCAGAATGTGCCCATTTACTTTTGGCTCACAATGCTCCAGTAAAGGTGAAAAATGCTCAGGGATGGAGCCCGCTGGCGGAAGCCATCAGCTATGGAGATAGACAGATGAGTAAGCAATATAAACACTGTTGTTGAGATATATTCTAAAAGTATGAAATGATGCATTTGAAATATTTTTCATTTAGTGTAACTTTCCGTACTTTGAAGTTTGCAGCTATTTATAAATTTATGAATTACTCATGACATAGGAACTTGAATATTGGGTAGTACGCAAAAAGAATTGAGGTATCATGTTTAAAAGTGTGTTGTTTATTATTTTTTCTCCTTTTACAGCATTCTGCCCTGCTGATGTTCTTCAATTGTTTTAAACATTCAGAATGAAGGACTTTCTAAAAATGTTGAGACCTAACTGTCCTTTCTGACAACTGCTTAATTATTTGGCACATTAATTGAAACTGAAAATAATCAGTGTTATAAGTTATCTATCTGATTTAATTGCTAGATATAGGCTTTGCTGGAAGCGAGGAACAAGTCTGTCTCTATTTTGTTTTAGTCTTTAAATGAGAATTTCCAAAAGATGTCACATGCTTTTTCACAATATCAGAGTGTTCAGTTATTCCAGTCTCCCTCCTCCTACCCTGAATTTTTCTTTTTCAACTTCATATACGGGTCTTATTTTTGTTAAGCACATCTCAATAGTTAAAAAATTTATAAAACTTAAATCTGGATGAATGAGAATATTATCTTTCTGGTAATAGTATCTTTTTAAAATTTGAAACTGAAAGTTATCAATTAAATCTAGTTTTGTAGAAGGAACAATAAAAATTTTTGGCAGTTTTATTAAAGAAATGTATAATGTTGAAGACTGCCAGGATGTTACATGGATTTAGTCTTACTTGTTTGTTAATTTTTTGGTGAGGAAGGTTGTCCCTGAGCTAACATCTGTTGCCAGTCTTCCTCTTTTTGCTTGAGGAAGATTGTCACTGAGCTAATGTCTGTGCCCGTCTTCCTTTAGTTTGTATGTGGGATGCCACCACAGCATGGCTTGATGAGTCCACACCAGGATCTGAACTGGAGAACCCTGGGCTGCTGAAGCGTAGCGTGTGAACTTAACCACTATGCTACTGGGCTGGCCCCAGATTTAGTCTTATTTTGATGCTAAGTTTTGGGCTCTTATGGGCTCTTTCTTATGTTTTAGCTTTGTATGTAATCTACATGTTACATCTTTGTGGACTTTCTGAATACCTTGGGTAACTTTTAATGGTGAAGTTACATTTGAGCTTAAGTTTAATGTGAGATGAAATTGTGATATTTTCACAACTATATGAGTAGTTATAGTTTTTGTTATTGAGAGTTGTTCCTAACGGACAAACATCAAGAGACCCTTATGAGAAAAGAAACCATACTTTCTAGAATTATTTCAAGGAAAAGATAAAAATATACAGATCTAGGAAACTGAGAAAGGATTAAAATTTAGTTTCAGCAACTGGTCTGAAGGAACTTTCTCTGATGTTTCTAACCTATTAGTAGAGTGGAGAGATCAGGTGGGCTGCTCGGTTTCTGACCCACACTAAAATTTATATGACTTTCAAGTATTATTTTATTTAGAATTGGTGAATATTTACTGTGTCCTTACTATAAAGCATATGTATATAGTAAGATGTGGAGAATGAAGACATGGGCTCTGCCATTTAGGAATTCATAATCTATTGGAAAGACCAAGAAACAGAGTTTTCTTGAAAAATCCATTACTGGATATTTAGCAATAAATTTTAATGTACAAGAGTGAGGCCCATAGTAGTTGAGATCTGTTTTTAAAGTGATTTTCTTCTATAGAGTGATGTCTTAAATGCACATTCTGAATAGTATCCCATTGCCAATCGTTACATAATTATTTATCATAATTGCTCAGTGCTTATATTTTTACTACTTCGTATCACATGAAACAGAAATATTTAACTACTAACTTAAAGGATAATTATTTCAACAACTCTTATGATATATACTTAGAAATATTAATGTGAATGTATTTATAATGGTGTTAAACATGTCTACACTTTGAAATTATTTTCAGTACTATGATTTAAGTTTTTGATTGTTTAACTCGTGTTACATTACAATTTTCTGGGCGTAGAAAATTACTTTTTTTGAAAACTCAGAGATAATCTAATATTATAAATTATTAGTGAAAACTTTGACCTGTTTCTCATCTTTGGTCTGATTTCTGCTGATGTTTTTGTGCTACAGAACCACGAGAGTCTGCTAAACTACTTGTCAGACTATTTAGAATTATTTCACTTTAAAATTAATAGATTTCAAGATTATGTTGCTTCTCTGCCTTACAGTGATCACCTGGTGAACAGTGATCAGTCTATGCCAGTATCGGGGGAGATATGGGTATAACATAAAAGCTTTTCCCAACTCATCCCTCTCACCCTGGTCCCCAGCTTTCCTCTAATCTGGATGGCTCTAGTTTCTTATCCACACTGAGACCTAGCTCTCTTTTGTCTTTCTAGCAGTTGCTCATAGTTTGTAGAGATTTACGTTAAGAATATTTACATTATGCTAGTTCTAGAAATTCTATCAGCCTCTATCTAATTTTTGTAGCATATCAAAAGTTAGTTTGGTGGGAAAGAGATGGCAGTCCATGTTGGTATGCAGTGTTATCAGGAGCTGGCAGTCTTCTTCATTTGGGTTTCAACTTTCTATTTCTTTCTGAGAGAAGCCTTTCCTCAACTCCTGGAGTTGATTAAATTTCCTTCTTATGCATTTTCAAAGCAGTCCACTTGTTTCCTTTGCAGTACTCAGCACACTTCTAATTAATTGTTCAATGTCTGTTCCCTACTCTGTATCCTGATGATATAAGCTTTGTGAGAACTCAAGTCATGTACAGGTTATCTTATTCATCCTTTTATCTCTGGCTCCTACAACAGTGCCTGGTACATACGTTTGCTCGATGAATTAATGAAGATATGAATAAAACTGCAAAGAAAATTTGAGACTAAGCAAGAACTAAAATTTTTCTGAGAAGTATTGTATTAGGATTTTTATTTATCATAGCTCTTTTGAGTTGCTGAAAACTTAGAATATTTTTTCTTATAAAAAAGTATGACTGGGGCCGGCCCGGTGGTCTAGTGGTTAAGTTCACGTACTCCACTTTGGTGGTCTGGGGTTCACTGGTTCGGATCCTGGATGTGGACCTACACACCGCTCATTAAGCCGTGCTGAGGTGGCGTCCCACATAGAGGAACTCAAAGGACCTGCAACTAGGATATACAACTATGTACTGGGGCTTTGGGGAGAAAAAAAAAAGAGGAAGATTTGCAACAGATGTTAGCTCAGGGCCAGCCTTCCTCACACACATACACACAAAAAGAATTAAAAAAAAAAAAAGAAGAAAGTATGACATTCATTGTAGAAAATTGGGAAATTATTGAGAAAAAATAAGAAAATAATTTCACTTAGAGATAGTCACTGTTAATATTTTGTTATATTTTCTTTTAGTTTCCTTTTTGGTTATATTACTGTCCTATTTAAACCCTTTAAAAAATTCCTATTCTTCGAATGAAGACCAAAATCTTTAGCTTGGTTTATAAAGACCCAGTATGATATTGTAACTTTTTCCATCTCCGTTCTTACCTTGTTCTTTCCACATCTTTCTGTGTGTCACTCTGCCTGCCTCTCAGTTTCTCATACTCACACACCCTACCCCTTCTGCTCCAGCTCCTAATAATTCTTCAGCTCAAGGACGAGAAGGCCTTCTCTGCCCATATGCTATGTCAGAACTCTACCTGTTACTCCCTTTAGGCAGGAAGCTTCTTTAGGACAGGGATTGTCTGTTTGTCTTCTAAATACTTACCAGATGCATCAGAAACATAGTAGGGAATGTGCCATTAGCTCTGACATTGAGGAACTCAACCTGGTTTGGGGAGAGAGACCAATGAATTCTGCAGCATTCCAGAGTGTTTACAAAATACTTGAATGAAACAGATGAGGGAGAAAATAATTCTGTTTTTGGTGAGGTGTTTGGTTTTTTGAGCTGAGTCTCAAAGGATTTTAGGAGTTAATAAAGTAGGTAAAAACATTCTAGCTTATGGGAGCAGGATGTGTGGAAATGTGAAAAACAACAAAGCATATTTTAGAGAAGAATGTACATTTCATTGTGCTCCCTAAATGCGACTATGTGGCAAACATGTGCGAAGGTGTGAAGAGTAGTTTTGGGAGATGAAATTGTAATGGTAAAGGGGCCACACTGAGATCTGCTTTATGTGCTATTCAAGGTTTTAATCTCAATCTCCAGTCATTGCAAAACCCCAGAAGACTTCAAAGCAGGGATTGACATTATTAGGTAAGCCTGAAGACTTAATTGAATAGGTAGGCAAGAAATTTTTAGGAAAAAAATCTTTAGAACAAATGTGGTAAGCTTGACTTACCGAAAAGATAATGTGTTTAGAGAAGTAAGGGATAGATTAGAAAGATAAAGAATTGACGGTGGTTGATTATCTTTTAGATATGGGTACTCATAGAAGGATTCAGAGTAACTCCAAGGTCTCTATCCTGGATTGATGGTGATCTCATTAATTAATTTATGGACAGACTGTAGGCAGAAGAACAGTACAAGATTTAATTAATTTGGTGTTACACATTTGAGTTTATCTGTGGTATATTCAGGGAGAACTGTCCAAGGAAAAAGGGGGAAATAATTAGACTGAAGCATGGGAAGGAAGTGGAGGGCAGAAGATACAGATTAAGTAATATTTGGAGCAATAGAGTGTGGTTCCAAAAGCTTTAGGCACGACACACTGAAAACTTTAAAAGTACTTTATATGGGGGCGGGCCCAGTAGCGTAGTAATTAAGTTTGTGTGCTCTGCTTCAGTGGCCTAGAGTTTGCAGGTTCGGATCCAGGGTGTGGACCGATGCACCACTCATCAAGCCATGTTGTGGGGGCATCCCACATACAAACTAGAGGAAGATTGCCACAGATGTTAGCTCAGGGCCAAACTTCCTCACCAGAAAAAAAAAAAACATGCTTTATATGGGAGAAGAAGGAAAGAGAAAGTTTAAATGAGTTGTGGTTAATTGGAGTTCTTCGTTTGAGTTTTTGTATGAATTCTAATAGCATCCAAATCCTCTAAAGCTAATTTTATCTTCATTATCAATCAGTGTTAATGAGATTCTTATGACATGGGAGTACAAATACTGATCCCCCCAAAACATACTTGTAATTTTGTATAATTGCATTCTGAATGTTTGTTTCTACTTCCATAAGAAAGTTTGAGTTGATGTTATTTTTAGTGTGACATCTCATAGAACAAGAATCTCTTTGCATATATTACTATACTATATATATAGTTGTTGTCACTACCCATTTAATAATGTTTGGTCATTTTAACATAATTTTCTGTTATTTACTGAATGCCTTCCATCAGTTACAGAATATTTAGTTGGTGAAAAAATGTATGGCTTCTACTTTTTATTAAGATACTTTTTTTATCTAGGAAATGAGTTCTTTCTATTCTTTATATTCAGCAGAGGTCTGTTTCAATTTGAAGGCAAGGTAGATTAAATAAAGATTTATTAAAGTATTTGAGCTTGGAGTGGAGAAGAATTATAAAAAGAATTCTACTACATTTGGGTAAAGTAGCTTTGATATTAAAGTTAAATTATAACAAACATGAAGGTAAGCTAGATTCATATAAATTTGAATCCATAAAGAACCTTAATGATTATTGGTTATTGATTCTCAGACTGTTTGAATTTCACAGACCAGAAAAATATTTTATTTGAGGATTGATGTAGAGTAGCTAACTTTTTCATTTTAACATATAAGAACTTCAAAAAAAGATAACTGCTTTCTTCTGCACTCACCATTTCATTAAAAAAAGACATTTTCAACCCAAAATAGTAGGAAGAGTAGTCCTTAAATTGAAAAAAAAGTATATAATTTAAAAGAAAAAACCTGGAGCCAGCCCAGTGGCGCAGCGGTTAAGTGCGCACGTTCCGCTTCGGTGGCCCGGGGTTCACTGGCTCGGGTCCTGGGTGCGGACATGGCACAGCTTGGCACACCATGCTGTGGTAGGCGTCCCACATATAAAGTAGAGGAAGGTGGGCATGGATGTTAGCTCAGGGCCAGGCTTCCTCAACAAAAAGAGGAGGATTGGTGGCAGCAGTTAGCTCAGGGCTAATCTTCCTCAAAAAAAAAAAAAAAGAAAAAACTTCACCCTAGTTCCCAGTTTTTTTATTTTGCTGCATATCACCGGACTTGAACAATTGAGCACTGAAATGTAGACTTTTATATTTGGGAACTACTGACCTGGGTCACAGAGCTAGAGTGTAATTGAGACTAGGTCCCGTGTTCCCTGACTTCTGTGTCCCAGCCTCTTCTATTCCAAAAGACTTCTAGTAATTTAAACACTGCTCTTTGACTTTTGGCTTTTTAAAATATATTGGGGCTTTAGTTAGACCTGTGGTTAAAACTAAGAATAGGTCCTGCTGTTTTTCATATTCTTCCCTGGGCTTTTCCTAATTTGGCCTATGTGGACAAAACAAATCTGATCCAAGCTTTTGCTACTGTCGTCTTTTCTGTCTTTTTTTCACTTTCTGCTTCTGTATTCCACGTAAGGCTTTAAGTAGTTTATAAGAATGCATACTGTAAAATAGTAAAAATAATAGTACTTTTATGTATATGTACATGAAGCGTGTCAGGACCAGGAGGAAATCAGTGTGTATTGATATATGCATTTTTTCCCTTAATGCACATTTTTCCATTTTCTTATCTTTTGCTAGGTTAATTTCATTCAGTTCTAATATTTTCCCTTATTTCAATAAATGTTAGGCATTGACTGATTTTTGCTAGTCCGTTTTAAACCTTCATTCTAATAAAGAACAATTACATTTACCTAATTGCAGGCATAGTAGTAAGCAATTTATATTGAGCTTTTACAGTAGCTCTCTCTATATAAAACTCTGTAGATAGTAGATTTTTCTTTATTCTTACTTGAAAAATGAAAAAAAGAGACTGAAGTTTAGGGAAATAAAGTGACTTGTCCACACTTACACACAGCTAATAAACAGTAAAGTTGGGGTTTACACTTAGGCCATGTGTGTAACTTGAGAAAACGCTGCAAGGGCTTCAGGTTTTCTTAGATTCAGAAGTTCTTTTCATAGACAATAGGATTCATTTTTGTATTTCTCATGCGATGTTGGTGGTATGTGAGAGTACAACCTCTACTGAAAAAAGAACAGACACACCTGGTAAGAATTGCAGATAATTACATTTTTAGTACAGTAGTATCCAATGGGATTTTTGAGATCTGCTGTCTTTGGGATCTTGTAGGTCAGTGTTAAAGCATCTGACTGAGGTTCATAGATCTCGGCTCAGTCAGGTAAATCCTTACTGATAATTAAAAAGCAGCAAAACCAGTGTGAATATGTTATAAGCTGATGTTGAGGTATCTCTTCCCAGTTTTCCTTGGGGATCATAGCAGTTTTACTAAAAATTTTTACTAACTTATTCACAATACCTATATCTATATATATCACTGTATCATAAGCCAGTGGTGTTTTCTAAGGGTGGTGAAATACAATAATAGGGAATTATTGGGAATATAATAATTAAAATAACAATGAGTAGGCCCATTATTGTTGGGGTAGTGAAAGAGTGGAACAGATTTTTGTTCACTTTTTATTCTCAAGGGGTGGTGTGTTTTGATGATTTGTTTTTTATTTCTGGGTTTGATGGGTAGGAGTGTTTTGAAATTTTTAATTGAAATACAATGAATAGTGTTATGATTATTGATTTAATATTAATAAATCATGTTGATGCATCCAATTGTGGCATATCACTAAGGAGAGATTCAGACTCTCAGTCTTTAACTTAAAAGGTTAATGCTGTTTAGCTTCTTAGTGATTTTATAGCACTGATGCAGATCATTTTTCGAAACATTTTGGTGGGACTAATTCAGTGACAATGGGCATAAAGCTATGTTTGACCCACAAATTTCTGAGCATTGACCAGAGTACAGTCCTGGTTGTGAGGCTACGATGGTTGTTTGGTTTAGGTGCCCTAAGATGGCATCTGTTTTTAGGCCTAAGGAGGGAACATCTCATGAGTGTAGGACGTCTTCAGATGAGACTAACATTCGGATAGTTATTTCTATAGGCAGGACTACTCGGTTGTCGACTTCTAGAAGTCAAAGTTCTCCTGGTTTTAGGTCTGACGTAGGGATTATGTAAGAGTCAAAGCTTAGGTCTCCGTAGTCTGCATACTCATAGTTTCAGTATCATTGGTGGCCTATTGTTTTAATGGTTAAAGTTGGATTATTGATTTCATCTATTATGTAGAGGATTCCTAATGATGGCAGGGCAATTAGAATTAGAATAGCTGGCAGGATAGTTCAAGTGGTTTCTACTTTTTGGGCCTCCATAGTGCTTGTATGGGTTAATTTAGTTGTTAGTATTGATGAAATAATGTACAATACTAGAGAGCTAATTAAGAATACAATTATTAGTGTATGGTCGTGGAAGTGGAGGAGTTCTTCTATGATAGGGGATGTTGCGTCTTGAAATCCTAGTTGGAAGGGGTAAGCCATAGAGGTATATAGGGGTTTAACCTATAACTTAACTTTGACAAAGTTGTGTAATTTTTACTAGTACCTAGTTTTATTGAAAAGACATAATGGTTATGATATTGGCTTGAAACCAGTTAGAGGGGATTCGATTCCTTCCTTTCTTACTTTAGATTCACATAGGTAGGTTCTTTGAATGTATGCTATGGTGGAGGGCATCCGTGTAATCATTCGAGGTTAGTAGTAGTTAATTCTACTGTTGACACCTCTTGTTTAGATGCAAATGCTTCTCAAATTATGAAGAGTGTTAGTATCGCTGCTGTGGGTGAGATGAAAGATCCTGTAGATGAGATAGTATTTCCTGTTGTGTATGCGTCTGGATAGTCCGAGTAGCGTCGTGGTATTCCTGAGAGACCGAGAAAGTGTTGTGGGAAGAAAGTTTTGTTGACGCCTATGAATATAATTGTGAAATGAATTTTTGCTCAGTTTGGGTTGAGTGTATAACCTGAGAATAAAGGGAATCAGTGGACAAATCCCCCTATGATAGCTAAGTCTGCTCCTATCGATAAAACCTAGTGAAAATGTGCTGTACTACATAGTAAATATCGTGAAGTACAATATCTAGGGATGAATTGGCGATATGATTCCTGTTAGGCCTCCTACTGTGAATAAGAAAATGAAGCCCAGGGCTCATAATATTGCTGGTGATCATTTAATATTTCCTCCATGAAGAGTTGCTAGTCAGCTGAATACTTTTACGCCAGAGGGGATAGCAATAATTATAGTGGCTGATGTAAAATATGCTAAAGAATAGGATCCCCTCCTCCTGCAGGGTCAAAGAAAGCAGTGTTTAGGTTACGATCTGTAAGTAGCATGGTAATATCTGCTGCTAAGACTGGGATTGCCAGTAGGAGAAGTACTTCTGTGATAAGAACAGATCAAACGAACAATGGTGTTTGCTATTGGGACTGGCGGTTTCACGTTAATGATTGTGGTAATGAAATTGATGGCGCCTGAGATTGAAGCTACACCAGCTAGATGGAGAGAGAAAATGGTTAAGTCAACAGAAGCTCCTTAGTTCTTATATACATTTTTTATTGAGGTGTAATGGACAATTAGCACAGTGAAATTTATTTTAAATTAAAATTTTTTTTTATTTAAACTTTAGTTACAGCTCTTTTAAGGAAGCTTAAGCAGCAGTCCAGGGAAAGTGTTGAAGAAAAACGACCTCGATTATTAAAAGCCCTGAAAGAGGTAAGCCATATTTCCTTGCTGATTTTGCAACTAAAGAGTAATTGTATGTGTACTTTTAAGAATTTTTTTAATAGAGTATAATTTCTTACTGATTATTAAGAGTCAAGAAATGATAAAATTTCTGCTTGAATTAAGCAATAATGACCTAAGAAAATTCTCTGATTATAATGTATAAATGTAATCTTATGGGAAGTGCCATTTAGTTTGAACTAGGAAGGTAGATAAAGAATTATTGCTTTCAATCAGTAAGAGCTCTAAGAAAAAAGGAGATAAATCATAATTAATGGCAATAGTTTTCCTTTGTCCTTTGGATTGGATGGAAGATTCTCTAAGAGCTGAAGCCGCTGCTGCTAGCAGGAACGGTTTGCATTTTCTTTATATAACAAAACTCTTTTTGTCTGTCTTGCTTCATAATGGTAAGAACTGGGTGTGCTGGTACAGAAAGGGAGAGAGGTTTGTTTTTGTTATTTCTTCCTCTGTACTTTTGATGCCTGAAAGAACTGTGGGAGAAAAACAGACCTATCATGACGAATATGTCTTCTTTTAGATGTGCTTTTGTTTTTCACTTGTGAGATCTCAAGAGATAAATTTTTTTTGAGAATATTTGATCATAATTCCCTTAACAGTTACAGTCTTTGGTGTGTAGCTTCTAATTTATGAAATAAAAATTTTCTCTATAGATCTCATATGATAGCATATTATTCCAGATTTAGTAAATTTATGTTATCACTTTATAGAAAAAAAGTTTTTATTGCAGTGGGTGATTTTTTTAGACCATTATGAGACTACACAAATAATTATTTTGGATGTCATTTTTTATGACACTTCTAAAGTTAACTATTTTTACAAGAATACTTATTTTGGTTATGGTGAGAAATGGAATATTTATTGATGCAAATCTAAAGATTGTCAGTTTCAGATATGTTCCTGTGTGATTAAAATGTTCTTATAAAATATATAGTGGTGTGTTTTTTCCCTTGGAGACAAGTGTAGTAATGTGTGCTACTGTAATGTTTTATTTTAAGTAATAACCATATTTTTTTCTTTCTCCAACTCCAAACATTGAATTATTCCCTATTCCTGGCATTAGACCTTTAATGATAACAGATTCTTTTTTTAAAAAAGCAAAATATTACGTAGATATAAGAGCTGTTAACGAGGGTGCATTCAGTAATTATTTATATTTCATTTCTCAGCTAGGTGACTTTTATCTAGAACTTCACTGGGATTTTCAAAGCTGGGGTAAGAATGTGCTATGTTTTGCTATAAAATATGTGTGCATACAGAAATACCAGTGCAAAAATTACTGTTATCCAGAAGTGTTATCCCAAATTTGATACTTGCCCTCAGCAAAATTAAATAGTTTTCATCATGTTGTACCTAAGGGTTATAAAGCTCTGTAGTAATACTTAATTATCCTAACGTGATTAGTAACTTTCATAATTCTTATTTTTAAGATTGAAAATTGTCTTAAGGTTTTTTAAAACATAATGCAGGTTTAAATATGATTACAATTTAATATAAGGAATTTTCAGAGAGAAGAGAAGAATAATTATGGAATTATTAGATTAGTGAATTTAAGGAACTTCAAAATACAGTGCTTAGAACCCTGAATGTGAAGAATTTTGTTAACATTATTTACTTTTGTATATTTTATCTTCTTTCAATCATTTTTGCCAATTTTATTGCATACTTTATAGCCACTGTCTTAACATACTGTTTGGTTGCACACTGTTCCAGTTATTTATGAAGCACCTTAATTGCTAGATATTTTACAGTCATTTATTGATTTACCTTAGCAAGCTAAGTTTTTTCCCTCCCCGTTTTAAACATGAGTCCACTTAAGGAGAAAACCTTCATGTCCAAATTGGAAGTTTGATCCTAATGACCTTTGCTTTACTAACTAAACAACTACAAAAACAACCAAATTTTGTTTTTTTTAAAAAAAATTTTTGTTCAAATATAATCTATATCTAGGTTTGCATATAATGAGTTTACATGTGTTTTTCAAAGCATCTGAATTATTTCTTACGATGTAATGATATTTGAATGCTAAGTGATATTTATCCCCCAAATAATCATAAAAATAAATCATAAAATAATTATAAAAATAAATCAGATATTTACAACTATAGAAACCATTGTATATGTTTCATGTGAATACTTTCAAACCCTTTTGAGTGCTTACAAAAGTGTGTGTGTGTATGTACACACAAATACATATATATAGCCTCAGCATTAGTTTTTTTTTTTAAATGGGATCATACTATTATGTAATTATACAGTTTGTCATTATTACTTTGTGTATCTTAAGTATCTTACCATATTTGTTCATGAGGAAATACTTTATTTTTTTAACAGCTGCAGAATACTGTACAGCATGGATGATTAAGATTTTCTGAATATAAAGTTTTAATCCCTAAATGTAATCAGTTCTTTCCAACATTGTTACAGCTCTAACTCATAAGGCTAGTTTTGGCTCCATCAAAATCACACATGAGTTTGTTACTCTGATAGGCCTACTTTGCCTTTATGTTTTATATATCTTTCAGAAGTCCCGGGGTCCTAGAACACTGAGAGAAAAAGAGTTTTGTAGTAGCTTTGTGTAATAAAATAGCTCCAACTCAGATTGGTCTGAAGCCTGAATACTAGTTTGTCATCTCATTTTTTTCCATCTGTAGAGACACCAAGTCCTACTTGGTGATCTTAAACTGAGGTTGTCCCTTGAGTATATTGGCTCTTTAACTGATTCTCTTAGTAATTGTTAGTGGTTTGAATTCTAAAATAGTCAATTTATCTTGCTGAGCAAAATGTTTTAAAATATTTTAAAAGTGACATTTCAGTAATATGAAGTAATAGAAATGGACATTAATCACTCCTGAAATTGTGCATATGTCTATAAACACATTATAAATGCTGCATAATCAAATTTGTGATGCAACCACTCAGGTACTTGTTGAAAGTATCGCTTCTTTGAAAACTTGACTTTGATACAAAACGTAAGCCATGTGTTTTATTGTTGATAAAGGATTTTACTGATTTCATGTCAAAACTATTAACATCTCATGGTTAGAAGTCATGCAATTCTAAAAACTAAAACTCATTGACTAGATTTAGCTTAGACACTTTGGATTTAAAAACACTGGATAATCTCTATTATTAGATTCGATTATCAAGGTTTTTTTCTAGAGTAGGCATGTTTCTTTCCCTTGTCAAAACCCCTAATTTAAAAACAAAAAAAGCAACCCAGAAATAAGGGGAGGCTAAGAAATATTGAGAATCCAGGGTTCAGTTTAATCTAGGAGTAGTGGAGCATGCACACTCTTCTCTTCCCTATTCTGCTTCATTCAGCGTTTGGCTGAAAGTAGCCTCAGACCTGGTTAATGGCAAGTCTGAAGGCAACTAACCTATTCCTGCTTGGGTTTTTATGTATCAAAAAGCTTTGAGTTGGAATCAGAAGTCCTGGTTCATAACTATTAGACATGGCAAATCACACAACTTTTCAGAGCTTCAATATATTCGTTTTTAAAATGGGGACGATAATAACTGCTCTGTCTGTTGCAGACTTTGGTTTTGGTGTGGATGAAGTGAAATGTTTTTTAAGGAAGCCCTTTATACACTGTAAAGTGTTAAATAATTTATAGTATCATACTGACTACTTCAAATTTAGTGTTGTGCATATGACACATTTCAGCAGAAAAACTAATTGCTTTTTATTTCTTTATCTCATAATCTACAGAATATCCATCCTGTATTTGGGACTGTTATTTGCATATCATAGATGCAAAACATTAGGCCTAGAAACTCTTCTTAAAATCAGGGAGTAAGTGATAGCAAACCCAAAATTAAAATTGAGAAACTCTTCATTTTTAAGCTCAGTGAATTATGCTATCTTTGGAGTACTGTGTTAGACTCTCAGATTATGCTGAGATAAGATATAGAGAGCTTAATTGTTCAATTTACATGGGGGAGGTAAAAGTCGTCACAGAATTGGGACAATGCAAATTGCTCTATTTTTGGAATGCATTAGAATCTAGCAGAAATCTTTTTTTGCTCGATACTTCTTCTTTCTTTTTTTTCTTAACTTTTGCTTCTCAATCTCCAAGCTTCTTTTTTTTCATATCCTGTTTATTGTTTTACATAGACAAGGTTAACATCTTTAAATGTTCTTCAGAAACATTATTTTCAATTACTACAAACATATTCTACAATTCTCCTTGTTTTATTTCTAAGTGGCTTTTTTTTCTACTGCATTCGATTATTTTCTTGGGATTTATTTGTGAAATAATTTTTGAAATGATTTATGAAAAATTACTTCCAAGCTTCTTATTTTCTCTCTGCTTTCCTCTCTTCCTCCTTTTCTGATTTTTGATAATCAGATTCAGATTTTGATATGATTCTAAATTTTGTTTTTGTAGGTTACCATAGTAATTCAAAAGATGTAATAAATTAAGCTAAATGAAATTAACTTAGAGTTCTGTCTTCTTCTGATCATCTTTTTCATGGTATACCAAATATTTCAGGACAGGAAAACTCGGTCTCAATTAATGAGCATGAAAGAAGAGCTTTGATCATTTACATCTATACTATTACTGTTCCTCTCAACTTCCAGTGTTTCATATAAGGAAACATTTTATCAGAAAATGATTTTTTTATATTTTTTGACTAGGGTTAACTCTTAGTTGGTATTCCCTCTGTGCAGTAAAATTTCTTATTTTTGTGCAATAAAATGTCTAGAAAACTATCTTCAATGCTAGAAATCATTTTGAATTAAATGACCTTGAAGGAGTTAAAAAAGGCATTGATATAGTAGGTGTACCTTTAATGTTACATAGAAAATATTGATGCTTTTGAAAAAGTTAACTGAAAAACTAGGCTTTAATTTTCTCAAAAGTCTTTGTTTCTTTCTAACCTAGTTTGATTTATCACCTATTTTTAAAACACTGGATATTGTAAAATATACATGTAATATATCTTATACACACACACACTTATCATACGCATGTACATGTGATATGATCTTAATTTCAAGAATTTTGAGTTTGACATTTTTTTGTGTGTGTGGTAGTTTATTATAGCCTGTTATACAGATTTATTCATCCATAAGATGACTTGTATTTCCCTAAAATATAGCAGATAGTAAATAATAAAAAACAATCAGAATATAGCTTATGATATGAATAAGAGCAACACTGGAATGTAGAAAACTATAGGTAAATAGTATGATTCCATTTTATAGATTTTGAAACTGAGGTTCAGTGAGCTTAAGTAGCCAAAGTTACATATTTGGGATTTAAACTCATATTCAACTGCTTAGCTTTAAAGTGCCTCTTTCTACTATACACATTACTTTCCTGCTATTTAATCATATTATATTTAAAGGATCAGATGGGATCCAGGTCCATCTGGTTACCACCATAGGGCACTGTTTTCTTATCTGTAATAATATCCTGCAACATGTACCTAAGAGTGGCATCATATCAACTCTGCTACTCTTGTATGTGTTTATGGGTGGGTGGGTAGGGGTCCAGTGTGGTGGGTGATTACAATTAAATAGTAGACATTTGAAGTTGCTCAGAATTGCTTTATATATTAAGTGGAAAAGTACAATTTTAAAGGAAATTATTACAATTTTCATGAATTAGTAAAATGTTTACATTATTCTTCTAATTTAAAAATTTGTAACACCTTAGAACTTTAGGTGGTTATTTTTTACCTTTTCTTTTTAAAAATACAGTGCCTTTGCTTTCCCGAATTCTGCCTTCTGATGCATGTAAAATATACAAACAAGGTATCAATATCAGGTAAGGTGATTTGATTTTTTTCTGAGTAACAGAAAATTGAGATTTAGAGGAAGCTTTTCTTTCTGTAGTAATATCCTACATTTAGATGTAGTATTTTATAACTTAAACATGCTTTAAAATATTCACAATATTTTATCTCATTTGAGACCTACTACAGATCAGCAACCAAAGGCATATTGTTTTGACAAAAACAAAGGTATTATTCTTATTCAACTACAGACGATCTAGAAGGCAGACTGTGAAGGTCATGATATAATGCTGAGAAGATTTAGGATGGTCATCTGCCTAATCCTGGCTTTTTAAGGAATAATGGACACATAAGGAAGACCCAACTCTTGTCCTTTTCTTCTCCATCCCCCTTCTACCCTTCCCCATCTAATTACCCATCCATGCCTCTGTCCATTCGTCTATTCACTTATCTATCCATTCTAGTGGAACACTTTAAGGCTAATTTTAATTTTCTTCTATTCCCTTTTAAAACTAAGATTGATGTTTGGGTCTGATGGAAAATCTGTTTTTACTGATTTCAGAATTTTACTTCTATCATTCCTTAGATCTTTAGCTTTATATTAATATAGGTATGTTTATAAGTTAAATGTATGAAGGCCATATATAATGCTAGTAAATATGCCAACTAACATAGATATACGTATGTATTACTACATTTATAAATTATATATCTATAAAATTTTTTATATCTATGTCTTTATATATTTCCAGAATATTAATTTGGATATGTAAGGGTCTAGAACTAGAAATAATCTTGAGAGATTATCTCATATAATCTCTTAATTTTATAGATGATAAAGTTCAGAGAAGTGAAGTGATTTTTACAAGAGCATATTGCAAATTAGTGGCTGAGCCAGGACCTCTGACTTCCAGTCAGTTCTTACCATGTCACAAGGCAGGAATTTAAAAAAATCAACCTCTTTATGAGATTTATTATGCAATATGTTGAATTACAGTGAAGAGGTAACCTTTAGTTGGAAGTGAGTTCTAGGGTAGTTATTCTCAAGCAATAGAATTTGATTAAGATAGAAGTTTCTGGGTTTTGTTTTTAAAAAATAACCACCTCAGATGTTTCTAATTGTGAAAGTGCTCATGCACATTAAATTCATGATCATTATAGAAACGTTGGAAAATATAGAAAAATGTAGAAGAAAAACTAGGAAAGGATTTAATAATGGTGTAGATTTAATTTAGCAGCCTATTGTTAGCAATATACTACGGTTTCATCAAAGAATTATCAACTTAAAAATGTTTAATGTGAGTGCTTGCCAAAGGTGGTAGTTAATGTAGGAGAATAGTATTATCTTCCATGTGCTACTTTAAAAAATGGTTGGTTTTAGTTCTGTTTGATTCTTAGATTTAGGAAAAAAGGAACTTCTTTCTTTTAAAAAATTGTTTCACATTAATATATGACTTTTAAAAGTAAATGATATGATGCATATTTCATAACAAATATAGATAATAAAACCACAAAATGGTTAAAATAGAGACATGAGAATAAAAGCCTGAAGGAGAATAGTTGTGTCAGAGAATGTAGGTTGAGGGGAAGCTACTGTAATTTAGCAAAACACTCAGACCTGGGGCTTACCAGCAGCTGAAGATGAGGAGAAAGGTGATAGGTTCTAAAGCTCTCTTCCCAAGGAGGCTTTACCAGATTAATGGAGAGGCTAGCTTTTAGGATGGATGGCAAAGGTTTTTTTACATAGATGACAAGAATCTATTTAAGGAAAAAAAACCTGTTAACATTAAATAAAAACTTTCAAATTTGAACATCATGAGATGATTAGTTTTTTTAAAAATCACTTCAAATGAAGTTGAATTTTAAATTATGTCCAAGGAAATCTTTAAAGTTTGCTTGTATCTCGTGACAGCCATGTGATCATTTAAAATATCTTCTCTGATCTCAAGGAGAAATTAATACTTTAGTAGAAATTGGAAAATATGAGCAACTTTATTGTTGAGAATACTAACAAATACTTTCACTATTAATATTAGTAATGATGAGGTAATGTGTAACTACTGAGTGAAATGATCATGCAAACTTTGCCTCGTTTCAGGCTTTTGTCTCAAGGGAAGGCTCTGTTTCCTTTTTCTGTGTTACTTGGCATTTTTCAAGTTTTTATCTCAAAAAGAATATTTTTCTATTCAAATTTTTGCATTGGTATAAAGAAGTTTTTGTTCTTCTTGGATAACTACATAGCAAAAATAGAAAATATTACATGGAAAATAAAAAATATTTAGGCTCATAGGCTTAAAGTCAAGGACTAGTTAATACCTTAAAAAAGCATCATGATAAATTATATCATTATAAGTATTGTGATACAGCTTAGTAGGCCATCTAATATGTCAGGGATATTGCAGAAGATGTATTAGATAGTTCTCTTTCAGCTGCAAATTATAAAAACACAAGTGAAATAAAAATTGACTTTATTACAGATTTTAGGTGTGACTAGATCTAAGAACTCAAATGTCACCATGTCAGTCTGTCTTTGTCTCTCTGTCTCTTTGTGCATCTCTTCCCTCACTATTCCCACCCCCACCCCTTGCAGCCCACTACCATCCACCCAGAATGGGCAAGAAGGGAAGGAGGCAGAAGACTGTACTGGCCCATTTCTTCTTTTATGTGGGGTGTAGAGTTCCTTGGTAGCTGAAGCTTGGAGTCCAAATAGGCCACTTATATCAAATGATCTGTTCCTTTTTGACACTGTCAGTAGCCTGCACTTTATAGAGGTAAGGGACGAGCCCCTTTTATTAGCATTATTTTCTCTTATCCCACATGTACAAGCAATAGCAGGATGTGTTTAGTGTATAGTAGTAGGCACTAGAATTGGACCAGGAGCTAGAATTCAGCTATAAGGTAGCAGGCAGGGTTCTCTCCTATGGGAGTTGGTGACTTGCTCTTTTTGGCACTTCTTGATTTCATTCTGAGGGATGTGTATATTTTACATGGCTCAGCAAAGAGCCCCTTATATGTCAGGTAACGTACTTCCCTGTTTGCTCTGGGTCATTTCTGTTGTCCTGGTAAAACTATTAATAGTATCACCTTCACTTTTAAAAGTTATTAGTTTTGGTGATAAATTATATGTAACCCTAGTTATTCTTTTGATAACAGCATGTGAGATATGTTTCATTTCTCAGCTTTTTCTGTGTAGGAAAACCAAGAATGCCCACTTACTTTGCCTTGTCTGGTATGAGAACTGAAAAACCTACAAAGTAATGAATACGTATAGTTGTCTTAGAAACTCAGTAGCCAGGGTGGGTCTCTCACAAAGAGTTAAAGCACTTCCCTTTGGTGTGATCAGCATTTCTTAACAGCTGGGTCAACCCATTTCTTAGATTAAGGACTGTGTTTTCAGCTGCCAGTCAGAGAGATCCCGATGTGGTGATCTCCTATGAAGCCTTGTGCGAGATTGAAGCACTTCAGGGTACTTGGAAACTTTTCCATTCCAGTATTCTTCCTAATTTCAGCAAGTAGTGATTTGTGGAATTTATGTGAGACCAACACATTGGGCTAGACCATGACAGATCTTGGTTACCAAAGAGCACAATAAACCCAAAAGTGTATGAATCCGTGAGTATTTGACATAGGAATGATCCATAATCCACAATGATCTCAGGCTGCGGGGATCTTGGAAAGGAGAATTCTGGGAAAGAGAATGCTAATCGGAATCTGGGAAGTAAAACAGAAAGGCCAAGAATTTGGATTAAGTTAAATGGTTTGTCAAGTTGAAGGATGAAGTGAGTTTTGGTACTGGATGGCATAGATGTAGATCAAAAAGGCGAGACTGTAGACACATAGTCCTTAGTTCAATAATGTGGTCCACCCTTTGCTGTACCCCTCTTAGGCACTCTGCTGAGCTAGCAACATGGTCTTAAGGGATTGAAGAATGTTAGACAGGTCTGCTTTCCTTGTCTGCCCTTACCAGTTGAAGTAACTTTTATGCAGTTGGTACAGTAAGGGAAATGGTAGGGAATAAGGGTACAGTTAGGTAAATGCTTCAACGATGAGGAAGCAGGCTTTTTCTTGCTGGATTAATGAAGTATGTATTCAGAAAAATGAAATATAGGTAAAATGGAATATATATTTAAATATTCTTTTGATGTTTTTTAATAAGATATTTTAAATTTAGCTTTTATCTCTAAATTTGACTTTGAAATATGGTATTATTATCTTGGTTTGAGTTTAGAAGGAATAAAGCTTGTTTAATTATTGTAGAGTTTTATCGAAATTGTATTTGTCAGAATTTCTCATCTACCCATCTTTCACAGGCTTGACACTACTCTCATAGACTTTACTGACATGAAGTGCCAACGAGGGGATTTAAGCTTCATTTTCAATGGGGATGCGGCACCCTCTGAATCTTTTGTAGTATTAGACAATGAACAAAAAGTTTATCAGCGAATACATCATGAGGTGAGCATGTTGTCTTATCAGTATTCCTCTAAGTGGTTTTAAAAAAAGCCTACGTATGCAACCAAGCCTCAGTGTAATTGTTTTAAAAGGCAAGTATAATTGAGGTGGTTCATTACCAAAGCTTTCATTTCCTTACCACTGGCTTTTTAAAAAAATTTTATCGTCTGGTCTCAATCCTGACCAATCCATTGAGTCTGTTTGCTTAAAATTCACTCTAGTTAAATGAACTCCAACTTCTCTTAGTTCTTGTTTATTGAACCTGTGCTGGCCCTTTCACCATTTGTTACCTTGCGACCTTAGTTTCTTTTAATGTTGCTGACCATCTCTATCTCAGTAATATGAACAACTTTGTTAGCTCTCTCTGTACTCTTCTGCTTTTCCTAACTCTATGGGTACCTTTCTTTTTTCTGTCTTCTCCCTCTTAGAGTACAAAATATTCTTCTTTCTGTCACATCGTATCTGCATGTTGGTGTTGCCTCGACAAACACCATTGAAAAACCATATGCACCATTATCGTTATCCTTTGTTCCCTGAATGTCCTTTCCCTGCTATAAACCAAAGAAAAAGCTTTTCCAGAATCTATATATTGATAGTCCTACAAAGTCAGCGTTTTGTTTTGTCACTGTTGCATTTATTTTGTTTTTATTATTTCCCCACCTTGTCATTCACCGCGTCTTGTGGCTCCTTCCTCAACATCTCTTAGATTAGACCTTCCTGCTATCATATCTGTTGATGAGATGTATGTGTACTATTGAAGTAAATAGTTTTCTAACTGGCACTGAGCAATGAAGATTTAGATTGGAGGAGGAAAAGAATCAAAGTCATTCCTTGTGGAGGAAACAGGATGAATAAAATGAGGGAAGTAGGAATGAGAATGGTTGGTTTAGGAAACAGAAAAGAGGCCTGACTGCAGTGAAGGTTTCTCTTATTGAGCCTGGGAACATGGTTTCTGGAAGGCCTTAAAAGCCAGATAGGGGCCAGCCCACTGGTGTAGCGGTTAAGTTCGCATGTTCCGCTTTGGTGGCTTGGGGTTTGCCGGTTTGAATCCCGGGTACAGACCTACCCACTGCTTGTCATGCCATGCTGTGGTAGGTGTTCCACATATAAAGTAGAGAAAGATGGGCATGGATGTTAGCTCAGGGCCAGTCTTCCTCAGCAAAAAGAGGAGGATTGGTGGCAGATGCTAGCTCGGGGCTAATCTTCCTCAAAAAAAAAAAAAAAAAGCCAGCTAACATAACTTATGGTCTGCTGTAGGTGGCAACAGAGAGTCATAGATTCTTAAACAAGGTATTGATATGATCCAAAAGTAATTTAAGTGAATTAATCTTATATATTTCTTGCACTTTCCCTCCTTCCCTCCCTTCCTCTCTCAAACATTTATCAAGGATGTAATAAACGCTAGACACTGCTAGGTTCTATAGACAGTGATATTGTATTAATAGTGTATATCAATTACTATCATAGTTAAGCATTAATTGCCAGCATTTTGGGACTAGAATTTAAGTGCTTTACAGCTCTTCTCATTAACTCCTTAAAATAACCTGTCAAAGTAAGTAGTTTTATTGTCTCTGTTTTACAGATGAGAAAATTGAGGCTTAATAGATGTTAAATGACGTCTCCAAGATCGCACAGTTAGTGTGCAAGATGGACTGGGAAAGGGACAGGTCGGAGGCGGGGAAATTATGTGAGAAGTTTTCACAGTTCTACAGTTGAGAGGTGATGAGGATCTTTACGAGGATGATGTAGTGAATAATTAAGAAAGAGAACGTATGATTTACATTCCCAAGAATGAAATAAAAGGACTTGCTAATAGTTTGTAGTGAATTAGGAATTGGAAAGATTTAAGGATGAGTGTAGTGGAGTGATGGTGGCACCACTGATAGAATTGGGACATTGGAAGATGGAATAGGTTTGGGTTTTCGATGACGTTCATTTTGAGTCCAGTGCTAAAATCAATATACTTGTTTCAACCCTCTGTTTATTAGACTTCTCTGAAGTATTTGCTATTGTTGGTAACTCAGTTTTTAACATTTCGTTCCTTTGTGATTTGACCTTGGTCAGTTGTTCTTTTCTCCTCTCTCCTTCTTATTCTCCTTTGCCTTTTTCTTTTTCTCTGCTCACCTCTTGAATATTCATATGCCCTTGATGTGGTTCTCATTTTTACAAACTGTCAGAATAATCCCTTCCTTTCCCACAGCTCTACCTCTCTCCTATAGATTGGTGATTCACAAGTAGGTATTTGTATCCCAGACAGATTTTCTGAGTAGAGACCTATATATTTGCCTAATAGATAGCATATATGTCTTCCAGGTACCTCAAAATTCAGCTCATCTAAGACTAACTCATATTTTCCCTCCAAAATTGCCCTTTTCCCCATCTTTTCTTGTACTCCGTGCTTCCTAATTAGAGAACACGTGTGGTCATTTCTGTCCCCCTAATGTCTTATCATTATCCCTTTTTTATTCATGGTTACTGCCATAATTTAAATATTCATTTTCTCTCAACTGGACTATTGCAAAAAGCCTCATAAATGATCTTCCTGGCCCCCTTCTTGTCTGCTTCTAAATTATCCTGCATATTGGAGATTGAACATTAGAAACAAATTTATGAAATCTACCTTCGTTAAAGACACTTTAAAAGATCTCTGTTCCTTAAAGAGTGAAATCCAAACTTCTTAGCACAGCGTGGTTCCTTCTGTGACCTGGCTTTTGCTTGCTTTTCCAGCCTTTTTATTACCTTGCTATCTTTGATACTGATATCTTAGATACTTAGAGCTTAGATCATATTGAGCTCTTTGCAATTTTTCAGATGAGTCACGGTATTTAGTGTTTTGTTTCTTTGTTCATGTTGTTTCTGCTTCTGGAATACCCTTCTTGTACCCTCATACCCCTGGGGCACCTGCTTAGTGTTACTTCCTCCCCTGTGAGATGACTATTGTTTTATGTTCCCACTAAATCTGGTACCATGGAGCCTCTAATGCTGTGTTTGTTTATAATCACTTTCTTCCTCTATTGGGCTAAACTCCTGATGGTTATGGGGTTTTTTAGTTGTATTCTCTGGTACCTAATAAAGCATCAGTACATTCTAGGCCAGAGTTTAGCAAACTCTTTCTGTAAAGGGAGAGAGAGTCAATATTTTAGATATTTAGATATGTTTGTGGGCCATATGGTCTCTGTCACAACTGCTCAACTCCTCTGTTACTAGCATAAAATCTATTTATAAAAACAGTGGATGGACTGGATTTGTCCTGCTGGCTATAGTTTGCCGACCTTTATTCCAGACACTTGGATATTTATTAAATAATTTGACCCCTTGCGTATTAAATGACAACAGGATAGCTAACTAGGCAACAGATGTCTTGGAAATATGGTACTTAAAGAGAAGACAGAGATTAAGGCTAGTGGTGTATTAACTGATGTTATAGTATTGATGAAATCACCAAAGGACTGGTATTTAGGGTATATGGGTGTGTATATTTTATGTCTAAGAAAATACGTAAAAGCTAGATTTTGAGCAATAATCCTCAAGGCAGGGAATACTTGTTACTTATGCTAATATGCATATATAAGTAGTAACTGTTCAATAAATGTTTGTTGAATGAATGTAATTAACAATAGGTCTTTTACAATGATGTCTGTAGGAGATGGGCCGACTATGATTTGTAGAAGATTTCTGTTCCAAAAGTTTATTTGGAAATATGGTGTTTGAGACTTAAGGCAAATTTCTTTCTCTTTTTTTTTGAGGAAGATTAGCCCTGAGCTAACATCTGCCACCAATCCTCCTCTTTTTTTGCTGAGGAAGACTGGCCCTGAGCTAATGTCCATGCCCATCTCCCTCTACTTTATATGTGGGTCACCTGCCGCAGCATGGCTTGACAGGTGGTGCATAGGTCCATGCCTGGGATCCTAACCAGCGAACCCCTGGCCGCCAAAGCGGAACATGCGAACTTAAGTGCTGTGCCACTGGGCTCATCCCAAAGCAAATTTCTTCATAGACAGTGTTATATATAATGTTGTTCTCAGCTAATACATAAAATCCTAGTTGATTTGTATGTTTGAAGCATAATCTTTAACAATTCTGTATAATCCTTTTATATCCCTTTTTTCTTAGGACCTTGTGGTCCTAAGTATCAGAGAATCTCTCATGGTCTGTTACAGAATAGAATCTCATATGCCTACTCCCCTGCTCTCTGTACCTGATCACTTAGACTTCTGTCCTTGAAGCAAGCACAGAGCTTTCTTTTTTTCTCATTTAAAAAACAATTATTATTGGGACCAGCCTAGTGGCATAGCAGTTAAGTTTATGCACTCCACTTTGGCAGCCTGGGGTTCACTGATTTGGATCCCGGGCGCAGAACTATGCACTGCTTATCAAGCCATGCTGTGGCAGGCATCCCATATATAAAATAGAGGAAGATGGCCATGGATATTAGCTCGGGGTTGATCTTCGTCAAACAAAACCAAAAGCAAAAAACCAACAACAACAAAATTAATAATTATTGGAGGCTGACCCCATGGCGTAGTGGTTCAGTGGACTCTGCTTCAGTGGCCTAGGTTCATGGGTTTGGATTCTGGGTGTGGACCTACACCACTCATCAGCCATGCTGTGGCAGTGACCCACATATAAAGTGGAGGAAGATTGGCAAAGATGTTAGCTCAGGGCTAATCTTCCTCAAGCAAAAAATATTATAATAATTATTGGTCAAGTTTTATATGCCAGCACTGGGAAATATGTAGAGAATAAAACCTGAACCAAGGGTACTTACTTAGTTTGGAAATCATGGGTTGATATTTGTGGATTCCTTTTCTTTCTTTAAGGAATATAGAGAAGATCCCTTCTGGCCTCCTTTCCTTTCTTTCCTCCTTCCTCTTTTCCTTCCCTCATTCGCTCTTTCCTTCTCTCCCTTCCTTCCTTCCTTCCACTTAGAACTACTGGGAAGCAAAGGCTCAAATGGTAGCTGTGGGTCTTTGGATTAAAAATAACTAAAGTAAGAGTCATCTGAATGTAAAGAAAACAGACGTTCCTGTGGGCGTTTTGTCTCAGACCTGTTAACTTAATTCTTAAAGTAATCTTTACCATTGCTCTGCGTATTCTGTCTTTCTGTAATGGGTGGTCTAGCATTGTTTCCATTACACGTCTGTAGCAGTGTAAGAGTACTGTATTTCATGTGTCCTGTATTTGTAGGTTCATAGTTAATCATAGTTGTAACTTATTTAGATATATGAAGTTTAAAATCTGTATTTGTTTTTAGAATAAGTAGCACTTCACATTTTTTAGAATCTTTTTTGTTTTTTTAAAATTCATAACATTTTAATTGTTGATATTTTCATATATAGTACTAATAACCTTTGAAAACCTAGACTCTTATATTTAACTTTTGCCCCCACGCCAGGAATCAGAGATGGAAACGGAAGAAGAGGTTGATATTTTGATGAGTAGTGATATTTACTCTGCAACTTTATCAACCAAATCGATTTCTTTTACACGTGCCCAAACAGGATGGCTTTTTCGGGAAGATAAAACAGTATGTGAAATCTAGATTTTTCAACTTTAAAAATTGTTTAGTATTTAATGTTGCAAAATAATGTGATGGAAATTCAGGAAGAAGTAGCTTACTGAATTGTTTTCAAGTGGTTTATTCTCTCCTCCTTGAATTCAGACAGGGAATTATAATGGATGGTTACAGAGTTGGAAGATATTCTTACGGAAGCCGGGAGAGAAAGTTCAGTTCGTTTGAATTCTTTGTTGGGAAAGATTCTTGTTGTCAGCTGCCTTCTTATTATACAGGGAGCAGTGTCTTCACTTGATTCCATTACATTTCTAATGTTTTGTTCCTTCAGAAGAGCACAAAGAGGGATACACTTTTGAATTTATTTCCCTGGACAGTTTTTCCTTTCTGCTTTTAGACTTCTAAACTATTTACTTACCAGTATCTGTTTCTTAGTATTCCATATATGTGACTAAAATTAAATAAGCTTACATTTCTACAACACTGTCATTAAATCTCAATGGAGGTTTCCCCATTAGTGAATTGTAAATTCTTTCCGTAATTTCCATTTCATCTGTAAGCAAAAGTTTATGTAAGGCTGTTCAAAATATATTAAAAAAAATTCAATTAGATGTATAAAGAAGCATTTTAAACAACTGTAAAGTTAAGAATAAGTAACCAGGGGCCCGCCTGGTGGCGCAGTGGTTAAGTTTGTGTGCTCTGCTTTGGGGGCCCGGGGTTTACCAATTCGGATCCTGGGTGCAGACCTATGCACTGCTTATCAAGCCATGCTGTGGCAGGTGACCCACATATAAAATAGAGGAAGATGGGCATAGATGTTAGCTCAGGGCCAATCTTCCTCAGAAAAAAAAAAAAGAATAAGTAACCCTATCAGATAAGGGCCAGAATTTATTGATTTTAAAAATTATATTTATCTTTTATTACACGCAGTAGAAATGACTATATTTTCACTGGAAAAACAAAAACAGCCTGGATTAGTCAGGGTTCTCTGAGAAACAAAATCAATAGGAGATCTCTCTCTCTTTCTCTTTGTATGTATCTACATATAGATATGTCCACACATATAGATATAGCTATGTAGATAAGATTTCAAGAACTGATAAATCACCTGAGTATTTCCCAACCACAGAAAAATTCTCACTATGAAATCTAGGCTCATCAACTTTGTTCTCTAACCCTATTTGGCAACAAATAGCATTATAGAATTCCCAATTGTAAGATCCTACACAGTAATCCATTTGTTGCTTCAAAGTCTTATTTGTTTGTACTCTGTTCTTCTGGACAGCATTAGAAGGATCACTTCAAGAGAAGATAAAAATTGAAGCTGCTTTTCATCTATTGCTACTGCTAAGCAGCTCAAAGCTCTTGAACAGTGTCTAGGTGATCTTCTTAAATCTTTGACAGGTAAGGAGGGAGTCAGTAATGCTTATGGTTCCCATTTTGTAGGTAGAAACAGGTACAAAATGCTTTGCTTTCTGGTGACCGGTAAGGAGGCCATGGAAAGCGAGGTGGACATGGTCACAACTCTATACGCATAGTTTTGGAATGCCAGAAAACAGCAACAAGATGGAGACCAAGTGATTTGCATACAGTAGAAATGGGAAGCTTGTTTTCAGTAAGTTGTTGATCGTTTTTTTTGAAGTAAAGTATTTCAAACTCTGACCATCTGTGAGTGAAAAAGGTGAAGGTTAGTGTTGAAGGAGGACTTCACTGAAAGGAAATAGCTCTTTTCTTGCTGTCCTGTATACCACTTGAGTTTCCCTCTCCCCAGTCTATAATGTAAACACTTCATTGTATTGGTGAGCAAGACTACTCTGTTGTTCTCTCTTCTTTATTGAAAGCAGCAAGCAACTGTAACTGGAAGTTTGATCCTGTTAGAGAATAGAGTATTGGAACAGGTAATTAATTCTAGTTGTACTAGAGATTATTATGTGACTTAGACTATTTCTTTTACTCCACTTTTTTTTCTATCTATAAAATGGGAACAGTAATTATCCCTGACCCCTCCTTGTTACTCATGATGTTTGACTATCAGCTAAATAAAGTTTTCAGATAGCTTTGTGCTCCTTGGGAGTAGATTCTAAAGTAATACTATGTGGTATTTTCATTAGGTTTAATTCGTTTGTAGATTAACTACCATACATCTTGTGTGTTTTAAATTTTCCTTTACAAATTTGAAATATGTAATTTTATATATTTTTTAACTTAATAGAATGTATAAGATATTTTGATTATTTCAAGTACTAAAGGAATATTTATTATCACCTAAATGTTACATTTATGGAAAAAACTTGTATATTACTTCAAAACTTTTCTTTTAATATAAGGCAAACTTAATTTGTTTTATTATTTTGAAATATTTGATTTTGTTTTAGGAAAGAGTAGGAAACTTTCTGGCAGACTTTTATCTGGTGAATGGACTTGTTTTAGAATCAAGAAAAAGAAGAGAACATCTCAGTGAAGAAGATATTCTTCGAAATAAGGCCATTATGGAGAGTTTGAGTAAAGGTGGAAACATAATGGAACAGAATTTTGAGGTATAATTTTTACTTCTCTTAATTTATAATGTTCTAAGGAGAGAGGGGTAGCCTTCATTCCTGGCATTCAGTGAGTTTATGTAAGTATACTTAACAGACTTTTCTTTTTTTACTATGTATCACCTTTTATTTTTTTGTGTTATGGTCTTTGGTGATTTTTTGTGAATCTGTTCTTGGTCTTTGAATCTTCATGAACACATAGATTAAAATCATTTTATAAACATGAAACCCAGTGTTAATTTTTAATCCATGTCCCTTTACGTAGATTCTTTTTCCTGCTTCACCAACTGAAATCTGCTGCTGCTTTGCAGGCCCAGCTAAAGATCCATCTACTTTCTGAAGTCATTTCTAGCCTGTACCATCCTATAAATTTTTTATTCAGCAAGTGTTTATTGAAAGCATACTATATGCAAAGAATTGTATGACAGGAGGGAGAGGGGAGGGGAAATTAGGAAATAGAAAGGGATACGAAAAATCATATGATGCATCACCCATGTTCTGCCAGTAAGATTTGTCTTAAATATAAACCTGATTGTGATGCTCTGTTTCTAACCTCCTTCCATGACTTCTTCAGACCTTCAGGGTAAGGTCTGGCATCGAGCATGGCATGTGAGGACATTCATGTTCTTCCAAGCCCTTCCCACCCTTGTCTCTTACCACTTGTATGCACACCAGCCATGACACACTTGTGCCTTTCAGTACGCCATGTTGTATCTTACTTCCATGCTTTTAAACTTTTTATTCCTTCTGTCCGAAATGCTCTCCCTCTCCTTGTCTATTTGACTCCTGCTCATCCTTCAAAACCTGTCTCAAGTATGCATGGCCACCTTTCCAGATAAACTCAGAGTTAACCTTCTTCTGTGTCGTCATACCTGATATATGCTTTTATTGTTGCACCTCTTAGAGTCATGTTATTGTTTATTTACGTTTGTTTTCTCCACTAGACTATGAGCTCCCCAAATAGTACAGTATGTCTATTCTTCACCCCTTGATGTCTCTTTATAGCACAAGATCACTCTCCTCTTTTCTGCCTGACTTTTAAGAGAGAAAGTCCCCATTTTAGTATTTAACCCATTTCCTCCTCTCCAGAGTACATATATTCACTTTTCCTCTTTGAAGGCATTGAAGATTGCAGGAGAATACTCATTCACCTATCCTACCTACTCCTCCAGTTAATTCTATAAAAAGGGAAAAATAAGCAGAAGTTGTTCAGTAGGGATCATAATAGTGTTATGAGTGGCAAAACTGAATTGGAATCTAGAGAAGAGCCTTCTGTCTCTCACTTTGTTTCATATTTACCCATATCCAGTCATAAGCAGTTGGAGGGTGCGGCCCCCCCCCCCCCCCCCACGTAGGGGACTTCCCCCAATGGGTGTAATACAAAGAAGAGGACGTGGAGGAGGCTGAGGTGCTCTGCAATCTTAGTCCCTGGTAAGATGAATTGGATGGATTCTTAAATTTATTTTTTATTTTGACAATTTTAGACTTAGGAAAAGGTGCTAAAGTAGTACAAAGAATTCCTGGATACCCTTCATCAAGATTCCCCAAATGTTAACATTCCAGATGTTAACTATCCAGAATAGTATGCCAGGTTCCAACTAAATCATGGTAATACCGGATGTGCCAGGAAAATATTTTAATGTTTAGAAAGTTCAGGTATTGAGTGAATCAGCCATAGTTTAGTTAAATAAGTACAGGATGTAAAGTGTTTAGAATCCCCATTAAATGTTTAAGTTAAAATTGTGATTATGCCAGTTTAGTATGATCTTATCCCCTTCCTGCCAGATCCTCTCTGCACCCCTCATTTTTCTTCTGGCCTTGGGATAGAGCCTCACTAGACTTCACTGTCTGCGTAGGCCTCCTGGCATTTACTGATCTCTTGATCAGTGGGAGACAGAGGGCGTGCTGTGCTCGGGAAATGGAAATGGAGATGATGAGACAGGGAGTGCTGGGCTTCCTCTTTGATAAAAGCTGCTCTCCTCTCCATTGTTGAACAGACAAAAAGCCCGTTTCTTTGGACTTGTATTGTGATTTAAATTTTATTAGAGTTCTTTTTAAAACATGATTTTGTTGTGGTGGTAGATATTGCTACCTTTGTTTAATTTTGGCAGCAAACTATTTTGGGATGAGTACATAGAAACAAAACTTTACAGAATAGCCTTTCATGGACCATTTGCCAGTTGTCTCCGATTGTCTGAATAATCTATATTTAAACTTACAGTATACAACTTGGTTTGCTTTAGGGCACAGACTGTAACCCGATTCACTTGAACTGTTAGTGGGATGTTTAAATGGCATTTTAATCAGCTATAGTTTTGCATATTGCAATTAAAACATAGAAAAATCGTAGATAGCTATATAATAGAACAAGATAATATGAATTAAATTAAATAATTAAGCTTTAGACTTCTGATCAGAAATCAGAGGAAACAGTTCCTGTGTGAATCATGGCCCTTTGAACTTTATAGTCCTTGATGAATGTTTAAATTCAACTTGTCGATTTCTATGAAAGATAAAAACTTGGTAGGATTTTGATTAGAATGGTATTGAATCTATAGATCAGATAATTACTGCGTAAAAGCCTGCTTGATCTTTTTTTAATTCACCTTTTTATTTTGAGATAATTGTAGGTTCACATACAAGTTGTGAGAAATAATACATAGAGATTCCATGTACGCCTCACCCACTTTCCTCAAATGGAAACATCTTGTAAAACGGTGGTGTAATATTACAATCAGAATATTGACATTTATAGTCAAGCTATAGAACATCACCATCACTGTTCCCCTTTTATGAGCACAACTATTGCCCTTTTGTCCTCTCCCTGTCCCTTAACCCTAGCAACCACTAATATGTTCCTGTTTCTTTAATTTTGTCATTTTGAGGATATTGTATGCAACCTTTTAGCTTGACTTTTTTTCACTTAGCTTAATTCCATGGTAATTTATCCAAGTTGTTGTATACATCAATAGTTTGTTCTTTTTATTGCTGAGTAGTATTCCGTGGTAAGAATGTACCATAGTTTGCTTAACCATTCACCTGTTGAAGGACCTTTGGATTATTTCCAGTTTGGGGCCATTATGAATAAAGCTGCCATAAACATTCATGTTAAGTTTTTTTTTGGAAAATAAGTCTTTATTCTTTGGGATAAATGCTGTCTTTGGAAATGCGTGAAGCTGGCTGCTTGAGGGGGTGCATGGGCAGGGGGCACTTTCTGGGGCTGGGTCCTGGGACTGTGTGTGTTCCACCACTCTGGTGATTGGGGAGGATAGCCCATGTCCCCTCTGTGTACTTACTGTCCATAGTTGTCTCTGGAAGGCTCACCCCCAGATCCTGGTGCATTCAGAGCTCCCTCCCTAATAAAGATTTCACATCCTCAAGAAAAAAAAAAGATGTTGCACTTGGCTGGGTCTGAGTGCAACTAAGAGTGCAGTTGCTGGGTTGAATAGTAGTTAAATGTTTAGTTTTATAAGAAACTGCCAAAATATTGTCCATTTTACATTCCCAGCAGTGTATGAGTGTTTCTCTGCATCCTTGCCAGCACTTGGTATGGTCACAATTTTTTATTTTACCCATTCTGGTAGTATGTTAGTCAGCCCAGAATGCTGTAACAAAATACCATAGATTGGATGGCTTAAACAGTAGGAGATTTATTTCTTACGGTTCTGGAGGCTGGGAAGCTGAAGGTCATTGTGTCAGCCTGTTGCTTCCCAGATGAGGGCTTTCTTACTGCCTTGCACATGGCTGTCTTTTTGTTCTGCCCTCATGTAGGGGAGAGCGTTCTGCTGTCTCTTTCTCTTCTTATAAGGACACTGACCCTATCAAGGGTACCCCACCTTAATGACTTCTTCTAAACCTAATTACCTCCCAAAGGCCCCTCCTCCAAATACCATCACACTGGGGGGGTTAGGGCTTCGACACATTAATTTTGGAGGGACACAAACATTCAGTCCATAAACAGATAGTGTATAGTGCTGTATCATTGTGGTTTTGTTGCATTTTCCTAATGTCTCTTGGTTTCTTTTGCCCATTTTCTAATTGGATTAGTTTTTGCTATTGAGTTCAAAGGTCTTTATATATTCTAGATACTAGTTCTTTGTCACATATATGTTTTGCAAAAATTTTTCTCCCACTCTGTAGCTTGTCTTTTCAACCTATTAAACAGGTCTTTGGCAGAGAAAAGTTTTTGTTTTTGATTAGGTTTAATTTATTGATCTTTGTTTCATGGCTCGTGCCAAGTCTAAGAACTCTTTGCTAGCTCCAGTCCCTAAGATTTTCTCCTATGTTTTTTTCCTAAAAGTCTTATACCTTTACATTTTACATTTAATTCTATGAACCAGTTAATTTTGTATAAGATGTGATTTTAAGTCAAGGTTTATTTTTTTGCCTTGGATGTCCAGTTGATCTAGCACCATTTTTTTGAAAGGGCCATCTTTCCTCCATGGCACTGCCTGCGGGAATTTTTTTGAGATAGTGTTGAATGTATAGATTAATGTGGGGAGAATTGATATCTTAAAAGTATTGAATCTTCTGTTTTGTGAACATGGTCTATCTCTCCATTTATTTAGATCTTTTACAATTTCTCTCAGAGTGTTTTGTAGTTTTCAGTGTACAAGTCTTACACATATTTTGTTAAATTTATCTCAAGTATTTTGCATTTTTTAATGCTATCATAAATGAGAATATTTTGAAATTTTATTTTCTAATCATTTCTTGCTAACATATAGAAATACATATGATTTTTTCATATTGCTAAATTTATATATTAGTTATATAATTTCTTGTAGATTCATTAGGATTTTCTATAGATGATCATGTCATCAGGTAATAAAGATAGTTTTTACTTTTCCTTGCCAATCTCTGTGCCTTTTATTTGTTTTTCTTGCCTTATTGCACTGGGAAGTAACCAGTGTAATGTTGACTAAAAGTGCTAAGAGCAGGTACTGGATCTTAGAAGGGATTTTTTAACACCAGGGTTAATTTTTTAAAATCATTATATTATCTTTTAGTCTGGCATAAGTAATTTATTAAGAATTACTAAAAGAGCCAGCCCTGATGGCCTAGTGGTTAAAGTTCAGCACTCTTACTGCTTTGGCAGCCCGGGTTCATTTCCGGGTGTGGAACACACCACCCATCCGTCAGTTGCCATGCTGTGGCAGCAGCTCACATAGAAGAGCTAGAAGGACTTACAGCTAGGATATACAACCATGCACTGGGGCATTGGGGAGAAAAGGAAAAAAAAGAGGAAGAGTGGCATCAGATGTTAGCTCAGGGCAAATCTTTCCCTGCAAAGAAAAAAAAAAGACTTACTAAGAGCCATGGCTGTATTGCTATTTGTTAGCTCTGTCATTCTTTTAAGATTATGTTTTTAACTGTTTTAGAATAAAGAAAATATGTATCTCATTATATATTGTTTGGACTTTTGATAGGGAAGCATTGAAGAATTACATTCGAGAATCTTTTTGGTGTTCAATTATAAAGCTTTAGAAGAAATTTAAAGAAAATAGTAATTCTATCAGATATTCATCTATACATATAATTTGACTTGGTTGAATCAAATAAAGGCAGCATATGAACATAGTAGAATTGATAAGTCTAATTATAAAAAAGATAGAAATAGGGGCCGGCCCCATGGCCGAGTGGTTAAGTTCGCGCACTCCACTTCAGCGGCCCAGGGTTTCTCTGGTTCAGTTCCTGGGCGCGGACATGGCACTGCTCATCAGGTCACACTGAGGCGGCATCCCACATGCCACAACTAGAAGGACCCACAACTAAAAATACACAACTATGTACCGGGGGGGCTTTGGGGAGAAAAAGGGAAAAATAAAATCTTAAAAAAAAAAAAAAGATAGAAATAGCTGCCTATTGTTTGTTTTTTTTCCTCCTAGACACAGAATTTACTAACACATGGAACTGATACCTGTTTAGTTATATTCAACAGTGGTCATTAAAGGAGAAAAGAAATATTGGTATGCATTTTGTAGATAATTTTAGGAATAGTTCTTTTAAACCTACATAATAAGCTTTTGAGGAAAGGTATTATAAATTAGCATGCAAAGTTGAGAAACAGGAGGTCAAAAAGAGTAAAGGGAGGGATCTATCAAATTCAAGAAGTTTCCCATATTAATGGTGAGCTGTATTTAAAATCTTAACAGAGTTTTAAGAAACATATGATATACTAGTATTGAAAATTAGTAGCTACTAGGTTATAGCTGATAATATAAAAACGAATCAAGTGTGGAAATTGATATACGCTATGTTAACTTTCAAGTCAGGGTGAAATATTGGTTGCTTACTCAAATGTATGTATTCTTATCAGTGACCACTATATATAAAGCATTATATTATATTGGGGAATAACAAAGGACTCTCCAGTGGCCTAATCTGAATGGAGTGCCATAACCTTAAATTCAGCTTCTACAGGTTAAAAACTGAATCCATATTCACCTCAATGAATTTTTCTTTCTTATTTATGTTGGCGTAAAACATTGAAGTTGTTGTTAGCATAGGCACTGTATTAAGTATTTCCCATATATTATCTCTTTTATTCCAATGACCTAATAAGACAAGTATTATTGCCCCACTTATAGAGAAATTGAGGTTTAAAGAAATGAATCTCCCTGCAATCACAAAGCTAGAAGGAGCAAAGGTAGTCCTGATTCTGGGACTCTGACCCCGAGCTGTTCTTGCTCTAAGTGTATTGCCTCCCAGTCTGCCTTTGTGATAGTCTCTCCTTTCTGTAGATCCAGATGTTTAACATGTCTTAGCAACTCTTCCAAAATGTTGCAAAGTTGAAGCTAGAAAAGGAGTGGGGGAATCTTAAGATACAATCCTGGAAAGATGCTATTGGTAAATGTAGTAAAAATCAGTATTGTCGTGTTTTTTCGATGATGTGCATAGAATACATATTAGTAAAAAATACATTTTTGGCTTTAGAGCATTATTGAAAATTTCAAGAACCTAGAAAATACACATGAGTATTCTGATTGTTTTCAAAAGACATGAAAATATTGTATTTTTAAGCCACATTTTGATAGAATTTCAGTCTTTAAAAATAAATGTCTAGGGGCCGGCCCAGTGGTGCAGCAGTTAAGTGCTCACGTCCGGCTTTGGTGGCCAAGGGTTCGCTGGTTCGGATCCCAGGTGCATACATGGCACCGCTTGGCAAGCCATGCTGTGGTAGATGTCCCACATATAAAGGAGAGGAAGATGGGCATGTGTGTTAGCTCAGGGCTGGTCTTCTTCAGCAAAAAAGAGGAGGACTGGCAGCAGTTAGTACAGGGCCAATCTTACTCAAAAAAAAAAAAAAGTCTAGTCCTTTTCAGAATGAATTTATATCATTTATTGTAACTGAGTAGCTTTTTGAGTTTCTTTTCTTTTTTTCTAGTCAAATATTTGTTTTAATTTCTGTAAGAAATAACTTACAAGTAGCATTTAGGAGGAATTATTTGCCATTTAATAGTTTTGCCATGCCTCCTCTTCTTTTTTCCCCCTCTGTTCCAGACATGTTTCTAATAATTAAGTATTTATTTTTGACAATATTTTTATAGTAAAATTTATGTGCTCAGAAATTTTTAAGTCATGAGTACTTGCTCCTATATTTTTGGTACTTTTTTCCTCTTTGTTTTAACCAATTATTGTTGGAAGAGGGAGCAATGCCTCATTTATACCTTCAACATAGAGTCGTTCATAAAAGCATTTATTGTGTGCCAACTATGTATACAGAATATTGAGTTAAGCTCTCTTAGTGATTATGTATGTTATTTCTAATATATAAAAATCTAAATAGGAATACACAGATGTAAAATACATGAATATCTTAAACTTCCAGAAACCTTGCATATAAAATATTAGAATAGTAGCAAATCTAGAAATAAATAAAAAATATTTCTTATATGTTTCAAGGAAAACAGGCATTAGAAGTTTTGCATTTAATTATGAAGGAAAAGTTTGATGGCATTTCAGTTACGGAGCCTATGACTTGGGGAAATAACTTTAGAAAGCCATCTGGTATCCCGTGGCAGCCTTCGTGTCTTCCTGTTTCATTAGATAGCTAAGGCAGCAGCACAGAGAGAGAAGGAGTCAGCTACAAGGGTCGGTATATAACAAAGGGTCCGTTAGAATACACACAAACTAGGAAAGACTTTATTGAAATATAATGATCGACATGTATAACAATGAGGTAAAGTCCTCAAAAAAAGGTTAAATTAGAGTCATTACAGTCTCTTTACTAAGATGGGGAATGCATAATGTACAGTTTAGAAAGATTCTATTGGAAACAGTAGAAACTGCCTAGGGATGTTTATTCCCTGAAAAAATATACTTATGTGACATACCACATTATCTAATCATGCCTGGCAAATGAGTCTTTACTATGAGAATATATATGTATACATATATATACATATGTGTGTGTATATATACACACACACCAGCAGTGATAGCCAAATATATGCCAGTATCAGACTGGAAGCACGAGTAGACAAATTTTCGGAAGCGTTCTGAAAGAGAAGTTGATCATGGTCTGCTCAGTCAGATAGAGACTTGGGTGGAGACGTGGTTAGCCTTTGCTACGGTTCTGGGTTGGAGCAGCAGTCTTAAATTTTTCCACCCGTTTCCCTTAAAATTACAGCTTCTGTTAGCATGTATCTCTCCGCCTTCTGCAGTATCACAAGATACTGTTCTACCTGATGTTTTGCCACAATATTTATAAGGACCTCTAACTACCTTTTAAGTGCCTTTGTCATTCTACTGATAAGCCATTGCCACATGCCATGGTATTATGTATAGTATCCCACTTTATGTATTAAATTGGGTATTGGTTATGATAGAAATTTGGCTGCTTATAAGAGATTCCAAAATAACAGTAACATAAACAAGAGAAGTTTACTTTTCTCATGTAAAAGTCTGAGTGTGTGTGCTTTCTCTGCTCCATGGGTTAATCTCAGACCTGGCCTTTTTTGTCTGTTTCTCTGCCATTCCTAGGATATGGCCCTCATCCACATGGTATAAGATTGTTGATTACCTGTTTAGTATTCCAGCCAGCATGAATAGTAATTCCTAATAGTAATTAGGAAGGAGAGGACGTGCCTGTTCTGTTTAAGAACCCGATCAGCAGTTTGACACATCACTCTGCTCACATCCCATTGGTTAGAATTTCATCACATGTTAATACTTAGCTAGCTGCAAGGATAGCTAGAAAAGAAGTCTTTAATCTATGAAGTCATGTGTCCAGCCAAAAATTTGTAAGGGAGCTTCTTTCACAACAAAGAACAGGAGAATACACATTGGGTAGACAACTAGCAGTCCCTAACGTCTCGGGGGTGGATACATACCTGAGGCTTCAGTTACCACGTAAGTACTGTAACTCTCCCTCAGTATACACCCTCAAGTCTGACCTTTCTCCTCATCTCCAGAGCTATAGTGCTTTTGCCTACTCCACTTGGATAAACATAGGTATCTAAAATTTAGTATATTTAAATCTGATCAAACAATTTCTTTCCTTCTTCTTCTGTCTTCTCTGTCTTGAGTGGTAGCACCATTCTCTACTACCATTACCTAAGCCAGCAACCTGAAATTTGTTCTTAGGCTTCTTAGCTTTCCTTACGTCTATGTCTGATCAATCACAAAATCCTAAAGATCTCTTGAATCTGTTTCTCTCCTTCCATTTTGAAGCAGCATGCCCTCCTCATGTCTCATTTGGATTAGTGAGATAGCTTCTGTCAATTTAGGGAAAGGAAGCAACTGCAAAACAAAAGGAAAGCAGTTATTTGGGTCTTAAAATTGCAACTTGGGGGCTTGGGGGACGCAGCTTCCTGCAGCAACCTGGAAAGTGTCCCCCCGAGGAGTGAAAGTCAGGAGTTTTTATTAGCAACAAGGAGAGCGGATGCAGTCACCTCAGTTGTTTGTAAGGGAGGGTAAACTTATGTTACAGTTTATTGGCTTACTCAAGGACATCTTCTTGCTACCAGAAAAAGTATACTTTTGCAGTCTTTCAGAAAGTCCTTTCTCAGCAAATAACTCCCTTTTAGCAGGTCAGTAAGGTCAGTACAGTTTCTTTTGTGTGTGTGAGAGAGGAAGATTGGCCCTCGCTAACACCTGTTGCCAATCTTCCTCTTTTTGCTTGAAGAAGATTGTCGCTGAGCTAATGTCTGTGCCAGTCTTCCTCTATTTTATATGGGACGCCCCATAATGTGGCTTGATGAGTGGTGCTAGGTCTGCGCCCTGCACCTGAACCCGCGAACCCTGGGCTGCCGAAGCACAGCATGCGAACTGAACCACTGTGCCAGCAGGCCAGCCCACAGTTTCGTATTTTTAACACGATGGACTCCTGGGTACAAATGGAGTCACTGTTGTCAACTCATTTTACACTTCCTAACTTACACGTTGCTGCCAGAATGATCTCCCAGAAATAGATTGAACTATGTGATACCTATGCTCAATAACTACAATGTATAGAGTATTTACTGTGTGTGAGGCTCTGTTTAGGTACTTTATATTTAACAAACTATTTTTATCCTCACGACAACCCTGTGAGGTTATAGAGTTGACTAAACTGAGACAAAAGAGGTTGAATAATTTGTCCAAAGTTAGCTAGTAATTGGCGAAGCCAGGGTTTGGTCAGTCTGGCTCCAAAGTTTGTGTTTTATAAACTATATTATATTGCTCAAAATATTTATGCCTTGCTTCCTGAGTAAAATATAATCTGTTTAGTGCACAAAACCCTTTCAAACTACTTTTTCTCTTCTGTGTCTTGCCCACTTACTCTCAGGTCTTGCTACTTTCTCTTCACGTATTCTCCTCATACGATCTAGTCACGCTACACTTGGCGCTTGCCCAGGGCAGCATGCTTTTTCTCATCATTGTGCCTTCCTCAGTCTCGCTCAGCTGGTTCTTTTGTTCTCTTTCTTTTAGACTCCTCCACTCAGGAACCACCACTGCTGGCACGTCTTTTTGGCTACCCTAGTCTGGGTCAGAAACCCCTTTCCTATACTTTTCTGTCACCCTCTAGATTCCTCTGTCATGGTCCCCATCAATCTGGATTATAGTTATTTTCCTTCTGTGTCTCTTTGAAAGCTTCTCAAGGACAGAACATCATCTTTCGTATTGCTTGATGCTCAAAAGCTTAGTTTCCTTTCTTCTCACATTCTTCTGCTGCTACTCAAAGATGATCAATGACTTCTAACCAACAAAATCTATGGCCTTTTTTCATGCTTCTTTCTTTTTAAAGTTTTTGTATTATGATATTGAAACAATCTTTTCTTTTGTCCTCCATGACACTTTGATACTCTGATTTTTCCTTTTTCCCTTCTTGATTAATAGCTGGCTCCTTTCTGTCCTCTTTTTTTCCCCCTAATGTATGTGGTTTTTAGGACTCAGTCGCCAGCACTCTGCTGTCTTTCTTATTTGACATCTAGTCAGAGAATTCCTGAGTTTTTATCTCTAACTCTGATTTCCTTCCTTTTCTTTTGGTAACTGCCCTCTAGAAACTTCTTAGTACGTAATAGTTACTGTTATTTATTGAATCCTTTATTCTGTGCCAACCAGTGTTCCCTTTCCTTATGTTATCTCCTTGAATTCTTAACTATGAGGTAGGTGGTGAGATTCCCATTTTGCAGGTGAGTTAAATTGACATAATGGAAGTAACTTGCCCAAATTCACGCATCTACCCAACCAACCAAATCCAAGGTAGTGGAACTGGGATTCCAACTCAGTTTTGTATCTTCGAAATCCTTGATTTTAGCAGCTCTAATATAGTACCTGTTAACATCTTATACTTGTTATATCCAAAAATGTACTTCTCTGAATGGGACCCTTTCCCAGTGTTATTATTTATCTTGTTATTTGTATCCTTTCATGTATTGCCCCTTTGCTCCACAGTTTGTCTTATTAGTTTTTCCTTAGCACTTTTCAGTTCCTACTGCCGCTCCCTTAGTTCCTTATTGCCACTTCATTCTAGGGTGATCCAGATTCGTAGTTAACAAGGACAAGGTGTAAGTTTTAAAATCTGACATGACCTTTACCACTATCGTTGGTCTCCCTTTTGAACTTCCTTCCCTGGTTCAAATAAATCACTCTACTTATGTTTTTCACCATTAATTTTTCCTGTCTCAAATGCTCTTTTTATTTTGTTTTCATTTAAATCTGAGCCCCAATCCCCTTGTCTCAGTTTATTCCCCATAGAAGATTGCTCTCTTTTCTGAACTCCTATACTACTCATTTTTTTGTAAGCTCATTTGGCCTTTAATCATATAATATTTTGTAATTCTGGTTAACTGTTCATGTCTGTGTGTTATTTTTCTTTCCAACTCTGAATTGTAAATTCCTTGAAATCAGGGTTCGTTGTTCTCTTTCTCTGTAGTCCCCATGTTCAGCATCAAAGCATAGTGCCAGGAGCATTTTAGATGATTAGAAGGTTGAATGAATAGATTTTATTACTTTGATACTTGTCTTATTTGAGATTTAGAAAGAAATTGATAATAAATATTACCGACAAAGCTTAAATCGCTGTAGAACTATCTCGCAAGTAACTCTTAAAGCATTATATTAAGTAGATTAGTAGTTTGAATAGTTTATTGTAAATTTTTATTTTATATTTTAAAAAACACGACATTTTTCCTTCCTTCCTACCTGTCTGTCTTTCTCTCTCTCTCTCTCCCTCTTTATATCTGTTTTATGTTTTGGCAGCCGGTTCGAAGACAGTCCCTTACCCCTCCTCCTCAGAACACTATTACGTGGGAAGAGTATATATCTGCTGAAAATGGAAAGTAAGTGTTTTTGTGTTTTATTTTGTTTGGTTTATGTATTCTTTGGTTTTTAGAGAGAACGATTTCTAAAAATACCTGCAAATATTTAGGTGTTAAATTATTTTAACAGAATTACTAGTATAGTTTTATCTGAAGCAGTTCTGTTACCTTTTAAAAAATGTGGATTAAGCATGATGAGAGAGTAGTAGTCCCAACTACATGCACTCTTTGAATAAGTTTTAGAGCCTTCTTTTCACATCCCTGCTGCCAGTTTACACACACCAAAAATCCTATAGGACCTTGTTCTAAGGAAATAGAATGGGGGGAATTGCCCAATTGCTTATTTGAGTTTTTCCAATGTGTGAATAACTTGTGTATGCTGTTACTATCCTGAGTCTTCAGCATGGCATGCAGGGCCATTCACTCACTATCTGCTTTTTGTCTTTCCAAGCTCATTTCCTGTCATTTTCCCTTTGTTTCAGCCTATACTCAATGACTTCTCACCATTCTTACACAAGACATTTGCTTAATGTTGTGTTATTAATACTTAGTAGAGTTCCTAGCACATAACTTGCATTCAGTAAATATTTATTGAATAAAAGCATGATGAATGAATAAATAATTTATTTTTAATGAGTAAATAAAAAGTTTTTTTCTGCCCAGTGGTGTCAGAGAAAGTACAGTCCTTTGTAGAAAATAGTATTTTCTTTTGGTGGAGAATAAAATATTACCTACCCCCATGCTTAGGAAGAAGTTATCATTTTTTATTTTTCTATTGAAAGGTTTATGATACTTTTCTAACTTCTCCAAAATGTTTCCCTCTTATAATATTCTATAGTTAATATAGAATTCTTTATTCTTCATGTCTTTTTATTGCTCAGTGCTGAGAACTGTAGATAGTAAAATCAAAATGAATGAGGAAGTTTGAAGGTATATAATGATATTTTTAAAATGTGGTTTTTTTAGTGATTTGTTTTGTTCCTAAAAATAGTGATCATTAAAATTATATTCAGTGTGAAATTTGTTGTTTCGATCATTTTTTCTGAACTTTTACACTTTGCTATTTTCTTTTGTTTATTACCCTTGGCTCATTCTTTATATATATCTTATTCCTTTTTAGCATAATTTTAATTTATATACTCAAAGTAAGAAAAATTGAAATATTAATGAATGTCTTTGGAAGATGGCAGATTCTTAGGAAGATCACAGCATATGGAAAAAATTGCCTAATTTTTTTTTTTCCCCCATTTTAGAGCTCCTCATCTGGGTAGAGAACTGGTGTGCAAAGAGAGTAAGAAAACATTTAAAGCCACGATAGCCATGAGTCAGGAATTTCCCTTGGGAATTGAGTCGTAAGTTTGTTACTAACTATACAAGTTTATGAAAGAAGTTATTAAACCCTAAAGGCTGTAATAATATTTGCATCTGAGTGGTGCAATTGAGGCCTTTCAAATGTAAAAGCAAATAGCTTTTGCTTTGACAGTGTGTGCACCTTTCTAGAAATTTTCCGGTTCACAAAATATTAACATTTTTATTTTAACCAGGTAAATTTTTGAATATTTTCTTTTTAATTATAAAAGTAATACATGAATACAAGCTCATTATAAAAAAATCTAACAGTATGGAAGTTTATAGAATAAAATGACAGTTTACTTTCACCTCACTAATAGTTAATAATAACTGGTGTATTTTTGTCTAGATGTTTCTCTGTGTTTTTGCATTTTTTTATAAAAATGGCAGAATGGTTTACATTTTGTTCTGAGTTCCTTCTTTTTCTTTTAAAAGTGAGTATAGGGGGCCCACCCCATGGCTGAGTGGTTGAGTTCATGCGCTCTGCTTCCACAACCCAGGGTTTCACTGGTTCAGATCCTGGGCACAGACATGGCACCTCTTATCAGGCCATGCTTAGGCGGCATCCCACATAGCACAACCAGAAGGACCTACAACCAGAATATACAACTGTGAACTGAGGGGCTTTGGGGAGAAGAAGAAGAAGGAGAAAAAAAAAGATTGGCCACATGTTAGCTCAGGTGCCAATCTTTAAAAAAAAAATTCTCGTACAAGAGAGTAGGATCAATATTTTTCGACAAAGTTTATACATGTCTCATACTCCCCAATAGCCAAACTTTAGAAAATAGATAGAATACACTATAGTGCCCTCAAGCTATAGATCAGAGAGGGAGCGAGATAGACAGTTCTCAGAAGATGTAAGAAGGGAGTTAGCCATACATACAAATATGCATAGTTCATCATATCTTGGATCCAATTGACTCAAAGATGTGGCAGTTTTATATTCTAATAAAGAAAAACAATGTGGCTAATTACAAGATGCTATCAATTTTAGGAGTTATCCCAATTTCAGAGATGCTATACGAAAAAACAGGTATACTGGAATTTATAAAATGTGCCAATTATAACCATCCTGCCTGAAAAAACAGTAAAATAAGGAACATAGCATGTAAAAGCCAGATAAAGACTTCATTCCCGAATAAAACAAAGGTCAAAGAACAGAAGAAATTTCTTTGTAAATATTATAGAAAAACATAAAAAGAACTTGAAATCAGTAAACTAGATCACTCTAAGATGAGATAAGACAATAGACTGAAAAGGAGATTGTGAAGCTAAGGAAATAAATTAAGCACTAAATAGCACTACTGCAAAACAAATACATTACAAAGCATAATTAACGGAATAGATGTGGCTAACATTTAAATTTTGATAGCTCATGGTGAATTCAGTGAAAGAAGAAGTTAAAAGAATTAGAGAAGTAATGTTTATGGAGGACAAAGATGGTTCAACGTAAGGATCATTGGTGTTCCACTCTTAAAGAAAGCCTGCAAAATGTAATCAAAATAGTATTCAAAATATAATAGAAGAAAATTCCTTGTAGGGAAGAACTGAATCTGTAGTATAACATTAGGCTCCAAGAAAAATTGATAGAGAATGATTAGTAACAATGATTATGTTGATTTAAACTAATTGGACTTCAGTTGTTAATAAGGAAATCTAAAGGAATTTGGGCAGAAAAGGGGTGAAAAACAGCTTGGTCTTATATTTTTTCACATCTTGACATTTCTGAGGCAAAGAAAGTGTGATCTGATAGTATGTCTAGCTAAGATGTCATTTATATATCAAGGCAATTGAAGAGGACATAGAAGAATTCAAGAAATATAGCAGCCATGGGCCCTTTTTGAAAGAAAAATACTACTACTTGCAAATGAAATCCATCCAACCAAAGGACGAAAGGAGAAGTTATAGTGTAGTGACTAGTGTAATACCGAATGCTAGGAGACGTTATGAAATTGTGGCTCAGAGGTAAGGAGTATAAACTGAAATTTTACGCCAGCCAAATTTTCCTTTAAGTATGCAAAAAAGAAACACTTCATTTATCAAATCTGCGGGAAATCAAGGACTATTAAGCACGTTAAGAGCCCTTCCCACACAAAAAAATTGACAGTGAAATTCAGTCACCCAAACAGTGAGGCTAAAGAACTCAGGAACGTGTACACTTTAGGAAGAAGATGGTGTCAGTCTTGGATCCATTTAAATATAGACCTAAAATCAAAGAACTGTGGAAATTATGGCTGCCCAATCAAATGTAAAAGTTACAGACTTTGACACAGTAGAAAGAACAGTAAAAAAATCAGGAGGAAGAAGGACGGGCGATTTCCTCATCTTTGCTATTTAGAAGTTAGTGCTGCTGTCTAAGTGTGAAGTGAGTAGTTATGAAACAACATAGGGACACAAAGAAATCGATCTGAAAAATGAAAACATTTTTTTCTCCTTCCGTTTTTCAGATTATTGAATGTTTTGGAAGTAATAGCTCCCTTTAAGCACTTTAACAAGCTTAGAGAGTTTGTCCAGATGAAGCTCCCTCCAGGCTTTCCTGTAAAACTAGGTAAGAGAAAACTTACTAATTTCAGGGTCTGTTAGAAATACGGAGCTGTTTATTAACATTTAATGAGAAATCTGCTTTGAAGGAAAATGAGTTTCCTAGCTGCTTACATTTTTATAAAGTTTTTCGGTAATTATATGCATTGATGTTCAAGTTTATCAAATATATAAAGTGCCTGATGAGAGTTCTAGTTCTACTTGATTTAAATTAAATGTAAAGCTTCTGCAAGTATTTCATACAAGAGGGTGTGGGTGTACTTGTGATGCACTGTGATAATGTTTTTAATGTGAAAAATGGAGACTGAATTTTAGCCCAAATTTTCAGCAGACTTTGAGTTTCTGGATAGTGGGAATGTTTCTGGAGTAACAGTCACTATTCATGGAGAAAGTTATACTCATACATTTTATTTTTCAGTCTTAAATGTTTAAGCTTAAGCAATTATCTTTAGAAACAGTACACTCTCATTTTTATACATACTTAAACTCCTAACTATATCAGAAAATTGGGAACAAGAGACTATTAAAAGGTTCTTTAGGAGTTTAGGTAGATTTAGCATTAAGTTTCAAGAGAGCCTTCAATGCTTTCCATTGATCCAGCCACCCAGTATTTAATCAGTGCTTGCTCTGTGCTAGAAGCTTTTCTAGGGGTGAATGACAGCAAAAGTTCCTGCCGTCTTGGTGTTTACATTCTAGTGGGGTAGAAAAATAAATAAATGGTAAATATAACCTTTATATAATTCCTCAGATATGTTTTATCTTGTTTCATTCAATATTACTGAAACCACATCTTAGAATAATTAGGCCAAAATGATTTACTCCCAGAAATAATACTTTCATTGCTAAAAATTAAACCTGACCTTCTCAATTTTCCAAACTTAGAAATAAGCGTTTTGCACTTTAAGATGGATTTTAAAACATCTTTTCAGAATGTCACTCTCAATTTCCTTTGTGATGAAAAATCAGTGGAAACCCAGTGTCTACTTGAAGAAACCAGTGATGAGATCTTAGGCAGAAATGGTTGGAAAACGAAAGCAATCAAGAGCTGTGTGTTTGAGATATGGATAGAGATCATTATGTGAGCATTTTTGCAGAATCTTCTATAGCCAGAAAATAGATCAAGCATTGGACTCTCTTCTAGGTACTGTATTTAAGAGGCACAGGGACAAACTAGATCAGAGGGCAGGGATTGAATACGTGAGAATTCCGAACCAACTGTATTTACATCTAAGTCCCAAATCCAAATCAAATCCCACAATATAAATAGATTTTTATGTAAAAGAAATATTTTGATTATATGTAGAAAGGAAAAAAGTCTACAGTACTTCTGTGCAGGCTTTTCTCTAATGTAGAACCACATTCTTAGCAGGGGATTAATAGTTTCTTGCTTGTATGCTTACAGTTATTGGGCATTTGCTTACCTATCCAGCTCTTGTCTCTTATCCTGCTTTCAGACTGATCCTACAGAACTCCAGTCCTGGGTCAGTTTAATCTTCCACCATTTCCATTGCTGTATTCAGGCTGAAAGATACAACTGAGGGGAAAAATTATAAAAATTTAGAAATTCTTGTTAAGGTAATGACATATTTTTAAAATCAACCAGAGCTCTAAATGCCGATTGTGAATGATCTTTTCTCTAATTTGCTTCTCCCATTCTGCTCAAAGGCCTATTTGAACCTCTTTCACCAATCCCCATCCTCCCCTTAACTTTCTTCCACAATCTAAGCAGACGATTTTTGCTCTCTGAGTTACAAAAAAGACTATCAGAAGTGAGACCTCCCTCATTACTCCCAACCCCCCATACAGACTTTTCTGCCCCAAGCCCTGTCTTTTACTCCATCTTTCCTATCTCAGTGGAAGTGGTGCCCTCTTTTTACCTTGACTAATCTCTCCATTTGTACTGTGGATCTGTTCTCCTCCCAGCTCCTTGAAAAAGCTCGCTCTGTCAGTTTCCCCATATTTCTCCTCTACCTTCCAACTCCATTCTCTGTTGCCTTTTTCCTCTTAGCTCTTAGGCTTTGTTCAGGTTTGTTGCCTTTTAAAATTCAACTAACTAAATAAAATAATTCCTTTAACTCCATCCTACCGAGGCTTGCCTTTAATCTTTGTTTTTCTTAGCCAAGCTACGTGAAAGTCTACTTTTATCTCTCCATTCTTACTTTCTTTTACAATTATATTATAAATAGGGTAAGGTGAAGGGACAAAAAGAGAGGCACGGTTTTTCTGCTTCACTTGAACTGCTAAAAAGGTGACACCAGGAGACTATAATAGTTATATATAATGTATACCCAGAGCAACTGCTGAAGAAACTAGAGAGAGATACTCAAAAACACTATAGATAAATAAAAATGAAATTATAAAAAATAGTTGAGTCACCTACAGGAAATCAAGAAAAGTAATGAAAAAAAGAGATGACAAACAAAAAATAAAATGGCAGACTTACGTCTTAATATATAAATAATTCCATTAAATGTGAGGAGTCTAAGTAGACCCTTAAAAGATAGAAATTGGCAAAAGGGATTAAAAGACATGACCCAACTGTATACTATCTTCAGCAAACTCCCTTCAAATATAGTGATACAGGCAGGTTGAAAGTGAGAGGATGGAAGAAGATATACTGTGCAAATATTAATCAAAGAATAACAGGGCTAGCTATATTAATATTAGATAAAGTAGATTTCAAAGCAAAGAAAATTACCAGAGACAGAGAGAGACATTATATAATGATAAAAGGGTCAATCCATAAAGAAGAATAGCAATTCTGAATGTATATACACGAAACACCAGAGCTGCAAGACAGGCGAAGCGAAACCTAGAAGAAATGAAAGGAAAAATAGATCTACTATTATGGTCGGGGACTTCAGCGCCCTTCTCTCAATAGCTGATATAACAAGTAGATCTACTATTATGGTCGGGGACTTCAGCGCCCTTCTCTCAATAGCTGATATAACAAGCAGACAGAAAATCAGCAAGGATGTAAAGTAACTCCACAACACCATGAACCAAAGCACCTATGTGGCATTTCTAGAACAGTCCGCCCAACATCAGCAGGATGTGCATTCCCTTCAAGTTCTTGTGGAACATGTACCAAGATAGGTCACATCCTGGGCCATAAAACAAACCTCAATAATTGTGAAAGACTAGAAAATCACAATGAAATTAAACTAGAAATTAGTAATAGAAAGATAACAGAAGATTCTTCAAACACTTGGAAACTAAAGAACACTCTTCTAAATAATTTATAGGTCAGAGGTGAAGTCTCAAGAGAAATGAAAGATTATATTGAATTGAATGAAAATGAAGTTAGAACATATCAAAACTTGTGGAGTATAGCTAAAGTAGTGCTGAGAGGGAAATGGATAGCACAAAATGCATACATCAAGAAAAGAGAAAAAGTCTCAAATCAATAACTTAAGCTTCTACCTCAGGAACTTAGAGAAAGAAGAGCAAAATAAATCCAAAGCAAGCAGAAGGAAGGAAATAATAAAAAGTAGAAATCAATGAAAGAGAAAACAGAGAATAGAGAAAGTCAATGAAGCAAAGAGCTGGTTCTTTGAAAAGATGGATGGAATCAACAGATTTCTAGCAAGACTGATAAAAAAGAGAGAAAACACAAATCACCAATGTTAGGAATGAAATGGGATAGCACTACAGACTCTGCAGAAATCAAAAGGCTAATAAATGCAATAGGAATGAAAGGGAAAAAAGGCATTCAGAAGCAGAAAGGAAGAAATAAAACTTTCCCTGGGGCCGGCCCGGTGGCGCAGCGGTTAAGTGCACACGTTCCGCTTCACTGGCCCGGGGTTCGCTGGTTCAGATCCCGGGTGCGGACATGGCACTGCTTGGCAAGCCATGCTGTGGTAGGCATCCCACATATAAAGTAGAGAAAGATGGGCACGGATGTTAGCTCAGGGCCAGCCTTCCTCAGTAAAAAGAGGAGGGTTGGCAGCAGTTAGCTCAGGGCTCATCTTCCTCAAAAAAAAAAAAAAAATCCCTATTTGCAAATGACATGATTCTATAAGTAGAAGTTCTAAAGATTCTATAAAAAAACTAGAATTAATAAGTGAGTTCTACAAGATGGCAGGATTTAAGTTAAACATACAAGAATCAATGGTATTTCTATATATTAACATTGAACGTATAGAGACCAAAATTAAAAATTAAATACTATTTACAGCTGCTGAAAAAAAAGGGAAATGTTTAGGTGTAAATTTAACAAAACATGTACAGTACCTGTATCCTGAAAATTACGCAATGCCAATGAAAGAAATTAAAGAAGATCTAAACAAATGGAGAGATGTACCATGCTTGTGAATTGGAAGACTCAACATAGGAATGATGTTCATCTTCCCCAAATTGATATATGAGTATCACAATTCTTATCACAATCCCAGCAATATTTTTTGGTAGGTATATACAAGATTATTTTAGAATTTCCATGGGAAGGCAGAGGAACTAGAATATCCGTATTAGTTTTCTAGAGGTGCCGTAACGGAATACCACAAACTGAGTGGCTTGAGCAACAGAAATGGATTGCCTCACAGTTCTGGAGGCTAGAAATCCTTCTGGGGGCTCCTTCTGAGGGCTGTGAGAAAGAGTCTGTTCTGTGCCTCTCCCCTAGCTCCTGGTGATTTTCCTTGGCTCATAGAAGCATCACTCCAATTGCCTTCATCTTCACACGATGTTCTTCTTGTGTCTCTGTCTCCAAATTTCCTCTTTTTGTAAGGACACTAGCCATATTGGGTTAGGGACCACTCTGATGACTCTTAACTTGATTACTTCTGCAAAGACTCTCCCTAAAAGGTCACATTCTGAGGTACTGGGGGTTAGGACTGGAACATGCATTTTTTGGAGGGGAAAGAATTCAACCCAGAACAATAGCCAAAACAATTTTGAAAAAGAAGAAATAAAGTGTGAGTAATCAGTCTACTCAATTTCAGTGTTTATTATATAGCTATAGGAATTAAGACAGTGTGGTATTGGCTGAAATGTAAATGTAAATCAATATGACACAACAGAGAATCCAGAAATAGACCCTCATAAATATGCTCAACTGATTTTTGATAAAGGTGCAAAAGAAGTTCAATGTAGGAAAAAGAGCCTTTTCAACAAATGATGTTAGAACAATTGGACATGCAAAAACAAAAAAAACCCTCTACTTAGTCCTACAGTTTATACGAAACCTAACTGAAATAGATCGTGGACTTAAATTTAAATGTAAAACATAAATAAAACTATCAAACTTTTAGGAAATAAACATGAAAAAATTCTTAGGGATCTAGGTTTATGCAAAAAGTTTTTAGATTTCATACCACAAGCATGATCCATAAAAGGAAAAAAATCAATGAATTGGACTTCATCAAAATTAAAAACTCTGGTCTGTGAAAGACCCAGTTAAGAGTAAGAAAACACAAGAACTCTTAAAACTCATCACTAACAATTCAAATGAGCCAGTTAGAAAAGGGCAAAGACGTGAAGAGACATTTCATGAAAGGGGATATGTAAGTGGAAAATAAGCACATGAACAACGTTCAGTATCATTAGCCGTTAGGGAAATGCAAATTAAAACCACAGTGAGATATCAGCGTACACATCTAACAGAAGGGCTGAAATCAAACACTGTGACAGTGCCAAATTCCAGACAGTTAGGCAGTTGCCCTTCTAGGCATTTATCCCGGAAAAATAAGCTGATGCTCACACAAAAACCTGTGCACAAGTGTTCATTCATAGCAGCTTTATTTGTAATAGCCTCAGACTAGAAACAACCCAGCTGCTCTTTGCAAATTATCTTTCTCTTTCACTCCTACTGTGTTCATTGTTGATATTCATATTGTTAAATCTGCTGGACACTTTTCTGTTATCCTTGTTAATTTCTCCAAAATTTGTCTCTATTTTTGTGGAGTCCTTGTCCGAATGAATTACAGTTCTTCAAATTCCCTCTGACTTCTTTGACATAGAATTCTCCCTCCATTTTCTCCGTCTCTCTAGAGCACCTCTCCCCTTTCTTTCACTGTTGTCGCCCTACATCGTATTCTCTTTACAGCTGCTAAAACTTTAGCCAGAACGTGTTCCTGCTCTGCCTACAATCATCCATTGGCTTCCCAGTTCACCCAGAGTAAAAGCTGAAGACTTTTCCTTGACCTAAACCCCCATTGATCTAGCTGCCTCTTTCAACTGACTTCATCAGTCTTCCCCTCGCTCCCTTGGCTGCAGCCGCAGTGGTCTCCTGGCTGGTCCCAGAATAAGCCAGATGCTTTCTTTTTAGGGCTTTGATAGTTATTCCTTCTACTTGGACTTTTCTCCCTCCAGGCAACTGTATGGTTTGTTCTTTCTCAGGTCTTTGATGGAAGGTCGCTGTTGTGAGGTTTTCCTTGCCTGCTCCTTTCAAGACCTCTTACTCCCAACACTGGGACTCCCTGGCCCCCAGCAGGCTTTCTTTTTGTCTGGATACTTAGTCACAGTTACTTTTTACTTCTTTGTTCTCTGTATTTCCCAATCAGAATGTAATCTTCATAAATGCGTGATTTTTTTCTCGTTTGCTTGTGTATATCCATCGTTTAAAACAGGGGTCATCAAGCTTTTTCTGAAAGATAGTATTTTAGGCTTTCTGGGCCATATGGTTTCTGTCACAAGTACTCGCTTGCTGGAGAAGGAAAGCAGCCGTATACAATAAGTGAACCACATCCTGTGTTCTAATAAAACTTTACTTATGGACACTGAAGTTTGAATTTCACGTAATTTTACTGGCACAAAATATTATTCTTCCGTGTTTTTTTACCTATTAAAAAATGTGTCGTCTTTCCTTAGTTCACAGGCCTTGTAGCGCCAGGCCAAGGCGAAGCCGTAGTGTGCCCACCCCTGACCACTTGGTAGGCACCAATGAAGGATTTTTTCCCCCGGAAATAACTGGAAACTGTAATGCTTCTGTTGATTTCTGTGTTTAAATGTTTTTTAATATTACTTTATGCAATGAATTACTAGCCTTGTAACAGTCAAATAAACTTAATTTACTATATGCCTTTATTCTGGACAGACATTCCACTTAGCTTTCATAGAAGCATTTCAGAGTTTTAAGGAAGCTTTAGAGTTTATTTATTTTGTAGATAAAATCCCTGAGGACCATAAGTTAAATGATTTGTAGGAATCAGAACCCAAGTGTTATGATTTGTGTTTTTTCCAGTAAATAACATATTAGGCATAAAACTAAGCAGAGTGATTAAAGTATTTGGCCATTTTTAATGTCAGGTTTCACCCATAATTTCAGCCAGAAATGTATTTTATTTAGAAGAATATTAGGCTGTATGATGTGGTATGTATGGTTAGGTGGTATGATATTACTCCAGTTACTCCAATTCTGATGAGACTATTTTTATCCCATGTTCTCAAGTTATGGGTTGTTTTTGGTGTTTTTAAAACAAAAAAGGATTAATGTATTTCATTTGTGTTACAATGAAAATAAATCAGCTCAGAGTAATATATACACTAGAATCTGAAGGAAAAATGTCAGAATGCAAAAAGTACAAATGTAGCTGTCCTTTTGCCCCAAGAAAAAGGAAACAAAACCCAGTGGGATCTGGCGTTATAGTTTTAACTATAACTGAGAAGCCATGGGGACTTGAATTTTTGATGTCACTCCTGATGCCTTGGTGTCTTTCTCTCCTTACCAGTAACCAAACCTTCCCCTAAACACACACACTCAGCATTGGACACATATGAGGATTTTTCTGGTCCTCAGATAATGCTTTTTTATAATTTAAGGAGTATGGATATTTCAAGTAGTATTTTATGGTCCATAAATAGATTAACATTTCATTTTACAATGTTATCATTGATTTTTCTCTCTAGATATACCTGTGTTTCCTACGATCACAGCCACTGTGACTTTTCAGGAGTTTCGATATGATGAATTTGATGGCTCCATCTTTACTATACCTGATGACTACAAGGAAGACCCAAGCCGTTTTCCTGATCTTTAGCTGACACAGAAAATGATGCCATGTAACCAAGGAAAGCAAGAGAATGCAGAGACCTCAGAAGTGAATCCAAATAGAAGGGACAAATGCTTTCAGTGAAGAAAAGGGAATTTCATTGAATCGACACATCAGTAATATGATATAATGAAATGGGCCTCTAATAAGAATTTTAGCAAGTTTTCTGATGTGCCATTTTCAATCTTTTTAAAAATATACGTACTATAAGCATAATAGTTTGACACCTTAATGACCCTAAGTACTTCTTATGTAAACAGCTATGAGTGCTGTGATTTGTTTTTAAAAATTTTTACACTTCTTGTTGAAATATATATGCATATAAATATATCTATATCTATATCTATATCTAAAACACTCTTGGACCATTAACATAAATTAAATGTCTTAAGAGAGATGAAGCCCTTTTAAACTTGTCATCTTATATTCAAGGTGACATTTATAAATATTCCTTCAAGCTTTGTTTTCATAAAATGTAAACTATGTAACATTATGTATAGTTCAGTAATTCGAATGTTCGCTCAGTGTAATGAACTAGAAGGAAGGCAGTTTTCTGTAGATGAATGAGCCAAGCGGTAACCATTCAACAGTTGCGTTTCTATGTTGCGATACATTTCAGAAGCAGCGTTCACTCTGCAGGGAATAAGGTACCTCCTTTAGCACCTTAGTGCAATTCATCGTGGTGCTATTTGTTTTTACCTGAATTCTTTCTTCAATGGAAAATGTTTGTTACTAATCTTCCTTTCCTAGAACCTCTATTTTTTTTTCCTAAACTTGAGTTTAAAAGTCGTTTTTGTGTTGATGATAAGGTATGGTTAGCATGCTTAAAGATATTCCTCTTCCAAATATCAGCACTTTAAAACAAATCCAAATTTTTAAACTTGCTTCCTAACAAGTGCACATCATTCTGATTATTTTGTTTTTAGTGGAATATGGATGCAACCGTATCTGTTTTAAAAAACAACTCACGTATTTTGGACATCCCTACATATTTAGTGCTTTCAAAGTAAGGTAAAAACATTTTATATGCTAACAGAATATATTTGTTACAAGTTAACTTCCAGAAACGTACACAAGACTGACAATTCCTACTGTTTATTTTTTTAAATCACAAGAAAATATTTATTGATTTTAATTATCTCCAAAGTGTTAAAATCATGCATTACTCATTTTTGCACTTAAAAATTTTCATATTTATTCCAAGATGGTTTGAAGGTCCAAGAATGAAAATAAATTAGGGAGAAAAATGTATAATGGTCATAAAATATTATGTTTTATTAAAGAGCTTAGCTAAAAAAATGTTTTTTAAATGTATCCTGATAAATGCATCTGTCAAGTTTTTTAGAGTGACCAGTAGTTTAAACTTTTTCCAGGATTTTAAATAATTTGAATGAGTTTAGAAACCTTTATTGAAGAGATGATTTATTTAAAAATCCAAAGCATCAACCATAAGAAATTTTATAATAAACATCTTTAAAGCTGCATCTTCCATGCTGATACATACTACATTGCATATGTTGACATTTTTTAAAATACATTTTATAATGAAGAAAAATAATCATAGGTAAAAATTCAAAGGCCAGTTACTACTTTATGTGGGTCTGTTGAATTTTGTGGAAAGAGTTGGTAAACCCAGACTAGGCTTACTGACCAGAAGTTGATCCCTATTATTTTGGGAAAGCCTGTAGATGAAGTGACTTAAAGATTGAATTATCCTGACAGTGATTTTCTGAGGTTTGAGACACTGAACGGCACTGATCACTGTTGCTTTTCGGCTCCTCTACTTTGTGGGGATACAGTATACTTTCAGGAATATACTGTAGATTTTTTCTAAGTACAGGTAACTTAGTGGGGAAAAAATATGGTAAATTGCAGCTTGGGATTTATCAGTTTCCTAAAAGCTGTGAATATTTGCTGGGGTACACTGGAGGTAGGAAGACTACTGAAAACTTTTGCACTTGGATCTTGTTTTTAATTCTTATCTTTTCTTTCATAAGGAATAGTAGAAAGAGATTATCCATTCCAAAATGTCTTTGATCACAAAGGCCAAGCAAATGTCAGTATCTCTTATGATGGTGAAAACAAGGAGTTAATTAATGCAAATAAACTTTTCACAATATTAGACTTTTCAAAATGTGCCTTTTAATCCAATTAATGAATGAAGCTTTGTGCTGTGTTTCAGGTAGGTAGATCCAGACATCATATATTTTGATAATCTCACGTGAAAATCTGGATTTTGTAATGTTGGGCCACAAAGTTCTATATGCCTTCCATTTGTGATTGAAGAAACTGTTTAAACTTGGGGACTATAAGATGGCCACCTTAAATGGCCATTTAGAAATGTTCAGTATTCCTGCCACTAGTATGGTTTTAAAGGAAGATATGATTTTGTCTTCATGAAAATTATCCCCTGGAGACAGTTTGCCTCTGTCTGTAGACATTCATCTACAGAGAATTGTCAGACTGTAAAAGGGAAGCACAGAGCAGATGCTCTGATTATCGTGAGTGGAGGTGCATGGTCAGAGCAGCTATCGCCAACAGAAGCTGAAACACTACTTCATTTCTTTCTCCTGCTTGAACTGGTGTTGAGCCCCACTCACACTAATGAACCTTGGTTTCCAGTGGCATTTATGTGCAGGTTATTACTCTCTCCTTGGGGAAGGGTGGTAACGATCGTGTGGTGAAGCCTTCCCCCCGTGTCCACTAAGTCTGCAGCAGACAAAGATCCTGTTTCAAGACCACGAAAGGGCTGGAGTAAATATTTTCAGTAAATACTGAATTAAGGGGTGCTTCCTTTTGCTCATTTGTTACTTTTATTTGCAAACATCATGGCTGAGAAAAAGTTGTAATAGAAAACTAGGACAATTCCAAGTCCTGCCTGCAGTGCGCTAGCCTAGAAAATGGGTGAGAGGACTGCTGGTTAGTGTGGGACACACACAGCTCTTCCTGTTAACTGCAGCCAACGGTATCTTAACCCGTTTCCTAAAGTGAACAAAATGGGTGCTTACCAAAGTTGCTGTATTTGCAAACCTTAAGACAGGGAAACTTGCCCCAGAGATAAATGGACAGGAGGTAGTAAATCCTTTGTAAAGACAGTAAAACTAAACTTAGTAAAAGCCCGTCATTTGTCTACTAGGAATTAGCAAAAACTACTTTTGCAAAGCATTTTATGTCAGAAATCTGGGGCAATAAGTATTTTAGGTCACTGTCAAAAAACGTCATCTCAAGTATTATCACATTTTTTAGGTCATGTGACCATCCTTATAGTTCTGCCCGGTGATGAGCTTTTCTAATTGTCGTAGCTCACTTGAGACTAGTCCTTGTAGCCACATGGCATCTCCGGCACAGAGGATTACAAACGCGCGTTTGCCACAGCGCCTACAAATACGGAAGCAAAATCTCCGAAGGATTTTCAAGAAAGGTACTTGGCAGTCATTCCTGAATTTGATATTTTGCAAATGAAAATAATTAGCCTAAAGTAGAAACTTTGTGTATTAGAGGAACCCCCCCCCCCCCCCCCCCCCACTACTTACTTATCCGTACTTCTCACAGAGTTCTTGGTCACCAAAGAAGGCTGACAGGGACTGGCTGGCATGTTTTAAATAATGAGTGTGGTGGTGGTGGTTGAGTTTGGGAGGGCAGACGTGAAGCAGAACTTTTGTAGTTTATGTACATTGTGGCCCCTTTGGGATGAGCAGCAGCTGGGCCTACAATTGCTTCCCCTTCCCCGGGACCCCCCTTTAGCTTCACAGACTTAGGGGTTAGCTGTGTGTGTTCAGCTTCATGATGAAGGGTCCTGGCTTTTGCTGGACATCTGTGCCACCAAGACCTGACCCGAGTTTTAGCCAATTATTGTGGGTTCCAGCTCAGGCTTGTGGTTCCAATTTCTTCTTCTCTCTCCAACTGTCCATCTTCCCTTCCCAGCTGCCCCTGGGCTTCAGTCTCCAGCATCAGATGCAGAGACAAACCGCTTTCAGACTACTTAACCAGCTCCCACAAGTAAGGTCAAATCCCTGGAACAAACCGCCTTTCTCTTGGTTCTGCTCCTTTGATTGAATGCTGAGTGATAAGAAAAACGTTTTTAATCTACATGATACTTGCCCTCCAAAAGTTGATAAGGAACAAAATGAAAGAAGGCAGTTTTTACATTTAGCATACAGTGCGCCCGCCCTATCCGCGGATGTGGAACCCATGGATGTGGAGGGCTGACTAAGGCACTTGGGCATCTGTGGATTTTGGTGTCTGTGGGTGTCCTGACACTAATCCCTCATGGACACCCCGGGAGGACTCTATCGATAAAATTACATCTTGAGGTAATTGAACAGTAAATATTAAACATCATTTGGGACATTCTATTCTTCGTGACTCTAAACCTTCAATGTTTTATGCACAAATCATACTTTAGCTAAAAATAATGTTAGTGACTGCACTAAAAACTTTCAGAAAGTTTTTAAAGTTATTTTTGTACATAACTTTTACAAAGTGAGACTTTTGAAAAAAGAATGTAAACATGTCGCTTCCCCGATTATTTTTCTAAGGACATCATTTAAAAAATATTGGTTCTCTCAAATCCTTTCTCTGAATTCTCTTAGATTGCTAGTAACACCTGCTATACACTAAGTATATTCTTTAGTATTTCCACTAGTAAAGAATTAGCATGGTTCACAAGTGTTATTTCGCTAAAGAACGTCTAAATGAATTTCACACATACTTTGGCATTATAAAATGGAAACGGCAACAAAAATAAAACTGAGTAAAATACACTCAAAAATCAACAAGTCCAGAGTTAGTCTCATTTAGAAAACTACTTCTGCTAATAAAGCCTTAGAAATAGACATATTCTGGATGCTCTTAAAACAAAAGTACCAGTAGCATTTTCATTACGTCCATAGTTAAAGTAACCACAACTACATGTACTTGATAGAGAAATGTCTTAGATAGCACAGAGGTGAAACGCATCACGTAGATTTGAGACAAAAGGAACGGGAATCTCAATTCCAGTTTCAAAGATGTCTGTCAACCTTCAAACAGCATGGACACTAAGCACTTAATCTGGTGCCCAACTGAAGAAAGTGATGGCGTTTTGCTAGAGGAAAAGTGGGCTTGTGTAGGTCACCGTTATGACACCCACGCCAGAACCTGACTCGGTTTTAAGATGCACCCCAAGGTTAAAGTAAAATTAGTTTTACTGTTCTAGAAGCCGTTCGTTTTTCTAAGTATATAAATAACATTTTGCTACCTTCCACGTATGTACAGATGGCCCCCAACTGAGAATGGTTCGACTTGACTTTTTGACTTCATGATGGTTTGAAAGCGATAGACAGGCATTCAGTAGAAAGCGTACTTCAAATTTTGAATTTTGATGCTTTCCCACGTTAGTAATACGCAGCTCCCTCGTGATGCTGGGCAGCAGCAGGCCCCACGACTCCATCAGCCACATGATCATGAGGGTAAACCACTGACACAACATTTTGTGCCCAGACCTCCGTTCTGCTTCACTTTCAGTACTCAATCAGGTATGAACTGCTCAACCCTTCCTCATAAACTAGGCTTCGTTACACGATTTCGCACAACTGCAGGCTAGTCTAAGTGTTCTGCGTGCGTTTAAGGTAGACGAGGCTAAGCTATGATGTTTGGTAGGTTAGATGTATCAGCTCCATTTTTAAGATATTTTCACCTTACGATGGGTTTATCAGGGTGTAAACCCCACTGTTAAGTCGAGGAGCATCTGTATAATCACTACCAGGAAGCATATTACCCAAAAGCCATTTTCACAAAAAACGAAGAGAGCAATATGACCTTCTTCTCAAAGCTTTATCTGCGTGCAATTTATCTCAGTGCTTTTGCTGAAACGTTATTCCAAACTAAATTACTGAAGCTTTGGAAAGCTCTATAACCAAACAGCAGGTACCATTTGCTGACCCAGACACACAAGGCTACATTTTTTTCCTAACTATCAACTACATTGCAAGGTAAGTATCACTCCGTTTACAGACAGGAAAATGGAAAAAAGAAAAAAGTGTACATCTCTCCAGCTGTGAATGAAGCTGAAATTCACGACTGGACTCTCACATAGCCACTGTACCTCTCGCTCACTCCTGAGGAAGTTAGGCAAATAAATAGGACAAACGTTTTTCTAACAAAACCACTTTTATTTTTTAATCATTTTTACTACCAAATACAGAACAAAACTCAGCGTGGAGCAGTGTGCACTTGACTTCAACTGGTGATCCATGTTTTTAAAGGCCCGTGTCCAGTGCGACTCTGCCTTCGTGCATAAAGCGTTCACTGGAAAGCGACCTCAGGATGGATTCCCTTCACTGGAGCGTTGGAAGTCAGTGGCACTATTTTAAAGTCCAAAATTTCTTAATCCTTTTTGGAAAGTTAGTATGTTTGCATTCACAGATTACAAGTGAGGGAACAGACTTTGAGTAATATTAGGTTTAACCATGTGAAACAGCCAGTATTTTACTTGTTTTTGACTTACAAAATTGGCCATGTCATATGGTTCAACCATTATCTACTAAAAAAGGTTTTAAAATTTAAACAAATGTCGTTTGCGTTCAACTTTTGTGTTTAAAAATGCAGTGATTATTAGGGCCGTTACTAGACTGTCTTACTCGCTACAGACAAAATTCCTTTTGATAAAATCTTTAAAAAGTTACTTACTACAAACTGTAAAAACAATGCTGCTTTTCTATATGGCATTTCAATTTTAAAGTTAAAAAAAAATTAAACTTGGATAAAAGCTACAATTCCAAGTCTCATTTTTCCCTTAATCCCACTAAACACTATTCATTCATAAGTGAATAAATATACTATTTAGTATTGTACAGTAGATACATACCATTGACATTTCCTATACTATTCCAGAAAAGGCAAATATTTATATTTCACCAAAAATATAAATTTACTAGATACAGGTGGGAGCATTTGTTTATCCTAAAGTTCACTGCTTTATGCAACCCAATTCCTATACCCAAAATATGAGAAATAAAATTATAGTAAGAAAAAGACTTTTAGATAAAAATTAAACCAACTTTGACAAATCTGATGGCAACTAATCACTACAATAATGGATTTCACCTTATTACTATATTTCAATATGTGGATTGAAAGGGGAAAGAACTTGATTTGTAAAATGAATGAGGTAAATGTCATACATTCAACAGCGTAAATAAATACAGATACAGTTTTACAGGAAAACGAACATAAGTTTAAGGGTTTTATTATCAAAGTCTTGTAAAACAATTTCAGAAACTGTACATCAACATGGCACAGACTGTAGCCTACTTTTGTTTTTACTGCACAAAAGTGAAGCTTGAAACTCCTGTAACTAGGAAAACAGTTACCTAACTACTCTGCATTTAACATGGAATCACTGTGTGCATAAGATTACTACTGCAGTAACAGTAACACAAATTTATTGGTTTTATACAACTTGAGATCAAATAAAAAGTACATTATCAAGTAGATCTGTCTTATTTTAAAAGCATATGAAGGTCAATTTAAAATGCACTATCCCCTTTTTCCAACACTGAGATTAAAACAAATTAATAAAAGTGGAAACTTGAAAACCAGGACGAGAGAGAACTTTCTTTTCCAGATGGACTCAGGACAGGCAGATTGCTTTCACCGACGGAGATGTGGAATAAATTATTTCAGGAAAAAAAATTCCCAAACATCTTATGAAAAAGTATACAACTCTACTTCAAAATATGCTATTTACTCACTGCCAAAGACAGTTTCATTTGAAATCTTATTTCTGTAAAGCCTAATTAGCCATCAAAAAAGGTTAGTGCATATATAACCTTTCAAAGTTAAACAAAAGCCACAAAAATTTAGCCACAAGGCTTAAAGGATTATCTATTTCAAATGCTCATTACCAGATGTAACTATAAGAATGTTAATTTGTCATGTCAACAAAACAAGACCGTAAGTAGATCCATCATGTTGGAGAATTTTAATGACATTTAGGATATTCCTGCCACAATTAACATGCAATCAGTGCATTCCCTACATGGCTCTATCACGGCGATGAATCAAATTCTAGAAATACTATAAGTGAACTTAGCTAATAAAGGAGGTCATACAACAGAAACAGTCCATGCCTGCTGGAGACGCATGCAGCTTCTCATTCTTGTTACGCAGCAGCACCAGGACAGTAAACTGCTTGGCTACTCAATCAGATTTCACCATGTCAAGAACTGGTTACCCACGTGTCATTTTCTAAAAGCTTTGGGATGTAAATAACAAATATCAATATCAGGAGCTTTATAACCATTAAAGTAACTCGGAGCTGTATACATCTAGGTTTGAGATGAACAAATACAGCATTAAGAAATCACACAGAGGAATGACACTGATGCATGTGTACAGGTGGACTCGCACGGAGGCAGTGCTCAGTCACTCATATCCATGTCTTCTTCATGATGATCATCCCCATTCACTTTGGACTCTCTTAGTGAATCACCAGTTCCCTTTTCCACAGAACATTCTTTTGTTTTAGGGGAACCTGGTTCTGTTGGTTTCTTCTCCTCTTTTTTCTCCTTCTCGCTATCATACCCCTGTTCCTCTTCATCGTAATCCCGTGTAACCTGCTTTGCCAAGGAGAATAATAAAAGTAAACGTCTTCACAGAAAAATCACTTCTTAAAAGTACCAGTACCACCCAAAATAACAAAGTAAATTAGTATGTAAACATACTTTTACATCTTTATCACTCTCTGACTTTCTTTCCCGATCCTTTTCCTTATCTTTACTTTTCTTCTTCTTGCTTGTTGACCGTTCTCTTTCATCTCGGCTTCTTTCTTTGTCTTTATCTTTCTTCTTCTCCTTTTTATGTCTAGGATGACAGTAAAATGTTCTCAACAAAAGATGCTTTAAAGGAACCACTCAAAAAGCTTCCCCCTTAAATGTAGCAATATGTTTACACTTGTTTGGATGGCAAGCTTGACCCAAGGTCACAGGCTACAAAGAGGACAAAGACCCAATTTCAAAACACTGGACACAAGCTGCACACAAGACATACAGGCAAGAAGACCATCACTTGGTTATGGGTCTAAAGGCCCAATCCTAAACAGTGTTTATTACAACCCCATCTCAAGTCATACAGGGGACAGATCAATATGTGCTTCAGCACTTTAATTCCTGAAAAGGAAGAAAAACTTTAGGACAGTTTTAAAAATAAAAAGTACTGCCAGTTTCTGAAAAATAGAAAGGATCGATTTAAATGATTAATATTCTTACCTCCTAGGGGATGGTGAGCGAGATAATTTTCTTTTAGGAGACCTAGGCTTTTTAGGAGACCTTGTGCCACTCCTGCTTCTTCGTCTTCGTCTCTCTCTAGAACCACAAATGTGCGAACTCGACTTTAAAATACAGTATTATTGCAAAAATGCAGACACATCATAGCAGATGTGTCTACGACAGAGCTCCATGAGGAACTCCTACAACAGGATTCTGATAATCAAACTCTGCTTTGAGCTGAAGAGTCAAACGAATAACAAACAACTGCATTTCTTTTGCAAACTACATGCCTTTCTTTTAATGCCCTCAAGAAAACTCGAAGTTCTAGCAATTCTTCTTAAAGACATAATGTCATCAAGCCATTAGAAATCTTAAACTTGAGGAAAGAATGATTAACAAAAGTTCTAATTTAAAAGGGAAAAACAGTCCAAAGTAAACTATTCTTTAAGAAATCAGTTTTAGATTCTAACGTTCAGTGGCTAGAACAGGTATAGGATAATAGTGGTGATATGGGAGGCAGTTGCTAATAAAATACAAAAACAACTACTTTTAAATCATTATGTAAAATTCCGAGAAGCAGAGTCAGTGATAACATGGAGATCAAATGGACCCCCATCCTCCAGCAAACCTCATCCCCCAGCCCCGCTCTGAGCAGTCCGTGTGAAGACGCACAGCCTTTCCCCTCTTTAAATTGTGGCTGTAAAAAAAAAAAAAAAAAAAACAAATCTGCTTCTGTCACTGTTCTCAAAAGTTACAGGACTAGCAAGATGACCATTATATGATTTAGGCACTAACAAAACAATGAAACTCCATCCTTTCAGTTGTCTGGTTTCCAAATGAAGTTTTTTTTAAAACCCTCACAGCCCCCTGTGACCACCTCCCCCACTTTCCTGGAAATCTCATACAGAAATTTTCACTCCTCAAATATTTACTAAGTTTGTCAGGGCTGTATGCCTCATACTTTCTGCTATTGCTCTGGGTAACTGCTACTCCAAATTCCCTCGATGGAAGAGATTTTATGTTTCTGTGCCCCTCGATAGATTGTAGCACAATTACAAACACATCGTAGGTATTCAATAAAAACTTACAGTATATGCCTTAACTCAGAGTGATCCAATAATCATGCAGGGTAAGGTACTTATCATTAAGTACATTAAACAAAGCAATGGGCACAAAATGTTTCCAGGTTTTAAGGTAAGAAAATGTATGTTGTGCGTCCCATCTCTTATGCCCCCTCTGCCACCAATCACCTGGTTTGCCATTTCCTTGCACACTAGAACCTGGTTTCATTTCCTTTTTTATATCTTTACCTTTTAAGAAAATGTTCATCACCCTGAAAAGAACCTCCGCACCCTTGAGCTAGCGCAGCTCAACCACTAATCTGCTGTCTTTATGGATTTACCCATTCTGGACATTTCATATAAATGGAATCATACAACATGTACTCCTTTGTGACTGGTTTCTTTCATCTGGCATAATGTTTTCAAGGCTCATCCACGTTGTAGCATGTATCAGTACTTTGTTCTATCGCTGAATAATATTCCACTGTATGGATACACCATTTTGTTTATCCATAGTAGTCAATGGATTTGGGTTGACTTTTTGGTTATTATGAATTATGCTGCAATGAACATTTCCTTAGAAGCTTTGGGTGAATATATGTTTTCTCTCTCTTGGTACATCCCTAGGAGTGAAACTGCTGTGTGAAAAAACTGTTTAACTCTTTTAGGAACTGCCAAATTTTTTTTTCCCAAAGCAGCTGCACCATTTTACATTCACACCAGCAATGTACAAAGTTCCAATTTTCTCCACATCCTCACCAACACTAGTTATCATCCGTCTTTCTGCTTGCAATCAACCTAGTGGGTGTGAAGTGGTTCTGATTTGCACTGTTCTGATGACTAACGCTGAACATCTTTTCAGGCGCTCATCAGACACTGCATATCTTCTTTGGAGAAGGTCAGTGAAGATCCTTCGCCCATTTTTTAATTGGGTTATCTATGATTGAGTTGTAATAATAGTTCTTTATATATTCTAGATACAAGTCCCTTATCAGATAGATAATTTGCAAATATTTTCTAGCACTCTGTGGGTTGTCTTTAATTTCTTGATAGTATTCTTTGAAACACAGAAGTTTTTAATTTTTATGATCTCCAAGTTATCTATATTTCCCTTTTGTTGCTTATGCTTGGTGTCCTATCTAGGAAACCACTGCCAAATTCAAGATCATGAAGGTCTTCTGAGAGGTTTTTAGTTTTAGCTTGCACAGGTCTCTCATCCATTTTGAGTTAAGGTGTGTGTAAGTGAGCCTCCTAGTGAATTGAAACAATCAAGATTAAGAAAACACTGCAACAATACATGTGTAAATGAGACTGGAAGAAAATAGAACTACGTATGGCCAGCACTTACTAACATCACAGGAATTCCACGTTAAGTGTGTCTGTGGAGTAGTTTGCAATACTGAATTCTCACTACGGCAGGTTAAAGACAATTAGTAGTCTAAGAATAACACAAATCAGAACTTGTACCGCCTCCCATTATTTTATCGACGAACTGCTATATATGGAAAATAAAATTCTTTTGGATATTAACATGTGGCTAATTTAAATATAAATTAACATAATAGAATGTATTTAACGTAGGGGCCGGCCCTTTGGCGCAGTGGTCGAGTCTGGTGCACTCTGCTTCTGCAGCCCAGGATGGACGGTTTGGATCCTGGGCCTGGACCTATGCCAACTGTCAGCCATCCGGTGGTGGTGACCCACATATAAAGTGGAGGAAGACTGGCACAGATATTAGCTCAGGGCTAATCTTTCTCAGCAAAAACAAGGAAAACAGGGAGAATTCAATCTAATAATTCAGAATACTTTAGCCATTACAAAATGTCTAGGAAATAAACCACAAACAAACCAAATCAGGATGTGAAATGCATACAGTAAACGTAAAAACTAACCACTGTTGAATTCCAGGTTACTTCAAATACACTTTACACCACAAAATTATCAAGTAAAAGGAAAGATGAACTTTAGGTTATTCCTCACAAATTGTCTTTAAAAAACTTAATACTGATATACGTGCCTAGGTACTGGAAAACATTTAAAATTCACAGCCTATTAACGTCCTTGCAAACAAAGTTAAAAACAATGCCAAGAATTCATGATGCCACCTCACCTGCTTGCACTTCTGGAGCGTCTGGCTGTGCTGTAACTTTTTGGTGGTGTTTTAGAACGCTTCTTTTCTTTGTCTTCTTTCTTTTTGTCTCTAATAAATGGACACAATTTATGCATTAGAAGATTCAGCTAAGGTACATTTATACAGCATTACAAATAAAAACAAAAGCACAGTGAGATCGAATCCGATTTTTTCTTTTAAAGATTAGCACCTGAGCTAACAACTGTTGCCAATCTTCTTCCTCTTTTTTTTTCCTTTCTGCTTTTTTTCTCCCCAAATCCCCCCAGTACATAGTTGTATATTTTACTTGTGGGTCCTTCTAGTTGTGACATGTGGGATGCCACCTCAGCATGGCCTGATGAGTGGTACCATGTCCGTGCCCAGGATCTGAACCAGCGAAACCCTGGGCTGCCGCAGCGGAGCACACAAACTTAACCACTCAGCCACGGGGCCAGCCCCCTAATCTGATTCTTAAAATAAGAACGTTATTCTGAAAGAACTGTATAGAAACAATAGTGCTCAAGTGGTATATCTCTGGTAAATAACTGTTTTTTAAAAAAACCCTATTTTCTTGGGATTCCACATAAAACTTCTCTCCAATAAAGTAAAGCAGACTATGTGGTGAGAACACAATTAAGGACGTTGAGCTTCTTAGTAGGTCCTGCAACAAACACCAATACTTTTAATGATAGTCTCTGGGCTCTTCAACACTCCTTTTTCTCTCAGCTGATTGCCAGTTCCCCAGCCCACCATGACTCTATGTCCTCTACTCTCAGGCTCAAATCCATAACACCACTACCAAAATTAATCACAATACTATCAATAGTCTTCCAAAGCACACACCCCAACGTTAACCTCATGGATCAACCCAACCTTCTATCATTTTTCCTGCTGCTATATATTCTAGGCTGTTCAGTGCTATTGGAAAAATATCCCATCACAATGGACTGTTACTACAACCATACCTCACTCTAAATCTTCTTAGAGATCCTTGTAAACTTTATTCCCCACAGCAATTTCCCCCCGAAAGATGGCCACTCTCCCCTTCACTCTGGGGAAAGGATAACAATATATTTGTTGAATGAGATGTCCCTAACACTCAGAAACACAATCTTATCCTCAACTAATCTGTAGTTTTAGAGATTAAAGGATCACTTTTGCTGTTCTAGGCTAATCCTCTCGCCCTATATTCTCCATTTCATTCCCTCCCTTTGTTGGTCACCCTGCTCTCCATTCAAGTTTTTATCATAATCTAATTCCGAGGTTACTGTCACAGTTCCGTAAAGGGTCCCAGTCATGTTTTCCATAAGTTGATCTTTCACTCTCTACCAGAAATCTTACAAAGCACTAACTTGAAGGTATTAACTCCCTGTTCACCACTTTTCAATCTATTTCCACTGCCTCCTGGATCAGGTGCAAACTCCTTAGTGTGAACAACAAAGCCTTCTGTGTGATTGTCTTACACGTCTCTGGTCTCACTTCCTCATCTTCCTACACCAAAATACTTGCTATTTCAAGAATTCATGCTAACTTTGTAAACAACATTCTCTACCTGAAACCATGCCCCTCATGGAATCCAGTCAAATCTATCAGGAATTTAATACTCAGAGTCACTTCCCAATCAAGCCTCCTCCAACATCGCTAACAATGGCCCTTCCTTTGTAGTTACATCCATTTCTCTCCTAGGATAAAGTTTCTGGAGGGAAGGAATGCCAAATTCTTTTGTATGATAGCTGTTTCATTTAGCAAGCTTGTTTGCTTGCTTGACTGGATTAAGAGATGACTCACTCTGTAAAACATGACTAAAAGCCTTGTTACAGGCTGAACACTCAGTAAAGCTATCCCAGAACCTCTGTTCCCAGGTGAGTTACATGCTTACCAAGAATAAATTTTGTTGGCCTCCAGCTGTCCTTATATAATTAAATATATAAACGGATAAAGTAGTATAAAATAAAGGACTGCTTCTAGAAAATTAAGGTAAATATTTTAGAAAGAGATAAAGGATCACTGCTAAAAAAATAACTTTCAAAACTGTGTGTGTGTGACAACTATGAATGGGAAAATAGAATAAAAATCTAGGCACTTTATCAAGTGATAGAGTTCCCGTCGCTTTAGAGGTGGTTCAAATGAAAAAACAGTGATTTGGTATGTGTTAATCAAGGCTACGTATACTAATTTAAAAGGGTTTGGCCCTATATGAGAAAGATTGATTATTGAATGCATGTTTAAATCAAAATAAAATTGTTAAGGTGAGAATGTTTGTTGTTCGATGAATCCTCACTGTAACTCTCTACTGGTCCCAACTCATGAGGTAGGCGACTCTCCAAGTAGGGTTCAGTATCTGGTGTATAGTAATTCTTTTTTTTTTTTTTTTGAGGAAGATTAGTCCAGACCTAACTGCTGCCAATCCTCCTCTTTTTGCTGAGGAAGACTGGCCCTGAGGTAACATCTGTGCCCATCTTCCTCTGCTTTATATGTGGGACGCCTACCACAGCATGGCTTGCGAAGTGGTGCCATGTCTGCACCCGGGATTCGAACTGGCGAACCCTGGGCCGCTGAAGCGGAACATGCCCACTTAACTGCTATGCCACTAGGCCAGCCCCTGGCGTATAGCAATTCTTAATAAATGTTTTTTATAAGGTGTTAATGATAAGATATATAAAGATAAATTAAGGCATGGTTGTCTGCCATACAAACTCTTTTGGCATAGCATGAGGAATGACTGACAGCATTAACTCCTTAGCAGTAGTTGCATGGAAAGAAGGAAATGAAAGAAGGTAGTAGGATAGCTAGAATTTTTACTACAAACAAATTTTATCTAAGTCTTCAGCTACAGGCAGAAATCTCAAGTTTACACAGGAGAACAAGAGAAGAAATATGAGCCTCCTCAACTTTGAACAGTTTCTTCCCCAGTCTGGCCCTATCACTCATCATTACCTCTTTTATCATCAAGCAGCACAATATTTGAGGTCTTGAGAACTTTAAAATTTATCTTCCCGCCCAATATTAACAGTCTGCCGTACCTGGTTTTTGACGTGCTCCTTGACCGTCTGCCTCTCTCTCTAGAATGAGATCTTCTCCGTCGTGGACTTTTGGACCGTCGCCTACTCCTTGACTTAGAATGCGATCTCCTCCTCGATCTGCTTCTTGACCGCCTGATAATATAAAAGGATGCCAACACATGTATATAAATGGACAAAGACTAGCTCTGTGTGAGACTATTTCACTTAGCATCAGACAAAAGATTCAGACATATGGGCTAACCATCAGTAAGGTGGGATAACTTCCCATCAGTTGCTGCCATTATTTATTTAGCCCATACAATAAACATCTTTGACACTCCAGAATTTAGTAATACCTTTTAACACCTGGAATTCCTCATCTTTTAATCTTTTGGTCAACCTGTAATACTAGTCCTTCCATGCCCACTGAAATTACAACTCTGAACTTAAAAATACCTCTTGAGAATAAATGAAAATAAAAAATATCTGGTTCATTTGCATCATCTTTCACAATTACATAGCACTTTAATATGCATTTATTTGATTCCTCAATATTGCAGGCTAACTCTAAAATTATCAAACACTTATATATGCTTATCAGTGCTTTACAAATACTAACTTATTTATCCTCATAAGCCTATAAAGTAGGTACCACTACTATTCCCATTTTATAAATAGAAACCACAGTGTGTGCTGCCTTCTATGACTTCTGATTCTTGTTCTCCAAAATATATTTCACTTCTTTGATTTACACTTTAAGAGAAATTCAAGTAACGCAGGCCTCATGTAGATATACACAATTCAGTTCAAACTGCCTCTTTTTCTCTCATTTCCACTCAACATACCACCGTCTCTATATAATCATCTCTTTCCAATCATGTAACAGAAATGTTTCTCTCTGTACCCTCTCCCCCACTTCTATACTTTCTCTCTCAGGACTGAAGCACAATTAACCTTTGAGGTTGTCACTGATCCTCCTTCCTACATTTTATTTTCTTCTATATTAATAATAGTTAAAAATAAATTACAGTCCTTTGCTTAGACTTGATCATTTAACTTCTAGTGACCACTCAACCTCTTTCTATGAAAAATTTCAAATACAGTCTAAACTTTTTGCCTTCACTTTTTCAAGGTGCCAGAGGATAGACATTTTAGAAATGGAGATTTGTGTTCAACTATCATTTATAAACCAGCTGAGAGCATTCATTATTTACCCTCTTTGAGGCTATTACTTTGGCAGTCGAATAAAACCAATAAAGGCACTTATATCACAGAATACTTGTAATTGAAACAAAATTATGAAGTCCAGCTCAGTGGCTCAGGCATATACATTAAACACTGACTCCCTTCTTTCCTCTTACCGATATGCTAATATAGCTTTGGTTGCCATCATTCTCCAAAACAGCAGTTTCAAAACACATCAGTAGAGTCTGATCAAATTCAATAAATTTTTATTTTAATCATTTCTTATTTTTTACTATATCTGAAACTATTTACTTAAACAATCCCTCTCAATAACATGACTGTATCATAGGAAATTTTCCTGTAATGCTTACCTTATCTTTCTGTAAGCTCCAAAAGGACAAGGAGTTAAATATGTTTACCTTTTTCACCACTGTACCCTTGGGCAATTACTATAGTGCCTGACTTCACTTACTAGCTTATGTGAGCTTTTCAACATGGAAAAATACAGAGATTAGCACATTATATATCAAAGTAAAAAAGCTTATTGGAAGTAACGGTCATTTTATATGCCAAGATGCTCAAGATACTACACAACCCATAACAATTATGTGTTATGATGTGTTATTACAAGTGTCCAAAAACACTTTGTTCAGGGAAACAAAGGTTTCACTGTTATTTCCCACTGGTCATATAAAGTAGTTCTAACTAAAATCTGAGAGTCCTACCATGTACTTGGTATACACAGAAGAAAAAGACACAGGCTCTCTTTTTGCAAACGTTTTCAAGTGATACATGAAGCTATGAGAGCACTGTTCTGGAAGATCAGGACTGTAAGTAGTAACAACACTTCACATAAGAATAAAATTTTAGCTGTATCTGGAACCGAGAAAAAAGGAGTTTCTCTTATGAGATGAAGATGTGGGAGAAAGAGCTTTAGGTGGAAAGGAACATCGTGAGCAAAAACACGGAGGGATAAGGAAAACGACATGTTCAGGCAAGTAATACTGTGGTTAACTGTTTGGAGTGGCAAATGATGAGTGTGGAAAGATAAACCAGGCTGAACACTGTGAGACGGTATTTTGAGGTGGGCCCTGGGGAGGTGATTAGGTCCTAAGGGTAGAACTTTCATCAATAGGATTAATACCTTTATGAAAGAGATCTCAGAGACCCCTCGCCCACTCTACCACGTGAGGACACAGAGAAAAGATGGGTGACAACAAGCAAGGAAGTGAGTCCTCACCAGACACCGAATTTGCCGGCACCTTGATCTTCCTAGCCTTCAGAATAGTGAGAAACAAATTTCTAGTTTATAAGCCACCCAATCTATGGTATTCTATTATAGCAGCTGAATGGACTAAGACGAAGTCCAAGAAACGACTTGACAAGGTCATTCGACCACAAGGTTGAAATTATTTCCAAAATAAGACGTTATTTGCCCTTTTCATCACTGTGCTGACGTGCATGAACGTGGAAAAGCAAAGGTGGTGTAAGAGTGCTGGCATTTCCTTAGCAGAAATCAAGGGAGCGGCAACAGAACTGCCCTAGAAGTCACTGCATTGTTCACTGGCATTTGCAGTATGCACTTGCAGTACAAGAAAAGAGAAATAAAAAGCCATTTTCACTAAGGATGTCCTTGATGAAGCAGTAAAAACTACTAACTTTATTAAATCTAGTCCCTTGAGTACTATTCAAGTAGTAGTAGTATTGAGGAGCAACACTGTACCTAGTCCCTTGAACAATATTCTGTGCGATAAAATGGGAAGTAGGCATAAATCACTTCTGATACTTATTAAAGTTCAATGGCTGTATCAAGGAAGACACATGATTGAGTTTTGAGCTTAAAGAATTGCTTCTCCCATGAAACATCACATTTACTTGAAAGAACAACTGACAAACTACGGTTATTCAGACTTGGGTATTTGGCAGACATTTTCTTGAAAAATGAATGATGCCTATCATTTCAAGGAAAACAACTGAATTTGTTGCCAATAGTAAAATCTGAGCTTTCAAGAGAAAATGAAATTCTGGAAAAAATCAATCCACAATTGTGACCTTGACATCTTCCTAATACTTAAGAGTTTTCTGATGAGATTTGTGGTAATATTATCAAGTGTCATTTTTTGCTATTGTCTAACAAAACGTGTTAACATTTGAAAACTTGCATAACGCAATGAATCAATTATTCTGCAAACCACTGATGCATAATTTTACAAAAGCACGCCTGGGAAAAAGATCCATTCAAAATGTAAGGAAGATCAATACATTTTTATGCAACAGAATATGAAAGGTTCATTATTATGGTTTCAGATTCCATATTGCAATTATCTTTTAAGAAACTATCACTTGTCAAGTTTTGGTGTTATGTCAAAGAATACTCTTCACAATCACCTGAGAAGACTATAAAATTACTTTCCCCTTTTTCCAACTACATCTTTGTTTTGTGTGAAGTCAGATTTTCTACATACGCTGACCAAAATACACTGCAGTTAGTTGAATACAGAATGCTATACCTGTCTTCTATTAAGCTAAACATTAAAGAGATTTGCAAAGAAGTAAAACAAAGCCACTCTTCTAATTCTTTTGAAAAGTTTTGTTTCAAAGCCATGCTAATACGAACAGGTTTACTACTGTTATTTCAAATGAGTTTTAAATTTTAATATGGTCAACATCGATAGCTATTAGTGATATACACAAAAGCTCTTTGGGCTTCTCCTATTTTCTACAAGTATAAAGAAGGTCCTAATACCAAAGTCCCTGGTCTAAAGAAAACCTTATACATTTATACAGGGACATCATGTAGAAAAGAGAATAAATTGATTTAGTCTTACTCTAGGCAGGATAAAAGGACGATACTCAAAAAAGCACAGCAAATCGTCACTGCAAATATTCATGCATTAGATGGGTAATCTGCAGGTTGTATAATGACCTCCCAAATTAAAATTTCAGAGTCTAGTGGAAAGTCAGAACTAGAATTTACAAGTTTCAAGTACACTGTTCTTTGCATACTAACTCAGTTTAGTGTTCATATCCCAGCACCTAGTCCTCTGATCTCTGGATTGTTTTGGGTTTTAAAGGATCAATCATCTATTTAGCCTATCCCTTTTCTCCATTTATACATATGTGAACACTTGTTCACACACTCTGCTAACAGGAGTGATTAGTAAAACACACTTTAACCAGGAGCTAGCAGGTTAACAGGTAGCAAATTAAGAAGGATGCAAGATACAGAAATTCCCTGTGTCTAAGGTACAACAGACTATCAAGAGCAATCAATCTAACCTGTGCCTGGAAGATGAGGGAGTCCTCCTCCTCCTGGAACGTGACCTTGATCGTGAGTGCCTCCGTTTTTCTTCTTTTTTATCTGGATTTAAAAGAAAAGGAATCTAGATTTAGAAATCATCAAACAAATGGGAAGATTATTCCCATTCAGAAGTTACTGTAAGAATTTATCTTAATTTTTAGCTTTTATATATAATCTTTAAATGTTATAAGTGATCATTTTACAGTGAGAATGCATCACTTAACTAAAGCTTCGACAAATTATCAAGGCTTTTGGTAGATCCAAATGAGAATTCTAATTTTCAGTTATCCAAAGGTTCCCCTGACTATTTCATTTGCTAGACTTGGGAGGCTGTGAAGTGTCGTCCATAAAACTCTCTATGAAAAGGATTATCTTCCACATTCTTTATTCTTTAGAGGTTTCTAAGTGAAGAGTCCCTTTTTCCATTCCTAGGTTCTACTTTCCAAAACATAGCTACAATTCACACAGATTAAAACTTTAATTTTCACACGTTTATGTATTAACATCTCCCCAACCAGCATTTAACTGTAAAATAACTAAGTTTACAATAAATAAAAATATATATATTTTAAATTCTTGCTCCAGCAAATGTTCTTTCTTCACCACTTAGCTCTATGTTCCTTTGCTTAAATAAATTCATGTATATTTACGTTAAAGACGCTGATACACGGGCTCCATATTTGGCCTCCAGATCCAGAAAGTCACGATTCATTCACTGTTCTCACTGTATTCTGTGACAGAACTGGATATTCATAAGCTAGCTCTCTTCTTAATCTGTCTCCTCTCCTTCTCAAAAATTTTCAATTGTGTTAAGTGTAGGAGACAGATCTAGAATGATTTGTCTCTATTTCCTATTTTTTAAATGACACAAGAAATTCACTTAACTTGGGAATAACAAGAGAAATAAAGCCACTGCATTCTTCACACATGGACAAAGTGAGAATGAGTTCCTCTTTCCCATTTACATCATTTCACTAACAGGATGCAATTTATTGTGAATGTCATTATTAATAATAAAATAACAAAAATGGGGGGGGGGAGGAATTCATAAAGAAACCACTTTTAGTCATTCCAGTTATGAGTTTTCAACAAAAAGAGAAACAGTTCTGCATGGCATTCCAGCTTTGGAGTCACAGATCCAGTAGTGTCTCTAAAGCTCCTCCTGCTTACCATGGGGCGTTGGGCTAATTATATAATATTTTGCTGATTAAATGAGCTAACACACATAAAAGCACTTGGTAATAATTTAGCCAATATTATACTTAAAAAGCATTTGTCTAATACTATACATATTAAAAGCCTTCCTACTTATAAATAAGAATTGAAAATTAATAAAACATTATTTAATGGAGGAAAAAAATCCAGGACCAAAGATCCAAATATATACAGACAGACAATGAGATGACCTTTCATTTCATCTTGAAAAGACAATCTGCAAAGAATAAGGTACTTGTTTTTCTTTAAACAAATGACAAACAGAAGCATCTACAGTAGGTTCTCTTGGTCAAAGACTTAAAGACTAAAATCAATTAGGCTATCCCAACATAGGAAAACATAAATGATGAAAAACCACCAAAAAACCATAAACTAAAAACAACCAAAATACCACACCAAGTATTAGATAAACCTAGGCACTGCTAAGATTTTGGAATGGATCATCCTCTGCTTGGGAGGAGGGAGGTGGCACCTGTCCTGTATACAGAGAATGACGTTTAGCCCTCAACCAGCTAGATGCAGTTGGTATCGGCATGATAACTAAATGTCTCCAGATATTCCCAAATATGTCTGGGTAACAACTCCCCACCTCCCCATCCCCCAACTGAGGATTGTTCCAGTACACGATCTTTTATCAGAACTTGGAAAATCAAAAAACGACTAGAGTATTATTTGACAAATTTCCAAACTTATTCAAGAATCATTTTTGCCAACAATCATATAACTTAAGATTCAACACAATCGCATAAATGTATTTTACCTGGTTCTATAGCAGCAGAAATAAGGGACTGTGCTTCTCGTACTCTCTTCATGGCTTCCTCTATTTCTTTACTAGAGGTATCTGATTTCAGACTTGGTGAAACAAGACCAGCAGCTACATGATTCAACCTGAAACAGAATCAAAAATTGAGATCTGAAATATTTAAAAATGCAAAACAGTACTCAAATAAATATAATACATGTTTCAGCTATCATCATTTTAGTAAGATACTCCTTGAAAAAGAGGGGGAGGATTCCAATTTTGGTAAAACCATATACAGTCTAGTATCCTTTTGAACATTTACAATGGCACTTGCACTTTAAAGACTCAGAGATACCTGGAATAAGAAAAACATCTATTTAATTTTGCTGAACATCCATTAACATTCTATAAAGACATTTTGAGAAAGGCTAGTAGATAGGAACATGCTGATGCTGAAGATTTCTGATTAATAGAACTCTCCATCAGATTTAAAACCTTTCTGCAACATCATAATTTTGTTGTGGAAGAGCATTACTTTTAAGTTTGCAGATGGGGAGAAACTGATGCAGAGGCCAATGGCACACAAAAGTTACTCATCAAATTTCTGACAGGAAAGGCTACACATGCACCTTAGTGTTTATACATGTGAGAAAAAATTAAAGACACCAAATTTAGGATGGTAGTTATCTGTGGGAAGAGTGGGAAATACAGACAGAATGGGTACACGGGGAATTCAACTGCATTGATGATATTTTATTCTATAAGCTGGGTGGAAGATATATGCTTGGATTTTATCTAATCATTTTTAAGAAAAAAGGCGAATAACTACTAACGACTATAGAGTCTGCCCTCCCTCCCCCCATGCTCTCCCACTTACTGACAGTGACTTTCACCAAGTTAAGGAGAAAAAGGATTAAGTCCAAATTTAATATACCAAGAAATTACCAATTAAAACATCTTATGACTGTTATATATCAAGCAGGAAACCTAACAGTTACTGCATAAAGAGAACTTTTCAAAGCACCTAAAAGACAACGTTGGCAATTATTGTGTGATATGTACTACTCCTTTGCTCTAGGATAGTGCTTTCCCCCCTTCTGCCTCCCCAACATGGATTCATTCCCTGGGGCTTAGCTTCTGTGATCTTCAAACTAAGTTCTTCTCCATGTAGTAAGCACCTCTTACTTCCTCTGGTTGGATACACATGCTTTACTGTATTGAAATAATGTCTCCCATCTTGACTACAACATAAATGCTACAAAGGCATGAGCTTATAGTAGGTAGTCAATATATATTTTTCAAATGAATCAACTAAAGATAATGTTTAGCTCTTTTCCTGTTATCCCGGGATAAGCTTTTTACAACTATTTTGAAAGACTCAAATTACACTAAAACAAAACCCTTTACAGACGGGCTTGTCTTGGGTTTCTCTCCTTGTTTCTTGAAAACAGAATTATATATTGCATGCCTAGAAATAACTTTCTTTTTAACTATCAAAAAATAACTGTTCTCTAAACATTCACATACTATATCCATATCACAGTGGATACAGAAAAAAAATCCTTACTTGGGATCAACAGTACTCATAAGCTTCAGCAACTGATCTGCAGCAAGAGACTGCAAAAACAAAAATATAACAGTGAGAACACACAAAACAATTTTTCAGTATGTTGAACTATCCTAAGACAATCTGGTAAAGCTCCAAAAAGTAACATATTCTAAGCATAACGATGACTAACAGAAATATAATGCCAGACAAATGTCACATTATAAGGTGTCTAGTAGCCACATTAAAAAAATAAAAAGAAACAGGAGACATCAGTGGCTATAGTACTGGATATTCAGAGCTGCTTTAGCAAGTGAAATATAAAGATTGCGAAGCTGAACAGTCTAGATCTTACTTAACAATTACCTGCTGCTTATTTTAAGACTTTCTGAGGGAAAGTAACATATTAAAGAAACATGTAGGGCCAGCCCAGTGGCGCAGAGGATAAGTTCCCATGTTCCGCTTAGGCAGCCCGGGGTTCACCGGTTCGGATCCCGGGTGCGGACATGGCACTGCTTGGCACGCCGTGCTGTGGTAGGCGTCCCACATATAAAGTAGAGGAAGATGGGCACAGATGTTAGCTCAGGGCCAGGCTTCCTTAGGAAAAAGAGGAGGACTGGCAGCAGTTAGCTCAGGGATAATCTTCCTCAAAAAAAACCAAAACCCAAAACCCAAAACCCAAAAACCATGTAAAACAAAACTCAGAGTGCTTAGCCAGTATAATAATTGAGAGATTTCCAGAGTAAAAACTTCAGAAAAAAGATTACAATGAGAGAAAACCAAAATTTCCAAGTCAGTAAATAAGAGGAAAACAAATGATAAAACCACATTCCCATCCTTTCCCAACTATTTATTCTGACTCCATAAGATACTGATGTCATGCTGGCTTCCTGTGAATCTACTCTTTAAACTACATAAAAAGAGACATTCTTTAATGGGGAAGGGGCTAATAATACAGTGAGCTTGTAAATCTTCTTTTACCGAGTTTACATAAGAGAAAATTACTACTGCACTATCTTAACCACTTATCTCCTGCTCTTGGAATGCAAACTAGCAGTTAATGAAATAAATTCTTTAATTATAAAAACGAGCTCAAAGTTGAAGGGTATTAAGTTATACCTGAGAGTTCAAGTTTGCTCCAGGAAGCCCAAGTGCAGCAAGGGCAGGATCAAGAGTAGGAGCTCCCAAAGCAGCCAGTGGAACAGCGCCAATCTGTGAGATTACAAATTTTATTTATTTAAAATTTCATTTCTGTTCATTATACCAGGGGGTGAACTTTTTCTTTTCCTCTAAAGGGCCAAATAATAACGAGTTTAAGTCTGTAGGCTATGTGGACTCTGTTGCAACTACACAACTATGCCACTGTAGCTCGAAAACAGTCCTAGACAACACATAAACAAACAGGCATGGTTGTGTTCCAATAAGAATTAACAAAAATGGGGGTCTGGCCCAAGCCCTATAGTTTGCCTACCCCTGCCATATACGCTGGCCACATTTTTCACTCATTACAGCACATTTATCCCTAAAATCAGAATTTAGAAAACATACAAAACTTTTCAATACATTCTAGTGCCAATTCTATTTATTGCTTCTCCCCTCCAAATCTACTGTTCAGTGTCTGCTTTGTGATACCGAAAGCAACACCCTTATTTCTCCTTTGACAACCGACATGATGTTAAGCTTTATCCATAGGGGGAGCTGAAAGGACACTAATTGTGGAAGGGGTTTCTCTTCCTGGTTCCTATGTCCCATCTCTGACTATTATTGCAGTACTATATGGGATATCCAGCGGCCTTCGCCTCTCAGGGAGTTTCAGTGGCATCCTCTTGGGTAGCTTCCTAGCAATTTCTGTGGCCCCCAAAGAACTTCCCTACTATCCACCCTTTCAAAGGAGGTCTGAACCTTAGCCTCGAGGGGGAAGTGGAGGTCCCTTTCATCTAAATGTTCTTTCCTGTGTTCTTTCTGTCTCAGCGCTAGAAGTAATTGCTTCCTATCCCTGAAATTCCTGTATTCATTAGGCTTCCCCCAGTAATCTGTTACTAGTAAACTTTTCCTGTTCAAATTGCTGTGTGGTTCTGTCTCCTGCCTGACATAATTCTGAGTAATCGATAATTTAATAGACACGAACCATGCAAAATCCTATAGTCTTTGGAGGCAGTTTGACCTTCTTTATAAGCACTCTGCTAAAAGTTCTCCTAGTTTCAATTAATATTGAGTAAATATAAGGTATCAAACTTTCTGTAATTTAACTGTTCACTGAGTCCAGTTAAAATACCATGTTAATACTACTACAAAAATGGCTATCTTAGTTATTACACAATTTTATACATCAAAGGTATCTACAAATTATCAAGATCCTCATTTTATAAGTAAAAAAACCCCTAGAGATTAAGTAACAAAGTCATACTGAAAATTCCTGATCTCATTCTCTAAGACACTGTTCAGTTCACTTAATAGTTAACTGAACTATTTGGACAGGCAAAATGATATAACAGAAACACTGCTATAAAGTTCAAGGTGAAGTTCATCATTTGCTATCATCTGTGAAACCACTGACCAATTACAATCTGAGTGGTTACAATATATGATATTTAAAGAGTCTTTTAGTTCCAAAATAATATGCTTTTTACAGCATTCTCAGGGTTAGAAACATCACCCAGTAAAACTTTTCACCAACTTTATACTTCATCTTCTCTGTGTCAAAAATCTCCATCAAGAATTCATCTTCATTTCAAGCTACCTACTTAATTCAAACCCCAAGATAAGAGCAAAAGATCACAGGACGTTGAGAAAGAAAAAAAGAAAAAAACCCAGAAGTCTGAATTTCACATTTATTTTCTTTCCTGAGGCAAATGAACATACTATTTTAACAGTGTGTTCAACAGAAGTCTATGCCTCATGAGATTCTGTTTCACACAGTTACTTATGGGTTAAGAGCCAGTGGCAAAACCAGTATCACAGGTATTTATAATTTTCAGAATGTTCTAAAAATGCAAACTTCTAAGAGATTCTCTTTAGTACTTATGATTACAATATAGCCTTTTATAATCTTGTGCACATGTGCTATCACTCTGGGAACTAGTCACAACAACACTTCAGAAGCTCAAATATGTTTAGCTATATCCACAATTGTGTTCCTTTCCATCCTTTAAGAATTCAACAGAATTAGTACCTGGGTAAGTGGGTTAGGGGTAGGCAGGAGTCCACCACCAGGCAGAAGACCTGCCACTGCATTAGCTGGTGCCAACAGAGACAAAGCCTTAGTCTCATCAGGAATAACTCCTGCAGGGAAACATCCTTGCATTAGAACATACTCTTTTCCAAGACAGAAAACACACAAAAACACCCAGAAAATGTCTCCCTGATACACCACCTGAGTTTGTTGAAAGTACTTATGTTCGCTAAAATATAAAGCTTGATTTCTATGATTATTTATCATTAATTTTATGTCAGAATGAAACTTCAATGTGTGAAAATTTGTTTCCTTTTTCTCTACAAATGGTTAAGTTTCTAGAGTAAAAAAAAAATAGCACAATACACACTACTTTTTTGTTAACACTGCCAAGATTTCATCACCTGTACTCGATTTTTAAGTCATGAACCAAACGTAAGCAAGCACAGTCGGTTCTCCAGGGGTGTGCTCTCAACTTTCAAAAGCTGTTTTATGAACAACGACTCGTGTCGGCTGCTTCACTATAAAGCACACAGAAAAATCAAGATACACAAGACAAAAAAAGTTTGATTTAGGGGTTAATAATATGGTACAGTTACTATGATTTTCTTTTACACCTACCATACAAATTTCGTAAAAATTAAGAGAAGAAAAGTACGTAAAGGAAATATTCTGTTGGAATCAAGGGTAGGGCTTTTGCTGACTCATGAAAACGAACATGAACGTTTCTGAAGGTCTCTGAATACACACGGGATGTGTGTGTGGGAGTGAGTGAGAGAGAAAGAGAGAGAATAGGTAAAACAACATGGCACATTCCTTACCTGTACAGTAAAATGCTCTATGTTCCAACATGTGCCATGCTAACCATACCAAAAAATGCTGCTATACAGTGTCAGTTCAAAAGCTAACTTAGCCAAACTCCTAAAGCCAAAAACGACATGTGTGTCTGTTTTTAAAGCCTAATCTGTGTATTCAGATAAAAACTAAGGGTCCTAAGACAAATATTTATGCAGACAATTTAAATTCTATCCAACAGCAAAAGCCCTATACAGATGGATTAAGCTGTTAATGTGCCCAAGCCCCCAAAATGAGAGTTCAATAATACAATTAAACTACATATTTGTAAATACCAGTAGTATTTCTGTAATACATATTAAGAAACTGCATCTCATCATAAAACATACAATATGTACAGGGCACTTAAGAGAAACTGGATAAGCTGCAGAAGAAAACTGTTGGGTGGTATTTTCAGCAGGGCCTGGTATATAGTTCAGGCTGAACCAGGGAAAAGAACTGTAAAACACAACAACAAAAAAGAAAAACCACTGTTAAATAAAGGTAATGGTTCCTTCCACCTATACTGAGAAGTGCCGATAATATAAACAAATGTATACTACACAGCACTGTTATCTTGCTTGTGTCAGAGCTGCCATCAATTTAGATACCAAGAGTTATGGAGGGGGAGTGGGGAGAAGATCATTTAGATATAGGGCAGTAATGCATTAATATTAACAAACCTTCACAGATTATGGGATAATTTTGCATGCAAAATTATGTCTCAAGAGGATAATATTACTTATCAACATCTTACTCAAATTAGTGCATTTGCAACATTTCTGGCAAACTAAAATCCTCTTGAATTTATTGTGAGACACCTGATAGAAGATCTGCATCCATTAAAAAAAAGTCATGCATCTGATCCTCTGATTTAAAAAAGACTATTTAAAAATAAAACTACAATTTAAAAATAGCAATGAGGCCCCTCACCAGTTAATTTTCATGCGTCAAGAGTATTTTTTTTACTGCTGCTTTGATAGAACCATGAAATACTGCATGAATGTGTAGAAATGAAAGAAAAAGAAACAGACAAAAGAAACAAACATTAACCAAGGAACCTAAATCACCCCCAAATCCATTACTATTAAGAGTTCCTTCCAAATCCAGCCATCTCAGTTTTTACCAATTAAGACTATTCCTTACCGTAGACTTTGTGTCTATTGTTCTAAAACGCTGACCAAGAACCAACACCAAAGTCTAAGAGCTAAAACTAGGGTGAATGGTGACAAAGGGATTGAATACATCAGTTATTTCGTGGAGATAACATTAATACAGCATACCATACCAGAAAGTAAATACAGCAAAAACAGATTCTGGAACTAACTATTTCTGTTAATTCTACATATACATCCGAGTATATCACTTTCAAAACAGATCCAGAAAAGTTACTACAGCCTACAAATATTTATGAAAGCCAGTTATATGATATACTGTATTATGTTCAGGCCTTGGGAACTATGACATAATACTTAGCCAATAAAATACTTTAAATTTAAAGGCTAATGCTTTGCACATTACTCACATATTTGACCCTTGTTCGAAAAACTATGATCTATATATTACTTATCCTAAATGTGAATTCTGTAAATTTTCTCTTGGAGGTAAGTCTTATCCTACAAGAGGCACAGTGATATAAGAAATTGCTTAATCACAACACAGTAAGTCAAACGTTTATCAGCATATATATTTTAAAACCTTAAACTGGGCTCACACACTTTAATACCAAGGAGATAGACGTACGGTTATTATACAGCATGCCTTATCCCATCTACAAATGCAATTTAATTTCTTTAGAAAACCAGAGAAGCAATTTTTCTAAGTTTTAAGAATTAGACATTTCACAACGTTTATAAGGTATGGGGTAAATGTTCACATCGATATTCAAAGATCTGAGATAGCATCTAAAGTTAACAACATCACGATTCCACTTCCACTGACCGGTTCATTAAGGAAAGGGGAAAGCATTTAAATCCTGGTCAGTAAATATGTTAAATTAACTTCAAATCCAGTGATTTTATCATATTCAGTGATTTCTTTGATCAGAATTTATAGTTACCAAAAAGCAAATAAAGTAGCAGTACATCGGGAACAAATTAATTATAAAATATGCCTTAAAAAGTTTTACAAAATTGAATTAAAATAGTGCTGTCTTGTCACAGTGGCTATTTTAGATCCAAAAACCCTGCTCATTATTTTTCTGTCAAATTACTTTAACATAAGCCTAAAATGTAAAAAGAGAGAAAATGTAGTTAACAAATGGTTACACCAGGAAAACACTTGGGGACTTGAGTGCTCGCTGGCCTTTAGTTAATGTCTAGAATCCCCTGTGGCTGCAGAGGACCCACTGTTTTTCAGTCATCTGGAAGAGTTTTGCATTTGCCTTCTCCACTACAAAAATCACACACACAAATAACAGAGAGAAGAATTTATTATTTAGAGATATTCTAGAAAATATAGCATGAATGAACAAGAAAATCTGGCATAAAAACAAAACACCCAGTGCCCATCTGGCACCTAAGCTATAGGAAATTTTGAACTTTCATAAAAACCAAATCATTGCAACCCTTGGTATACTGGAACTCAACATGGGAATTTTTTTTTAAGTTATCAGTGAGAGGAAGCACTAAGGAAATAAAACTCACCTAGTCGTTTCTTCGAAACAGAAATAACATGCATTTATTTGAAGGTTTCTGTGTAAATATGCATGGAGTGAACCATTCACCTTCAGGACTTTTTCATAAAACTCAAACATTAAATTAACTAAATAGATGTATCTTAAGAAAATAGAATAAGGGACACAGTTTTAATGAACTTAAAAATGTTTCCAAAGAATGCAAAAGGTTAAATATCTTATAAAAACAAATCTGATTTCTAATTTTTAGGATTTAAAAAAATCTGCAAGTAAAAATAGGGACCACAGTATAACAAGGGTTTCAAAATGTTAATAGCTTAGGTTTTTAACATGCTACTAACGCTCACTCTAAAACTATACTGAGGTAGATGGTCATCATAGGATGCCCAGATAGGTAGTTAAACAAAGCACAAACCTTCTGCATATGGTACGACTATCAAAGCTCTGTCAACGAACACAGTGTTTGTCAGATGCTGAGCCACAACTGCTGAGTCGGGATCATGGAACTTAACAAAGCAGACACGAGATGAGACAGGCAAAGGTGAATCACTAAAAAATAAACAAATAACATCAAAAAAGAGAAAAATAATATCAGGTAAAACACAAGTGTATGATTCAAAAACCAATACTTCTATTCCAAAAGTAAAACAGGCAGATAAAAATACATAACTGTACATATATTAGTTTAGTTAACCAGTTCAAAAGAAAACGACAATTCAAATAAAGGACTACCCACTGAGCTAGTGTAGCAAACTGCACGTAGACAAAAACAATCACTGTTTAAATTTACAGTGTATCAAGTTAAAAACAGTTTGAAACTAAACTCTCAGACTTCCAGCAGACCACAAAAATGTCAATGCTTTTTTTCATAATACCAGTACCAGCTATTTTAAAATGCAGATAACAAGAAATTATTTTTGGCTTAGAAAACTTTTCACTATAGCTGAATTTTCAGAATAAAAAACGTGAAGAATTTTCCACTTCAGGGACAAAAGAATATTGTGGGGAAGTGCATCTACTGACAGTCAGTCAGTTTTCTTGACCTGACTACTAAATGCCCTGCCCTCTTTCACCTCCGGTGTATTATAACTCCCAGGCATTATAAATAATTAAGGCTTTCTTGTGTAGAGTACTTTCAGAGAGGAAAAAAAAATTAAGCACACATGGGGACAGTACTCCACTCCTGCTACTACCACGCATAATTTCCATAACCAAGAGCCACTTCCCTCAGCACACTGCCTTCTCAGGTAAAACAAAACCAAGTGCTAAAGAGCGAGTGATGGCAGCGTAAGTGGGACAGATGAGGCAGGGAGCAGAGTTTTTGTCGTTTTTTTCTTTACATATGGGGTGGTTCAAACTTCTGTCAAGAAATTCTCTGTGAAAGGGAAAGATTAAACAAATAAAGGCATGGGGTTGCTCCCTAAGCCCAAACCAAAAGTTATTTGAAAACCCATGCCCTCAGGCAGTAGTAATCACATCATCCCTGGTTATACATTGAAATCATCCTGGAAAAAAATTATGTAGGCGCTGCACTCCACATCAATTAAATCAAGATCTCTGATGAATGAAGTACTGAGTGGCTCCTCTTCCTGTATTTTAATTCTCCCTGACAATTGTAACATGCACCCAGGGTAAAGAACCACTGCTTTATTATAACGTCAATTACATCTTAAGACTCAATAACGAAAAGGGAAATCCTACAACATATTTCAACGTGACTAGAATGGAGCTTCTTGTTAACTTTTCTAATAAATGAGATGTTCCAGTACACATAAAAATCTAATTACATCAGGTTTGGTTACACTAGGTATTACAGAGACAGTATTTGTTGTTGAAAAGAAAATTTCCTCATAATTTGGGCACTAACATGAAAATAAAAACTTCGGGGCCAGCCCAGTGGCGCAGCAGCTAAGTTCACACGTTCTGCTTTGGCAGCCCAGGGTTCCCTGGTTTGGATCCCGGGTGCGGACATGGCACCACTTGGCAAAGCCATGCTGTGGTAGGCGTCCCACATATAAAGTAGAGGAAGATGGGCACGGATATTAGCTCAGGGCCAGGTTTCCTCAGCAAAAAGAGAAGGATTGGCAGAAAGCAGTTAGCTCAGGGTTCATCTTCCTCAAAAAATAAAAATAAATAAAAAACAAAACACTTCTTATGTTGAGGACTACACGAAACTATCTATATAATCTAAGAACTCAAACTCTATAATTTATGTTAGAACTTCTAATATGTTTCCCTAAAGGCATCACCCATACTAAGCACAGATCCTAATCTAAGTTCAAAGCAAAGTTGACAATACATGCTAACGGAATTTCAGCCATCTTACTGCTAAATGTTTCTGAAAAGACAGCATTTTTTAAAGGGAAGCACTACAGATCTAGGGTCTAAACTTTAACCATTTGCACCCCGAATAGTGGAAAAGAATGCCTTTTCAGCAGTTTCAGTACTAACGTTGTAACACTCTGTATTTCTTTTCTGACAGCCATATTTTTACCACTAAATGAAAAACCTCTTAAAATACCGCTATCATTCTATGTTAACACCTAACAGAATGCCCTGGGAAGTAACAGGCACTCAAATTTCTTAAAAGGTCACCTCTACCATTTCTTTGACACTATCTATTGTCATCTGACTAAAAGAAAAATCACTAACAAATATTAGGTTCTTAAAGAATATAAACATAACAGTTCTTTTTAAAAAATGAGAAAGTACTGCCTGTGTGCTCACAGTGTACTTCCTTCCATTTACTTGGTCATCTTAAAATGATTCATATTTTTTCTACCCACTCATGTCACAGGAGTGCAGCAACTATTACTTTGGCTGTATCAAACCTGTAAGCAGTTGTGAGGTAAAGATTAATATATGAATAATTTAAATACCATGGAAAAGACAGCCTCAACAAGACAACTCAGAAAGGCAAATAATGCATCTCTCCCCACTTAAAATGCTCCTGTGTAAAAACATCACTATTTGGCCTCACAATTATATTCTTATACTTTCTCAGTTAAGATTAATAAAAAACATGTTAATATAAGATGGAGGACTGATGCCTAAAATTAATTTTCACACCCTAGAATTCTGTGCAAGTAAAGTACCACGTCTAAAAACATACTTGTGTTTACTCCTTTAGTATAGTATATTTTTCAGAATTAACATAGACGAGGCAGGGCAGTTGAAAAGAACAGATGTGAGATGGGGAAAAGTGAGCCAATGATGCTTGTGCCCTTTACCTAATGTTTCTAATGTTTCCTAAAGTGTCCTTAGTCTAAGGGTTGTTTCAGAATCTTCTGGGGGTGCACATAAAAAATTCAGATTTCTGTTGTCCATCTCATGCCCAGAGAATCTGAGAATCCTTTTTATAAGAGGGCTCTGAGTCTCAACAAGATCCCCAGTTGACATTTGTGCCCACTGAGGTATGAGAATTTCTGGTTTAGGCCATGGATATCATTCTTTCAACTCCTACCTTAATACTGTGCTAACCATTTCCGAGCGGAGAATTTTGAGCTTATAAACAAAGGGAATCTCCTAAGCCTCTCAAAATAGCAGGTGTGTGACAAAAGTAATATGCACCTGAAAACTTGAGTCTGTTGACCTCATATGCCCCCTCTTTCACTGTGTTCTTATTCATTTCTAAAGAAATATAGTAAAGTGCTGTATTTAGTAAAAAAAATTTTTTGAGGTAACCTAAGTTCTCTCCCTTATCTAACTATACTGTTACTTATATAATCATCAAAGTATCTATTTTTGGTCACTGAAATAATTACTTAATCCATTATTTAAATAACAAATTTAAATTTATCTGCAGTGTTACAGTAGCCTTCAGTCACTGTGTAACTCTGGCACAAGTTTCACAGGGTTCATTACCAGATGAACACTCCAGTTAGTCTCCATTCTGAAATTCCACTGAAACCAAACTAGTTCTGACACTGGGAGAGTGGCTTGGGCGTACAGAACAACGTATGCGAATGTCAGTTCAGCCATTCGTAAAATAGGGTAAAATACATTCTTCCTCTGGATTTGTAAGGACTGATTAAGGTAAAATAGGAAATCATCTAGCATACAATAGACACTCAATGCTGAATGTCCAACGTGCGTTTCAGGAACCACTAGAATCAAAGTAACTGTTTTTCTTCTAAAGAGAACGGGGCCAGGCCGGTTGCACAGTGGTTAAGTCACACGCTTTACTTTGGAGGCCTGAGGTTCGCAGGTTCGGATCCCGGCACAGACCTAGCACCCCCCATCAAGCCATGCAGTGGCGGCATCCCATGTAAATTAAAGGAAGACCGGCACAGATGTGAGCTCACTGACAAACTTCCTCAAGCAAAAAGAGGAAGATTGGCAACATGTTAGCTCAGGGGCAATCTTCCTCACACAAAAAACAAACAGATAAAATAAAAAGAGAGAATAAATGAGGGGAACACTGACAGATGCTTTCAAACAGCTCTAGGGCTGACATACTGAAGAGACAGAATATTATGTCTTGTGAAGACAGACAGTATTATCAGTGGATGAAATTACAGGCCAGCAATTTTCAGCTGAAAAGAACCAAGAGATAAATGGATCCAATAATGAAAAAAGGGGAGAAATCTTGAGGAGGTTGTCACTAAAATGCTTGGCATAATCCCAGGTCCTATGATTTTCTTCCCTCAAAACAGGCATTTAGAACTGAAACGAGTTTCAGTAGGTGTGGGCTGGGGCTCCGTTATACATGTACTTTAAACATTACCCCCCAGGTTAATGTTGATGACCTCAAGGAATCTCAGATTCTAGAAGAGGGAAGAAGTTAAACTTAACCTGTCAGTTTGTGGCAAGCACTATAGAGAAAAACAAACCAGTTAAGTTCAATAGAGAAGGAAGGGAGCAGGGGTGCTGTATTTTTATATAGAGCGATCAGGGAAGGCTTCTCTCATTAGCGACGTTTGAGTAACCAAAGAAACTAAGCATGTCATGGGTCTATCTAAGAGAAAAGAGTTCCAGGTGGATATCAACGCCTTTTGAGGGGAAAAAAATATACACACACAGAACCCATAAAAAAATCAAGTGGCAAATGTGTTCACAATAGTCAGAATGTTATGTAATCTGAGCCATTCAATCTTATTCTCTGAGTAAGAGAAAAATTTTTGGAATAGTTTTGGAATGATGAATCCTTTTGGACTACTAGGATTCCACAGCTCATTATTCCTAGCAAGCTACTGCTGAAAGCTGTGACAAGCTTAAAGAAATTTCAGCAAAGCGTTTTCAAATTGTGTAGATCAGGTTAGCTGAGACTTAAATTAGTTAAAAAAAAAAAAAAAAAGAAAGAAGAAAAAATCAACATTAAATGAACAAAAGTAAGCTTCTACATATCTACTATTCAAATCAGTAAGGCCACTAATGTAATATAACATTCACTATATCACAACCTTGTACATTTTCAGAAGAGAATGATTTGTACATGGTGAGTCAAAGACCCAAATTGTGTCAATATTTCTCTCTTCCTCCAAATAGAGGGAAAGGAATCCTCTTAAAGCATAGCACCCCCAGATCATGCTTTCTGGTACATATCAGCTATCCTGGTTATGATGGAGCTACTCCTTTGACTACAAAGCAAAAAAGCCAGACTCTGGTCCACCATGATCCCTCTAAGATACCAACCATGCACTAGGTAAAAGAGGACCCAGTAAACTGCCTACACCTCTCTTCCTCATCTTCTTGTAAACACATCATAAAAAGAGCATCTTCAAAATAAACAAAGAGTTTTAAAGTCTAACTATAACGAAGTTCTTAATAACTTGCGAGACTGGAATTATTTCATAAAACAACATCTCAAATACTTTGAGAAATAACATGATTACAATAATCCACTAAGTCTGACTTCCTGCCATTTTACTGTTAATTTTAATAACTTACTAAAAAGTATGTTGTGAGAAAAGTGAATAACAGTAAAATTTCTATTTCTGTATGTTCATATTATGAAAGCTATCTGTCCTCCATTACCAAAGCAAGTCAACTTTCTGTTCAAAATAACTACAACAAAAACATGTTTGTTCCCAGAATTCTACACTTCATACAAATCAACTGTGAAAAATCAGCATGCATATTCTCCTAAAAATTAAACACAACACAACAATTTGAAAACACTAAGAACCATTTGAAAATATTTTAAGTAGAAAGTGATGAAATATGGTAATACTTAATACCACAGTATGATCAACCGCTATTATTTTAGAGTAGCAATGTACATAAATTAATGTTTATTACATCCACAACAGTGGATTCCTCGAGGATTCCAATTTCCTGTTTAGTATTGAAATGACATCATAAATCTCTCCATGGACAGTGGGTACTGAGTGTCTACTGACAGTAACATCTGAATTCTCACTGTTTCCAAAGAGCGGTCTTATTATTTCAAATGATTGTTCTAATATTTAACACATCTTATCTTACCTCATAGCTTCTTTAAATTATTTTTTCTTTACAATTAATCCACTCGTTTATTACTTTTCCGATAATAATAAATGTGAGACAACAGGAGAAAAACAAAAAGCGATACACTCTAAATTAAAAAATGTAACATTCTATAAAATTCCTTCTCAAGAACAATTGTGAAATATCATACATGTGTACATTATTTAAACAAAGGAAACCCTAAGTTTCAGCTATAACTCGTTCTTGTTATTGTAAAAACTAAGTATTCAGGCTCACTGAATTATGTCTATCAAAGAGTACCGACTGTCAATTATATTCCCTAGACCAGAATCACTCAACGGCAATACTTTGCAGCAAGTGAACAGCCGCCCACAAAATTCAGTGTCAAATAAACATAAGAATGAATAACTGTTACTTTTCAAAGAACTCAAACACTTGATTTTTTAAAGACAAGACTGACCTACGTCAAAATACGTAAAGTGCAGTGTGCCTTGGTTTAAGCGCTCAAAGATGGACCACGTCGGCACCAGCTTCGGGGAAGCGCTCCCGAGGGGAGGCGTCGGCGTCTCCTGACCCCCACGGCCCGCCCAGCCTCGCGGCCTCGGCGGCAGGCCCACCACGCAGCTCCGGGCCTCGGGAAACGCCCCCGCCCGCGGCCCCGCGCGGCCAGGCCCGGCCCCGGGGAGGCGCAGAGCGCATGGAGGGCGCTACTCACTCGGGCGGGAAGAGGCGCAGTTCGTCGATCTTGCCTAGGAAACCGAAGAGGGTCCGCATCTGCTCAGAGCTGGCGCTCGGGGAGACGTTAGTCACCTGGATCACCTCGGTGCCGCCGCCGCCGCCGCCGCCAGGCCCGCCGCTGGGGCCCGGGCCCGCCGTGCTGGGGACGACGGTGGTGTTGCTCATGGCGCTGCTCGCCTTCTCGCTCCTGCTTTAACACATCAAACACACAACAAACAGTGAAAAGGAGGGGGAGAGGAACCGGTTCGCCGGAGAGGAGACAGGAAGCAGTCCGAGGCCACAGCCGCCGCCGCCACCGCCGTTTCTCCGCCCCGCCGCTCCAGGAGAAGAGAGCGCGCGAGCTCGAGGCCCGAGAAAACAAACGGCCGCCCCCCTCGCCGCCCAGCTCCGCGCCCGCGGGCCCGGGCCCCACAATGCCTTGCGGCGCGCGGGCGCGTCCCCGCCGCTCCGCCCTGCGCAGGCGCAGTAGGCCCCGCCCGCCGCCAGGACACGCGGGGAGCCGTGGTGGCCCTGTGCCGAGGCTCCGTCTTCTTTTTAGAAGAGAAAGTGGAAGGTATTAACCGTTTTTTTTCTAAGCCAGCATTCATTCCCCTGTAAAAACTGCACGCTTAAGCAACTATTCTTATTAAAAAAGGCCCACGATATTTATTTCTTTTAGTATCATATACAAATCTGTCCAGTTACTGATGAAATTTCCACCCTAGCTACCAAGATTTTGCTCCCCTCCACTATAACATTTTCTGAATCTTTACATACATTTTGGTAATAATAAATTTGTAACAATTTGCTTTGTCGCTAAAACCTTTAACAAACATTTTAATGTCACACTTACTAGTACTTTATAGCTAATTTTATTTCACAAGTTGACTTTTTAAAAGCACATTTCACAGTACCTAAAATATATTCAAGAATATGATCTGCAATTTCTGCAGGAAAACTTACTTTACATGCATATTCTTGCTTAAAATAATTTTGAAGCTTTTGACTACAAAAAGAGGATTAATTTTTCAACCTCATCTGAACTTTCTCCCACTTTCATCCAGTTATCCAATGAATGACTCGTCGTTCCCCCACATCTGACAAATCTTTCATTTCACTGTGCCTTTATACAAATTACTGACAACCTCCCTCATGTTATCCAAGTGCTATCCACTGTAAGGTCTTCCTTCCACTGTCACAACTTCTGTAAGCAGAGTTTGAGCTTCCTCTGCTCTACTAACCAATATAGGATTCATACACAGTTTTTGTTACATTGACATGTATCCCACTCCAAAGCTGTGAGTTTTATGGGTCAGTTTAGGACCTAGCACAATGTCTGGCACATAGGCAATGCCCAAAAAATATGCTGAACATGTGCGCACAAATATGCCTTAATGACAATGCCATTTCTTCTAAGACAATTGTTAAATAATTTAACTTGACCCTGAATATTTTTGGAGGCTAAAACCTGAGGCCTTACAGAATATTTTTATTAGTAAATATCTCTATGGAATAATGCAGTCAAGAGTGTAATTTGTGAGAGATTAGAACACAAAATTGTTGAGATTTGGATGGAGAGCCAATTGGCCAGGTTTACTACTAGTGATGTCACTTCTGCTAGTTCTTATACAGAAGAGGGATGGGTTGGTTGAATGTCAGCCTCAGCAAGATTATAAATTACAACTACTTGCATGCCAATCATAAATGTGTATCTTTGAATATAAAAAGTGGCAGGTAGTTTATCTTCTCATTTTGAATCAGGCTTATGTAACCACCAATTATAGATTCTTAACAATTTGGTAAAGTTAATTCTTCTATCAGGATCCACAAAATGGAGGCCACCCCCATGGCCTGGCCCACATCACAAATTTAAACCTAAGTCAGCCTGAACTTACGGGGGAAACACCTGTCAAGAACACCTAACATACACCAATCCCAATCCTCCAACTCAGTTTTAGCTACCTTACCTTACCCTAGAAAACAGGACCTGCTAGCCTTAGAAGGAAATCACCCGCCTCCTGGCCAATCATGCCGTTTCTGCATTGCCTCTTCTGTTTTTTCTTTTTTTGAGAAACATTAGCTTTGAGCTAAAATCTGCTGCCAATCCTCCTCTTTTTGCTGAGGAAGACTGGCCCTGAGCTAACACGCGTGCCCGTCTTCCTCTACTTTATATGCGGGACACCTGCCACAGCATGGCTTGCCATGTGGTGCCATGTCTGCACCCAAGATCCGAACCGGCGAACCCGGAAGTGGAACGTGCACACTTAAGCGCTGCGCCACGGGGCCAGCCCCTGCATTGCCTCTTCTAACAATCCATAAAACTCCCTCTTGCTGGGAATCTCTGAGGAAGATTGCTCCACCGCTTGTGAGACACTGCACTCTCCCCGTCTATGGACTGTCTTCCCTTGAATAAAGAACATCAAACTTGTTACTAAATTGTTTTAGTTTTGTCATTTGACAAGTTCCACACTTACTAGGAGGGCTTATGATGTGCCAAGCATGCTACAATGTTCTACTATAAAAGCTCAAATAAAACAAGGGCAGGAACAGCTCATACCTTCTTTATTAAAATATTAACATCTATTTATACCCTGTGGTGGATACACAGAAATCTTTTATATTATTCTATGCTTTTCTATATGTTTGACATATTTCCTAATTAAAGCTACACATTCCAACCAAAGAAAAAGATAGTTCTATAGTAAAATAAAATCATTTAAATCATCAGAAGCCAATTTATGTATACTAACTTACTGAACATATAAATAGATGGCATTTCCATATGGAGAAACAAAGGGGCAAAAAAGAATCTTATTCTAATAAGGAGTATTTTTGAATATTTTCAAATCATCCAGCAGCTAGGAAAAATACTGCACTTAGAGCCAGAAGACTGGATTAACAGACTCCCCTGTCATTTATTATTGTGATCTGAGGAAGCTCCACTTCACTTGTAGGAGCCTACTCCAGTCAGGAGCTGACTGGGGAGCTGCAGCACAACTGTGAAGAGCCTCCAGGTCTACACAGATTCAATCACTAACTGCCTTGTGTTATTATTGTCTGTTTCCCGTAGAAATCAAATAGCCAAAGGTAAATAAATATCTCAAAACAAGTAACAAATATATACGATCTATACTAGTTTTAAATCACTTCAGATTTGTTTAGGCTCCCAATTAAATAAGATTATAAGAAGTACAGAATCTGGAGACAGGTATCATGCCTGTCTTAATTACTTTAACCCCAGTATCATAAGAGGCTCTTACAAAACTCCCCAATTCTTTCAAATATTATGCACCTACTATGTTCCGGGGTTTTCTTAGTCACTGGAAATACAGCAGAGAAAAGATAGCAATGTCCCTGATCTCATGAAACTTTACGTCTAGTACGGCAAACTCTCAATAAACAAACTCAGAGGTGTAAGGGAGTAACGTGCTGTGATGAAAATAAACCAGGATAGGAGACGTGGGAGAAGGTGTTGTCTGAAGTGAGACTTTAAGAAATGGAGGAAGCAAGCTATTTGATTTTCCAGGGGAAGGGCAATCTAAGCAGAGGAAACAGCAAATTAGAAAGTTCCTGAGGGTAAGAACAATTTGGAAGCTTTCAAGAAAAGTAGGAAGACCCTTCTTTGCTGAATGAATGCTGTTCAGTTTATACATCTGAGAGACTTATAAGGAGACCATGTCACTATCATGTAGAAAGTGAAGCGGAAGACGCGCACAGGGAAGAGTCACAGCTCCTCTTCCCGAGTGGGTTAGGGAAGGCTTCCAGTTACATCTGAATGATAAACATTACCAGTCTTACTAAGGGTTAAGGCTATGTCCAATCCAAAGCGAAAAGTAACCTGTCACTTGGCCTATATAGTCATATTATGGTCTATATAGTCATATTTGTCCAATATATGCATGTTGTAGTGCATGATTTCTGATAGGCTTCTGAAATATAGAAAATAACTTATAGGCTCCCCATAATGGGGCCTTATTGCTTATAGGTGGGGAACCACCACCACCACACTGCTAAAAACAATTTAAACTGGTGTGTGATATTGGCGGGAAAGTCAGTCAAAGAAAATTAGAAAATAATGCTTTATGCAAATCCTCAAAAACAATCCCAAGCCTCTCATCATGATGGACAAGCTTTAGGTCTTTCCAGTTCCAAGCTTCTAAAAGAGCTCATGTATAAAAGAAACTAGATCCCTATCTTATACTACTCACAAAAATTAACTCAAAATGGATTAAAGACTTAAATGTAAGAGCTGAAACCATAAAACTCCTAGAAGAAAACATAGGAAAAAAGCTCCTTGAAATGGGACTTGGCAATAATTTTTTGGATATGACATCAAAAGCACAAGCAACAAAATAAAAAATAAACAAGTGGGACTACATCAAACTAAAAAGCTTCTACACAGCAAAGGAAACCATGAACAAAATGAAAAGACAAGATATGGAATGGGAAAAAAATATTTGCAAACCATATATACAATAAAGAGTTAATACCCAAAATATACAGAGAATTCACACAACTCAACAGCAAAAACCAAATAATACAGTTGAAAAATGGGCAAAGGACTTCAAAAGACATTTGTCCAAAGAAGATACAGTAACAGGTATATGAAAAGATGCTCAGCATCACTTCTCATTAGGGAAATGCAAATCAAAACCGCAATGAGGTATCACTTCATGCTTGTTAGAATGGCTAGTATCAGAAAGACAAAGGGGCTAGTCCTGGTGGCCTAGTTGGTTAACATTGGCATGCTCTGCTTCGACGGCCTGGGTTTGATCCTGGGAACAGACCCACACGACTTGTCTGTCAGTGGCCATGTTGTGGCAGCGGTTTACATACCAAAAAAAAAAAAGAGAGAGGAAGACTGGCAATGGATCTTAGCTCAGGCGACTCTTCCTTACCAAAGGAAAAAAAAAAAAAGCCCATAGATAACAAATGCTGGTGAGGATGTGGAGGAAAGGGAATCCTTGTGCACTACTGGTAGTAGTGTAAAGTGGTACAGCCACCATGGAAAAGAGGATGGAGGTTCCTCAAAAAATTAAAAACAGAACTACTATATGATCCAATAATCCCACTTCTGGAAATATATCCAAAGGAAATGAGAACAGTATGTCAAAGAGATATCTGCACCCACATGTTTGTAGCAGCATTATTTACAATAGCCACGATGTAGAAACAACCTAAGTGTCTGCTGACAGACAAATGGATAGAGGTGTTGTGTTATATGTGTATATCTATACAATGTAGTATTATTCAGCCATAAAAAATGAGGAAATCTTGCCACTTGTGACAACATGGATAGACCCTGAGGGCACCCATGCTGAATGAAATAAGTCTCACAGAGAAAGACAAATACGTATGTATGATCTCACTCACATTTGGAATCTAAAAAATAAACAAACCCCCCAACTCACAGAAAAAGAGATCAGATTTGTGGTTACCAGGGGGGGATGCAGGGGGAGGGGGAATTGGAGGCAGGTGGTCCAGTTACAAGATAAGTGCGTGCTAGGGACGTAATGTACAACATGATGACTATACTGAACACTGCAATATGATACATAGGAAAGTTGTTAAGAGAGTAAATCCTAAGAGTTCTCATCACAAGGAAAAACATTTCTTTTCTTTTTCTTTTATTTTGTATCTATATGAGATGATGGATATTAACTAAACTTATTGTGGTAATCATTTCATGATATATGTAAATCAAATCATTATGCTGTACACCTTAAACTTACACAGTGCTATATGTCAATTATATCTCAAACTGGGAAAAAAAAGAACACTTGTAATAAAGATATTTTTAAGAAAACAAATCTCATGTCTTTAGATGGAAGCTCTTCAATTAAAAGGCAGAATAGGCACAGGTACGTACAATCACTCTACCCGCTGGACACCATATTCTCAGTTGGATAGTCAAGTCACCTCTGTTATTGTTAGCCACCTTTGTTCACACTAATGGAAAAGATGATGGAGCCCTCCAAATTGACACAATTTTGCAGATCTGCACAAGCAGCAGGCCTTTCATCAAATTAGTTGTTAAGCAGTTCTTCCCCTCTAGCAAACACTTTTTTTGAGGACAGGGAAGGCAATGTATTAATCTTTGTATTTCTGATGCCCAACAATATTATACTGCAACCAAGTCAGCATCTGACAAACACTTACTGAGTATCACCAATGTGCTAGAGACTTTATAAATGCCTCACATAATCTACTCAACAAAGGCTTGGCAAATGAAGATAGCAATGCATTTATTAGATTTACAGTGAAATTTGAGATAAAGTATTTGCCTATACATTTTTTTTCTGTATAACATAGAAAGCAACAAGAAAAATCTAGCAAATAAATTTCTTGCTTACAAATCTGCAACTTTTAAAAAACTTATCTGCAGATCTATTTTAATTTGTATTTCCAATTCTACAAATTAGATAATTGTACTTCTAGTCAATTTCTAATTCTATAAATAATTCTATAAATATTAATATCTGTTTTAAAATCAAAATGGTAAATCCCACTCTTCTTTCCCCTGTTCCATCTAAATGAAAGGGAAAGTTAGCATTAGGGGACTGATGGACAGATGGATGGATGGACACACACCAGGATAGAAAAAAAGTAAAGTTTATTTCTGAATACTTGTTTCATATTGTTCAATTTATACTGTCTATCAATAGCCAGGATTCTATATCTACATTTTAAAATTGATAGCACAAGGTCTATGAACATCTTGAAATTGTAGGCAAAAATTTGTATGTGCCCATTTTTCAAAGCTTTGTTTTTATGATTATGATAGAGGGAAAAGTTAGTAGTCTGAGCATTAAGACATTGTTGCCTATATCCATAGGCACAGTATTCTCGGCTAGAGTGTATATGAGTCGCTTGGAAAATCACAGTCAATTTATTTGTAGAGATTTGTTTGGCTTTTTGGATTGAAGGGAGTCAACAGAAATATTTGGATGGGGAAGCTCCAGGTACTAATAACTCAATACTATCCTCTATGTTATATAAGATTCTTTTAGAATCTCAATTGAGAAAGGCCACTTGAGGGGATGCTTCACAATCTTAAAAAAAAAAAGTGAAAAATAAATCCAGTAGAGTTATATGTATCTTTAAGTAAAAAGTCTCAAGCATTTTAATATTAAATAGTTTTCCCCAATCGAGGCATTAGACATTTGCACCATTTGGGCTCCTTTTTTTGGCTACACTGTAAAATTAACTTTCTTTTCATGAAACTTTCTCTTTCCAAAGAGTCTTATAAAACTGGCAAAAACGAAAGTGTACTCAACTCAGTGATAAGAGGATCGAGATTAACCGAATGCTTTTAAAATGACTTTTAATCCTCACAATACTTAAAAGGTGCTACAGTGATTAAGAATGCAGGCATAGAGCCACACGAAGGGGCTTGACCACCAGTTAAGATAACTGTGACCACTGGATTATTACTTTGTGCTTCAATTTCCTCATCTGAAAAATGGGGATAACAGTAATGCCCACACCGGGTTGTTGTGAGAATATTAATGCAAACGCTTAGAAAAGATAAATATTAACTACCATTATTATGCCTACTCTGCAAGTTAAAAATCTTTCATCTTGAAAAATGAATGGTTACCTCAACTGGGTTCCATTTTACACCATCACTTTATTTTAGGCTGGTACCTTGGACTGAATCTATTTCATCATTCACACGAAAGATAGGAATCAGAAGAGTTACTTTACATATTGAGAAGAGTTTCTTATTTAAGATCCGATATTCTAACATAGGTTTGTTTGTGGCATATTAAAAAAAATTATTATAAAGTAATAAATATATAATGTTAAATATCCAAACTATATGAGCAGAAAAAGTAGAAGTCCCCATTCCACTCCCCATGCATGCTCTCAACTACTATAATAGGTGCTTCCTATAATTAGCCACATGAGTCTCAATTCCCTGTGAAAAATGGGGATAATGACATAAACGTTTTTAAGATTAGAAATATTATGGATATGAAGCACCTAGCACAGAGCCCAGCACACAGGCGCTCAATGCACTCAATAAACAGTATATACCATTATAGGAAAGTCTGTGTTCAACTTCCTCATCTTTTCAATGGATGAATAATAACAATACTTCTGTCTTATCGTAGAGTATTACTGTCAAATGTGAAACCGCTTTGTAAACTGTTAAGTGGTAGTAAACATGTGAAATATACTATTATTAGATGCCCTTTCTCCTTTGAGGCTGCTGCACAGAAACATGACACCAACAGATTTCAGATTTTCATATTCATTTTGATCCTAAAGCAGCACTTTACCAATAGCATGAATAGATAGGTGACAGCTAAACAAAACATTCCCTTTTTGATAAAACACAAATGTTTCACAGAAAATTCTTTCTAGGAAGGCTTCAGTTACTTGCATACAGTTTTAGAGCAAGAGTATTATTCTTATTTTCAAAAGACACAACAGCACTTATGTTCAATTAATCTCAAATCAAAAGTACTGCGACATGGGTCAGAGCAACAGACTCTCAAATGACTAAAGACAGAAAAACAAAGAGAAATATTACTAAGTACACAAAACAATCTGAATCCCTGACACAAGCTTTTCCCCCCCACAACTGCCACCCCAGGTGCTTGAAACTATGAACTGCAGTTAGTTTCAAGCCACAATTAGCTCACATTGAAGTCTAAAGCACGTGGAGACACGGATCAAATAATTATTTTGAAGGAGGGAAGAGAGGTGGAAAGGTAACTTTCTAGGAAATGAGGAGTTAAAAGAAAAGCAAAAAGGTCAGCATCTCTAAAATGGAAAATAATCAAAGTCGTATTAATGGAAGATAAATTTAGTGATGAGTGCAAAACATCTATCCCTAGAAAGATGAAGAGCAAAGCTGGGTTCACAGATTTGCATTGCAGGGATCAAGTATTTGAATGTTCACTAGTGTTTCAACACTCCAACGACACTATCTTTCAAATTATTTAAGTGTATGTATCCGTGATATTTTAAAGGATGGAAAAAAAAATGATGCAGAAAAAATTGTGGACAGTCTTGAAAGTATTCTGCAAGTTAAATTAGCTTTTATCTTAATTGCAATTGTGAGTATAAATATTCCATCTTGAAATCTGAGTATCAAATTTTTTAATAAAAATCTATTGATTGTGATTGTCACCAAACTAGCAAATTATTCATATTTTTCCCCCTTATCAACTTAAGTTGACACTAAAAATAAACTCTCAGGGACCATATCACGTCTTATTAAAGCTGGTGGGAAGCTTTGCTCACATAGAGCAATATTTGCCATGTACAATCATTTACTGCCTCTCTTTTTGTTTTGAGGAAGATTAGCTCTGAGCTAACATCTGCTGCCAATCCTCCTCCTTTTTGCTGATGAAAACTGGCCCTGAGCTAACATCCAAGCCCATCTTCCTCTACTTTATATGCGGGACATCTACCACGGCATGGCTTAGACAAGCAGGGTGTATGTCCACAGCCAGGATCCGAACCGGTGAGCCCAGGGTCGCTGAAGCAGAACTTGTGAACTTAACCGCTGCACCACCTGGCCAGCCCCAATGTCTCTCTCTTTTTGAAGTACTGAGCAAATAAAGTTGCAAGCCGAATCCAACAGAGCAAAACTGTTGGCAGGGTATGATAAAACGTCAGATTTGAAAATAGTAGATTTTGATTAAAACTTACTTTAAACAGATTTATTCAGCAGCGGTTTTGTATGTGTGAACACAATTAAAGACAATAATATTATGAGGTACATTCTAGAGTTTGGTGCCCCAATTTTATCTCTGTATCACTTTACTACTTTAGAGAAAATTCATAAAACCTTTACAATTAATATTAAAATAAAGACTTTAAGTCACAGAACACATTAATCTTGAAAAAAGATTGAGAAAAGAGCTGTTAAAGGTTAGGAGTCAGAATGGGAAACATTTTCAGCTGATTTTAGAAAAACAAATAAACAATATCATGATGCTTTTTATTTAATGACATGAGCAAGACTGCTTTACAACCACCCCCACTTCAATTTCCTTTTTTTCAACAGAAAGAAAATAAAAAATAAAACTAGAAGTGATTAGAATCAAAAAAAAATTTTTCTAACTAGTTCCTCCACTTTTCTTCATATGAAAAACACTAGCATGTAAAACCTTTTGATAAGAGGAAAATGAAAATGATATTTTCCTAAAGCTGGTGGACTAAAATTCTTTTGTATTGAAGGTAGAAAGAAATAAAAGACTCGATATTTGAATCAAATATTAAATTTCCTAGAGCAAGCTCATTGCTTCATGATTCAAAAGCAAGAAAGAGAAGCACAGGGAACATGCAAAGAATACACAATTGAATAATCTAAAATAAAATGCACCCTCTCCATCTGAAAAACTCACCACACACAATTCTAATAACAACAAAATGCAATTCAAAGTCACATTTGAAACTATGAATAAAAATGCAAAATATGTACTGCCTTCAAAGAAATAATATAGAATGTTTTCTACTGACTGCGTTCAAAGTTGGTCAACATAGGCCTGAATGGAAAATGTGAAACTGCAAATTGAAATTTTTAAAGGAAACTAAAAGACACGTGTAACAAACACTTTTAAAGTTGAATATTTAAAACATGAAGAGCCTTTGTCCTATAGAATTTTGCCCTCAATTTTGATAACTTATAGCACCTTAAGGGACAAATATAGAAAGAAAACCTTACTTGAGTAATAAGTGTATGAGAATATTAAAAAATTCAACTCAAAAAACATTTAATAAGCAATATATGTTAGGTCCAACAACTCCAATCAATGAGCGTTAAAAAGTAAAAGGTTCTCTCAATAAGTAACTTCAGCATAAAATAGCAGTTCTCACAGGTAAGGCAATATTCTGAAAGATAAACATAATACTGATTCAAAATAGGCTAAATCTAAATCTGATAGTTTACACAAAAAGAAACTTCCTAGGAATGTCCAAGAAGCAAATTCACTTTGCTCTTATTTGATAACATTTTTTAAACAAATATGCTTGAAAAATTTGCACAAATTAATGCATTTTCCTTTACTATAATTTCTCAGTTTGCCTCAATAAATCCATCTTATCAATTGGACCTTTCAGCTCTGAAAAAACCTAACGTAGCAATGTTCATAAGAGTACTACAGCCATGTCTGAACACGTCTTATTAAATTTTAATGGTAGAGACAAGCCATTATCTTACTTTGATAATAGTCTTACTTTCCATTATGAAAGAGATGAGCATTCTTTGGCCAATATAATTCTTAGGCTCAACATATTTTTGGTTTCTTCACTTTCTTTTTTCATTTAGCAAAGAAGCCAGAAGAGTGAAACACCCCCATTACTTTAATAAAATCAATATAATAAATTGTAGCTAGACAAATTCTGTTACAAAAAGCTATGCAGTAGTCTCTAGGCCCTACACAGGAGATGTCCATTTCATATTATTTCAGTAACCCTTTTTTTTTTTCAAACAAGGAAATACTTTCATTTAAATGCTCATGTTGAAAAAGGGTTGGATTTTTTGTTTGTAATGCATTCTTCCTAAGTAATGCAATTGATATAAAGGGCTAATTCCCACAAATATAACTATATATAACTATACTCTCTAATAAAGAAGCACAAGTTGATAAGCTTTCAGTTTCTACCAATGTGAGATAAAACACGTAATTTTCCCAATTGCATGAGATAAAAATTTTCACCCTCACTTGCTCAATCTGCACTTGCTACATAAGTACAATACACAGTGTATTACAGGTATATACTAGTAAGATCTTTACATATGTCAGTTTATATCTATTAAAGTTTACCTCAAGTATATATGGTCGCTTGGATTTTTCAGATTTACTTTTCTTACACAAAATGAAACGTTTCAACATAATACTATAATTAAATGTCAACAATGAAATATTTAACTTCAGGTAGAAGCACAATAAGTGAAAAAATTACACTTGGCTGTTATTTTAAAAAATGTTGAACTAAACAAGAATCTATTGTGGAGGAGGGGTGGCTATTATAAAATTTTCTACTTGAGCAATTCATCCTCCAAAGGCAGGCTGTCATATGCTACAAAAGACAAAAAGGGTTTTCTCTAATAAACACCTTTCTCTTAAAACATAATTGAAGTGTCCCTTAAAATGGTTCCAGGATAAAAGCCACTAGGCAATCATAACGATTAACGAGAAAGGTTTTTAAGAGAGACGTGGTTCAAATTCCTGGTCATACCACTTATAGAAAACTTGTGACCTTTGGCAAGTTTCTTACTCCCTTTTAGCCACAATTTCTTCATCTGCAAAATTGGTCATTGTGCTAAATAAGAGATAGCGAAAAAGGTATTATTAGTACTCAGCCTGGCACTTAGTGCGGGTTCAATAAGGTAATTACAATCATCATTGTCAAGACATACGGGGGTGGGGGTTCATTAGTGCAAAACTGCAAAAACTGCTATAGTCCTTGCTTTAAAACTCTTTTCTTGCTTGGTAGTATAACTATTGTTACTTTTCTGCTGTTCCCTTTCAGTGTACAGGACTCTACAGAAGAAGGAAAAAAGCAAGAGGGGGTTAAAAACCGAATTATTCAGGTAGCAAGAACCTGAACTCAGGCTAAACTGTGTGTGATGCAGAATCTGTCAGGGGACCATCATCCTATCTTGCAAACATCTTACCGATTCCCGAGCCGAGCTGAGGCGGAGTGAGGAGGATACTTCCAGGCACATGCTTTTAAAACAAAATCACTTCAGGCAAAAGAAAACTCTAGCACCCAAGACAGTCCTAAAGATGATGAGTTCCTAAATGTTTGTTGAATGAATCAAGAAAGCCGTACATTTCAGACCGAAACTAACTTTTGAGGAAAACCGAGTTATTGAACAAAATTCTCATTTTCTTTTCTGACCTGGAGTTCCTTTCCTCACCAAGCGCTCAATCTTTACACCTTTATCTTCACTTATTTAAAAAATCGAATGAGATAGGTATTATTATCCCTAAATTAACGAAAAAGGAGTGAGCTTTAAAAACGGTTAGGTAAACTGCCTAAAGTCATCCGGCTTGTAAGATACAGAGGCAGCCGGGATTCGAACTCACACTACTAGGACTCCGAAGTCCAAGCTGTTTCCGCTACACCAAAGCTTACGCCTGCACTTGGCTCGCTACACCGTCCGGTAGAGAGAACATTTATTATTAAGCCTTTTTTTTTTTTTTCCCCTTCTTCTCTCTTGTCAACCCTTCCATTTCACACCACCTCCCAGGCTGGGCTATAAACTCGATCCCACAACAGGCAAGGTGCACTCAGTCTACGAGCCGGAGTACAGGCCCGAAGAACAGAAATCTGTTGTATTTTCTACGCCGAACGGAGGTCTGGCGCCACCACCACAAGCGACAAGCACAGGCTGGGGTCCAGCGAGCCTGCAGACCGCGCCCAGGTCTCAAGTTTTGGTCAAGGCCCACGTTCCGGCCCGGAGAGGGGAGCAGAGAAGGTTAGCCTTTCCCGCACCGTCGCCACGGCGGGAGCTCGGAGGACAAGGTGGGAGTCGCAGGAAGAGCGCAAACGATAACCCTAGAGCCCCTCTGCGGCCCGTTAAACGCACTTACTTGAGCGAAGTAATTCCAAGACACAAGGCCGGCACCGGCAACGGGAAGGACTCCTCCGTCCTCCAGCCGCGGGCGCTGACGCTGACGACATCGGGGCCGCGCCGGCAGGAGCGAAGGCCCGGCGCCAAGCCACGAGCCCCGCGCACGGAGCGCGCGCTCACGGCGGGGGCGGGGCCGCACGGCGGCGCCGCCTTTACGCGTCACGGGCGGGGCGCTGCTGCTGGGCCCTGGCGTTTGAACATGTCGCGCTTGAAGGGAGTGGCGGACCGGGATTCCCGAACGGGTTTCAGAGCTGAGAGGAGAGACTGCGGTGCCTCGGTTCCCCAGGGGCTGTTAAAGGCGGCGAGGAAGAGTGGCCAGTTAAACTTGTCCGGGCGGAACCTCAGCGAAGGTAAGATGCCCAGGATCGGCCCGATTGAGTGTCTTGTCACAAAGCAGCCTCCCTTTCCTCTGGCCGGACTTTGGCCCCTTTGCCCCGGGCTCCCAGCCGGGATTCTCGCGCTCCTATTCAGGCACTCGTCACACTGCCAGTGGCTCGCTTAGCTCGGTTCAGGTCCTGCTTTCACTCCAGGAATCTCTGGCGAAGGGACCCTGCTGGGAATATGGCCAAAATTGAAACGGGGCTCTGTCTGGGATTCCCACATCATGTGGGTTAAACAACGTAATGTGTGACTAAATTAGTTATCACGTGATGGGCAAGAACTTTGTTTCTTTAGCCCTCATCTTCCTCTTCTTAGTTTGATCTCTTAGGGCTAACACTGTGGATTGATCTGTTCCTTTGTGAACTTAGAGTGAATGCCACTCTTGCCTGCCAACACTCTTCTGGATGCACCTGGGCAGAGGCCTAAATAAAAAAGAATAATCACCGTATTTCCTAAATTGAGGATCAAGATAGATGCAATACAAAGTGAATTTGGGGCCATCCTGAAAAACCTAGTAAAGATCAACAAGCACAAATCTGGACGCCATGAATGAATCATAGCCAGATGCTCTTCTGATTGTCTGCCCTGTAAAGGAGGGAGTAGAAAGTGGGGGGAGAGAATATAGCATTCCTCCTGTAATGTTTTCCTCTACTTATATTCAGGTTTTTGGCTATCTGGGGTTAAACCTTCCATTTTCCTTCTCCTTATTGCTTTTTTATTGTGCCACAAACAGATTAGACCAAGCAAAGGAACACTTGCTTGAATGAGTGAAAGGATACATGACATAAAATCTCTGCTCTACTTGCAAACACTTTTAATCCACAGGAACATAGATATTTTAAAACTACAGATGTGCGTAGACACTTACTTGTCCCAAAGCCTGGAACAGACTCTGCTCAGAGGTCACACCTCAGAGAGGCCCCTTACTAACTACCTTATCTAAATACCATTGTTAACACTGTTCTCTTGCCTGTTTAATTTTTTAATAGCATCCGTCACTATGAGAATTTATATTATGTATTTGTTTATTTTTCGTCTTCTCTGTCCTCATGAGGTCAAGGAGCTTTGTTTTGTTTATTGTTGTGTCCCTAGCACCCAAAATAGTGCTTGGTACATAGTAGATTCTTGTTAAACATTTGTGGGAGGAATACGTAAATGAATGAATATTCCTAAATACTAAGTGATGTTTTGGACTGTGCTTATTGATTGGACCCAGATGATTTAGTCTGTTGAAGTTTTGGAGAGCAAATGAATTTTGACTCTTAGCTCCATGATGATATGGATCTGGGCTGTTTAGGTTGTTATTGTATAAACAGAGTGTGACACAATACCTGGCACATACGAGGTACTCAATAAATGATGTTGAATGTGTGAATACAGTATTTCATAGGAGAGAAAAGACATAAATGGAAGAGGCACATGGTATGTGTAGCTTATGTATCACAAAGGAATCTTTGTAACATAGAAAGTATTTCTCTATCTAGCTGTAGCCTTCAATTTCATCTCTTGTCACTTAACCTTTGACACCCAAACCGCTGTAATTCTCAATTATTTATAGTCCCTTCTGGGGCCATTCTCCTTATCTCCATATCTTTGCTCATGTAATTTGAGATGCTTAATCTCACTGTGCCTTCTCATCTATAATGTGGTAGTAATAATAGGACTTACTAAGGTTTAAATGAGATAATACAAGTTAAGTGCCTGGCACATGAAAAATACATAGTAAAAATTGGCTATGGCTGTTATCATTGCAATAGCCTCCTAAGTGGTTTCCTGGATTTCTTGTTTTAAATCTCACCCTCTAAATCAGTGTCATTACCAAGAGTTATCTTTCCAAAACACAGATCCATTATGTCATTCATAACAATTTATGACTCCCATAGCCTGCAAGATTCAGTATAAAGTTTTTAGTACAACATACAAAAGCCTTTTGAAATCTTGCCCCTAAGTACCTACAATGAGGGCTCCCATCTCTTTTCAGAATCCAATACTTTACCAATAACAACAATACCAAAAAACATCTTTTCTCCAAAGAACCATACATTAAGTCTTTTTAGAACAGTTTTACCTTTCCAGGAAATTGAACAGATAGTACAGAGAGCTGCCATATACACCCTTTCCCCAGCCTATAGTTTCCCCTTTTATTAACATGTTGCGTTAATATAGTACATTTGTTAAAAGTGATGAAACAATGTTGATACATTATTATTAATTAAAGTCCATAGTGTACATTACTATTCACTCTTAGTGTTGTACAGTTCTATGAGTATTGACAAATGCGTAGTGTCATGTAGTCACCATTACAGTCTCATATAGAATAGTTTCACTGCCCTAAAAATCCCCGGAGCTCTACCTATTCATTCCTTAGCCTGCTTCCCCTGAAGCCCTGGCAGCCACTGATCTTTTTACTCTTTCTGTGGTTTTGCCTTTTCCAAAGTCATATAATTGGAATCATATAGTATGTAGCTTTTCCAAACTGGCTTTTTCCACTAAGCCATATGCATTTAAGGTTCCTCCGTGTCTTTTTGTGGCTTGATAGCTAATTTCTTTTTATCACTGAATAATATTCTATGGTATGGATGTACCATTTTGTTTATGCATTCACTTTTTGAAGGACATCTTGGTTACTTCCAGTCTTTGGCTATTATGAATAAAGCTGCTATTTGTGTTCAGGTTTTTGTGTGGATGTACTTTTTCAACTTATTTGTGTATAAATCTAGGAACACCATTGCTGGATCACATGGTGGGACTATGCTTAGCTTTGTAGGAAGTTGCTAGCCTGTCTTCCAAGGTGGATGTACCATTTTGCATTCCCACCTACAATGAAAATTCCTCTTGCTCCACATCCTTGCCACCATTTGATATTATCAGGTTTTTGGAGTTTAGCCCTTCTAATAGGTATGTAGTGGTATTGCATTGTTGTTTTAATTTGCTGTTCCCTAATGACATATGATGTGGAACATCTTTTTATATGCTCCTTTGCCATCTGTATATCTTCTTTGGTGAAGTGCCTGTTCAGATCTTTTGCCCATTTTTTAATTGAGTTCTTTCTTTTCTTACTGTTGAGCACATTTATCCTTTATTCATCTTTTTTATGCCATATGTCTCTGCTTAATAACTGATGGTTCAATGAGTAAGTGCCATGTAGAAGTAAGCCAGTGGCCTGTTGGTTATGGTTCTTAAAATCTCTGTTATTTGGGGGCCAGCCCAGTGGCAGAGTGGCTAAGTTCACACACTGTGCTTTGGCAGCCCAAGGTTCCCTGGCCTAGATCCCAGGCTCTGACATATGCACCACTTGTCAAGCCATGCTGTGGCAGCAGCCCATATACAAAGTAGAGGAAGATGGGCACAGATGTCGGCTCAGGGCTAATCTGCCTCAAAAAAAAAAAACAACAACAAAAAAACCTGTATTATATGAAGTATAGATAAAAGCTACAGAAGTTTGTGGGTTTTCTGACATAATGAAGGTAATTGCAGAAAATGATTGTCATTCTCTTTTCTGGTAAACTTTTACTAACTTGTTTCTTGTACTGGTCTACACATTATTATACTTTTATACTGATTTTTTTTAAAAAGTCCTCTCATTATCTTTATTATTATCCCCAAATATTATTACCTAAAATTATGAATTACATTCAAAAAGTATTATCAAACATGGCTTCTTTCAGATTACTGTCGATATGTGAGAGATGTTTTATATGAAAGGTGTGAGATGAATATGAGTGTTTGTATGCTATGGGGAGTTACCGATACTTACTTAAGCAGCATTTGTTATATACCTACTGTCTATGTTTCTTCCAGATATTGTGCTCGGTACTGAGGAAGCGAAATGACACTTCAAACAATTAATAGTCACATAAGCATTTTAACATAAGCTTTATTCAAATTTGTTTATTAAGAATTGCACCTGTTAAACAAATAATACCTTTTTATATTATACTGTGTCTTTCTTTCCCTCCTTCGTATTTATACAATCATATAAATGTATTTGTAAAGTACAGTCATGTCCATTATTTCTACATTGGAGAAATAGAACCTAGCCTTTAATTTTGATGTGTATAATAAAAAGCAGTTAAAATTCTGTTGATTCTTGTTCTTAGATAGTGGCCTCCTTAAATCAGTTCTTCTTAATGGAAACACTTAAGAGCAGTGATATTTTTATGAAATTAGTGAGATTTTAACTTGATAGGGTTGTTAACTAGTGCAGAATAACTTTTACCTGTAACTGAAATTTGGGTACTCTTGAGGGTTTTTAGATGCCCCTTCTTATTTATTTATTTACTTATTTGTTTATTTATTATTATTATTATTATTATTGTGCTGGGGAAGGTTCACTCTAAGCTGACATCTGTTGCCAGTCTTCCTCTTTTTTTTTTTACATCTCACTGTGCCTTCTCATCTATAATGTGGTAGTAATAATAGGACTTACTAAGGTTTAAATGAGATAATACACCACTGACATGGCCACTGACAGACAAGTAGTGTGGTTCCCTGCCTGGGAACTGAACCTGGGCCACTGAAGTGGACTGCGCTGGACTTTAGCCACTAGGCCTTCAAGGCTGGCCCAATACCCCTTCTTTTTATAGGTCATAGTTCTTTTGTGAACATACCATTTATTATTTTCTTCTTTATAAAAGCCTTATGTCTACTACAGAAAAAATAGAATCTATAGAAAGTATAGAAAGTGAAAATAACCATCCAGAGTTAATCACCATTGATATTTTGTAGATTTCCCTTCTATAGTTCTTTGTGTGAATATGTATGCATAATTTTTCTGTTTTTTATTTTTAGAATTGTACTGAGTCAGACTTCTATTTGTACATTTTTCACTGTCACTTGAAAAATCTGATTATTTTTAATGGCTCTGTAATATTCCATCTTATGACCACTATAATTTACTTAAACATACAAATATTGTTGGCAGTTTAAAGTCACCATTGTTAGTGTCAGTTCTATAACTTACTTAGAAAGGTATGCCCAACCAAAATAACTTAATAACCAACTTCAAAGAAGAATATTAGAAATATTCTGGAAATTTTAAGTGACAGCTCTTTTTATGAGCAGCAACATGAGAAAATGTCGTCATTTGGTTCAATATAGATATTGCAGCTTTTTCATTGGACCAGATAAAATGAAGATGGAGTTGAAAGGAGGATTGATTGTTGCCTTGTGGTTGCATGACTGGCAGAACAGTAGTGTAGGGATGTTTTTGGGTGATTCAACAAAAACTGAATGAAGGAGAAAAGGTGCCGGAGTTTGGAACAAAAGAATGCTGTAAATTCTAAAGGAAGCCACACTGTTGAACTGACAGGAAAATTGGTAAGTGGATAATTTATTAAATACACCCGTTAAATTAGTTTGGAAGCCATGTTATCCGAAATGGAAATGTGGGTGTAAGCCTTGAAGAGAGCAGTTTGGCTAGTTTCTATTTGTGGAATTGAGTACATAAGTCTAGGGCTCCTAGGCCTCAAGATGTCGTGCCATCTGTTTCAGGGTAATGAGAATTTACGTTATTCAGTATGCACGGTTTGTTATAACAGGATAAAAAGTGTAACATAAACCATATATTTACCAAGGTTTAAATCACCATGCTCAAATCTGTATTAACCATGTTCTGTTTTACTGTTTAGCTTGACTCTGTATTTTGACTACTTGTTGTCTTAATGGAATTTACTGTGATATTCTAAACAGCTAACAAGAATTAACCAAAGTATTTAGATTTTAATAGCAAATAATTCCAGAAAGAAACTATGCCTCCAGGTGAGTAGATCATCAAAACAAGCTAATTCTTAAACAATTCTTAGAACTGAGAGCAAGAGGAAAGTGCTTTAATGTATACATAATGGCAGAATCTTGAGGTGAACATTTAATTTTTAATATACTGAAATCCAGGGAAGTCTGCTTGTTTGGATTATAAAACAACGAACCAGATAGTTAATTGGAAATCCCATTCCTCTTTCTTGATCTGTTAAAATAGTTCTAAACTATAGTGTCTCACTCTCTTGAAATGTGTATCTCAAGTTACCAATGCTAAAGTTTGTTTAATAAAGTAGTACAAATTTAAACTTATCTCTAAATCAATGTCATGTTTGCTCACTCGCATTCTGATATGTTTTGTTCAGTAGGAGAGGAAAGTTGGTATTGCTAACAAGTGAATGGCATCTGTCATAGATATTGTCCCAGGAAAAATACAGACTAGGAAGAATGAAATCAGAGTTTCAGTGAAGCTTTTCTTCACTAGAAAACTAAACATATTCTCAAGTTAAAGTAATAAATTCAAAAATCTTTTCTCTTAAAGTGATTGGTAAAAATGTTTCCTTCTTCATATGTTAAACATTGTTTCATTCTTTTTGCAGTATCCTCCCCGACTTCAGGGAAGAACAGCTCTCTGCAGGCATTCTAACATAACAAAGATATATCCCTCGGAATCAACCTCAAGCTGCAACTGAGTTAATGCCTTCCATATAGCTTTGTAATTTTACTCTGGAGTGTATATGTATATGTTTTGTTTCTTATTAAACTTTAAAGATAGTATGAAAGTGACACCGCAATATTGTGATTTGTCAATATGGGATTCTTTCTTTAATGAGGCCATTGGTGGCCATGAATAAACTACTGTAGAGAAAATTGGAAAGTTTATCAGTGAGCTTTCCCTGATCCTTTACATAGTGCTTGATTTATTGGTTTCTTCTTTTAAATTGCTCATAATTGGGTGGACAGTTTAGTGAACAACATTCGTAAGATAAGCTGTTATCAAAATATTACCCTGCACCTAGCAAAAGCATTTTTGTAACTACTCTTGTTAGGTCTTAGCATTTAAGTGACAATGGGGCCCTCTTACTAAATCAACAAGGAAATTGGGACCAGAGATGTTAAGTAACTGACCAGTCTGAACTTTCCAGTACAGTCTTTGTGTAGACATATGTTATCATTTCTGTTGAGTTACATACCTGAGCTTGAAATGGCTGGACATACAGTAATAAGTGTGTATGTAACTTTATAAGAGTTCACTAAACTGTTTGCCACTGGTAACATGAGAGTCAATCGCTCACATCATTACCAACACTTTGTATTGTCAAGTCTTTTTAACATTAGCCCTTCTTGTGGTTGTGTTGTAGTATCTCCTCATGGTTTTATTTACATTTCCTTGATGACTAATGATGTTGAACATCTTTTCAACTGCTCGTTAACCATCTGTATATCTTTTGCCAAGTGTTCAGATTTTTTCTCTATTTTTTAATTGGGCTGTTTGTCTTACTGAGTTATAAAACCTTTTATATTTTGGGGATACAAGTCCTTCTCAGGTTGTCTATCTATATTGGTACCTATCTAATATAGTCTCCCAGTCTGAGGCTTGCCTTATTTTCTTAATGATTTCTTTAGAAAAACATGAGTTTTTAATTTTGATGAAGTCAAACTTTTCAATTTTTTTCTTTTGTGATTTGTACTTTTGCTGTACTAAGAAATTTTATATATCTGAGACTGTGAAGATTTTCTCCTCTTCTTTTAGAATTTTTATAGTTTTATCTTTTACATTTAAGTCTATAATCTATTTGGAGTTAATTTTAGAGTGTGTCACAAGGTAAACGTTGAGGTTCATTTTTTTATCCATATAAATTTCCAGTACCTTTTTTTTTTTAGAAGGATATCTTTTTTTTTTAAAGATTTTATTTTTCCTTTTTCTCCCAAAGCCCCCCGCTTCATAGTTGTGTATTTTTAGTTGTGAGTCCTTCTAGTTGTGGCATGTGGGACGCCGCCTCAGTGTGGCTTGATGAGCGGTGCCATGTCCGCGCCCAGGATTCGAACTGGCGAAACCCTGGGCCACCTGCAGCAGAGCGCATGAACTTAACCACTCGGCCACGGGGCCGGCCCCTAAATTTCCAGTACCATTTGTTGAAAAAAGTATTTTCTTTTTTTTTTTTTGAGGAAGATTAGCCCCTAGCTAACATCTGCTGCCAATCCTCCTCTTTTTGCTGAGGAAGACTGGCCCTGAGCTAACATCTGTGCCCATCTTCCTTTACTTTATATGTGGGACGCCTACCACAACATAGCTTGCCAAGCTGTGCCATGTCTGCACCTGGAATCCAAACCAGCGAACCCTGGGCCACCAAAGCGGAATGTGCGCACTTAACTGCTGTGCCACTGGGCCATCCTGACTATTCTTTTCTCATTAAATTATCTTTCTGCCTTTGTTGCAAATCAATTTACAATATTTTATTGCTTGGAATTTTTCCTGAACTCTTCTTTTTTTTGGAGGAAGATTAGCCCTGAGCTAACTACTGCCAATCCTCCTCTTTTTGCTGAGGAAGACCAGCCCTGAGCTAACATCCATGTCCATTTTCCTCTACTTTATATGTGGGATGCCTGCCACAGCATGGCTTTTGCCAAGTGGTGCCATGTCCACACCCGGGATCCAAACTGGCGAATCCCGGGCCGCTGAGAAGCGGAACGTGCGAACTTAACCGCTGGGCCCCCAGGCCGGCTCCTGAACTCTTCTGTTGATCTGTATGGTTGTCCTTATGCTAATACCACACTGTCTTGATAAGCTTTATGGTAAGACTTGAACTCATGTACTGTTAAGTTCTACAACTTTCTTGGTCTGTTTTAAAATTGCATAACCTATTTTAGTTCTTTTGCATTTTAATATACATTTTAGAATCAGCTTGTTAATTTCTACAGAAAAGCCTTCTTGGATTTTGATTAGGATTATACTGAATCTGTCAGTCATTTAGGGGAAAAGTGACATCTTAATAATATTGAGTCTTCGAGCTGTAATGTGATTTATTTCTCTACTTATCTAGACCTTCTTTAAGTTTTCACAGCAGTATTTTGTATTTTCATACCTCAGGTCTTGCATATATTTGTTAAATATGACGTTGAGTATTTCATGGTTACTAGATGCTGTGTCTTGTAAATCTTTAAGCATTTAAAAAAAAATCTCCAGTTATTGATTGCTAAAACATAGAAACAGTTTATTTTTGTATATTAAGCTTAAATTTTGTGACTTTTGTAAACTCTTTACATATCGTTTTTTTATTGATTCCTTAGGATTTTCTTCATAGACGTTGTCTGCTAATAGAGACAGTTTTACTTCTTCCTTTTCAATTGGAATGCCTTTTATTTCTTTTTCCTGCCTTATTGCACTGGTCAGGACGTCTAATAAAATATTGAACAAGTGAGAATGGGCATCCTTGCTTTGTACCCAATTTTAGAGAGAAGGCACTGAGTCTTTCACCATTAAGTATGATGTTACCTGTAGGTTTTTCATAGTTACCATTTATCATGTTGAAGGAATTCCCTTCAATACCTAGTTTTGGGGGAGTTTTTATCTTGAATGATTGTTGGATTTTGTCAGATGCTTTTTTTGCATTTCTTGACAATCGTGGTGTTTCACTTTTTTTTCTGTTATTATAGTAGAATTCATTGATTGATTTTCAAATGTTAAAGCAGACTTGCATTCTTGATATAACTCCCATTTGGTTGTGATGTATTATCTTTTTTATATGTAGATGCTAAATTTGTTCAGGAATTTGGGGTCTACAATCATTAGCAATTTTGGTTTGTAGTTTTTCGGATTTAGTTTTTCCCTTTTAATGTCTTTATCTGATTTTGGTATCAGGGTAATGCTTGCTTTATAAAAGGAGTTGGGAATTGTTCTTTCCTCTTTTCTGAAAGAGTCTGTGTAAAACTGGTATCATTTCTACTCTAAATGTCTGCTAGAATTCACCAGTGAAGCCATCTGGACCTGGATTTTCTTTGTGTTAGTGCTTTAAATAGTAAATTTAATTTCTTTAATAGATGTAAAGCTACTCAGTTTTTTAGTCGCTCTTGTGCTTTTTTTTCCCTTTCAGGGAATTTGTCCATTTCATCTAAGTTGTTGAATTTATGGGTATAAAGTCAATCTTTATATTCCCTTATCCTTTTAACATCTGTAGGATCTCTAGTGATATAGTCCCACTTTCAAAGAACCAGGTATTGGTTTTATTGCTTTTTATCTATTATTTGTTTTTTATTTCATTGATTTCCACTCTTTATTTCCTTACTTCTGTTTACTTTGGGTTTAATTTGTTCTTTTTCTACCTTCTTAAGATTATAGCTTAGATCATTGTGAGATGGGATTATGTAGGAAGCAAGACGAGCCATGAGTTGATAATTGTTAAAAGTGGGCGATGGGTACATGGACTGCTATTTCACTGTACTGTTTAAATTTGTGTATGTGTTTGACATTTTACATAATACTTTAAAAATTCATGAAGCAAATCTAACTCCATAGTAACTTTGTTTCAGGTTTATATGCCTATTAACATTCATTTTTATGTGACAGTTTCTATCTTATGAATTGGTAAACTACTTTTAGGATGACCCTACAATAATTCCTCAATAATTAGGACTATTTATACCTTTTAATAGTTCTTCTTGTTTGGGGGGAGGGAAAGAAAAGTGACGTGAATCTTGATGCTATAAGCTCTTGAAGATATTGGGATACCTCACAAACAATTAATAGGGTAAAGAACAAGCAGTCACTGTTTATGGAAAAGCAAATTGATACATGTTCAATAACAGTATAATATCAACAGTTGGATCCATGCCTTGGTAGTTCCCACAAAGACAAATTTTGTTAACAAAAATATCTGAAATGATAATAGTAAAATTTTAATGTTCGTTTAGTGTAGTTGATGGGTAACAAGTATTTTTATTGTATTGTGTATAAATTTCTTGTGCTCCGCACCTTTCTCCCTGAAGAAAAAAGAACTTGTTATTACATTACTTTGCAAGTACAATCATCTTAATGTATCTATGTATAGGTGTTAGAAAAAAATATATGCACAAGTGCTCTACATATTTTATTTAGTAGAATGGTGCATATCACATAGCTTCCTCATGCATTTTTTTTTATTTTGTATTGTTTTGTCTTGCCTTGTTTTATTCTTGAGCTTTTTGTTGGTGATGCAAAGGTTATGGCACATTGGATTTGGCACTTTTTTCCCTTCAAGAGTAACATTGATTTTTAGTCAAATATAGGAGCATCCCCATTTCTACTGACTCCTTGGTGTCAGTAAGTTGACACATGCCAATGCTGCTGTGTTTCTCATTCCCACCCAACCATCCATACCTACACATCAAAATAATAGTAATGATAATGATAAATTTCATGGTGCTTTTGCTCTCAGAAGAGTTGGGAAGAGTGAATTTTGTTTTGTTTTGTTTTGCTTTAAAAATAAACTTCCATGTACAAACAGAAACATGGGTGGATCCACATTCTGTATTATTAATATTTGCTGGAGATTCATTGAAAGAAGTGTAGAGAAGGAGACTACTTAAGCAGAGAGAAGGGGTAGGAGACGGATCTTATAATTTATTCTAATACGAATATATTATATCTCATTTTGAAATGAGATATCTCATTTTGAAATGAAATAATCTCATTTTGAAATGATAGTGACTACAGGGCATAACTAATGGTTGCCTTGATTAGCATTAGCTTAAAGTTCAAAATCATACCCATATGTAGTCCTACTTTTATCAAGGAATGAAGGACTGTGTTTAAAATACTTTTGCTACAACACTACAGCAAGTTGGTATCTTCTGGAGCTTCAAGCTGTATAGTGATAAACTTGCATTCTCCCTGTTCAACTTATACAGTCTTATTTGCTATGTTAAAGGAATTGTTGTATTTGCTGCAATAAAATTAACACAATGTTGTCTGGTGGAGTAAGAAACAAAATTGTATGTCAGGTAAAATAGCAACTACTAGAGTCAGATTTGCCTTCCAAATATTCACCAAGAGGCAAGACATACCTTTGCTAGGGTTTCAATCCCGTCTCTGCTACTTACTAGCTGTTTAACTCTGGTAAATTATATATTCTCTCTGTGCCACATTTTTCTCATCTATAAAACAAGAATAGTAATAGCACATACTTCATAGAGTTGTTATGAGGTTTAAATGAGTTAGTATGTTAGAAAATTGCCAGGTATTTGTAAATGTTAGCTATTATTATTAACTATTACTATTACCAGTGCTTTTTCAGACTTCGTATGTACTTCTGTCTAAGTTATAACATTACCTTATAAATGTGATTTCCATGCCTTCTGTGTTATTCTGTTAGCATAATGGCAGCCTCCATTCTTTGTGTTTCTATCACAATGTGTTATGCAGAGTGTGTATATAGTAAATACAGTTAAACGAAGACAAAAGTAAGATCTCATATGTAAAATACATATCACATATTTTGTTTTTGAATAAAATCAACTTTCACTCTAATCAGTTGCAATTCATTGCTATTTGACTTACTTGAAAGTGTGTTTTTTTAAATGTTTCAGAAATTACTTGTCAGGGGATAAACTGAATAGCTGTTATAAAAGTATGTCACTTAGGATCTCACTTCTTGTTTTCTTTCTTTTTGTTTTTGGTGTGGTGGTGGTGGAAATAGTGCCTCAGTGTGTCTGGAGAATAAATGTGGATATCCCTGAGGAAGCTAATCAGAATCTGTCATTCAGTGCTGCTGAACGATGGTGGGAGCAGACAGATTTGACCAAACTAATCATATCCAACAATAAACTTCAGTCACTTACAGATGACCTCCGACTCCTGCCTGCGCTCACTGTTCTTGATGTAAGTCCACAGATTATAAACATGAGTCTTTAGCTGAAGAAACTCTAAAGCTAACTTTAGGCTTTGATAAGCAGAAAACCCATGTTTAATTGGTAGAATGCAAGGAAGAATAACAAATTATTGTGTTAGGCATAGTATAATGGTTAAACATGAGACTTCAAATTGTGACTGCCACTTGATAGCTGTGAGACCTTGGGCACGTTACCTCTCTGTGCCTCAGTTTCCACATCTATAAACCAGGATGGATATGACTACTTATTTTGAAAGATTGTTCTAGAATTAAATGAGTGAATGCATACAAACAGAATCGGTGTTTAGCAAGTGGTTGCTGCTGCTCATCTTTTATTACTATTACTTTTATCATTTTTCTAGACATTAAAATAAGTACTTAAGATTGATTTTTAACTTGCTCCCAACACTGACTTAAATTGTTGAACTTAAATTTTTGTGCGTTTATTCAGGAACTGTGTTTTTAGTCTCTAATTGCTGCGCCATGTGGTTAAGTAAGGCATGAGTAGTTTCTTCATAACCTACGGACTCCTGATCTACTTCAGTTAGGAACATCAAAAATCTCCCAATTTATGTCTGAAAAGTTGGATCTGATCAAATTTCTAGAGCAGGTTTTGTTTTCTTCACCTGTAAAATGAATGGATTGGCTTAGGTGTTCTCTGAGGTTCCTTGTGCTTTGAAAACCGTATGATTCTGTGAGAACATAAGCAAAGTCCTGCTCCCCCCCTTCATTTGTTTTTTGTATGTGATGACGTAAATCATGCCATCAGAGGGCTGTTCTTAGTTTCTCATCCTCTCATCTCTATTTGAGATTGAAATTATACTCAATGAGGCAAAGTTGTTTCTTTTTTAATTGTTATATTTAAAATTGATGACATTGCTTCATGAACAATGAACAGCAGTTTGGTCAGTTTCAAACTCTTTTTCCTCTTCTATACACGGAAGAAATTACCAATAGCCCCAACTTGATGCCGTTGAATTAGAGGGATGGAATTATTGTTGAAGAATTTTGTATAATGGCAGAGCTGATATAGGGTTAATTCTAAGACTAAGATAGTGACTGTGTCTTTTAATAACTTTTAGATACATGATAATCAGCTGACATCCCTTCCTTCTGCAATAAGAGAGTTAGAAAATCTTCAGAAACTTAATGTCAGGTAAAATTTAATCTTTATTTCAGTATTGCTAGGATAAGGGTGTAAATCCAATATTCTTTAAGTTTTTTTCTAACATTAGAAAATATTTTTGTATTATCTTAAAAGTGGTTAAAGCCAAATAAGAATTTTAATTCTCAAATTATTATTATTTTTTTTAAGATTGGCACCTGAGCTAACATCTGTTGCCAATCTTCTTTTTTTTTTTTCTTCTTCTTCTTCTTCTTCTCCCCAAAGGCCCCCAGTACATAGTTGTATATTCTAGTTCTATGTCCCTCTCGTTGTGCTGTGTGGGACGCTGCCTCAGCATGGCTTGATGAGTGGTGCCATGTCCACACCCAGGATCCGAACCGGCGAAACCCGAGGCTGCAAAGTGGAGCATGTGAACTCAGCCACGGGTCTGGCCCCCAAATTATTTTTATTTTTTGTTTTAAAATTGCCTACATGTTTTCTGGTTTTACAAATTTAAGGCCAGTTGATTTTTTTTTTTTTATTGAGTTATTGATAGCTTACAATCTTGTGAAATTTCAATTGTACATTAATGTTTGTCAGTCATGTTGTAGGTGCACCACTTCACCCTTTGTGCCCACCCCCCACCCCACCTTTCTCCTGGTATCCACTAAACTGTTCTTGGTCCATAGTTTTAAATTCCTCATACGAGTGGAGTCATACACAGATTATCTTTCTCTCGCTGGCTTATTTCACTTAACATAATTCTCTCAAGGTCCATCCATGTTATTGCAAATGGAATGATTTTGTTCTGTTTTGCAGCTGAGTAGTATTCCATTGTATACATGTACCACATCTTCTTTATCCATTCATCTGTTGATGGACACTTAGGTTGCTTCCACGTCTTGGCTATTGTAAACAGTGCTGCAGTAAACATTGGGGTGCACAGGACTTTTGGGATTGCTGACTTCAGGCTCTTTGGATAAATACCTAGTAGTGGGATGGCTGGATCGTATGGTAGTTCTATTTTTAGTTTTTTGAGGAATCTCCATACTGTTTTCCATAGTGGCTGCACCAGTTTGCATTCCCACCAGCAGTGTATGAGGGTTCCTTTTTCTCCGCAACCTCTCCAACATTTGTTGCTATTAGTTTTAGATATTTTTGTCATTCTAATGGGTGTAAGGTGATATCTTAGTGTAGTTTTGATTTGCATTTCCCTGATGATCAGTGATGATGAGCATCTTTTCATGTGCCTATTGAAGGCCAGTTGATTTTTTAAAAATACTTTTTGTTTTGTTAAACAACTTTTGGTCGTTATTTTAGAAAACCTCTTTGTTGATGATGTCAAGTTTTAAGTTACTTTGATATTCTAAAAAATATCTAGGTATTAAGTGATAAGAAATTTAAAACCATTCTTTCATTAATGATGAAAAATTTCATTGTTTTGATATTAGTAGTTTTTAAACTTTTCCCAGGACTCCTAGGGTTCTACTTCATGTACTATTAATAGATACATGGAAGTCAGGCACTTAAGACTCTAGCTAACTGCCCTTCAATACACATCCAGACTTTTGAGAAAGAATAACTGCCTTATGTGTTATATATACACAGATTAAGGGAAAAAGGATTAGGGAAGATTTCCTTTAGGAGAAAAAACAAAAAGGTTTAGGCGTTCAAAACATAGTTTGAAAACTATGGTTTATATAATAGATTTGGTTACAGATCTGTCTAACATAGCATAGTCAATTCTCAGTTTTCTGGAGGTCAGTTAACTGGTTTGAGAGAAAATAGTTCCTCAAGTAACAGTCCTTATCTGGTAAAAAAAATTAAAATTACCGTAAATCAGAAAAACTGTCTATCCATTAAAAGATGCTAATTGTTTAGAACTACATTAGAACCTCTTTCTCCTATAACTTGAAGGCATGCATGTGGGCTGCAAAGGCAAGAATGGGAGGGTTGAGAGGAAGAGGTGAGGGAGTATGGAGTGGGTGTGGCTGTAGCTTTACCTTCCAACACCTAAGTGTGTAAGTGTTAGCATGGAGGAAATATATAACTAGAATTACATCTCTGTCCAACTAGATTCCTGTCAGGTATACAGAGATTTTAATTAAGTAACCAGCAATAGAAACTAATTTTTGACAATTTTTAGTGGTTCTTATTTTAGAAGACATCTTTTGGCATTTTTATTCCAATTAGTTTTATTTTAATATAATTTAAGTTTATTGTTACCATTTTATATATCTCACTTCCCCATTATTTGTCAAGTAATTGTTTGTGGCATTAAAATAAAGTAGAAGTCCTAAGTGGATAATTAAATTGAGGTAAAGCTGGGAATAAGTTAAGTCAAGTCATCTCTTAATTATCAGAGAGTGTATCATCCTTGGTGGGTTGGGACTTCTCTGAAACCATTAAGATGAACATCTCTGTAGAAGGACTGAGCTGAAAAGTTAAGACTAAGTACAAAGAAGAGTAGAGTTGCATATTATATCCAACTGGACATTCCAGGCCCTCAAACAGAAAGAGCTTTTTTTGTTTTTAGTGTTAAATTTAAAATATAATCCCCACATAAGATGTTGACTCCATTGTAGTATATGTGTGCACATATCTTTGTCAAAATTTTAAAACTCGAATATAGTATAAAAAATTGAGTCCAATATATCCTTTCATATTACATGCAAAATCAAAAGTTGATTATAAGGAAGCAATCAAAAGTTCACAAATTCTTTGCTTGGTTAAAAACCTTTATTTCTTTGAAACCCTCAATCTAATTAGTTTAGATTACCGTCATTTGAATGAGTGTATTCTTTTAGGATGGTGAAGTGTGATAAGTACTTAAAATTGGTAACATACTTCATTTTTTTTGATGAGCCCGTTAGTTGGTTAGCAAAAATGCCTTTATACGTTTTTATTATGTTGTCACCAAATTATTCACCATTTATTTTATCAATCAATAGCCATAACAAACTGAAAATACTCCCTGAAGAAATTACAAATCTAAGAAATCTGAAGGGCTTGTATCTTCAGCATAATGAACTAACTTGCCTACCAGAGGGATTTGAACAACTTTTCAGTTTAGAAGATTTGGTAAGTTGTGATTTTCCAATTTTTATATAATTTGGGGCTGGTGAGATTTTTCATCAGGCAGAGTAGTTGGATGTTATGATTGAAATCATAAGAATATGGACAGCTGACTATATGACCAGATTATCAGAAACCGTGCGTTTTAATTAGATTGCTAAATTAGTAATTGTAAATTTATTTTTCCTATGTTTTCGTGTGAAATCACGTTAAGTTTGAATTTGGAATAGAATTTGGGAAAGGGGTGATGAGGATGACTTTGTTATTCACAGGCTTTTATGGCTTGGTAAAGTAGAGGCACCGTGTATTCAGCGGAGACCAATCCCCTTTTCTGTACCCATTCCCGCTTCCTCCTGTATAGGCCCTGTGGCCCTGCTGTCCTGAGTGTCCAGACAACCCCTTTAAGACCTGCCTTTTCTTCCCTGTTTTTCAAAATGGCCACATAACCTGGCAACATTTTCATTCCATCTGTGTCACATCTTAGAGACAACCATAAAGCAATACAAATATTCTTTTAATCATGTTATTAGGAATAATAAAAAGAGTAGGCACTTTGCTTTGTGCTTTACGTATGGTAACATATGGTAAGGTAGATAGTTTTATTCCCTAATACAGATAGGAAACTAAAACTTATAAAAAAATGTAACTTATCTGAAGGCATGCAACTAATAAGTAAGGAATTCAGCATTTCAACATAAGTCAGTTTGACTCCAAAGTGTATCCTTTTTTTCACCCCACTTTGTCACTGAAGGAGTAAGATTCCGCTGTGAAGTGCCCTCGCTGAAAGACTGTAGCCATGTTAGATCAGATATGCTGACATATAATCTCTGCTCCACATGGTGATTTCATGTTACATTCTTGTTCTTTTCTCTATTACACGTTTTCAAAAACACATTTATGTCATTTTAGCCTTAAAGTTTATTTTTCATTAAAGGAAAAATTACTTCTTTTACTTATTTGTTTTCTTTAAACATGTGCTCCTTGGTATTTCCCTCACCTGTCCTAGTGTTTGAAATCAAGATGCATACTCTCCTCAACCATTCAATATCTCTTTTGTCTTTCAGTCTGATCAGATTGGAAATAAGGTTTGGGAATAACAGGCGTAGGTAGATAAAAATGAATGGCAAAGGAGAGAGCCGTCAGATTTTCTGATAAAATTTAATGGTAAAAGATAGCAGTTGGTTAAAAAAAAAAGTCTATTTAGAGTAGAAAGGAAGCCTGATAAATTACAACAGTTCCCCGTTGTTTTCCCATTATCGTTCCCGGATAGTCATTTGCATAATGAAAGGATGTTTCAGTTGAAAATTGTATTCATAAGGACTCAGTATCAAATAAATCATATGTGTGAGCAACAATATATTAAAACATTAAAAGTATAAGCGTCTGTTATAATTTAGGCTAATAATATTTCTTAAAGTTATGGAAAAACTGCTTAGCACGATGCTACTAAATACATATTTATGGAAGAAATGACAGCATAAATACTGATTAATTTATATGTAACATACTTATGTTTTATATCTAATTTAATTATTAACTGCAGTAATTAATTGTTTAACTTTATTAGTAATTCTGTGGATTTGGAGTCTTTAAAGTGTTTTAAGAATTTGTGAATTAATATCTTTTCTCTATCAGAAACTTTTTATTTTGAAATAATTTTAGATTCACAAAAATGTTGTAGAGATAGTACAGAGACTTCCCATATACCCTTCACCCAACTTTCCTTAATGTTCGCATTTTGTATAACTGTGAGACATTTGTAAAAAATGAAGAAACTGACGTTGGTACAATGTTACTAACTAAACTACAGATTTTATTAAGCTTTTCCCAGTTTTTCCACTAATGTCCTTTTTTTTTGTTCTAGGATCCAATCCAGAATACTACATTGCATTTAGTGTCAGTAACTTTTGATATTATACAATGTTTATTTATTAGTAATCTGTTGATTAGTGCTTAGAGTATTGGAGTTGTAGATTGTTATGTTGTATGTTGTAGATTATAATATGTTTTATGTTATTTATGATAAGTTAAAAATATGCTGATCTAGCATTTTTACGCTTTTCTATCTTCTTAATTTAGAGTCACCGAATGCAGTTGTTTAATGTTAGACTAAATGAAAGTCTTTAGAAAACAGTCCCTTGAAGTCACATTTTTTTTATTCGTTGTGGCCATTGGCCCTACCTACAGTTTGCTGGTAGCTAGTGGACTACTTACACACCTTATTCGAATGTTGTGAGAAGAATTATCTGATTCATAACATTGTGTTTTAAAGAGAGTTTCAAAAAAAAGTTCTCTCCTAACTGTTCAAAGGAAAAACAAACAATAACTTAAGGAACCATCAAGGTACAGAGATTAATTAGGCAAGCTTGAATGAATCAAATGTAGAGTAGAGTAGATTTTTGAACTTAGTCAAAGCACACTTGCTGAGGTCAGCAGAAGAACCACCAGGGAATATTTTTGTCTTCAAAAATTAAAATGGCCATTTTTTCAGTTTTATTTTTCTTTCTTTCACAAATTTTTCTCTCTTGCAAATATGTTTGTCATTTCATATTATAGTTTACTGCATACAGTTTGCCTAATGTATCTTAGGTATGCAATAAATATTGGATGAACAAATGGATTTTTTATTGAAAACATGATGCATGGTATATAACATGACTTAGCATTAACAGCAACTTCTATGCAAAAGATTTCTGTTTGTTTGTGGGGTTTTTTTGATGAGGAAGATTGGCCCTGAGCTAACATCTCTGACAGTCTTCCTCTATTTTGTGTGTGGGTTGCCTTCACGGCATGGCTTGATGAGTGGTGTAGGTCTGTGCCCAGGATCCAAACCTGTGAGTGCCGGGCTGCCAAAGCGGAGTGTGCCAAACTTAACTTAACACTATGCTACCCAGGCTGGCCTGTATGCAAAATATTTCTGAAGTCAGAATTTATTCTGATCCCTCTCTGCTACATTATTGGGCACATAGTGGGCCCATAGAATATTGAGGTAATGAATGATGATTTGTGAAATTGTCAGTGAATGAGGGTTACAAAATGTATCATCTCTGAAATAGTCTTTTTTCTGTTGCAATTGCCTCAAAATTCTGAAATCCCCGTTAGGGATCATTTATTTTTTTATTTATTTGTTCATTTATTCATTGTCTTTCTCTTTTTAAAGGATCTTTCGAACAATCGTCTTACAATTGTTCCTGCTAGTTTTTCTTCTCTATCCAGTCTGGTGCGACTCAATCTTTCCAGTAATCAGCTGAAGAGTTTACCAGCAGAAATAAGTGGAATGAAAAGTAATTCTCCGTTTTAAAAAAATATATAAATGTGAAGTTGTTGCAACTTACATTTAGAAACATAAATTTTAATGTACTTACAGTCGTAAGCCACATAACGTTTTGGTCAACGACGGACTGCATATACAATGGTGGTCCCATAAGATTAGTACCGTATGGGTGTGAAGTAGGCTATACTGCCTAAGTTTGTGTAAGTACGCTCTGTGATGTTCACACGACAACGGAATTGCCTAACAACACATTTTCAGAACGTATCCCCATGTTAAGCGACACACGACTGTAGTCAGTTACAGAGAAGTAAAATAATAGATTTTATGGTGTTGAATGCAAACCATAGCAACTAATCATATTTTCTCCACGCCATTATTGTCTAGCAACTTCCTAAACAATGACCAGCAAAAAAATACTTGGGCATATCAAAAAGAGGAAAAGAAAATATGATTATGAATTCTGGTACAATTATATACCTGAGAAATTGATTAAGGTTTTGAGCTATGCTAACTCTTCATTCATTCATTCAACATTCACTAAGAGGTTATTCCCTTCTCACAGGTGATTCCACCTGTGATATGTGGTTATATTATAGCTGTAGCCTCCTTGTGGTCTGTAAGTAATAGTGTCAAGAGATAGTCTAGTTTTGCCCAAATTGTCAGTCATTTTTTTTAAATGTTAAAATTTAGTGGTTCTGTTAAAATTTGAACCATTGAACCATCAAACTTAAAGTATTGTAGAACTACCGTTAAGAGATAAATTTAGGGTACATTTCAGAACCTTTTAGGTAAGTATACTTAGTCATCTTAGAATTCTTTATTTAGAGTCCAAAATCATTAAGAGTGATTTTTTTCATTTAAAGGCGAACTATTGTTATTTCTTGGTTGATGACCACACTGTGTGTCAGGTGTAGACTATTTCCTAGTTTATACTAGTTCCTAGTATATCTAGTTTTTTCTCTAATCATATGTAAGCCTTCTTCATTTTTTTTAAACCTCCCTTTGTGGAGGAAGTCATTAAATCACATAGAAGTGATTTAATACAGTTGATTACAGATCATTTTGAGGTAAATTTGTAAAATTGTGCTGTTTTACTTTAGATTAATAGTTATTTGTCATTTATAGTAGGAGTGCATAAGTTAAATGTGCCGTAAATCAAATTGACATTTTAGGGAAGTTTTACTTGTGGCGCCAGTAGTTGAGACTGCTTCTCTTTGCCAATTTTCAATAAAGGTGTTAGAAAAGCAGAGCTAAACTTAAAATATGGTATCTGGAGTGAGTATATAAGAAGCATAAATTTTTTTTCATAAATTGAGTGTAAATATCTTGAGAGATAGGAACAGATAGGAAAATCAATAGAAAAACACTTTGACTTTACAGCAATTTTTCTAATATACTATATAACTAATGATCCGAATCTTTCTGTCCTTCATTTATGACGGTGATACTTTTCAGCGATCACCAGCAGGACATTTAGTTGTTATTTCACCATTAATGATTGGATCCCAAGAACAATATTAGCATTTGTATGGTTCTCTGTAACTTGAAATGCCTTTACATATATCCGTTTGCCCTCACAACAGTTGTGTAAGTTAGCGGGGATATGTATTATTTACATTGTAAAGATTCATAAACCTAGGCTTAGAAGTTATATTGTAAATTGTAGAGCCAGAGCTTGAATACTCTTACTCCATCCCCATTGCTCTTTCCACTACATACTGCTTGTTTTCTCAATTAGTGCTCTCAGATGAAAACCACTGTGAAAACTACAGTCTCTAACTTTAAAACAAACTTTTCTTTATAGAATTTACTGGATTTGGAGTAGATCAGATTATGACATTTTTCTCAATGCTCTAGCGAAATAATACATAAATTATTATTAGTTGAAAGTAGTACTATTAACATTGTTTCAAAAAACAGTTAGCTTCTTTAAACACTAAAAGAAGCAGTCTAAGGCAGTCTTGAATTATGTTAAATTGACAGGCTCAAAGTACAGGGAAAAAAGTTGTAAAATGCATATGGCCTATTAAAACTAGAGGCTTGAGAGTGAACTGTGGAAAATACGTGGTGGCCATCATAAATGGGAGAATTTGTAATATGGATCAGGGAGAAGCCTGCTTATGGAAGTCTTAAGGGAAAGAAGACCTTTACTTTTTTGCGTTTTTGTTTTCTGTTCTGCCTTTTAAGAAGGAAAGATCCAGGAGGTAAGAGAGACATGCTGCAAGTAAGAACTCTTCTTGAGCTATAATGTACCTTCTTGTCAAGTGTTAGCTAAGGTGTTAGAGAAAGCATGGACTTTAAAAAATAGAAGAAGAAAGGAAGGAAGAAGACAGGGAGTGAGAGAGAGGCAGTATGGATGGATGGGAGAGTAGGAGGGAATACATAGAAATCCAGGGCTTTTTGCCTATCTTAAATACAGAAGTGTCTAAGCTACTACTAGCCACAGTTACTTGGCATCCATTCATACAACTAGCATGCCTGCATATTTATATGTCTTTAACTACCTAAGCTTTTTTTTTTTGAAGATGTAAAATTTAAAGATACATAATTGCTGAGCGAAATAATATCTCATAGTGTATAGTTTATACATTTTAGAGTACTTTCATAGAGTACCAGAGTACTTTGCTTTTTCAAATCTTTTACAGAGATGACCTGGACTATTATTAAATATTAATTTTAATATTGTTATTTCTCTATAATTAAATGTAAAAATATCTTAGTTTATGTGTATTTAATTCAATGGTATTCTAGGATTCTTGATTATTATAGCAATGTATGATGGCATAGGTTTGTAGGTCCTCATGATTACATACACATTCTTTGAATGCATATACAATTGTAGATCAATATATTTTCTTTATTAAAGTATTTTTGCTTTTCACTAAATATGTATTACAGGATTAAAGCATTTGGATTGTAATTCAAACCTCTTGGAAACTATACCTCCTGAATTGGCTAGCATGGAATCACTAGAATTACTTTATTTGCGGAGGAATAAATTACGTTTTCTACCAGAATTTCCTTCTTGTAAATTATTAAAGGTACTATTTAGTTGATTATTAACTAACTATATATTTTCCAAAAATTAATTTTGAAAATGAAATTTGTAATTTGTTGGGAATAGGCTTTGGTTATAAGTGCTGTTTTTTTCATATATTTATATTTTTCATAATTTTAATATGACTAAATACATTAATGTTATTGTTAGTAGTAGATTTTTTTTAAAAAAAGAAATAATCAACTTAAAAAACAGGAATTTCTCCATGTCCTTTGGTAAGTAGCTTGTAATTGGAGAAGCAGTAGATGATGAGGCTGCACTGTAGGAGATATGGAACACCACGAAGGAATGTATCTGACTCCATAAGTTGCCACAATTATAATAAAAATAACTTTTTTGGTGCCAACCAGGTGGCATAGTGGTTAAGTTCGCATGCTTCGCTTCAGCAGCCAGGGGTTTGCCGGTTCATGTCCTGAGTGCGGACCTATACACCGCTCATCAAGCCATGCTGTGGTGGCAGTCCCAGATAGGAGAACTAGAAGGACTTACAACTAGGATATACAACTATGTCCTGGGGCTTTAGGGAGAAAAAAAAAGAAAGATTGGCAACAGATGTTAGCTCTGGGCTAGTCTTCCTCACCAAAAAAGCATACCTTAAAAAAAAAATTAAATGGATAAAAGTAATTTAAAAAAAAATAGCTTTTTAAACTTACACTGATTTGTTTTAAAATTTTAATTTTTATCAGTATAGTTCTTGGATCTGTTTTTTTTTAATTCTATAAATGTAATGACTAAATCATTTCTCTGCTTGGGTTTTATAAATGTTGAACTTTCTGTTAGATTAAACCTTTAATTATTTTTAAATTACCAGAAAATTCTTGAAAATTTTCTTTTTTTGCCATTTGTCTTTAGCTGTAAGATAGCTTAAATGTAATTGAAAATTTAAGCACCTTAGTAATTAGAAAGTCATGTTTTTTCCATGTGTTTTTCAATGATTTGAAATTAAGATTTCAATTTTATTTTCATTATCTGGTATAAAATGAAATACAGAAATACATATGATTGATCTTTGGTTTTTGTAGGAATTACATGTAGGTGAAAACCAGATTGAAATGTTAGGGGCAGAACATCTTAAGCATCTGAATTCTATCCTTGTGCTAGACCTGCGGGATAACAAGTTAAAATCTGTTCCAGATGAAATTACACTACTACAGTCTTTGGAAAGGCTTGATCTAAGCAACAATGATATTAGTAGGTAAGTTTAAATATCGAATAAGAAGTCATGTCTGTATTTGATTATAATTCGTAAGTTAAAATATTTGTAAAAAGTGTATAAAGATCTTGCTTCTAAATTGAATTTAATAAATATTTATTGAGCAGGTATCATGTACAGACCTACAAAGAGTAATTAGATTTTTGTCCTTGGCAGCAAGCTTAATCTGCAAATAGAATTAGATATATTTACAAGTGATTCTAACCCATGAGAACGTAAACTCTAGGAAGCCTGGATTTTTATCTGTTTTGTTCACTACTCTATCTCTAACTCCTAAATCAGTGCCTGGGTACATAGAAGGTGCCTGATAAATATTTATTGAATTTGTTAATGAGTATAAAGCCATGGGAAACACATAAAATGCTTTGGGACTTAAAGGAGATACATACAGGTATCACAGTTTATTGAGAGGAATCAGGGCAAACTTTGTGGAAGAAGTAACATTTTTAGATGATCTTTAGGACTAGGATTAGGGTGAGGCAAGTTAATTGCCTAAAGCACAAAATTTAAGAACACCCTCACTTTCAGGGTCATGCCTTACTAAAGTCCTATCACATGATCTTTAAAGTGATCAATTTTCACTACAAGTTTCAAGTACACATGTACGGTGATCAGAATGATTTGCTTGGCAGGAGAAAACTATACAAACAAAGCTTTGAAAGTTCAGAAAATTGTAGGAATACGTTCTGAGAACAGCAAGGAATCAAGTGGAACTGGTAAATAGGGTGCAAGTAGGGAGATTGTGAGAATTCGGGGCTTGAAAAATAAGTTGAGGCCATGTGAAAGAGGTCCTTGAAATGCCTGTGAAGAGTCAGTTTTCATTAGTTAACAGGTGGGGAGCTATTGAAAGATTAGGAAGAGAACCAGTTTGATCTTAATCTCATTAAAAAATAAATTGGTGATAGTGGGTTGTATACATTACATAGGAGTGGCTTTGTAGGTGATGAATCTAAATAAACTTTGTTAGATTAATCTAATAATATTTATCACTAAGGAGCATTTGCTATATCTAATTTACCGTATTGACAGCTTTGTAGATTTCTCTTGTATAGTAATGACCTGAACTGTGGTGACAGTGGAAACGGAAAGAAGAGGAAGGATGTGAGAGGTGTGATGAATCAGAATAAGTAGTATTTAGGAATTGATTGCTCGTGTTGGAGATGGGGAAGAGGAGGGTAGTGAGGAAAGAATGATAAAAAGTTATATAAGTATAATATTTAGAGACAGAATTATTTTACAGATACAAAAAAACAAGACTCAGACTTCTGTAGGATTGTACACTGGTTAGATGTCTGAGGTTTTGTGTTTAGATGTCAGAAACATGGTTTGCTATTCACAGAAAGAGAAAAGTTAGGCAAGCAGATTTTCTTCTATGTGTATATTTTAATAAATATTTTTAAAAATCAGAATTGTTTTCACAGTGTACATATGGCATATGGTATGTCTTGACTGTAGATTTGAATGCTTGGATGATAACCACTCTTTTCACTTACTTCTGTTTATGATACAGTTAGTAAGTGATCTGTTTATCCCTTAAATGCTTATCTTTTAACTGATGAATGAAATAAATTTCTTGCCTCTTATAAATATTGACAGATAAATTTTTTCCCATGGCAGTTTTATTTTGGCTACTGTATGAAAGCAATGGAAAGCAAATATTTAAAACAAAAGCTATGACAAATAATATTAAATGAATAAGTAATTTGTACAAATATTTCTGATATACATGTACCTCGTTCTCCAGCGCTCTGGATATGAAGTGTGTATATCTCACAGGGCCTAGAACCTAATGGCACGTAATAAAGACTAGTTTCTTTCCTCTAACCCCATACTTCCTAGATATTAGATAATTCTATTCATTTTGTACTCCTCCAGAATCTCTTCTAAACAAAATATTGATTCCTCACACTGCTACCAGAGTAGTTTTTATAAAATACAAATAAATTATCAGGCCATTCTGCTAAAAAGTTTTGATGGTTCTCCATTGTTATAGCACTGCTTCCCAAGTATGGCTATGTATCAGAATCATTGGAGAAGATTTAAGGAAAAAAATACAGATTCTGAGGCACCAGTGAATCAGAATCTCTAAAAATGGGACCATAAAATTGTTTTGTTTTTTGTTTTTTTGTTTTAAACAATTTCGAGGAGATTTTGGTGCCTCTGGTTTTCCAACCAGCAGTTGGAACTACTGTCTTGCAAGATGAAGTCCAGACTTTTTAGCATAACATTCAAGACCATCTCACAGAATTCATTCATTCTCTCTTTATCATCTTTCACTCCTGCTCTCTGACTACACTGAACTATAAATGTACTGACTTTTTCTTAATCTTCTTTCTTGGTCATAGAATGGCCTTTTCCTGCCTCACTGCCTGATGCAAGGAATCCCATTTGTCTTTTTAGACCCAAATCCAGGCTTTGCTACTCCTGTCCCCCACCTGTCCCCATGCTAATTTCCATATCTCTACTCTCACAACATTACTTGTTTAACATTTGTCTTGTCATATATATATATTAAATCATATTCACTTGTTGATGTATAATTTATATACAATAAAATTCACCCATTTAAGCATACAATTTGATGATTTCTGACAACTGTGTATGTTTGTGTAACCATTGTTACAGTCATGTAGAACATTTGTCTCTCTAAAGTTTCCTCATACCCATTGCAGTCAGTCCCCTTTTCATATCCCCAACCTATAGCAGCCACTGATGTGCCATCACTCTAGTTTTGCCTTTTTTAGAATATCATGTAAATGGAATTACACAGTACATAGTTTTGTGTCTTCATTCATGGAGCATAGAGCTTTTGTGATCCATTCATGTGATTGTGTGTATCAGTAGGTCATTCATTTTTATTGCTGAGTGTCATTCCGTTATACAGATATACCACAATCTATTCGTCTCTTCACTAGCTAGTTATTGGATGTTTGGATTGTTTTCTATTTTGGTCTGTTGTGAACATTCATGTAAAAGTCTCTATGTGGACGTTATTTTCATTTCTCCTGGGTAAGTACATAGGAGTGGGATAGCTTAGGTGTATGGTAAGTGTATGTTTAAAAGACTGCTTTCCAAAGTGGCTGTACTATTTTATAGGCTCACCAATTTTATATTTTGGTTAGCTGTATGTGTGTCTTTTTCCTTTGTGCAGCTGAGAACTCCTTAAGGGCAAGGATCTTGATGTCCCTACACTAATGCCTAGTGTATTGTAGATGCTTAATAAATTCTGAGATTGAATGTTTCTGTGTATGAGTGTGCCAGAGATAAAAGTGACTTTTCTTTTTGAGTGAAAATATGAATTGAGTGATTGAACTTTATTTTTTTTCTTTTTATCATTTTTATTTAGGAAGAATTTTATTTGCTTGCTTGAGGGACAAAATCAAAACATTTAGTATCAGTGAGGATGGCTACCTTGTCAAATTTATATCTACAGGGCTGGCCCAGTGGCATAGTGGTTAAGTTTGAACATTTGGCTTCGGCAGCCCAGGGTTCGCTGGTTTGCATCCTGGGTGCAGAGCTACACACCACTCATCAAGCCATGCTGTGGTGGCATCCCACATAGGAGAACTAGAAGGACTTATGACTAGGGTATACAACTATGTACTGGGGCTTTAGGGAGGGGAAAAAAAAAGAAAGGAAGATTGCCAACAGATGTTAGCACCTGGCCAATCTTCCTCACCAAAAAGAAAAATGATAATAATTGTATTTTGAACATTTACATTTTAGCACTGGATGCAATTTAGCATTTTTTTAAAGCTCACATTCTTTTTTAACAATCACAATATGGTAATTTTGAAATAAATCTGGTTTTTCTTTTACATGTTCGGCATTTATCTTCAAGAGGAATATTTTAGGCCTACATCACTTGGGTTTTCTTTCACACAGTTATATGATATGTAATTTGTCATATGTTGTTAGTTTTCTAGTCAACTATTTGGTTGAATTATACTTTTCTTGATGTTTTTCCTGAAACCGGTTTAATCTTTTGTAGTCTGCCCTATTCATTGGGAAAACTTCATTTGAAATTCCTGGCACTAGAAGGAAATCCTTTGAGAACCATTCGAAGAGAAATTATAAATGTAAGCATATTTAGGATTCAGCTCTCGTTTTTAAATTTGCAATTCAGACATACATGTTGATCTCAACAACTGCAAAGTATGTCTTGGTGAATGTGTGTCTTTCTCTCCACCTTTTCAGAAAGGAACCCAAGAAGTCTTAAAATATCTACAAAGCAAGATTAAAGGTACTTTTCTACTTTCTCTTACATTTCAAAGTATAACATGACAGGTGGTGAAGTGTTAATAGTACATAAATTTACATGTATTTTGGTTGTAAATATTTAGAGGAAATGGTTCCTGGCTGGTGTGGCTCCAATTCTGAATCCATACACACCAGAAGTATGCTGAAGTTATGAAAAATCCTTAAATTCACAGTAATAATGTTCCATCCTTAATCGCTTTGATTTGTGTTATAGTGTACCAATTAGAAAATATAACAAAGAATTCAATAAGCATCTAATGCTTTAACTTTGAATAAAACAAAACTTGACTGTTATAATACATTGCTTCTCTTGACTGGGAAATATATTAACAGGTACTTGAATATCTACTGTATGCATAGTTTTGCTAAGTTCTGGCAAAAATAAAGACAAAAGACATTTTTAAAGATATGTTAATTTGGTATGAACAGGCACCAAAAGAGAAAATGATACTATAAATTTAATATTTAATGCTTCACTAAAATTGTGGTATATCTTAATTTTTATTTCATATATGTCATTGTAGCACACATTGAAGCATTAAGAAAAGAATTAGTTGCACCAGTATATTACTGCATAACAAACCACTCCTAAACTTAGTGGCTAAATGCAGCAGCTGTTAACTTGGCTCACAACTTTATTGATTATGGACAGCCTAGTCTAGCACCATATTACCAGTCAGTATATGTTAAGTGAATAAGATAACAGTATACTTAAGAAATTTCCATTTTCTGCCTTGCCTTTCAAATAAATTGTTAAAATAATTTTCTAAGACTCTTATTTCCTGCCCATCAAAGAGTTTCCTTTCTTCTCTAGGTATCCTTTCCCCTCCAGAAAAATTTGACTCTTCTGATATGCATCAGTTAGAAGTCATGTCAGAATAAGCAAATTTTTTGTAAGGCTATTTTTTTAGAGTAGTTTTAGGTTTACGAAAGGAAAGTACAGAGATTTCCTATATTTCCTCTGCCCCCGCAGACATAGCCTCCCTTGTTATCAACATCACTCACCAGAATGGCACATTTCTTGTTTTTTATCAAGGATAGACCTACACTGACATATAGTCACCTCAAGTCCATTGTTACCTTAAGGTTCACTCTTGGTGGTGTGCATTCTATGGGTCTGGACAAATGTATGATGACATGCATCCATCATTGAAATATCAAAGTATATAAAATATTTTCACTGCCCTAAAAATCTTCTCTGATCTGCCTTTTCATCCCCCAACCCCCATCTCTGGCAATCACTGATCTTATTGTCTCCATAGATTTGTCTTTTCCTGAATGTCATACATTTGGAATCATACAGTCTGTAACCTTTTCAGATTGACTTTTCACTTAGTAATATGCGTTTAAGCTTCTTCCATGTCTTTTCATGGTTTGATAGCTCATTTCTTTTTAGCACTGAATAATATTCCATTGTCTGGGTGTACCACAGTTTATTTTTCTATTTACCTACTGAAGGACATCTCGGTTGCTTCCAAATTTTGGCAGTTATATATAAAGCTGTTATTTTTGCATGTGGATGTCCTGTAGTTTCAGCACCATTTGTGGAAAAGACTATCTTTGCTCCATTGTATTGCCTTTGCTCCTGTCGAAGATCAATTGATTATAATTATGGAGGTCTATTTATGGGCTCTCTATTCTGTTCCATTGATTTATTTGTCTGTTCTTTTGCCAATATCACACTGTCTTGATTACTGCAGCTTTATGGTAAGTTTTGAAGTTGTATAGCATCAGTCCTTCAACTTTATTCTACTCCTTCAATATATCATTGGCTATTATGGGTTTTTTGTCTCTCCACATAAACTTTAGAATCAGTTTGTCAATATTGATAAAATAACTTTCTGAAATTTTGATTGGGATTGCCTTGAATCTATAGATCAAGTAGGGAAGAACTGACATCTTGACAATACTGAGTCTCCCTTTCCATGAACATGGAATATCTCTCCATTTATTTGGTTCTTCTTTGATTTCATTCATCAGAGTTTTGCAGTTTTCCTCATATAGTTCTTGTACCTATTTTGTTAGATTTATACCTAAGTATTTCTTTTTTGAAGATACTGATGTAAATAGTATTGTGTTTTTAATTTCAAATTTTACTTGTTTTTTGTTGATAGAGAGGAAAGTAGTTTACTTTTATATATTCACCTTGCATTCTGCAACCTTACTGTGATCACTTATTAGTTTCAGGAGGGTTTTTTTGGTCAATTCTTTCAAATTTTTTCCCTAGATGATCATGTTATCTGTGAACAAAGGCAGTTTCATGTCCTGCTTCCCAAACTGTACACCTTTTACTTCCTTTTCTTCCCTTAATGCATTAGCAAGGACCAGTAAGCAGCATCCAGTAAGATGTTGAAAAGGAGTGGTGAGAGGGGACATCCTTGCTTTGTACCTGTTCTTAGGAGGAAACTTCAAGTTTCTCACCACTAAGTATGATGTTAACTGTAGGGTTTTTGTAGATGGTCTTTATCAAGTTGAGAAAGTTCATCTCTATTCCTAGTTTACTGAGAGTTTTTATCATGAATGGGTGTTGGATTTTTCAGATGATTTTTATGCATCTGTTGATATGACCATGTAATTTTTCTTTTTTAGCCTGTTGATATTAAGGATTACATTAATGAGTTTTTGAATGTTGAACTAGCCTTGCGTACCTAGGTTAAATCTCACTTGGTCATGGTGTATAATTCTTTTTATACTTTTTTAGATTTGCTTTGCTATTATTTTGTTGAAGATTTTTGCATGTATGTTCATGAGAGCATTGCTTTCTAGTTGTCTTTTTTTCGTAATGTATTTGTCTGGTTTTGGTATTAGAGTAATGCTAGCATGTAGAATGAATTAGGAAGTATTCCCTCTGCTTTTATCCTCTGAAAGAGATTGTAGAGAATTGATATAATTTCTACCTTAAACATTTGATAGAATTTACCACTGAACCCATCTGGGCCTGGTACTTTCTGTTTTGGAAGGTTATTAATTATTGATTAAATTTCTTTCATAGATATAGGCCTGTTCATTCAGGTTGTCTGTTTCTTCTTGTGTGAGTTTTGGCAGATTGTGCCTTTCAAGGAAGTGGTCCATTTCATCTAGGTTATCAAATTTGTGGATATAGAGTTATTACTCCTTTATTATCCTTTTCATATCCATGGGATCTATAGTGGTACCCCATCTTTCATTTCTGGTATTAGTAATTTGTGCTGCTTTTTTCTTAGTTGGCCTGGCTTAAAGGCATATCAATTTTGTTGATCTTTTCAAATAACTAACTTTTGTTTTTATTGATTTTCTTTATTGATTTCCTGTTTTCAATTTCATCCATTTCTGCTCTAATTCATATTATTTCTTTTCTTCTTACTTTGATTTAATTTGCTCTTCTTTGTCTAACTTCCTAAGATAGAAGCTTAGATTATTGATTTTAAATCTTTCTTCTTTCCTGGTATATGCATTCAATGCTATAAATTTCCCTCTAAATACTGCTTTCTCTGCATCCAACAAATTTAGATAAGTTGTTTTCATTTTCATGTGGTTCAAAATATTTTAAAATTTCTCTTTAGTTTTCTTCTTTGAGCCATGTGTATTTAGAAATGTCTTGTTTAATCTCCACATATTTTGGGGTTTTCTGGTTATTTTTCTGTTATTGATCTCTGGTTTAATTCCATTGTGGTCTGAGAGCAGACGTTGTAAGATTTCTATTCTTTTAAATTTGTTAGGGTGTGTTTTATGGCATTTTAAAGTGCAAAAATGATTAAATATATTAGGATATATACTAAGCTGTTGTATCATACATCACTTCTAATATGCCATTGGTCAGAACTTAGTCATATGGCCACACGTATAAGAAAAGCTGGGAAATAGTCTTTTTTTTTCTGCTAATAAAAAAAACAGCTTTATTGTGAGATAATTCACATACCATAGAATTTATCCATGTAAAGTGTACAATTAAATGATTTTTGCTGTATTAACAAATATATGTAACCATCATCATAGTCAGTTTTAGAACATTTCATCATCTCAAAAAGAATTTTCATACTTTTTGGCTATTATGGATAATGCTGTGACAAACGTTTATTTACAAGTTTGAGTGTGAACATATGTTGTCATTTCTCTTGCATATATATCTAGGAGTTGAATTGCTGGGTCATATGGTAACTTTATGTTTAGCCATTTGAGGAAGTGCCAGACTTTTACAAAGCAGCTGCACCAATTTCCATTCTCATCAGCGTTGTTTGAAAGTTCCGCTTCTTCTACATCCTCACCAACACTGGTTGTTTTCTGACTTTCTCATTCTAGACATCCTGGTGGGTATGAAGTGGTGTCTCACTGTAGATTTGATTTGCATTTCCCTGATGACTAATGATATTGAGCATCTTATCATGTGCTTATTGGACATTTGTACATCTTTGGAGAAATGTCTATTCAGATCCTTTGCCCAATTTTTAATTGGGTTATTTATCTTTTTATTATTGAGTTGGAATAGTTCTTTATGTATTCTAGAATAAATCTCTTGGCAGATATATGATTTGCAAATATTTCCTAGCCCCCTGTGAATTGTCTTTTCATTTTCTTATTGGTGTCTTTTGAACATGAAATTTTTTTTAAATTTTGATGAAGTCAATTATCTAGTTTTTCTTTTTTTGCCTATGTTTTTGGTTTCATATCTAAAAATCCTTTGCAAAATCCTATTTTATGAAGATTTGCCTCTGTTTTCTTCTAAGAGTTTTATACTTTTGCTCTTACATTTAAATTTTTGATCCATTTTGAGTTAATTTTTGTATAAGGTATAGCATAAGGGTCCAATGTAATTCTTTTGCATGTGGCTATCCAGTTTCCCTGCACCAGCTGTTGAAAAGACTGTTTTTCCTTGTTGAATGGTCTTGGCATCCTTTGTTGAAAATCAGTTGACCATAAATGTAGGGTTCATTCTAGACTTTCAGTTTTTTTCCATTGATCTGTATGTCTGTCCTGGGCCAGTACCATACTATCTTAATTGCTACTGCTTTGTAGTATGTTGGAAATCAGCAGGTATAAGTCCTCCTACTTTATTCTTCTTTCTCAAACTTGTTTTGACTATGCTGGGTTTCTTGCAATCCCATATGAGTTTTAGAATCAGCTTGTTAATTTCTGCAAAGAAGTCAGCTGGGATTCTCATTGAATCTGTAGATCAGTTTGGGGAATATTGCCATCTTAGGTTTTTAAAAAGTCAGTAAATACACATGGTAAAAAAAATCAATCAATGAATATACAAAGATATATAATGAAAAGTAAATCTCTCTGTCACACACGTCTACTCCCAAGAGAATATTCTCCCTCTGTATTCTCAATGCTGATTATTAACAGTAGCTCTTTCAAAAGTGTTGAGAACACTCTATCTCAATATATAACACGGTATAGTATGTGTATATTTAAAAAATAAATGGACTTTGTTGCGGTGTAATATTGTCTGTCTGCTGATGTAATTTGGCAATATATGTTACATATTCTTTAAGATGATGTAGCCAAACCTCTAGGGAACTTCTAAACACCGAAGTATTCACTTGATACTATTTCCCTTAATGTCTTTTATCTCTGTTTGATTTTCTGTCATTTATTCTCTATTGCCTCTATAAATAAAATATTCATATGATTTTTGCATGGGAAATAATAGTTTAATAATTATTGATTAATGAATAACTGATGAACTCAAAGCAAGAGAAATACTACTACTTAGTAGTATTCAACAAATGTTCATTAAATGCCTACTGATTTGACGCAAGATCAGGGGTACTACTGTTTCTTTATGTTCTTTTCATGTGCCTTCTGCTCTTAATGTATGAATACTAGGACTGTTTATTTTTTCACATTGCTGAAAATTAATAGTCTTATTTTGCTTCTGTCTAGATTGCTGAAGTCTCTTTTGCCGAAAAATCACAAAGTCATTTCTTTTGAATGTGTATTTTTGTTTGTTTTGTTTTTTATACCATAAAATGGCAGTGTTAATCTCTGGAGATTAATGAGGGGGTTGATTGTGTGTGAATGTGTGAGTATGCATGCATTTTAGGAAATCTCTATTGAAGATGGTCATGCATTTGCTGTGAAAAAAAAATCTTAACATAAATAATGTACCAAAAGCTTACTTGATTATGCAGATTGACAGATTTTAAGTGACTGAGGATAATCAGCTTCACTGTGTCCTAAACTGAAACGATAGGCATATGCCTATTTGGTAGACATTTGTGAGAAATAATACTTTTCCTTTGTTAGCCAATTCCTTCTTATGGATGATATTATTTTTCTTAACAGGAAGGATTGCTTGTTGTTGTTTCTTCTGAGACATTATAATTACTCTTTGAAGGTTCTTTCCTACTCCTGAATTTCCTTATGGTAGGATTTATAAAAATATTTTGAAGCCACATTTTAGTAACTATCTGTTTTCCATTAAGTAAATATTAAATGCTAGACCCAGATTTGAGTTATTGGAAAGAAAGCATATGACTAAAGACATTCTCACCAATAATATCTAGAAATCATATATACTATTTTTATGTATTTTCAAGAATTTTAGAAAATGATTTTGTAGTATAAATATTGGTTTTATATAACTTTTCTTTTGTCAGATGATGAACCTAGCCAAAATAACTCTGTTACTGAGACTGCCATGACACTACCAAGTGAATCCAGAGTCAATGTACACAGCATCGTCACGTTGAAAATATTGGACTATAGGTATGTAATTTGTTTTTCTAAGCATTGCAAAACATATGGGAAACTTTCAGAAATAACTTTCAGAAACCTTCAGAAAAAGGACAATTGATGAGGAAGAATTCATCCAAATGCATTAGTACTTGACTTAGAATAATAGCAATTGCAAAAACAATGATGAGATGAAAGCATATTAAAAGGGCAATGAACTTAAATGCCCATTCCTTAGGTGATTAGTGTTTATTAAGCTTCAGAGATAAATAGATGGTTATTAACATGTAGTAAAATTTTTATGATAAAGAACATTTTATTAATATAAAAATAAAAGAGTGAATGTATTGGTTAGTAATGAAATTTTCTGATTCAGTAACCAGCATCCAGAGAGAACTTTCTATTGGGGGTGTCTATATTAGTAAATAAGAAATAAGTATCATTTAGTTAATGAATACCTCACAGGCAAAGCTTGAGAGGTTCTACCCCGTTATTCTATCTGAATACAAGTCAAATATTATGTCATCATAATAATGCACTCTGGTAGCACATATATTAAGCCAGAAACAATTACAATGTTAGTAGATAAATTGAGACAGAAGCCTAAAAGTTTTATATATTATGGAAGCATATTTGACTGGGGAAAGAAGATACCTGTGCAAAGATTGGAAGTGGTTGTCAAGTATTCTTCCCGTACTGTCTAAGGCATCAAAGATAAAAGTAATCAAGACTGTCCAAGCTCTTGCAGTGATTGGCTCATGTCTGGGTGTTGTAATGAAAATACAAAAGAATACAGGCTCAAGTGAGATAGGTGACTAGATTTATTTGATTATCTACATAGCCAGTATCAGTGTCTGGCCTCTTTTCCTTAATGTGTCAGGAGCAACCACCTCCTCAGCAGTCAGGATACAGTCTGTGTTTCAGATTTGTTGCGTTTCATTCACATTGGTCTCACCACTTGCCTGCCACTCTGTGATGTATGTAGAAATCACTACCCTAATCCAGCTTCCTTCTTTGACACTGTAACACAAAGTATTTCTCTTCTGTGCTCAGATTTGTGTCTTTCTTCTCTCATAGCATAGCATGGCAACTTAGCATGTCTTATCTTCCACATGATGTACCTATTTGTTCAGTAGATATTTTTGGAGCCCACTATGTATCAAATTCTGTACTAGGTGTCATGCTACACTGAATGAGACAGACTTGATTCCTGCCTTAGAATTTCTTAGCTTAGAATTTCTTTTGTCTCTGGCTTCCATTCCCTCCACCCTGAGTGGATAGCATTTTTGGAGTCCCTTTCTGTGCAGAGCAGTGTACTAGATATTTTACATGTGCTGTTGCTTTTAATCCTCCGAATGATCTATAAAGTACTATTGATACAATTTTATTTTGGATAATCATTCCCACTTGTTTTTTTTTTTTTGAGGAAGATTAGCCCTGAGCTAACTGCTGCCAATCCTCCTCTTTTTGCTGAGGAAGACTGGCCCTGAGCTAACATCCGTGCCCATCTTCCTCTACTTTGTGTGTGGTATGCCTGCCACAGCATAGCTTGCCAAGTGGTGCCATGTCCGCACCCAGGATCCAAACCGGCGAACCCTGGGCCACCAAAGCAGAATGTGTGCACTTAACCGCTGCGCCACCACACGGGCCCCCATCATTCCCACTTTTTAAAGACACAGATATCACAAAAGCATAATAAAGATAGCACTTAATGCCATACATCTTAGGTTGTTTTGATTCTAAATTTATTGTAATTTGTTTTCCTCAGAGACTTTCATTGGAAAGGAATATCCTATTTAAAATATAAATTAATTCCCAATCTCAAGGCAGAAATGCTTTCAACTAAATTTTTAAAAATAGCATGAATCTTCAAAGCTTAATTAGCTTTGAGCATTTCTGATTGCAAAGATAAAAATGCTACATCTGCACAGCAGAAGATGGGACCTAAAGCAGAAGACAAGGCCTAACAACTCTGAAATCTAGGCTTTCTTTTTACCTGTCTGTGTTACAATGCCTTTCTTACACAGTTCTCCCATAATGCACATTATATCTAGTATTGTTTTCTTTCTCATACGGTCATTCATTTGACATTGCATTGAAAATTCTTTTAAGTGGATGACGTGTTAGGCATTAAAAATTGTAAAAGAAGAATGTAAGGATAATGACTAATTCTAACAACAAACATCAACAGATTGTTAAATCTGCAAAGGTCGGAGTTCTACTATACTTTCCTTTAAGATTAAATTTATATTTTATTCAAAATTTTACTGAAAATTTTAATGAAAAGGAAATTTATTTATATTTACATTTGCAAAAGATCTAGCATAAATAATAATAACTTCAGATTCTAATTTCACAGAACTGAGGTTCGAGAAAGGTCAATTAGAAAGCTCATTAATGTTAGAACCAGGAATAGTTTAGTCTGTGTCCACTGGCCTGTCTACCTGGTCACATGCTAAAGGAGAGAGAAACTGGTTTAGGTTATGAGGAAACTAGATTAGTATTATTTTGAACTTTTAAAAATGATCATTATCTTACAGTTAACTCTATACCCAAAGAAAGTTGACAGATAAACCCCGTTAGAGATTTTTAAGAAAAGGGTCAAAATTTTTAAGATTGTAGTTCTTAAAATTAAAATTTAAAAATTTTAGTTCTACTCTGCAGTAGAGGAATCCATTTACTGTATGACCATGCATTTCCTGTATGATTTCTAGACATCTTAGACTCTGAAGGTATATGTCTGTTTTCACTCATGTAGAGTATGTGAGTCTCAGAAGGATTGGCACAGTGTGTCATGGTGTTTGACTTCCTACTGGTTAACATTTTGTGAGTTCGCAGGTTTTTGTAGCGTTCTTTATAGAACTTCGTAATCAACTGGCCTGAAAAACCTCCTTATAAAATCTTTAAAGGCCTTTAAAAATGAAAAGTAATAATCGTATCTTTCTGGATTGCTAAGAATGATACATTTTTTAAACCATTTTTCATTTAGTGATAAACAAGCAGTTTTGATTCCTGATGAAGTGTTTGATGCAGTAAAAAGCAACATTGTCACTTCTGTTAACTTCAGTAAGAATCAGCTATGTGAAATTCCAAAAAGGTAAGAACTGTTCATGATGCCATTTCTATTAAGTTGTGACTCATTCTTACTTGTGTTTGCATCTTAGTTGAAAGAATAATTATTTTTCATAGTTTTTTAATTTTGAAAGTATATCTAGGGGCTGGCCTGGTGGCGCAGCAGTTAAGTTCACACGTTCTGATTTGGTGGCCCTGGTTTGCTTCTTCAGATCCCAGATGCGGCCCTATGTACACTTGGCAAGCCATGCTGTGGCAGGCATCCCACATATAAAGTAGAGGAAGATGGCATGGATGTTAGCTCAGGCCCAGTCTTCCTCAGCAAAAAAAAAAAAAAAAAAAATGAAGAAGAAGAAGAAGAGGATTGGCAGCAGATGTTAGCTCAGGGCTAATCTTCCTCAAGAAAAAAAAAAGTATATGTAAAATTTCTTGCATTAGAGGGATTTAGCAAAATTTACTTAAGTATTCCCTGAGATACTTGTAACATTAACATTCTGAGAGGTATATAGGTTTTCTAAAACTTTTTCTTTTACATTTTAAACTTGGAAAATAAGTATTAGAATTATTAAAAGTATTAAATTGCTTTTTCTTATATAATGAAATTTAGAGGAAAAGTTTTAAGAGATCATGCAAACCCAGGTCCATGTAGATTAATAGGAATTTTCATTTGGGGCTTTATGTTAATGAATTGGTAGGCCACTGAATTTTTCCACTGATAGTAAAAGCAAAATTGACTGAACCCTGTTAATATTTTCCTCCCAGAAAAGGATTCTTCACTTCCAAACATCAGAAGTTGTTTGCATTGTACTCTGTACTGTTTAATACATCTTTATTCATGTTAATTGTAACAGAATCTTTAGGTTATGAGAGAAAATTAGTTTAGTATAATATTGAACTTTTAAAAATGACTATTTTTTTGCAGTAAACTATATACCCCAAAACAGTTGAAAGATAACCTTGCAATGAAAACAACAGTGAGGGAGACGGGATAGGGTAATGATAAAGAACCTGGGCCATAGAATCGATTGTTTGTATCTATATCCCAGATCTATGAACTGTATGTCCTTGGACAAGTTAACTGACTGCTCTTAGTTTCCTTACTTCTGAAGTAGAGAGAGTAACAGTGCCCATTTATAAGTATTAAATTACATTACATAATCCACATAAAGCATTTAGCCAGTGCCTAGCCCTTGATAAGCACTTAAGTCTTCTAAAAAAAGATGATATATTGGGAAAATAGAATGGGTTTCATCTAACTGCCAAAAAATATTTTTAGATGTTTAAAATTTTTAAAAAATCAGAAAACTATAATTTGTTTTCTGTTTTACAGACCATGGTTTGGGGAATGTGGATCTTGAAAGATGGTAACTTTCAGAGGTTCCATTGCAAAAGGAGATCCAGTCCGTCCTCTCATTTTCTCTGCTTAAAGGGCTCAGAGGGCATTTGATAGACTACTTGAGCATTTAGATTTGCTGTCAGATGGGATAAGTTTGCCGTGGGGATCCTGGATCAAACAAGCTAGTTGGGAATGAAGATGGAAGGGTTAAAAAGACATTACCTTTTTACTTACTGTCTCATTTTATCTAGCTATTCTTACGCAAAACAATGTTATTCTGTTACCACAGTTATTCCAGCATACTTTTAGCAATTTAGAAGGCCAAAGAGGAAAGATAGTAAAGACATACCTTGCTCTAGAGAGTTTCTAAACCACTTTCCCTCTTTCTTAAATTTTTATTTCACAAGTCACTTTTCACCATATTATTTTCGGATTGTAAAAATAATACTTATTCATAAAATTTTGGACTAAATGAAGGGATAAATCATTTATAATCCCATTACTGATTTATTCTATTCGTGGCACATTTTATTTGAAGCTATTCCCCATTTAGAATTATACATACAATTTGTATCTTGATTGGTTTATTTGTCATAAGTATTTCTCTATGTTGTAAACAGTACTTTTAAAATCTCATTTGTCTGTATACCCTAAGATTGATTATGGCAACAAATGAAACATTTTTCTTTTTAGGCCAGATTTCCAGAAGAATTACTAGATCAAAGAGTATGGCTCTTATTTATATCCAAAAACTTTCCAAAAAAGTTTTATCAGTTACATCTCCAAACTCATTGTATCTTTCCTGTGTCCTCTTTAGCACAGCATTTGATATTCTTTGGGTTTTTTCTTTGCTAATGTGATAGGCAAGAATGATGTACAGTTCTAGTTTAACTTTCATTTCTTGGCAAATCCTATATATTTCTTGTTTTTATAATTAAATTAATGTACTTTAAGCTTGATTAAGCTTCTTAGGACATTTAATTCTTCCTCTTTAAGGTTTAACTTAAGTTGCTTAGTAGTGACACTTCCAAACCTAGGAATTAACTTAATGTTTTCTTGCAATCATGATTAAATATAATGATAATTTAGATAACAAATGCTGTACTATACTTTTAAAATGTTAACATATCATATCGAAAAAAGCACTTTGAATACCCAGATACAGATGGTATTAAACTATGCAGTCTAAAAAGGAAACTGCTGTGTTACAGAGTATAGTATAATAATTGCCTAGATTTGGTTTTTCTTCTTTGTCCATAATTGATTTAAATATAAAATAAATGGGTTCCTAAATTAGACTTCAACATACATTTAAGGTCAAATAGAAATCTTGGACAGATAATATTAAGGCTGTTTTTAAAAATCTGTTTTTATCAGTTATACTTCCAAACTGATTGAAATTTTTGTGAGAAAAGTAAAAGTTACAGAGAATCTTAATTAGCAGAAATAATATAGGATTTTTCCCCCCGTGGCCTGCTTGTAGTTTTGAAGTTCTGACAGTGAATTCCAGTGCTAACATTTTAAAATTATTTTTGTTTCAGGATTATAGAACTGAAGGAAATGGTTTCTGATGTCAATCTCAGTTTTAATAAACTTTCCTTTGTATCCTTGGAATTATGTACACTTCAGAAATTGACTTTTTTAGATCTCAGGTATTTATTGATACTATTGCTTGACTTTTTTCATTATAACTTGTCTTTGAGATTTGCCTAACTTTTGACCTTTCCCTCATATTTCCCAGGTAAATGTGGAAATTGGTCTTTAGTTTGTTAATAATATCTTAGAAAAAAATCTAAAATGAAGCATTTAGGAAATATTTTAATCAGATATCTATCATTTGTAAACAATTTATAAGTTAAGTGATAAGATAAAATTATTTAAAATATTAGAAAATATTAACACATCCTTTAGATTCATGCTTAAGCAAAATTACAAATAACACATAGAAAGTGTGTACTTCACATTGTTTCTTTCCTAAAAGTAAATAGCATAAAATGATCAAAACCCTATGTTGGTACAGCAGCTTGCATGGCTTCTCTTAAAAAGAACCTATTTGGTTTCAAAATATTATATTAAACATGCAAGCCCAGAAATAAAGAAAAAGAACACTGTAAGTGGAGCCAAAAAGAGAAAAAACTGTTTAAGAATCTGCAAAAGGTAATAGGAAGTTTAAATATGTCAAAGTTGAAGTGACAGGATCAGAACTGTCACAGTTCTTTGAGGGTAATATGTAATGTATGTCTCAGCGTTAGATAGTCATTTATTTGCTTGGGCTTTAAAACTTTATTTGTAAATTATGTCTCTATCATCTGGGCTTCCTACTGCTCGTATATTGTTACTAGGTGTGGTTTTAGTTTATTTAGAGTATAGCTCCTCTTGCTCTGCTCAAACAGTGGTTAAATAACAATAAGCTAAGTTAGAACTGAGGATTTATCCTTCCTATAGAGACAAAAATTTTTTACTTATGGGATTAAAGTAAATCTGTAATACTCTGCTCCTACTAAATGTGGGATTGCTTTTATTTTTTGATGGCAATTACTGGCAAAACAGTGTAAAACCACATTTTAGTTCAGTATTAATGGAGCAGACAGAATGACTTCATGTCCCCATTGCTGCTGGCTTTCTTTTCATCCCATTCTTCAGTGGGTGTATGTATATATATGCCTCTGTCTATAACCATACCTGGAAGTTTCTAATTAAGTGACTAAAATATGCTTTTTATGTCTCATATCGGTAGGTATGAGACTCTAAGAAAAGGATAGAAACCGTCCTTGGGTTATTCACCACAACCTAATAAAGACAATAACTGGAGAAAACTACAGAGAAAAGAAATAAAGAACATAGGTTGAGCTGTAGAAAGTATGATTCTTACGTATTAGGCTTGACTTCTGAACTCAAAAAAATAGTTTAGAGAAAATTATTCAGTTGTAATGGGTGACCTCTAATTGGGTATAATTTTCTCACAAATATTTTATATTATTAGTAGTTACACAGCCTCTTGAATCCTTCTACCTTCCGTTAACCTTTCTTCTAACATTTTCCCCAGATTCTTCCAAGAGTAAATGAGATTATGTTTACTTCCATGTCTCATTGTAAGAGCTAAAAAATATACGCATTGTGCAAATTGAAATTTCTTATTCTAAACGTAGAGTAGAAATGGATTTGCTTAACACCTATGTAGTAGAAAGCTCCAAATTTTTAAATATGGCTAGAATCTCTTTACTTTCCTCTTTCCTTTTTTCCGTATAATTTTTCAATTCTTCTTAGAGTAGAATTTCATATCTGTATGTGAGATATATGTATTAACACAAATCAAATATTTGTGGTATCAAATGATATGGTATTTACAGGCATGATCTAAAGGGCCCTGAACTTCGGGAAGTATTTCTGAGCTCAGTTTGAAGGAGATAAGGGACTGGTTTACACTGTTTATCCTGTTAAATCTATTATTAAAGAGTTAATTGCAGTATCAGTTGGTTACGTTTTGCTATTAAGATTTGGCACACTGATCAAATACTTGAGGCGGCTGCCTGATTTAGAATCCTCAAGACTCAGCTTTAATGAGATCAGATCAAGGACTGAACAACCTGAGCTACGTCATTTGTCTGATCAGCACTTTGTTAAACTTGTCCAAATTTTCAAGCTTTGTAAATCATCTTTTTCTTCCCAATTTAGGAACAATTTTTTAAATTCTTTGCCTGAAGAAATGGAATCGTTGATAAGACTACAAACAATCAATCTTTCCTTTAATAGGTAAGAGAGAACAGACTAGCGTGCGACTAACGGTTATTCTGTGGAAAATCTGAAGGTCTTACTAGAGAATACAACTGAAGGATCCAAATGAACACAAGCCCTGTGTTTTTATTTTATTTAAATATCCAGGTTATTTTGACTTAGTTCTACTTAGAATTGAAAATGATGTTGCTTTCTTAGAATTTTCACAATTGATATCTAGTAGACTTTTGTTCTTTTTGACCATTTTAAGAAACTTGTAGCCTAGTAGGCAGACAAATGTGCTAATAGATAATTATAATTGCTGTAGTGGAAGCACAGTGCGTAGACAGAGATGTTCCCTGCAATCACCTGAAAGGAGGGGAGGTAGCATTGAAACTGAGACTGGAGAAACAGACAGACGTTTGCCAGACCCACAGGGCTAAGGCATCCCAGGGGAGCTGCCAGCAGGCACGGAGGCACAAAGGGGTGAGAACGCGGCATGTTCGGGACACTCAGGAAGTTGATCAGGGCTCAGACTCTAAAGTGAGGAGGGAGAGGAGCAGCAGTCCAGTGAAGGGGGGCATGTAGGCGGCAGCCAGCCCTTTAAGAGCTTTTATGCCAAATGAAATTTAGATTTTATTCTGCAAACACTATAAAGATACTGCTAATAATTAAGAATAGCTAATATTTAACAAGAGCTTATTATCTGCTGACGCTGGACTAAGTACTTACGTGTATTATCTCATTTCATCCTCACAAAAGCCCTACATGATAGTTCTGTTATTAAGTCCATTTAAAAATGAAGGATTAGGAGTTAAGTAACTCATCTAAGGTTCACACAGACAGTAAATTAGAGAGCTGGGATTTGAGTCCAGAAACTGGGCTCTTAACAACTATCTCTTAGTACGTTTCCTATGATGAAAAGTTAATTCTGGTAACAATTTAATATAAATATTAATGGCTAACATTTACTGTATTCCAGATACTATCCTAACGTCTTCAGATATATTCATTCAATGTTTGTAACAAGTGTCAAAGTTTAGTACTATTATTATTTCTCATTTGCAGATGAGGAAACTAAGGCACAGTGATGTTAAAATACTGCCTATTTAAATTTTTGTTCCATCTGCTCCATTATTTGTACTTTCTCATGTGTAGGTTATGTTGTCATTATTTAAAAATATATACACTTCTCTGATCTCTCCTCATTTTTATTTGGGAATTAAACTATCAGTTCTCTATTGAGTTGTCTATGGCGCTATCAATTTCATTGTCAAGTACTGTCTTTGGGGAGGTGGCAAAAGTTGACCTTAGCGTCTGTGTTAGCAGGTGAGGCACATCTTTTTTAATTACCTTGTTTGTGGAGTGGGACTCCCTAGGGGCAGTTTGGTCCAGCTGTAGTCCTGGTTGTTGACTCTCCAGTTCCTCTGGAACTTCAGAGCTGCCTTGAGTCACCATTCACGCCACTTTTGTTTTCTTACATCAAAGGAGCAAAGGAAGAGCAGTGTGGGGGAGTGGAAAGGCCACAGTTAGAAGCTCTCCCCAGGCCATCCTTGTCTTTTTTAGTCCAGGCTGCGGTTTGCCTCACACTGAAACCGTGCAGCCTCTTTCCCCCGGGAGATCCTCAAGGGTTCTGTGTGCACTGCTGAGTATTGCTCTAAGAGCCCTCTGCCTTCCCATCTCTCTCAGGGCATCTTCCGGGTTGCTTTGGATGGGGAAGCCAGCAACCTACGCTGGTTTTCATCTTTCCAAGAACCAAAACTGCACTCACTTTGGAAGCTTCAGTCAAAGCAAAATAAAAATCTCTAATTTTTTCATAAATATTGGCAGTGATTCTATTTCATAAGAAGTGAAAGTGAACTAAGGAAGAACACCCACATGGAGACATTATACAGGGAATCTCAGGAGGACTTCCTGGTCTCCTGAATGTGAAGAGAAAATCACGGGAGAATTTACGCCAAACTTTTGATTTTATTCAACAAATAGAAACTGTTACAAGTCTGCCCACTTAACATGTATTTCAAGGTTTCCAAAATTAGTCCATTTTCTGGAAAATACAGGGCTTATATCAAATATAAAATAACTTACACTAAAGAAAACTACCTCATGATATCAAATGTAAGATCTATTTGAAGGAATGATTTTGCCTCCGATGCCAATATATTTGGGTGTTCTGTTCATATTTTAATAGGTTCAAAATACTACCTGAAGTTCTGTATCGCATCCCCACACTTGAAACAATTTTGATTAGTAACAATCAGGTAGGATCTGTGGACCCTCAGAAAATGAAGACAATGGAAAATCTGATCACGCTGGACCTTCAAAACAATGACCTCCTACAAATTCCACCAGAGCTTGGTAATTGTGTGAACTTAAGGTAACTACACCATTCCACTATGTTTTTCCATTTATTCGATTGATTTTTTGAAGGGTTCTTTTCCTTTTTGTCCTGTTGAGGTGCTCTTGCAGGAAAGCCAAAGTAAAAAATTTAATGTCCTGTTAAAATAACAGGTAACAAAGCCCAGAATCCCAATTCTGTTTTTCAAATTTTGCCAAATACATTCTTTTAGCTTTGTTTATATGTATAATATATGTGTAAATATAGTAACTGTTTCTAGTGAAACTTTTCTCATCACTGTGTATGTGTATAACCTGGAACTTTACTGCATAACAATGTCAGGGAAATATAAACTCCTTAGCTGAGCGTATGGAAGTTTTCAAAATCTGATTGCAGACTGCCACCATTTATTGCAAGCTCAGCATGGTCTTTCTTACTCTTTGTGTTTGCTGTTCCCTCAGCTTCAAATGCCTTTACCTGCTTTTATCAGTAAGCAACCTAAATATCACCTTTGAAAACCTTCCTTATTCTCTAGGCAGAGTTACTCCCTCTGACTTCCCATCATGCTTTGTTTGGACTCATTTTATACCATTTCTTTGCCCTCCTTTAGAAAAGAGTTGTTCTGGTGCCTGGAACAGAGTAAGCAGCCAATAAATACTTGTTAAGTGAATGTAAAGGGAGTTTGAGATGTCAACTGAAAGCCAAATAGTCAAGCAGAATGTGTGAGAAGTAATTGAATTCTTGGAAACTGCATGTGACAGTTTGGCATATTTAACTTTACCAGGGCAGCACTGGCACCTCAGGACCTCCTGTTAGAGAATGCTAGGAGGCCAGCACAGGTGATTCTCGTGACTTGCAGAGGTGGTATCCTGTGAAGTCTCTGTGAGCACCACACTCCTGGGGAGGACTATACAGAGTCAGGTTCTCGTGAGCCTCTCGTCACAGCATTTTCATCAACCAGTCAATACATAACCTTGTTTTATGTGTGTTTCTGTATTAAGACACCTTATTTAATATTGTTGATTCATTAACACTGAACTCTGGCCAAACAAGCCTGGATGAAGTTTATCTAATGTGTTTTCTCTGTAAGGCACATGACTGCCTTGTGTTTAGGAAAACTAGCCAGCACTTCAGTACTACACTTGTCGGCCATTGTAAACAGTGAAATCACCAACAAAAAGTACAAAAATGCAAAAAGTGTTGCACTAGATAGACCACAAAACACTTGTTTACAGTATGAAAGCTGAAACAAGAAGGCAGAGCCTCACCTTGTGCGACCTCAGCTGGGAATGAGCCTGTCGAGTGACTCAGATTTTTTGCTGCTTTGTGCATGTCCACAGATGACCTTGAAAGTGCCACGTGCATTGATTTTGAGGTTACAAATAAGTTTTAGTGAGTCAGCAAATTAGCAAATATGAACTCTTTGAATAATGAGGATCAACTGTAATTAACTCCTTTTTCTATAAATTAAGAAAAGCAGTTTTTAAGAGTTCCCAAGGCACATAGAAATATTTGAAGATAGAGTTTAGATCTACTATATAATATGGTGTAAATCCTTTGACTTGCGTTTATACAAACACTTGTTATTGAAAATTAATATAAAAATGTCTTTATCCTATAATTTCAGATATTTCGTTAATTAAAGAAACAAATCAACAAGCCCTTAAATTTTAAATTGAACCTCATTTCAGAACATGTAAATAGATTTTATATGTGTATCTGGTCAAGGGAGGGAGAGGGCAACATATGTTGTTTCCCCAGGGCAGAGGGGTTATGTTACAGTTCTTGGTACTAATGCTTGTCAGTATGCTCATTCTAATACTTGTGTAAATATAATTGAGCCATTTAGTATATGGTCATTATAAGACTGAGAAGAGGATGGGTACAATGGTGTTCAGATCACAGATCCTCTCTTCAATAGCTGTGTGATCTTAGACAAGTCTTTCTGACCTCCCTGAACTTGTATCTTCTTATCTAGAAAATAGGAATATTAATGGTGCTTACATCATAGGGTTGTTAAGATAATTAAAAGTCAGTGAATGTAAATTACTTAGCATAGTATGTTTCACGTAACTTAAGTATTCAATTAATGTTGTTTTGGTTATTATAGTTATAATTCCAACTATTTAAATGCTTAGATTTGAAAGGGAGAAACAGAAAAAAATACCCAAATTTTATTTATAAAATTGCAGATGAAATTAGAACAAACTCCTCCTAATGGAAAATGTTAAAATTCTTAATTTCTCTCTTTTGTTCAGGACATTATTACTAGATGGAAATCCATTCCGCGTTCCTCGAGCAGCCATATTAATGAAAGGAACAGCTGCTATTCTGGAATATTTGAGAGACCGAATTCCTACTTAAATTGGAGTTGTCTTATAATCTTTGTCATGTTAATTCTTAGAATTCTTACATTGACAGCTGACATTTTTCTAAGGTATTGTGTACGTTTATAAAGGCGATAACTACGTATAGTGCTCATACATTTGTTCTGAATGTTTTGCAGATTTATCCTACTCACTTTAATTCCTTAATAACATAGTTTCTTCAAAGGTGAATTTTTATTTAATATAGTTTAGTGTTTTTATAATGACAAAGCGTTTTTGTAGAAGTGAGTTTTTCCCGTTTCTGTTTGTGTTACATATAATATGACCAGTTGACTTGAATATGACCATCCAATTTCTACCTTTTTATTAAGTATGACATTGAATTGAATTTTATTCAGTACTGTTCTTTGGCATTTAACAAAATACGACTTTTCATTACTCATGGTTAGGCCTTTTGTGATGTGGTTGGTCTCAGTGTAAGTTTTAAATATTAACGTTGACCGTCTTGTTTTTGTTTTAATGTAGTTGAAATGTTTCTTTTCTAGCCTTTCCCCCATGTTTTATAAACTAATTTTTTCAGAGTTTCTCCTGTCACAGAAATGCTACCCAAGATATAGTTATTGGTGGAAAGAATAGTAAAAGTGTTATTATAATTGCTCTCACAACTTTTAATTTAAAACTTGTCAAGTTTTTTTTTATGATGTCTTAATGTTAAGTTTCCATACAATGATCTAGTACTTCTAGATTCAGGGAATTTAAAGAGATTGGCTCTGCATATTTTTCCCTCAGTTAGACTCTGAGCATTTTAAAAATATCTTTGTTCTTTAAAAAAAAAGTACTGAAATTTTATTAATTTTATAGATATCAGCAACCAAAAAAATAACATATACTGCATAGAAATCTTGAAATGTACTTTGTTTAAATACTTACAGAGCGAGTATTTGTATACTTAATCTACTCTCTTGGTGTGCTCTAATCCAACCTTGTGCATTTTTTAATTTCCAAGGCCTTAATTTTAAAACTTGCTTGCAATCTTGATAAGACTAAACTTGTAGTCATGTGGTAATTTTTTAAAAAGGAATTTGTTATAGATGAACCTGATTTAACAAAAATCAAATATAAACATTATTATTTACACCAAAAATATCAAAAGTAGGATGGTCAGTCATTATAAAACTTATCATGTGATTCTATTAAGTAGCCAATCAGTAGGATGTATATTAATTTATATAGATAGATAAGTAGATAGGTAGACAGGTAGATAGATAGATAACTTTTAGATGATTGAGACGTGCTCATCTTGTGGAAAAAAATCATTGTTAATAAAGATAAATACTACATGTTCATAATAAAAATTACATTTTTCAAGTATTGATTACAATGTTTATGTTTTTGGTTTAAAAGAAACATGCCCTAACTAAGAAATCTGCTTGATATTAAACAAAAGACACTTTACAATAAGGTGACATTTTATTATTTATACAATAAAGAGACTTTTATGTTATTCAAAACACTTTTTTAAATACTGAAAAAGTTGAGTACACCAAAGCCGAAAAATGGCTCTGCTGTACACTGCACAGCATCATTTTAGTCCCTGTATCTTGTATCTGTACAGAAAGCATCTTCAAAATGCATTCTAATCACACTGTACACCTTTACTGATTAGTGTCAATACAGAAAATCAAACTGGAGAATACAGCCTGCATTTGCAAAGTAACTGACAAAGTAATTAACTTCACTGATTCAGTAAATTTAAAATATAGATTCATAGGACTTCTTTGCACATAAAATGAAGCAGCTTTCAAGGTCGTTATGTTCTCATACTGCAAAAAAACCATTAAGTACATTCACAATCTATGTTAATAAAGTAGTAAATATGTCTTCATTCAGTTTTTATTTACATCAATATGTAGTTCAACTAAAAAGTACTGTTAATTGTGATACAGTAGTTTTTTAACACATACAAAAATGACAATTTTTTTATATATAATTTAAGCTCAAAATCACAATTATCTCAAAATATTAATTACAATACAGCCATTTCAATTAAACATGTCGTGATTTAATTTTTTTATAAAATGGTAAAATTTTTTATTAAAGTAAGCAATTTGTTTTGAATTGGCTAGAGTTCACCCAAGTAGAAAACCTTAAACGTTAAGAGGTGTTTCCTGCCCCCTCCCACCCGAATGTGTATACAGCCACCTAGGCTAGCAAAGAGACAGAAAAGGCCCCAATTTATAAAGATTAAGCCTCTTTTGCTATACTGCTGTGGCCTGTTGTTTCTTCCATAAAAGCTTTACAAGGGGAGTGTCAATAAACTATGCAGTGAAATGCATGCATTAATATACAATATGTCTATGTAAAATGTTAGTGTTTACTAGTGCACATTAGAATGTTCACAAAGACTGCAAAGGAAGTCATAAATAAAGAAGCACTTAGAAAGATCTACCAGTTGGAAATTGAAAACTACTTGATAATATAATGGAATTTCTTTGAAAACATCCCAATTCAAGTTCTTTCTCTGGCTAAAGGAGCTCTAGTTACTTGGCCTTAAGATGTCACTGTTGTGCTGCACATATGGTAGTGGAGTCAACCATCAAAAAGGAATATGAGTCCAGAGACAGCCTTCATTTTACTAAAATAGTGGCTTAATGTTGTATCACTGCTTAGGAATTGTTCTTAAGCTTACAGAAGAGTGAAATATTTCACTACCTGAATTATAACCTCACGTGAAAAATGGAAAATTTGCATGTGTGTGCATGTGTTTAGCATGTGGAAAAATATTAATATAAATAGGTGGAATTAGAACTTCTTTATACAATAAAACAAGGATTATGCCCCAACATAACTGAGTTCAAAAGTAACCAATTATCAAACAGTTTAGAATTGAAAGAATAATTTTTATGGATACTTAAAAACAAAAAAACCCTAAAAACATAGCATCTATTATCCTTTTGCTTAAAATTCTTAACAAACCAATTAAAAACCTATCACTGTCTTTGTTTAGAATTGCAGTTGTTAATTTAATATTTCTTTTCTGAATAGGAAGAGACCATAGTTCATGTTATGGTTTACTTATATACAGCTGGGTCGGGGGGGTGCCCTTGGGTGGTTATAAAGTGGGAAAAATGAAAGTACAGTACTTGCAAACCCTGCTTTTGCAAGATTATTTGTGGTAGTTTTTGAAACTTACGAACAGAATTCAGTAGATTTTTACCTCTGATTTTCAATGAGGAAAAAATTCCTCCTTCATATGAAGACAATGTCATTGTCCTTAAGCTTCCTTTAGTCCCTTCTATACACTGAGTACAAAGAGAAACTTGATTGGCTCTTGAGACAAAGTATCTGGTTTATCTATCAATTATCTTTCTCTTCATTTTAAACAGAAAATACTAAGGCTTGCATTTTCAAGGAGGAAAATGTAGTTGAGGATGTTAAGGGGAAATGCCTGAACATCATAAAGTGGTATTAAAACATTTATTGCATTCCATTGACACTAGGTGTCGTCAAAGCTAAAACCAGATTTCCTAGAGTAAAACTTAACATACAACATTCCTCACTGCCCTGAATGATGCCTGGTCCACATTCAAGACCAGTGAGTCCTCTGAGTGGAAAGATTCTACAAGTATTGAAAATAAAATTTAGTTCAGCACTACATTCTGAAAATAAACTACCATTCTAGCAAATATGGGAACTGCTTTATGTTCTGTCTGCCTGAGTTTCGTCTTGGTTTTCCTGTGGATTTTGCAAAAAATTACGTAAGATTTCCTGACTAAATAAGAGATGTTCTTTAGTAGAGTGGCGGGGAAAGGGAAGAGGGATGGAAAGATACAGAGGAATAGAATGTGATTTCTTTTGTCCGTTCATCAACTGCTTTCCTTAATCTAGCTATCATAAAGGTCAGGGGACCTGCACGCCTGGGCAGCATTTAACCTCCTTAATTTACCCGTGCGAAACAAGTGCACAAAGAAAAACACCTTTGTATGTGTGTCTATATACAGATGCAAAACCTGAGTCACAATAAAAAGTCTTTAATATAAGAAAACCTTTCTTAATGTAGGAAAATAACCTTTAAAGGGCCAAAAATATCTTTGTACAATATAATCAGCTAACTTTGAAACTTCAATGTACTTAACTATCACATATTTTATAAGACTCAACAAAAAAGGAATCATTTACATTTGATAATTCTCTTACCTTAGCTGAGATACCCACATTTTTATTTCTAACATGTATTTTTATTCCCCTGAATTCATTAACTTTTCTAAAAGAAAAATTAAAAGCACATTCACATACAAGAACTGTTTAATTTCTGATGAACAGTTCCTGCTTTTTCTAAATATTGAGGACATAGGAGATTTGGGGTTGCTAGGCATGTATATAACAATGCCAAGCCACAACGGAATTCTAAGAGTCAAAACAAAATATATAATCTATTAAGAGAAACATTACTTGGAAAAATATTTTGCAGATAGAGTTGGGCCAAAGTCTGCATGAAGCTACTCTCATTTGCAGGCTCCCTTTCTGCAGAGAGTTAACTCTAAAAAACTCCTTTCTCTATGCTCTGTTTCCTTAGCTTTCAGTAGGTTTCTTACCTTGAAGCCTGAATTGTTGCAATTGAAGTCTCTTGCTGACATTCAGCCACCAGTTACAATGTCCTCTTTACTTATCTACATCTTATTTCTCCCTCTTCAGGAGCTTAGTCCTCTGGGATGACTCCTTGGCCTCCCCTCATGTGCTGCTTAAGGGGTCATTAAGAGAAAAAGCTGTTGAAATGTCCCCACTGTTTTATCATTAGACACTGATTTAAGGCTCAGTTCAGGACATAACTTATCCCCTGGGCTGTATCATCTCACATGCATACTAAGGATATTTTATAGAAAAATGAGTGCAAGTTCCTTCTCCATGCTTCCCCCAGTTGGCCATTACCGTTAATTATGCATTTGTGTCAGTTAAGTCACTGATACTTGGAAGAAGCCATCTGAACCAAAAGGTTTGACCCTTGCACCTGCAGTTGGGTAGGAGGACCCTTTGCCTACTTGTATCAATAGGCGAAGGGATTCTGGGCAGTGTCCTTGAATGCTGTCTTTCCTCTCTGGGCTCAGTGGGCCCAGTTTGGGGATAGGTGGGAAATGCATGCAGTAGGGTAAGGGATTAGAGGCATTAGCCTAGGGAACTGTAGTCTGTCCCTGCCTTTTTGTGTGACACTTGCCTGAGGATCACTAGCAGGATTTTGTATTATGCAGAAGGCTAAAAGCAGAGTCACACTTTCTCTGCCAACAGACTTGTTACCATGGAAACCAATGCAGAAAAATGAAAATGTGACAAGAAGCTGAGGATTAAATGTGGAGAAAATTGATAGGGAGTTGCTTTCTACATGGCAATTTGAGCATTAGGGATTTAAAGAAACAGGATGTTCCTCGTGTGGCCAGGCCAATGAAAATGGACAGAATGACTTGCCGATAGCTGGTCCTGGAGGCTGAGATGTGGAGAATGCAGGGAGAAAGCAGTGAGCATGCTGTGCTTTGGATAAGAGGAACTCTGTAAAATCCACTTCCATCCTGGTGAGGTTGAACTCTTCAGCCCAAATGTTAAATTAACCATATGAACAAAGGTGCCCTTCCAAAGGCGTGTCTGTGCTCAGCTTGATAAATCAAAGCAGCCTGCTGGAAGAATTCTTTCTCACCTTTCCAAAGCCAGTCCACACTACCTGACAAAAGTATTGCATGCCTAGTATATTATTGCTTGACACATCTTCCCAAATATTTAAAAAACAAAAAGCCACAACTTTCAAATGTGCGGTCCCCCTCCCCCAACAAGGCAGCTGCTGTAAGTAACCTGGGATTTCAATGTTTTTCATTAAGGAAATAAGTATTTCACTTCACCTATACAAATCCTCCCTATGTACACTCCTCTGTCATTCTGGAGTTGATAATAAATTGATCAAAGCAGACTCTAGGATTCCAGGACACTCTACAACAAGGACTTGAAGTTACAGCCTAATCTACAAAAGCAGACCTACGCTCTGTACTTCAGAGGCTCCAGGGAGAGTGCCCCTGCCCTGTCCCCAAAACTTCCCGAAAGGCTGGTTTCTGAAATCCTATGATGAATGCCTCACTCCTGCGACCTCAGCCTTTGGCCCACATTTCAATGCAGTTGCCCTGAGGAGAGGCGCAAAGGTCAACTAGGGCTGGCTTGATTTGACGCTTCCTGGAGAGCGGGTTTTCAAGCAGTGGTGACACCCTTCACCTGACGCACCCTCCCAACAGGAATTAAAAACTAGAGACAACATCCCCCAGGAAGTGGGAGACCAGCTATTACTGGCTAGTTGTCTTTAGGGTACATCTAGCTGCAAATGGTCTGAATAAAATATGCTCCCTGGGCGGAAGTACACCAGACATAGATTTCACTAGAAATGCTTATTTCCTTCTCACTAGTGACTTGCTGTACTATTTGTTAGAGTTCCTTACTGAATCATTTGACAGTCTCAACAATGAGTTCTTGCAATGCCAAAAGCCCCATTCATTTCTGTTTTCCCGAGAGTGCCTTACAGAGTTCTGAAATCCAATAAAATGCCTGAATTTTCTACCACTTGGCAGAATTGGGAGGCAAACGACAATAAACAGATTTGAGTACAGTTATCTTGCTTACGCTAAAATAATTTTTTAAATCAATATTCCAGCGAATCTCAGGATGGGAGACTTCTAGTGTTGGCTTCTGCAGGCAGGAAGCATTGGAACAACCTGCCGCAGGACTAATCTTTAACGCCGCGCGAAGCACTGCTTTAGAGTAAGGACAAGTGAGCCGATCTCTCTCTGAGACAGGCAAAGAACACAGAGTCGGGGGTTCGCGAGCAGTTATGCCTTTGAATTCGACAAATGATAAATAAGGGACCGTTTATTTTCCTTCCTGAGATGGTCTCTAAAATCAGGCAGCAGCTGCCTGGAGGAAGACTGGTCCGGATTAAAGTAGAGAACGATGAGCGTTTGCTGTGACGTGGTGCTGATTCTCTCACTGGTGGACCACACCTTGGACAGACTTGAGCTCCTCCAGGCTGGGAGGCCACCTGACACGACTGTGTTTAATAGTTTTACCACATCTCTTCATTCTTCAGACAAGAATTTAAAACTGTTATAACAAATCTCCTGATGTATTGAGAATTTAAATTTGACTCTGAATTTTTTAAATAATTTGGTTTCTCCTCTCAGTTTTTCTAAGGTTGAATAAGTGATTCTCTGCTATGTCATGTCCCTTAAAGAGGTGCAGACATAACTTTTACATAGTTTTCTCTAGCTCATCTGACAGTTCAGTATATAGTTCATGAAAGAACTGATCTTGCCAATATTAGGACATCTGTTGCTTTCAACAACTGCCGGTATTTGGAAATCAAAAATGCTGACTTATGAGTGGAATGATGACATCTGCAGAGTAGCCATAAGTCTGGAGATCTAATGTACGGCATGAGGACTGCAGTCAATAATATTGTATTGGATATTGGAAATTGGAAAAGGAGGAGATTTCAGGTGCTCTCACCATTAACAAAAGAAAGGTAACTGTGTGAGGAGATGAGATGTTAATTAGCTTGACCGTAGTAATCATTTCACTATGTATTTATATAGCAAATCATCATGTACACCTGAAGTATATACAATTTTTATTAACATAAAAAACAAACAAAAAAAACAGGGGCATCATACTGCATGGCTGTTCTTTCTGAATTAAGGTGAGGTGTTAAATAAATAAATAGTTCAGTTTTACAGTGCAAAAAAAAAAAAAGCTTTGTCACGTTGGCCACTGAATAGCCATAGATACCGGGCTGTGTCCGATACCTTCAACCTTGATCTCCAGCAATATGCCCAAAGTGGTTCTTGAGGGTCGAGCCCTCTGATTAACCATTTAAGAAGCTCAATCTCATTTTCAAACATAAGTATGCTGCACCATCCGCCGCAAATGGTCTTAATAAACTCACATTGTCTACACTGATGCACAGATACCGAATTGCTCCCAGGTAAAACCCACCACTTTATCACCAAATGGCAGCTAACTTTCCAGACCATGTTTGAACTCAGATACTTTCTGAACCCACCTTTATCGTACGGTGGCTGTCCTACCTCTAGGCTAGTCCCAACCCAAGTAAAATAATCCTTGAGGTTAACCTCAAGGAGCAAACAAAAATGCTGGGATTTTGTTGGATGTTAAACCATTTCCGCTATTTCTCTTGCCAGTGTAATTTCTGAAGGGATTCTTCCCTCAGAAGAACTTGTGGGAATTTAGATGGCTACCACTTCTCAGCGCTGAGAGATGGCGCCAGGGCAGCTGAAATCGTGAACGTTGGGTGGCCCTGGAGGGAAGAGCCTGGAGCCAGGGCACACAGGCAGTTCAGCTGTCCATGTAATGGCATCGTGGGACTTGGTCTGTATCTGCAGAGTTCCAGGCACTCTTTTATTTCCTAGAAAATTTTATCATAGGTGCGGTTCAAGTGGCGTTTCTTACTGAACTGTAACAGGTTGGGCTCTGTTCTCAAACACAAAGCATCCCGGATGGCGGGGTGTTTGCTCACAGTAAGGAGTGCCATCTTTTCCTTGTATGAGGGTGCATGGTAAGTATTTAGAAGATGCAAGGCCACCAGAAGCATGTATACTTTTCTTAGGTGTTTAAAATACAATGAATTGTTTTAAAGCAAAGATTTCAAGAGATACTAAAGAGAAAGTGTTCTGTTGTATCCTTCCCTCAGATGGATCTCTTCAAGGGGAACAGCAGGCCTCTGTTATCAAGCTTCAGTGCCCTCCCTGAGGAAGGAGGAGCTGCCCTGGATTCCTGCAGCCCCTCTGACTGTGATCCCTAAGGCGCAACCCCTTGAGGACAAAGCCAAGTGAGAGTGGGAGCGAGAGCTTAGCCAGGCTGGCGACTGTCCCTCCCTGATAACGCTTCATCCAGGATGAGGCGGCAGTTGTCTGCATCCCACTGTCACCTGAGACTTTGTCCTTTTTGGAAAAGAACATATATGAGGGACAGGAGCCTGCTTCCTGAGGGAATAGAAAAAGATTCCTCATCCATGTTATGAAGACAATAAAGCTAGGAGGAAGCATCGCCATTTTATTAGACTGGGGGGGAAAGAGAGAATGCACTGCTCTCTGACCTCCCCTCCTATTTTGTGCCTACGCAGCAGCATTTATGAGACTTTTCATGTGTCTGTCTCCCCATAGACTTTGTTTCTTGAGGGGAGGGAACATGGGTTATTTATATTTCTATCTCCCATTGTTCTCAAAACCTTTTGGTCACTAACATTTATTGATTAAGTTGAATGTACAGCAAGAAAAAGATAAATTATTTTAATCACTGATAATTTTGTTTTAAAGGATAGACACATGGATTGGCTAGAGGCCAAATCTTAGCATGGTCCATGGGCAGACTTAGGAGACAATTACTTAGACACCTCTCTGACCTACATCTGCTCAAACCTACATGCAGGCCTGGGTGAATACTGCTCTTCAAATGAGCACATGTTCTTGTGGGGGTGGCTGCACATGCTGGAGATATTTATGAAACATTTAAAAAAGAAAAGAAGACACAGTCCTTTACCTTTGAGCAGTTTTGATGGTGTAGGTCCCTAGATCACAGGGATAGTAACTGTCCTTTTGGGAAATATGTGAAAACCTAAAAAAAAAGTGCCCGATATTCTATTGTGTGTGAGAGAGAGAGAGAGAGAGTCCCGAGTTTGACTTTCTCTGGGAAATGGTCACAAACACAGATCTGTAATGTTTGCTAGCAACATTCATGGTTTTATAAAGAACATATCAGAGTGGTGGCCTGCCGGAGACTCTGTCTTGACCATAATGAGACTGTGTGATTCTATCAAGTGCGAAATACTGACCAGTTGAACACCACCACAAGTATGGCTGCAGAATTATGTCCAAAGACTGGCTATCAAAGATGGGTAGATTAAAACAAACAGAAGGACAGCAGTGAAAGACAAGTGTTACAAGTCAGGAATGGTTTGTATGACGATACAACAGAGGAAAAATCAAATGTGGAGAACGAGATTTGCCCGCTACCTAACTACCCTTCTTTTCCTCAGGGGAGTTCTGGCTTAGCAAACACCCACAGAAGTCAGAGGAGTCTTGAGTATGACTATCATTCACTCATCTTGCAAGGAGGTGACATAATTGGACAATCAGCATCCTGGTGGGAGAGGGGAGGCATGCAAGGAGTGTTTGAAAGGGTCCAGGACTTTAAGTACCAGTTCCTCGCTGCTTGCTTCTCCTCCCAGCTGCTTAGGGCCCCACACCACCCCAACCGGGTTGTCCTCCCATCTGTTGTACCTAAAAGCAGAGCTTCCCAACCTCTTCACATCACAGCACGGAGAGAAGATGATCATGTTATTCTGCATAATGGGGTACAGGTGGGTAAAACAGAGACGGTCCCTCCAGGCCCCAAGTGAAAGCAATAAGCCACAAGCCCCGTGCTTTGAGGGGATCAACATCGCAGTCCCCGGCGGAGCTTAGCTGGCTGCTGGATAGGAAGCACTGACCTAGAGATTGCTCCCAGGATTACAAAATTAAGATTCTTCACATATGACAAAAAAAAAAAAAAACACTTTAGGTAACAGCTGATACCAAAAGTCTAGAGGTAGCACAGTACCACCAGCATTAACAAAACAAAACGAAACCAAACCTCTATTGGAGTACATAAATAGCTTTCAAGTCGGTTTTCTCATCATTCTCAGTCCAAATTCTTCCTAATTTTTATTCTAATATTTACTTCCAGATTCTGCAACTCAACCTATACTGAAAAGCCTATGGAAGTCTGAGAAGGAATGAAAAAGACAATGAAATAGAATATAAGGCAAGTGAAAAAGCCAAAAGCTGTATTCAAGAGAAGGAAACTGGTGGACACCTCCTGTATGGGCCTTAAAATGTGTGGCCACATTGTGTACAATTTAAGTTTGTTCAGGAGATTTTTGTCTCCCCAGAAAAGAGAGGAAGCACATCCAAGATGGCGCACTAAAATCGGCCAGCTCGAGATCATAAAGAAGTTGCAAAACACCAACCCAAAGAAGGGTGAACGAATTTGCTAAGAAAGAGCACAACTATATTAGTAGCTGGTGCTCATGTGGCCAGAGAGGATTGATGTGGAGGAAAACATGAGAGGATTTAACTAGTTTTACATAGACTTCGGGAAAGAACATCTTGTTTTCCTTCTACTTTTGCTTGGGGTTGGAAGAAAGGGTGATGACGCAGTGGGCAGAGAAACACCATGAACCCAGAAATAAGTAGGACTTTGGTGGAACTGGCACAGGAGCGGCCCAAACAAGGGTGCTGGCCAAGCTTGGACGGTTGGGGACATAATTAGCTTAGAAGAAATAAACAGAAACATTTGGCTTTTTAAACAATGATCCAGCTATTAGAGCTAGCCCTGAAGTTCCAAACTTAAGACCCAAAATAGCTTGAGGACACATGTCACTGAAGCTGCCAGAGGCTCTGAGCCTTCAACATGCGGACATTCGGAGAGAAGAGAGGCTGCAGGAGCCTGTAAACCATCCCTTGAATCCGATTATCACTTTATAAGATATATTTTGAAGTACATTCCTTATTCATTTTATAATAAAGTAAAATCTGATTAATAATATGTCAATTACTTGCACACACAGATAAAATTAAAAATTAGTTTATACTATATGCCCAGTTACTGTCAGATATCAGTTGGAAATAAAGCCATACACAGATGCGCACATCTTCAGACTGGACTAGTGTTAGAGTAATAGAAAGAACCCTGTGCCAGGCACACTTCCTTCCCCATGTTTAAGTTTCGGAGAGCTCATTTAAAAAAATATATGTTAAATAATTTGTAGCAAATATCTTGCCACATATTTGGAATGAGAATATCTGAAGGAAGCTTGGTTAAAATAATGGCAGAGAGTCACAAAATATTTGGAAAACACAAGCAAGTAGAGAAGAACTATTAAACTGGTGGATGTAATAATTCAACTGAACAACTGGGAACGTCAACACTTTCAATCACACGTTCACCTGAGGCTTAGGGAGAGTGGAGTGTCTCTCTCTCTCTCTCTCTCTCTCTGTTCCTCTCCCTTTCTCTCTCTGACTGGGTCCTGGGGTGGTTGATACAACCTGAGAGGTTTAGTCAGAAAATACAGAAAGTGCTTAAAATAAGCTCAAAGCTCTTAATTTTTTTCTTACATTGTTTAAATTTAGAGCATTGTTTCAAATTAATTCTCTCAAAAGAGTATGGAAAGGTTTGTTAATAGTTTTATCAACAATTTATTAGCAGTTATTTATTAACAGCTGTATCAGCACAACAGGTATAAAATGGACTGTCCAAAGTGTGGTCATCCAAGACAGAGAATTGCCAAGACTCGTTTGGAAAATAGAGACACGTGCGCTCCATCTAGTGGTGGCTCTTCCTAACTGCAGACATGTTCCAGTAAAGAGTGTGATCTGTCCCACTGTGTATCAAAATGTACGTGTCAGACCCAACCCAGTGAGTCCAACAGAGGGTCTTACTGGGATGAAACACGTGATTTGTTGCTTTATGAGGGTGGGTTACTGAGGGAAGTGGTAGCCTCTTCTCTGAAGGAATTTAAAAGTAGCATCAAGTCTTCCCCAGAGGTAGACAGATGAAATAGATCCTCTCAAGGTCCTTTTCCGTCGGATGATAGAACGATACTTTTCCTCACTTCCCCACAGAACTTGTACCTATGACTATACTGTTTGAGATTGGCCTTTATTTCAGAAAAGTGCTCCGGTAGTTTTTTTGTGTGACATAACTTTTAGTGACTTTCCTAAGTTGCGTGACTAAAAAATTACTCACTACATTACAAAAATAGTTTCTAGAAATAAATAACAATTAAATGAAGTATGTTTCTAATATATGCCTTATTTTTCATTTTGAATTCTTCTTTCTACTTTGGAAAAGCAGAAGGGAGGCCAGTAAACCACGAGGACCTGAGAGATCTCTCTTCTGGTCGGGGCGGGGTGGGGGGGGGTGACCCACAGCCGCCTGGTCTCCCGGCGACGGGAGGCTGTGCCTGAATCTGAGTCTGGTTTCTGCCAGCCAGTTTGTTCTTCTTTGTCTGGTCCTCTTTATCCATCCTTTATCTCCCTTCTTCTCCCTTCTCATTCTTACTCCCTTAAATAACTTGTGAATTTCTCTCCTCACCCAGACCTCAAGGCTGTCCTCCTCTTCCTCACTATTCTAAAATCATCTTACTTAAAATACTTAAAGTGCTCTGACTATTCTAAAATATAGATACCCACTTACTACTCTAAAATAAAGTTACTTGCTCAATTAATATTTGATTTTCCACTTTTACTTCACTTTTGTTCAAACAGACACTGGCATGTCTTTTCCTCATGGAAATACGTACAGACTGGGCTGTAAGATCAAAGTGTAGGCCTCTGGAGAGCTTGAGGCACCAGACTATTGAGGAAAATGATGGAAGTTTCTTTCAAAGTACATTTATGGCTTCTAGATTAAAAAAAAGTTCACAAAAAGAAGCCCTAGTCTGCCAGTTAGCAAGTTCTCCTCGTATGAAGAGGAGACAGCAAGTTCTCTTCACACAAAGAAATTAAAAGGTGGGGGCAGATGGAGTAATCAGTATTATTAGTATAAGCAAAAGAGTGGATGAGAAATGGATTTTATGTTTGGGAATATTTCACTCAATTCTGTAGTCAATTATCAATGAAACCTGAATAGAACAATATGGGAAATATTTTTGAGAGAAAGCTAAGAAAGAAATGCTTTGCTTGCAGGAAAGCAAGATCCCATGAGGTGATAGAGGAGCTGTGGTTAGGAGCTCACCCACCCAGGGCTCTCCCCACTAGAAACTGTTTTTCTTTTCAGGGGCTGAACTCCATCTTTTCGCCCCTACAAGGGAAGGCTCTAATGAAGCCAGTGCCAATGGCAGTATAAACAGCCTTCTTTCTGCTTTGAGATCAGCAGGCCAGGTTCTGACCGCTATGAGAGTTTGGCAGGGGGCATGTGGTCTTACGAAGGTAACCCAGGTTTTCTGTGATCGATCTAAATAGTTAGCCGTGTTAATTCCAAAGCTTTGCAGTGGTGTGAGAATTCTGGCTGGGAGATATGGCATTTTCACTTTAGGGATGCAGGTAGTAGAATCTGTCCATGAAATGATGCCAAAATGTAGTGTGTAGACATTGTCGTGCTGAATGATAGCCAAAGGCCTGTGGACAGGTCTTTCTTTAGTCTGGAACAGGCAGCATGCGGCAGCAGTTCCACTAAATTTTAGAGCTAAAATAGGCTTGGGGACTCCCTCTTCCCAACTACCTTTCTTTGGCCCCATCCCTGTCACAGCTCCCTTCACTATTCCCCACACCTCCAAATTTTGAGAATAGCTTGGGTAAAGTCATTTACCAGATCACAACGCACCTAAGGTAGAAGAACCTTAAAAAGGGGTTGGAAATAGATCCAACCATGTCCTTTTGTCTCCTTAGTTCACAGTCACTTCCCCTCTCCAACCGCGGGCCTCTGGCTTCATTACCTCCAGGACACCTGTAAGACCAGAGCCTGGCTCTGTGAGTTCAACCTCAAGCATTCATTTCTCTGAGAGATTGCAGACATCTACGTGTGTGACTTCTGCCAAGAAGAGAAATAAAACCCAAACCAATCAAAAGGATGGATATGATGTCCTCCAATTAAATGAACAAAAGCCACTACTTAGCCTTTTTGGACAGTGTTAAGGTCCTTAGCACACAAAAGGGAAGTTAAACACCACTGCTGAAACAGCATAAGAGCCTAAAAGATCTTAAAAGAAATGCTGAGGAGGGGAGGAGGATTGGATTAAAAGAGAGAATTAAAAAAGCAAAACAAAACTAGAAATGGTGAATAAACTGAGAAAGTAAAAGGTTCATGGTTTAAGATTATGCAAATTGAATATCAACTTCCTGTTTAATTCAATATTTATTAAGTGTGTTTATGTGCCAGACCTGTCACCCACTTAATCACTGTACAAATATTTATTGAGCACCTATGATAATCTGACACTGTGACAGGCACTGAGGCTACATGGTAAGCAAACCAGACACGCCCTCTGGAAGCTCTTCTGTCCAGAGTGCCTCTTTAAAGCATTGTCTGATCCTCTCAAGGAGCATGCAGTTGATAGGAGAGAAAGAACACATACCAAATAGCTATGGCCTCAGGTGGAATGTGACACGTACTATAAAACATACAAAAAGTTAATATGATGGTATTAGTGTGAGGAAGAGAAATTTCTCCCAATCAAGATTAGGGGAAGTTTCTTGGTGGGGGTGATGTTTGAGCTGGACCCTGGAGGCTGCATATGATTTTGATAATTTAGACAGGAAGACATTCCAGTAGAGGGAGCGGTGTGGGCAAAGGCTGAGATGGAGAAGCACAGCGAGGGCTTGGGGAGAGGGAAGGATTTCTAGGATCTAACACGCTGAGGACGCATAGACAGGGTGAAGAGAAAACAAGCAATTCCCAGCTTCAGAGGATCAAGCGTGGAAGGAGAAGTAGAAGTCTATGATAGGTGAGTATGTGTGATCCAACCTCGCGCAAACAGGATTTCCATGGGAAGGGCTGAACAGCAGGCAGTGAAAATGCTCTTCATTCCACTGAAGGAAGTGAAGTAGATCAACATGAAGTGCAGCCGGCTGAATGAACACTCAGCTCATCGCACTGCTGGTGGGTCGTTCTAATATTGGATCCTATGCACTCCCATGCTCCCGACAGTCTACGAGAGGCAGCGGTCACGGGAGGGACCCTTTGGGGACATTCAACATAGAAGAATCTCTTCAATCAAACACCCATGCCTTTTAAAGTGCCGACTTCCATCTCTTCCCCCATCATGTCAGCGGCACACAGACACAGTGCTGGGCCAAGGTGATGGGCACCATTTTTTATTATATTCTCTCTCTTCTTTAGAACAAACTGGAAAAATTCCCTTCTCCACTCTTGCCACTTCTGCCCTATCAAATGCTGCCCTAAATCCTGGCAAACGTTCCTATTGGCCTCCCAAAGGCCAGAGGAGGCAGTAGGGGGAACTATCTGTACCTCTAAACGCGAACTACCTCTGAACTATCTAAACCTCAGTGCTCAAACCCAAAGAGATTTGACTAAAGATGCTGCTTCCTCTTGCAAGACACAGGCTGAGGCCAGGGACACAGGGACTCACCACAGTGCCTTGGACTGTCCTTCATCTGGAAGTTCTCCATCTTTCTTTCCACTTGATGGTGAGACTCTGTACAAAGGAGACCATGTTCCATCCCTTGCAGTGCCTGGTAGATAGCTGATGCTCAACAAGTATTTATAAACATTGCATTTAATGTTTTTGTAATAGTCTTCAATAAGATGTCCCAAATGTTTTGAATTTATGAATGACATACCTTAGGCATCTGAGATTCAGCTACAGTCACTGTTTTCCTGCAGAGGAAATATGGAGTTTGCGATAAAAATAAAAGTCTCGCTACTAAGATATTTTACTCTAGGTATAGAGATGCCTAAGCATTAGCAGGCTGCTTCCTCATCATGTTATTTTAAAGAAGGAAAAAACCTGGCAGAAATGATACAACTGTGCAACAGTGATAGTTTTTAGAAAAAATACATATACTTTCAAAACTAAAGATTGGATAACTCATTTAACTTTTTTTCTCAGCACGCATTCCTACACACATTGAAAATTACACTAGCTTAAAGAATGAAAATAAAAGAGAGCCTTTTTTTTTTTGAAGGAGAAAAGAAATTCTACTAGGTTTGAAAATCACACCTGTGGAAATCTGAGCCTGGCTTTTTTTCTGGGTCAGGCCAGACTAACAAGAGTCACAGGATTTCAGAGCGTTCTACGTAAACACTGCCTGAATTTCATAACTTTCCACTCTTTGAGGTGCTGCTATTAACAAAATGAGGCCAAAAAAAAAAAAAAAGAAGTGTTTTGCAGCCCAGGATGGTTTGGGGAGATACTGGTGTAGCTGCAGAGACATCCTTCTCTTCTGGGCCTGCCTCCCATCCAGGCCCGCTTCTCTCGCTTACTGCTCGATGGGTTGTTACAAAGCGCGAGCCTTCTGTCCTGCAGCGGAACCCCACTGCGGGAGCTCTACCGACGAAGGAGTGCTTCTAAGGTGGACAGGGAATTCCTCTCTCTGTTGTCCTCTCTTTACTTCCCAGAGATCTGCTCTCAGGGAAGATTATGACAACCACATAGTAAAAAAGCCCAGGGGATTCAATATGCCTAGATTTTCATTTACTCTTTTTAATCAAAACTTAGAGTGGACTTTTCCCCTCCATTTATCAGACAGCTCTGAATTCTCCAAAGTAGAAGCCTTGCAATTTATGCCCTCACAGGGGGGTGTTTCCAGACCATTCTCCTGCAGACAGTGTCAAAGGTAAGAAGACTGGAACCTGTCCCAGTAAAAATCAGCTGGGAGGCCCAGAGAGGGTCCTCCATAAGGTAAAATTCAACATTTTAAAAACAGAAGTGGGAACACGGGTCTCAACGCATCGCCACCTGCCCCCTTGTGCACAAGCTGTGTTTCTGCTGTCAGGGACATGGATAAGTGATCCACTTTTGAGCCTTGGTTAATGCTACTACTCCAGCTTCCTTCATCACCAAAGAAAGTTCCTACCAAACTGGAAGCTGGAACCATCAGTTGATACTCAAGGGTCTCCAAACACTTAGAACTCTAGGGGGCCTCTTATCCTGTGTCGGCAGGACAGAAGCGGCCGTCCGCCGCCTTCGGAACATCAAGGGGAGTTGGCGGGATGGATCTATAGCAGCAACAGCAGCAACGGAGAAAGGTCAGCTTTACAGAGAGAAACAGAAATGCCCCCAGAAGCTTCAGAATATAACTAGAAAACCTGATTGCATGTGCCTTAGTTTTGTATGGTGGGGTGTTTTGGAAAAATACATTCTCTGAATAGTTTAGATCAAATGAAGCTGAAAGGATGCATAAAAGAGCCGATGCCCGGGATCTCCTCTAATATTACCCCACATGATTTCTATAGTGCGCATCTGTTTTTCCACAGCCCACATTCTCTTTTCTTGCTACAATGTATACTTGCGGGATGGTCTTGCTGCCATGGGGAAATATTCTGGGCCAAGGCAGGATGCTTTCCTTAGTGGAAGGCAATTGTACTGCTAAGGAAAAAAGTTCATGCAAGTGATCTCAAATCTGAAGATTTCCCCCCAATTCCCAGATGATCAGGGAACTACAAACATAAGAGAGGGCACATCACCAGCCCAGTGTTTGAACATTTTATTAAGCTTCAGAAAGATTTAGCATTTCTGTGAGAGGAACGTGACTGGACCCTCAGCCCTGCTTTACTTGATGCGAGATAAAGGACTCATCTTCGTAATGTACTAGATTTCATTATTTGCATAACTTTTTACTGACCCAGCGTTTCAGTAAACCTGCTGTTGGGTCAGTATATCAGGAATCAGTCAAACATGTTGTCTGATTGAATTTACCAAAGATTTAGAGTGGTCATTTTATACCAACATGGCTTTTTATCTGGTGATGTTGTGTTGTTGCCTGTTGATAAGAGTGTTTCATCAGAATAGTCATTCTTGATCTGCGCGCCAGTGAGGGGCAGACACTGTGGGGGCTGCAAGAAAAGCCAAGGGAAAGACAAGTTGGCAAACACTGTGTTTTCCAAAGCTTTCAATTGTGGTGGAGATATTAAATAGATTTTATGGTTAAAAGTAAAATGTTTTTCTGGCTTCCTTCCTCCAATCATTTTGGAAAAATTCAGATACTTTTCACTTAGCATTTGCATGCATAAATCTAATTTTCCCACCATTTTCCTCCCTCTGAATATTCTCTCTCTTTAGCTCACATGGTAAAAGATATTTGTCTTACTTTTAAATCATCTTTAAGATGATCTTTAAATTTTCACCTTTAAGATTAAAAACAAATTAATGCTGACTTGTCATGCCCTCTTTGAAGCTGCTTTCCATCCTAAGGATGGTAATCCAACATACGGCTGAGAAACAACCAGGCTTGTTTGATGTCTCTGTAATTACAGTCCTAATTAATTGGGACACATATATTTTATAGGTTTCAATGTGCAATAAATTAGCAGGATGTAAATATTTGCATTTCATACTGACTTTGAGTATTCCTTGTCAAAAGTACACTTATATTTTGAAATTAATTACTATGTTTATTTAGATGACGTTGTCTGGAAGGCTGGAATTATCATAAGAGAGCTTTTGTGACAATATATTATAAGCTGTGTAAATAGTTTTAAAAATTATCCGCTAATGTCTATTTGGTTTGCAAAATCTGCAGCAAATCTACTAAGAATTTTCAGTGCTTGTTCCTTCCACCTCTGATCTTTCTCATTCCCCTCCACCGTGTCTTACTGATCCACCAGATTTGACACCTTCCTCAGCAGAAAGATTCCCCCAAAAATCAAAGACCAAGAGGTGAGTCTATTGCAGTCATGATGAACTCCACTCCTTTTTTGTTGTTGTTGATTTTCCTTTCTTTGAAAGGCACACTCTTTTTTGTTGTGGCTAACATAAACCAGACTCTATTTTCAGGCAGCAAAACCAGTTACTGCAAAAAAGTCAATACTCAAAAACTAATGTATGATTGGTTTTGGTTACCTATGGAATCAATTATATTTTTTCCCCCTCAAGTGATTACTGATTTTATTTAGTCAACCTGAGAAAAGTGCCTCTTTTCATGATTCCCTGCCTTTTCTCAGTATGCAGCATGGCAGTACAATTGACCATGAGGTGCTTTGGCTCATCAGATTTCTTTTCCAGTTGGTCAGTGATCCCTTTTCTCTTTTCCTCACTCTCTGCAGTACAGGAAGGATTAAAGCATTGGCCCAAGACAATGTCATCAGATCAGGAGTGTAGAGGTGTTTACTAGAATCAAGGTCCTCTCAGCTTTGTGTCTCAGAAGCTTCTCCTGAAGCCCTGGGTTTGATGTGGAAGCCTGACAGAAGAAAAAAGACTTGGGAAATCCTACACCCGGCTCTTCTCTCACCTCTCCCGTGACAGGTTAACACACTGATGGGATGATTTGAGATGCTTCCTTGCCACCAAACTACACCCACACGTTTCCTTTTCCTTTAAGCGATCTTGTGAGGCCAGTGAGGGCCTCTGTCTTGATGAATGATGATCATCCTACAATCGTGGCTGGATACAGTGGCTTGGTGTGAGTTTTTGACAAAGAAAATTAGGCTCTGAAAGACACTTCTCATCAGAAACTGTCAATATATTAAAATGCATCTAAAAGTTACTTCTGGGAAACATATTAAATAGGCCAATCATTTAATCATTTGCTAAATGTCAAACCCTATAAAATCATGGTATAATGTCACCCTGACATAAAGCAACATCAAAATTAGTGCATCATCTATAAGGTGAAGTATCATTTGCCTTCAAGCGACAAATTCTATTGCCAAAAAATACCACTGTACTTCTAATAAGTGACACTCATTTTAATAGACCCTACAAAAATACAATATTTTAAATGTCCCCATAAAACAGTTAACATACAAATATTACTCTCAGAGCTTTGGTGACATCAGTATGTGATACCACGGTGGAAATCCTAATAGAACACTTGAAACACTAGCATGTAAAGTAAATTCATTCTATATTTTTTTTTAAAAAAAGCTATGTGGAAATAGGAGAGAGAATGCATACAACTAACTCTGGGAAATCATTCTGGAATTTCAAATTAGTATTTTAATCAAATTAATGATTAATATATAAAAGAAATATTTTTAAAGGATTATAAAATGAATTTTGATCATTTATAGAGGAAAACAACTCCAGTGTAAAAATAACTAATTCCTATATTAACTATGTTTGTCTTTCTCTCTGGTGAGACAGAATTCAGGATTTTATATACTTTGAAACTTTTTTGGAAAAAAAGTATTTTCTATAGTTCTGCCCACAAAGACAGGCACTGAAATTAATAATACAGTAGACCATAGCTCTGAGAAATTATATTTGAAGTGCTGTATTTAAATACCAAAGTTTTTTTAATCACCCATCATAACTTTCTAACAGTCCTTAATGATAAATTTTATCAATCCTCAAAACTTGTTTTAAATGATTTAAAAGTAGCAAATTAGATAAAGCAACACACAAATAAATCCTACATTTACAAGTAAAGAAATCACAGAGGCTACAGTTTACAATCAAAATAAACTTGAAAGAAATAAAGCAATACCTTCCTGCCACCCATCATTCACTGCTTAAATTTGTGGTGAAAAAGATTCATCTGCAATGACCTCTAGTCTGTTTCTTACCTCTGCATGTATTGTAATCAACTAAAGGCATTGAGCAAATTAGTTTGTCCTCTTTTTATTCAGGTCCCAGAGACAAATGGCTAATTTATGAAATATTTCACTCTGTCTTATGAGAATTTAGCAAATGAATATGGAACCAAATATAAACACTTTATACCATATGTACAGTTACTTTCATAAGGCATTATCATGTAATTTTTATTGAAAAAGATTCAATATAGTAAAGTCTTATTTTAAGATATATTTTCTTTCTCAATCCGAGATGTTTAGTTTATGAAAATATTGTTTTTCTCTATATTCTTTTTGTATATATGCCAACATATACCTTGTGCTAGAAATATTTTATGGGAATTACAATTCTTTATACTTGTATTTTCTATATAAAGGCATATACAACTTTGAGGCAGTGTTTCTGATGGAGAGCAGAATTCGTAAAGAGCTTGTGTGTGCTTCCGTGCTCCGAAATTATATGAAATCCACTTCGAGAAGAAACTTATTTGATTAAAACAAAAACAAAAACAAAAACAAAACTGCACCAATGCACAGCCAGAGGCTGACAATTAAAACTAATACATAACCACATGAACGTCATATTTATATAGTTAACATTTTTAAGGAGGATCAGTGCTAACATATAGTATTATACATTTGGCACTAATGTTTGCCATTGGTCCAGCAATTGGCAAAATTTGTTTCTATGTATAAATTTATTTTTGAACATTAGGTCTGGCTAGAGTATCTTCACTATTTATAAAAAATATTTAGACAGTAAGCTCACGTTGAATAACTAGGTCTACGGTGTTCTGGAAACTCTTCAGTAGTAATACAGCTTTTTCGTGTTCCATATGTACAAAACTATGTCCATTTGCCTGTAAACACACAAACAAAAGAGGGAAATCAATGCAAGATACTTGTTTATCACTTTATCATCGTTTCTAATCATAAAATTCAAGCAGGTATTGAGCACCAAAAGTTATCGATTTTTAAAATTCGCAACAGAATTGCAACTATGGAAACAACTAATTAATTTCACTCAGCTCCAACTCAATTTATTAACTCAACAAATATTTCTCAAGAATCTAAAGTGCCCTACCTGAGACTGTCCTAGTACAGTCCTAGTCACTGTGCTAACCGTAGACACACACTGGCGAATAACAGACGGACGCCCTTGAAATATGGTCGTTCAGTTTGGTTGTTGTTCTGATTTGTTTTGTTTTTGCAGGAACTGAGTTGAGACAGTTTGGAAGTGTCCAAAGGACCATTGCCTTCTTGTGATATAATCACTGATGTAAACTCATTAGTACCATCAAATATTTCACTCATGCAAAATACGACTGGGCATTTACCGTATGGTTCAATCTTATTTTGACTCATTGAAACGTTCTCAGCTTATATATTTTTATGTTAAAGAGATCATTCTTATTTCCCACGTTGCTAAATGCAAGTATGTTCATTATTTATACCAGTGGTTCTCAATCCCATCCAATATACCTAAGAGGTCAATCCCTCAGGGGTAAAGCACACTGACATTAGTATCAGTGGACATGCCCACATCTCCTACTTGAGAATCATCAATCTATGTAATCAAAATTCATTTGAAACACAAATAGCCTAAGGTTACACTTTCAGGATTCCAACTAGCTATTTGATATTTATGTCACAAAATGTACAGTGTTCCCCTTTATCCACAGTTTCATTTCTGGGGTTTCAGTTGCCCACAGTCCGAAAATATTAAGTGGAAAATTTCAGAAATATACCATTCATAAGTTTTGAATCTTTTGCCCTTCTGAGTAGCATGATGAAATCTCCTGTGGTCCTGCTCTGTCCCACCTGGGACGTGAATCATCCCTTTGCCCAGTGTATCCACGCTGTATAAGCGACTACCCATTAGCCCTAGTTAGGAAAAAATATAATAAACATAGGGTTCGGTACTATTTGTGGTTTCAGGCATCCATTGGGGGGCTTGGAACACAGCTCCTGCAGTAAGGGGGGACCACTGTACATGCTTTTCTGAAGTGAATGCTCATGATTCTTTGGTTTTCTCCACAGTACCTTGCAGATTTTCTTCATTGGAATAATTTTTATTATTAATATATAGAGAAGTGGATCCCATAAAGCTTCACTGTCATGAAGGCCGAAATAAAACACAACCTTATTGAAACTTGGTAGCAATAAATCTGGGAAACTCAATGACTGACAGTCATGTCACTGTTTTCCTTGTAGTCTGAGACTCTGATGATTTACACGAATCAGCCAAATTGACTGCTTGGCAAAGTACAGGTTATAGAGCCAGTTAATTGGTTGACTTGTTCAATTTTCAGTTGACTGAGTCTAATCTCGGGCACCCATTGCCTTTATTGCTTTACTTTTTTTTATGCTTTCTTGAAATATGATTAATATTTCAAATAACTACTCACTTAAGATATTTCACAGCCTTTGGCTTTTTTGAATTTAAAATAGCAGTACATGTCTAGTGATACTGTATAATCTCTATAACTTAGATAAAAGTTATCTGACACATTGTATTTTATCACTAGTTCATTAAAAGTGGTGGGCTAATGATGTGTTGAAGGAGCTCCTAAAATGCTGCATTTTTAACCACAGTACGCCTATGAATAAAGAAAATACTAGGAAACAAATATGTTAACCTGTGAAAACCCAAATAATTAGAAGTACAAATTTGTTTGAATTAGAGAATCTCTCTCTCTCTCTATAAATATACACATAGTCTTTAATAACATTTAATTAATGGAAATGCCTATCACAGTTGGCATTGGTTGTTTCAGTGGCAGAAATGGTAGCTGAATAGAACTTTGGGTTTATTACACAGCCCAATTTCTTGCTTTAAATTATTGTAGAAACCAGACAACTGGGTTCCACTTGATGTTATTTCTGGTCAGATGGTGACAAGGAATAGAGAAGATAGCATATGGTACATTCTTCTTTTCACTCTCATCCTGTTTCTGACATCAGGAAAATAGCAAACTTGGGTGAAGTATATGCTTATTCCACTTTAGTTTTGAAGGTTTTACTAAACCTTAATGCCTTCAATTTGACCAAAAGTCATACCTGAATTGTGAAATTAAAATGTAACTTCAATAATGGAGTACTTGAATGTCAAATGTTAATAATACCTTTGTGAGTACTCAGATTTATCTATCTGCAGACTCAAAACCTAGAATTGTAATGAACTCAAAACCCACTGAGAATTTTCAGGGACTTGCTCAAAATTAAATACCCCAGTGTTTCAGGGATAAGGAATGCTCTAGGATTTGGACACCACGAATGGTATATTGTCCATCACCAGACCCAACCGTTCCCGGTTTTAGGAACTACTGGTCTCAAAATAATATCAGCATTAAGGCTATAAGTGGTACAAAATCCAGAGAGCAAATTAATCATTGTTTTCAGTTTTGAGTGGTACTTATATCAAAAGATCTTCAAAGAAGGTTGGTCCACTTCCACCGTGATTAGTTTTTTCATCTTCTCAATTAAAAATGTCTGTTGCGTGCTGACTGTGTCCAGGGTATTGTGCCAGGCACTGGGGATAGGAAGTAAGAAAGAGATGAGACAGGGAGGCTCCCATCAAAGAGGTGACATCCAGAAGGGGAAATAAGCCATGATCATAACTAAAAATAATGTGGAAAATGTCTTACATGTAGTAAACACTCAGCAAATGCATGCTGAATTGAATTAATATCAGAAGACATACATAAAAAAGTACTCGGGTAGCTCAGTGGAAGGAAAAGAGAAGAGGAAAAGTTTCCTAGGAAGCTGTTTCTCTGAGGCATGTACCACAGGAGTTTGCTGGCACTCTCACTTGGCAAGAGTGTAATTAGCAAAAGACCACAGGTCCTTGTCTTGTCTCAAGCCCGGAGTCTCCTCCAGCCCTGGACATGTGCACAGTCAGCTATTTCAAGTAAATTCTGCAACAGTTCATGCAGAAAAGAGTTTTAAGATGATCCACGTATGTAATCATTTTTGTGAGAATTTAAAAATAAAATTGCCAGTGGATTTAGACCCTAAGCTTTAGCATAAGAAACAATCATAAAAATAAACTAATGTGCAGAGGCTTTATAGCAGGTGGGGTCTTTTCATAGATTCTTTTCTTCAAAAGGAAGAGAGATAGCTCAGTATGTAAAACATTTAGACGGAACTTTTCTGGAGAGATAGAAAGGGATGGCAAGAGAGTGAGAGAGCAGGAGAGTGAGAGTGAGTAAGCAGCAAGCATGATCTAGGCTGATCCTGTTACTTTATAAATGAAAGAGCTACACCTCAGAGAGAGCAAACGACGTGACTGAGAGCACACAGCCAGGGGAGAATCATCTGATATATAATATTCCTTCTTCCTTCTCTCAGTGCTTCACTGAAATAACAAGACCGTAGTTGCTCTTAGTGATTTGAACTGACATTTCCTTGGCCATGATAAAATAATGAACATTTTCCCCTTAAAATTGTTGGGTATCACCTCCTAACATAATTTTGTTTTTTACGGTGGTTGAAAAGCTGTAATTCTCATTCATATTCCTATTAGGTTTAATCTAACTTATTCCAAAAGTACTGGTAGAAATAACATTTAGTCCTAAATTAGAAGTGACAGAAATGCTGAATCTCTCATTCTTATTATAGTTTTAACTCTGGTTAATTGGGGTGTTGTAGCCATATGTGAGCTTCTCTCTCCAAAGTAGAAAGACTAGGTCAGACTATCAGCTAGGACAGTGCCAGGAGACTTCAGAGGAAATAGATTAAAAAGGAGAAAACTTTTAGGGTAGAGTCTATAAATTTGGCATCAGATTGGACAAAAGTATGAGAAACAAACAAGAATCAAATTGCGATGTCATTAAGGGAAAATGGAAAGCTTGGAGGAAGAGCAAGCTTAGTTGGGAAGACAGTGGAGTTTGTGGTACTGGCGACTCATGCAAGGGAAATGTTGATCATCTCTGAGAATGAACGTAGACTGGAGTCCAGGAAGGAGATGAGAGTGGCAGAGTTAGCAGCAGAGGTTAGGTTTTACTGCAGTCTGGTACTAACTACGTGGAATGCTGGGAGATTTACCAGAAAATAAGTTTACAAGGGAGCATTGTGAAAGAAGGGCAATATAACTAGGGGAGCGGGAAGGGGTTGGAGCTTTGGATGGGTAGAGCACAACTGAAAAACAGTGTCTGCTGTTGACCTGAGCATCTGGGAAAATCTGTCTGAAGTGAGGGAGGGAAAGGTGAAACAGGCCCAATCCTTCCAGAGATGCCAGAAAACTGCCGTAGCCAGACGGTCGAACTAAAGAATGGGGATTCTCATGGGTGCTGATGCACTGAGAGGAGGGGACAGAAAACATGGGTTCCTGACGGACCCAGGCAGCAGGAGAACTGGGAAGAGTCATCCTGAAGGGGATCAGGGAGAGTGCTCATAGAGGGAGCAGGAAATGCAAGAGTCCAGTGGCCCGAGCTGACCCTAGTTTTCTGCAGCAGAGGAGAGCAGGGAAAAGGGAGAGCTGGATTACTTCTGGCCTTGAATCTGGGTCCACTTCCAATAAAGCAGCCTTCGAGATGTTCAGAAGCCAGTTCACATGTTCACAGTCCAGGTTCTGATTTAGCACTTGGGAGACCCCTTAGCTTTTAATATTGCTTTAAAGCATCAGCTTTTAGTTTTCATATTTTGTAAGAACCAATGAGAGTTAGTGGGAAACACAAAGACCGAGCTGATTTCCCAGAAGCAGACTGGTGAATGAGCTCACTGAGTTAAATGCACATTAGGACTCCACCCGTTGTTCTAGTCCCAGGAATGTTTTGCATCTAAACCAGAGCTTTGGTGAACCTCAAGAGCCCTATTTAAAAGACCACAAGTAGGGACTGCCTGGGAATGGCTTCAAAATAGCAGAAGGACTCTGAAAGGTCAGAAAACACATTATTTTCAAAAGTTTATTAAAGATTAAATGAGTTAACATGTCAAGTGCTTAGGAGAGGGCTCAGCACACTATAATTAATCAATCATTCACTGTTAGCCACTACTGTTAACATTACTTCTCTATTACTTTCTTGAATTTAAGAAATACAATTTTCATTAAGCCACAAGAATAGAAGGACAAAATGTCAGAGGAAGGAACTTTTTTTTTTTGTTTAGTTAACTCTAATTAAAAACAAAAAAATGTGAGGATCAGAGATATTACAGGAAATAACCAAGCTCACAGAGCTAGTGGCTAGGTGGGAATTTATGTCATAGTAGTCAACTCTCTGTATGTTGGCACAATTCGTTTTGTTGGCTGCTGTGAGGTTGTAACAAATGTTTTCCGTTTATTAATGAATTCATTTTTAATATTAATTGAGCTGTTTCTTGATATGGAACATTCTGTTAGGCCTGATGCCCAGGGAGGCAATGACAGGATGAGCTGGAAGAGAGGTCTGAATGGAAGGAGATGATAGAGTCTCAGTGCTAAAGAACCTTCTCCTTCCATTCTTAGCACAGAGGAGCAAAGGGAGTTGACCTGGTATTTGTTAAAATGAGTACAGCTACCTGGCTTCCATCTTGGGTGGTCCAGACAGAGAATCAGAGAATTACGTTACATCTGTGAAGGGCTTTTCCAATTAAAATGAAGACCAGAAGAATCACATAGTTCAACCTGTAAGGTTTTGTGTGTGTGAAGAGAAGAAGAGCGGAGGAAATAAAGGCCAGTACCAGGGAATATTAATTGCAGAGTATAAATCTAGTGGTGCTTTGTAAAATAAAAGTATATAATCTACATTTATGCATTTGATATTTTGAACACATGCATAATATAAAATGCAAAAGATGATTTGAAGAATATATGCTACATTAATGAAATTTTAAAATATGTTGGCACATTCGGCCACATAGATATTTTATATATACGTAGAGTCTATTATGGGTTATTATAAAATGTGTGCAACTTTGACGAAATTGCAAGTTAATGAAAAATGAGAAATAAATGAATGGCCTATTAAGTCGAAATGAAGTTAATAAGAAAACAATCTAGGAAAGAAAAGATATCCTGAAAATTTTATGCTTCAAGAATATGTAATTAATGGCTTTCTGGCTTTAGCTGATTTGAAAGTATAAAGAAACATTTTACTATAATCTTTATGTTATTTCCAGAAGATATCCCCCCTTATTTTAATTCCACTGACATCTGTGCCACAAAGTGGTTTTTAATCGTCGTTTTTCACGATTTAGACATGAAAACATAGAGGGTTAATGAAAATAATATTTGAAATTCCAACAAAAAGTAGAGCTTTGCAATTACAGCTCATCAATTTACTGGAAAACACACTTGGTTTCTGGATTCCATCCTCTTGGTCCTTCCTGGATTTATCTTTGATTTCCTTCTGGTAAATGTTTTGTTAAGTGGATAAATTACAGATGTTTATACTGCATAAATTCTCCAGATGATGCTGTAATTCTCCTAGGAATTCTGTCGTATCCTTATTATTCAGAACTCAAACTTAAAAACTAGTCTCTGAGAAGGCCTGGCCGCAGCATTGGTGGGATCAGCCAATAAGAAGGACAGCACAACTCTTTTTGGAATCCAAAAAAGAAATGGAATTAGAGACATGAGCATATGATTTTTGGCTGATTTAAACTCACTCTCAAGGGACAAACATATAAGGGGCCAGAGCACATGTATTTGGTACATTAGATATACATTAGTACAGTAATATCTTTTACTTTGAATGCCTATAGCTCTTGGGATGGGGAAAAAACTAGAAAACATAGCAACCAAATTAGAGCTACAAGTAAAAGCTTTCATGTTGTCTAATCCTGACAGCCAGGCATTATGAGAAACAGTGGGAATCTTAGATAGTTATAATTATGTTTCACATTAACTACCTGGAATTAATTCCCACTTCAGAATTTTAATCTGATAGAGTACTCTCAATAAATATTGGGATATATGTGGGGCTGAGTGCACTGCATAATCAATATTATATTGACTCTATGCCAAGTCATTTAAAAAATTTTCCTTTCTATGAAAAATCTGAACTACAGGCCTTAAATTATTAGAGAGTTCACATGAAAAATTTACACTGCACATTTTAAATCTGAGAAAGTTTCAAGTCTTAGTGGCCTTTACTGTAGTATTAAAAAAGTCTTCACAGAATAAAACATAGATAAGAATTTTTCTTCTGTCTGAAGTGCACACATGCACTGCAGCTTGAATGTGTCCTGAGTTCAGGCTCAAAAAGACGCAGCACGATGGAATGGACTCAAGTGAAGACTGTGTGAGTTATTTGCATAGAAATTCAGGTGTAGAACTGATAATAAACAGTATTTCTTAAGACATTTCCTTATTTATCTGCTCTGATTTTAGCACGCCTGTTTTCTTCTTGTCAATCATGTTGAATGAGCATCTCTGACGAATGACTTCCCCATCCTGGTCTGCAGAGCGGCTCCCCAACGAGCTGCACTTGATTCCTTTTACTTTGGCCACAAAAAGAATGACTGCAAAACCAATCTCTCATTTTCAGGGGGCTCTTTGTGGCCAGGATGGTCTCTGTTTTGTTGGAGAGCTTGGTCTTAAAAGAAGACAGACTGGGAGTTCATTTTATTAAATATTTGATAGTCAGCTATTTCCTGTCTCTCTTCCTCCTTCATTTTCCGCTTGGTGTGATTTTGGACTTGTCTGCTTCCTGGGCGAGGATGTGTAAAGGCAGGAATTCAGTTACATTCCCTCTTGCACTGTTCACATTGCTTGGCACAATACTTTGTACGCAGTGGGCATTTAATGCATATTTTCCAAATAGATAAATAGAAAATGTGATGAATACAATGCTATCACTAAAATTTGCTCCAGTAGAATAAGTGTTGTCTAACAGAAGAAGCTCAAATAAGTTATTTAACCTCTGTCAACAATAGATCCTTGCAGGATTGTTGTGACATGAATGAGACAATATAGATGCTTAATTAATGTTATTTTCATTTCAGCCAAATTATAGAAGTTAGAGGCAGTTCATTAGAACTTACCTTGTCTTTATTGGTTTTCATGTTTTACTTAATACTTAACAATACTACCTTTTTGATTTGCAAAAAGCATTTCTCAATCATTTATTAGTAACCCATGAACTTTATACATTATGAATAAAACTAAATGGATATTCAGTGAAACTCTGGTATATAAAATCATACACGTTATTTAATAATTTCTCTGAACACTCAGAGTTTTGATTATTGCACCCCCTTCCTTGCCAGCCTTCCCCCTAACTTCTCTGGTGCTTTTGATTTTCAACCACTGAAGATCAACTATAGAAAAGCTTGAACTCATTTGGCCTCATTGGGAAATGCTTGAGTGAAATTTCCAAATACCTTAAGTTTATTTTTTAAGGGTCCCACACTTCATTTTAACCATAACAAAAATTTCTCACTCTTTGCTTGCTATAGCTTTTTTGGGGAGAAATTTTTAAAAATTCAGAGAAATGAGCATACTCTAAGCCATCTTACTGACTCATGATGATAATTATGAGCATCAGCACTCTGGGATAAAGCTGTGGGCCCAATTAGTTGCTTCCATAGGAAACATTTCCCAAAGTGTGCTGTATGGAAGTGGTTGATTGATGTCCTTAGTAAAGAGGGTTGCATGGTTAAGTATCTTGGGAAATATAAGTTTGTAAAACTGCTCAGATTCTTGGTACACTGTGAAATCCTGAAACAAGGCAGAGCGTCTGAGGTGGCTCTGAAACTTATTTGACTAAGGAACAATTTTTTTTTTTAAAGATATCTTAAAGCATACCGCTGGGAAACACTATTTTATATTGAATGACTCCAGTGAGCTGTACTTTTTGAATTTAGTTTCTGTCTTTAAGAAGTTTCTCTCTCTTCCTGGACAGTGAAGCTGCAGGCTATGACATCCTGCCTCTGGCAACGTGCCTGGACCCAGAGGCTTTCCCCTTGGTGGTCTGGAAAACTAGTAAGACTCCAAGTATGAAATAAAGGCTCTCTTTGGAGCAAAAAAGCATGAGATGGAGTGCATGGACTTTGTGACATTAATTTAGCTTCTCAGATACATTTTATTTGTTTTCTGGTTTCTGTTTTTGTTCCTGATAGCTGAGGTTGTTGAATAAATTAGCTTTAGCTAATCCTGTTAGCAGCTAACCACATCTACCTTTCATTAAAAGAGGTATAAAACTTCCATTCAGACAAGAAAGGTTTGATTCAGTGGTGTCTACAAATCTAGCACCATGTATCCATATACAACAGATGTAGCCAGCCATGAACCTTTCATTTAGACTTCTGGGGAGTCTAAACTTACCTCTCACATTCTGAGCCTTGAAAGCTATGTCTTGTTGTCTCCTCCCTACTCCCATCGCCACTCCAATCCATCTCCATGTTCGAATTATCCAGCTCCACGAGAAACTTTAAAATCTCAGGCTCCTTTCTTCGTGCAGGGATCTCCCTCCTTAATATTGTCTCGCTTGTACTCCACACTCACCATTCTGGCCTAAGCCTCTTACCTCTGCTCCTGCAGACTGATGCTCATCTAGCTCACAGGTATTCCTCCTCCTACTCACCCTCCCTTCTCCTTTCTGTTGAGGCTGGAGTATCTCCTGCCCCATCAAGAGTAACTTTTCTTTTCTCTATTCCCTCCACACCCAGAGATCTCCATTATGACCAGTGTTCCTTGCCACCCGGATCTCGCCTCTCTCACTCATGCCCTGAGTCCCAGGATGAGGTGAGAACAGGATGGGTCAGCATCCTGGTTTTTGCATGTGAGTGGCCACCCTCTCTGAATCTCAAGAAAAACCCTCTTATACTCATCATTTCATTCTCTTAACAGTGCTACACCTATTAGTTACATCACAAAATCAAGTAGTTTATTAGTTTTCTAATAAGCCCGCATGCATTTATCTTGTCTCCCTAGCTGTGAGCTCCCTGAAGGCACACAATTTCCCCCTTATCTGATATCCCCTTATAACACACTAATCAGGGTGTGGAGTGGAGTTATCAGTGGTTATGGAACAGAGCAGTGATAACAGCCTGGTGGCCATCAGAAACCCATGATTTTGGCCTTGATATGGTGCTCTGGGCCCAACAGCCTGCCAACAACTAACTGAAACTTGATAGACGTATTTCTTGAGAGCGGTTTCTCGAATTGTCTGTATGAATTGTAGGGCCAAAGTTGTTTAAGGTCAGAAAAAAAGGGAAATATCTGGTGTGTTTGAATTACCATCCCTGATTACTCTATTTTGATATATTAGAGATACAGCCATAGACTAGGAGTATATTTTGGATTACAAATTCCAAAACTCTTAAAATAATGGTAAGGTAGAAGAGACTATGAAATTATCTTGAGCTGGGTATATCTATATACTTTATATTAGAAAAATCTATTTTGATGGCTGATAATATCTGGATGTCATTAACTAATTATGTATAAATTAATTTCTCTTCTGCTGCCAAAGTCAGGCTCTTGTCTGGGGAAGGGGAGTGGGTAAATGAAGAGGCTGGGGATTGAGGACCATGATGTCATAGAAGACGATACACTCACAGCGAGCTCTAGGCTGTAACTGTGAATCATGTTAACTATCAAGTACAATATCTGCTTTTCTCCAGTCTATTCATATTTTACACAGAGTAATTATAATTAATAGACTTTCTTTGTTTAAACATATTTTGAATTGTAAAATGTATAATGAATTAGACTAAATTTTTTAACTGGAAAGAACATTAGGAAAAAGAAACCGTGATGTTAAGCCAATGGAACGGCCACTTGAGAAATGCTCGGATATCAGCAAATTCACGTGGCTCAATCTAATAACGTTTTTTATGATTCCATGTGCTTTCATTTTTCTCTCTCACTCTTCTATAATTTGACTTTACAGAATGTGAAGCTGTGAGGGGTCAGCTCTCCTAGCACAGAGCTCTTTCCTCATGCCACACTGTCTTAAAGCAGAATGACTTACGAAGCACAGGAAGGCATCTGAATGTGCTCATTAATTATATGGTGTCTACTCAGCGAAAATGAATTGTAAAATGACAGAAAAGTCATGTGAATATGTTTTAATTAACATCATCCCTTAATGCACACATCTCCATGTAATTCAAATAACACGCTCATAATACCATAGCAGAACAAGAAGAGAGTAGTGGGTAAAAAGAGTTACAGCAAAAGAGAGAGAGAGCACTTATCTGACGAATTCTGGGCTTGAGGGAGATCGGGAAAGGTCTATATCTTTTGCTATTTTACATCTCTTTTGATATTTGCTATTGGGTTAGATCAAACCCAGTAACCGCTATACTGTGGGGGCTCATTTTTTTTCTTTTACTTTGATTTTCCAGGTTGTACACTGTCATTAAAGCTGTAAATAAATTTGCTCCAGTGAGGACATATTCTAATGATCTTGTAAATGACAGATAAGTCAATGTTATAAACCCATTTTCTCCAGTGCTCTGTAAACTCAGAGCTAAGAATGCTACTATCACAAAGAGACAAAAACATAACTTGTCTTGTCTGCATCTGATGTTGGCAATGATTTCAGTTTAGAATTAGCCATTCTTATTTCTTTTAGGAAGTATCATCGACCACTTGTTCTTTTTAACTAGTATGAATGAAACAGTATATATAGTAATTTGTTTGATTGAGGTCTATGTGCATTTTTCTTTTACTGAAAAAGGATTTTGATTTTATAGTACTAGATACAAATGAGTTCTGTAGCGAAAAGAAAATGTCACATTCCAGCTAGTCATTTGTGGAGAGAGGAGACATCCCAGGCGCAGCCCTCTGCAGTGTTTTTGGCTTTTAACTGGTTGGGCTTACAAATCCTTCCTCCTTCTTGCCTTAGGAATTCATTCTTCTGTGCACTGCGCTGTTGCTGTATACCTCTCAGGAACTAGAAATATTAACCCCTCCTCTCCCCACAAATAACCCTTCTAGAATTTCACAGCCAGAAAAGAGTTTTCTAACCCTGTGACTAGACATTAACTTAATTCTCATTGCCCTTCTGCAGGATATCTATATCAATATCTATTTGTACTTTTTATATCCGTTTGAATATTTGTTTTCTGAATTTGGAGAGAAAAATCTTTCTCTTGCTACCTCTGTCATGGATGAAGGCAACTACCCAACTTTGTCTCAAGCTATGGCATGCTTCTCTACCCAGCCTGGCATTCTAACATATCAGAGATTTGAGATTAAGTGGTTACATTTTTTTTTTCTTCAGATTTTGAGATTCAGAATAATTTCTTTGACATTCACATGAGAACAACACTAGCTATGTCCTTTACTAAACAGCATTTACCAAGGGTCAAGGAGTTACACTGTTAGTTTATTCTTGGCTGTTTTTCATGGAAATTGATACAATTATTGAACAGGTGAATTTTCGAGCTGGGGGATCTCAGATATAATATGAATCACAGTTCACTTTACACATAATGAATGTGAGTCGCATAGACATGGCATAAAATGCTTAAGATCAAAGGGCCACTTATGCCGTCCAAAAAACATTGACTTCCATAATAAAGTGGTAAAGAAAAATTTAGATGATTTTATGTGTCTTTTTGTTTCAGTGTTTTAACTCAAAAGACCAAGTGCTGGCTTGATCTTCTCCTGCAGGGAATGGACGGACCTACTGGATGGGTATTTCCACTGTGACACTGCCACAGGTTGGAGCAACACGTAGTCTTTTCAGGAAATTAGCACTTTTGAAAACTTGAGTTTTCATGATTTTGCTAGTTAGTTTAAAATATTTCTGAGAATTGGGGCTGGCCCTATGGCCGAGTGGTTAAGTTCTCGCGCTCCGCTGCAGGCGGCCCAGTGTTTCGTTGGTTCGAATCCTGGGCGAGGACATGGCACTGCTCGTCAAGCCATGCTGAGGCAGCATCCCACATACTGCAACTAGAAGGACCCACAACGAAGAATATATGACTATGTACCGGGGGACTTTGGGGAGAAAAAGGAGAAAATAAAATCTTAAAAAAAAAAAAAATTTCTGAGAATAAAATGTGAAGGCAATTTTGCTATATATATATTGGCTTATATAGGGTTTCTACTTTTCTAGGACTTTGAGAGTTCAGTAAATAGGAGATGGAAGATCTCCTCAGAGCTGAGAGAAGCAGGGCCCTAGCATTCTTGTAACTGTTTGCATAGCCAGTGACTAGAAGATTCCTTTCCCTCATGCCCTATGTTCTCAGTGTCCCTAAATCTTCACTATATTATGTTGAACCATTTCATAATTGCTCCAAATGGTCAAATATCTACAATGTCAGATAGTACCACACCTAGTTATATAGTGGGAAATTTCTGGGGTCGCAAGGCAAAATATTGAATCTTACATAAATTGAAGACATTTAAGAGCCTTTTCCTGTGATGTAGAAAATGATTAAGCAGAAGTGAGTTAAGAGAGAAGGACGAAGAAAGCAATGTGGGCGAGGTCATACCAAGCATTGACTTAACTGTCGACTGGAGCGATCCTTTGCTACATGCAGAGCTTTAAGTCAGAGAAAAAATCTTTTCCCATCAGACCAAACATTTAAAAAAGTCACCTTATATACAGCTAAACTTTTGTTCAAACATCTGAGCAAGGGGAGTAGAGCGCTAGAACCACATGTTTCACAGTATTCAAACAGTAATAAGCTTACTTCCGAAAAATTAAATACAGACCGGTCCCTTCCCCCTCATCTAAAGTCACATCAATAGATGCCCTGTTTCGGTACTTCATTACTCTTACTTATATTTGATAACTATGCATAGATTCTTTTATATATCAATTCTTCTTACATAGCAAATAACACCATTCATTTAAACAAAAATATGCAGAATACCTACCATGTGTCAGGTACTCGGGAAATAGGATTCTATAAGACTGAATTGGTTTCTGACCTGCCTATCAACCCCAAAACAATACAGGCAAATAAGAAATGTGAGAAGGACTTATTTCCAATCATTGAATTCAAGTCATTGAACTTAGTAACATGGTTACACATTCGTTTCACTGTTGACATTCGAAAGCATTGCTTTTTATCTGTCTTACCTGAAGGATCTTATCGCCAGGCTGCAGCAGGTTGGATGCTGGTCCGTCAGGCTGAACCCTAGTAACAAAGATACCCTATAAGTCAGAAGTAACAGAGGTTAGGATTCTATTATCGAGAACTAGGCCTCCTTAAAACATTTTTCATTCACACAGAAAACAGTGAAAACAGATTAAAAATAATATACATATGTAAGCTTCAAAGGTTAATATACTATTTTAAGCAAGGCAACACTCTAAACCAAGTTTAAGAAAAGAACATATTTACTTACATTAAAAAAGCTCGTCTTGTTTTTAAAGTGCACTTATGATTTATAAATTAATCTCAGGGCATATCCTTAATTTCTTTCTTAAATAATTTGAACTATGGTACTAAACTGTCTTTTGTACAACTTCTGAAATTATCTTAAGTAATTATTCTTCATTGAAAATGTCTCCTATTTGATAGGTTGCAAATTCAATGTACACTTTAAAAACCTTACTAGAATTACATATAAATACTTGTTTATTTTAATGAGTATTACTTTGTATGTACTGAGAATTTTAATACAATATATACATGAACAAATTAAACATAGGAAAATTCAATGTGCATTTTAACTATAAAGTTTATGACCACACAGTTACAAAATCCCTAAGGTGATTAATTTAGTTTATTAAAAAATCAAATTAATTTTGCTGCTCATGTATATAAAGCAAACATTTATCGAAAGTCTCCCATATGCCAGGTCTTGATCGCTAGTGTTACAGAGATACACAGAATATAATTCCTGGCTTCAATGAGCTCACAATATAGTGGAAGAAAAGTCAAGAAAATCAACGATTATAAACCAGTGTGACAAGTGTTATGATAGAGATATAACAGATTATTTAAAAAGGTATAACAGATCATTTAAAAAGTCTGGGTTTCCAGGAGGAGAAGACACCTGGAGCTGAATCATAAAGGACAAGTAAAAGGTGGCCGCACAGATAAGGGGAGGAAGGGTAGCCCAGATGGAAGGGAGAGCACACACGAGAGCAGGAGCACCTGTCACACTCAGGAAACTGTGAGTAGTTCTATGATGACTGCAGGGGTGGGGGAAGTGTGTGAGTGGATGCGGTTGGGAGCGTGGGAGAAGATCAGCCAAAATGTAGGTTGGGGCCAGATCAAGACGGGCCTTTAATAGCCATGTTCATCAGTTTGGGGAGCTACTGAAGTATTTTAAGCATGATGATGACAAGATTCTAATTAATATCCTAAGAATGAACTGATCAATGGATAAACAAAATGTGTATATCTACTCCGTGGAATATTATCTGGCAATAGAAAAGAATGAAATACTGACAACATTGATGGACCTTGAAAACATTATGCTAAGTGAAAGAAGCCAGTCCCCAAAAGGCCCCATACTGTATGATTCCACTTACATGAAATCTCAAGAAGAGGCAGATGCACAGAAATGGAAAGCAGATTGGCGTTTGGTAGGGGCTGGGGAGCAGGGAGAGGAAACGACTGTTAATGTGTACAGAGTTTCTTTCTGGGGTAAAGTGTTCTGATTTTAGATCATGGTGATGATTGCACAACACTGTGAACATACTAAAACCCACTTAACTGTATACTTTAAAAGGATGAATTTTACGGTATGTGAATTCTATCTCAATATAGCTGTCACTATTTTTTAATTCTAAGAAGTATAATAGAACAGAAGATAATATTTTTATGTTTTTGCCTGTCATTTAGAAAATCATCTCATTTGCTGATCTGTAAACTTAATGACTCTCACTTACACCCATAACTTTGTGTGTGTGTGTGTAAATGGTTTAACAAACAGACCCGAATTAAAATACTTCTTTGTGAATTTTCATTTAGCATTTCAGATCTTTATGAAACTTATTAATTTAAGGCTTTTGAATAATTTTAATTTTTCTCATTTTAATCTGTTTTCCTTCCCATTTAAAGATGACACTATGGACAGGCATCAAAATCCTTAGAGCACTGCATAACTTTTAACCAGTAATTTGACTTCTAGAACTTATCGTAAGGAACTAAGTGGACAAGTATACAACATACATTTATTTAATATGCTCATCATATTATTTTTAATAATAAAAATTACAAACCACACTTAAATGTCTAATAACAGAGGATTGATTAAATAAATTATGGTAAATCCATACAATAGAACGATATGTGGTCATTAAAACTAAAGTCCTAGATGGTGGATATACAGGTACGCCAGTGCTTAGTGAGACAAGCAGGTCCTAAAACGTTATGTGTGGTAGGATACTATTTTTGCTGAAACATGTTTATATGCATATCTGTGTGAGAAAATATCTGGAAGGACATACTCCTACCACTAACAGTGGTTGTACTGGGTGAGACATTATATATATGTATTTTTTTTTCTTTTTGCATATCTATGTTTTCTAATTTTTCTACAATGATTACATACTACTTAGAGCATTAAGAAAATAACAATAAAAACTTTAAAAAGTCTTTAGGTTAATGGCTTCACTTTCAGAGTGATGCTTAAACAGCTGTTTACTTTGGTCAATTCAGTTGTACAAATGGTCAATTAACAAGGAAAAAGAAAACGGGTTGTTTGAGAAGAACAGTTGAATAGGGCACAATGATTAATCCACCAGACCAGTGAATCGCACTGGTTGTGGAGACAAATATAATCCCTACAGTCCTGTTCACACTGGGCCCAGAACTCTCATTCTCCATCAATCCAGGAGACTGTACGTGCAATGAGTCCCTCGGTCGCCCCGCTCTTTGCTATTGGGGTCTCTGTACAACAGGTGGAATGACACTATTGCCCCAAATAAGCCACTCCATCCCTGGCTGCTGAAGGTGAAGTTGTTCTGACTATTATTTTATCCCAGCAGTCAAAGTCTGTGCTACTTAGTTAATTTTAATTGCCTTTCTTCAGCTCATTGTACAGGAACAATTTCAATAACGTTTGTGTGAATCCAGACCATAAGAACTAAATTATGGTCATCATATCTGCAATGCTGGGAGGAACTAGCAACACTCCACAACCTGACTGCTGAAAGAATACAAATGTGGTGTCTGTGGCAGGTTTAATTTCATCCATCACAAAGCTCCGTGGGATTCAACCGCTGTTCTGAAGACTTGCTTTGAAATTACTCTTACGGTGGCCTGAGTCTTCCCAAGCATTTATTGCTGTTTTCTAAAGCTTTAATATTTTCTTCAATCAATAAATTTCATCAACTAAGAAACTGCTACTGTTCATTGGTATAGTTTTCTTTTTCTCTCTATATCCTACCAGCCAGCATACTGCCACATTAGTTGAAACAGATAGCAATGAGTATAATGTTTGATAATAGTCTGTGGCATTCATTATTTGTGGAGGTGGAATGTTTCCCAAAAGACTGCCCGCAAAGGCCAGTGACCTAGTTTTTCACTTTGTTTATGTATATAAACACTGCCATATGAAAGAGATCAAATAACTCTGAACCCATTTTGTGGTCTCTGTTATGATGAATATTGATGAGAAATATCAAAACTTTGACATTGTTTTGAAAAAGCTCATGGTAGCTATGTGTCGTTCTTTCAACAAATTCATTTTATTCTGAGACTTGAAAGAATACTTTGGCACTAATGACAGAATTTGGTAGGGAATCATCAGACTATTCATACTCTGAAAATTAGAACACTAACTTCCTACTGTTTGGTAAAAAGCCATTTCCTAACTTCAAAACAGCAGTAAGCCATCTTGTACGGCGATCAAAGATCCAAATCATGGCATCTGATCAATTTTATAACTCCGCTGGCAAGATCTAAAATATGTTCAGTTTCCTGTAACATTTGGTAGAGTGCTAAATGTGGGACAAACTAGCATGGAATACATTCAAAACTAGTGAAACGACCTAAATACCTAAGGCTATAGCAAAACCATTTTGCTCAAGGAAGGAAAATACCTCAGTAACTCTTTTTCAATGAGGTATTAGCTTTTTGCTGCTGCTGTAACAAGTTACCACAAACTTAGTGGCTTAAAACATCACAAATTCATGATCTTACATTTCTGTAGATTAGAAGTCCAACACATGTTTCACTGGGCTAAAACAAAGTTCTAGGCAGGGCTGCATAATTTTCTGGACTCTCTAGGGGAGAATCTGTATCCTTGCCTTTTCCAGCTTCTAGGAAATGTCCACATTCCTTGGCTCATGGTCCCCTTCTTCCATCTTCAAAGCCAGTAGTTGTGCACCTCTCTGACTTTTCTTCTGTATTCACATCTCCCTCTGACCACAGCCGAGAAAGAGTCTCTGTTTTTAAGGACCTATGTGATTAGATTGGGTCCACCTGGATCCAGGATAATCTCCTCATTTCAAGATCCATAATTTAATCTCACCTGCAAAGTCTCTTTTGCCATTTAATGTAACATATTCACAGGTTCTAGGAATTGGGATGTGGCTGTATTTGGGAGGCTGTTTTTCCTGCCTTCCACATAGTGTAAGAAGTGGATCAGAGCACAGCCCTGGAGTTAGCCTGTCTATGGTCCACCATTTATAAATTGGTGACCTTGGGAAAGTTAATTAACTTTTGTGTGCTTAACTCCTCCTCATCAGTCAAATGAGTATAATAATGGTACATACCTTGTAGTTATTAGATTAAGTGAGTGAATACATACAATATACTTAGAACAATGGCTGACACTCACTGTAGGATCAATAAATGTTATTATAATTATTGAAAGTCTGAAGGTTGAGCTATAATCCAAGGTCTTTTTATCCAGCAAAGTCCCACTGAGAGGTTCTGAGTCTCCAAGTGAACCAGGTTTGTTATCAGGAAATTCTTCTTTACTCTCAATCTGGAGTAGATGGAAAGGCCAACATTTGTTTTCTTTCACTTGAATTCCCAATAGATAAGAGGATTTGCATTTCTTCTTTAGGGAGGGGATGAGAAGAGGGTTGTAAAGTCTCTCCTTTCTCATCCGTGGTTTTCTAGTGGTGGCTCTCAGTGACAATGGCTCCAATTATTGTTCACTCAGTAGACATGGGTCTCAACTAGAGGGCTTTCTGATGGTTCTTAGTAACTCTCAGGGGCTACTTCCTTTGGTGGCATCAAGTCAGGAGCGTCAGCTCTTTATAGTAATGTCTGCTGGAATCCAGCTGATGGCTTATGGCATCTCTGAGTGTATTTTTCTGATGTCTCCCACCTCATAACCAGCTCTCAGGTTCCTTAGTGGCTTGACAGCACAATGGTTTTCCCTTAGCACCACCTCTAGAGAACTCACAACCGAGCAACAAGGTAAGTGCTGCAACTCTTTCAGAAGACTAAGTCTGTGCCCTCCTCAGACACCAGTACCTGGGAGTGCTGGAGACACAGACCCCATGCACCCGTGCATCACAGAGGGACCCTCACAGGTTTGAACCACAGCTAACTGAGAGAGGGCTGGCCAGATGCTACAAATAGGCACGACCTGTTGCCATTTCATATTTCTTCCCCATTTTTTTAACCAGTCTCCATGTAAGTCATAAATGGTTTTTCCAAAAGTACCCATGATGGGCTTTTAAAAAGTTTTACCTTTCACAAGTAATTTTGAAAAAGCGTGAGTATGGGAGGTTTTTCACAGTGTTAAGATCTACCCTTGTCTTACTAGTTACCCTAGCCTATATACCTGTCGACATAAACCTTAAAGGACTCAGAAAGTTAGTCTACAAGGCCAACATTTAACATTCTAACTTTAGAGGAGAAAGGAACTTTATATGGCTTTTTAATGATGAAGGTACATGACTGTGACAGTCTCAGCTATTGTAAATGCAGACACCAAAATAGAACTTGTCTTAACGGAACTGCAACTTGAATTTATGAAATATGCTTTTCTTTAAAATTCCGAAAAATCTTGGCTCTAGCAGATGCTAAGAAATTGGTTTCTAGGAAGGCCATATCTCAAATAAAAATTGCATGCTATTACAATTCTGAACACACTGGTTAAATATTGTAGAATATAGTATTTCATGCTTTCATATAATTGTGAAAGTTCAAGGAGTGCTTCTGGAGGAAAAACTGACTCATAAAAATAGCAAATATAGCCACAGACTCAATAGATTTTAAGGGGAAACTTTTTTTTTTTTTTTGCCAAAAATGTGGCAGTTTTTTTTCATGAACTGGGCAAGGTTAACAGGAAGCTATGTTGCAACTCACAGAAACAGCATTACACATACACTATAGACTATTTACTTAATCTTTGTGATTATTAGAAGACGACACATTAAAGACAAAGGTATTATCAATAGTTTTTGTCTCTATGAATCAAAAGTGTGATGACAAGATATTTTAAGGTTAATTGCTGAGTGTTAAATCTTAGGCTTTGAACAATTTGCTACCTTAACAAGTGAGGAATTTATATGTAGCAAGAGAAGAGATTTATCCCCTGGCCAGAAGAAACCAGAGAGGGGAGAGGGAGGGAGACAGGGTAGGGAGGGAGAGAGAGAGAAAGAAAAAGGGGCGTTGGCAGCTGAATACAATGCTTCCATGTATGACTGACTGATCTTTAGGTGACAAATGAAATGTAAAATCCACAAAAGATGGACAGAAAGGAGAATTACTTAAGAAACCTAGAAAATGTGTGCCTCAAAAGACAGAGATACCAATTAAAATTCTACAACTGACCAAAGTCCTCTAAAAATTTAACAAAAATCTTATGCACAGATATTTAAAGAAAGTTCGAACTCTCTTTAACAAATTTTTAAATAAAGTAAATATTAAAACAGAAATCACTTGGTTGCATTTGTAAAAAGAATTAATAATAATGCATTGGAGCAAGAAAGAGACTAATAAAACCCAGAGAGATTGACTGTGTGATGACAAAGACCTTAGAAGCCATGTGGCGGGATAGCCTAACAGAAGAAACGCATACTTTTTTGCTCATTGGACCCGCATCGTCCTTTCAGGCCACTGCAAAGGTTTATTTAGCAGCCAAATAAAAAACACAGTTTTCAGATCCTGCTCTTTTGACTTGCTAAAAATGTCCAGTAAGTAAGCAGTTCGTCCTCTTTTATCTGTGATTATTGTTAGAAATGACAAATTGACCTCTAGAATATTTTTAATTGTTTGATACTGATCACCATGTGCTATGCTTTTTTGGGGAATCTGAATATAACAATTAAAATTATGTTTGGCTTTGACTTTGGTTACTTTATAATTATAACTTTCCTTTTTTTAATTGCTCCAGTATTCCAACTGTTATCTAGCAATTAAACATCTCCGGGATGTCTGTCTATATCTGACTTAAAGTACCTTTGTTTCCTGTTTATTTTTTGAGCTTAAAAAAGAGTTTTCTTTCATTTGATTTTCATATTTTCTTTTAAAAGTAAATGATCACACTCCTTCACATACTGTCTTTCCAGATTTCTTGCCTCTTTGGGAAAAATAAAGAAATATTTTCCATTTCTTTTATGAATTCTTCAGAGCTTGTATTTAATATAAGACCTCAACTGGTGGTGAATATTGGATTGCTGAGCTTCATACAATCTACTGATTCTGTCAGGGGCCTTAATGGCTTTTCTTCTCAGCTTCATACATAGCATAAAATAGTAGAAACTGTTAAAAACAGGAGTGGGTAACTGCAGGTGGCTGTGGATTCTCCTTGCTAGCTATTCCTAAAATAGTACCGGAAATCAGCTCTCTGATTACCATCCTCGCAGCCTCCCTCAGAGCCCCTTCAAATGTGAAAGTTTTTGACACTATCTATACCATTTCAAAATAACCAATTGGAAAGTCAATTCAAGAAGTTCAGTCGAACCTTTTTTTGTCATTTTATGCTAAAATAAGGTTTTTGAAGTGAAAAACTGTTTTATTGTTCAGCTACATTCAGTCAAACTATGATTCTTTTAGATCTTTATGTGGTTTTATATAATGCCTAACACATCATTGTATAGTCAGACCACACTAGAAGTATTTCTTAGAGGTGGCAGTAAAATCAGGAGCTCACAAAGGCCAGTGGCAAATGCCCAGAAGACACTATGGCTGTGAATTCCTGATGCACTGACTGATAAAGTGGCTCTAAGGCCACGGCTGTGCATTGGTCCTGTGGGGTGGAATGAAAAAGGAGAATTTCTTTTTTTCAGTTTTTAGTCTCTACATTTCTACATTATTTGATACAGTGGCAATGTTTTCATTTATTACCTGTGTAATTTTTTAAAAGGTGCAGGTTAAAGAAAAAGGACTGCGGTTGCACACAGCTGAGACTAAGAATGTGTTACGGCTTTAAAGGTCGATGATTTTGTCACCCAGAGCATAAGCATGGAGACTGCCATGCGGCTGATGAGTGAAAGGGAAGCAGTGCACACTCAGAGGAAGGGACCTCAGTCAAAGTGGTTCTGGATTCTCTGTCTCTGACATGCTCACTTCATGGCTCAGAGACGGACACCTTCAGAGAGCTGAAGCTACCAAAGCTGGTGTGTGCAAGTCATACAAAATCGAACATATGGTGGGTTTTTCTTGCACTATAGAAATAAGCAAAGCTTCCCAAGTTTAGGTATCCCAGAAAACCAGTCACTCAGAGTCAAGGTAGAAACATTTTTTCAAGTAGGACATAGAATGAACATATGATTTTTTTCTCTCAATAAACAAAGAGACCTCAGTATACCTTGATAAACAGAGATTAACAAAAATTTAAGATAGGATTCCTCTTGCATCATTTTAATGTTAGCCCAACACTAAAAGAGGTTGCATTCTATTCCTACTAATAAATGTCCTTGAGGGTTCCATGACAGCGCCTTGTTATGGGAATGTGGTGTGTGTATGGTGATGGGGTTTGACCAACCAGGTTTCAAATACAGCAAGTAGTTTGCTACTCTGTTATACTTAAGAAAATAGAATTAGTTACTAAGACCATGTATAGCTATACTAATTATACTGCAAAGATGACAGGTAATTAAATAAATGTACATTCGTAATTTCGTAACTTGTACAATACCCAAACTGTTATTACTTACTGCTTAACCTAGCTTTGGATTTATTAAAAAATATATATTTTAAATATATTTTATTAAATTATATATATATATTGATAACACACTCTAAATTCTGATCTACTAGTCTAACTTTCCAGCATAGTTTCCTTCAGGTTAACTTGGTCAAGTCTTTCCTAGAAACAAATCTATTCTCATCTGTTTGTAGCTTTCCCCCAATTCATTCAAAGGATCTTAGGGAGAATTTAAGCTGGAATTTACAGAACTTAAGAAACAATTCTTTGAGTTCTCATGATTTCTTCACACACTCAAAAAGAGAAACATGACACAATGAAAGTGATTTTCAGTTACCTGGGTTTCTTTTTCACTTGTCTTAGATTCCTCTGATCTAATCTGTTGTTACCTGACATTTTTTCCCCATCTAAAAGTGTTCACTCCAGACTTCTCTGCTCCTTCTGATCAATATCTAGTTTAGCAAATCACTTTCTTCAGCTACCAAAGAACACAGATTTGGTTCAATTAGTGATTGCTGTCTCTTAGACAGACTAGGACTGTATTTGTAGACTATAGCAGTGTCTTTTTTTAAAAGAAAAAAATTTAATCAGAAAAATTACAAGGGTTTAAAAGCATATTTAAATGGGTCTCACTGCAAAACTGCCATCGCCAATTTCCAGGTCCATACCAGAGTATCGGCTGCTTTGGCAAGCCCTCCCGGTTGATGCCATGGTTGAGAGCACTCAGGTTCTAGGGCAGTACTTCTCACTGATGGAAGCACATGAGAATCTCTGGTACTAAAGGACTTTTAGTCTGAAAGATGAAAAAGATCTATTGTTTTCATAATAGGGTAACGGACACTTTTGAGGACCTGCCCAGATTATCAGATTGGTGCTCTCATCCTGCAGGTGCTGCCGACAGCTGGCATCTGACACTTCTCTTGAAAATCACCCATGGGCCGGAGCCTCCCTACTGGGAAATGCTTGGAAGGTTACACCCTCCTCCCTGGGGGTGGCCTGCAGCCAATGACTGGTACCAAAGTACAAAAGGCTGTTTCCCTCCTCAGGGTGAGACAGCTCTGCGGTACCACTCACGCGCCAGAGCACCCTATGCAATCAGGCTTCCACTAAACCCACACCTCTGTCCAGTTTCTTCCCCTGCCCTATCCTGCATCCCTCATTTCCTTATAGATTTCATCTGAGAGCAATTCTTCAATTAACCGCTTGTACAAAAATCCCCATCTCCAGCTCTGCATCCAGGGGAACTGACTTTAGACAAATACAAACTACAAAAATTAAAGCTCTGCACTATCTTCTCCCATGATAGGGACATGAAATTCTCTGTTTCAGTTACAAGTGACTCTTTGGAAGCTAGAGTCAGGAGAAATGTACCCCCACTCCCAGCATAGCACCATTTTGGGGGTGGAATGGGGGAAAGTGGATGATGATGTTATTAAATACATATTACTGAGATATATCTCAAATGTATGGGTAAATAAAAAAAGTTAAACAATATTGCTACAGGCAGAGACCTGGCAGTTATTCCTTTTATTTATTCTTTGTTTTGTTTGATTTTGTTAATTTGGCTTCATAATGTTTCCACGAATTCTAGTTGGTTGTAACATTTTCAAGAAAGAAACTAGAAATACTATGAGGTCCCTGGAATACCACTTAAAACATGTGGTAGTAATTTTGCAAATGGAAGGGAAAGATTTTATACACATCCCAGAGAGGTGTACTAATTAACTTTCTCTCATTGGTGGACTTGTCAGTTCTTGTTGCTTATTACATAAGGTATTATTTATGAACTAGTTTTAAGCGATTTCATATTTTGATTGAGAAGTGTCTGACATTTTTTCAATGAATAGTAACAAACTTAAAAAAAAGTCTCTAAAACCTTTCTAACATCATTTTTTGTCTGCTTGTTTTGTTCCATGCTAAATGGCTAAAATGATGCAGAAGATAGAACATAAATAATATGTAGCTGTAGAAACTAACAGAGCTGGCTATGCACTTGGGCTTCAATTGAAAAATGTTTTACTTATTGTTACAAAATATCACAAAATGATAGCAATCTCAATTCTAGTGATTTGCTAAACATATTGTTAAATTAAAATGTCGCCATCCATATTCTTATTTAAAATGGTACTTTGAAATCACCTTATTTTTTCATATGTATGCCCTAGTAGTACTTTCATGAAGAACCAAGCCTGCGTTGAATTTTATTATATTCTTTCATAAGCTGAAATCCATGTCTTCTTTATATTATAATGTCTAGACACTGACATTATCCAACTATCTAAAGTACACTGCCATGCCTTTATAAAAAGCTTCATGTAAATGGTCACATCTGTAGGAATCCTTTCAATAGGAGATTGTAAATTCTCTTATCAATGTTCCTGAATAGATCAGGATTTTTTCTCACCATATAAGACAAAGAAAAGAGCAGGCAAAGCCACATTTTTTTATTAAAAAAATCTCATTTTTAACGTCCTCAAACAACCAAATGGCATTCTGAACCTCAAATTGCAATGTGACTAAGATGCAGCTGAAATAATCAATTGTTTTGTAAAATAATTTATGGTTGGTGTTTATTTTTAAAAATTCAGTTTTATATATATAAAAAAGATCTGTTTCAATCCCTTCCTAAATTTAGTCCAAAATGCAGTGTATAACAATATTATCTCTCTCCCTTGCTCCTGAATGTTCCTTTCACATGATTCAAATTACTTTGCATTACATAATCACTTGGAGTAGAATTAAGGATGGGATAGATATATAAATTACATTATAAAATGAATTTAGAAATATCTAAAATAAATCATATTTGTCTAGTAGTTGTGCAAAACAAAGGAAATGTGTTCTATGTAGTTTAATATTTATGTAGTAAATATAAATCCTACTCTATGTGTTCTAGACAAATGTGTTGCTATTGACTTTTATATCCATACAGGATAAGAAACAGACATATGGTATGGACCTTTTTCATAAGTCGAGAGCATAGCTTTTGCAACCTTTTGTTTATGACTCACGCAATGTCAGGGAGGAAACCTGGAAAATTATTCTTGTGCATTTTTGAATTTGCCACTGCTAAGCATGCCTCTGGGTATTGTGATCCCTGCGTAAAGGTATCAAATAAATGCTTTTATTCTGAATGTCTACACCTTTTTCTCTTCTTAATATTAATCATATAGAAAGTTTTATTTGCTGCAATACCCATCTCCACACAAAGAAAAAAGTCCCATTTTTTTCTCGGAGTGGAAGGAGGGTCGTAAGTCCTGTTTCAGGCCATTTTGGCATCTGGAGTTAATCTTTTAGAAGTGATGTAGAACAAAACCTAGTAATTTATCCTGAGATTCGAGAACATTTATTTAGAGTTTATTGGTGATCATATTTGAGCTTTGCCATGCCTCCGATATTCTTCGTTGGTTTGGGATTTTACTTGTACCATAGGCAAATTAAGGCATTTGAAAAAAGAACAGGAATTTGATTCTTCTATCATTTCTGTGTCTACAGGCAGATTGTTCAAATCAGCAGAAGTACAGGTGGGCTCTTTGGCATCCACCGAGCATGGGTGTTTATGATAAAACTGCCGAGAATAGGTGATTTTTTGGTTTCAATGCTCCAGTATGAATATTTCCTGCTGTCGAGTGTTTTGAGGATAGCCATAATATAGCCTTCATTTTGGTCCTATGGCTAGATAATTGCACGTGCGACTGTTTAGTAATATACCTTTAGAGCATATAGAGAAATGGGTTATGAGTTTTCTTTAATATCTTTAAACTCTATGAGTTTAGTCCTTCTTCCTCAAATGGCAAGGAAGGCTATAGTCCCTGAACGATGAACTATGTGAATGCATCATTAAAAACTGATTCATTTTCAGAGTCTTGGACTGCCTTATGAAGTCATTACAACAACCCAGTATCAGTAACCCATTAATCCGATCTCTTCCTTTTAACAATGTCCTGTAGAAACTGCATGGGTAAATTAATTGAATTTTGCAATCATGAATTATTATTTTCTGACCATTTAAATACAGGCAAAGATTATAGTGGTTTGTTCCATTGGCAAACTCAGCACTCTAATGATACCTTAGTCCAAAAGTCATATAATTGCTTAGCAATCCACTGTGTACAGTATGCTTCTAATTATCTAGGTTCAATAGAGAGTACATGCTGACTTCCAAGGACTTGTTGAAGCAGATATCTAGACTATGACTAATAAGAGGGCTCTGTAATACTTTCAATATTAGAATATCATATTAGTCTCAACTCTACAGGGTATAAATTTGTCAGTGGCTCTTCTGCTAAGTGCTATCTGCAGATAGAGGCATGCATCATAGTGCTTCGTAAGAGAAAAGGATTTGGAGTCAGATCAATTTGGGCTCAAATCTTGTCTGCCACAGATCAGCTAAACGACCTTGGACAAGTTAATTAAACCCTCTGAGCCTCAGCAAAATGGGAAATACTACTACTTAACTAATATAAGTTGTTATGAAGATCAGATAAGTTCATATATACAAACAGTCTAGCACCATGACCAACACATTGTAGATACTCAATAAAAGACTATTATTTTTATTACTTTTCTTATTATCATCAGATTTCTTGGATCAAACTCTTTCATGTCTCCGCAGCATCTTGCCATCCTGACAGCAATGTTTAAACCACATACATCATGGCTTCCATCCCCTTCACTGGGAGGGCAGAGGCAAGCACCAGATAGGGCCATTTTCCTGCAGTTTTTCACAGTTCTCTCCTTCTAAGCATGTAAGAGCATTTTTCACCAAAATAACAGGCTCCATGATGAATGAATTGGGTTGTTCTACTACTAGGCATTGTTCTGACAATGCTGTGACTTGCAGGACTAATTATGCTCTGTTTAACTCGAGGATACTATAGTTGTTTAGGACTACCTTGGGGTCTTTGAGAGGAGTTAAGTTTGCAAGACCAGATGCCGTTCTAAATTTCCAGTCTGGTACAAAACAGTCCTCGTATCTGGTTTAATCCCCAAATTTTCTCTAAAGCCTCAGTTAAGTTTTGGGCTGTCTCAAGTGTTTTTCTGCAATAATCTCACACTACCGTAGGATTTAAATTGGAACTTCTGCCAGACTGAACAACACAGTTCACTTTTGCCCCAGTCCCACACTCCCAGCCTTTTGGGTTGACTACGTCATGCTTTCCCTATCCGGCTGTATACCAGGTAATCGGTTTGGATCCTATCTCACTCACATTGGCCTTGGCATTTGGCTGAAATGATAGTTCCTATCAATCACAATGAAGCGAATGGAACAAATCTATTGGCTACTTTAGAAAGTCCTAAATGCCACTGAGACATTCAGATATCTTGGATACTTAGAATTTTGAGTGGCACTATAAAACATTCAAACATTCATGAACAGTAAGTAAAATAATATAGTGTGCTTCTGAGAACATTTCTAATCCGTGACTTGTTAACTGGAAGAGAGTTTGTATAATATTAAAGTTTAAGCTTTTGTGTGGCTAGGACTCCTTATAAAGCATCTACCTCCAACTCATTGGAGGTGGAATGTAAACATCTCTTTAATTAGGTTCTTCTCACCCTCAGCTGTAAATTAGCCAATCATGAAAAAACAATTTGTTTTTCAACATTAGAGAGAGGAATATTTTTGAAGTTCATTTTCATTTTCTTACTGCTTGGTATTTTTGGGTTGGTATAGGCATTGGGTTCTACTCTAAATTTTATGCAACTACTACAAGGATGGGGCACTGGAGATAAAGAAATGCAACTGAATTTCCAAGAGATTAGTGCCCCTTCCTTCTTAGTGCATTAAATTCTTGTATAAATTGTCAGAGCCAATGTCTTTTAACTAAGTATCTCTCATACATTTGGCGTGACAACAAAAGTGGTCAATAAATTAGGAGCAGTCTTGAAAGTCTTCTGCAGATTTGGAACTTCTAATTACTCCCATCAATTTTACAATAATAGAGAATCGCTTTTCAGTTTGTGAAGTGTTTTAGAGAGTAATCAGGCAAAGAAAAGTGCTTTTGGGGAGAAATATTTCAATGGACACATTATGCAATTCAAGCTCTATATCTATTGCATTTAACCAAAAGAGCAAATTATAAGATCATAGCAATAGTTCAGTCTCGGTAGAGTCATCAAAATGTTACAGATGAGAAATTAAATCAATGGTTTTAAAGTGTTGATATTTATCATAGTGGAAGAGTTACAGGCGATGTTGTGAAAGCCTCATGTCTACTGTCCCCTTCAGTTGAAAATAACGGCAGAAAAGCAACAGCATTCAGACATCTTGACTATTTAGCAATCTGTTCATCCTTAATTTAAAAACATTTATTATCCTGTGCCTTCCAAAAATCTAGTGAAAAGATGTATATGCTGGTGAGAAAGGAGAGAAAAACATGTCTTTTGAATTTCAACTATCTTAAGAATGATGAGGTTACTATCTTTTCATTGAAAGAACTTGTAGAGGAGATGTAAAACCAGAGACAAAAGGGAGGCCAAGGTGAATAAGACATAATGATTTGAGGCTTTTAGAAATACCATCATATGTTTCTGATAATTTTGAACTTTTATACTTTTTTTTTTTTGAGGAAGATTAGCCCTGAGCTAACATCCATGCCCATTTTCCTCTATTTGATGTGGGACACCTGCCACAGCATGGCCTGACGAGCGGTGCATAGGTCCGCATCCGGGACCTGAACTGGTGAACCCCAGGCCGCCAAAGTGGAACATGTGAACTTAAGTGCTGTGTCACTGGGCTGGCCCTGAACTTTCATACTTTTTGTCTGAGGATATATTAATCATATATTAAAATTCAGTAAACATTTGGTCCTAGTAAACCATGAGGTATTTTAATTCTACTAAATCAATGGTTACCTTCAACATCATTTCAAATTGGAAATGCAGTAGTTACTTACGCACAGACATTTTCTAACTGGCATTCCCCTAATTATATAGGACTGCCTCATACACTTTCCTTCTATATAAATAGCTGCCCCAGTCAATTGACTAAAGGAGCTCCCATCGAGGTCGCTGGAGATTTCTTTCTAGTTCCTTCCATCCTAACATGTATAGTGTGAATAATTCTTTTTTCTTCTAGTCCTCTTCCTCTCTTCTTCTTCTCCAGAAAGGAACAGAATGGTAGGAGACAAGAAGATTGGGAAGAAGTGGAGGAAAATGAGGAATTAAAGGCATTGTTTCAGGCTACAGAAATATCCAGAGTGGGGGCATCCAAGTTTTTTCAGAAGCAGGTCTTATGATCAGAAATTGATTTGTGGGTTATTTTTATGATAATTGTGAGTCAAAAGGACCTGCACCAGGTTGTGACTCAAAGGTAAATTGAGAGCCTGTGGAGGTCTTATTCATACCTAATTTCTGTCTTTCTTCATCAACCCAAAGTTTTATGATGTCACTTAATACAATTAAATTTGATGAGCTCAAACCCGGATAGTTTCAATTATCATCAAATTATAATTAGTAACTGATTCAAAGCTGAGCGTATTAAATGCTGATGGTAGCAGGGCAGGTTAGGTAGCTCGCAGTAAATTTTTTGAAATAATAAAGTCAGGTGGTCGACATGGGATCAGATAGGCCAAATGTGAGCATGGGCAGCATGCTGGACGTTCAGACAACGATTGTGGTTAGAGTTGGAGTGGTAGCGATCCTTTACTCATGGTTTGACAAACAGGGGTAAGCATGAGAGGAGGACCTGATTCCACTGGCATGGCTAACTCTGATTTTCTCATAGAATATTCGTTTCCATGGTCTTTCAGTTCTACAATTCTATTAGTGAAATACTCATAAACATGATAAGTTAAAGAGGTGTCAATCAGCTGGCCCTGGCATTGAATCACTATGTAATCACTCTGTTACCATGAGAAAACAAATAAGTGATCTACAAGTAAGCTCTTGGAAACAATTTGTTAGAAACTGCCTGTATATCTTTCTTTACATATATATAGTTGTGAATAAAACAAAAAGCAAAAAACAAATAACACTCCTTTCAAAGAGAATGCTTAAATTTATTTTTTCTTATTCTTAGGATTTGTCAATCACTGCAGTGAATTATTTTTACCCTGTGCTGAAAAACTTTCTAATTGGCTTCACAGTTAGCTACCTTATTAAAGCAAAGTAAAAATGCTTACAGTTTTTTCTAAGCTTTTTTGCTGCAGTAGAAGACAGTGTTTTTCTAATTAAAACTGTCAACAAGAAATTCACTTCTTACCTTGTCAGAAGGCTTAAATGGATTTCCTTGTCCACTAATTCCACCACTGATACTAAATCCAAGGCCAGGGTTCTTTTCTATTCTCACACAAAACTATGTAAAAAAGATAGAAAAAGGCAATCAAATATATACATCAAAGCTAACATCTTCAAATAACCACATCCCAATGGGATAGATTCCATTCCACTGAAGTTTCAGGGTTAGCCTCTTTTAGCTTGTACACAAAAGACAGTATAAACGCTGACAAAATATTTGGTGTTTCTGTATGCATCAGTTATGACTGAAACTAGCTTGAAATTACCTGGGCAAGCAGATGTTAGTAAGTATTTATTCGTTACTGTGTGCAGGACTAAATTTTGATTAGCAGTTTTAAAAAATTAAAAGCCTGATAACAGTGAAAAGATTGTGAATTATTTTAATATCTGCTTTAAATGCACATATATTCTGGCTAATTAGAAAGGACTACTAATTAGAAAGGACCCTGTGAATAAGTGGAAGAAAATTTGCAAATGTAGAGTGAGGGAAAATAGGGCTATTTAAACAAATTGCTACTGCTTTCTAAGAGAGTAGTACCACTCATCTCCTCAACAGATAATTCTATTGGTTAGAAATTGCAGGACTTTTAGTTTGAGAAAGAGGATTGGCCATAGCTTGAGTGAGGGTGAAACAAAGGAAGAGGGAGATACTCAGTAAAGTGTTCGGGTTTGGCAGCAGCTCCTGCAGAGGGAGTTAGTGATCTTAGAAAAAGGAGGAGAACATCGTGAAAAAGAAAGAGGTCAATAATATGGAGAAATTGTTGGTGACAGGGAATTGTCAATAAATATTTAGGACTATGATGACTAATATTCTACTATTCTGTGCTATATTACTTCCCAAACTCCAAATCATCAATGAAAGTCTGTTAAACACAAGAGCCTGTGCTCTGTAGTACTATGGAGAAACGATGGCATTAGGAGGTCCACCTTGGGGTAAGGCCATAGTAAAGATGATAGATACTGTAAGAGCTGATACAAAGACTGTGGATCAAGAATTCAGCAGAAGGGAATCAGTGCCAGGAATGACCTGGAGAAACTATAACAAACCTATTCTTGATGATCCTGAGCTGGGGCTGTGTGTGGGCTGTGGTGAAAATGCTAGTTTTCTATGTAAGTGGCGCAGAGTGACTCCAGATGATTGAAAGACTTGGGGCCCCAGAGGTAGCATGCACTTTGGTTACATAAAGAAAAAAAACCCCACTTCTATAACTTTTGAGTACAGAACAAGTACTGGACCTAGGTGAACCAAGTCTTACCGGAGATAAGGACGCAAAAGATTAACAAAGAGTTCAGAAAAAAATATAAAGAAATACATTAACGTATATTTTCTATTTATATAGAGATATACTGGAAAAGTTTTCAAAGATGATTGGAAATGTTTGCTTTCTTAAATCACTTAATGTTTTCCCCAGCAATCTTGCTTAGTCTATTAATTTGCTTATGGGCAAATGCAAATTCCCAAAATGCTCTCTGTATTTTTATTTTAAAGGTTCCTTTAATTCCTACTTCTTAGTTAGTTCAAGGCAAACTGGAGTCCTGTTCCTGACTTAATTAGCATATACTGTGAGTCACTGGGAACTGGATCAATTAGGTTTGGCTGTTTAATGGGACTATCCTTAATTCACTGTCATATTTTGTAATAGTAAATATAATGTTTAACTATTATGTAGTTCATTTGCAACATAAGGGCAAAAAACTATCCACTAATGTGATTTTTATGGTAGAGTCACTAATGAATAGTTTCTAAATTGTGGGTAACTCCAATTACCATAAGTATTCTCCCATATATTTATTTTAAATATGTTTAATCACAACTTTAATTGAGCTGGATTTGTTAAAACCAGTTATAATAGGGTGGTGGAAACTACAGTTTATAATAGTTCTGTATTTATATGGCTCACGGTCTGTGGATGTGAACATATAATAGCTTGATATAGCTCGAAGGAATATCTTAGTTTTATTCAGTACACCAGTTTACCTTGTAGTGTTTCTTGTTATTAGTGGCTAATTAGAAAACAGAAAGAAAGGAATTAATATGATTTAAACATTTTGCCTCTGTGTTTTCCCACATATCTGTGCATTTTTAATTAAATTATTTAAAATTTGGGTTACATCTGTCCAACGTAAAAATTTTATATTGCATAATATAATATGTGGGAGGTACATGCACTTCTGGCTTTCCCCAGGCCACCATAAAACCTGAACGGAAACATATGCAACAGATTTTATTTACAAAGTAAATTGCTGAGAGTAGTTTCCAGTCATGCTCTTTCAGGGTAGTGACTATATCTATTTTATATTATTGTCAATCTGGAAGACAGTAAAAATCTAAGGGAAACAATTTCATATGTGCCAAGTATATGAAGAACTGCCTCAATATATTTTTTAATAATAGAAATAATAAAGGTGACACTGTGGTTTTATAAATGTGACAAACAACCATAAATTCTGATCTAAAGCTAGACTACCCGTGGGCATGCTACAGTGTGGCTAATAGGTTGTGTTGTGACTGTTGTGTCCCATAAAGCATGTCAGAGAGAGTACTCATCTCACATATAAGGAGTTCCACCTGCCTGCCAAGGCCCAAAGGGGCCATAAAATGTAAGAGAAGAGAACACCTCACAGCCAAGAAGCAGTCTGAAACTAAAGAGGATTGGCAAAGAGGAAAGGCAGTGTCCTAGCAAAAGGTCAGATCCAGAAGGCTAAGAAATAGCTTTAATGAGAATCAGCATTTAAATTTTCTATTAAGATATTGATATCAATGAATGAAATTTCTGGCTGAAGATATAAGCAACAGCCTGGCAGTCAATGGTGCATTTGCTTCTTTCAGAGTCTGCTTCCATCATTTGACTTTACTTCATACTTCTGGTCTGTGTTAATCTTGCCTAATTAAAATACTGGGTCTTATTTTAGAAAGACCCATAACAAAATGAATTCTTATGTAGCAATGGGCCCTGTGAGGTCAGAATCTATAATCTATAGAAGGTAGTGATTTGATTTGGTCTAACAGTGCTCTAAAACCTAGCAGCAAGAGCAAAGGAAATGGTTGTACCTGTGTGTGTGCACATGTATGCGAACAAACAACGTGTGTGTGTGTGTGTGTGTGTGTGTGTTGGGAGCTATAACTCAGAATTAGGGACTTGCATTACAGAAAGATACCTGGTAATGCTGTAATGAACTGGCTTACTACACTACGTTCCAGTGGCCATTCTCTTTCCTAGCAGTACGTATTATGGCTTTTAGTGGATACCTGTTGTTTTTGCTGCCCAAGATCCATCATCCTTCTGGTAGCTATACGTTAATTTCTTTTTGAAGCACCACCCACTTCCCTATTCTCAACGTGTATGCTTTGGTGAATTGGGTTATCTAGACCTAAAACAAAGCACTGTATACCCTAAAAATATGATTGTTTATATTATGGGCAGTACTCCAATCAAAAAGGAGAAATGAGATGCCCACTAGGATTCCTAGGAAGGAGACTCTTGCTCTTTCTTGCTAGTTTTAAATCTGAGAGGATCTAGAGCTGTCGAGCTATCTTTCTATAATGAGGGGAAAGACGTTTTGAGATAGGAACCAACCCATGGAGAAAGAAGTCATGACTTCTACTGAACAGAGCATTAACAAAGCTTGCCCATCCTGGGAGTTTCAGCTTATATGAGTTAAAATGTTCTTTTGTGCTTAAATCTTATCAGGTTGTCACTTATAATCAAGAGGATTAATTGATAAAAAATTGAGGAGAAACTTGCTTATTTACAGATATTAAATAATTTCTTATCTTTTATTTAAAAAAGAAAAATTATACACTTGTTTGAAACTCCTTTTGGGAAATAAAGCAAGCAGAATCTTAAGTATCTGTTCTGTGAGAAATTTAAGGTAAGGTTTTGATCTATTGGAAGGCTTTTAATTGCTGAAACATCAAGAAGGAAACTTGTAACCAAGAACATCCCACTTGTGAGGCCATTTCCAGAGCTGAACCCTGAGCATATTACCATAGAGAGGTTTTGGTGAAGAGGCATCCACATCCACACGGATTCCTATGCAAGTAGGACATCTGAATTACCTCCTTAGATCTATTATGTTAGCTCTTCATTGACTATCTAGAACAATGGTTTGCACATGGTTAGCACTCCATTAATTTTTCGTTGAATAAACAAATGAATGAGGTAATATGTATGTGTGACCAAAGATACATACTCTTAAATACAAGTCATCAAAAGTATATGATAACTCCTTGTTAAAACATGTGATGAGGTTTTAGAAGGAGTGCCAATTATTCAAAGGAGTACTTCAATTATGTAATTAACTGCTTGGAAAAACCATTATAGGTTTGAAAATGAAAATTGTTGTAGAAATCATGATTAATGCCTTTATTCCACAAATATTTATTGATTTCCTACTAAGTGCCAGGCACTTTATCAAACATATAAAAAAAATCCTTGTCATCCTGGAATTTACATTCTAATGGGGAAGAGAGATAGTAAACGTGTAAAGAATAAACAGTTTCAGATATGAGGCGAGCTGTGAAAAAAAGAAAGCAGAAAAGGTGGTAGAGAGTGATGGAAAAGGAATGAGGAGCTGTATTAGGTAAAGTAGCCGAGAAAGGCCTCTCTGAGGATGTGACATTTGAGCAGAAGTGTGAATAATGTAAAAGATCAAGCACAGGACAATAGGAAAAATGATAAAATTATTCCAAGCAGGGGAACAGCAAGTTTAAATGCCCTAAATATAGATGGGTCTTTGTAAAGTTAAGAAACAAGATGGCTTAAGGATAAACATATAGATCAATGGCATAGAATTGAGAGTTCAGAAATAAACCCTAACGTTTATGGCCGACTGATTGTCAACAAAAGGTCCAAGGTAATTCAATGAGGAAGGAATAGTCTTTTCAATAAATGGTTCAGGGACAACTGGAAATCCACATGCAAAATAATGATTTTTACACTCACCTCACACCAAACAGAAAAATTGACTCAAAGTAAATCAGGGAATTAAATATAAGAGCTAGAACTATACAGCTCTAAGAAGAAAATATAAGAGCAAATCTCCATGATCTTGAGTTAGGCAATGATTTCTTAGATATGAAACCAAATATGACAAAAGAGATGACTGACTTTATCGAAATTAAAAACTTTTGTGCTTAAAGGAGACAAGCAAGAAAAAGAAAAGGCAACCCACAGAATGGGAGAAAATATTTGCAAATCATATATATGATTAGAGTCTCGTTTCTAGAATATATGAACAACTCTTACAAGTCAATAATTAAAAGACCCAAAAAACCTCATTAAAAAATGGACCTAATTAAAAAAACTAATTAAAAAATTTTAATAGACATCTCTCCAAAGAAGACATATGAATGGCTAATAAACACATGAAAAGACAATCAACACCCTTAGTCATTAGAGGAATGTAAATTAAAATCACAATGAGGTATTACTTCACAGGATGGCTATAACAAAAATGACAGACAATCACAAGCAGTGGTGAGGATGTGGAGAAATTAGAACACCCATTCATTGCTGGTGGGAATGTAATATGTGGCACCCAGTTTAGAAAAGAGTTTGGAAGTTCTTCATAATGATAAACATAATTACCATATAACCCATCAATTTCATTCCTAGGTAACTACCTGAGAAAAATGAAAACATACATCCACATACAAACTTGTACATGAATGGCTTATTATTCATAATAGCCAAAAAGTGGAAACAACCCAAATGTTCATCAACTGGTGAATGGATAACCATATGTGGTATATCCATATAGAGAAATATTATACGGCAATACAAAGGAAAGAATTACTGGTAGATGCTACACTTAGCACATTAAGCTAGTTGAAATTAGCCAGTCACAACAAACCCCACATATTACGTGATCTCATTTATATGAAATGTCTAGAATAGGCAAATGTGTAGAGACACAAAGTAGATGAGTCCTTGTCTAGGGCTGGGGGGGAATGGAGGGGAGGGGGTATGGAAAGTGACTGCTAATGGGTACAAGGTTTCTTTTAGGAATGATGAGAACATTTCAAAATTAGATTATGGTGTAGGTTGCACAATTATATAAATATACTCAAAACCACTGAATTGAACACTTTCAACAGGTGAACTTCATGATGTGTAAATTATATCATTGAAGCTGTTGAAAACAACAACAACAACAAGATCGGCATGACTAGAGAGAAAATAGCTAAGGAAAGAGCGGAAGGAGGGGAGGCAGGCCCAGATCTGAGGGGACTTTATGCCATAGTAAAGACTTAAAGGATTCAGGAATTTCCAGGCTACAAGGGCTTTTTAAGCAGAAGAGTGACATGATCTCATTTATCTTTTAAAAAGCTCATTCTGGCAGTGGAAAATAGATTGGAATGAAGCACCTGGAAGGAGGGAAGACAATTAGGGGGCTATTGAAGGGGTTAGGGGTGAGGCAATGGCTGACCAAGGTGGTAGCAGTGCAGGTGAGAAGTGGTAGATTCAAAATATATTTTAATGGAATTGCTGTGTACTGGATGTAGGCTGGGAGAAAGGGGAACCAAGGATGTTTGGCTATAGCAACAGGGTGAATAGGAGAGCCATTAACTGAAAAGGGAAAGTCTGGAAGAGAGACAGGTTGTGATAGGGGCAGGGGCAGGAAGTCAAGAGTTCCTGTTGACCCTGCTAAGTTTAAGAAATTCATTGGACCTCCAGGTTGAGATATCAACAAGTTAGTAATTGAATACAAACATGTGGAGTGCAGGGGAGGGCTAGGGCTGGCGATATAAATTTTGGAGTCATCTATCCTGGAACTCAATGAGATCATCGAGGGGAGAGTATGGATACAAAAGAGAAGGGGGTCAAGGCCTAAGCACTGGCTCACTCTACCACTTAAAGGTCAGGAACAGAAGGACAACCAACAAAGAAACCAGGAAAGAATGGCTAGTGCGGTAAGAGGAAACCCAGTAGTGGGAGCCAAGTGAAGAAAATGTGCACAGAAAGAGGAAGTCAAGCCACATGCTAAGAGATCAAATGAGATGAGGATGGAGATTTGACCAGGGGACTTGACAGAAGGAGAGAATGCTTCCTGGAATGAAATTAAATTTACTGCTACTTTTACTTTTAGCTCCTGGTCTTATGATTATTACATAACAGTGCTTGTATGATAAAAAGTACTATGTAATTATAAGGTATTATAATTTTTTGTTTTGACTTACAATATGCACATTGCATAGCCATACAAATTCTACATAAAACTTCTCAGCATTTCCAAAATTTCTATTGCGCCTGTGTGATAGGTAATAATAATTATAAAAATATGCCAATGTTAATATTCAAGAATAATTAGTATTTTTTGATCCTTCTATTTTCATACCTTTTTCTGTTGTGAATTAGAGATGCAAGTCCAACTCAAAGTCTTAATTAAATCTTTGAAAAGATATACTAATAGAAAGATTGATGAATAAAATCCTCTGATGTAGCATTTTCTAGATCTTTCAGAAAAAATTAGCTGACTCTGTATGCATCTAGGAAATAGAAACTTGAAGGCTTTTTTAGTCTATAAATAAATTTTAAAGGTTATTCATTTCTCATTTTTCATTTCACACTTAAGGAAACCAATAAGGTCATACACATATTTAGTGGAACAATGAAAGAGGCCTTCTGATTCCTACTGCAGTGTTTACTGAATTCTACTATTCGACCACACAGCCTTACAAAGTCAATTTGTAGAATCTGTGGTGCTGAGTTATACACTATTTGTGTTAAACCATGAATTGCAATTTCAGGAGCAGTATTGTTTTGGTTATTGAAGAATAAAATTTTATGGGGAAAATATTTCTAAGCAGCAATACTTTAAGCGGGGCAGGATGAGCTATGGGATGTCCCTGAAATCATTTGGGTAAATAACCTACCTTGAAACCATTTTAATATCGATTTTCTAACCATCTTTATTAGATTTTTCCTTCTTAATGTAAAAATTAATGATTTAAATAAAACAAGTTTTTCTTCTTACATCAAACACTCAAAATAATGTCGTTTTCTTCACTTGGCCCCAGTAGATGACAGCTTCACCTGGAACCCATGTGAGCCCTGACCAGGCATCTAATCTAAAGTAATGTCTGAAATCATATCTATTAGCCAACTGCTTCATGTCCTCCACATATTATTAAGTATTAAAAAGATTTATTCCGGGGTAGACTACAGCATCTCCTTCTGGGAAAATTTTGGAGGTTTGCTTTTTTCCCCCTTGAATATGATGGATACAAATTGCTTTGTATAACTCACAGAGGCCGATTCTAATGTAATCTTATAAGTTATCTTTCAGGCACAATTTTAGTTCGAATGTATGCTCACAGGAACTGACAGGAGACAGCTATGGAACTCCTGCCATCCCGATGTGTTAGGTTAATTAGCAGGCATGTCCTCTTGTCTGGGGCAGACATGGACAGGAGGGTCTATTTTTGCATTGTTCTACTCTTCCAGTGTGAGTTTACTCTTGACCTCTATGCTAGGCCACAGCAATAGGCTGCAGTATGTACCGTGGTAGACTCATGAAACTGGGTTCTGATCCCAACTCAGCTTCCACATTGTTGTGTGGCCACAGGCAAGACAGTTAACTTCTCTGAGTCTTAGTCTCCTAGTCAATAAAACAGAAACTGCTCTACTCATATCACAGCATTACTGATTCGATTCAGTTAACATTGGAAAGGATTTGAGACTTCTGAAGCATCATGCTGATGTTTTTCCTTCCTATTTCTGCTTTAATATCTGTATGTTCCACCTATATAAATATCCATTGCCTTGGGATATACATTTGCAAAAGAGAAAAATCAAGTTAATGTTATTTCCTTCTAAAAATATTCAACAAGTTATGGACAATTTATTTATACTTTTAAATAGTGATAATAACAATATATTATTCAGCTGGTAAATTATTGAGCTATAGAATATCTAAAGTATTGGTTCTCAGCCTTGGCTACTCAACAGAATCAACTGAGGAGTTTCAAAAATTCCCATTACCCAGTCACATCCAGACTAACAAAATTAGTTTCTTTGGGGATGAGGTCAAGGCATCAATGCTTTTTAAAGCTCCTGAGCAGACTCTAATGTATAGCTGAGGTTGAGAACTGATAGAAAGCATTATTATATTGTGAAGGGGAGGGTAAGGGAAACAGGATCTTTAAGGCTCTACCCTTGGACTGGGAAACAAAGGGAAGAGCTGTCAGGATGGATATGATGGCTGGGAGTTTTTCAAGTGGAACAAGAATCAAGCCTTCGCTTTCTGGCTTTCTTCAGTTCACGACTTTATACGACTTTCATTTTATTTTCTATAATGTTCATCAATAATCATAATGGTTTGTGTACTAAACTCCCTTTTCTAAGAAAAATCCCCTGATAATGAACTCCAAGTGACATGCATATGGTTTTGTGTTGTAGATAATTTGTTGAAAAAGAAGCTCTATTATTAGAAATCAGATTTCTAGTCTATAGAAATTAATACCTTGAATCTGGGTAGCACTTCATGGTTTAAAAATCACTTCCATATGTTTTATTTCATTTGATCCTAGAGATGAAAACAGACTTGAAACTTAATGTCTATGAAAAATAAACAAGCAAAAATAAGTGTATTAAATTAGAATTCTTGGATATTTTGCCCTGTTTTACTGTGATGGGTAGTTTGAAAGTTGAGATGGTTTCATCCTTGAGGAGGAACATGAAAGTTTACTAAGTGCTTCTTTATGGCTAAACAAAGTTGAGTACTCTGCCTAGGTCCAAAATGACCTTCATTGAATTCATCCCGTCGTCAGTGGTAGCATTTATTATATATCTTCATTACTATATTGAATTTATTTTAATCAGATTGGAAGCGCATTAGTTCTTTAGGTCACACGACAAGATACAGAGGTATGTTTTTGTCAATAATAAAACTTTCCATTTGTTCAGTCCGTTCTGCTTCTCAAAGCATTGGAAGTGTTTCATGTGAGTTTCATGTGAGTTCATCTGCATAATGCAGTTCTATAGTTCTGAACTGTAGCTGGAGCAGGTCTGATCAATATTATTTGACAGAAGAGGACACTGAGGCCACAGCAGGCAAGTGTCTGAGATCATGTGGTTAATTTCATGGTAAGATGGGGACACAGAACTTTGGTTTTGGGTCAGACAAACCTAGGTTAAAATTCCAGCTTGACCACTTACAACTTTCACAAGTTATTTATTTTCTCTGTGCCTTGCTTTCTCCATTTATAAAAAGGAAATAAGATTATTGTGAATGAAAGAGTATGTGTAAGCAGGACCAGTTATATAATTAGCGGGACCTGGTGCAAAATGAAAATGTGAGGCTCCTGGTTCAATGATTATTAAAATTACAAGGTGGTGACAGCAGAGCATTAAACCCAGTGTGGGGCCGTTCTAAGTGCAGGACTTTGTGCAACTGCACAGGTCACACAGCCCTGAAGCCAGGCCTGTGTAAGATACGTACTATATACGCACATATATACTATACGTATTTATTATAGCAGGCACGCAATGTAGGGTAACTGTTGTCCCGTCTTATCCTATTTTCATTCAGACTTATTTTCCCTAAATTAAAAAATGTGTATTCATTGTAATTGGATATTTTTTTCACCTGTAGCGTTCCAAGAAGTGATTACTTTTTTTTACTTTAATAGAAATTTTTATGCTTTATCACTCTGTGGAGTCTTTGTACCACGTTTATGATGTCTCCTTGCACTTAAAAATTATGAATAATTTAGGTTTTTTCCATATTGTACTCTACCAAATTTAACATTAGTAGTTGTGATCATTTAAGAAAACTGTGTTTTTCTCTCTACGGCTCTTTTAATGCACCACTAGACATGCCTTATGAAAACAGAGTGCCTTGATTTATACGCCAGAAACTCATCTTAGAAATTTTTAGTTATCTCCTTGGTCTTTGCACTTCAATCACTACTCTATAATTTTCACGTGAAACTATAAGGTTTTGAAATGTAATAAATATTTTTCTTCATTTGTTCTGAATTTTCAAAAGAAATATAACTTAGAAAAATAAAAAATACATGAAATATTTTCATTATGAGAGCAAATTACATAACCTTCTTCAGCCTCTTCTCTTGTTTTTTGTTTTTGTTTGTTTTTCTATCTATAGACTAGTGAGGTTGGGACTGATAATCATTAAGTTTCCTCCAATGTTTTAATTCTTAGAATCTTGTATTTCTGTTTTTTTTTTTTCTATTTCTATACTCTCAGCGCCAGCCTTACTTTGTGTGTGCGTGCGTGCGTGCGTGTATGTAGAATTGTATCATTTGGCTCTCACAAAAACTTTTCGAATGTTGTGGGTGGGTGGCTAATGGTCTCATTTTATGAGAAAAACTGAACCTCAGAAAGAGTCAATGACTTGGCCAGGGTCACAAAGCTAATAAACGTTAACATAAGACTTGAACTCCAAGTTCTGAGACCCACTCCTAGTGTTCTCTTTCTCGAATGCTATATTGCTAAATGAAGAAGTGGAGCGGATGGAAACAGAAAGAGAGATGAAAGAAAACAGAGTAGCCGTCAGCGGTGTGCTGGACGAGGCTGAAGAGCTGGGGCAGGGGCGAGCGCTGGTTTGCAGCGAGCGCCGAGTTCCCTGTGCAATTATCCCCACAATTTCAGCCTACCGGCGTGAGGGCGCTGACGGCGGAGCTGGGCAGAGACGCGCACAGCAACGCGCGGCGTGAGTCGGTTCCAGCACGACACTGGGAGTGGACAAATACTACACCGAATTGGCAAAAAAGGACTGAGAAACTGTCTCCATATTTATACCTCGGGGGAAGGGAGAGCACAGTTTGGGGAGGAGCGCTAGTTAAAGGCTTCTTAGGCTTTCTCCGGGCCGCTCCAAAGTGCTTATCTCAGCATTTCAAGCCATCTCAGCCTGAAACAAAGGCAGAAAAACTGGGGAAGCAAGAGGAATCATACTGAAGTCCCTTCCTAACACAGCCATTGGATGTTTAAGTTTTTACCCCTCAATTTGAAAGGCATCTGATGCTGTTAGAGCTGTGAATCAGAACACTTGCAAGTGACTGTAAATGCCTTCTCTGGAAGAATCACGAGGTTTTACATTCAACAAGCATGCAAACTTTACAACTTAGTTATCTTCTCATTAGTCAAACTATACAATTTATGTATTTTTTTGAGAAATAATGTAAAAAAGATCTTTACATTCAGAGTGTTCAGAATAACTGCATGCTAATCCTAAGCCTACGATTCAAGGCAGGAGAAACAGAGGGCATTGATTTCACTGGATTTTTAAATGCCCTGATTCTGGGAGAAAAAAATCATGTAGCTGCTAACAGGAATAACTAAGTCAGAGAACTGGGTCTGGGTTATGATGTTTATGGGTGAAGGGGTATGAACAATTTTTAACCTTCTAAGATGCCGGTGGTAAAGCATAGTTTAAAACTTTAACTTTTTAGACTTCCTGGAGAATTACAATCCTCACATTATCACCTGATTAAAGACACTTGAAATCCAACAGTTGGCTTAGATCAAGGCAGGATAGGAAGAGAATTATCTTAACAAAAGCTAAGATTCTGAAAATGATTAATACAAATCTCAGCTTCAAGAAGAGTATTAAGAAATAGGGGAGCTGTCTAGAGCAGCTGGGATCCAAATAATAAATGGCTCTTAACAGTATAAAGGAAAAAATGAGAATGAAGATAATCTTGTCTGATATGTTTTGAAAATATGGTGGAGCGATATGTGAAGCTTTGAGAAAGCAATGATAACGTGCAAGCTTTAGGAACCATAGTCAGGAGTTAGTGAAGTCAGTGGGAGCTTTGCCTAATTATCTGAAGAATAAAATAAGAGAAATTAATTCTATGAGAGTATGAAGATCTGAACGTCTTATTTTCTAAGCTTAATATTGAGTCATATTAGTAGCTTTTGGAGCGTTTTGGAAATGTTTCCCTTCTAACTGCTCTTTATCATTTTCTTCATAGCAAGGCTTTATCTCTATACTATGCAACAATCAGAAGATCAAACTTTTAAAAAAATGTGTCTACAAATCGAGGGGAATATACAGTTTACATTTCACAGTGTCAGTTTCACCTGAGGCCTTGGTAAATACACCTCATCCACTGATGCTCTTTGTAATATTCAGGAGCCGTGCTGCAGAACTGAACTGGGGGTGGGTGGGAGAAGGTGTATGATGAACCAGAAAAATGATTCTGATTCATCCATTTTTCCTTATGTAAAATGAACACTTTACCAAGCATCAATTCCTATATGTTGTAGTCCTCGGCCACTGAAAATAATGATAAAATCCCTGCAAAGAGGGCTCCATTCCATTCAACATGATGACAGCGTTAATGTGTCCCGCCTACATTAACGAGGGAAGGCAAACTATGAATTGGGTGGGCTTTCCTGAACATTTCCTGAAAAGCCCTCAATGATAAAAACTCTCCTCACCTGCTCTGGATATCCATCCATACTCCTTTGCCCTTTAGTTTGAATTAAGCACCGTCCGGGCTGAGGTCCCCGGGTGGCCTGGGACGAGGGGATCTGAATAGGCAATGGTGACTGGAACTGCTGGATGGTCACTTTGTTGATGTTTCCCTCGTATGGCTGCTGTTCCCGGCTCCGATGCTGCAGGCTTTGGGACCCCATCAAGGTCTGGATGTGGCTGCCTGCCTGTGGAGAAGATAATCTGTCAGACGAAGATTCGTGGTGTAGAAAGGATGTGATTAAAGTAGAAAACACGTACAGAGTACCTCTCGGGTAAAGTGGCATCATTTGGGCTTTCAGCCACGGCTGGAAAGGATAATGAAAACACAGTGAGGGTCTGCCTACTGCAGTTTGTGAAAATGTTAATACTGGAGCAAGGTTGCATTAAATACATTCAGAGTCATCTGGTGGCTTGCCAAAGATTATTTTAACCCCCATTTTAAGGGAACAAAATTCAGTCTGAAAAATCTCAAGAAGCAAAAAGAAGTCACAACTTAAAAATAAAGTGGAGTTCCATCTGGCATTTCCTTTAAATAATAGCAGGGAGAGAGATGTAATATATGAAACATCAAGGGGAAAGTGATAGAACCTAGTTCCTAATTCTGAAGCAAAGAATTGAATTGCGTATTGTCCTTTATGCGACAGGCGCATGGTAAGTTTATTCAGGTGAGTATAATCAATATGTATTAATTTTCTGCATTATTAAATCAAGAGTATGGTTTTTGGAATCTTTAAGTTCCATTAAAAATGAATGATGTGATAAATTCCTGAGTATCTGTAGACTGGGGAGGCCCTAGAAATGGGAGGGCCTTCAAAGCGAGCTCTCTGTGCAGATTATCTCCTCAGGAGCTTTCGGAGAGATTCATCGGCTCCTCAGTTAAAGCAGTTACCACCATTTCTCCATCCCTACAGGTGGCTGTTGGAGGAGAGAGGGCGCGCACTGCAGTCTCCCATCTCTAAGTGACAGGGTGCGTACTCCTGCGCCTCTGTTCACTCTGATTTTCTCACCTTTGTTCTAGCATCAGCATCTTGAGTCCTTCTGCTTGCTATCTTTTCTACCAAGCAAACAGTTCTGTTTGTGAGCTGGTCACCTAGAACATGCCTGTTCAAATTAAGAATGGTTTCACATGGAGGTCTAACATGGGAAGTGGATGCTTATCATTAACACTTTTAAACACGTGTTTTAGTGCTGTGCTTTCTATTTCACCCTTTACTGTGGAAGGATCTGAGGGGTGACTTCCTGCACTCATTTTCATTCTTGATGGTTTCTTAAGGGTAGGTAATTTGGAATTCAAAAGTGAATTTTACCTTAGAATTCATCAGCTAGGAAAGTTTGTGAATTTTCCTCACTAATCAAGATTTTTGATTACTATGAAAAAGTCAGATTGGAGGAATAAGGAAAAAATTATTAAGCAAATATTCAAGGAAGAGATCACTTTTAATCATTTTAAAGTTTTTAAAGAAGAGCAACATTAGAGACATGAGGAAATAGTCATCATGGAAAATCATTTGGAGAAGACGGAAGGCTTATTGTTGGATTACAGACAAGAAGTAATTTCAGTGAAGAAAATATTCAAAATTATTATTTGGCAATATATAGGACAAAGTAAACAACCATTTAATTATATTTTTAGATATCCAACTGGTTGTTTTGTTGTCATGTACAACTTTTTACACTCAAAAACAGGAAAGATATTTTGGTCATGAGAAATTAGAGGAAAAGATGCAAAGAGTTTCAGGCTATAGCAGCACAATGTGAAAACAATGATCAATCCAATACTGTCCAACACAATTAACCAGGGATCCCAAAACTATGACATCATAAACACAACTAAGATAAGTTCATAAAGGGCAAGTATGTATTTCTCTAATGTGTCTGTTACCTTCTTAGAAAACTAAATGAAAGGTAATGCCACAACTTTCTCAGCCATTCTAGAAGACTAAACACTCTTTTGGTCAAATTTTTCCTTATTCGAATTCAGTTCTCTCCCACCTCCATGAAATTTCATGTTCTCTTGTTTGAGAGGAGAGGAAAGCCTTAGTTAAACCCAGTATCACTCTTTGAGCTGCTGTACTCTGAATGAGCTCGCTGGCATGTGGAGTTACATAATTAGAGAAAGCAATTTCCTGGAGTTAGGAACTGGGGGTATAGGCTGACTGAGCTGACTGGCCTGGCTACTGAATAATCAGTTGATTTTACGTTTATAACTGCTTCTCATCTCCACTCGTATAATATTCATGGGTCTTCAGTGAGCGCTTGAGCCAGTGGGAAAGAGGAGAACTTGTAGTTTAATTGAAAGTGATCACATAGACAAGCAAAAAATTTTTACACCCAGAAAAACTAAGAGGGATCCAGAGCATAGCTTTACTCTCAAGATGCATAATCCACATGAGAAAATCAGTAATGATTGCTGCACACTCTTCATTGATTAGAATATTCTGGTAATGGTCTGTCCAAGGGTAAAAAGCTAATGCTATATGTTATAGAGCTGCACTAGCCTTTAAACTTATTTTTCTGGTTTATTTTTCCTTCCGACGGGGCATTTTGAGCTTTGATTATGCTTTGATTTGGAACTCCTTGAGGGCAAGCACTATCTCCTACTTACCATCTTTAATGACTGGCACAGTAACTGGCATTTAATAATGGCTACCATCCAAACAGTGGGTGCCAAACAATGTGCTAAAACTTACCTTACACATATTACCTCCTTTAATTCGTACAACAGCATTACGAGAGAATTATTATTATCTGATTTTACTGAAGAGGAGACTAAGGCTTAGAGAGGTTGAATAACTTTCCAAGGTAATTTGCACAACTGGTAAACTGGCAGGACCAGGTTCTGACTTGGTTCAAGACCAAGGCTGTCTGACAATCATGCTCTTAAACACAAAATTAGGTTGCAACCCTCTTCCCCCTAGATTGGCTCTCTCCACCTAATAGTTGAACTGTGAGCTGAAAAGGAACAAAAGGATCAGGTTGTTGAGGTAGGATATATTAAATTTCTTTAGCAGCTCTTTAATTTGCCAAAGGGTCATTCCTACTTATTGAATTAGGTCTATTATCTATTTTAGAGCCTATGTATGTGACCTAGAACTTTAAAGTTAAGCAAATAGGATGATGCTCTGTGTATTTAGTAGTCTATCTACGATTACAGAGTCATGAAATTCATGTTCTCGGATGGCTTGGCAATACAAAGTGGGCATGGAAGGAGCACGCTGTAAAATGATTGTTTGAATCAGTAACAGTTCTTTCACTCTCTGTTAGGGCTACAGGCTGCAGTGGATGGGGATGGGGAATGATAGCTGTAGAAAGCATAGAATTAACACTAAATTTTGTGTGAAGTCAAGCAAACATAAATGACACAAGACATCTAAAAAGGCAATTGTGATGTGGAGGGACTGTAAAGAAGAAGTTTTTGACTCACACAAAGGCTTAAGAAAGGTAATAAGGATGCTCATGATGAAGTACAAAGGACTGATGAAAATGCAGAAACTGTCAAGAGATGAGATTTGTTCAAGCAGATGGTTAGCTATGAAAACAGTGACTAATACTGAAGGGGAATTTGAACAATAAGGTTTCTGTAAAGCCTGTGTTACACATTTTGAATGATAAAAAGAAATAGAGAAGATTTGACATTTGTTCTGAACTTTCAAGGGAAGGTTGGACAAAATAACATGTATTTGAGGAGAATAGTGATGGAACACAGTGTTTTCAGGTTGACCCAAAAATATACTGCCAAAGTTTACAAGGAAAAACTCCACATCCACAGGACCCAAGGAAAGATTTATGTCAACAGCACAGAAAAGAAATGTTGATTGTTACTATTCACGCAAATTCATCCCACAGCTAATCAGGCTTATTATATAGAAATTTGAAGTGCTTAGGAGGTTTTGTATAACATAAAAGAAATGACTGTGTCACTACCACAATGCTTTGGTTCACAATATCCTCTTAGAAAAGAATGTTAGACTGAAAAGTGTATTACCCAATTTGGTCACCTGTTTTACTATTCATCTTGGCTCTTGAACAACTTGGGGTTGCTTCCAAAAATGAAACACAGCCTCAAAGGATGACAATTTATGCCACTGAGAATATTCAAATGGATACAATTCATTCTCTAAAATAAAGTCCAACAGAGTTCAAAAAACAATTGGGAGCAGTGTCAACAATACAGAATCATCTACAAAGGATAACTCAGTCACTGATTTCAAGGAACCAGCAGCGTTCATTTAAATGAGTCAGTGTCAGTAATTTTATGAAACAACAAAACAGTCCTATATACTTTCTATTCACACCACACATTCTGTAGTGTACTCTGTATACTTTTAACATGCAGGTTAAATTTTAAAAATCGAGGCAGTAGGGCTTCTGCTTCCAATAACAGAGGGAAAACACACTAAAAAAAAAATGAACAGAGTCTCAGGAACCTGTGGGACTATACAAAAGTTCTAACAATCATATTATTGAAAGGAGAGGAGAAAGAGAGTAAGGCTGAAAAATTAAAGAAATACTGGCTGAAAAATTCTGAAATTTGGTAAAAGACAAAAATCTACAGATTTAAGAAGCAGAGAGAACCCCACGCAGGATAAACCCAAAAAAAATCCATGCGTAGACACAGTATAATTAAACTTCTGAAAACTAAAGACAGAGAAAAAAATCTTAAAAGCAGCCAGAGAAAAATGGTATCTTGCCTACAGAGGAAAAACAATTCAAATGAGAGTGGATGTCTCATCGAAAACCATGGGGGACAGAAGGAAGCGGCACTACATTTTTTAAGGGCTGAAAGAAAAGAACTGTCAACCCCAAATCCTATACCAGTGAAAATATTCTTCAGCAATGGAAGGGAAATCAGGGACATTCTAGATGAAGGAAAATGAAGAGAATTCGTCATCACCAGACCTATCCTAAAATAATGGCTAAAGAAAGTTCTCTAGATAAAATAGAAACAATAAAAGAAGAAACCTTGGAGCATTCGAAAGGAAGAAAGAACACGGCAAGCAAATATATGGATAAATAATACAATGAGATTTCTTTCTCTTCTTGAATTTTCGAAACTGTTTGAAGAAAAATTATGACATTATCTGAGGCAGTTCTAAATCTGTGTAGAGGAAATATTCCAGGAAATTACAAACAGAGGAGGGTGAAGGAAATAAAGGAAGGTAAAGTTTCTACACTTCACTTGAACAGCAAAGTCATGGCACGACTCTTGCAAGGTATGTATATATAATGTAATACCAGGAGCAAACGCTAAAAAAGCTACGCAAAGAGACACACTAAAATCACTATAGATAAATCAAAATGAAATTCAAAAAAATGTTCAAATAACTCACAGGAAGCAGGAAAAAGAAAACAGAGAAGCAAAAGGAGAACAAACAGAAAACCAAAAATTACATTAACACAAACCGTAACGTGTCAATTCTTAAATTAAATGCAAAAGTAATAGACAGATCTTGGCAGAGTGGATTAAACAATATTACTCACCTATGCAGTCTGCAGGAAATCACTTCAAATATAACAATACAGGCAGGTAGAAAGTAAAAGGATCAAAAACATATACTAGGCAAATATTAATTAAAGGAAAAGAGAAGTGGCTATATTAATTCCAGATAAAGTAGATTTCAGAGCAAAGGAAATATATGAGAAATAGAGAGGGATTTTATAAAATGAAACAGGAGTCAATCCACCATGAAGACATAGCAATCCTAAATGTGTACACAACGAACAGAGCTGTAAATATTTAAAGAAAAACTGGTGGAACTGAAAGAGAAATAGACAAATCCACAATTATCATTGGAGATTTCAAACACCCATCTCTCAACAACTGATTAGAGAACAAGACTGAAAATCAGCAAGAATATGGAAGAATTGGACAATGCCACCAACCAAACATATCTAATTGTCACTTACACAACATTCTACCTGACAGCAACAGAATAGACATTCTCTTCAAATTCTCATAGAATATTTACTATGATAGACCACATCCTGAACAAGAAAAAAATCTCAACAAAATTAAAAGAATTGAAATCGTCAACGTGTGTTCTCCAACCATAATGGAATCAAACTAGAAATAAATGACAGAAAGATAAAAGGAAACTATCCAAACACTTGCAAACTAAATAACACAGTTCTAAATAATCCATGGGTCAAAAAGAAAGTCTCAAGGAAAATAAAACAATACATTGAATTGAATGTAAATGAAAATATAATACACCAAAATTTGTAGAACACAGCTAAAGCAGTACTGAGCGGGAAATTAATAGCACTCAATGCATATACTAGAAAAGAAGAAGTCTTAAATAAATAGTGAAAACCCTATCTCAAGATCCTAGAAAAAGAAGAGCTAAATAAACAAAACAAGCAGAAGGAAGGAAATAATAAAAGAGCATAAACTAATGAAATTGAAAATAAAGAACAGATAACATAAATGAAACAAAAGTTGGTTCTTTGAAATTATAACACTCTGAAAATTGACACACTTCTAGAAAGACTGAGAAAGAGCAAAAGAAAGAAGACACAAATTACCAAAATCAAGAGTGAAGAAAGGGATATCACCACAGATCCTGCAGACATCATAAAGAAAATATGGTAATATTACAGATAACTCTACATACATAAATTTGACAACTCACATGAATGAGCCACTTCCTTGAAAAACACAAACTGCCATAACTCATCCAATATAAAATAGATAATTTGAATAGCCTGCAACTATCAAGATTGGAGTATGCAATTTTAACACTCCCAGGAAAGAAATCTCCAGGCTCAGATGGTCACACCGGAGAATTCTACCAAATGTTTAAATAAGAATTAACACCACTTCTATTCAGTTTCTTCCAGGAACCAGAAGAGGAGGGAACACTTCCCAATTTATTTTATGAAGCTAGCATTACCCCAATAACTAAGCCAGACAAGGACCATACAAAAAAAAGAAAGAAAGAAAAAGAAAACATAGAATCCAGCATATATAAAATGAATTACACACCATGACCAAGTGGAACTTATTTCAGTGATACAAAGCTTGTTCGATATTTGAAAATCATCCAATGCATGAACCGTATTAACTGGCTACAGAAAAAAAAATCAAGTGATCGTATCAATGGAAGCAGAACATGTGTGACAAAATTCAGCATCCATTTATGATAAAAACTCTCAGAAAAAAAGAAATGGAGGGGAACTTCCTTAACTTGGTAAAGAACATCTACAAAAAACTTAGAGCTAACGTTATACTTAATGGTACAACATTAAAAACTGAATGCTTCCTCCCTAAGATGAAAAACAAGGCACAGATGTCCACACTCACCACTCTTATTCAACTTAGTGTTGGAAGTTCTGGTCAGTAGAATAAGGCAAGGAAAGGAATAAAAGGCATACAGATTGAAGAGGAAGAAATTAACTGTTCTTATTTGCAGATGACATGATTTTCTACACAGAAAATCCAGAAGAATCAACAAAAAATTCCTAGAACTAATAAATGAGTTGAGCAGGGTCACAGGATACAAGATCAGGTGCATCTATGTATGCTGGCAATGAACACCATGTACAATCAAGAAAAGTGAAATACTTAGGTGTGTATCAAACAAGGCTTTTGCTGGACTTATATGCTGAAAACTATACAATGCTAATAAAAGATGTCAAAGAAAGCCCACCCGGTGGTGCAGCAGTTAAGTGCGCATGTTCCGCTTCAGTCACCGGTTTGGATCCCGGCTGTGGATTTGGCACCGTGTGGCAAGCCATGCTATGGCAGGCGTCCTACATATAAAGTAGAGGAAGATGGGCACGGATGTGACCTCAGGGCCAGTCTTCCTCAGCAAAAAGAGGAGGATTGGCAGCAGATGTTAGCTCAGGGCTAATCTTCCTCAAAAAAAAAGATGTCAAAGAAAATTTAAATAATGAAGAGACACATTGTATTTACGGGTTGGAAGACTTAACAGAGTAAAGATGTCAGTTCTCTCCAAATTGGTACCCAGGTTTAACAATGTCTATCAAAATCCCAGCAAGAATTTTTACAGATATAGATAAGATTATTCTAAAATTTGTATTGAAAGGCAGTGAAACTAGCAGAGCTATGATTTTGAAAACGAAGAATAAAGTGGGGGAGAATCAGCCTGTCGGATTTCAAGATTATTATAGTTACAGGAATCAGGACTGTGTGGGATTGGCAGAGGATTAGAGAGATAGATAAATGGAACAGTTCAGAGACCCATAAATAGACTCACAAAAATGTGCCCAAATGATTTTTGGCAAAGGTGCAAAAGCAATTCAATGGAAGAAAGATAGCCTTTTCAACAAATGGTGCTGGCACAATTGGATGTCCATGGGCAAAATAAGTGAACCTTGACCTATGTCTCATACTTTACATAAAAATTTACTCAAAATAAGTCACAGACAAATGTAAAACATTAAGAGAATGAAAAGACAAGCTAAAGAGTTTGAGAAAAGATTGGCAAACCACACATCTGACAAAAGATAGTATTTAGAATATGTAATGAACTCTCAAAACTTACTAGTAAGAAACTAAACAGTCCATTTAGAATAATGGTCAAAAGACATGAAGAGACATTTCACCAAAGAGGATATACAGATAGCAGTGAATAAGCACATGAAAGGGTGTTCAACATCATTAGCCATTAGAGAAATTCAAATTAAAACCACAATGAGAAAGCACCACACATGCATGAGAAGGACTAAAACAAAATATAGCGACAACAACAAACGCTGACAATGAGGAAAAACTGGATCACTCATATGCTGCTGCTGGAGATGTAAAATGGTAGAGCCATTCTGGAAACCTATTTGGCAGTTTCTTAAAAAACTTAAATCATGCAAGTACCATATATGATGCAGCAATTACATTCCTGGGAGTTTATCCCAGAGGCTTAGGACTTAAATTAACACAAAAACCTGTCCATGAATGTTTAGAGCAGCTTTCTTTACAATAGCCCCAAACTGGAAATAACCCAGATTTCCTTCATTGGATGAATAGTTAAACAAACTGATACGTTCATACCATGGAATACTGAAAACAGCAATAAAAAGGAAGAAACTACTGACACAGAACTACCTGAATAAATCCAGAGAAATATAATAAGTAAAAAAGGCCAAACTCAAAAGGTTACATACTGTAGGATTCCATTTGTATGACATTCTTATAATAACAAAATTATAGAAATGGAAGGTTATAGAAATGCCAGGAATTAATTTAAAAAAATAATAGAGGTATGTACTTTGGAGTCAGAAGAATCTGGGTTTTATTCCTTGCTCTGTCACTTTTTAGTTATGCAATCCTACGCAAGTTCCCTAAGCCCTCTGCTTATCATATGAAAACTGTACACAACTGTAAGTGCTTCACAGAATATTGTGAGGATTAAAGGGGATAATGTAACACGTTGAGCACACTGCTTGGTACATAGTAAGTACTGAAATACAACAATGAAAATAAAATGTTCTTATCTGCTGAGTAAAAGTCTGATTGTTCTCTGGACACAGCAATAAATAATCACCAAAAAGAACTGGTATTGAACCTTTTGTAATTAATCAATGACAACTTGCTTTAGAAACTGCTCCTAAAATCACAGTTACAGTCTCACTCGAGTAACCACGCTTCCCAGTTCCAGGTCAATGAACCCCTACATATCCCACCCTCTGAACCTGCACCCATCCCTGAACTCCACGCTCCCCCAATCTCTGTTTTACTCGGAGATTGTGTCTTACAAATTATTTGTTAGCAAGGAGTAAGTTATGCATTTTGATTCAGATATTAAGAAGTGGCATCTTTTATGGGCAAGGATAGCATATACAAATTAAAAACAAAAAACCAATTCTGCTGTAATTCGAGATGATACTACTCACTCTTCACTAACATGGCTAAGATTTTAGGTTGTGGCGATTCATCTTCATTTTTTCCCCTTCAACGCCTCCATCCCCATCACTGCACATGCCTTCAAGACAACTGTCCAGCTGAAGACTACAGCCTGTGTTCATGTACCGGTAATTCAAAAGGCATACCAACTCATGACCTTGGTCTCATTAACAGCCTGCTGTTAGGAACAAAGCTAAATGAAGATTTAGCTTACCCACAATCAACACAGATTTTTATCCAAAATAATAAATATTATGATGGCTACTATTAATTAAACAATTTATATGACAGGCACTGTGGGAAGTATTTTATATCGTGATCTTAATTTTCAGAACCAATCTACAAGGTATTCATCATTGCCTTCTCTTCCCAGATGAGAAAACTCCACAGCAAAGTTTAATATGCTCAAGCGCCACTTAAAGGCAATGTTCAGGCTCATAGCTTCTCCTTCACTCCTGCTTAAAATAAAATAAAAATGTAAGATCTTAAAAACTAAGACAAAATTGAACTATTTTTTTCCCCTGCAGCTTAGCGCATAATTTAGTTGTTATGTATTAGTGTAATTATCATTCTGCTGGGCTTGCTTCAACATTCAGTTCAGTTTTATCAGTTTCACGGGTGGTTTTGGTGACTGGACTTACGTCATTTTGTGGAAAATGGAGAAGTATCAAATAAGGAGGAGTAGCAGGAATCTTAGATGGTAAAATCAGGAAGTTTGATAAGTTAAATTATTGGGAAACAAAATTAACAAAAGGAACTAAATTCAATATGATGGAAGGATGTGTAAGTTGGTTTCAGTCATGCTTAAGATGCTGATTCTATTCCTTCTGCGATTCACAAAGGTGAGGAAAGAACCTGTAACTGGATTTAATCTGGATTAAAGAAAATGAAGGCTTGAAAAACAAGCACATTTAAGATTAGCATCTAAAATATTTGATTCGTGTAGGGTCAAGAAAAACAAGTTGAAGAGGACTCAAAAATTCTTTTCAAATACATGACTGGTGCCAGGGTTTCTTCCTCTCTTCTGAACATGGAACAGAAGAAACAATACCAAGTATGGCAAAAAGTACTAGCTAAATATATATCAAATATGTTCCTGATATTGATGGTTATTTACTATTGCAACAGGGTATGCTATAATGTTTTCTGAATTTTTTGGGTTGAGTGGGATACAATATATTGGTAGTATAAGAGTGCTCAGACTAGGCTGTAGAACCTAACAATACTGGGCTCCAGTCCTCTGTTGTTCAATGCCAGGCCCCTAGCTCCTTGTCCCGTTGGGTTGTTGTGAAGATGATATGAGAGTGTCTATGTTAAGCACCTTGGTACAGTGCCTACTATGTAGTGTGGATACTGTTTTATGATTATAATCATCAAACTATTAAGCTTTCTTTTTCTTCTTGCTTTATTTGTATTCAGCTGGGGCAGTTTTGATGCCAAAAATCTACGTTTTCCTACTTTGGCACTAGAGGACCAATTTGCACAAATAAATAGAAGAGAGCTCTGAAGCCTGAAAGACAGGGGCCAGGAAGGTGTTCTTTGTCCTGCCCTGGGGATTTGGTGACACTGCATTCTGCTGGCACGTGCAGTATTTTTGGGAGGGGGGCATTCAAAATATTTGCTGAGCATAAATTTTCTAGCATCAGATTCTTGTGATAGACTCCAGTACCCCAAATGACAGATAAAAAGGCGAGGCAAGAGGGCCTTTCCCTTCAGTCCCTGTGCCTTAGGAGGACAGCTGGCTGATACGTGCAGGCGGTCACTTCTGGCTTACTGAATCTCTGTGAGCACATTCTTCTATGATTAAATGCCAACTTGTAAAACATAGCTACGGAGTTGGAAATTACTAACCAAAATGAAGAAACAACAGAGGACCCATCATGGCAAAAATGATAAAATTAGAGCTGAGTCTACACTTTCAACCTACATTTATTTTATGATGATGCTGACTTATACATTCCTGAAATAAAATAAAAAGGAGGATGTTAACAATAGCAATAAAAGTTTGACAATCATTTCTTTCACCCCTAAGTCTTCTAAGAACCTATAGGTAGTGGAGTAAGTCAGATAAATATCAAGTGGCAAGAGATCGAATCTTGTTATTTTGACATCCTCCATTTGGTAACAGTCTTTGATCATCTGCCGGTTGTCATGTTGTTTAGGTCTTCAAATTACATACTCAATCATGGGCATTTTTATTGCATTAGATTAATTTTGCATTTTCTTTTTGCTTTTAGATTTCTTCCAAAATGAAGATAGTATAAGTGTTATTGAATTATCTCAATTTTCTGAAATAGAATAATCATTTGTTTTAAGGAACACCTATGTCAAGAATTGATAGAATAAAAGAGTTTTAATCTGCCAATCTTTCTATTGCCTTAATCTATGGTAAATTTTTTTCTATCTCTGGTTTAATAGCCATTTGATAGATGCTCCTTTGGTTTTCACTTTTATTAAGGAAATAATTTAGAGTCAGTCCGGATAAGAATAATCTCCAGATTTTAGGACAATGATGTCCTTCACTGCTGGAGACAGCTGTATTGTGGCACTGAGGTATAAGGAGATAAAAGGATGTGCTCTGTGAGTTAAAGAATTAATGTTGCATTAAGTAAGAAAATCCAATACAAAAGTGACTGTGAAACTAAACAATGTTTTATTCAGCTGTTACTTTTGCTTTGTTAGAGAAGAATTTTTCCATTCACATTTGCACAACTTCCTATCTGCCTTATTTTTGAGAACAAACAATTACATAACAGAAATAGAGTAAGTTATAAAAATATCTATGAAGTAAATAATACTATAATCAATTGATTAAAAATACATCATTCTACCTGTTCAGATTAACAAAATATTTGAAATGTATCATTAAATAGAGGAAATTATCTCATTGATTTCTTCAAACCCTTCTTCCCGATTGAGCTATTACTGAGGGCATGGAACTGCCTAGAAGGGTCCTGTTTTCATGAAATTTTTGACTTTCTATAGGCCATGGACTCTTGCTGTGGCAATTAATTCTTGCTTAACAAGCAAGTCTTTATATGTATTCAGATTTCTCTCTCTTATATTAATAATTTGCAATTATGGGGGCATTGAATCTAATTGGATATGTTCATTCTTATTTCTTATATTCTTTTTCTATATTCTATGTCTTACATCTTTCATTCTCATAGCAAAAGGCAGGGCTACATTGATTTCCTGGAAAAAGTAATATGTTAATCAGTCAATAATCTCTATTTTAAAAGAGCATGTTTAATTCATCTGAATAACAGTTCTGAAACTGGTAATATAAAAGGAGTGCAACTTGGAATTCTTGAGACTGGCTTTGAGCCTTTAGCTTACAATTCCTCTAATTGTTCTTTGGATCGTTCTACACATTTTAACTTAACTTCTAACGGGGCATTTTTTTTTAAAAGATTTTATTTTTTCCTTTTTCTCCCCAAAGCCCCCCGGTACATAGTTGTATATTCTTCATTGTGGGTTCTTCTAGTTGTTGCATGTGGGACGCTGCCTCAGCGTGGTCTGATGAGCAGTGCCATGTCCGCGCCCAGGATTCGAACTAGCGAAACACTGGGCCGCCTGCAGCGGAGCGCGCGAACTTAACCACTCGGCCACGGGGCCAGCCCCTAACGGGGCATTTTTATCCTGTACTAGAACCATAACTGATATTTATGCCACGAAGACCATGCTGAGGCTACTTTAGGAGAGACAGAGGCAGAGATTTGTTAGACGAGGGAAGTCAGTGGATGTCTCTTTACAGTCACTAACTATAAGCATCAGAGATTTCAGAGCCTCCAAGGGGTGTGTCGTGGATGCCTAACAACGTCATCAATATCTGATCCCCAACCACAAAGTCATGTAAGATATAATTTCCGGCTCCCTATGTGTCCGACTCCCAACCCCTCCCAAGCTGGAGGGATGTTTGTGTGAGGGTGGGCATGTTCACCTCCCAGGCAGCTGGTGTGACTGCAACTGCGCTTCGCACTCCTCTTTCAATCTAAGGGTGAAATTAAGGAGCGGGTACTTACTCTTTACACAAATAAACAGTTCCAGATTATTTCTGGGTACCAAACGCCAAGGAAAGTAGCGTTGAATTATTGTAGCTCCAGAGAGTCCTTTGCAAAGTCCTGCTAGGGATAGAGGTTCTTTTTAATTTGCACACATTTGGAATCTTCCCGCTGTTCCACTTTCCTTTTTTATCTTATGTCCTCTGAAAAAAGTGGCTTTGGTAAAGAGAAACACTCTGCGTATATCTGTGTAAGAAATGTCTCTCTGGGAGCAACAAATTGTGCTAAAAGTTTGTGGGGTTTTTTTTTTTGTAACTTAAAAATCTATAATTGTGTGACTTCATCAATCTGCCCTTTCACTGACTCTTTTCTTGTTTTTTTGGGCAGAGTTCACTGACAGCGAATGCATTTGGCTGCTATTTCTCTTTGAAGCTTGGCAGTCTCAGTAGAACGGCCATTGCCATGGATATCAATGCAGTCTTTATATTGCTTAATACAAAGATCTAAGCGACACCACTGTGAGTCGGGGTGATGGGAAGAGCATGAGGGAAGCAAGGAGAATCTCAACCTCCCAACTGACTCAGAAAGACCTCTTTTCCTGTTTAGAAAAATGGTTGTAGTTCAAAATGATTCTATGTAAAGGATTCCAACCTGTTTTTGAGTTTCAGTGATGGCCCATTCTACCAGAAGAAAAATTTACTGTGACCAGTGCAAAATTTGCTCCTATAAGAGGAGAACACGAGGCTTGGGAAAGAGAATCAGAAAAGAGTCAGGATCGTGCTTGGCAGTACTCACAGAGCTAGAGAAGACTGTTCTTCTCTTTTGCCTATGGACTGATGAAGCCAAGGCATTACTCCTGGGGCTTCATCACTCTTACAATGCATATTGCTTTGGGAGGGAAAAAATACAAAGCCTCAAGCAAAACTTATTCTACTTGATGTACTTCCTTCTGTGCAAAAGGAGAGTTTAGCTACGGCATTGACAATCACTAAAATTTCAAAAACATTTTTTGATTTCAATTGTTCTCTAAACCAGAACAGATATTCTTGACTTCAGTGCTGTTGATGGAAATAAACATTTGTATTTCCTTGTCTCTTATCTCTTATGCGTAAAGTTTACCCGGTTGATTTTCATATCTGCTTCTTCCACATCTTGACTTATAGCCTCAAGATCAACTCTACTTTCTGCTAACCCTGCTTTTTCCAATATTTCCATCCTCACCTCTCTTTCTTACCTAGTCCAGCCTTTCCTCCATTTCTATGTAGGCAAGCTACATCCGCCCACCCGCAGCCCCCGCCTTCGATGTAAGGGATTCCAACAGCACTATTGTTCAGTCAGTCTCAGTTAAATTACAAAAGCTAAGAATTGTAGTTACTTTTATTCATTTTCACATGTCTAGGGTACTGATAACAATATTTGTTTTTAATGGAAAAAAGGTTGAGAGAAAGTTCCTTTTTAATGACTACAACTTAATGATTGTATATTTTAGATAAGATATTTATAGCATAGCAGTAAAATGCTTTTATTCAGATCACTAAATGTATAGGTTAAGTTGATTTTTCTTATGTCTTCATTTTAAATGTCTATTTCTCCTTTTAAAACGACATCAGTTTATTCTCACCCTCTGAAATGTTCTACAATAAACTGACTTTTGTTACCACGTGAAAACTCAATCCCAGGAGAAATTTGATTCAGTTGTCTGGAAACACAAATGATGGCTTAGACATATGGTCAGCAGCACAACAACTTAAGATCATCAAAAGATATTTTAGATCTTACCTTTCTAAATTCTGTATAGAAGGAAACAGTAAAATGCATATACTAAGAAACATGACACATGCCAAAATTAAGATAAGGAATGAATACTCATTCCCAGAAATTTAATAAAAAAATAGTAGTACTTCACATGGTCTGAAAAAATAAAAAATTCCAGTTTAGGGGCCTATGAAAGAAAGGATAAAAAGAACATGAAAAGGACCAAAAAACTCATATAATTTCTTTTAAATTTCTTTTAGTTTCCCCTAATGAGTTCCCGGGCATGCCTCAGAGATGATGAGCATCTGGCAATCCCAAGGCCCTTAATGGCTGAGGCTGCGTTCTAGATGCGGGAAAATCATGGGCAAATTCAGCATAAGGGGCAAGTCTGTGAGCCAAGACTAAATGAGCTGCATTTTTTTACCTTTCTCTTCAACTGTGTCCATCCTGATGCTGATCTCTGATGCCCATTTTTATTACTCTAACTGCCAAGTCATTAAGCACTTAACCCAGAATAACAGACACTTGGGGAGGGACGAGTCACTGATGCTAAGAGGCCTTCGAATGCCTAGTCTTGACATAGTAAAGAATTTTCAGATTTAATATCACTGGGATTTCAAAGTCTCTTGGTTACCCTTTCCAGCAGGGAAATGTTTGCAGTTTTATTTGTTTTTTTAATATGTCACTTTAGCCTTTTTGCAGGAATGTTTTTCAGCTCCAATATTTTAACATATCCTACAGGTATTATCCTCCAATTTTAAATCTCCTCAGGGGTATTCAACCTGTTTAAGACTCTCAATACTTTAAAGAGTTTTTCTTTTCAGAATCAGAGAAAAACAGCCCTGTCATTCTTATGGAGGATTCTACCAAGTCAGAGTATATTGTCTGACTTTAAAACGGAAATGGTTTCATGTATATTTTACTCTATGTCTTTCATACTATTTTCTGTTACATATAGGAAAGTCTCTAAAATAGTTAGTCAACTGTGTGATCTTGGCAAGTGACCTAAACTCTAAGTCTCTAACTGAGAAAGTCTAAACTCACTTTCTTCTTTCATAAAGTGGATAAAAATAATAGTGTTCACCTCATATGGTGGTTGTGAGGATTAGAAGAAGAAATTTAGCACCATGCCTGACACAGAGTAATATTGAATACATGTTACACAATCGTTCTCACCAAGGTGACTGTGGCATGATCCAAGAGACCGCAGAAGGGAAGGGGGTGATGGGAGCGGGCTCCAAAATACACACACTCCTTCTGAAACCACTGCTGTTTTCAGTAATTGCAAAATTTTGTAACAGCAATTCTTAAAGTGATCAAGGAATACTGCCTGGAATTCAGGGGGAGACTTACATGGCTGTGACATGTTCTTCTAGCAATGATTCCCAGACTTTTTGAATTAATGAACACCAGAATTTGAGATTTTGGAGGCTGACATAGCAAAAGAGAATTAAAAACTACCACCTACTATTATCTCATTAAACAAACAAGTCAGTTCAATCTCACCTGTAGACATTCAGGAAAAAAGAAAGTCAGACTTTAATACCCTTAACATTTTACCGTGGATTAGCCACTCTCAGGTACAGAGGACAGTGAAAGTAGATACAGGAGCAAAATTCTTTCTGATAGATGACCACTTCTTGTCTAATTATTTTGTGTGTCTAAATCTCTGGATCCACAGCTTGGAAGGTACCCACAATTGTTCTCCTATAGTGCTTGGAGTACTGATAGGCAGAGTCACGAGTATTACCAATCTCAGTTCAACCAAAGAGCTATGATGGCCAGAACAGAGAGCCACAAGTTCAAAGTCTTTCTAAAGTGGATTTCCCACTGAATCTCTGCAGCATCACAGTAGTGTCTGATCACAGTAGCATCACAGCATGAGTACTACACAGCAGTAGTATCACAGTAGTAGCATCATAGGAGTATCTCTAGGCATAGAGATAAGATTAAAAAAATCTTCTGCAGAGACTTTGAGAAACAGACTCAAATGGGGCACTGGCTAAGGCTTCTTCACCATTTATTCTCCTCTGATTGTTCACTCCACTTGTAGCTCAGTTTCTAATTTTCCATTCTCACCCTGTCTAGCCTCTTGACTACTCACTTTGTGACAACTGCAAAAGTAACATTCACTTTAAAAGGCATTCATTGTAGAGTAAAATATAAACTCAATCAATAATAGTACAATTTTCACACCTATTTCAGTAAATCCTGCAGCCCAGGCTAATAATCCCATTACCATTTTCATTTCCTTAGGTTGATTCTCACTGACTATTAACTTTATATATTTAATTAATATATAATGAAAAGCTAAATTTGAATATTTAAAGCAATCTTCATTCTCTCTACTCTGTGAGGTAGTAGGTAGACATATCTCTTTATAGGATCCAAAATCTTAGACTTTAGGCAAAATTGCTATAACACCGGGTAGTCAGAAGATGCTTATCATGATAGTAGGAAGAAGACACAAACGAGTTTACACATGAAAGACATGATAAAATTTTAAAGACCTATTACATTATTGTACATTTGACAAGAAGTATAAAAGGCTAATGAAGTCTTCAGAAAAATTGTAATTTTAGCCTTTAATAAGATTAATAAGATTAGCTCACAAATATTTAGTCAATACAGGATTGCATGGGGATACTTATAGCAAGTAGAAAAGCAAGCAACTGATCAGCATGATTTGTATTGATGATATGATTAAATATAACATTATGGACTTTGAAAATAGATTTCATGTAAAATGGATGTATGGATAGATAACATAAACGCCTGTTAGTTCCATTTAGAGTAATAAATGAATAAGACTTTTCCTTTTGCAGAAAAATTATAGTAGTCCTTTGCAACTCTGGAAGTGAACACGGTTCCCTCCTTTGGCCAGGCAACCTGCCCTTGGTTATGATAGGTACACCTTTAATTTCTTGCCGTTACAATCCTCCTCTCCTCTTTCCGCATAAAGAACCAGATTTCCCTTCTTTCCTCTCTGAGATTTCCACTTGACTCTTAGCAATGGCTTCTTCTTGTCAGCCTTTAAATATGATCAGGTGTCTGCCATCTTAAATATTCCTCTATCTTCCTCATATTCCCTTCTAGATTCTACCGTTATCCTCTCTTTCCTTCGAAAGGAAACTCCTTTCTTGAGTTTTCTACATTTCTGACTCTATTTACTCTTTAATGCAGGTTCCCATGGATTCTGCCCCATCAATTAAGTACGCTGCTTTTGCCAAGACCATTATTGACCTCTTCGTTGCTAAATCCAAGGAGCATTTAGTCATACTTACCTTGCCTGATTTTAGGATAAAGCCAACAGCAAGAATGGAAGAGTGTAGGGGGAAAAAATCTAAGTGTTTAAAATTATATAAGTGAAGACTAAATCTGAGGCTTACCCTACATCTTGACTACTTCTCATGTTAGCTAAATATTTCCTTAATGTTCAAGGCTGTTTCCCTTGAATTTTCCCTAACTTGTGGTAGAAAGAACACTATCAATAAAACCTGTGGTTATTCCTTCTCTGTTCTCCTTCCTAAGAACATTTCTTTTTTCTTTTCTTTTCTGTTCTTTTTTGAGGAAGATTAGCCCTGAGCTAACATCTGCCGCCAATCCTCCTCTTTTTGCTGAGGAAGACTGGCCCTGAGATAACATCCGTGCCCATCTTCCTCCCCTTTATATGTGGGACGCCTGCCATAGCATGGCTTGTCAAGTGGTGCCATGTCTGCACCTGGGATCTGAACCGGGGAACCCCAGGCCGCCGAAGCGGAACATGCACACTTAACCACTGCACCACCAGGCCGGTCCCTCCTGAGAACATTTCTTAAATGTTGGTGTTCCACGGAGTTCTGGGTCATTCATCTGCCTCACTTACAGCTCATTTATAACATATGTATTGATGATTGCTAAGTTTGTATCCCAGGTAGGAATTCTTTCCTGAACTTCAGATAAATATATACAAATATCCAACAACATTTCTACTGAGATGCCCTAAAGAGATCTCATATCAACTTATTAAAACTTAAACCTCCCTCCTGTCCTCCACTTCCACCTATTACTCTTCCTGTATTTCCCATCTGAGTAAATAACACAACACAACTTACTGTCCAAATTAGAAACCTGGGTATCAATCAATGGAAATTTTATCCGTCCCCTATGACCTACGTCTAGTCAATCATAAAATGATGTTGGCTTTACCTTTTAAGAATATATTGGATCCATGCATTTCTCTCCACCACCTCTTGCTTCCATCTACCCTCCCCTGGACTACAAGAGAATCGTAACTGGTTCCATTGCCTCCAGTCTTTCTCCTCTCTGATATGATGCATTCTCTGAAAAGCTATCAGAGTGCTCTTTAAATGAAAATTTAATCATGTCTTCCTCCTGCTTAAAACACTTCAATGTTCCACTACCCATTTCCTTCAGAATAAAGCCCAGCATGATAAGGCTTCTGCTTATCCCTCCAGCCTTACTTTACACCACTCCTCTCTCAACTTCCTTCGGTTTCCGTACTGCCCAGGTGCCCTTTCCAGGTGCTCTCATGACCCTGAAGCCCATCTTCACAGCACCAATCACGCTCTACTCTATTCATCTGCAGTGCTGGATATTGCCCAATAGGCAGATTAATAACACGTGCAACACACCTGCAAATCAGGGGATAAACAATTATTTTGGGTAAAATAATTTGATATTTAATATATTTTTTTAAAAAGCACTAAACTAGTCATCAAGGGGAAAATCATCAGCTAGGTTACAAAGTATGTGATCAGGTAGTATATATAAGTCATGCAGCACGATTATAAAATAAATGCTCAAGAACTTAAGTACTACAGTGTAAGAACCACAATTCAACCTAAGAAATAGAAAAGAACCAATAATAACACCAGCTTCCTCTCTGATCCTACCCCCAGCCTCTCCTTTAGCGACAACCATAATCCTAAATTTTAGGTTAACCATTCCCTTCTAAAAATAGTTTTCTCACTTATGTACTCATGCCTAAACAATATGTTTTTAATTTTGTTTGTTTTTGAGATTTATAATAGGGTATTTTTGATGTGTGCTATCTCCTGAAACTTTTTCCCTCAAATTATGTTTTTACAGCTTATGCACATTGTCATAACTATAGTTACTTTTCATTACTGTAAAATATTCCTTTGTGTGAATAACAGAATTTATTTGCACCCTTTCTGGTGGTAGACATTTGGGTTTTTCCAGTTTTCTACTATTGTAAACATTACAAGTATCTTGGATAAACATATGCAGGGGTGTTTCTAGAATCATCTTAGGAGGGGAATTGTTGGCATGTAGGGGATGTGCATGTTCAGCTTTATAAGGTAATTTGATACTAAAGTGATTGAGCTGGTTATTCCCACAAGAAGTATAAAGGAGTTTCCATTGCTCTCACACTTGCAAACAACTTATGCTTTTCAGACTTAATTTTTGTGAATCTAGTAAGTGTAAAATAGCATCTTTTTTGCATGATTGATACAAAGATTCAGTTTTTTAAAATGTTTATTTATTCTCCTGATTCCTCTTAGATTTTACCTTTTTTTCTTTTTTGTATTGTGTTATATGTGTTTTCATATTGATTTGAAGGAGTTTTAAAAAATATATTCTGGAATACCAATCCCTTGTCCCTCATATATGTTGCAATTATCTTCTCCTGGTTTGTGTCTTTCTTCATACTCCCTTGATGGCAACTTAACATGTATGTAGTATTACAATTACCTACTTATCACTCAGCGCAGCTCACTAGACTGAAGATCTTCAAGGTGAGACACTGTATCTTATTCATTGTTGTTCCCCAGCATCCAGCAAGTGCTCAACATGTAGTAGTGCTGCTTAGCACGCACAGTTGCTCACTAAGTGTTTACTGAATGAATGGCTAGATGAATGAATTGCGACGATTTTAGAAATGGTTAATTAATCTTTCCGTAGTCAAATTTCATTTTATGCAAATTGGCTACACCATACTGCTAAAGCCAAGAGAGTCAGAAGTATAGGTTACACACCTTCCCATACTTGTACTTCAAAGGTGGATATTAGGCACTAGTAGGAGGTGATAGCATCTGCAGAGAGGTGGCAGGATGCTATTTATAAAATTTTATTACCAACTCTGAACATTTGGCAATGTTCAATTTTCATTCCTTTCAATGTACTTGTAGTTAACCAAACTCCCTATAGTGGAATAATATTTAGCCTAAATTTATCACAAAGTTAGAAATGATGTTAGGACACAAGATATGGATTACATATTACAATGGAAGCACAAGGTTCATGGTTTGTGTCATTAATCTGAAATTGGTTACCTTTTTAGTAATGGTGTCCGGAGGTACATCCCGCCTCCCAAGAGGATAAGGATTCCATTGGCCACTAGGAGATACATCTTCTTGTCCATTGTCTAAAATGTTGCTTTGCTGGGACGGGGTCTATTGCAAAAATGGTATGGCATCCTTTAGTTATGTAATAGAAGTTTATTATAGTTTTCTGAAACGAGTCCCTAATGATTACAGTAAAATTAATTTTGTTTAATTGCAGAAAAACATATATCTTGAACTGGAAGTATTATTAAACACTATTTACTCGGTAAGAATTCTAAATTGACAGCTTTTTGGAAGCAGTGAGGAATTCAATTAAAATAACCATCTTAGAGTTATTTACTAAATTTTAAAGAAAAGTTTAGATTATTTACGGCACCTGAATAAAAATAATCAGAATTAACCATTTGTTAAAAACCACAACATTTAAAACTTGCTTAATTTGTTTCTTTAGTATGATCTTACCATTCAGATTTTAAATTGAAACCAGATAGTACATAGTAAGTAACTTCCAATACTCCAAACCATAACCTGAAATAAATTTTATAAGCTCTATTGATTCTGGGAGAATACGTCTTGCACTAACCCCAAATAGTGTTAACGCTACCACAGTATAAGATTTACAGAACTATGAAATTATCCACAGATAGCTTTGAGGGAAAGACTGAAGCAACATCAAAAATATTGTGCTATTAGAATTGCGGTGTAAATAAATAATGAGTGTTTTGTTTCTAAATTTATTTTTATAGAGTGTTTTGATTCTTTATGCATTAAAGTTTAAACTCTTCATATATATTTTATTTTTGGATGATTTATTGCCTATTATTTTTAAAAAATAATAATACCTCTGTCTTTATTATGATTAATATTAGGTATTTTGGGGGCGGCCTCTACAGTTTGACCTGAAGAATGGCAAATGATCACACACTATCAGAAAGACGGCCTCTGGTGGAGAGACAGGGTAGTGATATATTTTTCCTGTGGTAGCAGATTAACTTTTTGCAAAGGCTTTCTCCCTTCTGACCTACGGGATCCACAGGTACTGCCTGATTTCCTGGGGAAGTCTCATGTGGGTGAGATATTGTGCTCAGTGTTTCCTGCACCATTTTCTGCACTTGTTTTGAAGGATCCCTGTGGATCCATAAAGCCTGGTTAGAGAGCGTTTAGATAGCTCTACTCTGTGAGGAACTGTCCTCCAACCCTGGAATAGGAGAAAGCCCATTCTTTTCATAACCTGGCCTGCTTGCTAGGCCTCATCTGCTTATGTGGCGTGGTCCTAGCTGTTCTCCTTTAAAATTATTATATAACCACCTTATCTGCATTCTGACCATAGGCATCTTTTAAAAGGACTGCTCGGAACTCTTTTAAAATAGGATTTATTATGAAACTAGATGAAGTCTTCCTAAGACCTAATGGATATATTGAAAAGTAACGATTTTCTTCTTGTACTTTGGCCATGTGAATTCTTTTTTTATGAGTCTATCAGAAACTGAAAAAAGATACTGAATTGAAGCTTCTGGGTTAGTTACAAATGAATCTATTTGTGTTTGAAAAATCAAATGTAGATAACACAGAGTGCATATTACTTGTAAATAACCACATAGCTACTTAATGCCCATCTGTCTGTTTTCAAGCATTACTTTTTCTAGTCTTTTCTTTTTCCAGATTAATATGCTTACATATGCCCACACACAATTTTTCTGGATATTAAAGTATGACAAGTCAAATTATTAAAATTAAGCAGTAAATATATAATTATGTAAGGTAGGTACTACTTGCCAGTGTTTTCTTTTAAAAAATTTTTCGTACTTGTGTCTTGTCTGGTTTGATTTCTTTGCCAGTGAAGAAGGATCATATCCTACTAGGTCTGCGCAACACAGATTTTTGAGAAGCAGCAAGAATTCAACACAAGTAACCCTATTTTCCTTCATATCATCCCCATCTCCTTTTCTATTTCCTCCACTACACTAGCTTCACCTTCCCAGACATGACTCCTAGTCACAGAGAGCAACTGAGAACTGCAAAATTCTTTTTGGTGTAACAAAAGGCTAAAATCCTTTAGTCAAAATCCTAATATCATGATGGTGTAGTCTCTTCATTAGTTTAGGAATTAACCTTTCTTTTTAAAATTAGAATTAACAACCTCACCAATTCCTCTATATTACACGGGCCAAAGAAAACACAAACATGCAGACACGTGAAAAAAATACTTTCACTAGACAGCAAAATTAAATTAATTTCCTGAAAGCAATTTCCTTTGTTGATTTCAAGAATGCTCTGGACTTTCTGTTTTTCTTAAGTGAGACACTGTAGGAGTGACTTAAGTTTGCAGAAATAGGAAGACCATGAAAACAGCTTATTAATGTTTGGGGGGAACCCAAAAGAGAACTATGTAGTAGGTTCACATTCTTTCCCAAGAGAAGTAAAACTATTAATGAAAAATTGTCGTTTTGACAAAGTGCTACTGAACTGTGTATAAATGCAGTGGCTTAGTTGTTAAAATTCTAAAAAAGGTTAAAAGGAGCAACTGAAAAATGTAAAGAAAATCAGTAATGAAGCTATCACTATTGAAATCAACTATTTCAGAGAAAATAACCAATTTGAAGTTGTTATTCATTCAATTATTTCTAGTACCACATTCTAGATATTTTCTTTAGATACCTTAAAAGAGTAAGAATGTCTTCTTTTCCTCACTATATATAACCAATTAAATACAAAAGACACAGAAAATCTTCACGATGCACCATTTTGTCAGCTTCTAAATTCTGTAGACATTTAATATTTCAAAAGAATAGAGAAAATGGTCAGTGCGATTTAGTGAAAAATCAGAAATTATATTTGTTAAGAAATTCAGTAATGCTAGGACAAGTTTTGCTGGACAGATGTAGTCCCAACGATGACTCTGGACATTTTTAGATTTAACATTTATGACTCTGACTACTGTGAATGATCACAAGTGTCTACTGGAAGAAGTAATTTCTAATTTTGCTGAGACATAAATGTGCACGAATATGCAGGTCTGTGTGCGTCTCTCTCTTTATATGTCTGTGAATGTATGTGCATGTATGTGAGTATGTGCATGCATGTGTGTATATATGTCCATATGTGAACGTGTGTGTATGTACAGGATTCACATATATAAGTAAATGAGCTTAGCTGATCCAGTAGCTTTGCTCTGGTCTGCTAACTGATAGGTACACTGACTGCTTGGGAAATTATACTTATTGCATTTTGCTGGAGAAACCATATGAGAGTGGTACTAGAATTGGCACTTTGCACAGGTCTTGCTATGTATCCCTTAAGAACTCAAGGATCTATTTTGCTTAGTAATTGGCACATAGTTCACAAAGGGCATTGCCAGAGATTCAAAAAATGTGTTAAAAACAATTTTCCCCAAAGTATTTCCAGTGACATTATTGTAAATTATTCTTTTTCTGCATATCTTTTGAAAAATGTAGGTATTACCAAGGCAAATATATGCCAAATTTGGATTTAAATGATTATGATTCCATGCAGTTCAATCTGAAGGTGGTAATGTAATGTCCAGATAGTTTTTTAAAACAGCATTTCATTATAACGGTGAAGAAGCATGAGTACTGACATTATTTTTGCAATTTTAGCCATTGTCTATGAGGATTTATGTGGGTTTACAGGCTTCAGGCTTTTTTCATAATTAGAAAGATAAGCAAATCCTTGCTGTGTGATAACTAGCCAATAACAAATGCAACAAAATCAACAGACACTAAGGGCAAAAGTTGCCTCAAGGTGCTGCATAAATTTTGCTTTGCTTTCAGCACACACACAAAAAAATGGAATTAAGTAAGCAACCCTTGGAAATAGGGTGAATAAATGCATATCAAATGTCAGTACTATTTGATCTTGAGTCATTTGCATAGATCCAGCAAGAAAGGACATTGGAAATTTAAAAATAGTTTAGGTGCAAACATTGCTATCTAAATTTCTCTAATTCAAAAGATGGTCGATTGAGTATCAACTAATAAAGCAGATAGTGAGGCCATCTTCTTCCAGGCAAAATTCTATGAGAAGATTATTTAATACACATATTTCCATAATTTCAACGTCCCTTTCCCTGAAATTATAATTTATATTAATGTCTGTTTCAATAAGTCAATAAGCAGTAGATGCTATGGTATAATATTACAGTGGTAGAAGTTAAAGAAAAAAAGGACAGGAAAAAAAATTAGCAATTTCTCCAGTGTAGAAGAGACCACACTATCTTGGCAACCAGACACCCGTGATGGGGGCTAGAAAAGGCCAATGATTTCTTCCCCAGCCCTGCTCGTCTCTGGGGCTGCAGTAGCATGGATGACTAGTTCGTGTTCTTCTTGGGTGATAAACTTTAGCATATTTCTTGGTGATAATGAGTGTTCAGGAAATGCAAGTGGATCTTAGTGCAAGGTGACTACCAGCATTTAATCAGCTGGGCTAACTAAGAGAGCACTGTATCTGAAGCACACAGGAAAAACGATTTGGCTCATGATACGTTTTGGATTAGTTACTATATTGTACTTGTGTATTCTTTTCTCTATCTCATAATATCTATTTTTCTGGAGTGTTGTGAAGATGATGTGAGATAATAATGTATATGAAAGAGCTTTATCAACTATTACAAGTTATGTTCTATGAAAATGTCAGGTTTTATAAACATTTGAGAAGACATCATGCTACAATAGAAACAGCAGGCACTTGGGTGCCACGCAGTCAGATTCAAATTCTCCCTACTACTATGCTAGGAGCAGCGGTGAGCATCGTAAAACCCTAGAAATACAGGTGAGTTCCTTTGTGTGACATGTGAGCCTGTTTCCTTGTCTATATAATGGAGATAGACAGTCCCCTTGAGGGTTTGTGAGGGTTGTGTGGAAAAACATATTTAAAGTACCTAATGGTATCAGGTACATAGTACATTCTCAATAAATCCTAGTCTTTATTCTTCTCCTATTGAAATATTTATTCTACCATTAATCTGAACAAAAATGGCAGTTTGAACTATTTTACAGTATTATATTTCTCTCTGATAACATAAAATTTCAAGACAATAGCTAAGCTCAATTACAACAGAACACATCTGAAGAAGCACATGAAATCATTAATAACTTCATAGAAAGTTGTCTTAAATGCTTTTTGGAGAGGCAGTAAATAAATGATACGCAAATAAATGAGTGAATGAATGAATGAATGAATAAACAGAAAATACTAATAATTTTATGATTTAATAGCTGATTTATGTCTTAAATGTTCTGGTTATAAGTACTATTAAAATTTTTAGGGAATTAGAATAAGCATAAATAAATGAAAATGCTAAAGGATATTAAACTGCTTAACCTAATTTTGTTGTATTTATTTGCATTCTGTTAATATCTTAAGAGGTTCCATAAAATTACCATAGAAAATGTAATTTACTGTTTATAATATAGAAAGCCTTGTAATACATGAAAAATGCACAATACTCAACCTGGCATATAATAAACAGGAGAAAATTAGAAATATTCAAAACACACAGCAAAATCTGGGAGTCTGTTCATCCACATAAATATTCACTGTGTAAATACTTTATCAAGTGAGGAGTTCTTCAATATTCATTCACAAATAATTATATCCTTTAATTAGTTTATTACAAATTTGTTTAAAAGAAAATTGAGAAAAAAATAACTAGGTATGTTTGGTAACCTAAAAAAAACCTAAACCAAAAGAACAAATAACATGCTGAATCAGGACCTCGGCTAGCACAAATAGTGCCTTTCTGTCAATTACCAAAGTGGAGGTGGAGGGGGAGGGAGGTGGGAATCACAGAGAAGTGCCTTCTGTGAGTGCCTAACTAGCAAAAAGACAGTCTCGGCGTGACAGAGAAAATACAAAAAGGTGCTCCTTTCTCCTAATTACAAGAGGTAAGTCTTGGGCAGCAGAGAGTGTGGAGAAAGAGTCTGGATTTCAGCCCCTGAACCTTCACTGGGGAGGGCACCAGCTGCACCAAGGTCTGCTGCAGCTCCATTTCCATTGCTGAAGCGGTAATACGAGAAAACATTAATTTATACTCCTTAGGACTCTTCAAACATTCTTTCTAGGACACCCTAGAGTCATCTGCCACAGCACCTAACTAAAGATGGCCAGTATTATCATTCAGGAATTTTATGAATAAAAAGACAGCTCTAGGATTTCCACGGGAGAATGAAAATTTGAAAATGTTTGTTTATAAATTGATCTTACTCTAGATTTTAGTGCAATTCTCACGGCTAGCAAGCATTCAGGGGCTGCAAATAAATCTTAAATAGCTGATAACTAATTTTTATTATCTTAAGTAGCAAGACAAGACTGTTGTAGTAGGTTTTTCTGCATTCACAAATCAAAGGAAAATAACTTTTCCCTATCTCCTTTCCCGGTGAGAAGGGTTCAGGGAAACTGAGCCTCAATCATAGGACCAGTTAGCAGTGGTCAGTGGAGCCAAGAAAGGAGAATCGGAGAGGCTGCATCTTAAGAGAGGTTGACCCTAAAGCATGGCAGAAAAATCAAACAAATTTTCTAATTAAGGAAACTGTGCAGAAGAAATGTACCTGAGCACAAAGATGGAGGGGCAGAGACAGACCAGAGTCCACGGGATGAAGCAGAGCCTGGAGTATTCTTGAAACTGAGGAAGCACTCAGTGCCCACACCTGAAAGGTTCCTGCAGTGGCAGCAGTGTGGCAGAGGTGTCCCAGATGCCTCAATGCCTAAAGTTTACCGGCCTTAAACTGGTACTTTGGGTCATAAAATCTTTTAGGGGTAATGGAGTAGTGGCCCTGTGTTCCTTTTCCATCCCTGGCCTTTTCTCTTCTCTCTTTTTTTGGTGTGTATAATAAAGTATTGATGATAATTCCTTTTGAGATGGAGTCTTTTAATACTTGAATTACTCTTGGCTTGCAATTTAACGTAGCTCCCAAGGAGAATTCCTTTGGGTCATCTCTGTGCCCAACGGAGGAAGGATAAAAAGTCTCCAAATAGGATAACTTTGCAATATTTCTGTTGCAGACCATCTTATAGCCATAGTAATAGGTAATGAATCCATTCTCTAGTGTATCCCAAACAACACCAGAAAATTAATATAGCAATACAGAGGTACCTAATTTATATCTGGAGAATAATTTAGACATTGAGAAACAGTGCTTCAAGTATATTACCATTTTTCAGACACTGAATATATCTGTATTATTCTATAGATTGATGAGGAAGTAAGGCTAAAAATTAGGCAAAATAAGGGGCTATCTATATGATATAATTTCAAGGAGTTCAAGCAGTAGTTTCCTTCATGGCTGACGTACTAGCTCACGAGAGCCGACTGTACTCAATTCTCCTTCCGAGTTCAGTGACGTTAAGTCGGGACCTTGAAATTGGCCATAGCAGGAGTGTTTACATCACTAACCTTGGCACACACCACAAATCAGGGCTTTGTTTTCTTTTCCCTGGAGAGAAAACTACCCACACACCACTGGTCCTTCAACAGGAGCCCAAGGACAGGAAAAACAACATTCAAAAGTTCCCAATTCAGTAAGTTTTTTTCAAAGTGATCATGGGTGATGAAAAAGCTGTGAATATAAATGTCTCTGATTTTAGTACTCTGCTCACAGTAGGAAGCAAACTATCCAATTGTTGTTAAGACTAATTTGACAGTAAAACATGAATTTGAGGTCTTATGACCCTCATTTTGCTGGAATGGGAGTTTGCTCTATATGTTCATTGACTCTATTAAGAGAGGAGTATTTGGTGGCTATTGTCATTCTGTTATCCCTACTTTGCATTGCATTTTTCATAAAAAATTACTAGGCTAATGACTATATTAATAATATAGTCATAACGACATATTGTGTGAAAATGACTCATTAGTCTCCATTGAAATGTAACTAAGACAGAAGGCAGTAATCCACTTAAACAGGTAAAACGTGCCATTTCAGTTTTGCCTGAACAAAACAAGGAGAAATGTTCCTTTGGCAATGGAAATATTTCATCTTACAGTATACTCCCTTTCAAATGAACCTACATTTTCATTTAAAACCACGTGAAATTGCTACCTTTTCATTAGCCTAGGATGAGCAACAATTTGCCAGTTAATTCACAAACTTGTGTCTCAGGATTTACTTCTGTGTAATATTTCCCACAACGAAAATGGGCTAAAGAGCATTTAGAAGTGCCAACTACTTAATTTCCATTCTAATTTAGGGGTCTATGTCTTTTCCAAAGGAATTAATGAAACTCCAATAATAATTTCTATCTCTATTCTCAGAATGCATCAGCAAGAGAAGATAGGGCTATCTCCAAAAAAACAAAAAAAGAAAAAAAATATACATACACACACACAAAAGAAAGACAAAGAATAAAAGAAAAAGAAAATGAATAATAAAAAAAAATGAGCCTTAAAGCAACATAAAAGCCATGTACCTGCTCAATCCAAAAAGCAAAGCTGTTGAAGAGGGAGCCTGATCATCAGTCTAGCTACAAATAGTCAGTAAGCAGCTAAGAGTTCAGGCTCCGCGTTATTCATCCTTGTGCTTTTTGGACTCCTGAGAGTCTGTAAGCAGGGCTGTATGTACAGCCTAAACACACTAAGGGAACAAACAACATTAATTGGCTTTGGTATGCTGACACATGTAGGGCAGTCCATACTTACTTTCTGAAGAGGTAGCTCTTGTAGATCAAATTTAGACTTAGTCTGCAAGTTTAAAGTCATGCTTCTGCCTGCATGCATTGCTGAAATACCTCCATAGGGCAGCATGCCAAGGTTAACTGTGTTGTGTTTGTAAGCAGCATTCTGAGTAGAGGAAATAATCATGTGACAGGGTGTGAACACATGCTCCACAAACTGATTATTACATGAACATGTTTCAATTTATAACATTTAACTTTAAGCAGGCAAACAGTAACTTCCTTTTTTAAACATGCACTTGATCAGACAGAAGCATACAGTAAGCAGTGTTAGTTATGCACATAATGAGTACCATCCAAAACTACAGAAAAGACAAAAAGCAAAGATACATTCTGTTTACATTTGCTGCTAAATCTCATATTTCATGATGGTAGTGACTCTGGACAAATGTTGTTCATCTGTGGTCATGTATGAACTTAAAAACGTCAAACAGTGAGGTTTTAAACTTTGTCAGCTGCAAATCTCATGGTCTCTTTCACATTGTGACATCATCACATACAAAAGACAAATACCAGATTCTAATTCCGCCTTATTACTAACACCCTGCAATGTGAAAGCCAAAATCAGTCTGGAGGCAGAATTGCAGCAACTCAGTAAAAGAGCTGGTCAAAAAAATCCTTCAATCTGACCGTTGGCTGATTGAATTTACTGATTAATTTAGTTAAACCAGTCAAGTTGTATGTGGATCCAAATATTCTAATTTTTGTTTCTTAAAAATTACATTTTAAACTAGAGAAATTCATAATGAAACTAAAGGAATCATAATTTGAACTATTAGTGCTGTTTATCTAATATACCTAAATACCTATGAACACTCTGGTGATTTTGCATAGTGGCTACCCTTCAACAGGCATATCTAAAGTTATTCCAAGTGCCTGATAGATACTTAATTTTCTTCTAGAGAACTTCATCTAAAAATTAAAACGTTTTCGATGTCCTGTCATCAAATAGTTTCCATCAGTACAACCTCCACTTTCCACCTATCCTAGAAATGTAATAATTGACAGCTTTTGGGCCCTTTAAGTAATTCTCTTCTTTTGGAAAAAAAAAAACTACAGAAGTTAACTTAGCACACTTTCTAAAAACTGAATATTATTGGACATTAACAGTGGGCAGCTATTCTATTCTGAGGGTGTTATTTGCAAAGTAATGATTTTTAGCATCAAAGTTTCACTGAACTCAACTGAAAGACAATTATACTGATGGTGTGCTCGTCTACCAATCATATTGTTTATGAATCTCTGATGATTTCATCCAGAGATTTTTGCTGTCACCATGTCAAAATTGAAAAGGACAGTGAACATTTCAATCTAGCACTTGAATTATTCCTTAAGGTTTAAAATTACTCCCACCTAGTGCTCTCTTAGCTCCTATGAAAGAGTAGCAGCCGCAGACATATGGGTTCATGTGTTTTGAATTCTCTCATTCACAGTGGGGCTCTGTAGTGGAAGCTTGAGCCTTGAGGTTAAACTAAAGGAGAAAACAGGCATCTTTTATTGAGGGCAGTGCTTGCAGCTGCCTCTCCAAGGTCAATACCAAGGGGGATCTTTAACTGAGATTATGTTCGGCTGCTAAGCTTATCCAATGTCCAGACTTCTAGGCAGTTCTCTTTTATGAGGAGTGGACAAAGATCTTGTAGTTTCTAGCGTAAGTATTTGATTTCCAGGGTTCAAATTGCTCAACTAAATCTTCCCGGGAAGGAAGCACATCACGTCTCTGGTGCAGTCTGACTTTGGACAGAATGTCAAGTAGCACAGTGATGTCAAAGCCAGTTTTACGTAACAAGTCTGTGCTCAGTACCCTGCATTCATCTTCCGGAGTAGCTGGGAAGTTTTAAGTAAGAGACAGCCTGAGTAGCTCAGTAACTCAATTGGGAGGGGGAAAGAAACGTTACTCCGATAACTCAAGAGGAAGAGCCTCCAGGGTCCGATGGCTTGAAGCAATACTCTAAGGTAATTTAATTTCTTGGAATTAAATGAGAAGCTATTGAATATACATTGAAATTGCTCTGAAAAATGAAAGACAGACTGAGGGAATTATAAACAAACAGGGGATTCGTGGAAACTAATTCAAAAGGGAAGTATTGTCACAGTAATGGAAAATATACACAAGTTTACTTTTCTTTATCTGGATCTGGGGCAGGCAGGGCCTCTAGACTTCTGCTGATCCAATGCCCCTCCCCGAGTCCTATTTTCCTCCTTCCAAATTCCTGCTCCAACTAGAGGAGTCACCTACTTTTCAATAGCTTTGATCAAAGGGGAGGAACCATTTACCTGGGAAACTAGTAAATACATGATGGTACCAAAGGCTTAGAATTTTGTCTTTTCTTTCTCATGCTTTGTTTTCACTCACTCTTCTGTTGCCTCAAATTACTAGTCATTGTACATATGCTCCAAAAAGCTTCTTAGAACCTTTCTTGACTAGTTCATCTTACCCTGTTACGTATGGTCGTGTCTACACGAGGCCAGAGTTCCCAAACTGTACTGTATTATTTGGCCCCAAATATTTTCGCCCTCCAAGTTATCTGTCTACATGGAGGGTATAACTTGAGGTAAGGCATGGTGACAACCGACCAGGTGTCTCCCACTGACAGCCAGTCATGAGGCTTTGATGAGGCTCCCTTCAATGGGACTGAGCACACCTATTTGAAACAGACATTCTGATGAAATATTTTGCAAGGCAGAACCAATTTCCACATTGAGAAACTAACACCCACACCCACATTTATTAGTTCACTCTTTCCTTAAAAAATAATTGTTTCCTTGTCATGTAGACACGACCTACAAACAATATAATGATTTAAAAGGAATACACCTGAAAACACAAAATTCAGTATTAAAGAAATATATAATAAATGCAGTGACCTGTGCTTTTAGCAGGACACCAAATAAAATAATAAAACTATTGAGTGAAACATTCTAATGGTATATTATTACCTTGATCCCCAATTTACACTGAGCATTTACACCCCAGAAAATGAGAACAAAAGGCCCTATTTTCACAGAAAGGACCCTTAAGATTCTAAGGTCCGTGCAGAGCACACAATGCCCTCTGCACCAGAGCCAGAGCGTGCACTTGATGACGGTGGGCAATTGATCAGAGTCCTAGAAAATGAAATATCAGGTTTCTCTTAGAGAGAGATGAATAAGGCAACAAAAAGTGATTCTAGGCTTTATACAATTTGTTTTTTTACTCTCCTCAATCACTATGCATTCCATGCTTTGTGCCTCAATTTTTAACTGAATTGGGATTAATTTCCTTTTTTTTGCTCCAATATACGCACTAATTTGTACATTTGTAGTCTTCATAAAGACATCATCTATTTTTGTTGTCTGTAGTATGATTTGAATTTAAACATTTCTTTCTATATAAAAACCCACACTCTAAATGGCAGGATTTTTATTAAATAAAGTAATGTGTAGGAGGGCATTCAATCTGCTTATTTTATTTTTCTGTTTCTTGCTGGGAAGATTATTGCTCATTAGAAGTAATAACTTTAGTAGTCCCATAGCAGTAACTATATGCAAATCTTATAAACAAATTAAACCTGACTTTAATATAAGTGAGTCTGTGCAGAAAGAGGCAAAATACTCACTTTTTATAGATTCAATAAAAATCATACTCTTTAGGTTACTACAGAACCGTTCTGTGTCCTAGGAGAGGCATTTTGCCTTAACGGCTGGAAAGCAATTGAAGCACCATCTCGCATAATAGAATCGAATTCTTTCTTACTAACAATATTCAGGTTAGATTTGGTAAATAATTCACCTAACAGGTTATGGACTCTCGAAGAGCATTAAACAGCATCCATAAAAAACTCTTATGATCAATTTCCCCACAATATAAAGATAAATAAAATGCTGACCGTCTATTCATTCATGTTGTTCATGCTTCACTACATGTGCTTAGAAATGCCAATAAAGGAAAACTAAAGGCAGGAGGGATATTCTTACAGAGAAATGCCAAACATACCCTGTCTAACCTTCTAGCTTCTATATGTCTAAGCAGCTGTTGTCTCCAGTCTGCAGGCATTTTACCACAGCTCTCCTCTCCCTTCACAGGAGTAGGCCTCGTCTTTATATCACTGTTATCTGATGGCTTGTCACCATAGTTACCCAAGTTATAGTCAGATGGTATTTTTTCCAAAAGAGCTGCCATAGTAGGCCTAGCTGAAACTGGCCTGGTTTGGGAGGCACCGTAACTCTCTGTACTGTAGCTTCTTGCAGACAATGGCCTCCTCTGGGTAAGGTTTTTAACTGGAAAACTTCCCGCCTGAGCTTTCACTTCTTGATATGAAGGGTGTTCATCTTCATACCTGCCATTCCTTTTCAGGAACTGGGACTCAGTCACTGAAACGCTGCCTTGGCGATCCGGACCGCCCCTATACGGAGGCCGGCCGTACCTATCACTCGGAGGCAGCTCATGAGGTTCGCTGACCCTCCGAAACATGGCCATCTCCGTGGAGCTCGCCAGGGAGTCGGCTCTTCTCAAGAAGCCTGCCCTAGCACCTTGGCTTGCAAACTGGGCGTTCACCACAGCATCCTCATTGACAGATGGCTGGGAAAAGGAGAACATCTGCTCCATGGGTGGGTATCCTCTGTAAGCTCTGGGACTAACCAAATCCTTGGCAAGGTTTTTGCCGGTCTGTTGCACGTACTCAGAATTGTGTTGAAAAGGGGGCGGTATCCTCTTTTCGGCTTTAACTTCCACTGCTCCTTGGGGATTGAAGCTTTGGTCAAACTGATAGACTTTTTTTGTCATGGAAGCTTTTTGTTGTTGCGGGCCTTTACTACCTCCGTAAGTGAGCATCTCGTCATCCAGCATTGGGACTGACTGACTTCGAGACATACTGGACATACCGTGCTCCGGTCCCAGCATTTTATCTGGTCGTTCATGGCTTCCTAAGTGTTCACTTCCAGAAGCATAGTTCTCTAATGGTATATTATAAACCTTGTATGTACCAATGTCAATCTCATCGATACTCTGTGACTTTTTGAATTTATTGGACTTGATATCTTTCATTAGTGGGGAAAGCCTCTCTGTGCTTTTGCTAATGGAAATAACACCTTTGGAAGATTCTGGGCGGCAGTGGATTTGAGAAAAGACATTACTAAGACTCCTGTTGGGATTGGAATCATGATATTCCCACGGTACTCCTGGAGAGAAGGGGCTAGGTATTTCAGCAGATTCTTTTATGTGTTCTTTCCTTTCAGGCAATGGGCTGGTGGTAGGGGTTGTCTCTAATTTGGAAGGGAAAGCGGTCCTGTCTTCAAAAGGACTAGGGGTTCTGGTCCAATTCTGCCAAGGATTGGAAGGAGGCACTTCTGTTTCTGGTGTGTGTCTGTGTGTAGACTGCTCAAGTTCCAAGGGAACACCAACAATCCTATCCTGCCTAATCAAAGGCCTGCGTCCGTGAGAAGATGTGCTTCTAGATTTCGAATTTAAGAGAGCATTATTGTCGGCATTCTCTCCTGTGGTCTCCTCTGCAACAAACCCTGTGTTGTCATAATGTGAGCCATCAGTCCAGTTGTCAGTGAAAGCGTCACTCATCGGCAGCCGGTCAGGACGCTGGGGTAGGTTCCCTGGGGGAACAGCCTCCCGCTGGCTGAGTAATGGCTTTGAATCAAGGGGCTGTGGGAAAGACTGTGCAATCCTGTGAACACAACAGGAAGGAGAAATATGAAAATGTGGAAGAGCTGGGGTTTTACCAGAAAGAGAATAAGCAGCCAAGAATGCCACAATCCTTTGTTTAACTGACTAGTCATCCATGCTTATGATTATGGTAGCATTATTATTTTATGTCCACAAAAATCCACCCCTTTACCCAGCTCTAACTTTTATTTCTTCCTAGTAATCATCACCTTCTAACATGTTACATAATTTACTTACCTATTATATTTATTGCGTATTTTCTTGTGTCCTCTGCTAGAATGTAAACTCATGAGGGCAGAGATTTTTTCTCTTTGGGCCTAGCATAGTGCCTGGCATATTGTAGGTATTAAATACATATTTGTTGAATGAATGAATAAAAGAAAAAATATATAGGCCTTCAGTAATGATCTGGAAACCTGTTTGATAAGTGGGTTCACCTAACTCCTGGTCCCCATCCCTGGAATTTCTGATTTAGCACATTTCCAAACTATTGTTTAAGAGTGCCTTTCTTATGAACTCTTGGTATATCTAAAGAACCCAAATTGTCTTCAAATAATGTTTATTTGAAGGCCAAATACTGAAGACATTAAATCCACTGTATAGGGAACACATTCATGTATCTTTTTCTAGAATGCAAATTATATTATGACTTTTGGTCATTGGCAAGTTTACAACAGTGATCATAGTATCTCTAGAAGATGCTCCTTTATCTAAGTTTATTCTAAACCATTTGCACACTAAGAATATTGAATTATTCATCTCTTATCAGTGAGAGAAAGACTTCTAAGTGCTTTTGCTGATTAAAAAAAGTAACTTTAGAAAGTATCTTCCAAAAGTACCTAAACTAACCTCAGCTTATATCACAATTATATATCACAAATAATGAATTTATAAACTGAAAGAGTTAAGACTTTTGTCATGGGTATTAATGAACAGAAATAGTTATTCATTAATTACCAAAGAATATATTACTAACAGCAGTGATATTATCAGTAAAATATGAATAAAAGTCATTTCTGCCTATATTGTATGAGGATTTTGATCTGTTATTTGCAGGGTAAAACACAGCAACAAGTTACGAAGCAAGGGCATCAGAACTGGGCAAATACTACCTCATTGAGTCACTTTATTGCACTCCGTAGCTTTTGTTTTTTCATCTGTAAACGGAGGTAATATTGAGTAGGAGCCATTTGGGAAAGATTAAATACTTTTACTTACATCCTAACTGTTCCAGGTGGTGATAAAATGTTGATGATGATGATGATGATAGCAATAAAAAATTCATTGAATATTTACTTTGTGTTAGGCACACAAGTGCTTTCCATGCATCTTACTTTAACCCATAACACCCTTTTGGATGGAGGAATGCTCAAATGTGTCATAAATAAGTATTGGGCAAACACAATTTTTCATTTTTATAACTTTTTGTCCTATCGCCTCCACCTGTTAATCTCCTACCATCTCTCCCTTAAGCAATGGTTTTGCTGCGTAAGATGGATCCATCCACTCTTGGAATCCCAGGAGGACTAAATTTGCTTACCTGCTCCCTTCTGTCTTCTACATCACTCAGGTGCTGAATACAATTCCAAAATTAAGATTTCATTTTTTTAAAAAGTTGCTGAAAATAAGCATTTGGGAACAGAAAAGAGGGAATTCTAAACACACCTGTTACCCCACAAAGAATTATGTACTGCGTCTTTAGCGGTTGTCTGCAAGGACCCCACTTTAACCCGGGTGTTAGAGGATGCTGAGGAAGCCTGGGAAGGCGAGTAGTCTGAGTAAGTGCCTGAGGAAACACTGTTATTCAGACAGTGAGTCTTGTCAACTTCAGACTCATCAGTTGATTCTGAAATGTAAAGGGGAAAATATTATAATGCTACGAACACCGACAATTATAAACACAGAAAAGGAAGTATGAAAAACAGCATATCGATTAATATTAGAAATACATATTTGTAAAATATTTCTATAGACTATGGTGTATCAGAATTTACAACTGGTGACTCATCATGCACATGCATTTGGGGCATATTTTCCACACCAGGTTCACAGTTACCTTTTTTGTCCTTCCCTAGCAGAACAAGTTTGGGTGGGTACAGAGGGGTCTCAGCTAATGAAGGGTGAAGTTCCCCAATCCTCATTTCATTAGCTGGATGAACAAAAGAATCCTGAGAGATATAATAATACAGGACAAGGAAAGTAAACATTTAAACAATGGTTAACCACGATGGCAGTATCTTTATTTGGCTCAGATTTAAAGGTGGGGCTCTAAAATTTAGATCACTGTGGAGCACCAGGAGAAGTGAATCGTATGTTTCTCTGAGGTAAGCACTAAAATGTTTTGTTTTTTAATTTAAACGAGTCCATCTATTCACAAGACATTTTTGGGATGTTGTTTATATGCCTGGCACTGTGCAAAGAACTGTGGAGTTTCCAAAGAAAGACAAAATGTCACCCATGCCCTCGGGGGGTTTACAATAGTTCATTGTAACACAGGACCGAAGTATGATAAGCCATATATGAGCAATATGATACATACAAATGTATGGTATATACAAATGTAAGAGTTCTAAGGGGTGAACTCTCTTTAGAGTTCTAAAAGGAAAGTATATCACTGACCAACTAGATTTTTTTTGAATCCTTAGCCATATTAATGCACAACTGGGTCCTATAAGTCCTGCTTCGACTGCTCATCACCCTCTTAATTCATACTGTTTCCCGAGTGATCTCAATTTCTTTAGTTCTACCATGCCTTCTTCCTAAGGGTTTTAAGTTTTCTTGTGATCAGTCTAGTCTGCTAAATCTTCATTCTAAATCCATTCATTGAGTGTAATGAGCAACACTGGTACAAGAATATAACTTCAAGGGCTGGCCTGGTGGCGTAGTGGTTAAGTTCACTCACTCCACTTTGGCGGCCCAGGGTTCGCGGGTTCGGATCCTGGGCGTGGACATATGCATCTCTCATCAAGCCGTGCTGAGACGGTGTCCCACATACAAAATAGAGGAGGATTAGCATAGATGTTAACTTACTGACAATCTTCCTCAAGCAAAAAGAGGAAGATTGGCAACAGATGTTAGCTCAGGGCCAATCTTTCTCACCAAAAAAAAGAATATAACTTCATAATGACAAATGAACATGCAAAAAACCCCGTGAATTTTATACTTCTACAATTCAAATTATTATTCCAAGTTAACTTGGGAGTGGGAGAGCATTAGGGATGGCAAAAATACCAAATTCTCACTTTCTTCTAGATCTAAAAATGTCTCATCTATGCCCGTAAGTAGTGATATAAATTTATGAACAGCAGTTATCTTTATGTCTTTTTTATTAACCTTTAGAAATTTGAATTTAAAGAATTTTCAGTTTTTTCACTCATTAGTACTTGTTAGTTTGGAACATTAATGTAATGCATATAGAAATATTCTGTTAAATCAGAGAGAGAATATACTTGAGGACCAAAATATAATAAATAAAATCAGTCCCGCCTTATAACTAATTGGTTGGTATAATCAAACAGAAACTCTTATTATAAATTTATTGTGCTGCCTCCTGGTGAGCTCAGCTGCGAGCACATTAGTGCCTTAAAACGCAGTATCAAATTTGAAGAGGGGTAGGAAAGAGGGGGATTGATGGAAATTCTGGAGATGAAGAGGGAAGTCTGTGTTTTTGTGGATTTTGAAAGTTATTTCAAAGGTTTAGCATAAGAAACTTATGATAAAGTTTTAAGTTGACAGAATACAGAATAAAAGCCTTTACTCATCTTTGAAGAAATGTGTAAGTAGAACAGGTGCAAGTTTGATAAATGGTACCATGAAAGGCAGAAAATATGTTAAGACTTTCAAAAAGATTTCAGGAACAAGGTGGCATATTTCTGTTTTCTTCCTGCTTTACCAATTATTAATCAGGTTACCTTGGGGAAGTCAGTGTACCTCTCTAGATCTTACTCAATTCATCAATCAAATGAAGGTAATAGATAAAAGGAATTAGTGAAAATTTCTGTCTAGTACTAACATTCGATAAATCTAACTTTTTCATTGAAATAGTATTTTAAAAAGGAAATATTCCTATGACAATATAGAAGTATAGGCATTTTGCTTTAGTCAAAAAAAACAAAACAAATAGTTGTACAAGCACAGAAATGTAAATATAGTTAAAGGTTTCACGATTTTTTTTCTTTATGCCTTATGCATTCATACTCAAGTTTTGTATGTACAGATCAAACTTTCACACTGGTATCCCAAAATTGTGACCGGAGCTTTGCACGGTAGCTGTGGTCTGGCTCAGATTCAAGTCTCTGTGGCCCTGGCCAATAATTAAAAAAAAAGCCCTAGCAACTAGGAAGAGAGTATGCTATCAGCTAATCGTGAACTTGCATCACTTCTCTAGAGTTCTGTAGCCCTCCACCTAGCATAACACTACTGAGGCAAGAATAATGGATTTGCACTGATCCAGTTAGACTCTCTTATCTGCAGGAGTAAAAAGATGATGCTGATGAAGATGATGATGGCCAGCAGTTACAGAGAATGTATTGCATGTCTGCTACTGTGCTATTATGCGAAACACTTTATATTATCCCTGTTGTTTATTTAAAAGATAATCTTTTATTTTTATTTGGTATTTCTAAGTTACCTATTAGCATCATCTTTGTTTCACAGGTAAGGCAATGGAACCTCAGAGAAGTCATAATTGCAAGTGAGAAGCTTAGTAGGTGGTAGAGCCAGGATTGGAACTAGGATCTGTCGTACTTGAAGGCCTTCTGTGTGATACTGTAGGTGCTATATTATCTACGCTAAGAAGAGTTCTCGTCTACAATCCACCTCCACAGAAAAAAGTTAACTGTCCAACAAAGGAAATTACTCATTGACTTTGTCTCTATAAATTCTTTTATAAATAGGCTGGAGGAATCAAGTTCATGCTGAAAAAGTGGGTGAAGCTTTTGGGACTACGTCTACAGGTGAAGACAGTGGAAGTTACTGGCAGGGAATCACATTTAGTGGAGACTCCATTATAAGTACATTGAACTGTGTGTCCTTCCGGTGAGGAGACAGAGCGGGAGGGGAAAGAAAAGGTAAACTTCCTTTTTTTACCCCGTTGCCCTTCCACTGTTCAAACTAAATCTTTGCTGCTGCTGCTGCTGTAGTGAAAGGGAGCCTACAAGAGAAATCAAAGGGGGAAACATGCTTGTGTCTGAGCTTTTGAGAGTCCAGGTCTAGTATTAATAATAGCATTTAAGGACGTTTTTAAGGGTAGTTGACTGTCCTCTGTCACTAGGAGAAAGATGTGGTTTCTCTGTAGACAGAAATTGTGCTGAGTCTCCTAGCAAAGGGAAAGTGCAGGGCCATTATGAACGTGACGGACGTGGTGAACATGTACCCATTCAGAAATTTTCTTTAATGCAGGGTAGTGACGCACAGAAGGATTAAAAGAGGATGGGGCAGGGTTAGCACATCATTCTCTTGTTGGGGGGAGGGAATTATCATTTGTGGTAGCCTTCCTCTGTGCCAAGAACTGTGCTTGGAGCTACATAAAATACTCCACAAAAACTCTGAATGTTTTAAAGGCAAGGAAACCAAGTCTCAGAAAGATTTCCCCGACTTGTCAAGGTCATATAATTGGTAACAGGGTAGATTCAAAATTTGCATTCATGTCCTCTAGACTTCAAAGGCTTTCTGTCTTTTCTCAGACTGTGCTCTGAGGCACCCACAGTGCTGTTGCTAAATCACAGGGATACCTGGGTTATTTTAGATATCTGAAGGAAACAAAGCAATACTTGGCTTCAGTCAGACACTGTGTGAACTGCTACCTCCAGGTAGCTCTCAGGGTCAACATTAGATAGTACATTCCTTTTGATGAGAATCTTTGTGAAGCTGGGTTTTTGGTGGTTGCTGTGATCAAAAATCAAGTGCCACTTGAAAATCAACATGAAACAGAAATTAGAGTTGTAGTGGCCAATAAGATTCCAAGGTTTGAGAAGGCAGGCAGTGTGTGATAGGTGCACACATTCCATTAATAAGTAGTTTTGGTTATTTAAAAATGAAATGAAAATATTATTTTCTCTTTCAATTTATGTGTATTATTTTTCAAATAATGTCTAAGTAGGGCATAAATAATTACTGAGTTATTCAGACCTAACTACTTAATAAATGGAACTGTTAGGTATTTCTTTTGGTCTAGGGTCCTTGTAACAAAATTACTAAGACACTAAAGGCATTTGTATACGAAGAGTTTATGAACCTCAAGCCTTTACTTATTTTATGTTATAGCTTTATTCACTGTACCATTCTCTTTCCTTCTGTCCTTTTTCCCTGCTTTCCTTGCTCCACAATAATCTCCATCATAATATTTTACCTTTACTCATAATATTATATTAATGTATTAATATATATAATATATTAGATCATCAGAGTTAAGACGGATTTCTTTTTATTGGCCATATGGTAGATTGTTGTTAAAATACATGTTATTCAACATTGCAGGTGATAAAATGTGGATAGGAATGGCAGCCAAAGCTCAATTAATCATTAATTCAACAAAAATCCAGAGAAATTCTCCTTGCTTTCAGTGAACTTCTAATTGGATGGAAAGACAGACATGTTACCATAGTCAAAACAGTAAACTGTATCAGTCATTCAGTTATTCAACAGAAAGTAACTGGGCTCCTTCTCTGCTCTGGGCACTGTGCCGGACACTGGGAGGACAATGGTGGACAAGACAGACACGGTCCCTGCTCTCGTGAAGCTCACAAGCTGAAGTTAATAAACAAGAAAATCAAAAAGGTTTTCATTACATTTGATGCTAAGATACAGTGTGATGTGATAGAGAAAATCAGAGGGTCCTTACCCATTAGGGCGATCACGGAAGGGCTTCCTGTTGAGATAAACTTTAAGCTGAAACTTGAAGAATGAGGAAGTGCTAGCCATATAAAGAACTGGGTGTTAAAGACTGAATGTTTGTGTCCCCCCAAAATTCTTATGTTGAAATCTATCTGATGGTACTTGGAGGTTGGACTTTTGGGTAGTGATTAGGTCATGAGGGTGGAGGCCTCATGAATGAGATTAGTGCCCTTATAAAAGAGACCCAGAGAGCTCCCTGGCCCCTTCCAACATATGAGGTCACAGCGAGAAGGCAGCCATCTGTGAACCAGGAAGTGGGCCCTCACTGGACACTGAATCTCCTGGCGCCTTGATCTTGGACTTCCCAGGCTCCAGAACTGTGAGAAATGATTTTGCCTTTAGTGACTGAGGGACCAATAGCCAGCACCTGGCTATAACTGTATACTAACCCCTGATATCTTTGGGCCTTTGAAAGTTTGATTTTAAGTCTGTTGAGCATTGATTTTTACATACAAATAAAATCCGGCTTCTTAAAAAAATGTTTTTGTTTATAAGCCCCCCAATCTATGCTATTCTATTATAGTAGCCCAAACGACTAAGATGCTGGGGAAAGAGCAAACGCAAACTCCACAAGGCAAGGATAAAGGAAAAGAAGAGCAGAAGGGAAGCTCTGCGTCCCCCGTTTTCCTTGTTCATATGGCTCTCCTGGTCATATTCTCTATCTAGGATAAGAGATGCTACAATTCTTGACAGACGGTTGGCTAATAGAAAGTGATCAAGCAATGCTGATTTCCCTTTCCTTTTCCCTCTTCCCTGCTGCAGTTGTAATCTATTTACCTTGTTTTGTCTTTCTGTTCTCTGCCTCTGGTTCTGTGTACCTCTATTCTTGGTTTTCTCTTGGTTTTCCATATTTAACCACATGGATCACTATATCACAGCATGTGATACCCTCCTCCACATTCTTGGCAGTGAACTAAATAGCAATGACTCAAAAATAGTATACATTTGAAAAACATATAATTAAAATGTGTAATATACACTTATCAGATAGTCACTTGGTTATTTGTATTTATTGTATCTGGAAGTTGAATAAATGGAGTATGGCCCTTTAATTCAGATGCAGCAGTTTGAGACAAGAGGATGATATAGAAAGCAACAGCTGCTCCTTTCTCTAGGATGGCTACAAGTTGTGGAAAGGAGACCTAGAATTTCAATTTTAGAAACAGTATTGCTGTTACCAGTGCAATTTTAATTCAAGAGGAGAAGCCAGCAGAAGAAGAGAACTAAGAAAGGGTGGGGAAATCACAGAAATAAATATAAAGCTGAAGGTTAAGCTTCAATCTTAGCCCTATTTAGTTTGGCTACTCCAGCTAATTAAGAAGCTTAGATAGGCAATGCAAAGCCACTGCAGCGTTTTCAAGGAGGGCAGAATTTTTTAGAAAGATCGTTAGCAAAGCACTCAACGTAAACCAAAAAGTTGCCAGGTTTAGAGCAAGGCAGGACAGAGTTGAGGGCCTGAGGAGATGGATGAGATGCACTTAGAGGAAAATGTAGAGGCTTTGGTGATTGAAGGGGGAGTGGAGAGAAAGATGGAAAAAGAAATTAGGATACCTCCCAAATCCCCAGTTTGAGTGAACTGGTAGATAATGATGCCAGCAGAGACCGAGACTAGGAATACAGGAGCTCAAGCAAGTTTGTGGAGGAAATATTAAATTTAATTTTGGACTTGTTAAGCTTGAATTGCTTGTGGAACAATTTTAAGATTTTTCTCCATTATTATTGTGAAATTCATGGCCCAACCCAACTTTTTCTTGTTTCACCTATCCCATCTCTGTATTAAGCAATTTTAAGATCTACTTATTTTGTAGTAAAGTTACTCAATTTATGGGGCATCATGACCTCATAGCTATTTTGACATTCAATTATGATTACATGAGATTTAAATATAAAGTGTATGTGTATTTAGTTCGTACTCATTAAATGCCAATTTTCTTTCTTTTTATATTATTATAGAATCTTAGAGACAAAAGAAAAGGTTGTTGCTTTGCTATAGCATATCTGTAATATTTTGGAAATGAAAGAATATAATAATACTGGTTTTATAAGCAGAAGGGAAAAAGCAATGAAAGTGAGTAATTATTTAAATTTTCTTCCCTAGTTATCCAGCTGTCTTCTTTTCTGGAGCAGGCTGGTACCTCCACTGGGAGATGTGCACGCACACCATGCTTATTTTCGCTCAAGCTTTTCCCTTTGCCTGGAATGCCTTCCTGTCTTTTTGACTTTAAAAGAGTCGTCCAATCTTTAAAATGCAGTTCAACCTTAAACTGTTTCACATAACTTTTTAACTAATTGGCAATGATTACTTCTCTCCAATTTCATAGAGCATTATATTCTGTATCACACATTCAACTACGTGATCATATTTTATATAAAATGTTCTCTAATCACGTCATCTGTGTTATGTTTACCTGGCTAGGCTCTAAATTATTTGGGGACTATGCACACATTTTATATTTCTTTTCTCTCTCTCACAGTGTTTAGCACAGTGCTAAATATGCAGTTGGTGTTTAATCAATGCAACAAATTGATGCTCTGAAGTGCAGATTTGTAAAAGAGTTTTGCTAATTTAGATTGTTGAGAAGCAGGTTTAGGAATTTCTTGATGTACTCATACCGATTATGTTTCTAATGAAGACAGAAAGGTGATCATCAAATTAGCTGAAGAGTAGATGAGATAGTACAGAGGTGGCATAAATGTAGTTGAATTCTTTTCAGACCACACAAATTGATAAAGATAAATATCTAATTCATTCCAAAATATAGGAATTAAGCTTCACATTACTAGATTCCGTAAAGCTCAATTTCAAAATTATCTCTTTTTTTGTTGTTTATAGTAGTGTTTCTTAAAAAGGCTGTAACCCAAGCACAAAATTATTAAAAAAAGAAAAAAGTTGGCTCTAAATTTGATTGGGAATTATACTGAGATTTGCAGAATAAAAAAAGTTTTCATTTAGTCTTTTCTAATGACTCATACAACACAAGTTTGGGGTAGCCAAAGGAATATCATGAAAATGATGTAATACACTTACTGGCCAGGCCTCGCTGGGTGAGTGAATTATTACTTCTGTGTATATTGGAACTTCTGGAGCTGTATTAATGACTTTAAGACATGTGGTTGTCATTTATCTGTGATTTATTAAATGCAACCCTCATAGTTTGAAAGAGTAGAGAAAAAAATATATTTTATATTTATATTTTAGGAGAAAAATGCACTTATCAAGGAAGACCTATTCAGTTAAAAAAAACATTATTTAATAATTCCAAAAAATCCAAACCACACTGGCAATTACCAATAACCTTGAAATACCTCCACTGTAATCTCCTTTGGAGCTACAGGCCACTTGTGTTCATATTTTTCTTTCACAGTTTGCTCCGTGTTAGCAGTTGGATTTGAATTCTCAACACGCACTCCATGGCTTGGTTTACCCACCAGATTTTGAACAGATTTTACCATGTTCTTTAAATCCTCAGGGTAAGGAGTTGGATATCGTTTTAGGTTTATTTCAACCTAGAAGTTTATAAAAAGAAATTTAACACAAAAATACCTTCAGCAGCATGTTCACAAAACCACTCCATTGATGTGCAGTAGTATAACCAAATGCAATATAGTGAGTGCTGAGCAGGCTGACAAACTGTAGAGTAGAACACACAGTGTTCTTCTCATATTCTGCCATGTGGGACTTCTCCCACCCCTGCCCATCCTTCTAGATGAAAAACAATTTTTGGATTATATCCTATCTTTAGACATCCCCTATAGATGGTTGAAATAGCAGTAGGTCAAACACTTAAACGACTGGTAATCTCTGAAAAATTTAATTAAGTTACTATTAGCTGCTTTTATACTTTGGAGGCCATTCCCTTCCCTATCTTAGTTATTTGTAAGTAACTATTTTGATGTTAAAAATGTCTTTGGAGTATCAATGCAAGTGGTGGGAGAAGGCTCCCAAAGATTTACAAGTAGAGTTATCAGGTATTAAAAAAATGGGGAGTAGACAATATCTGCTGCCCAAATATGCATCAGCTCTATATTAATTAGCACGTTACATCAAAATGTAGGGTAGCTAATTCTTGTTAATACCTAAGAAAATATGCTTCAGGATGGCTTTTATACTTAGTCTTCACCCTAATAAAGTAACAGGCTTTGTAGGTAATGTCTTACAATAAAGAGAAATAAAAAATAGGGAACATTTTATAAGATATTCTAGATAAATGTAAATTTTGGTTTATATTTATTCAGATATTTATCTCCATTCTAGAACACATTTTTAGTGTATCAGTGTAACTTCAGGGAACATATATATTATTATTTTTCACATTTAATTTAGAGAGAGAAAATATGAGACATTCCATATAAAATATTCCAGCATCAGAGTATTTATAATATACTTAAATGGAATAAACGCAAATTGTCCATGCTGATTAAAAAGAAGTGGGAGGGAAAAAAAGGGGCAGATTTACTTGGCCTGGATAATTCCAACAATCTCGCTTTTTTTGCATCTGAGTAGAACCAACTTTACAAAATGGAATGATTTACGTGATTGTGGTGAGTACGTGTCTGTGGAAAGTGTGTGGGGGGGTTAAGGAGAGAATGTGGAAGAGAAGCTGAAGGAGGAAGAGGAAGAGTGGGAATGAGAGAGCAAAGGAGAAAGAGGGAGGGGCATACACAGACCCGCCCACCCACACCCATGTAATTTATGGGATGTAAGAAACTATGATGGTGGTATAGATCTGGATTAAAAATATGAATTCAAACACTTTTGCTCATCTGCAGTTTTAGCAAATCCACCAACTTTGTTATTCTAGTATTTCATCTTCCTTGTGGCTCATTTTCCTTATCAAATACTGGGATTGGATTCACCAGATGATTTCCAACATTCTTTTCAGTACTAAAATTACAAAATTTCTTTTCCAATAAATTTTTGGAAAGCTGATGAAAAACCAGATAATTTTGTTAGTGTAAATATTGTTCAAATGCAATTTAATCTTTTATACTTCCAAATAAGGAAGGATGAAATTAATAATATACAGAAATAAAGCTACAAAAATATAACCCAAGAAAAACTTAGACTTTACATAAAAAAAGTATAAGCTGTTAGAGTATAATATAAATATATTTCAGGGTACTTAATTTATAATGCATTCTTTAAACATAAAAAGAACGATATCCATGCTAGACAAGATCCACTGGGATGCATGCATTCTTGGATCTGCTATTTAAATTGGTATTAGAAATGTTAATCACAAACTAAATCTAAGTTTTGAATTATATTGTTGAACTTGTTTAAAAGTACCTGATATCCGAAGGCTAAAAGTAAAAAAACTACATTTAGGAAAATGTAAGTTGAAGAATGGTATGACTATTATGCCAATTAAGACTATCTTTTAATTTTTAATAACCAGTGGTATATGAATGAAAAATAATTTTCAAGTAGGGTATTAAATTAAAATTCTATTTACCTTAAAAAATCCGCAATGCTAAAATTACACTTTTAAATTGAATCAGAGGCAAAAAAAAATGTGAAGTGTTCCTCCTTAATTGAATTAAATACTTCATTGAATAATGTAATCTATTTTTTGCAGATGCCATGTCCCATGTGACACAATTAGATGACTAATTACTAATGGCCATGGTACCAACATTTTCTGATTATTTTATAAGCAAGTTAATGTGTTACTTTGGTCACATCACCAGAATATGTTTGGGTATATTATCTCTATAAAAAATTTCAAATCTAGAAACAGAAGCAGATTTGCCATGAAGGTGATGAAACTTAAGCTTTAGGGCCTGCCACTTGCATGGGCTCTTTCCAAAGCCTTGTGAAGGGCCCTACTTATGTATTATTTACAGGGTTATTTTATATTCTTTTTCTGAAAGAAGCCCCTCCCCAGACTGTGGAAGCGCGGGGGTCTCATAACACTTGGCTTTGTTCCACCTGGACAATAAGCCGCTTGCTTCCCACTTACTAGTCTACCAGCAGAACTTACTGGACCTGGAGTCAGAAGACCTAAATTTAAGCCACCGATTTACCCCCAACTAGCTATCAGCCACTAATATTTCTGTCTAGTTTCTACTCATGTAAATTGGGAATGATAATATCCCTCCCACACACTTGGGTTAATCTAAAGCTCAAAAGATAATAAATGTGAAAGTCCTTTGAAAATTTATAAGTTCTATGCAGATATTAGACACTATGTCTAATAGCAGATGCTACTTATGTATTTTTGAAATCTGGAATCCTTTGGCAATCTAGATTCTATTATATATATGTTTACTCATAATACTTGCAACTGTCTGGATATTTTTTCAGATTGTATGCAGTAACGACTATTATTTATTCAGTATCTGACACGTGCCAGGCACCATGCAAAATGTTTTATAGGGATATTTATTATTAGTTATTAATAAAATAATATTTATTTTATTATTTACCATATAGATTTAAACATAATTAAACAATAAATGATTATAATTAACAATATTAATAATTTCTAATTATAATTAAATCTCATTTGAATTTCACAACCCATTGTAGCACCTGTTCCCATTTTACAGAAAGAAAATGGCCTCAGACAGTGTAAGTTACTTGCCTGAGGTCCTCCAACTATTAGGTAGCAATGTCTAGATTTGAACTCAGGCCTTTGACTCCAAAGCTTATGCTACACAAGTGTTACTTGGCTCAGAGCCATTTGCTGGTGTGTGTGCAGCACGTATTTGTATAATCTTTTGGAAGAAATACTATACATTAAAATGTGAGCTTTACTGAGTTAAATAACAAGACAATTTCAATTTTTTTAAACATAAAGCTAATATCTTATAATTTCTTTTTAAATGAAACTATAGTATCTTATAATTCTGTTGTTTGCAAGCTTTGTAAAAGGATACTTTATATTCTTTTACAGATGGTTTTCCTTCCTATTTTTCAACTCATGTGTGCAGTTCTTCGGAAATGAATAAACATGACCATGAACACAGTTATATTAATAGTTCAGCAATGCCCAAATACAAAAGCAGTGTCTTTATATTTTAAATATATAGGCTAAAAATATTCCCTTACTCTAGTATGGAATGACAAATTCATTTATTATACACATAGATGGGAAAATCTGTCAATTATGTTCTTACTCAAATATTGTGTATATCACTCACCATAAAGTATTTGCTCATTTTACATACACATTTTACTAAAATGCAAGATTTTACTGAAATGCTATTTTATTTTAATTTTGGAAAATAAATATTTCACAACATTCTATGTATCTCAGATCTAAATAAAGTGCAGTAAATGCAAATAGCAGCTGCAAGATGTTGGAGACTCCCAAAAATTTAGCCATGAAGAAATAATTAATGTTAATAGCTAGGGCACTTAGAGATCGGATCTTGAGTTCACATAGAACTATGGTTTTCTTATATAATAATTAATTCTAATTTGATTTGCTTGTAAATTCCAGTAAGAGAAATAATAGTTAATGCTTTGATTACTGATTAAATATCTTATTCTAGGAATTAATTGGAAGGTTTTACAGAGAAAGGAAACCTATAGCAGTGTTAGTTAGGAAAATGCATTCTCAGCTTGCCTTATATTGCAGAAAGAATATAAGACACAGAAGAAGAATCTAGTCCATTACATGTGGATGGCAAAGTTTGTAAAATGCAGTGTTCTTTCACATCCCATTAAGATATTTTTTTCCCATTAAACTCTAGACACCCAACCCACTGAGATAAGGAAGTCCTATTTGCCACAACTCCCAAACCAATCTTCTCTTACAGGAATTCTCATCATCTGCGCCTTCAAATTAAAGGGAAATTGATGCTTTTAAACAAATATTCATCTTTGTGCTCGAAGTTCACTCTCAGCAAATCTCCATTCAAATCTCAGGCTATTTTAAGAATCAAGTTAGTTAATCTCCCCCAGAATTGATATTATTAAAAAAATGTATGTAGGTGCAGGGACAATTTAGATTGTATCAACAGTGTCATCAACATTCTGCCGAACTATTGGTATTCCCACACTTTAAAGAAAAAAATCTTTAAAAATAAAAACATAAATAAAAATGAAGCACCAAACTCAAAAACCATTCCAGATATCCCACCATTAGGCTCTCATATTGATGTTCCCTCCCCTCTGACTCAGTTCTCCCCACCCCACTGCCAATGTTAATGAACAAAAATTAAATTGGATCAAACACTGGCAATTGGAAGGTTTCTATATGATCAACATATCTTCCCCCAAATCATGCAGAACATACCCCATTAACCACTGTTCCAAGGTTGCCTCTACAAGGGGGATTCTCCTACCTCAAACACCTAGGCCTACCTGTCTGCCACTTAGAGAGGGAAGAGTGGTGGATTGTGCTGCAACTGGCAATGGAGTACACATGCTCCTTTCCTGCTGGAGGCCACTTATACAACCCCATGCCAGCTGTGGGTCATTCTGGGGGACGGGCATATCTTGGATCTGCTGATCACACCTGGCCCATGGTGTGCAGCAATCGCCAGACAGTCTGGCAGGTTGGAGAGTAATCCCACGCTGGCCCCTTTCCCAGGGGGCTTGGCAGGAGAGATCCTGTGGGAGAAGGAATCTCCATTTTCTGGGAGAAAGAGGAGCACTGTAGCAATACTTTCACTTTATCATTTTTCTACTCTTGATTTTTTTTTCACTCTGGGTAATGCATTTAAAACAACCATCAGAAAATTAGTTTTAACTCTATGTAATAAAACAGCACCAATACCACATGAAGCTAAAGGGTCACAATTTCTCCACACAAGGCAGCATTCATACTACACTATATACACTCTAAGTAGGGCATTATACTCTAGTCCATTTGGAAGTTGATGGCATAGGTCAGTGGTTCCTTTTTACATTTTATGTAAATTAAAGGCAAATTGGTGCTAAATTTAATGTACATGTAATGAACCAGAAAAGCATGGTTAATTTAGTGTAAGATTTCAGTATAGTCAATTCTTCATACTTCTATGATGATTTATTTAGAAGTTTGTTTGTGTTCTAATTTGTCCAATAGCCAATGGCATTGGAAATATTCAAATTAGTCAAAGTCAAGTAGTTTGAGATTTTTGAAACACGTATTGTTTCACCAATATATAAGTAATCCAAACATCAATAAATATATTGAAAATGCACTCTAAAGTATAATGAACCTACTGTGATTATAAACAAACTTGATCACATAACACACAAACAGGGCTTCTAAATAAGTGTTTGCATTTACTATATTTTATGTTTTCATTGACACATATTCCAGAGTATATTACAAGCACTCTTTTCTTCTTGGATCCTTTGAATATAGATTTTTAAAAAGAAGTATGTAGTATTTGACAGTCAATGAAGTAAAAGAATGAACCAGACGTCCAGTATAGAATGCATCATCCATTGGTTCTGGGTTTAACATATGAAATCCTTAAAAGAAGAACAGAAATGTTCTAAAGGTCTTTGTCTATTTTTAGTTTAGTATTATTTTTTCCAGGAATTCACAAGTTAAAAAAAAATGTCTCTTTGGTTATTAGATAGCACTAACCAACCATCCAGAAACATTTTTTTTCTTAAACCCAAATCTTTAACAAAATTGTCATTTTGATTTGGAAATCCATTTTGGGTTCTTCACAATGATATAGGTAAGCCTTGTCAATCACCTTACTGTCTATTTTAGTAAGGTTCTAGAGTATGTTGATTTAAGAAAAATTTTAGAGAATGGGACTAAAGGGACAGAAAAGAACACATCACACAATCTAGATCTATTAATAGGATGCATGTACAATTACTCAGGTAACTGGTCACTAAGAGTGAGAGCTGTTAATATCCATGACAGAAAAAGCGTACAAATAATACCATAAAAATTAATGAGAGATTCAAGATGTTGCCACGACGATAACATGAAGATCTGAGTTAAAATCTATATCAATTCTGATATTTTCTATTTTAAATAATAGAAAAATATAAATTTTAAAATTCAATCTTGTTACTTGACTTAGATTAGTTCCAACAGAGGAATTTTTAAAACATGCTTTGAAGTGAAAAAATTGAAGTTATTTTCCCTAAGGAATATCACCTGCACTCACCTTTAAAACTTGTAACTTCTTCTCAAATATCCCAGGGTCACAAAACCTTTCAGAGAGTTTAATACCACTATAATACATTAATCCATTGGCTCTTCAACAATGTGTATTTTGGCCTCATACAGTCTGCATGATGCCTTGCTCAGTGATTGAAAGAAAACCATTTCAGTGCCTCAAAGTTGTAATAAGATGCTTTGGTAATGCCCATTACCCAGATTGGTTTGTTTGGTTTTTTTTTTTTTTTGCTTTTTCTCAGCTTGAATCTCTTTTATGTTGTTATTTTGTAAGATGAGGTGGCATATCATGTTTGCTCAGTCATGACTGGGACATTAGTCTCTTTCAGAAGCACACTAATGCTTCCAAAATTACCATCCTGCTACAATGAAAGGTACCACCATGAGACTTGAAGATGTATGTGACCTTCTAGCAGAGATCACTCAATTTGTCCCAAAGTCTATCTGAATAATAACAGTGGACAAACAAAGATAATGAGAAGAGAGAAGAAACAAAAATTAAATAGTTCACCTTAACTTTCCCAGCATTTTCATCATCTTCCTTTTTTTCTTCAAATTCAAAGGCAACTGTCATGCGTTGTTGTCTCTGCTCTTCCCACAGGGTAGGGTTAAAGCTGTCACTGTCTGACTGGAAATCTACAGTTAGATTCCAAAGTATTATTGTTTTTTTTACATAAAGTGTTATTAATAGAGCTTAGTACGCTATGCAAAAAATGGCGATGGGTACTATGAACAAATACAAAAATAGAAAAAGAAAGAAAGAAAGAGAAGGAAAGAAGGAAACAGAGAAAAAGGAAGAAAGAAATAAGGAAAGAAAGAGAAAAAAGGAATAAAATTCCCTTGATGTTTGTTACATGGTCTTTTAATATCTTAACTCAAATTCAGCTTTCCTAAGTATACATTAATTATATATTGGGATTGGAAAGTTTTCCAGTGTAGAGAATAGGCTCTCTAGAGGATAATAATAACAGAGAGACTTGGACTAAGCATTTTAAAACATTATCTTTTTTAATCTTCACACCAGCACAATGGTAGTATTAATATCATCCTCAATTTATTAATGAGAAAACTATAGCTGAGTGTTAATAGACTTGCTCAAAGTCACACAGCTTCTTTGTGGCCAATGCAGGATTCTATTCCGTGTCGGTGTGATTACAGAGCCTGTATTTGTAACCATTAAATTCTATCAGGATTTTGTGAAAGCTACTACATAACGTTGGTTTTTCAATAAAGTGTCCATGATTGCAACTTTTTGTTTTGGTGTGCGTGTTGAGGGGGCAATAGAGGGGAGCCTGTTTTTAGGGTAACAAACATGGAAAATTTAGTCTGTAACATTAAGATCTCAATTAGTCTAAATGTCTCAAATTAACTGGGAAAATAAATGGCTTATAAATCTTTAACTTATATCAAAATATTGGCTAAAGATAGTATCTTTTTTGCAACGCTATTGTGAAGATCACATACAAATGCAACGAAAGTGCTTAGTTTAGGATAAACTCTTTCCCAAAGGAGCACCTTTATTGTATATTTCCTTGTTAGTTGCAAAGTATTCTGAAAGTTCAGTTATTACACTTCTGCCTGAAAAACCAAAGGGTGACTTCCTTAAGGTTCAAGAAAACTTTTCTACTATCAACTCTTCCTCCCTCAAAGGAAAACAAAACAAAACTAGGTGAATTCCTGAACATCACACCTTACCTAACGAGATCTACCTCACTCCCTGGAACAAGTTAGGGATTTGATCTTTGAGACAGGATCTCAGAAATGACTAGAGAATATGAGATATTTTTCATTTTCCCCTACATCCTTTTGAAATGAAATATTTTGATAATCTAGGGATATTAAAATGAAAATATAAGTAAAATTGCAAGAATAAAACATAACCCTTACTTAAGACTTTTCTTATCCCATATATAAACACACTAGCTTTTCTTTCACAAATTCAAAAGATCAATTTTCTTGAAGACTGAATAATACATATGAAAATAATCTTTCCTTTTCCTACTTCTGTAAGTCAAATTTTGAACAAAAATATCCTGAAATATCCCAAAATGATTGGCTTACATTTGTAAGTCAAAGGCTAAAGACATTTATTATAATTATCCCTAAAAATAAAAGCAAATAGTTTCTTTTAAAAGTTGGTCTCATTCAAGTGGATTGGGTGGATTTAATCTACAGGTGGATTAAAGTGGGTTTACTCTTCCAAGAATTACTTTCACTGTAAGACTATAGAAAATGTGCACGACAGCCTGTGCTGGCTTGGGCTAAGGAGCTTATGCTGAGTTCCAAAGGGCAAAGGACAAACCTCTTTTAAAAGTTTTATGAATAATGTGATCGTAGGATGGAAGATTTAATTATTGAAAAAGGTTTAGGTTTTTCAAAAAGTATTCCTATCATAGTTGCTGACATTGTTTAGGGAAACTCAACTTGAAAAAGAAAGAATGGTCATAATTTGCAAGTCATCTCTTAGGGTTGACGTTTAACATGAAATAATTTGGGGCCTGAGATCACGGGACTAAATGTTTAAACTGTGTTCATGAAATTAGTGAACACAGGAAATAAACCAGCTCATTAAACCTTCTTTAAGATCTGACTCTTCTTAGCTCATTCAATTAGTTAACACTAGGTTAACCAGTCCTGTGTCATGCAATCCACCAGGAGAAGTTTCTCCTAAAAGTCAATGCTATTTTCATGTAAGATATAAAAAGGAAGAGTTTTGTTTTTGGCATCTTACTTAAAATATTATAGTGTGGAAGATAAGATTCATGTTTAGAGTTAACCCTCAAATGATCTATGTGTGCCATGTAATTATCTCTAAAGCCTTGCCCATGGTCAATATTCCTGGCCAGAGATCAGAATGACGTTAATTCCTTTTATCCATAATCACATAAGTATGGGAGGAATTTCTACTGACAATTTACCTTCATCACCACGAGGTTGCTGGGGAAACATGTAGTTAGTCAATACTCTTTGCTTTGTTTCTGGATGGGCTTCAGTTTGTAAGGGGATAAGGGCTTTGGACTGGAAGCAAAGAATATACAAATTAGATTAGTTAAATAGTAAATATGAAGACTGTTTCTTTTATATAAGATAATGGTCAATAGTGTGGCCTCACTGAAGCTGAATGAACAATTAAAAGAAAATCAAGGAGAAAAGTAATGAAATTAGAAAGTATAACAAAATAAGACTATTGTTGAGGAATATTTTTAAATTCCAAGGTCTTCATGATGAAATTTTCTTTTTCTCTCTCTTTTACAAAACCTATTCATCTTCACTGAGCAATGTCAATTTTAATCCTGAAAAGACCCAAATGTATTAAGTTGTTTCAACTAAGTAAGCTTTTGGTATGGTTCTATATGCCCATTCATTTTTACATACTGTTGCCCTAAAAAGACAAATGGAATCTTCTATCAAATTCATGCTATGCAAGACCATCTGTGGATTTAATTAGGTTACAACATAAACATTTACTTTCAAGAGGTATTTTTGCAACCAGAGTGCACATACAGATAAGCAACTGTACTTGTATCTATCACAACATATTTACCTATGAGTGGTTATATTTCATTCTCTATTTTTAATTTTATTTCAGAAATACTATTTTTGTAGAGTGTTTTAGAACTTTGATATTATATACAAGGCATGCTGTAAATAGAAATATATTGGAAATGATCACATTATTTAATGTTTTAAAAATCTGCTTATTTCATGACGTTGATTAATACGAGTGAAGCACAAAGGGGATTTGGGATACCAACTTGTCTCATGAAACTATGTCAGAAACACATTAAATCACTGTTCTAAATAAAAGTTAAATGATGCAGTCACTGTTCTGTTCACTCTCCCACAAGAGTAATAAATCACGATATTAGGGGATGTTTTTTCACAATGCAAGTCTGTAGAGTAGACTGTTCCATTAGCATAATTCTCACTGATTCCAGAAATGATTTATTTATAATGATAGGTTGATGCCTTGAAAAATCTATAGTTCATTGATAAGATTTAAATTTGAATGACAATCTAATTTTTTACTCAGTAGATGAAAGCAAGCACTGTAATGACTATAGGGACACGAACATTATTCTTACACTTACATTTTACCTTTATAAATGTTTATTTTAATTTTTCATGAAAGTAGCCCAATACCTAGAAGTCTGAACCATTCATTTACCAGTAACTCTGCTTTTCTGCTATCAATAAATAACAAACTAAATTCAAGATGATTTGTTTTCATTTGACTATTCACATTTTTGGATAGGTGTCTCAAAATTTTAGTATTACCAGAAAAGAGTAAAGGAGGACTAATAAACTACGTCAAAACTCTCTCTCACCCGTTTTCCTAGGGGCAAATCAGATGTCTGCAACTGCTTCTTGTTATTTTCCAGTTAATAAAATTTTTCATTAGCACTCAATTACTGATTAAATTATAATCTATTTTTATGAGTTTCAGGAATAAATTCAAAACAATTTCAGAGAAAATACTAATAGTGGCAAAGATATCTGCAAATTTCTTGAATAAAGTTTTAGAATTAAGTTGATTATAATTAAAAGTATGAGAAGAAAAAGGAACATGGAGGATAATAATTCCCTCTTGTGCGGATTGTGGTAATGATTTCTTATCTTCACCTTCAGAGATATAATTAAAATATGTCCTCTAAGGACATACATGTACCACCTGGAGCTACAAAGCTATAAAAATGATCATTTTGTGTATTAGATCTCTGACAATGAAGTAGATGCTAAATTGAAGTATTTAAAAAGGGTGGGGATTACAGTACTGTTTTGTCTACAGGAATGAAATACAGATTTGAATTACTACCTTTACAAAAATATCACCTCCAGGGGATAAAGAATATATTTTGCAGTAATTGTCAGAGGTATCTATTGGGGTTAAGTTAGTAATCCAGAGTTTCCATTAGCGTCCATTTTAATAAGCAAAATAAATCAGGTAATAAAAGTTTTTACCTGATTGTCAGAAAGCCACAAAGCTGCAAGCTCCTTAAGTTTGGTAAATGAGAATGGTAAATTCTTCAATCTGCAAAAAACAAGAAAATTCTAATAGCATGGGTGAAGATGGATAAAATTCACTTTTATGAAGAATTATTTAGAATACTGTAACTTATTGATTTCGTTTTCTTCTCTCCAATTCTTTCTCCACTGACTAGCCTGAGCAATCTTTAAAAAGTGAAAAATCTCCTGTTTACAGCCCTTTAAATGCTTCCTGTGGTATCTAGGATAAGTTCAAAATTATTAGCATGCCTTGTTGGACCTTATAAGATCTGGCCACCCAGAATTCCTCCAGAAGGTTCTGCTATTCTTTTCCTGACTTAGTCAGCACTACTGGCCCTCTCTCAGCCTACTATGAGGATTAGCCAAGCCCTTTCCTTTGTCTGGAATACTCTTTCTTGCATGCTCCTCTTGACTAAATATCATATGTCCTTTAGCTCTCAGCTTAAAGGCCATTTTCTCAAAGAGGCTTTTTCCTGACTCCTCATTTAAACTGTTTTCCCCAATCTAGTCTCAAAACACCTTGCATTTTCTTTCATGGAACATATCACAGTTTGTAATGACATTGATTTTCGTGATTATTTTTTCACTGTCTGATATCCCCACAAAACTGTAGCTCCATGAGGGCAAGGGGCCATGTCTGTTTTACTACTAAAGAAATTTACAGCTCCCAATGTTATGTTGCCTTCTGAAGGTGTGCCCTTTTGTTCCTTCACCCTTCATATATTACATAGTAGATATTTAAATAAGGAATCTTTAAAAATAGCATTTTGAGATTTGTGAAGTTTGGCTCAGCTTTAGTATTCAATTAAAACCATCTATTTAGCTTTGGCTTCAGCCTTTGGAGGGTCAAACTGCCAAATGCCTACTTCAACATCCTATATGATATCCTTGAAATTGGCATGATCAATAAATTGTGATTATATAGGTTATCATCATAACTAGACAGCAAAGCACATAATACAAACAAGGCATGCCAATGGATTTATTGTTAATTTCTGCATGCACACTTTTGAATACAGATAAGCATTTTAGACATAACTTGGAATGAAAAATTTCCTTAAGTCTTTAATATGTTGAATTCTATCAGTCAGTTGAAGAATAAATATATTTTGATAATGGAAGTGCAAAATGTTGCAATAATTAATAGGGATTGTGGAAGCAGTTCATTTTATATGCAAAAGCAGTTAAGTACTTTCAAATAATTTAATAAAGATATTGACAGCCAATGCAAATATTAACAGAGTGTACATTAGCAAGACAACTTTAGGAAGAATATAGTAACCTTTCTGAGCTAATAAATATTTGTAAAAGATAAATAAGAATATAAAGAAGGAAAAGAAATTATATAATAATTCTATTTTTATAGAATTATTTGTTATACTAGTATATATAACATTAAACCAAATTACATAAAAGATATTTCTAATTTTTAGTTATTTAATTTTATTTAACCCAGAAATTATGAAGTAAGGTCTTATGGGGAGAACTTTTCACATCATGTGGAGAAAAATTAAAAGCAGAATATTAATTCTGCCACATCAAAAGTACATGAGGGGAGGGGGCTGGCCCCATGGCAGAGTGGTTAAGTTCGCGTGCTCCGCTGCAGGCGGCCCATTATTTCGTTGGTTTGAATCCTGGGTGTGGACATGGCACTGCTCATCAAACCATGGTAAGGCAGCATCCCACATGCCACAACTAGAAGGACCCACAACAAAGAATATACAACTATGTACTGGGGGGCCTTGGGGAGAAAAAAGAAAAAAAATAAAATCTTAAAAAAAAAAAAGTACATGAGGGGAAAACTCTCCAGAATCATATACAGCAACATCCATGACAAATCATCAACAATTCAGTCATAAATGTAAAGTATGAAGAGATGAAAGCAACTGTTAGGATGAGCGACCCTCATTTTTCCTTGCCCTTCCGGTGACCTGCATTGAAAGTGAGCCTCTATTTAATATCAGAAATGTGCAAATAAATTGACCACAGGAGCAATGATGCTGTTGACAGTGCAAAGGAATAATTATTCCTGAACTATAATACCAAATGTTTAAAATGCATTCTATTATAAATATGACATGTAGTAATCATGAGTTTTGGACACTTCATATTTAATCTTTCATCCAAGCTGTTCATTTTCTGATAGTAATGTTCAACTTTGGCCTCAGCTTTGGCTGAATATTAATTTTAACCTCAGGTTAAGATTCATTGATTAATTCATTAATTTAAAAATACTAATTTGACTCAAGACTGTGTTCTACTCACTGTACTAGGAAATAAATAAAGCTTATAGTTCTAGATGGATGAAATATTTTAAACTCCTGATATCATGAGATTCTCACCCAATATCTTATTAGTATCTTTTGCACTAGCATCTAGCAATGTCTCTGTCCCATGGTAGGTACTCAGGTATGCTCTATTTGTTGAATAAATAACTCCACTATAATCCTTCTAACTATGGGTCATTTTTAATATTTGATAAGCATATTTTCTGCACGATCATGTAGCTTATTAATGAATCAAAGTTGAGCAGATCAAGAATTTGGGAGAGACTGCTATAGCTCATCATGAAAACCCTCCCTCCAAGTTGATGATAATGGACCTTGGTTCCGCTGGGAACTGTAATTGAATCCAGTGGGAATATATCTTCCTATGATATCTCTGTGACTATATTTCCTAACGTTATTCACAAGAATATAATCGGAAAACTTTGAAAAATATCTTGCTGAAAGTCATGCACAACATTCAAGGCAATTCCCTCATTTTCCTGTCTGGTAAGCCAGTCAAACCAAGTAATGAGGTTGGTTTGACATGACTTACTCTTGTTGCACCAAGTTATGAAGCTTCCTCATCACCCTAATTTTAAAAATAAAATCCCAAACCTTTTAATAAATTATTTTATTCTCTTAGTTGGGAACATTATTGAGCTACTAACTGAATGATTTTTTGAAATTCACACTATTTTTTTCTTAAACAAACAAATGAGTATTCCCACACTTATCTTGAAACTTTCAGAATCTGAACATTCTTCATGTTCCATAAAAACTAATTCTTGATAGTTTTGTTGAAAAATCTGTTTCTTAGACTATATTTTGTCTGACTGAAACTTAGTGAAAACAAAAAGTTCGTGTATTCTATTCTGAAATCGCTTTATATGCTTAGTAGTTATCTTTAGTCAATATTCATTTTTATGCTTTCCTATTTGAGGACAATTGTGGAAACAAAGATGGATCACAGTTTTAGATTTTTTTTAACCCATCCACCGATGTAACACTTTTGTCACAAGAAAAGGACTAATCTTTCCTTTTTCATCCTGCTCTGAACATGACTAAACGACCATTTGGTTGTCCTTACCATAATTCATAAACCTTACAACTTTTGAGCATTAGCTTATTAGCAATATTCTTACCAGAATTCTGATGGTGTTGACAATATACACATTGCCCAGCTAATTTACTGGAGACATAAATGGATACATGAAAACACATATGTGCTCATATGTATATACCTAAGCACATATTTTTACTAATAAATTCTGTAGCTTTTTATTACAGTTATTTTTCCATGCCTTCATAATATTATGCTTTGTGCATATAGGAGATACATATGGTATATAATACCATATGTTGGTATATAAATTTGGGTATATAAATTTTACATAATTTTAATATACAATGTATTATTTTAATATAATCAAATAATAAAATTTAGAAATATCAGTTTAAAAATAATCTAGCTTCTGCTGTTTTCTAACTATAGTCATGTATCACATGACGTTTCAGTCAATGCAGGACCGCATATATGACAGTGGTCCCACAAGATTGGTCCTATATAGCCTATGTGTGTCGTAGGCTGTACCATCTAGGTGTGTGTAAGTAGACTCTATGATGTTCACACAATGACAAAAGTGCCTAACAACACATTTCTCAGACTGTATCCTCATCAGTAAGTGATGCATAATTGTATTCCATATATTTCATCGTAAAGTTTCCAAAATTATTAACAAGAAACAATAATTTGCATTTAGTAAATAAGCAATATGTGATTGTGAAATGTTGCAGAAATACCTGTTGTCACTCAAATTTAAGACTCTTAATTTCTGCATTTGTCCAATCTCTTCAGGAAGAAATTCCAGTTTATTGGAGCGTAGCGACATAACTGTTACATTCTTACAGCTTCCAATCTATGGGTAACAAAAGAAAATAAGTAAAGCACAGTGTAAACTATTTTTATGTATTAATTTTATAATCTATAAAGCAATTTAATTAATTTACATATTTCCTTATCACTTTTCTCCTAATATGCATTTTTTATATATAACCTCACTCTAAAATATGTGTATATATTATACATATTCCTTTAGATATTAAGGCAATGTATATCTCATGTTCTTTTACATATTAGGGAGGAAGAATTTTCTTTATAACTTTATTTTCAGGATATTTATTAACTTTATTGTTTACATAAATCACATTGTTTTTGTCCACCTAAGTGAGTACCAACACAACTATGTTTATAATGGAGGATCTTATGTACTCAGAAAATGAAGTCCTATTGACATTTCCTTTGCAAAGTTAGTTTTACTTCATGTTACAATGGTATTTGTCATTTTTATTCATAACTTTTGGCTCTAAAATAGTGATACATTGATTACTGTTTCTTCTTTATAGAAGTGTTTAGTAGCAAATGTTAAATTAAAATATACTCCATACTTTTTTCTTGATATTAATAAATAAAAATCCTATTTAGAGATAAACACTAACAGAACCTCCTGGTGAATCCTGAAGTTAAAATTATGTTATTAGGCAACACAACACTTTACAAAACTTATTTACATTAAAAATATTTCACTTCAGAAATGGAAATGTAATTATTCAAAAATGTTATTTTTAACTCTTCTTAAAATCAAAATATATGAATTATTTAAAATTCTATTTCTTAGCGTTAATGTACAATATTTTATGACTTTCCTTTGCAAGTAATATTTAAGTCAAATGCATTTTGCGAGTCAAATATAAGAAGTTATCATTTCTCATTTACAAGAGAATGACTAACAAATATATATGTAGATAATTCCTATATATATTCACAGCCCAACTCATGAATCTACACTGCCACTGCACCTGTTAAGATTTAATCCCAAAACAGATTCATTAAAAGTTAATAGAAACAAGTTTATTCCTCACTTCTCTGGGTAATTCTGGAAGGAAATTCTCATCGACTGCTAATGTTCGAAGACTATGAAGGTAGCCAATGGTAGAAGGCAGCGACTCCAGTTCATTACAGCTACAGTCAAACTCTTCTAATAAAGATAAACTGAAAAGTTAAATACACTAGTTAGACATTTTAAAAGGTCAAGATGGCAAAAAAAAAGCTTTGAAAAAGCTGCATATCCAAATTCACCAAAGTTATTCGTCTATATTATATAAATTAATTATCAATTCAGCCAAATGGTTCAATATCAGTTAAGAAATAGTTCAATTTGGTAAAATAAATATGCTTTATGTTTTCCCTTTCTAAATTCACCTGTCATTTAGCTGAACCATTAAAAACGACAGGAGGTTTTGTTTATTTTTATAGAACTTAGTGTCATTTACAGCCAGCTGTTCATGATGTACATCCTTGGAATGAGTGCACGTAACTGGCATTGGGGAGGTAGGAGGGTGTGGAGGGCAGGTCCAAGAAAGGGAGGATGAAGGGGCAAAACATTAACAACAAAAACACTGATTAAACACTAGATATTTTACTAAGCATTTTGGAGATAAAAATAACTAATCTTTTCCCTATAACAACTCTATAAGATATCTATTATTTTTAAACCCACTTTACAGATAAGGAAATTGAGGCTTAAAGAAGCTAAGTAACTTGCCCAAGGCCACACAAATGAGGAGAGCTGGGACTACACGCAGACAATGCGGCTCCACTGTATTATCTTGCCTCCTGCATTTGCTCCGAGTATTTCATGAAATACTGTAAATAAAGAACTTAGCACAGTACCTGCCATAAGATACACGCTCAGGAAATATTTTCTCTTTTTATTAGTGGACCCTGATAAATTCATTTCTAAATCCTCTGAGGCCCCTACATGCAGGCATGGTCACCTTGTTGGGTACCAGGTGTGCATGACTATGTGATTGTGTGTGCATGTTGGTGGGGGCAGAGATCAATGTATATGGGAAACCCAGATTTATTTCTTTCTTAAAAAGAAGTGAGTTTAAAAAGAGCTTATTTATTTCTTAAAAAAAGTCTAGCACAGTGGCTTACACATATAATGCCTGTAATAAATGTGGTAGAATCGAATAAAAAAGGTTTCTATCAATGATTTAGGGTCTCATGTACTCAGCAAGAGGTCACAAAAGTACCAGGAACTTTTTAAAATAAAAATTTCAGATGTATGTTCAGAGGCAGAAGTCAAAGAATTAAACAATTAAAAATGTAATTAAAGTTTCTCATTTTTTCTTTCTTTTATAGAAACGTGTTTTGAGGTTAGTCCTGAGTGACAGTAAGGCAGTCCTTAGTTTGCACAGTTCTGACATGCACAAATTTCAGTTAACATGGTTTCATTAAACAACATTAGTTCCCCAAGAACATGGTTCAAACTTCAATTACCTCCATACGTTAACTGTGAGCAACAGCAAAAAGTATACGCTTTGTTGCTAACTCTTTAGTCTACAAAGCCCAATGTCAATAACAGATGTGCATCCTAATCAGTGATTAGTCTCATTACTTCTTTCAAAGTCTGTTAGTGACGGTCACTGCACATCTGTTATTCAGTTCACACACAGACAGTAAATCATGTAGTTGTGTTGCCTTCTTGTCAATCAGCCGTAGAGAGATACTATAGGTACAATAATTTAAAATTTAATATTAATAATTTAATAAATTTGCAAAGCACTACTATTGTTGGATAATGCTGTTGGTCACCCTAATTCTCTTGGGGTTTTAAATGAAAATGTGAAAATGTTCTTTTTATCACCAAGAACCACTCCATTAATACAGCTAACGGACCAGGGAGTTATTTCAACTTTGAAAGCTTATTGCCTTACACAGACTTTTGACTTGGCTATAATGTGGTTTCTTTAGCTGAGTTTTGGAAGAAATGACATAAAGCACACAACTGACAATATTCAAGCATCATGGCAGGAAGTAACAGCAAGTAATACGTGTGCAGTATAGCAGAAACTTTTAGCACACTGTGCAAATAACTTTGCAGGATTTGAATCAAACATAAATGGAGGTACAGAAGAAATAGCTGACTGTGAGAATGTTGCCTGCCACTATTCGAGAGACGGGATATGCTGCCAGGGGAACTTAGTGAACGCAAACTTGCTGACATAAATGAGGAAAGTGGTTGCGATAAAAAGGATGAAGATATCCCAGAGGACGTGATGTAGGCAGTAAACTTACACTGAAGGAACTGTCAGAAATGTTTCATAACGTTGAAAACACAAAGGATAAAAGTTTGGAAGTTGATCCACGCTTTTAAAAATGAGTCTGACAATTCAACGATGCACAGAAAAGATGTTCACCCTGAATTATAACTTACACAATGAATGAAAAGAAGGCAAGCATTGTTCAAACTAATCTTGATAAGTTTTTTACCAAAAAAAAACCCACTTTAATTCTTGATGTTCCTAAAATTTACAACGACCGCATACTAAGTAAATTTGTTTTACCATTATTCCATTTCCCTACATATTTATAACTAGTAATAATAGTGTTTTTAAAGACCTTTTGTCAGAACAATCACAATTTTCCCCATTGATTATGAAGACTGTGTTGCATAGTTTTAGCTTGCATGGTTGTTTTCACATTCCCTCACTACTGTATAAAGTGAGAACTTCCTACACTAAAAAGACAATGTTTTTACTGCACCATGGGTTATACTGAATTAATAACCTATAGCCTAAGAGTATTTTACGTCTCTGAGTAACAGAGAAAAGCTATTAGGTGCAAAACATACATTCCTTAATGATCTCTGAAATCCACAAGATTCAAGATGATAATCTAAGAGTCCAGCTGACTTTATTAGAAATCACCTAAGGTATTTTAATGCAGGACCCTATATGAAAACAGTGATGTCACATTTACTCAGATTATCACTGGCATTCAAAAGCAAATCAAAAGAAGTGAAATAATCAGAAAGAGAAAGACAAATACAAAGAGTGAGTATGATCTCACTTATATGTGGAATCTAAAAAACAAAAACGAAAAATACTGAGCTCATAGATATAGAGAACAGATCGTGGTTGCCAGAGGTGGGGGGTGGGTTAGGGCAAAACGGGTGAAGGGGGTCAAAAGGTAGAAACTTTCAGTTATAAAATAAATAAGTCATGGGAATGTAACGCATAACATGGTAGCAATAGTTGGTTAAAAATACTATATTGCGTATTTGAAAGTTGCTGAGAGAGTAAATCTTAAGTTCTTATCACAAGAAAAAAGCAATTTTTGTAGCTATGTATGGTGACAGATCTTAATGAGACTTATTCTGGTGATCATTTTGCAATATATACAAATATCGAATCATTATGTTGTACACCTGAAAGTAATATAATGGTATACGTCAATTATACCTCAATTAAAAAATACATTCATTATACTTTATGCAAAAAAAGAGATAAAAAGTTACCTTTTTAAAAAAAGTTTTATCTATAGTCTATAATTGTGCACATTAAAAGTAATAACATTCTGCAAAGGAAGTGTAAAGTGCTTTAAAGCCCTGCTTCCCAAACTTTGGGGTGCACAGCAATCACCAGGAGAATTTACTAAAAGGCTGACTCGGAGTCAGTGGTGTGGGGTGGGGTCCAGATGCTGTGTCTGTAACAAGCTCCCAGGTGACGGAGATGCTGCTGGTCCTGGGGTTGCACATGGAGCTGCAAGGCTTTAAATAGAGCCCTTGCAGATATTTCAAGGGTAACATTTAAACACACACACATATACACAATAGATATGTCAATAACAGCTAAAATCGATACAATATTACAAGAGTTGTGTTCAGTCAGGCTTTTGTTCACGTCAGTGACACTATCGGAGGTAGAAATGCTTGAAATTGAACATCAACAATAATATTGACAATTTTCTAGAAATATTCTCTACATTTTTCTCTGCTTTAGTTTGGTCTCCATGAATTAGTCTTGGTTGGGAAGATATTACTGTGTCATTAACCCTCAATTACCTGGCTAATAAGGAGGAGAGACTGAGTATTACATAGATAATCTATAATTTCACTTTAACATTGTTTATGACCGTTAGAAACCACTGGATACCATTAAATTACTATTAACATAGATGCTAATAAACATAAAAATAAATGGCTTTGGGCTTCATTTTCTTAGGTCACTTTTAATTCTTAACAGAAGTGATGTAATTCAGTGAAAAACATTCAGACAGGCTTGAGTTTCAATTCTAGTGTGGCCACTTAATTGCTGAGTGACCTTTATCTACTACTAATCCTTGTTTTCTCATCTGTAAAATTGGTTGGTAAAGTCTAATACATAGAGTTTCAATGAAAATTAAATGTATGCTAAGCCCCTGGCATGGATTTGGCATTCCATTAAAATGACCTGTTACGAGGCATTGAGTACCCCGAAAAACCCAAATTTTGAACAATCTGTTTCTGAAACGTGTAAAAGTTATCCTGTAACCTTCCCTTTTACAATGAGTTGTTTTATGTAAATAAAACCTTCTAGTAGATAAGTGTAAAATTACCAGCAAGTGACCAGTAAGACATGGGAGCTAGACAAATTTCAGGTGACTATGAAGAATAGTGACTGTACAAGCAGAGATTTAGTAGAAAGGGATATAATAACCAAAGAGAGAGAGAGAAAACTTGGAAAAGGCAAGCTGTTTATATAGCTGCTCCCTGAAAGTGCCAGTATAGCCCAGGGGTTGAGAAACTAAATTGCAGCAGCCAGTGGGGACTGGAGTCTGGACTCCTGCAATTACTAGCGGCAATATTCTCATCAAATTTCTTAGTTACTCTGTCCCTCAGTTTCATCACTGGGCATAAGGGGGTGACAACAGTACTTACCCATGTGTTATAAAGACTAAATATCGTAGAGGAGTTAATACACGAAAAACATTTGGAGTGGGCACATAGTGAATGCTAAGCAACTTTTACCAATATCCATCAATTTCATTTAATTTAGGCTAGGAACAAGTTTTAGATGCCATTCTTAATTTTCTCATTAACATTAGGTAAGTTGCTTGTACTGCTTCTAAATACTGGCAAGAAATTAACAAAATTTAGACTAATTCTTTTCTATAGTGCTTACTAAGTGAACTTCACCCAGTTTGGTACTAAATCCTACAGTCTAAGCCAAATTCAGTGAAACTGTGGTAGAAATAGCATCTGTTAGGCATAGTCAACTATTTAGAGACTTTACCTGTGGAACACCTATGTTGACTGATTTTGAGCAGAATTCCATCATTGTATAAACAATATATTTTTCATTTCACCTGGTTTTCCTATCTTTCTAAAGTAATTATTAACTTTTGCCTTCCTTTGGATTTTTCGGGAAGTTAACTAAATTGATTGGAAAAGGAATCTGTAATTTTTTTTTAATTATAGGAGAAAAATATCACCCAAATGCAGAATACTGTTTAAAAGTATTTTTTAGTGAACAGATCTGTAACCTATGAGTAGAAAATAGCTTCAGTGCAAAAGATCACTAAAAAAAGATTCTATATGCTTCAAGTTAGGATACCAATACTGAAAGATTTCTTAACCAACCAAAATATAGAAACATTTCACATATGCTGGTGTAAGCACTGCAATTATAATTTGGTCACAAGCCGTAAATGGTCACAACCCAAAAATGCTGGGGCAGGAAGTGGAGGAGGAAATAGGCAGTAGAGGAGAATGGCTCTTAAATAGATATTGTTGCTGGTTTTGTGCTTTAACCAAAATCTTATACAATCATCAATGAAATTCCATTTAATCATTTCTCTGTACTTTTCTCAATAACTTTTTGTGTGTGTGTGTGAGGATACTTCTATCACTTTGGGAAATACATTAACGTTTTTTCCTTTTGTGTTTTAAATTTCTCTCTCTAGGTCCTTTGACTTTATAACCAAACGACAATATTCTAAACAATTTCTTCTTAAGGACTTTGACAAAAAGCACGGAAACAATTTCAAACACTGCTTTTCCTAACAGTAGCTTTTATAAGTTAAAATATGTATGAGATGGACTCAATGTTTTTGTCTCCTCCAAATTCATATGTTGCAGATCTAACTCCCAATGTGATAGCTTTTGGAGATGGGCCTTTGGGAGGTAATTAGGGCGAGATGAATTCATGAGGATGGGGCCCTCACGAGGGGATTAGCACCTTTACAAGAAGAGATGCCAGAGAGTCAATTTCTCTCTCTCTCTCTTTCTCTGTCCCACTCCCTCCCTGTGCACACACCACGAAAAAGTGATGTGAGCACACAGCCGCCTATAAGGCAAGAGAAGAGATCTCAGAATAAAACCCACCTTGCTAGCACTTGATGTTGGACTCCCAACCTCCAGAACTCTGAGAAATAAATTTCTGTCATTTAAGTCACCTAGTCTATGCTGTTTTGTTACGGCAACCTGAGCAGACTAAGATAATGTATTATTATCTTATTTGCAAATAAGTCTAAAACATTTTCCTTTTTAAGAACTGGATGCTTCATTCATGTTATATTACTAATCCTCACACAGATAAACATAAGCAATGATCAATAAATAAATCTTTTTGCTATTACTATTAATGACTATTACAATTTATTGAAGGCTCCCTAAGACTAAATCTCACAACCACCTCTGGGAGGTACTATCATTTCTATTTTACAGATGAGAAAACTGCAGTGCCGAGATGTGGAGTGACATACCCAGAGTCAATTAATTAATGAGAGCAGAAGCCAGGATTGAAATCTAAGTCTAGTCCGAAGCTGGCAAATACGCCCCCTGTGCCATACTGCTGAGGTACAAAGAAAGAGATGAAGCATGCTCAAGACGACCCCAGCCCTCAAGGAGCCCATACTCTAGTTAGGAAGACATGGCAAAATAACTGAAAAATTAAATGGTGATAGAAACAGACTGATAGAATAAATGGAAATATGTCACAAGTTAGAGTGTTCTCTACCTCCCATACAGAGTTCCCAAAATTTATTTGTCCATGAAACTTATCTTTATGTCATACCTATTAAAATCTCAAGTCACTGTTTCAAAGAATATAATTTAGGAAATCTGGTCTAGTTCATGGGTTCACTAGAGCTTTTAATTCGGAGGAGGAATCTGCTGTGGTGTGGGTGCGCAGAAGCGAGAAGAATTAAGTCATAAAAACAAGTAAACATATTTCTTGAATCCAAATCCCAGAAATTCAAAGGACCTAAGACAATATTTTTGTTTACTTTTTAAAAAAAAACATTCATTGAATGTGTGAGCGATTTCCATTTATTGACACATTTAATCCTCACAACATTCTCTTGAGGTAGACATTATTATGATTTCCAGTTTACGGCAGAGAACAGAAGCCTCTGTGTTACCCAACGGCACATCAGAGAGCCAGGTTTTAAACCCACAAAGTGCTGGTTCCAGAGCCAAAGCAACCGAGCACTTTCCTCTTGAAGGCAGCTTCATTTTAAACGAGTCTCTTAGGCAAGTCTGATGTGGGCAGGATGGAATAGTGTGTGAGAAGCTAGCTGATGACTATAAAAGTAAGCTGAGTCTAGATGGCAGTTCTCAAACTTTAGTGTGCATCTCAGTCCCCTGAAGGGCTTGTTAGCACATAGATTGCTGGCCCAACGCCCGGAGTTTCTGATTCAGTAGATCTGGGGTTGTCTCTGAGAATTTGTATTTCTAACAAGTTCCCAGTTGAAGCTGATGCTGCTGATCAGGGGACCACATGTTGAGAATCACCAGTCTAGACTAGACTATGGGAGAACTTGAGTATGACGTGAAGTAACTTGGGTTTTATACAGTGAAGGGTTTGTGTGCATGTACTGTTTTTATTTTTTGGACTAGAATAACATTACATGATACAAAATTCAAAAAGTACAGAGGGTATATGATAAAAGCAAGGGTCCCTATATACTCTATTACCCAGCCCCAAATTCTTTTCCCAAAGCCATGCACAGTTGCAGGTTCGGGTGTCCTTCCAGGCTTGGGGAACAGAGGGAAGCACTGTGTTTAGCACTCAGGTAACTAGAACAAAGTTCACTTATTTTCTTGCAATTATAGCAGTCTAGTAAGTAGACTATGAAAATTTGCCATTTGTAGACTAAACATTTGGATCAGAGAATTAGAGAATTTTAGATGTAGGTGGAACTTATAAATGAGGAAACGAAGCCACGGAGAGGTTAAGTAACTTGTCCAAGTTCACACAGTAAGCGGTGTAGCCAGGGTCACACCCATGTTGTCTGACTCCAAAGTCAGTGCTCCTTGCACTGTCCCTCAGGAGTCTGAGACCCATACAGAAGAAAGGATTTACCCAGCTTTGCATAGCTACTTAGATTTTCTGATTCCCAGCCCAGCGGACTTTTTGACCATACTCTGTGAAGGAAGGACTTTTTAAAATACCCATTCAGATTTTCAGTTTCTTGCTCTTGTCCAAGACAAAGCCAAGAGAGAGAAGGCTCAGCATGCAGTTTCTCTTCTTATGGGAGATCCTTTGACTCTAGAGCAATGGGACCCATTAAATTACCAAATATTACAAAATGTGTGACTCAACTATCACATATATTAAGAGGCATCATATATAGTTCAATGAACAGCTTAGCTTTGAAATCTGGAAACTTCTCTCAGCCTCAGTTTCTGTATCCATTGATGGGGAGATCATAATACACATCTAGTAGTGTTAGTGGGCCTGTAACTACATAAGAAGGCATGTAAGGCAGCAAACATGGTGTCTGTCACAACGTGAGCACACACAAGAAAGTTTTTCACTATTTTCATGACACATTCAATTTTTAGAGCAGCTGGAACTCCCAGGCACAGACTAAGAGTCAATAACAAAAATAATCAATTTTACAAGTCATGGAATCTATTTCGACTACGAAAAATGTTAAAAAGTGAATTCTTCCAGCAAATTTTTAATAGTTGAACTATTAACAATTACCAAAGACAAGTCTAATCCTGAAACGTTCTATGTGCAGAGTGAGAATGTTTTTGGTCACTGCAACTGGTCTTAACATTTCTAGGATTATGGTGCCCAGAAGATTAGGTAGAATGTTTCATAAAAAAATAGACTATTCCAGCCTTTTCAAAAGACTTTCTGCATGTGACCTGGGGTGCCATTTAACAGGAACATAATCAAATTTCATCTCTAGTCCGTGCACTAAACTTTTGATCTATCGATTCTGAATTTCTTAAGGAAAACAAAGCCATTATTATTATATGATTATTATTATTTTACTTTTTTAGGTTGCTTATTAAGGTCTACTATTAAAGGTATACTAAATTTTAGAAATATAGTCCTTTTTGCCATACATGCAAATACAAAACATGTGTATGCGGGTGCTACCTTACGGTGAGAACAAAAGGTAGACGATAGCTGTCTTAACTTTACCATCCAAACCACGGTGTGACAGAACAGAAATCTTCAAACATTTTTGTCTTAGGATCCCTTTACACTCTTAAAATCCCTGGTAATCTTAAAGAACTTTTGTTTCTATGGTTTATAGTCCTATTGGTATATTATAAATTAAAACAGGGGTTTTTAAAATAGTTATTTGTTCTTAACAATAAAAAACCCATGACGTGTGAATAACATTTTTATGCGAAGTAACTATATTTCCAAAAGAAAAACATTTAGTGAGAAAAGTGACATTGTTTTAATTTTGGAAATCTCTTCAACGTTTGGCTTAATAGAAGATAACTGGATTCTCATATCTGCTTACGTATTCAATCTGTCACAACAGATTGTGTGTATATTATTTTCCTGAATTATGTCAGAAAAACCCAAACTCACACAGGTACAGTTAGAAAATGGAGTAGTATTTTAATAGCTTTTTGGATAATTGTGATTATTCTTTGATACTATACTAAAACTCAACAAGTGGTAGTTTATTAGGGGATAATTGCAGTGTGGAATCTGAAATTATATCAATGAACTTTTCTTACTCTTCATACCAATACATTAAAATCAGCTGGTGTATTTTGCACTTTCAATGGGTCTTTTACTCATGTCTGATTTTGTAACTCATACATTGGTTATTTGGAAAATGTGGCTTCACTGAGTTAAACAGATTTTCCAAATGTTGACACATTTCACAATGTAGTATCAACAAATCACTTTCATTAATTTCACACAAGTCTTATCAGAAAAGACTTTAAGTATTGGGAAGCTGTCAAGTTCATGGTGGCAGAAACAAATTTTCCAAAATTCTAACTTTTGCTCGATAGCTCAAATTTCATCGCTGGCAACAAATACTGTCAGTTCGTTTCCTTGAAGCGTCAAGCTCACTTCGTTCATTTTTGACAAGATGTCTGCCAAATACCCACGTATGAATAACCATGGTTTGTCAGTCAGTCTTCCTCTTCTTCTTCTTTTTTAATAGACATTATTTTTAGAGCTGTTTTAGGTTCACAGCAACATTGAGCAGAAGGTACAGAGATTTCCCATGCTTCCTCCCCATTTCCACCCTCAGTATACACAAATGTGTTAAATTATGGATTTATATTATTCTTCACACTGAGATGTGGAGCAAGAAACCTATAAAATGGCCTTTCACAGTTTTAGAATGAAGATAGCTTACTGATCTCTCATTTTACATAAGTTGTAAACAAAAGCATTTCAGTGAAACACTGATAATTATATATATTTCCTAAAGAACTATAAAATTAGAAATAAGTTGCTTTCCAATAAATGGAATATGTTTTGTCCTTAAAAAATAATGATGATCTTTCATCTTGAAGCTTTTAAAAATGCAAGCTAAAACAGACGCTTATCTCTTTAGCTTCTAAAAGTACATTAAACTTCTACAAATACCAAATATTACTAATAGTATAATGGCAAAATATACATACTGCAGAGCCTTATAAAAATTGATTTGATTTTGTAGGACATATTTTATGCGGTTAAAAACACCAAATTAACTATATCTGGAAAATTACAGGCAATTGAAGGTCTGGGTAATCACTTTGCTTATGAAAGAGTCACAGTTAAGTATTTCTCATGATATTATATAGTTGGGTGTCAATGAAGTGTTCAGATATAAAACTAAATTAAGATATATACAAATATATAACCAAATAAAATATGGTCTAAAATAAGTTTACACATGAACAAGATTATTAACATCTCTAGTAGAAAATGTTTTGAAGGGGAAAACTCAAGTTATCCCTCTGTTTCTGGCTTTAGAGAGGCTGACTGGTATGAAATTTGGCACTTACTTTCCGATTGTATTGGGTAGTATTGTCAGTTGATTGTCATCTACTTTTAGAGTAGTTAGCTTTTTCAACAGTCCTAAAACAGAGAAGAAGGTTTATCAATACATAAGAACAGATTTCTGATGGGAAATACAATATGAAAGAAATAAAAGGAATCGCTGTGATGAATGTGTGTCAGCTAATTGGCTGCATTCTGCTTATATAAACCTACAAACTGATATTTGTGTGTAGTCTAGTTTTGACCTTCCATTTGCAAAACATTTACTTACATCAATGGGAGTTCGAGTACACCAACGCAAACAAGTAAACAAAACATAGGGCTCCATAGAAACTTGAGTTGACAGTAACACCACATTTCCCTTTTCTATTATGCAGCAAATGGACCAGATGAAATTTTTCAAGCCAGCTGTGATTTAATATTTAATTAACTCCTAAGCTCTAATAACTAAAATTCCTGTTGTGATACAAATTGAAAACAAATCCAAATTAAGCCTAATAATCAACGAATGGGTACTGAGGTATTGCAATGCAGTGGTTATAATTATGGACTTGGAAAATTACAACATATGACCTCATACTCTTTTTGTTACCATAAATCCTTGACTTGGATCAGCAGTAAGCACAAAAACTTGCAGTTTTTAATACACCAAGTAGAATTGGCCAAGAATTGACGTTCCAACTATTTATCTTTCACTGTCTGATTTATGCCCTCATACCCTTCCTGCTTGCTCTCCTCTCGGGGTTTTAATGAGAATTAGCCACAGAGTAATTGAAGAACAGCTTCTACCCAGCCATAACATAACCTATAATATCAATATGGCTTAAATAGCCAAAATCCAAGGACAAAGCATTAACAATTGGCTAACTTTTGCTTTATGTTGGAAATATGCCTTATATGCTACAGACTGCTTGTTTTGCAGAACGCTTGTTCTGATGGACAGAGTAGGTTCTGTGGTCAAATGCACTGGGGAAACGCTAAATTAAACGGATTTCTTTAATGAAGTTTTTCAAGTCGGTTTTAATATACTAATGTAGCAATGTGACTCTCCAAAGCTACCGTGGAATCCACATGCACACACAGAGCATCTTGTCCAGGTAGAGTTTCGCGGACATCCTTTGAGATGCAGTGCTGTGCATCATGCCCATTCACTTCAAGTCTTCTGAGGATTCCTTAAAGGCATAGAGTAAGTCACCAAAAATCTGAAATAAAGTTGTCGTTGCCCTTTAAATTTCAGTATGCTCACTTACCTATTCTGCAGAAGCACTCAGAATCTCTACTTTAGTGGAGAGAAATGTTATGACTATCAGACTGTCATGAGAAAATATCTACAATATTGGAAGCTTAATACATCAGCTTGTGCCTCTAGGACACAATGCTGAAAACAGCAGCACCTGGGAAAGAGGACAATTCACACTGAGGTCATTTGTCTCTGAAGTTGAACACCCACTGCCATATTCATCTATGTTCAAAGGGTGACTGAATCACTTTAGCTTCTCCAGTGTGTATATGTTAAAATGTCAGCCTTGGAAACACAAAAGAACTCCTGAGCCTGCTCATCAATTGTGAGAAGAATACAGGGGACTATGAATTACGGCTAAATTTTGTGTGACCTGGTAGCCACGATCAAACCACTGCCCCCGCCCACCAAAGGAGCTGGAGGAGGCTGGCAGTCTCCATCTCTCTTGATTGAGTCATAGAGGTTTTGGGCTGGGTTACAGATGGCTGAGCAGATGCCATGAAGCCAGGCTGCAAAGCACTCTTTAAGAGAATCATAGTCTCTGGGTGTGAAGCTGTGGTGAGAAAATCTTCAGGCAGGTTAGGGACTAAGGCCAAAAGGCTGACGAAACAGATTTTTTTGAAGAATGGAATAGTGATTCTCACAATTGACAGAAACTTCTATAGCTTTAAAGGCTGAAGCAAGTTGGCCTCACTGCTTAGTTCTGAGTTCCACATCTATGGATTTGAAGGGACCTCACTTATCTGTGTTGTGGCTACTTTGTCACTCACATACTCCATCCAAGGGGATACTCTTTGGACAGATTCTGAAGCTTCTGTGGAATCTGATTGTCCTTGGAGTGGAAATAGGCCATTAGCCTCACCTCCATTGTTCTGACTTCCTCTGGCAGACAATTCCTTTCTTACGTTTCTATGTCATATCTGCTTGGACACTCTTCTATCTTATAGGAACCAAAGGTATTTTATCCTCTTCTGTCTCTCCACTTGTGCCCTTCCTGAATTCCACACCTCTTTATCCTATACACCCAACTAAGAAGTACAGGAGAGAAAGAAAAAGGAGGCCTTTTACTATGATTTTAGCTACTTATGTATAAATATATAACAAGCAGCAATGTATTAAACATTAATATAATGTTATCAAAAATAGCCAATATTTACATGGCATTTATGCACATGTAATAGAATTTTAAAAGCCAAAATAGTTATGCACTCATCAAATCTAGGATCATAATAATTGTTACATTATTATAATAGCTAACACTGAGCACTTACTCCATGCCAGGTACTGTTTTAAGCAATTTTACATATAATAATTCTTTTATTGCTCAAAATAATCTCATGATTCAAGTACTGTTACTATCCTACCTAATGGATGATGAAATTGAGGCAGAGAGGGAGTAAATAGCTTGTCTAAGGTCACACAGCTAGTAAGGTAGAAACAGAATTTGAACTCAGGCAACTCAACTATAAAACCTGTGTCCTTAACCACTAAGTGAATAACATAAATTATTTTGGAAAGTAAAAACAATTCTATTGTCCATTACTGAGTTTCTGTGCTATGCGAAGCAGAGATTTCATTGAAGAGACTGTTAACCCTCCATATAGAAGAGGAGAAGAGCCCCCTTCATCTTCCCTGGAGCCAGCACAATCAGAGGACGCAGCACCCAGGGCTTGTTGTTGACTCTGTCACTTCATTCAAATCCCTCATAGTTGCAGAACTAAAATAGTGTGAAGAAAGTAAAGATTTTGTTTTATTTCCCATTTCCCTTTATTAATACTATGAAATTTCTCATTTTTTACTCTTTTAAATGTTGGTAGTCCAATAGATAATCTATGATCAAATAAAGAAGACAAGATGCAATCTCCCATCCAATCAGCATCAATGAATTATCTTAGGGTCTTAGAAAAGAGCCTTAGTCCCCTCTCCCAGATATTTCTCTTGACCAAGAAGGGAATTCTCAGAGGAAAGTCAGCCATGCTACATGTATCATCATGGACTCTAGAGACTGCAGATGTATAAATACAATTTTCCCTGAAAGGTAAGTAGGGCTCAAAGATAGTTCAAGGAGTAAACTACTATAACAAAGTTAGTTTCTTAATTTGAGAACCATTCGGATTCTAAATGAAGGTGTTAAATCTATAATACCACCTGCCTGTCACAGGCTGTTTTAAGCCAGCCAAATATCTAATCTGATGTTTTCTATCACCTTTACAGGCTGCCCTCCCCGGGCCAGAAGGCTAATTTCCTAGTCTGCCTTCTGAAAGGAAGATATTTTAAACAAAGAATTATATCATCTTTTATTTCACTATGTGACATTTTCATTTCCAGGATTTATAATTGGTTCTTTTTCATAACCACTTGTTCTTGGTCATATCACCTGTTTTGTTTTATAACTTCTTACTGTTTTTAGGAATGTTATTCTTCCTTTGATCTGTTTGAGGATCCACACATACTTAAAATCATCTTGACACTGCTTGATAACTTCGGTTTCCCTTGGGGTAAATTTTCCTATTTGTTTGAGTTTTTGGTTGTCAAAACAACATTAGTTTTCCTTTAAGAATGTGTTTGCATGCTTATTTGTGAGGGTGAGGTTTCCTCATTACCTATGCTAACCCCTCCCTGTCGGGCAGTTTTATGGGGACCTCCACCTGACTCCCGAGTCTCTGGAGTTCAGAAGCAGGTCTTATATCAGAAACATGGTAGTCTCACCATGTCTCACCCATGTGGATATTGCAGATCCAGTCCAAACCAGCTTAAGACTTGCCATGGTTTTCAGCAGTGAACCTGTTATCTGTTCTCTCCACATATTAGTTGTAGGTTTTTTTCAGTCTTTCTTCACAGAAAAGGGGTTCCTGCCTCAATCTCCTGTAAGTTTGGGTTTCCCTGTTACATGTAAGGTGTTATTTTTTTCTTTCCACTGCAGGAACTGAACTTATGACTGCCACTGCTATTTGTGGTCTGGAGTCCATCAGGCTTGGGGTTATTGCTGTATTTCCATTCGATCTCAGGTTCAGGTCAATGTTCATTCTTCTTAAGCATAGATAAATTATTTTATTTACTAAATTTTTAAGCAGCACTTACCATAAACCAGGAATAGTTCTTGGTGCTGAGGAGGCAGTAATGAACAAAAATATATTCTTCAAATATAAGTTTTTCTCTATCTCATTATGTCTTTGAAGAGGTATGGAGTGGTGATTGAGTAGGAGTGTAAGGTATGTATCTTGACCAGATGGTTATCTTGACCAAATGACCATTTCTGACCAAAGGACGCTCTTTTTTCTTTTTTGGCTGAGGAAGATTAGCTCTGAGCTAACATCTGTTGCCAATTTTCCTCTTTTTTTCCTTGAGGAAGATTAGCCCTGAGGTGACATCTGTGCCAATCCTCCTCCACTTTATACGTGGGTTCCCACCACAGCATGGCAGCTGAGTGGTGCACCTGGGATCTAAACCTGTGAACCTGGGCTGCTGAAGTGGAGCACACTGAACTTAATCACTAGGAAATGGGGCCAGCCCCCAGGATGCTCTTTCTAACCGTTACACTTCCATACCTTCTACAACATAAAACAGTATTTCCTAAACTTATCTGATCATAAGTTTCATCTAGGATGTTTAACAAACATATAGATCAGAAGGCCTAACTATAAACTTTCTGAATCAGAATTTTCAGAGAAAGAGGCTGGAAATGTAGAAGTGTTTAATAAAGTTCTCAGATAAGTCTTATGCTGGAGAAAGTTGAGGAAATACTGTTATAACATGTGCAATTCTATAAATCAAAAAGTCATAAGATCCAGAAAGAAAGAAAAGCTAGTCTGTTTTGTCAAAACTAGTATTCCCTATTAGCCTGCAAGAATGGTGAAAAGAGAAACAATAAAATGTTGAAGAAAAATTTGGGAAATGGCCATGTCTTTTAGGTCCCCTTCAGTCAGGCTACCTAGGTTGTGACTTAATTTTCAGAAGCACTAATAAGTTCCAGAACATATGACACATCTAATTCAAAGAGTGTTAAAAACCACATCCCAAAGGTAAGCAATTTGATGATTATCCTCCTAGCCGAGTCTTCTCATAAATAATAATAGCAAGATATCTGTCCAAAAAGGTTTACTCATTATTAAACTTAGATTCTTTCATTGTTTTACTCATATAAAAATTTGTAACAAAAATAGATTGAGTGCTCAATATACACTCAAATTACCTCCCCTCATGAATCTTAAAAAGCATATTAAAGACAATGTTTTTTTTTAAAAAAGAGAACTATGAAGATATTTTATATTTATTATACATCTTCACGTTATTCCTAGATTATAGCAATGTTACAACAATATTAAAAGTAGAATATAGCAACACTGAGGACAGAAGCTACTGTAATTCTATAGTGATAAAAGGAGACATATATGGCTATCGAATTACTTTAAAGCTAAGATATATACTCCTTACAGTAACATTTTACAACTTAGGAGATCTGGAAAATGTGAAAATATACCAACTGAGGAGGATCATCTTAATAGGAGATGCTTCTTGAATTTGATGAGTTACAATTTCATTTTAAGGTATTTGTAAAACACTATTTTATCTTCTTGAATGATGAACTTGCTAATTTACTAATATCAGGCTGACCATATATTCCCTATGTCTATAGACAAACTATACACCAAAAAAGAAAGTGGCACATTTGCCATAAACATTCATGACAAAACATTATATTCTCACCTATAGAGTCAGGCAACTGCTGCAACATATTGGATGACAGCAAGAGGTCCTCCAGGGCTTCACATCCAGAAATATCCATGTCAACCGTTTCTATTCTGTTTTTTGACATATCCAGGTATATCAACATCTTTAACTTCCCTATATTCTTGATGACATTGCATAAACTCAGGGTTAGTTGAGAAACTTTCACAAGACATTTTAAAGTTGTAAAAACCACAACACTGTAAAATTAATTTTAAAGGCAATGACAACAATAATAAGTGTTGGCAAGAATGTGGAGAAATTATAACCCTCATACATTGCCAGTAAGAATGTAAAATTGTGCAGCCATTTTAAAAACAGGTTGGCAGTTCCTCAAAATGTTAAACGTAGAGTTGCCACGTGACCCAGCAATCCCCAGATCTATACTCAAGAAGAAAGCACATGTCCACACAAAATACCAATGTTCAAAGCAGCATTATTCACAACAGCCAAAAAGTGGAAATAAACCAAATGTCCATCAGTTGATGAATGGATAAAAAAATATTTATATGATGGAAAATGATGGAATACTATTTGGCAATAAAAATAAATAAAGTACTGATACATGCTACAAAACAGATAAACCTTGAAAACACATGCAGTGAAAGATGCCAGTCACAAAAGACCACATATTGTATGATTCCATTTATATGAAATGTCCAGAATAGGTAAACCTATAGAGACAGAAAGTAGATTAGGATTGCTAGAGGCTGGGGGGCGGGGGCGTGGGAGTGACCACTATTGGCTTCAGGGTGTCTTTTAGGGGTAATGAAAATGTTCTAAAATTAGACCATGGTGATGGCTGCACAACCATGTGAGTATTCTAACAACCACTGAATTGTCTACTTTAAATGGGTGAATTTTAGGGTGTGAGAATTATATCTCAATATAGCAGCTAAAACACAATAATCTCAAAGTTGTAACCAAATTAATTAAATAAACAATGCATGTTGACATCTTGATTCTTACAATTTCAAATGCTTAAGAAGGGTTTTAAATTGTGATTTAGACTTTATCCTACTGGGAAGCTTCAATATTTTGTTCATTCAATCTTTCTTTTTGAGGATCTACTATGGACCAGGACTTATGTTAAATATTGGAGAACAATCATGAATAAGTCAGCTAGGGATGGGGAGAGACTTGTCATGATAAGGACAAAGCCTTTATTCTTAAGGAGCTCACAGTAGTGAAGGAAACTGTCAAGTAAACAAATAATTATAATATCCTGTAATATGTACAATAAAAGAAGCATGCAGGGAATGCCATAGAAGCACAGGGCTGCAAATTGCCTGGAAGATGCTGCTTGTCAAGAAAAAGAGAATCTGTATCTGGAAGAGAGACCAGAACGTATATTTACAGAAGTGTGCAAAAGCATGGCGTATTTGAGGAATAGTGGGAAACGCAAAGCAACTGAATAGAGTGATGAAGTCAGGATTATAAGAAACCAGCTGTTAAAAGGCCTTATGTGTTATGTGAGGAGATGTGAACTCTATCTTATAGGCAAGAAAGGCTACTCAAGGTTTTTAAGATGGAGAATGACACGATCAGATTTGTGCTTTGAAATAGTAACTTCAGGGAACTGTGAAGGAAAGATTCATAACCAGACTCAGAGAGACCCATTAGAAGGATCTGGAAGCAGTTTAGCTGAGGCGATGAGAGGGACCTGTATCAAGGCAGCAGAAGTGCAGATGAAGAGGGGATGGGCTCAAAAAAAGTTTAGAAGTGGAATGATGGGATTAGCACCATCACTGAACAATTGGATTGCTGAGGACAGGGGAGGAGTCAAGTCATACCCTGGGCAAGGAGTGAATAGTGATCCCTTAGCTGGGACACGGACTAGAGGAGTTAGAGCAAGATGAAAGTCTTCATTTTCCTTTTCTTTAGGGCATGTTTTGCAAATAAATGTGCCACACATATCCATGTTCAGTGGTTCATCTGTTTGTCTGGTCTACTTGTGTACACTTTACTACATTGTCGCTACTTATTTGACAGAGTATAAATAAACAAACAAATAACAAATAAATAAATGTATTATACACACACACGAGCACACACTGGCACTGTGCTAAGCACTTTATATATATTATTTGATTTAATACTTTCTATTCTTGCTATTCAAAATGTGTTCTGTAGAGCAGCAGCACTGGTGCCACCTGGGAGCTTGTCAGAAATGTAGAAGCCCAGATCCATTGCAGACCTACTGAATCAGAGCCAGCATTTTAACATTCAGGCTTAGAAATTAAGTAATGTCACATGTTGGGTGCCCTGGGAAGCAGAGACAAAGAGAAGTTTGTGAGAAAGTGTTCTTAGGATCAACACCAGCGGAAAGAAAGAGGGAGGGGAGGAAGCAGGATTGGGCAGAAGAATCTGGGCTGTGATGAAGTCTTAAGAAAGGTCCTCAGCTGACTGACCCTTGAAGGAGTACTGAAGTAGAGACTGCCCTGTGGTTGTCCTGAGTAGGGGTGAATGGCCTTTATACTCCTGCACTCATCGGTCCCTGGAAGGAGGTCTCCCAGTAGAGGAGTGTGACCCTGGGTGAGGAGGTTCTCTTCAGCTGAGGTCATTCCTGAAGAGGGTGGAGAGCTGCAAGCAGCATTCCCAGAAGCTGGGGAATAGAGTAAGTTCTTTATTCCAGGAGGATGATGCATGACAGCATCTACTACAAGCAGCATTCCAAGGTTACCCCATTATTAAAGGGTGGAGCTAAAATTCAAACTCACTTTTATCAGATTACAGACTACAAAGCCTACTGATTATACTGGCAGTTCCTGACCTCTATCTCCCTAATCAACCCAGCACATACCTCGAGCCCTATGCGGGCTCAGCTCCCTATGTGGGCAGAGAGTGTGAGCACAGTCTTGGAGTAGGTGAGTAGTTGCTAGGCTAGGAACTGAGCACTTTGGGTGAGTCAGGCCAGAGGGCTGAATTTCTCCCTATGCTTAGAAATATGTCACTCATAGCCTTCCTCACCAGGGAACTAGTATGTTACCTTAGCTCATTCTTCTCTTCTGGTGAGTAAGAAAAGAATGATATGTGTGTTTATGTGTTTGTGTGTATTTCTTTTTTTGTTCCTTTATCTTGAGAAAATTTCTTTCCTCTTTGAAGCTTCCTTTATTGCTAGCTCCAGTGCAACTCAATATTTTGGTGTGAAGTTTCTAAATACCTTTTAAGGAAGTAAAATGACACTTTGGTGTTTATTTTTGAGTCTTTCTAAACGCTCACTTTCAAATACCTCATAAAGGCAACAGTAGCTGGAGTGACAAAGGCCTTCGAGACACAACGTCTCCAAGTCCTTGAGGATACTGAATGTTGCTCCATTCAAACTAGAGGGGTCTACAGGTGAGCAGGACAGCAGATGAAAACAGCAGAAGCCATCACAAGCAAAAGAAGATACTGGAGTTGGTTTAAAAATAAACATGGATTTAACACATTGTTTAGTCATAATTTGGTTGACTGATCTTAGAGTGATGGTCACAAGACAGAGAGCTATGTAGAGGACTAATTTTGGGGCATTGCTTATTTGCTTCTCTGATTATTAAAAACAGTGAAAAAAATGGTAGTCCAGGCTTCCAAAAGTATTCAAAAAGTATATTAACTTAATGTAGTATGATACATGAACTAATACTAAAATGAACTTGCTTTTTTTCCTGTGTCTTATGATACTAAATATTTAGGATTAATCATTCTGTGAAACTGATAAACCTGGGCTGAAGCCTGTGTTCAAGATTAGCCTTCCAAAGTCATGTGTTTCCAGGTAATTGTATAACAGCTATTTGCCAGCACTGACATTCAGAAAGCCATGCCTGTTTATGGCAGGGAGGTGTGTGGGGTATTCCTATAAGGAGTATGGCTAAATTTGAAATTCAAGTGTACTAACTAAAGGAAGAAATCTACTTAAAGCTGGCAGTATATAAGAAAAATCTACTTTCAAAATAGATAAATCAGGCAGCATTATCTGCTTTACAAAAGATTTCATCATCACCTTTCCATTTAAATAATAAGCTTACTAAGAAATTTGAGGTCTGAGTTAATTTTCAAGGCTGGATTTTGGGAATGTAACAGTTGTGAAAAGTAAGATGACCCTAATTCTCATATGTACCTTCTATTGGTCCTATAGTGACAGCATGTTGGAGCATCATAGTGAACAACAGCCTCTGGAGCTGGTGTGAACTACAGTTCCACCATTGACCGGCTGCGTGACCTTCGGCCAGTTACTGACTCTTTCTGTTTCAGTTTGCTCATCTACAACATGAGGATAAGAATAGACTCTTTTTCATAGGGTTGTTATGAGAACTCAATAAGTCAGTATTTGTAGAACATCTGGATAGTGCTTAGCCCATGATGAATGTTACATGTTTTTGAATAAATAAATACATTGAAGAAGCAAGTATGAATTTTTCCAACAAGACATACATTCCAGTTCCTCAATCTCTGCACGGGGATTGATGAATGTCTCAACTGTGTTGACCCAGGATTTGTACACACCTTGAATATGGCAAAAATTAGGCTCCACTATGTGAAGCGGAATTCAGATCTGCCTCTCCTGTTATGTGTGAGCTCCTCAAACTCAAATATATTCAAGATCATTGAATATATTATCCGTGTAACCTTGACATTAGCATGGTTTCTGGTTCACAGAGGTGTATTTGTAAAAGGTTTTTGAACAAATCAGTAAATCGAAGATGTGCACGCTTCTCTGTTTTGTGTCTGTAGTGATAGTAGAAACGTATTCTTTTGGTAAGAGAAGAAAGTATTTTCTCCCTAGTCTTTTACCAGATTTTCTTCTTTTTGGGTTCTCATACCTGTTCAAAAGAGAATAAGCTTTTGTTCTTGTAAGTTCTGCAAGCATTTTAAGAAATTCTTAATGTCAATTCAAAAGAGGAATAAAATTGGCTTTGGGAACATACATCTAAATCTCAGTGGCTGAAGAATTATTACAAATCCAGCTGCCCTGGCTACTCAGCCCAGTGCAAGGAGCTTGGAGTTGGCCATCACAACCAGGAGTCTTGTGGTCACTGTGTGTCTGTGTGCATATATGTGTTTACTTGACTGCATATGTTATGAGGGGCAAGAGGCAGTGTTTTATGGCAAATCATTCTTTCACTGGATGGAAAAAGCAGGAACAGTCACAATGAGTTGATTAGTAAATCTACTACCCAGGAGATATTACTGGATTGTCTGTTAGTTGAGAAAAAATTTTGACTCTAGTTTAACTTTCTGTTTTTAACACTCTACAGTCCTTGCCATTTTCAAAATTTCAAATGGGGTCTATTGGAAATTGCGTGAACTGAGAGAGAGAGTCGTATTTCCTGGAACAAATCTAAGGATACGAGCAGCAACCAATGTCTAGTCACCTAGAAGAAGGAGGTTGATTTTGCAAAACTGAGACTTGGTATTATATACAGCATTTACTTTTTTAAACAGAATAATACAAATTTTTCAGCTTTTAAAAAAGTGAATGTGGAAAGAGATGAAAAATATACTCCTAAGAAAGGACGAAAAAATCTTTCAAATATTTTATACACCTATCACATTCACAAAAAGCACATGAAATACTCAAAAACAAATTAGTGAGAAGTAGTTGGTGATAGAATACTTCTAACAAATGTTTTACTTTTAAATGCAAACATTGAGATTTAAGATTTAAGATTAATTATTATTGATTACAATTAATATATAACATAGGTGCAGACAACATGGCATAATAAAAACTTACATACCCCAGGTAGCACTTGCAAAGCATTATTATCCATCCACAACTCCCTTAAATTTTGTATTTGATCCAGAACTTCAGGCTGGGAGAGAGGTAGGGAGAAAGGAGAGAGGAGAAGAAAACTAAATTAGTATTTTCTTATCACAAATATAAGATTTAATTTCTTGGATCTTGAATTTTTATTTGGGAATTTAGTGTTAATCCTCTAACAAATTTCAAGTTTAACAGACCTCCAGCAAAACTGTAGTCCTTGAGGTAGCTAACCTAGAATTGATGTGGAAACAATCAGAACAACAATAATAAAAATTAAAATCTGTTACTGCCCCTTAACACCCCATTATCCTTTGTAGCATTTATTACACTCTACTTAAGTATTTGCCTTCTTCACTAGCATATAAACTTTTGAGGGGGAGAGTAGCGTTTATTTTTTAATCACTATATCATCACATGTCCATTGTTTGCCATGGTACTTGGCACACAGTAGGTTCTTCTCATGTGTGAGCATTAGCACCTTACACACAAACACCTACACACACACACAGGCATTACCTTACCATGATGTGCCAACAGTATGAATAAGACTCACTTCTCATCCCTTCATTTACTCAACAAATAATTATTTGTTGAATAGTGGGGATGCCTAATATGTGAAAGGCACAATGCAGGATCCACAGTTACCAAATCCAGTTCCTGCCTTGAAGTAGCTGATCATTTAATTGGGAAGACAGATGCATACAAATAACTAAAACACAAGGCAGCATGTGTGAGAAAAGAATAGTGCAGAGAAGTTCAGAGAAAGGAGAGAGAGAATATGCTCCAGGTGTAACAGATAGTGCACAATGAAACACTTTAATTCCTGAACTAGAAGCTGTCTCTGATTCTATCTCCCGGGCAGCAGACTACGTGGAGGGGATAGAGATTGCTCTTGCTGCCACCATCATTCGTTGATTTGTGATGACTTTTCCTGATTTCTCCACAGAAATTGCCCCCTCTCCCACTCTAAGGCCACCTACTTCCCTTTAAGTTGCTTCCTTTTCAGCACACCAGGGGAGCTACTGAGGCCTAAGCTAATTAGTGCACTGTATTCACCTGTCAGAGGGATTGGTTTCAAGGACGGGGAACATAATTCAATCAGAGAAGATAAGAAGCAATGGATCTGTGGCGGGGACTTCCGGGCACAAGACTCTTGCTCTTCCCTGACGGATTCAAAACTGGAAGGGTATAGCCTTGGGAGCTTCAGCCATGAAGAAAAGGGGAGAGCCTCTTTGAATTAAAAGATGGATCCTGATGATATCATATTATCCTGGAATTAAGCCACATCTGAAGCCAAATTTTTTGTCTCCTTCACCTGAAAGAACTATCACTGAAACAAGATAAAACATAGCTCAATAAAATTTGGGGCTTAATTAGGAAAGCTAGTGAATTTTATAGAACACTAGTGTGAAAGAATGGAATTGTTAGGTTGTCTTTTCGTTTTGTTGATGGTTTCCTTTGCTGTGCAGAAGCTTTTTAGTTTGATGTAGTTCCATTTGTTCTTTTTTTCTTTTGTTTCCCTTGCCCGGTCAGACATGGGACTTGAAAATATGCTGCTCAGACCAATGTCATAGAGCGTACTGCCTATGTTTTCTTCTAGAAGTCTCATGGTTTCGGGTCTTACATTCAAGTCTTTAATCCATTTTGAGTTGATTTTTGTGCATGGTGTAAGGGAATGGTCTACTTTCATCCTTTTGCATGTGGCTGTCCAGTTTTCCCAACACCGTTTATTGAAGAGAAGATATTTGCAAACCACATATCAGATAAGGGGTTAATATCCAAAATATACAAAGAACTCATACAGCTCAACAACAAAAAAACCAACAATCCAATTAGAAAATGGGCAAAAGATCTGAACAGAGATTTCTCCAAAGAAGATATACAGATGGCCAACAGGCATATGAAAAGATGCTCAACATCATTAGCTATCAGGGAAATGCAAATCAAAACTACAATGAGCTATCACCTCACTCTGGTCAGAACGGCTATAATTAACAAGACAGGAAACAACAAATGTTGGAGAGGGTGTGGAGAGAAGGGAACCCTTGTTCACTGCTGGTGGCAGTGCAAACTGGTGCAGCCACTATGGAAAGCAGTTTGGAGTATCCTCAGAAAATTAAGGATAGATCTACCATATGATCCAGCTATTCCACTGCTGAGTATTTATCCAAAGGACTTGAAAACACAAAGGCATAAAGATACTTGCACCCCTATGTTCATTGTGGCATTATACACAATAGCCAAGACTTGGAAGCAACCTAGGTGCCCATCAAGGGACGAATTGATAAAGAAGATGTGGTATTTATACACGATGGACTACTACTCAGCCATAAGAAATGACAAAATCCGGCCATTTGTGACAACATGGATGGACCTTGAGGGTATTATGCTGAGTGAAATAAGTCAGAGGGAGAACGTCAAATACCATATGATCTCACTCATCAGTAGAAGATAAAAACGACAAAAAAAAAAAAAACCCGCATAGCATTGGAGATTGGACTGGTGGTTACCATTGGGGAAGTGGGGAGGGGGGAGGGCAAAAGGGGTGACTGGGGCCACATGTGAGGGGATGCACTATAATTAGTGTTCGGGTGGTGAACATGATGTAATGTATCTAGAATTTGAAATATGATGTACATCCGAAAAAAATAAAAATTAAAAAAAAAAAAGAATGGAATTGTATCAATGTTACCACTAGAGTATTGGTGATTGTGGACCAGGGGAGTTACACACATCTTTGACACATCAGGAGGGCTTCAGAGACTGCCAGGGCTACTGTGGAGATGGTCTCTGACACCTCTGGCCTGCGACTGCAATGGACTGTGGTACCATTCCTGGGAGAGCTTTCATTTACAACAACAACCCAAATCTAAAGTTAGAGCACGGCATTCTGCTGTGGAATCAGAGGCATGTGTGAGTAAGTGTGGGGGACTTTTCTGTGTAGGAAAAGATTCCCACTATCACTTAGGTCACAGGGAACAGGTGGTGAACTACTCTGCCTGTATATTAAGCTGGGCAAGGATGCAAAACCTAAATCAAGTGTAGGAAGCACACTCTGATGTGCAGAGACTTTGAGGCAGAGAGCTGGCTAGCAACAGGCAGGCCAGTTGGAAAACGTGAGTCACGTGGCAATTTTTCCTAAACCTAGGCATCACTCAGACTTTAGGAGATAGAGTTGCATACTGGGTAAGTTCAACACAGCCTTATATGTATGTAATAGGTCAGAGATTAATGTAGAATCTTGGAACAATGAATACTATTTAGGAGAGATTCAACTATGCTGTGGTAACAATCCTGAAATCTCAGTGGCTTCACACAACAGGTTTACTTCCCACTCCCACCACATGTCCAGCGTGGGTTTCTTACCCACGATCTTGTGTTACCACCATGTCAAGACTTTCAGAAGAACCAAAGCAGAGAAGGAAGAGTCTAGAAAACTAGCTGCTGTCTTTAAAGATCTCAGGCTGGAAGTGAAATGCATGCATCACTTCTGCTTAGAGCTTGTTGTCTAGAACTCTTCACATGGCCTCGACCTAAGTTCAAGGAAAGCTGAGAAATGCAGGAGGAGTTCATGGAATATCTGGTGAACATTACTATCCCCGCCATACAGTGACACCATATGAAAAACAAACACAACATGAATGAATACATAGCACTTTTGTAATTTAGTTATCCCCTCATTCCATAAGGACTTATTAAGTATCTTCTAATTTCCAGGCACTGCACTAGAGTCACAACACATGGTATGGTCTCTGCCCTCAGGAAACTCACGGTCTGTATCTGGAGCAAGCATACAAAGAGCAAGCAGACGACACTAAAGGAACATAAGGAAGGGCAAACTCTATGCCTCAGAGGGAAGCCAGACAGGGGCTCATGGAGCTGAGTGGACAAGGAATTGGTCAGTGGAGGGGAGAAGAGAGGAAGCACATCTTAGCCAGAGCAAAGTAGAGAGAAACAGTGTGATGTATGAAGGAATAGCAAACAATTTGCTGTACTGGAGTGTTAAGTTTGAAACAAAGTTGGTAGCAGAAAATGAGGCTAACAAAAGAGGAGGTAAGTTGGGGGACGGACAGTCTAGGAAAAAACAGAACAAGAGATTTCAGATTCCTATGAGGTCAGAGAGAAGTATAGGAGGAGAGAGGGATTGAGAAAACTAGAAGGATAACAAGTCAGACTGAGAGAGCAGAAGCAAGGAGTTTAAGATTTCTGAAGTGTTCCAGGAAATGAAAAAATTCAAACGGTAATCCTGGGTCGTATGAGGTCTTGTTGTGTGGGCAGGGGAGGGTGCTGTTGGAACGTAAGGCCTGGTGTGGTCTCTAAGGATGTGGGTAGCCTCTGATACACTGCATAACCTGCTGCTGTGGCGGTGTCAGGCAAATTGGTAGATAAAGCTGACCAACATTACCTCTAAAATAGCTCTAACGCTGGCTTCTCCTGGGGACCCCAGGCACTATGATTACTTGGAAAGGGATAACTAACGCTACCCTATATTTCTACTTTATTTCAAAATATCTCATTTAATAACATAATTGGGTAATGATAGTCCTACTTCATGGACGAAAAATCTGATAATTTCCTGGGGAAAATGAGAATGATTTGATGTGGGATGTGTAGCGGCAACTGGGATTGTTACTCAGGTCTTCTGATTATTACTCAGGTCATCCAAAGATGACATAGTGTTACAGCTGAAAATTGAAATCCTGAAATAATGAAGAACGCTGATGATCACAAATGCCCAACAAAGAAAGTAAAGCATATGCTGGATTCCTAAAAAAAGATAATATTTTTATTACTGGATGTTATAATAAAATGTACTACAGAAGAAATTTCAGCAACTTCCTAACAATAGCAGAGACCAAATATATTTAGCAGATCAATACATAACCTCGCTGAAATAAAAACCACAACATGAAGATGATGCAATGGTATTGCATGAGCAATAGACGATTTAAAAGTGGATCTTAGAATTACACTAAATGGCTTACACTCAACCTAACACATAAATTGCTTTTTTTCATGCTACTTAATTTCATCCCAAAATCAATTGTTTCCATTAAAAATGAGTGAATTAACTCAAGAATGGCTTGGTGTATTCAATGCTGGTGAAGCTTCTGTAAGCTGGATGCTCACATAAACTGTTTTGGGGACTGTTTTGGGGATTATAAATCAGTGTAGTCTTTTAGGAAAACACTTTCAAATATCTACCTCATGTCACGAAAACGTTCACATCTGCTTTTAGGCAACCATGCTACCGAAATGATCCAAAATATAGAAAAATCTTATTGCAGTAAAACTTCATTACAGAATAATTAATAATATCAAAAAGTTGGTCATGATCTAAATAAACAACAGCATAAGGGCATAGATAACCAAATTGTGATAGAATCATACGTTGGTATGGTATATGACAATAAAAATGAATTATCTGTATTTTTATGTATGAAGATGGATAGATCTTACAAACAATATTGAATGAAATAGCAAGTATAGAAAATGCATATAGCACAAATAAATTTACATAAATTTAAAAAACAATGCTATATATTCACGAGTGCATATATATGCACTAAAAATAGGCACATATGGAATAGATGCACACCAAATTCAAAGTCGTAAATGTCCTGGAATTGGAATAGGTCTAGGGGGGAGAACACAGAAGACTCTACTTGGTCTACAGCGTCTTATTTCTTTTTAAAAAAGATCTAGGGGCCAGCCCCGTGGCCGAGTGGTTAAGTTCGCGCGCTCCGCTGCAGGCGGCCCAGTGTTTCGTTGGTTCGAATCCTGGGCGCGGACATGCACTGCTCATCAAACCACGCTGAGGCAGCATCCCACATGCCACAACTAGGGGGACCCACAAAGAAGAATATACAACTATGTACCGGGGGGCTTTGGGGAGAAAAAGGAAAAATAAAAAAATCTTTAAAAAAAAAAAAAGATCTAACTCAAATATGAAAAATAGTTAACATTTATTCATTCTGGTTAGTAGGTGTTTGATATATTGTTTTAGTATTCTTACATTTTTATAAAGTATATTTTTATTTTTTCACTTTTTAAAAGGCTAGAAAAACTGTCAGAAGATAGTATAAGAAAACATTGATTTTTAAAATCTCAGTTGTGAGATTGTGATTGATTTAAATTTTTCCTCTTTTGCCTTTTTTCTATATTTTCCAATTTCCTATAGGACGTAGGTATTACATTTAATAATCAGAAAAAAATTAGAGAAAACTTTAGTGCTTTTTCTTTAAATTTACACTTACCTAAAGCACTTTAGAATCTTTTTTGAAGTGATCTTACTTTGATTAGTTGAAATGAGCTAAGGAAATGGTTATCTCAGTATTAACATAAACAGAACATTTATTTTGCATGACTGCAACAAATTCCAATAACTCCTCTCAGGTATTTGCAATTCCAGGCTGTTCTATTGATTGACCATATGTGTTATTTTCATTACACTAATTTAGATAATAGAGTTGGATTATATTTATTCATACAGCTATTAATTTTTTTCTTCCAACGAGGTTAAGAGAAATGTTTACTATAAAAATCATAACATCTATTTTTATCAAATTTATCTTACTTTATCAAAATTAAAGTAGGGAATTTAAAAATGTTAAACTTTAAAAAGAGAACTTTAAACTTTAAGTCTCTTACAAGTGATGAGATTAACTGGCAGATATGGTAATAACAAAAACTTGTTATTCCCATAAACTACGAAGAACTGGAAGGCAGTAAGATGGAATCTGTTTCAAAATGCAAGTAAATACATGTGAAGGTGTTTTCTCAAATCAATAAATGTAAAACAGTCAATGCAAATTTAGAAAATTATATTATGTAACCAAAGTGACATAATTATGATATTTCATTGAGATATTCCAGTTAGTACGTTTTTTCTAAATTTTCAAATCAGAGTAGTATTTTTTCTTTCTTTTTACTTTTACCATCTTTGTCTAATAACATAATAATTTAGAGTTTGCAATTTGCCAAGGAAGTGTGACTACCTTTTAAGAAATTTCTCCCATTTTTCTTTAAATCTTTTATTTAACTATACACTTGGCTTATTACTAGCCCTTCAGGTCTTACAACTGGAAAATCTTTTATTTATGAAGTTCACAGTACACGGTTGAAACTCTTTCTGATAGACAAAATTGGATGACTAAAATTGTTCAGCTCTTGATGACAAGCCTACTTGGTCATCCTCTCAATTGTTCTGTCCTACATGTCTTGAGACAGTTTAACTTCTTCAGTTAATTTCTTTGGCGATGAAAAGGTTAGCTCCATAGAGTCTGAGCCTGTTTCCAGTTTACATGAGTTTTATGTTTCTCAATTTTATTTGAGATGTCAATCCCACTGAAGTGTTGACAAAATTTTAAATCTTTGTTTTAAATTTAATTACTCCAATCAGGTAATACGTAGGAAAAATATTTTAGAAATTATTGAATGAATAAATAAACAGGTATTCTTAATGACAATGAATAACAAAATGCACTGCTGAGAAAATGTGATTAATTTGTAATTAATTAAAATACTTTCAGTCATAAGCTTTTATGAATATTTTAATATGAGTATAATATATTCCATTTAAAGACTCAGAGGAGTATATTGATGGCACACAGGAAGAAATCTACAGACGACATGATGTTGAGAGGAACAGACAATACATGAAGTGACCTGAAAATGCTGGAAGACTGGAGAGCTCTAACAGCATGAAGTTTAATGTGGACAAGTGTTAAGCCGTGGTGTACGTGCCCCAAACCAACCATACAGATATAAATCACAAGCACAAGTACATGTGAACAAAATTGGGGACTGAAGTTAGGAGTAAGCTCAGTATTCATTAACTCATTTGTTTATAAGTGCATTCAGACAGTCAAGAAATAGCATCTACCCCATGCGAAGAAGGTACTATAAAGGCCTCTGGGAATAGAATTCAGACTGTCACAGGGCTGTCCCAAAATCTCTTCTGTCAATGTCCTGTTCTATAATGAACCATTAGCTCACGTATGGACTACAGTATTCTGTTTCCCTCTAGGTGCCCAGGTGTAAAGATGTCTTCAACAAACCAGAGCTTATTCAGAATACTTGGAAATCACATCATAGAAATGGCTAAAATGAGTCAAACTGTTTGGGCTGGAGAACAAAAGATGTGGATGTCAAAGACACTGGTCTTTGAATACTTGAGGGTTGTTGTAATGAAGAGAAACTGGATTTGTTATATTCATTCCCCGTTTAGAACTAGAAGCAAGGAGGGAAACTGCAGGAAGGTAAATGTAAGCAAGTATTACATAAGGAAGGAGTGACTTCTTCCCGATTAGATCTGTCTAAAATGAAATCATCCAGTTTCTTTTAGGAGATAGTGACTCTTCTAGCAAATGAACACATAGCCCCCTAAGAAGATAAAAATAAGAATCAAACAATAACAATAACAAAAGCCAACTTCTGTTGGGTGCTTACTACAGTAAGGCATTTTTCAAAAAGTACTTTTACATAGATTATTCTAATTGAATATTCACAACTATCCAATGAGGTGGCTACTATTATTGGACATGGCAGCAAGCAGAGTGGTTAACAGCAGGTTTCAGGAGCTAGACTGCATTGAGATCCGGGTGCTACTTAGACATCAGTCCAGATGCATCAGTCCAGACGCTACTTGGGCAAGTGGCCTTAGAACGAAGGTGCCAAAGGAGGAGATCAGATGCTTCAGACAGACTTTAATTCATTCAAGAATTTCATTCAATTAGTGTTGATTAAGAGTCTGTTATGTACCAGGCACTAGAGAAACAGCAGTGAACAAAACAAACAAGTCCTCTTGGAGCTTACATTCTGGCATTTCATGTTTCTTAGGCTGGGTCCTACAAAATGTGAACAACTGGACAAGGGAAGCAATTCTAGTTTCACGATTTCCACTGTAACGTACTGCCCTCCACCTAGATTGCAAGCATTGATGATGTTGTCTGAATCTAAATTTAAGAGTGAAAACTGTTAACACATACACTCTTGTCTCATAATTTGAACTGGTCCTCTTGCTTTCTTTCTCCAAAAAACTGTGGCTACTTCCTTCCTCCACCCTCTATCTACACTGCATCCGGTAAACCATTTCATCATGTCCACTCTTGCTTAAAACAAAGTTTTCCCATTATCCAAAGAATACAAGGCCCAGAAGCCTTTACCGTATCACACAAAACCACTTTCATCTGACCCTTGCTTACTTCTCAGCCTCTTCTTTCACTACACCCTCACTCAAACTCAAGCCTCAAGGAAAACTCTACTCTTTGCTGTTCTCAGCAAAGGCATCATGCTTTACCTTGCAGTCTGGCCTTTGCACAGGTTGGTCTCCCAGCCTGTTCCCTTGATCCCTGACTGGACTAGGTCCCCTTCCTTCTGTGTTGCATCCCTACCGTAGCCCTTTGCATATTATACTGTGAGCTCCTTGAAGCAGGGGATTGAATCCTGTTCTCCTCTGTATCTCCAGCTCCTTCCATGGTAACTTGGGCATGCTAGTGCTTCAAAAATCCCATCTGAATTGAACAAAATAAACAATCCACATTCATAATCAATCTTTTCTTCTACTCCATCTCAGTAACTCACTCCCATGATCCCACTTAAACTTTGTCATCACAACTATCTGTTATCACCTCTGAAATCTCAATGGCAAATACACCACTCGCTTACCATCACCTCCCATATTCCAGTTCATTGATTGTGGTACCCTAGAACTCCTCTACAGCAGTTATGATAGGACATAGTGGTGATGGGCTAAATTTACCTTCATTCATCTACCTTTCCTTCTTTACTAAGCTGAGGTTCATGATTAACCATCTATCATTATAACCAGTTTCTCACAATCATCATTTGGCAAATTTGCCCTCTTTCCTTTTGTCACATTCACTTAGTTGAACTTAACCTAGGTTGAATCCATCTTTCTGTCTTTTCTACTACTGCACCAAGTTTTGTTGGAGAAAAATCACAACTTAGCTGACTGGTCTCACTTCAAATTCATGATAAACACCTGAAATGGGGACCGAATACAGCCAGGCAACCTATGACTTTTCCCCAGGAAGTTGCCTTTCAACTCTCTGAGACTATTTCACAGCTCTTCAATCATGTCCGAAGCATCCTCCTCTTTTCCCAGCTCATAACTTACCCCGTTGTTCTCTGAAACAAACAAACAGGCAGAAGCGGATTTGCTCTAAAGGCAAGGAAGCTTAAGCTTCAGGCCTCTCACAGGCATGGTGAGAAGGAATATATGTTAAAGGCAACTGGTTAATATTGCTGCCATTTGCTACATTGCTTCCCTCCATCAGACTTCCTTGAGGATAATGTGGCGCATTTGGGATCCGGCTTAGTTGAACTTGAGTTGAGGATACATTTAGAATGGATTTAGTGCAATATGTTTATATGTTTTGTGGTGGTCCCTTTTGTGGTTCTCTTTCACTATCCACTCTGGCCCTCCCAAATTCATGTCCCCTTCCTGTCCACTTGAGCTCTTGACCACATCTCTTCCGTCTCTTCTTGTCTTTGCAGGCACTGCAGGCCTGGAGTTATCTCCTTTTCCACATGCTTCAATCTCTCTATCAATTCACCTCCAGCAGCATAAAAACATGCTCTAGTTTCTCTCGTCATTTTTTTGGTAAGTACTATTTCTTTGCCTCTGGAGACTCTTCCAGCTACTTTCCTATTTGTTTGCTCTTCTGCACAGGGACATTTTAGAAAAAGTCTGGCCACTATTTGCATTTGCTTCCTTATCTCCCATTCACCCTTCAAGCAATTCTGATGTGTTACTGAAAAGTGCTCTGGTGAAAGTCACCATGACCTCTGTTTCAGAGCTGCTGTCCTTGAAAATACAACTACGTAATTCAGGCTTAGCTGCTGAAGTGAGCCAATAAGGAATGAATAGCAAATCAGGAAAGCAAAGACAATTTTAAAAATAGAAACAAAAAACTTACAGTCAATTGATTAAAAGAAATTGTATGGTTTAAGTATTTTCAAGGCAGAGAGAAAATCTGCAGTTACCAATGCAATTTTTTACTCTAGAATCTTTAAGTGATGAACGGGTGTTCTTTAGTTAAAATTATAACTTTAGTAAGCTATATCATTATTATGTCTATTTTCTCTATCTCTTATTAATGCTTGAAATGTTGAAAATGCTTACATATACTTTTAGACACACCATATCCTTTAATTACTCATTCCTATGAGCTAATCTCTGAAAGTATCTAAAACTTATTTCTTCTGTATCAGATAAATATCTTTCCAGTTGAGATATTTCCCTGAATAAAAAACACATCTGAGTCACTGTTTTTTATTTACCACTGTTAGTTAACCCCCTAATGTGGGTTAATTTATAAGAACACTGAGAAATGTTTTTAACGAAATCGCTAAGGTGTACATAAAAATCTATGTACAGCATTAATTTAATTTTCTATAGATACTGGGGGAAAAAAATCTCTGTATTGCTACTTGATGATAACATTGTTCGATTTTACTTATTTAACACAGTGAAAGTTAGTTTATCTGGCAAACCAATAACCTGACATCCCTTTTAACTGTCAGTTCCACACTCACTATTGTCAACACCTGTAGCAGGGCTTGCATCTCTGAATCCCTAACACTTAGCAGTGTGCCTGTTGCAAAAAATACCGGGAATGACCCTTGAAGGTCATAAAGATATACTGCAAAATCAAAGTACTTCTGTTCAGAGTGATTTTAATGAAATTCAGAATTCGAATTCTTTGAAAATCAGTAATCAATATATGGTACATAAGATAATTTGTTCTCTATTAAATTCTATAATACCCAGTAACCTGAACAGAAAATAACAGAGAAATTACATCAGCAGTCTGCTAAACAGTCAGAATTGCATCAAATAAGAAATGAAACTATCAAACTGTGGGTATTATCTTTTCTGCCTGAAAGTCAGTAAACGATAAGGCAGACCATCATGCTTGATGTCAGTGTCTTACATTAGTTCAGAGAAAGCAAGGACCTATATGAAAAATTGTAAATCTTTCCACATGAAGACCATTTTATTATGTGTTTGGTAGCAAGAGGAACTCACTGGAGGCAGGCCAGAACTGAGGCAAGGCAAGACTCATTCATTTTTGGTTCCAAAGTTATCCTGCTTTCAATTTGCAGCAGTCAAGAAATGCTCAAACTGAGTCATCGGCATTGCGTCCTTACCGCCTAGGTTAGTAGACGCTTAATAAATATTTCTTAAACAAAAAAAGGAAACGATTAGTGTTATTAGGAGAAGGCTTCAATCTTGCTGTGCTTTAATTTCCCTATTAGAGAAGTGGAAACTCTTACACCTCTCCTACTTTACTTCACTGCGTGGTAACGTTACCTATAAAACCTCTGTGATACACGTCGCGGGCTTTTAAACCACATTGTAAGCGACATAAATATTTTTAAACATTATTAGAGTTCCATGTGTTATTTTAAGTGGAATTTGAGTTATTAATTTCACATATTTTATTGTATTATTTCATAATATATTATATAATATATTATTATTAAATAATATATTATTGTTTTATTTATTACTGCTGAATATATCTTCTACTTTTACAATATTTACTCAATTATGCATTTATTCTCAATTAAGGATCAGATCAGAACACAAAGGCTGTAAGTAATGTTGGATATTTATTATATTTTTTTTACCATAGCCCACATAAACAATATAAACTGGTGGGGAAAATTTATAGCATTCTACAACGTCCATCTCTAAACCTGGTTACTCTAATACTGATTATCTGAATAATAATAATAATAATAAACAAAACCTAACAACTTATAATACTCCTCATTATTAGTATTAAAACATAATATTTATTTGTCCATATTCTAACTGGTCACTTCTGAAAACTTAACAAGAACTTATTAAGCACCACCTTCCTGTCCAGCCCTGTGCCACGAGCCACAGGTGCAGGTGCTGGCAGGGAGGGAAAACTTGAGCGTTACAACGTGATCTCAGACGAAATCTAGAGACAGGTCAACGGAGAGAGTGATGTGAACCAGAGCGAAATACTGTGACAAAGATGACAGTCACACCCAAGGCCAAAGAGAAAACAGAATGAATTGAGGAAATACTAGTCTACCCGACCAAACGCTTTATAACAACTAGTAAAAGAATAAAATCAATTGTTTCTTTGGTCAGATTTTACAGTTTCATCGTTTTCACGTTTGCTTCAAAGCTCATTAAAATTCTCAGCATTATCTTTCTCTGTACAAATTCCACCATGTAAACTACACCAATAAATTATATATATTTTTATTAGTTTTACACAACAGTTGAATGAGCTGTTTGCCAGGGTTTATTAATCTGTCAATATAGTTCTACATCAGTGCACCCAAATTATTCTTTTGGTAGTGTTGGTTCTTTTATTAACCCCCATTTGAGGGTTAATTGCTATGTAATTTAGTAAAATTATAATATTTATTGGTGCAATCTACAAGGATCAAGGTTATGTAATTTGAAATTACATGCTCAATTGTTTTGCTTGTCCCTGGAAAAAATTTGGTATGTTTTATCAGACAAATTTTTCTCTTATATTACAAATTAGCAATGAAGTTTGAGTTTGTAACTCACACCAATTTGTATTGTATCAACTTTAAATGAGAATTTTCCTTATCTATATAATATTGCCTAATATTTATAATTCTGGATCTCCCTAGAGTTGTTTTTACATACTTTCCCCTCACCTAGCTGGCTTTCCACCCTCATTTTTGTGGCTCCCTCTCAATGTGTATTGCAGCCACTGTGCAGTCATTATGCTCCATATCCTGTTTCTTCTTCTGCCTAAAATGCTCTTCCTCCTTCTCTTTGCTTGGTTAATTTCCACTCATCCTTTAGATTTCAATTCAAGATGACTCCTTCAGGAAAGCCTTTGTATGACCAAACTCCATTAGAGGCTCCTCAACACTTGTCATGGCTGGAATTTTACATTTCTGAGTGTACTTGATTAATATTTGTTTCCCTCACTAGACTATAAACTTCACAAGGGCAGAGGCTATCTCTGTTTTCACTCTGCTTTTGTATCCCAAGAGCCTGACAGAATGATCAAGAAATGTATTCATTAAACAGATATTTATTGACCATTTAACATGTATCAAGCACTGTCCTTAGGGTGGAGGATGTAACAGAATAAAACAAAGTCATAGAGCTACAGTCATTCATCCAAGAGCTGTTGAATGAATGAGTGAAAGAATAGCAACTCGATACTAATTGTTCCATGTAAGAATTAATCTTTCAGTTTGCATCATGCACATGGAAGATGTTTTACCATTAGCATTTTGTGGACAGTGCTTTGCACGCAGCGGATCACGAATAACTACTGCTGGATTGGTGAATTAACTAATGTACAAGCGGGCTAATTACAGGTGTATAAGTTGATGCTGGCTATGTCATCAGTCCAAAGGAATATATTTTAACTGCAAACTTATTATCTCTTTTGTAGCAAGTTACTCTTTTCTTGATGTGTGAACAGAACGCTTTTCTTTCAAGTCTTGCTTTATCATTATTACGGTTGTTTAACAAGGAAATTTAATTTAGCAAGTCAATAAGGGATTTTGCTAAAAATGTGAATTCCTACTAACGTAATATGAAAAAAGGTTGCCTAGACTTCCACTTGTAACATATACTTTGGTCTATTTTTTTCTTTTTCACACGGAGCTGTGAGCAGATGCTTGGGCAGGTTAACTCCCTACTAAATCTTGTACTTCTACACGTGCCACGGAGGTGGACGTTCGCCAAGTCAGCACTGTAGCTCCCTTGTTGCTCATTAATCACATCAAAACCACTTATTTTTGCTTTTATTAAATTAAAATGAAAATGAAAGTTCTGCTAACAGAGGTTTATTTTATACAGTGGGGAGGCCGCCTCATCTCTCATTTATCTGCCGTAAGAACCTTTGCTCTTGTTAAACTAATCTAATCATCAACCCTCTGAAGGCTTGTGTTTCCTCATGTCAATCTCCTGGCCAGGATGCTCTCTCCCCTCCCCACCTATCCAAATCCAACCCATTCTGCAAGGTCCAGCAAATCCTGTGCCTCAGGGAAGGCTTTTTAAAATTATATGAGTCATCAGTTATTCCATTAGCATACATCAATTCCGTAGCATTTGAGAACATACTCTGTTCAAATAGCTGGCCATATACTTAGGGGAAACGCAAAGATTAAGGTAGTCACATGTCTTCCTCCTATGATGCTATAGTTTAAGAGAGGAAAAAAAAGTCAGTATTCATTCAACAAATATTTATCAACTGGTGACCATTTTCAAACTTGCTGTGGATAAGAATCATCTGGGGAGTTTGACAAAATGTAGGTTCCTGGGCTCCACATGAAACTCAATGAATCAAAATTTCTGAGAGTGTGACCCAGAAATCTGAATTTTTAACAAGTGTTATGGTAACTTGAGGATGTTTCTTTAATATACACTGCTTGAACATGGTGGTTCATAAGTGATTCATAAGATGAATGCACAGATTCTCTGCCCTCAAGGAGCACACATCCTAGTTGGGCTGGGTGGTTAATTACAATGCAAATCAAATATTATGTGATTACTGCATTAAAAAAAGGGAACAGGTTTGTGAGATGGTTTCAGGGACCATAGGGGATGGAAAGAGTCAGTCATACTGGATGCACTGAAACCACAAGTTAGCCTCATTGGGTTCTGAGGGATTAAAATCCCCTTATGGACAATATTCACCAAGCAATCTGAGGGGAGAAGGGAAGGTTGTGTGCTGTGATCGTGCACCCAGCTGGATAGGGACAGCTATGACCCAAGGAAGAAAGTAAGGGGTACAGCGGAGATCTCTTATAAAGGGATTTATAGGAGGGGAAGATTATGTCTACCTAGTAACATCAGGGAACTTTTGAGGAGGTGCTGCATTTGAGTTGGGCCTTGACGAAAGGCAAAATTTACAAACTACAATATGAAGATGAGGGAAAGTAAGAATAAATCCAGAAGGAAGAATTAGTACAAGCAAGGGCACAGAAGCGGGAAAGCAAGCTGCATGTAGGGGGAATAGCAAGCAGTTCAGTTTGGCTTAGTGAAGCTATGAGAAAGATCTTTTGTGCTGTGAAAAGAAAGTCAAGGAGGTGTCTAGGCAACTTTTTGCTAGTGACCAGTAAGGACTAAAAGTTCAGAGTATTCATTCATTAATTCACATAGAGGGTACGTGTCTCATGGAACCTGTCAGACATCTTAGAAGAACCCAGGAATAGAGATAAGATTATCCAGGAAAGATCTGTGGAGCAACCTCTTGTGCAATGGAGAAATCCTCAAGACACACATGGGAGACCCACAAGGCTCTTAAGACTTGCCTATCAAGAGAAACACTGCCAACATAGACTGAAAGGGGCAGAGAGAGGACAAAATGAAAGAGGACTGCCAGAATCTCAAAATTCTACAGGTAGGAAACAGGTTGATAAATCTACTCAGCTGTAAAAACTTCCTTTCCTTCCTAGAAAAGGAAGGATGACTCAGAGGGTGAAGCCATAGGCACAGAGCAATAAGTCTTGAGCTGCAAAGGTTATTCCCAGGCCTGGAAACCTGATGGAGTTTGCCTGGTTAGATTTTGAAATTGGTTCTGAGTGTAGACTCTTTGTCCTTCCATTTTTTTCCCTTTCTGTATGGGAATGCCTGTAACTGTTATCCTATGCCTATCACAAAATTGTGTTTTGGAAGCAGATTAACTGGATTTTGCCCCAGGATGGATTATACCCAGAACCTTACCAATGCCTAATTTAGATGCTTTAGATGATGAAATTTGGGACTTTTGAGCTGATGATATTTTTCACTTGAGTTGATGGGCTGGACTATGGTAGGCTGAATAATAGACTTCCAAAGATGTCCATGTTCTGATCCCCAGAACCTGTGAATATGTTAGCTTACAAGGTAAAAAAGAATTTGAAGATATGATTAATTTAAGGATCTTGAGATAGAGAGATTATTCTGGGTTATCTGAGTGGTCCCAATGTAATCACAAAGGTCCTTATAAGAGGGAGGCAGGAAGGTCAGAGAAGGCAGAGAGATGTGATGATGGAAGTAGAGTCAGAGTAGGAGATGTAATGACAGATACAGAGACTGAAGTGATGTGAGAAAGGGGCCACTAGCCTAAGAATGTGGGCAGACTTTAGAAACCAGAAAAGGGAAGGAATGGATTCTCCCATGAAGCTTCTAGAAGGAACAAAGCTCTGTTGACACCCTGACTTTAGGACTTCTGGCCTTCAAAACTGTAAGATAAGAAATTTGTATTGTTTTAAGCCATTAAGTTTGTGGTCATTGGTTACACTTCAGGAAGAGGAAAGGAATACAGGTCTGGAATGCTGGGTAAAAGCAAGATATTTTAACTATAATTTCTATCCTGACTTTCCCTATGTTGCATTTTCCCTCATGTCATGTGGTGAAGGAATGACCACAGGCATTTTGGGGAGCTGGATAAAAGGAAGCTGCATGGGAATACCTTTAACTTAGGTTTGAGGGAATATATTTATATAGCTTGCACTCATGTCTGCATATAGTTAACTTGTTGCTGGTCATCCAGTGTAGAAATGGCTTCCATAAATACGACTGCCCATCGTGCCATCTCCCCTGACCATCATGACACGAAGGTGAAGGAATAGAAGTATGGGGACATGAACACATCCCTTGGTTTCAGACACCATAAGAATGCAGGTGGAGGGGGAGAAACAAGACTTGAAATATATAGAACCAGAGGTTTTCCCAAATTTGACAACAATCCTAAAACTTTACAAGGCATACCAATGAAAAACTGTAAAGCTGAAATGAATTTTGCTGAACTATCAGTAATGAAAACCATGGTAGAGGAAAGACTGGATTATCTTTCCATGATCTCTATAGAAAATATTACAAAATATTTGTCATGTGAAAAGACTGTCAAAGAGCATGAAGTCAAAATGCAGGGGAAAAAAGAGCATGACAGATGTGAGTTATTATTATTTTCCTGGATTTAATGATATTTATGGCATCCGTCAGCTTTTTGAAATGGTATTTTATTAATTTTAATTTGTAATTTAAAATTCATAGTTTCTTTTTTCAGCTTAAGTAACATTCCCTTTTGTAATAATTATGTATTCCTAACTTTGTGTTATTTTTTGAAAGAGGTGTCCCTAATTTACAAGTTCAGATCCTACTTCTGGCTATATCTTTAAAATCTACCCCAAAATCAACTCCTTCTTACCACCTCCACTGCTACTACCCTAATCCAGTACACTGTCATTTCTTGCCCATTTTATTGCAATAACTTCTTAACTGGTCTCTGACTCCACTTTGCCCACTTTCCATCTATTCTCAGCACAGCAAAGTGATCCTGGAAATGTAATGTAATTAACGTAACATACTGTAACCTGATGTACCATAATGTAATGTAATTTAATGTAATGTAATGTAACTTAATGTAACTCAGAACATGGATTCCACTTGTTCGAAACCTTCCAAAGGGCTTCCATTTTACTCAAAATAAAAGCCAAAATCCTCAAAATGTCTTACAGGATTCTACCTCTCCCTACGCCACCCCCAGAAATTAACTTATTACCTACTCCTCTCATTTATTCTACTCCAGCATCCCAGTCTTCTTGCTATCCGCACGTCAGGCTTGCTCTCATCTCAAGTGTTTGCACTCCGTCTTCTCTCTGTCTAGAACAATCGTTCACCCAGATATTTGCATAGTTCGCTTCTTCACCTTCTTTAGGTTTTTACTAAAATGTCACCTTCTACGTGAAGATTCCCCGGCCACTCTAATTATACCCTCCACACACACACTCTCTCTCTTTCCATCCCCCTTTCTTTGTATTTCTTCTTAGTATTTTCACCATCTCTCAGTTTTGGTTTGTTGTGAAACCTGAAACCAAATAAAGTTTTTCCATTCATTCAATTTCAGGTAATACATCCACTTCAGCATCTCAGTGAGGAAGATGTAAGTTTGATTACTTTAAATATAGCTTTTGTTAGTTCTTGGGTGATTCACAATCCCTAGTCACAACTCAAGAATATTCTCCTGGGTTTACTCCATGATTGCATAATATTCCTATTTTCTTTGTAAAGTCTTGGTTATAAACTTACACTCTCATTTAACATAGTTTATCCTGTTTCAATCAGGGAGCATTTCTTTTTCATTTAATTTCTCTGGTAGAAATTATTGAGAGAATCACCAGGGCACTAGATTACGTTGAGGTATATTCCTTTCTTAGAAAAATTCATTTATGGAAAGGCAAACAGAGCTAATTAATTTCATTCATGGTGCCCAGGCATGGTATTGCTGTAATGAGAAACAGTAATGAGGGAAAAATGCTTTCTTTGAAAAGAGAGGCAAAGATGACTTATTGCTAGAAAAGGGAAAGTTTGAAAGCAAGAAAATGAGTTTTTAAATGTCTATATATGACATTGGGGATTGCTTATAAAAGCCTTAGGTCAACAGATGTTGCGTTTATAAAAGTGGGCACCCCAACTTGATCCTCCTATGAAGAAAAGCCTCCACAGTAATTTTTCAGTCAGAAAATACATTTTAATTGAATGATTCCCCAAGGTTTCCTTTAAAATTCCAGAGTTAGAGGAAATACAGTTTTATTTATTTATTGGTCACAGTCCCAAATTTTGTACTTTAAGGTTTCATGGAGAGATTCATTTGGAAGTATGTCTCAAAGTGAATTGAAATTGATTCCTCAAAGGATAACTAAATATAGAATGATTGCTTTTTAGATAAATTAAAGTATTTCCTCCACTTCTATTATTGTTTAGCTTGAATTAAAAAATTTTCAATTTATATAGGCATGGCTCTGATGATGAGAACTGAGTGTACTGTTCGCTTTTAAAATCAAATCTTTCATTTATTCATTCAAAAGCATTTAGCAAGTGCCATTTGGGAGCCTGGTACTCTACTCGGTGCAGGGAAAGTTTTCTGGAGAAAATGATGCCAAAATTGAATAGGCAAAAATAAACATTTGTTGGCGCCAGCCTGGTGGCACAGTGGTTAAGTTTACACATTCTGCTTTGGCAGCCTGAGGTTCGCTGGTTCGGATCCCAGGTGCGGACCTATGCACTGCTTCTCAAGCCATGCTGTGGCAGGAGTCCCACATATAAAGAGAGGAAGATGGAAACAGATGTTAGCTCAGGGCCAGTCTTCCTCAAAAAATAAATAAACAAATACATAAATGTTTGTTTTATTTTAAATGTTTAAGCTGTTGCTTTCCACTGCAGGCCCAATTTTCTATATTCTACTTTGTAATTCTGAGGTTAACAATGGTTTCTTTTTTTTTTACAAGTGGCTCTGAATCAGGCACTGAGAGTTGCGTATCCTGGAGAGAGACTGGGAGGCCAGAGAAGGAAGGGAATTGCTCCTTCTGTTTACTTCCTGGTTATTTTAGCATCTCAACAGCAACACTTCTCCCTGCAGTGCCACTGACCTTCAGCAACATTGGCTGTTTTAGGTTTGTGGTTTTCCACACAACTAGAACCAGGCTTATCATGTCCTCACAAAGACACCAGCACCAGCTGGCTGGTGCCCCTTTTTGAGTCCTGAGTTTGGCTTTAAGTTTTCATAATTCCTTCTACTGCCGTCTGCCACTTCTTCCCTACTGTGCTTCTTAGAGTTGTTCCCTCTGTGATCCTCCAGTGTCCCCTTTTTGCCCTTTCAGTTTTCTAATACATGATTAATACCTCTTATATTAAACTTTCTATGTTAAATAACCGATAGAGTTTCTACCTCCTGGCTGGACCTTAACTGATACAGAAATTGATGTATCTCCAACAATTTTTCAAGTTATTACATTTCTCAAGTTTCTCTTGATATAATAAGCTCTGGCAATGTCTGTGATATAGATAGATAGGTAGATAATCTACAGACTCAGTAGTTTTACAAATGTAGAAAATAGAAGAATTAAGAATTAGGATGTTTCAACTCTTTTCCCTAAAAATGGGATGGCCAGTAATATGATGAGAAACTGAAGTTTATTTTGTTCTTTTTTATAAGCTTTACTCGAAGAATAATGGACAAAATTTGATTAGTTGGTGTGGCAAACCTACACTATAATTATGTACAAAGGACACTACCAGATATATAAAACTATAGTGCTTGCTTCAGGTATACATGCATCCTAGGTAATTAAAAATGAGCACACCTTGGGTGACGTAGGGAGGTGAAACCATTGGCTGCTACACTTTGAGTAGAATGAGTTTAATTTAATTCTAATCAATTCAAATTACAAGCTAAAACAGTTTAAGTGCTCAACTCTTTCAAATTTCTATGAAAACACATTCCTATTATTTATAAAGCCCAAACATATTCTATATAACTACTGGCATTTTTTCTCAGTTATATTGCTCAGAGTCTCTCCATTTTTTATTTACCTATTTGAAATTTTGGTTTTACTCTAAAATAAAGTGAGAAAAGTCGACAGAAACTAATTCAGTTTGAATATTGAGATCAGAAATTCTTGTTTATTGTGATCTGTAGCCTTACAAAGCATTTGAAATGGTGGTTTGTAGAGTACAGAATATTTTTTAAGCTTTTCTATAAAGAAGTTTTATAGAATGTAAATCCTCTAATCCAGTCCATAGATGGCTGAATTTTTTGAAACCTTTTTATAAAGACTGCTAGACATATCATTTCAAATATAAGACAGTTATAATGATACTACTCATTTCCTAATGAATTCTTTGAACTTTTAAATTCAATCCATCTTTTGATTATGTTTAAGAAATCAAATGTCTTTCATTACATAAAATAATTTTTTTTTGCTCTTTAAATATTTTTGTTGCTCTCATTTAGGTGTTTTGTTTTTTAAATTCCATTTTTTGTTCTTTAATCCAGAATTTGAGTGGCCTATAATTTAGAAATATCTCTGTCAGTAACTGCCACATTAAATAGTTCAAAGAATTGAAATATTCTTAAAATGACCTCATCATCATGCCTCAAATTCTGAAGAATGAATACTGGATAATTTTAGGTACAGAGGCAGAAAGATTTTCTTTAAGGATATGACATAAAAATTTTAAAACTATACCTTATCTGGCTACTTTTCCCGAAAAAACTTGCAAAATAATTAAAATAGCATTTTAAAATCACTTATGATATCATATTCATATTCATATTTAATCCAAATTCCAGAAGGAGAGACAAAATATATAGATAAAAGGTTACATGTGGGGAGATAAGGACTGATAATTTTCCAAATGTGATGAAAAACATGAAGCCACAGACAGAGAAAGTACACAAGAGTAATGTACACAAATCTCATGCACGAGCATAGATTTAAAAAAATCCCAGACAGGACTGAACTGAATATTGTTTATGTAGAAGGTCATGATAATCATGTTGAATCTATTTCAGAGATGCAAAGGTGGTTTTACATTAGAAACTCCACATAATTCCCAGCATTAACAGATTAAAGAGGGAAAAATGCACTCAATAAGTGCAGAAGAAGCATTTTACAGAGTTTGGCATCTCTTCATGATAAATTTTCTTAGAAATAGGAAGCTATGTTCTAAACCTAGTAAAGAGTATCTTTCCAAACTAGTAGCAAAGAACAATCTTAATGACAATATATATAAAAGATCCCTGTAAATTTACGAAAAAAAAAGACAATCAATAGAAAAATGGGCAAAAATACCTAACCAAGCATTTCACAGAAGAGGAAACAATGTTTGCCACAACACGGAAAAATTGTCATTGACATTAGAAATCAGGGATATGCAAATTAAGACCATAATGACATGCCATTTTACAACCTATATTATACTGGAAAAAATAAGAAATCTGACAATATCAAGTGTAGATTAAGATGTGAAGCATGGAAACTCTTACATATTGCTGGTTAATAACTGAAAAAAAAATACTTTTTGAGTTGAATATGTGTACAACTTATGACCAGGAAATTCTACTTCTAAATATATGCCTTAGATGAACTCTTGCACATGTGCACTTATAGGAATATTCATAGCAGCAATGCAATAAAAAACTAGACAAAAATGCCTATCCATGAAGAAAAGAAACGATAAATAAGTTGTGGTATAGTCACATTTTTACAAAGCTTGAGAACAAGCAAAGTGAAATGACATAATGTTTTAGAGATACAAACAAATGTAGGAAATGTTAAACAAAATTCAGGATTGCTGTTACCGCTGGGAATCAGGCAGAGTTAGGTCAGAGCCTACAGAGGGCTGTGAGCACGGGCAAGGTTCTAGTTCACAAGGGTACGGTGGTGAGTTCACAGGGATACGTTTTGGTATGCTTTGTAACTTAAACATATATTCCACATATTATTTTATATATTTTCAAATTTGATATAATAAAATTTCAAGTCTCTTTAATTTTGTTTTTTCTTAAATTCAAGCTTTAACTCACTATTTACTTTGTAGCTATTATTTGATAGTCTTCTTAATTCAGCTGCAGAGAAAGCTTATAACTTATAACGTCTGTAAAGAATCTATTTGAATTTGATAATCATGCATTAATGCAAAATGGAATGCACACTACAATTCCAATTTTGTAAATAGAAATATCTCTACATAGACACATATAAACAGCATATTTTATGTCATAGTTACAGTAAAATTTCAAACCTCATTTCTTGGATCTCCCTCCTGCTTGAATTGCAGATCAGGAAACTGGGCCTTTCTTGGGGTCCTCCTCCCCAGTTACTCCTTTTAGGAGTCCGTTTGTGGCGGGGGCGGGGGTAGTGGGAGGGGAGCGGGGAGGAAGGGCGGGGTGGGGGGTGTGGTGAAGACAAGGGAATCTCCCAGGTAACAGGAGATGCTGCTTCCATGACCACTGTAATCCCTGTCTTCCTTTTCTGCTGCCCATTGTCACCTTGTTGTCCCTGGGTTGTCACCCATGCTGCTGCCGGCCTCCTTTGAATTCCTGAACTCTAAACCGCACACAGACCACTTCCCAGTCTGCTGGTTAGCCTCCTCTTGGTGGACCAATTTTCTCTTGCTGGCTTGCAGAAAAGCTTTCTTCTTTTGCTTCTTATGACTGGTCTTTTGATGAAGGTTTCTATTAGCAGATGTGTTGGGGGCTCTAAGTGACACTTTCTTTTATGCCACAGTCCTCTTTTCCAGGGCAGGAATGGGTGGAGGGAGGGAGTGAGGAAGCTGGAAGCTGGGGTTAGATCAGGGGGATGGTCGCCTATGGCCTCACACTTTTCTGGATCCACCCATCCCATCTTCTTTGGGCTCTGCTGCTCAATCGCTTCATTCTCCAGTATTCTTCTCATTCTCGGTGATTTGCTTTTGGGGGCTTCATTATTTCCTCCACCAGTTCAGTACCAATAGGGACTCTTCGTTCATTGGTTAGAGCTATACATACCTGAAATATAAACCTACCATACAGCTTCTAGGCCCCATGACAATCACTGAATCTGTTTTAGTGTCCTTGACCATCCTATGACATTGGGACATTCCTGATTATTCTGTGACAGTTAGGAGGCTATTCCACCCAGAGGGAACAGAGAATTTTTGATTGAGGTCATCCAAATCCACACATCAACCTAACAGTATCCCATCTCTGACCTGGCTCCAAATAATATTCATTTGGCCTCATAATAAGAAAATGAAGGAGGGGAGGAAGAGCATACCAAAAGATATTAACAACAGTTACATAAGGGGGTGAGAGTATGGATGACTTTTACTATCATCCATGATACACTTCTTTTAACTTTCTAATTTTTTTTAAATGAACATTTCTTAATTTTATATTGACAAAAAAAGTCATGAAAGAAACAATTTACAAAAAAGCTTTAGGAATCTATTATAGTCCCAGAACTTTGCCCAGCATCTTCTGGTGGTTACTGCTGTTAGAAACGTAAGATAATTCCTTTTGTTTAGAATTTTTCATGATCACAAAGACATCCATAAGTAGATATTTCTACTTCAAATCTCATTTGGGATATTTGCATTGCTTCTCAAGCAAGTAAATTTCCATTCTCTTCATTAGGCTTCCACATTCTAAGATTTTTTTTACTATTGTCATCTTCTCTCCACATCTGTCTCGTTACCACATCATGCAAAATGAATCATCTAACAGTAATCACCGAGGTGTCAATATATAGCTACAGAATGGAATTTAATCCTCTGTCCTCCATATGACATTGTTTCTAGAGGCCTCTCGTCAGAGCAAATTCTCTTATTTTCTTATTAAAAGTTTTTACCGTCAGAGAAACAACAGCTAGTCCCACACATATGACTATTGAAAGCCAGACATTTAATTAAAAGTAAATAACATTAGAAGTGTGAAGTTCCATAATTATACTACTCCCCCTGTGGCACCTTACCAAATAACTGACTATTATCCAATACAGGGTTCTAGGTTAAACGCAAAAAAAAAAAAAAAGAAAAATTAGAGAGACTTATTTTGTGACTAGCATGGAATACTGGGAGTTCAAAAGCAAAAAATGCTTCTGCTCAGATGATGATTTCTTAGACATCATAAAGCATTGTTAAAATACATGTATTTTAAATTTACTTTACTTAAGTCTATTTTCAAAAAATAAACACACTCTCTTTATCTTTGTTGATCCAAATATTTACAGAAAAATATTGATTCAGAAACTATCCATATAAAAGGCTTGCAAGATGATATACTTGACAGAATTGAAAGTCACTGAGACATATATTATATAACATAGATCACTTGCATGAAATTCTCTCAAAAAGCCTGTGAGATAGATGGGATTGATATCCTTATTTTATTGAAAAGGGAGCTGAAGCTAGAGCATGAGCTGCAGACCCAAAGTGCCCAGCTAACGAGGGGTGGAGTTGAGAGGCAAACCTCAGTTGTCTGAATCCACTGTCTATGTTCTAGGACAAGCTACATCTCTTCATGGAAGATGGGTAGATCCTGGCTTCTCAACAACTAATTTTAAAACAACCAGTATAAACTAGTTTTGCCACTGTTACTCACCACCCTTACCAATCTCTCTACTTACATGAATAAATATACCTCCTTTAAAAACACCGGAGGTTCATTAGACTATGTACTGGGCCCTCTTGCCCTAACATCTGTGCTGAGGCCACCTTGCAAGTTGCCCTCTAACAAGGTTGGGTGCATCCAAAGCAAAGCAAGCTTGGCAATGCAACGTAGCAGGCAGAGGGAGGCTCTGAAGTTCATTTTTCTGGACCTCTCTCAGTTTGTAACTTATGTGGACTCTGCAAGTCTATAGACTGGCTATGGGGCCGCTATTGGGGTTATGGCTGGTGAGGTTCCTTTACACAGAAACCAGGGACGGACTGCCAAGTCTGGTGCTGGAGAGAAGACAGGGCAGAGACCGATGCATGAACACGCAACGATAGCTGAGCGGTGGCAATGCTAGCAAGAGGGAGATGGCCGTGGACCCAGGGAGTATTGCCTGAGCCCAAAGAACTGACTATGGGTTCAGAACCACAGATTTAACACAGGAGGCAGTATCAGCTGCAGACATCAGCCCAGAGCCCAGCACGTGCTCCCAGCCCACTTCTGAAAACCAGCTTGAGGCCAGGGAGTCCCTTTCCCTCATGTCAGAAAGACATGTAGCTCCTTTGCACATACTCAAATTCCATTTTAAGGAGAGAAGTAGGGGAGATGCGAGGATACTTGAGACACAGGGAATTTTTATGCAAGGAAGATGAACACAACCCAAAGGGACCATGCAACTGTTAACATCAAACTAAACTTTTAATCACAGAAGAATAAAAGTCAGTTTTTACCCTCAATAAACAACTGATAGAGGCAGAGATAATGACCAGATTAGTTATGGCCAAAGTAAAACAAGTTAATTTTCTTTGCACATTCAAGATATAGTGTGAATTATACTCTGTCACCTGTGTACAATGGCATTCCCTGAGAGTCACTTTTTTCCAAGTCCTGTACATGCATCATCTCACTGAATTCTCATACAAGCCCTGTGAGGGAGGAATCACAATCTCCATTTTATAGAAAAGGAAAATGAGGCTGAGAGAGGTTAAGTAATTTGCACAGAGCTAGCAACATAGCTGAGAGAGAAAAGCTGATTACTCACATGTTTTAATTTAAAAATAGTTAAAATACATTTTAGATGAATTGGATTTTTGAAATTTGAAGATGTTCAAGTGGAAGACTTCTGAATAAAGAAAGCTGAGTCTGCTTGTAAAGGGGTATTTGCTTTCTAATTTTCATTTGAGATTTTGATCTTCAGGCAAATTTTACAGAAAACTTAAGCCTGAAAGGAGCAGTCAGAATTCTGCCAACTGTGCTGGCAGTGAGGTTGGAATACGAGTTCACTCAAAAGACACTTTCAATACAATTAGAAATAAAAGGCCATGGCCACTCCTCTCAGACTGTATGACTAAGCAGCTTCCAAAGTAGAAGTCTTCAAGGTGTGGACTCTGACTTAATCAAGTCATGGCTGAATTCCTGTTCAACCACATAAAAACTATGCAAATCGGCGAGCACTTTGAGCTAATTTCCAGTTCACATGGCAACATGTCAAATCAGGATTAAATGAGATAACATATGTAACACATTGAACATGGTGCCTGCCACACAGTTGGTGCTCAAAACTCAATTTGCATGAATCTTTTTTTTTTTAGTGAATCTTAATATTATTTAGTTCTCTGTGGTTTACTATATAGCCAATCACTTTAATTTCCAAATCTTATTTTGTTTTTATATTTAGCAAATGCAAATGTGCACCTGATGATGTACTACCTGGGGTTATAAAGACAGAACAAAAGAAATAATCTCCTGCGGTGTAATTATCAAGTTTAGAAAATGCATTTGCTTACCAGCTCACTGAACTCATTATTGCCTAGGTCAAGTCTTTCCAACTGGGCCAGTTTGTGCATCGACCTATAACAGATGGAGAAAAATACTATCGTGAGGCAGTGTATGACACATTGTTCCAGAAGACATTCCACCCACCCCCGTCAGCTTTACCTGGGTGTATAATGCAGAGAAATGAGGGTATTTTTCATCAAGAATTAAACTGCAAATATACAGTAATGTATGCACACTGCCACCTGAACACCTGTAGTAGCTTACCATGTTCCCAAATGCCAGTCTATGGTTGGAGTACAAGGCTGGCTGCTTAATGAAAACCTGGGAAGCTTGTTAAATATCTATACCAGAAGGAGGTGCAGGGTGGGGCTTCAAATCTATATTTTTAAGAATCACCTCAGGTTTGGGAACCAATGGATGAACCAAATTCTTAGTAAAGCATTCTAAAATCCCACAATATGGCCACAATGTCCTCATCAATCTTATCATTTTCTACTTCCCTAAGTGAACTTCTGTTACTCATTGTCTCCTGGACATATTGGCTTGAGTGCTGCTGTAGCTCTGAACAGCTGTAAACCCTTGGAGAAGAGTTAGAGGTACCCTAGCCCATCCCATGTGCCATCTGCATTTATCAAGCCATTCTTAAGTATAACATACAACATAAGAAAAGATAGTGTTTTTCTGAGTTTCAAGTTTTTTATGTCCCCACTGACCAGAATGCTGTCCTCAAGTCTTGACTAAACAGAAATTTTGGAGGCATTATTGACTCAAATCTTAGACATTTTAGTTCCTTCATCTTTAAAATGGTGTAGTAATTCTCTTATAGGGCTTTTATGAGCAGTAAATGAAATACTTCTGTAATCCAGACACTGTCAGGCACTCAGACATGCAAAAACATTTGTACTCTTTCTTTAACTCAGCAACTGTTATTGAAAGATTATTATGTGTTAGACAATCTTCTGGAGTCTGGGGTATAGTATTGAATAAAAGTAACAAAAATTCCTGCTCAAAAGGACTTTACATTCCAGTAGGGAAGAGAATTACAATAAATAAAATAATTAAGTAAAATAAAATAATACACTAAAGGTTATAAGCACTATGGAGAAAACCTAAACAGAAGAGGAAGATAGGAAGAATTCATATAACATGACTGCAATTTTTAATAGGGTGATCAGGAAAGGTGTTACCGAGAAGATGAAATTTGAGCCAAGGCTTAAAGGAAATGAAGGAGCATGCTAGCGCACAGATTCTAAAGCAAGGACATGTGGCTTGCTTGCAGACATCCTGGGTCACCAGTGTGGCTGAAGCAGAGTGAGGGAGAGGGGAGTAACACGATGATAATGGGGAGTTAGATAATATGGGTCTTATAGCCCAATGTAGAGACTTTGCCTTTGATTCTGAGCAAGATGGAGGGTCACTGAAAGGCTGTGATGAAGGGTACGACTGAAGTGACTTATTCTAAAAGGACATCTTTCATTGCAGGCTTGTAAACAGACTGAGGAGAACAACGCTAGAAACCAAGAGATCAGGCATGAGGCTAACGGAATAAGCCAAATGAGAAATGATGGGGGTTTGGAGCAGGGTGGTGGTAGTGGAGGTGGTGAGAAGCGGTTGGATTTTGGATGTATTTAAGATTAGAACTGAATGTTTTGTTGCTGAAGTGGCTGTGGGGAGGAGAAAGTAGAGTCAAATGTGACAAAGTGTGTTTTGGTCTGAGCAACTACAAGGATGAAGTTGCAACTGACTGATGGAGAAGACAGGGTGGGGCAGGGTGGGGTTGATCAGAGGTTTGATTTTAAATGTTCTCACCCCTGCCACCCCACCAAAGAGATAAATACCTGAGTTGATGGATGTGTTAATTAACGAGATGGAAAGAAGCCTTTCACAATGTATACATATATTAAATCATCACTATGTACACTTTAAGTATCCTACAATTTTATTTGTCAATTATACCTCTTACGGTTGACAGAAAAAAGAAATATTAAATTTGAAATTTCCATTTTAAAGTCAACTCAGATGTCAAGCAGGCAGTTATACACACAAGTCTGGAGTTCAGGGAAGAAGTCCAGGCAAGAGAGAGAACTTGAGCACGGTCAGCATAGAGGTGGCAGCAAGTTTCGAGAGTATGAAGTTATCAAGGGAGTGAGTGTAGATGAGAAGATAAGTCTAAAAGAGCATGACAACAAGCCAAAGAACAAGCTAGAGAAGTGACTAGGGACACAGGCGGAAAACCAGAAGAGTGTGGAGTCCCAGAAGCCAAGTGAAAAGGTGTTTTAAGGTGAAGGAAATGACAGATTGTGACAAAAACTGCCGATAGATCTGAGAACTGACCGCTTGATTTAACAACCTGGAGATTAGTGGTGACTTTGAGAAGATCAGCTTTCTGTTTTAAGCCTTTGCTAAAGCTCTTTTTTCCATTCAATATGACTTTACCTGTACATTTCTCAGTACTATTTATTCAATAACACAAATACATTGATTTCCTCATCTCTCTCCAGTTTTAGGGTTATCAGGTTACCCAATAGAGTAAATGCCATAGAAAATATAGATGTAGGTTTCTAAGAGCACAGAGGAGATGTACTTTTTCAGCCTTGAGAAGTGGGAGTAAAAAACAGGAGGCCCTACTGTCACTTTACTTTGGTTTCGAGTAGTTGCTCAGGCTACAGAATTAGCAGAGATGGATTCTTTGGGAGGAAATGTCAAAGGGGTGAGTTGAAAGATATCATGGCCCATTCTAGGATCTGCAGGTTAGTAAGAACAATAAGAAATAAGGAAAATAGTAAGAAATAAGAAATAATCTGTAGGCTAGGGCCAGATCATCCACGTCAAGCCAAGGAGTTTGAGTTCAAAATCAATGGAACCTTTAAGATTTAGATAGGAAAAATATGTCAGATTTGTATTTTAGAAAGCGCACTTTGGCAGTCTGGAATGGTGTAGGAAATGGGGAGAGGACGTGCTAGCCAAGAGGCCAAAGAAAAGACTGTCCTGAAATCCATATGGGATATAATTGGGGCCAGAAATAAGACAATGGCAGTACGGATGATATGGTGGATATTATGAGAGATGCATTGGTGAAGACACAACTTGGTAATGATGATGACTGATTGGATGTGGGAGGGAAAGGAGAGGAAAGTATTAAAGATAGTTTCTGGATTGAGTAGCAGTGTAGGAATATTGGAATGGAATAAATCTAAGGTGAAGATAGGTTGGATGGAGTGAATTCTATTTTAACTACTATAGTGACTTTGAGGTGACTGTGAGAGACTCATACTAGGAGAAAATGTGTGTGTGTCTAGAGCTCAGGTAAAAGGTCTTGACTGGAAATAAAGATCTGAAAAATAAATAAGTGATGTTTCTTGTCTATTCCATCTGAAAATTCTCTCTCCTTTTTAACTCATACACCATTTAACTTCCTTCCATGATTTACTTGGCATTCACCACTTACTTTCTTGAATTGTTAGTTTTTCATATGTATATGCCTCCTTTCCCCAGACCTTAAAGTATGTTTCAAGGCTCCCAGAAGGGTTTGTGTGGGAGCACCACAGACCAAAGATGGTTATGAAACCTTGGTAAGAATTGTAAGGAGAACATCTGCCTTGTCTTTTGCCAAATCTATATGACTGAATAGATGCTTCTAGGGAAAGGGGTGTCAGTGGCTGGGCCCCACGAAGAGAGAATTAGATTTTCCTCTGAACCGGGGAATATTGAGGAGTGGCAGATTCTCTCAAACTTTGTTCCCAGCACATGCCCAACAAACAATGAACACCATAGCTTGGGGAGCCAAGAGGAAGGACCAAGTGACCAAACATGGCAAGTGAATGAGAAATGACCACAGGAGTAGCAGAGCCACTGGCATTTGACTTGTGTAGCCTTAGGCAAAAAAAATATTCTAGTGAGAATCACCATGAACTGAAGACCAGAAGACTTTCCACAATTTCCTGGATTCTATGAACTCTGCAGTTCTCACTAACCCCCAAAAGGGTATCATATAAACCTGAAATAGATTTTTTTTCTAGCCATAGTGGTTGAAGACCAAGACAAAATTAATTTTGTTAAATAAAGAAATGAATGATATCTTGTACTTGTGTGTCCTAGAGCAAAGTTTACTAGTTATGTGATTTACCTTTTTTGTTGGCTAAATGTTAATAACTTCTTATATAATCCTTTGTGTGACAAGGTTTTCAGACTCCCTAAACACCCTGATCGTCTTTATCAATGCTTCTCTTCCAAATGGCCAGATCCAAATCTGGCACCCTTGTTTTTGTAAATAAAGCTTTACTGGTACACAGTCATGCCCATTTGTTAACATATTACCTATGGCTGTTTTCCACTGCAATGACAGAATTGAGTAATGAGACGGAGACCATATGGACCACAGAACCTGAAACATTTCCCAACTCTGAGGGCCATGGCGCACTCAGAATTGAACACTATTCTTTAGATGTGGGCTGACCAAGACAATGTATAAAGAAACCATTTCTTTTGTTTCTATTAGTGTAGTTTAACTTTGATTCTTTTTGGTGGAATAGATAGTCTCTATGTCACCTCTAAGCCTTTTTCTTTTCCCATCCTGGTCTTAGGCTACTGCTTTTGGAACATTTGGTTCATAAATTCATAAATTGATATCTTAAATTTATAACACAGCTTCCTATCATTCCTTTGCCATTCACTTGAATGGACATTTTTCCTTTTGCTTGTTCCTGAACAACAACAAAAAAGGCTTTCCTATGAGGTTTTCTAAACTATTTCCTGAAGCTTATTTAAGTACTGTTAAAATATCAATCAAAATGTCAAAATATGTTGTCTTCTATTTTAATTTTATCACTTTTCATTTTTATGATCCTAGTTTCCATCAATGTTTAATTGCTGTCACCAAATTTTCATTCCATCCTTAAAGTTTTACTTCTGTTTTGGGAATTATGGTTCCAATATGATTTCTTACATATCTTTAAAAAATTGTATTCTTATTTCTACTTTTTGAATATGCCATTCAATATCATTTCTTACATTTTACACCTTTCAAATTGACTGTCATTACTATAAGATTTTAGACAGTCTGGAATGCAGCCTATTGCTTTTCCTGTTCATGTGCTAGTGCTAAACTATAATCATTCTGCCAGATTGTCCAAAAAAAGTTCCTTTTAGATGAACCTATGTAAGAGGTTTTTAATTTCATCAGGATACAAACAAGTAAGACTTTGTCAGAAAAATAAAATAGAACTCATGGTATTTTTATGTTACTAGTGTTCTTTGTGAGCATTCATTCATTCACTTCTTATGGCTTCTTATGGCGGGCACTGTGTGGGCACTGGAGCTACAAAGATTTCTGGGAAGTAGGCTTTCTTAATTTTGGCACTATTGGCATGTTTGGACCTGTTCATTCTTTTTCATAGGGGCTTATTGTGTGCCTTGTAGGATGTTTAGCACATCCTACACAGTCTCTACCCGGAAAGACTTATTTTCTAAATGGGAATGACTTTTAAATGAATAATTACTTCACAGGGTGATAAGCGCTAGGATGAAAACATGTATAGGTTGCCATAGGAGCACAGAAGAAGGAACACCTAACAGTTCAGTGATTATGGAAAACTTTAAGAAGAGGTGACATCTGAGCTGGGTTTTAGAGAACCTTTCAAATGAATCAAACATATTTGCACATGTGACAAGAAACAATGAAAATACTAAAAAAGTACATCTGAAGCTGAGGTTTTTTCTGAGACTGCAGCTTAAATCCACAATGCTAACACATATCTTTAAAGGATGTAAAAGTGAAGAAACTCTAAAAATTCCCATTAGAGTTTATTGCCCTACCCTCATGGTTGGATAAGGGGACTTCTGGGATGCAGCTATCTTGTGCACTGCAGGATGTTTGTCAGCATCCAAGGCCTCTACCCACCAAATATCAGTAGCACTCTGCAGTTTTCACAACCAAAATGTCTCCAGACATTGTCAAATGTCTCCTGGGTTGGGGTTGGGGACAAAATTGCCTCTAGTTGAGATCTACTGTGCTAGAGGAATACTTCAGGCCTTTATCTCCTCTCTTTACTGTCTAGTTGGAGGGTGAGCATCTTATTCCATTTGTTTCCCTCCTCACTCTATTTGGCGGGTTCCCATGTGGCCTGTCCTTACGCAATTTGAGCCAGCCTGCTTGAGGGATGCGCTCACTTGCCTCTGCTCCTCACTCTTTACAGTAAACACATGTGGGTCTGAGGCCCATCTCTCCGTCCCTACCTGGGAATCCAACTAGTGTGAATTCCCCTTACAAATGGCTAGCCTTTAAGATATGATCACCACCAGAGGTCAGGGAGCCGATATCAGGACTTGGGCACAAGTTTGGGCCACATTCTTCATCAGTAATGCTGGTAATTTGATCTTCATCTTGCTGATTATTTAGATTCATTTGTAAGTTCACCTAGTTATACAAAGGAACAAGTTCTAATGAAATTTGCTTGTATTTAATGATGTTTACCAACTTATGGTTATATTCACATGTAAAAATTGTAGAAATGCGTAAAATTTCTATGATTGTTACTTTTATCCTTGCTGTTTCTCCTCCTATAATGTTCTTTCTGTAAATCTTCTCGGAGCTGGCTCCTTTTCCTCAACTCAGCTCTTATGTCTCCTCTTCATATCCCCACTGCCCAAAATAAAGTCTCATTCCCATCTTCACTTCATATATTACTGTTTCATTCTCTTCTTAATACTTACCATTGAAATATTTAATTTAATATTTTTATTTATTTCATTAAATATTTGATACTGAAAAATTAAAATATATTTTGTTTGTTTGCTAATTATTTCTCCCCTACTAGACTGAAGCTTCATGAGAGCAAGTAACTTGTCAATCTTATAAATAGCTTCTCAATCAGTGCTTGTTTAACGAAGATATTCATACGTGCATGAATGAATGATTCTTTACCAATGAGAAGTGTGAATTCTAGAATATTTACAAAGACAAACTTCTCAATTTTTATCAGGCATCTACAATTAATTAACAGTTGCCAAGGAAGCAGCTACAATTAATTAACAGCTGCCAAGGAGATGTCCTGATAGGCCTGTTTTAATGAATACTGTAATGAACATACATTAGCTTACTTATTGTGGACTATGCATGATGATAAAGGCAGATAAGGCTGAGGCTCGCCAGTCCCTGGATATCTAAATCTTGTGTTAAGTTGACTTCCTGACATTTCCAATAATAGGTTTTTAAAAAATTCAAATAACAAAAGAAATATTAGGTGAAATATTTAGGTAAATTTTTCACTTCTTCGGATATCTGAAATATAGCAACAAAACTATGAATGTAGAGTCGTTAAGGGCATATTCAGACCACCTGGGTGTGAATCCCAATTCTACCACTCACTAGCTGTTTGACATTAAACCAGTTAAAGAACATCTTTGCACCCCAGTTTTCTCATCTGTAACATGGGGATGATAATAAGAATCCTTACATCATAGAGCTATTTTGATGATTAAAACAGTCAATACAGGTAAAGCACATAACTGGTGCCTGACAAATGGTAAGTGCTCTTTAAGAATTAGCTGTTAAAATACCTAGAGACAGATTTCAGAGTTGGAAATAACTTAAGAGGTTATCTAGGCCAGAGTTTCCTAAAGTTTTCCGAAGGACTTACAGGTGTTGCATGATTTAAAAAAATTTCAAATGGCCAGTAGATTTTGGAAAATCTTGCTTAAAAAAATGTTAAATAGGTTTCTTCTTGGCAGGACTTCTCAGATAAAATACACAAATGTTCATTGTGATTCTCTAACAGATGGAAATAGTTTAGACTATTTCCTGTTTATGTAACTAAAAACATTTTGCTTTTCTTCCTTATAGGACATTTCTTAGACTAGGAGAACACTCTGAAGAACTTTTCGCAGGTGACGAAATGGAGTTCTTGTCCCTCCCAGTCCATGGAAGCATGGATACACTTAGGCCATGAAAGCAAAGGTCTAGGTGTAGCTAAGTATTCTATTACGAGTATTTACATTAGATCAGATCATCCTCATTTGTCTGCTTGAAACTCTGGCCTGCCAGGCTCTGCACCTCAGTTCCCAATACTCACTTCAGCCTCTGCTTGCATTTATGACTGCTTTGGATGTGGTTCCCTGGCTCGACTTTTACATTCCCCTTTAAGACCCCATTGATCTTGCCATTTGGCCTCACGCACTGCAACCTCAGTAAAGGGAATTGCTTGCTTCTTACTAGTGGAGAATTGGTGACTTGCTCAAGGTCACACAGAAAGTCAGTGACAAGGCTGACATAAGATCATCTCTTTTCCCAGCAGTGGCTAATCATCTAAATCTGGCCTGAATGGTTTCGCTTGACCATTGCTTAAATATGGAAGGAATTCATGACAAGTATCCGCTCTATAGCTCACTATAGACTATGCCAGAGGCCAGTACACTTTCTGTAAAGGGATAGATAGAAAGTGTTTAGGGCTCTGTGGTCCACACGATCTCTGTCTCAACTACTCAATTCTGCCACTGTAGTGCAAAAGTAGCCATAGATGATATGCTAACAAATAGACATGGCTGTGTTCCAATAAACCTTTATTTACAAAAACAGTGGACCATAAGCCATAGTTTTCCAATCCCTGGTCTACATCAGTCCCTAAAATCTTACATCTAGATGGCTCTATGGGTTTATGATATAAACCTGGCCCCCAAGAATATTTAAGTTTTCAAACACTTGAATCCAGATATGACAGATAAATTAAGGACTGAGAATATTTATTATTAGGTGATTGCCACTAGATTATTTATATTTATGTACTATCTGAAATTCTCATTTCTTAGGGTATATGTTACTGGAATCCAGGTACATTTGTTCTTAATACTGTCATTTGATTGTATTTATGAAAATTAAGTCCTTCCTAGCATGCCATTACTTTATGGCATTTATCCAATTACAAATCTAGAAAAAGGTTCCAGTTGGAGCAATGACAGAAAAATAATGCAATATCTTGGTGCATCTGTCACTTTGACAAAATTATACAATCTGTGATTTTCTTTCATCAGATGCAGAAGTTTTATTTATTTAAATGGACAGTTACCTCTACAGCCACACGAAGTTGGCAGCACTGTTGCTTCTCCATAAATTCCCAGTGCAGTAACTTGGGTTTGCTGACTCTCGCAGGATTCTGCAAATTTTTGGCATGGGCTTATGCATCCCAGCTTTTAACTTGTCTTTCAAACGTGCTCAATCACTCTCTCATTAGTGCTATTCATGGCACAAGGAGAGGAAAACTCCCCTCAGTTGTTACCATCTGATGTTTCTCTCTTACTGAAACTTAGAGAAAGAACAAACTATTTTTTCACTTTACTTAACTGTGTCCTATGTTCAATGGATATTTGCATTTTATAATTTAGACCTACCAATTTTACCACATTATCATGTTCTTCCTTTGCTTATAGTCTGTGTTCAAATGAATCTTTTATTATAAATTTTTTGAAATAAATCATTCCTTACAACACAGGTACTAAAGACAAGAAAGCCCAGGAATTGACATTACTTAAAAATGCAACAACTGGCATACCTCATTTCGAAGAAACATAAACTTATTACCTTTAAAAACCAGGAAAAATTAAAATCTAGTGTCCAATGACAGATATAACGTAATTTCTATGATCAAATGTTTTGTACAAACATTCTCCCTTGATTATTACTATTTCTTAAACCAATGTCACAGCTACGATATTTATGTACTCTCCATCATTTCAATTCAATTTCCCCTAGGAACAACAACACCAAAAAGCTAAACTGACTTCTTGGCATCTTCCAGAAAGATATGTAACCAAACTATACACCTATTATTTCATCAAAGAATATTGAAAGACAATTTTTTAGATCAGTTTGTTGATGCTTCTCAATTAAGATGTTCCTCCTTGTAGTCTTTAAACTAGAATAAACATTTAAAATATATAACTTACATCAAGCTGTCATATATTTTGAGTATTTCCTTAGGAAATATTTTTTCCTTTTAAATATTCAACATTTAAAAGTTTAAGCTGATTTTGTGATGTCTTATGGGAAAAATTTTCTTTCCTATAATTACTTATCTTTAATTTCACATAAAACGTGAAAAACAGATTCTGTACGAAGAAACAAATTCACAAATAACCTTTCAAGAGTATCTTTAGTTTATATAGTAAGGTATAGTCATCAAATGACATAGATTAAAGTGTAAAATTGAACCTTAAGAACAGTAACTGGTTAAAAGACAAATTATGCTCTACTCCTTCTAATGAAAGGTTTAATTATATTGAGGAGAAGCCTGAATTTCATCTCTCTCTCTAGTCTTCTTGGGTTTAAAACCAGAACCAATTGTTCATTCACTCTATACATGAATTTCCCACTGGCCCCAAATTATTGTGCATTCCTAACTCACAATGATGTGGCAAAGATATAACAGTACTTTGAAGACTTTTTGAGCTTTTTGTGGGGGAAAAGGTGCCACATAAGCATGAACTACGACAATTATCTCTGCGGATGGCTATATTGCAGAAACGGAAGCTCCTAGCTTGCACTGCAGCAGCCCAATCAAAAGGTTATAAGAAACATAATATAAGAAAAATAATCAGATGCTCATTTTCACTGTACTATTGCAACTTCTATTCTATCCTCATGAAGAGATTCTGAATACTACTGAAAAATACTTAGGCAGAGTTAAGCCATTCTGTAATTCCTGGAGATAACCGAGCAGGAGACAGCAACAACATGTCCCTTTCCTAAGAAATTCCTTTAACAGATATGCTCACATTCACACCACAGGCTCATTACTGCCCAGCTATACTTGATACAAAAACTTATTACTTGTTACACTGAGCTTTCTAAATATTAATTCATGCACTTTTGAGTAGATCTAGCCTCAGATTGTTGATACTCTAACTGGTGTGTAATACAGATGCAGCTCTGCGACTAAGATGTCAGAGAATTTGAACTTTAGAGGATAAAGGCCTTTGAAAGGAATCTGCCAGGGTAGCCATGGCTAGTTTTCCAGGGAACTGTCATTTCCTCCCCTTTTCTTCCTCAGCAGGAGTCCCTTCCCTGCATCAGAGACTAGAAATGCTGAACAGTCACTAGGCAAACCTCCTTTGCAGCTAGGACTTGAGCATATAACTCAGTTCTGGCCTCTAGAACAAGAAGAGGAATCTGCTGGGGGAGATTCTGAGAAAGATTTTCCTCTCTGATTAAAAAGAGAGAGGGAGGCATGAGAATCTATTTCCACGTTCTCCTTTCTTCCTCTTTTTTCCCTGGTAGTAGGAGAATGTGATGTGTGGAGTTGCAGCAGACACTGTGCAATCATGAGGTAACAAGTCCAAGGATGAAAGCCCACATGCTGGGGATAGCAGTATAGACAAATAGAAAAAAAACCCAGGCTTTTGATAAAATCATTAAGCTATTGAACCGTTAACTCTGGAACTGCTTACCTTGAGACTTTGTAATGAGCAACAATGTACCTACTATTTAAAAAGTTACCTTTACTCAGAATTCTATTTCTCAAAGCAAAAACATACTTCCTAATATACTCATTCTACTGAGCTATTAGGTACCTATAAGAATGTCACATGGTTTGTTGGTGGCAGACCTAAAGCAAAACTAGAGGTCTTTTAAGTACCAAAAGAGTCTGATACATTACACATTTATTAAATTCCTGATTTAATAATTTGGGTTATGGTAAATTTTAGGCAAAATTATAAAAGAAGTAAAAGACAAATAACTTTAACACTTTTGTTGTTGATTAGAACAAATTATTTTGATAATACTAAGCAAAGAAAAACATTTTACTACTTAATTAAATTAAGTACATGGGTGCTTTGGGGATCATAAGTGATAAAACACATTTTAAATAAGTTAAAAAGAAATAGGTTTTACCTAATGGGAAGGTAAAAATGAGGAGACAAAGGAATATGTTACAAATAAGGGAACAGGACAAATCCTCAGAAAAAGAACAAAGAGAAACAGAGACAAACTCTCTACCTGACAAAGAGTACAAACGAAGAGTCATAAGGATGCTCACAGATCTCGGGAGAAGAATGGATGAACTCAGTGAAAACTTCAAAAAAGAATCAGAAAATATAAAAAAGAACCAATCAGAAATGAAGAATACAATACTGGAAATGAAAAATTCACTTAATGGACTCAAAAGCAGAGTACATGATACAGAAGAACAGATCAGTCAGCAGGATGAAAGACTACAGGTAATCATCCAAGATGAACAGATAAAAGAAAAAAGAATTAAAAAGAAGGAGGACACTCTAAGGGACTCTGGGATAACATCAAGTGCACTAACTTCCGTATTATAGGTGTCCCAGAAGGAGAAGAGAGAAAGGGGCAGAGAATCTATTTGAAGAAATAATAGCTGAAAACTTTCCTAATCTAGGAAGGAAACAGACATCCAGGTACAGGAAGCACAGAGAGCATCAAACAAGATGAATCCAAAGAGGCCCACACCAAGACACATTATAATTAAAATGTCAAGAATTAAAGAAAAAGAGAATCTTAAAAGCTGCAAAAGAAAGGCAACAAGTTACATACAAAGGAAACCCCATAAGGCTATCAGCTGACTTCTAAGCAGAAACCTTACAGGCTAGAAGGGAGTGGCATGATATATTCAAAGTGCTGGAAGGAAAAAACCTATAGCTAAGAATACTCTACTCAGTAAGGTTATCATTCAGAATGGAAGGAGAGAGAAACAGTTTTCCAGACAAGCAAAAACTAAGGGAGCTTACAACCAATAAACAGGCCTTACAAGAAATGCTAAAGGGACTTATTTAAGTGGAAAAGAGAAGACCACAAATAGGAATAAGAAAATTACCCACAAAAGCCCCCAAGAAAAAACAATAAAATCACTGGTAAAGGCAAATGTACTGTAAAAGGAGCAGATCAACCACGTATGAAGCAAATATGAAGGTCAAATGACAAAAGTACTAAAATTTCCTATTTCCATGATAAGAGGGTAATGGACACACATGCACAAAAAAGAGGTTAAATATGAGATCAAAAAGAAAATGTGGGAGGAGGGGAGTAAAAGAGTAGAGCTTTTAGCAAGAGATCAAACTTAAGAGACCATCAACTTAATACAGATTGCTATATACATAGGTTATTATATATGAACCTCATGGCAATCACAAACCAGAAACCTAGAATAAATAAACAAAAAATTGAGAACCCAAAGGAAAGAAAGAGGAACCAGAAATAATACTAAAGAAAGCCATCAAACCACAATGGAAGAGAGTAAGAGAAGAAAAAAGGAACAGAGAATAACTACTGAAAACACTCAGAAAAAAAGTAACAAAATGGTAATAAGTACATACTTATCAATAGCTACTTTAAATGTTTTGATTGGACTAAATGCTCCAATCAAAAGACAGGGATTGGATAACAAAACAAGACCCATATATATGCTACATGCAAGAGACACACTTCAGACATAAAGAGACTGACAAATTGCAAGTGAAGGGATTGAAAAAGATACTCTATGCAAATGACAATTAAAAAAAAGCTGGATAGCAACACTTATCTAAGACAAAATAGACTTTAAAACAAAAACTGCAACATGACACAAAGAAGGGTGCTACATAATGATAAAGGGAGCAATACAAAAAGCGGGTATAACACTTGTAAATATTTATGCACCCAACACAGAAGCACCTAAATATATAAAGCAATTATTAACAGACATAAAAGGAGAAATAGACAGTAACAGTAGGGGCCTTTAACACTCCACTTACACCAATGGATAGATCATCCAAACAGAAGATCAATAAGGAAACATTGGCCTTAAATAACACACTACACCACATAGACTTACAGAACATTCCATTCAAAAACCATAGAATACACATTCTTTTCAAATTCACATGGAACATTCGCCAAGATAGATAACATATTAGGCCACAAAACAAGTCTCAATAAATTTAAGAACTTTAAAATAATACCAAAAATCTTTCCTGACCACAACAGTATGAAACTAGAAATCAACTACAGGGAGAAAATGGGAGAAGCCACAAATCTGTGGAGATTAAACAAAATGCTACTGAATAACAACTGGGTCAATGAGGAAATCAAAAACCAAACCACTTGGACATAAATGAAAATGAAAATATGACAAGCCAAAATTTATGGGATACAGCAAAAGTGGTTCTGAGAGGGAAGTTTATAGTAATACAGGCCTACCACAACAAACAAGAAAAATCTCAAATAAACAATCTAATGGATTGTAATCTAAAGGAACTTGAAAAAGAAGAACAAAGGCCAAAATCAGTAGAAGGAAGGAAGTAATAAAAATATGAGCAGAAATAAATGAAATAGAGACTAAAAAAACAATAGAAAAAATCAATGAAACTAAGAGCTGATTCTTTGAAAAGATAAACAAAATTGACAAACCATTAGCTAGACTCACCAAGAAAAAAAGAGAGAAGGCTCAAATAAATAAAATCAGAAACGGAAGAGGAGGGGCCAGCCCAGTGGCACAGCGGTTAAGTGCACATGTTCTGCTTCTAAGTGGTCCGGGGTTCGCCAGTTCAGATCCCGGGTGCGGACATGGCACCACTTGGCAAGCCATGCTGTGGTAGGCGTCCCACATATAAAGTAGAGGAAGATGGGCATGGATGTTAGCTCAGGGCCAGTCTTCCTCAGCAAAAAGAGGAGGATTGGCAGTAGTTAGCTCAGGGCTAATCTTCCTCAAAAAAAAAAAAAAGGTAATAATAATAAAATAAATTAAAAAAAAAGAAATGAAAGAGGAGAAATTACAATGGACACCTCAGAAATACTATGAAAAGCTATATGCCAACAAAATGGATAAACATAGAAGAAATGGATAAATTCTTAGAACCATACAACCTTCCAATACTGAGTCAAGAAGAAATAGAGAATTTGAATAGACCAATCACCAGTAAAGAAATGGAAACAGTAATAAAAAACCGCCCCCAAAATAAAAGTCCAGGACCAGATGGCTTCCCTGGTGAGTTCTGTCAAACATTAAAAGAAGACTTAATACCTATCCTTCTCAAACTCTTCTAAAAAATTTGAAGAGGACAGGAGGCTTCCTAACTCATTCTACAAGGCCAACGTTACCCTGATACACAAATCAGACAAGGTCAACACAGAAAAAGAAAATTACAGGCCAATATCACTGATGAACATTGACATAAACATCCTCAACAAAATACTAGCAAATTGAATACAACAATACATTAAAAAGATCGTTTACTGCGGTCAGGTGGGATTTATTCCAGGGAAGCAGGGATGGTTCAACATCCACAAATCCTTGACATGATACACCATATTAACAAACTGAAGAATAAAAATCTCCTGATCATCTCAATAGATGCAGAGAAAGCATTCAACAAGCTACACCATCCATTTATGATAAAAAAACTCTGAATAAAATGGGTATAGAAAGAAAACCTCTCAACATAATAAAGGCCATATATGACAAACCCACAGCTAATATCATACTCAATGGAGAAAAGCTGAAAGCTATCCCTCTAAGAACAGGAACCAGACAAGGACGTCCACTTTTGCCACTCTTATTTAACATAGTATTGGAAGTCCTAGCCAGAGTAATCAGCCAAGTAAAAGAAATAAAAGGGATCTAAATTGGAAAGGAAAAAGTGAAGCTGCCACTATTTGCAGATGACATGATTTTATACATAGAAAACCATAAAGAATCCACCAAAAATTTTTGCAAATAATAAATGAATATAGTAAAGTTGTAGGATACAAAATCAACATACAAAAATCAGTTACATTTCTATACACTAACAATGAAGTAGCAGAAAGATAAATTAAAAATATAATTTCATTTACAATTGCAACAAAAAAAATAAGATATCTGCAGCCACTATGGAAAACAGTATGGAGATTTCTCAAAAAATTAAAAATAGAAATACCTTTTGATCCAGCCATCCCACTACTGGGTATCTATCCAAAGAACTTGAAATCAGCAATTCCAAAAGTCCCATACACCCCTATGTTCATTGCAGCATTATTTACAATAGCCAAGACGTGGAAGCAACCTAAGTATCCATCAACTGATGACTGAATAAAGAAGATATGGTATATATATACAATGGAATACTACTAGGCATAAAAAAGATAAAATCGTCCCATTCACAACAACATGGATGGACCTTGAAGGCATTATGTTAAGTGAAATAAGCCAGATAAAGATGAACTCTGTATGACTCCACTCATAGGTGGAAGTTAAACATAGAGACAAAGAGAATTGATTGGTGGTTACCAGGGGAAAGGGGGATGGGGGGGCACAAAGGGTGAAGTGGTGCACCTACAACATGACTAACAATAACATACAACTGAAATTTCACAAGGTTGTAAACTGTCATAATCTTAATAAAAAGTTAAAAAAAATAAGATATCTAGGAATAAATTTAACCAAAGAGGTGAAAGACCTGTACACTGAAAACTATAAAACATTGTTGAAAGAAGTTGAAGAAGACAAAGAAATGGTAAGATATTCCATGATCTTGGATTGGAAGAATTAACATAGTTAAAATGTCCCTACTTCCTAAAGCAATCTACAGATTCAATGCAATCTTTATCAAAGTTCCAACAACACTTTTCACAGAAATGGAATAAAGAATCCTAAAATTTATATGGAACAACAAAAGACTCTGAATAGCCAAAGGATTCCTGAGAAAAAAGAACAAAGCTGGAGGTATCACACTCCCTGATTTCAAAATATGCTACAAAGCTATAGTAATCAAAACAGCATGGTACTGGCACAAATACAGATCACTGGAACAGAATTGAGAGCCCAGAAATAAACCCACACATCTATGGACAGCTAATTTTCAACAAGGGAGCCAAGAACATACAATAGAGAAAGGAAAGTCTCTTCAATAAATGGTGTCGGGGAAACTGGACAGCCACATGCAAAAGAATAAAAGTAGATCATTATCTTATACTATACACAAAAGTCAACTCAAAATGGATTAAAGACTTGAATGCAAGACTTGAAACCTTGAAAGTTCTAGAAGAAAACATAGGTAGTATGCTCTTCAACATCGGTCTTAGCAGCATATTTTCAAGAACCGTATCTGACCAGGTAAGGGAAGCAACAGAAAAAATAAACAAATGGGACTACATCAAACTAAAAAGCTTTTGCACAGCAAACGAAAATATCAACAAAATGAAAAGGCAACCTAACAACTGGGCGAAGATATTTGCAAACCTTATATCTGATAAGTGGTTAATATCCAAAATATATAAAGAACTCACAGATCTTAACAACAAAAAAAGTAACAACCCAATTAAAAAGTGGGAAAAAGATCTGAACAGACATTTCTCCAAAGAAGATATACACATGACCAACAGACACATGAAAAGATGTTCAATATCACTAATCATCAAGGAAATGCAAAACAAAACTACAATGAGATATCACCTCACATCTGTCAGAATGGCTATAATTAACAATACAGGGAATAACAAGTGTTGGAGAGGATGTGGAGAGAAGGGAACTCTCATACACTGTTGATGGGAGTGCAAACTGGTGCAGCCACTATGGAAAACAGTATGGACATTCCTCAAAAAGTTAAGAATAAGACTTAATACGTACGATCTAGCTATTCCACTGCTGGGTATTTATCCAAAGAACATGAAAACACAAATGCATAAGGATATATGCACTGCTGTGTTCATTGCAGCATTATTCACAATAACTAAGACTTGGAAACAACCTAAGTGCCCACCACGGGATGAAAGGACAAAGAAGATATGGTATACATACACAATGGAATACTAATCAGCCCTAAAAAGATGAAATCTTGCTATTTGTGCTAACATGGATGGACCTTGAGGGTATTATGCTAAGCGAAATAAGTCGAAGCGAGAGAGTCAAATACCATGTGATTTCACTCATAAATAGAAGATAAAAACAGCAGCAACAACAACAAATGAACACACAGATACAGAGATTGGATTGGTGGTTACCAGAGGGGAAGGAGGTGGGGAGGAGGATAAAAGGTGTGTCTAGGCATATGTCTATGGTGATGGATGGTAATTAGTCTCTGGGATGGTGAGCATCATATAATCTACACAGAAATCAAAATATAATGATGTACATCTGAATTTTATAGAACGTTATAAACCAATGTTACCTCATGAAAAAAATGAACTAAAAAAAAGAAATAGAAAATATATAGGAAAGTATTTGCATAGTTTTATATGTTAATCATGAGGTTAAAAAACACATTTCTAAACACAAGTCAAATAGGGTACTGCTTATATTTTTTCTTTCCTGCATTTGACTTTCCAATAGTCTAGCTTTCCATTTTGACAATTTTGTTTTCATAAATTATTCTGTGGATTTTGGTATGATTTTTGATGTTTATAATTTCTGCTTTTTAAAAACCATGACTGATTCTATATATATTGTTTCTTTTATTTTTTACTACTTTGTAGTTTCAGAAATCAAGTAAAAATGTTAAAATTGTGTGTCTGTATTTCTCTTGTCTTTTATATTTATTATACCTTCAAAGAAAATTACTCCACAAATCTTTCTCTCTCTGTTTGGTTTCCCCTTAAAATAATATTTGCATCAGACTCTAAAACTGACATTACTAGTATATTTTTTGATAGTTTCTATCAATACAAAGAAATATGATTAGATTTTTAAAAAAATACTTGATACGTTGTGTGCTTTTTAGATGAATATTTTCACTTAAAACAGCAATTTAAGAGCAAATTTCACTTAAGATAACTTTGTGATCTGCTTTAACCAGGACTAATTTTTTTCACACTGATATAATTTGGCATAAAGATTATCATGCTAAAATACGATTATAGCAAGCAGCACTTAGAAGTTGCAAAATGAAATATAATAGGACAGCTATCACAAATAGTGGATCGTACAATAGAAATAACAATGGGTTAGAAATCGACTGCAAATGAGACCATTGTGAAATGTGCCTCATAATGAAAACTCATTTCAAAGAACTGTAAAAGTCACTAAAGTCTAAGTGCATTATTTCTTATAGGTAATTATATTTTTATAAAGTAAATCTTGGTTGAATATAGTCATAAGTTCAGCCATTGCTTCTTAAAATACTCTCAAGAAAAACTATATTTCTGAACTAGAATTTTACTGAGAAAGATTAACTTTTCGTTAATGTGACAAAACGTTTAGCTAATTGCCCAAAGAGGAATAAGGGTCCACTTCTTTATATCATTATTATCACTGTGGACAAAATAGCAAGTTCATTATCTAAACTCTTTATTTCTTTGCTACACTGATACCTCACTGTATAAATTCTCTGTAAATTAAGACTTTTAAATTCATTAACCAAACAATTCTTCCATTAATTTAACAAACATATATTGAGCACGCATTAGATGCTAGACCAAGGGCTGGGATGAAGATGTGATTGCTGCCTTCAGTTACCTCATAACCCAGTGGCGTGGTCATAAAGGCTTACAGTTAAACAATAATAATGGATACTCTGATGTATTTATTATATGTGTGACAATGATTCAAAGATGAACAAAACAAACACAGTCCTTGTCCTAATGGATCTTGCAATCTGTCCGGAAAGTCAGAATTAAATGATTAGGAAATTAACGTATTAATTTATTATGACTGGAATTCATGCTACCCAAAAGATGTCAGAATGCTATGAGAACTTATAATTCAGGACGTGACCGAGAGATGGCTTCATGTCAGATAATATTGGAATTAAGGCTCAAGACATAAAGAGTTCACCAGAAGGAGAAGGCAGAAAGGGAATTTCAAGCAAAGAAAATGACACTAGCTTCAGCATTCACCTAGATATTGAAGTATTTGACGTGTTCTGGAAACAGCGAAGTATCTTCTCAATAAAATTCTTTGCAACATGGAGACGATCAGAGGAGTTTTTTGCTTCCTTAACATTAATGCCCGAAGAAGAGACATGAAATTCTTCCTCAAGAGCAATGCACTCACGGAGAAGACTGGTTCAGAGAATTATTCCCCTGTCAGGCTCCAGTAGCCATATTCCCAGGTCAAACCTTATCAGACCTTCACATTGTGAACGGGGCCTCATTCTTGGGGATGGAGAACCATCAGTGCCAAAATAAGAAGGTGGAGTTCCCTTTCTCTATGAGGAAAGGAAGGATTGAGTGTCCCAATAAAGCAATGGTAGAAAGAACTTGCCTCTTACTTCTCTATTTCCTATTTGTTTGGGTTTTTTTTTTTCTTGAGGAAGATTAGCCCTGAGCTAACATCTCCCGCCAATCCTCCGCTTTTGCTGCTGCAGACTGGCCTGAGCTAACATCCATGCCCGTCTTCCTCTACTTTATATGTGGAACACCTGCCACAGCATGGCTTGATGAGCTGTGCATAAGTCCACACCTAGCATCTGAACCAGTGAACTCCAGGCCACCAAAGCGGAACATGCGAACTTAACTGAAGAGCCACTGGGCCGGCCTTCTATTTCCTATTAGGATGAATGTTACCACTACCCTCCCTGTAGCCTAAAATAGAAACTTGGAAGTCACTCTAAGCCTTTTTCTCTCGATCACTCTCCAAATTAGTCAATTACAAGCACCTATTTATTCTATCTCCATTACATGCCTTGAATGTATGTTCTCTTTTCATCCACTCTGCCTGACCCACAGATGGCTTCATATCAGATAATACCAGAATGAGGGCTTAAGAGATGATGATTCTCTCAGCCTCTCTCACTTCTGACTTTACTTACTTCTTAGTTTAACCCCTCTTACTGTCTTAGGTTAGCCCCTCTTACTGTCTTAGGTTAACCTCTCTTACTTCTTGGACTGTGGTAACCCAGGCCCTTGTAACAGTCTCTTCACTAATATGCCTGCTTCTACTTTCAGCTTCTTCCAATCCATTCTTAGCATTGTCACCAGAGTAATCCTCCAAATAATTTGGTCATGTCATGTCTGGAATGTCAGAAATCAAATTATTTTAAGAAAGGGTCCAAGTTCTACAAGACTGCATTCAAGGAGCCTTATAATTTGACACTAGCTTAGCTTTCTGGTTTTATTTTCTGCAAAACCCCTATGCATATTATAATCTAGAGCCATAATGAGCCATTTGTAGCACCTGAAAGAGTTAGCGTCTCTAATGGGAGCCATTCTCCGGTAGATTTAGCTTTGGAGGGCATGAGAATAAATTTAGCCTTTTTAAACATATCTCAGAGGACTCCTCAGCCTGAAAAAAATACAAATGAGAATAACTGCATTTTCATAAGGAGGAATTATTATGGAAAATATATGTTATGATTTCACCTTTTGGAAGAATATTATTGTGTTATCAAAAAAACTGTCAAACTTTTTATAGATCAAAAACAAAAAAAACCCCCAAAGATTTTGGTTTGTATGCAATGAATATGAAGTCTGTCATGTGAAGATGAACAATAGAAAGCAATCTTTAAAAATCTATGTAAGGGACGTAATGTACAACATGATGACTATAGTTAACATTGCTGTAAGATACACAGGAAAGGTGTAAAGAGAGTAAACCCTAAGAGTTCTCATCACAAGGAAAAATATTTTCTTTCTCTTTTTTAGCTTTTTCTTTTTATTTCATCTATATGAGATGCAGGATACTAACTAACTTACTGTGGCAATAATTTGACAACGTGTGGAAGTCAAACCATTATGCTTTAAACCTTAAACTTACACAGTGATAGATGTTAATTATATTTCAATAACACTGGAGAAAAAACTGAAGTAAAAAAATTTGTTATAAATATGAATCATAATATATCCAAATAAAAGGAAAGCAAACTTAAAAGAAAAACATCAAATATCAGAGAACTAGTAGGTAGAGTCTGTCACTCTTTCTTAATTTAAGAGCAATTAAAATAGATGTAGATTCTGAGTTTTACAATAAGGATCTACAAGTAATGGAATCTCTATTATGGTGACTTCTCTTCTAATTCCACATGATACGTTCTTCTCAACCAATCTACACCATTGGCTCTTCTCTCTCCATACCAGTTTACAGGCAACAGACTCATTAATGATATCATTTCTTATTTGGGGCAGGGGTTTTCTAACTATGGCCTGCAGGCCAAATCTGGTCCACTGCCTGTTTTTATATAGTCTACCAATTAGGAATGGCTTTTATATTTTTAAATAGTTTGAAAAAAAAGAATATTTCATGACACATGAAAATGCTATGAAATTCAAATTATAGTCTCCATAAATAAAGTTTTATTGGAACACAGCCATGGTCATTTGTTTACATACTGTCTTTGGGTGCTTTTGTGCCATAATGGCAGAGAGTTGCGATGAAGCCCCTATGGCCTGCAAAGCCTGAAATGTTTACCATTTGACCTGTTGCAGGAATAAGTTTGCTGATCCCTGAATTAAAAGTGATACCTGTTATGGACTGAATGTTTTCACCTCCTCAAAATTCATATGTTGAAGCCCCAACCCCCTCATGTGATTATATTTGGAGGTGGGACTTTTGAGGGTAGTTAGGTTTAGATGAGATCATGAGGGTAGAGGCCCCACAACAGAATCAATGTCCTTATAAGAAGTAGGAGAGAGACCAGAGCTCCACTTCTCTCTGCCATGTGAGGACACAGAGAAGGTGGCACCTGCAGGCCAGGAAGAGGGCACTCGCCAGGGGACAGAGCTGGCCAACACCTTGATCTTGGACCTCCCAGCCTCCAGAACAATGAAAAATAAATTCCAGTTGTCTAAGCCAGCCAGTTGATGGTGTTTTGTTATGGCAACCCAAGCTGACTAATACAATACCTAATAGTTGGAAATTGTAAGCTTGAGTAATTTTTTAATTGGCTGCCCAGCATCTGGCCTTTGGTAATTCCCACTTTAGGAGTCTTGGTAGGAGGCAAAGCTTACCTACGGAGAAAGGAAAAAGCAGCCTGACATCTGACAGCTGGTAGCTAGCCTGGTTGCTAATGACCATGATGGAACAAAACAAAACCAAGGCAACTACAAAATCATACCCGAATAGAGATAAAAACAAAGACCTTGCGCTTCTACTATTGTGAGGGGTTACTGCTTCTTCTCCAATGGCAACCACAGCTCCTCTCCACTCCCCTGGTACTCATAGGCCTAAAATACCAAAATCTCTAATAACCAAATGTGCAACTTTCAGAGAATACCCAAGCCAAAAAAGACGACTACATTCTTGAACCTTTTTCAAAATCACCTATAAGTCCCTCCTAATTCCCTCTTACTGAGATACTCCATGGTTCTCCAACGTATGCAGTCTCCCTTGCTGCGGCAATGAATAACCTAATATTGGTGAGTGGATACATTTGGTGGTCTTTGCCTGCTGGGTGTCAACATCACTTTTAGAAGGTAGATACCTGGTTTTCAAGCTTCTTTGGCATCAGTGAATTGGGTACCCAGGTTGTGCAGGTCAGACACATGCTCCCTACTCTCCACAGAAGCTACTGACTAGAGGATTCATTACGGCTTGAGCAGCAGCAGCAGCAGCAGCAACAGAGATTGCAGGCTGACAGTGCCGTAACAGTGGTCAGTACCCAGTGCAAACTGTGGCATTCAGCATTGAGTGGTGGCAACAATGGTATTATACCACATTGTTCTATTTAAAATTGCTTTTGCCTATTTTCTAAGTTTTACTTGTTGTCTTATTGTCAATTCTATCATTTATTCAACACCCTCTCATTAAAATCTTTTCCAGCTTAAATCACAAAGAGTTGGTTATTGTGCGATTAGCTGAGAACCTGTTAATACTGGAACAATATTCTACATAATCTCCTTATGCAATTTCACGCGTTTGATGAGTAAAATATAACTCTCCAGTCACAGATACTCTTCTAAGTTCCAGGTCTAAAATTTTTATTGTTTACTGAACAGCTCCTTTGACTACACCACATGAACATCCAATCTATCATGTTGAAAACAAAATTAGTCATCTTCTCAGACCTCTTCTATTTCTTGTCTATGTAGTTGGTACTACCTAAATCAGAAACGCATAACTAATTATTCACCAAGCCCAATGGAGTCTACTCTTTCTGAAATCTATTTCTTCTCATCTCGTAGTCATAACTCTAGCTCAAAGCTTTGTTTCTCCTGTGGATTACTTCCATGGCTACATTGGTTGCTGTGTCTTCCACTGTACCCTTTATAATCCACTCGCCACATAGAAGCTACAGAAATCTTTTAAAAATGGGAGTCACATAACATCATATAAAAGGTCTCTTTTGGCTCCCCTTTGCAAGAATGAAGCTGCTTCCAGAATAAAAATTCACATGATACTGGAATGTTCAGAAATTACTGAGTTAAGCTTTCTAGGGCAAGATCAATTGTGCTACATGGAACGTGTAATGATGTCCATGTTTCTGTCTAATAGAGATCTTTTTTGATCTCTCTCCTAGGCAGGAAGTGACTCTGCTAAAAGAGACTTTTAAAAACCTTTGCCATCCCTGTAGCACCACAGTCCTATAGCATAAGTTGATTCCATGAAGCATTTATTCATTCATTCAACAAACATTTACTAAGCATCTATTACTTACCAGACCTTATTCTAAGATAAAAGAATAAAGCATAACGTGAAACAGATAAAGTCTCTGCCTTCATTTTAGTGGGAGAGATGTATTAGAAGGAAATAAACATAAATATATAATATGTCGTGTAGTAGTAGGTGCTATGGAGAAAATAAAGCAGGGTGAGAATGACTGAGAGTATTGGGAGGGCTTCTAGCTATATAAAGTGATCAGAGAAAGTCACTCTAAAAAATAACATTTATCAAAGATCTGAAGCAGTGAGGAAATGTAATGACACAGTGTAGGATATAGAAACATCAAAGACTATACTGGATAAAAGCATGAGTTCTGGAGTTAGACTGTCTGGGATCAAATTTGATCTCTGTCACTTACAAGCCTTGTGATCTTGGTCAAGATCCAACTTCTCTGTACCTCAGTTTCCCTGTTTGCAAAATGGTGGTACCTACATTACTGGGTTGTGCATCTTAAATAAGTTAGTAGATGTACATTGCTCAGAGCACACAGCATACACTCAACAACAGAAGTCATTATTTTGAAAAACATATGCTAAAACAAAGCATCGAGGTTAGGAAGAAAAACTTACAATATCACGCAATCTAATCAATAATTTGTAGACAACAGGGGAAGCAAAGCCTTTTGTTGAAACCAAATAATGAGCATGCAGAGGCTAAACTTTGAGCAGATGCATAAGCCACCATCAAGGCAGGTCTCCTACCATTCATCCAAGCAGTCACTGAGTATCTATGGACCAAGCACCAAGCCAGATGACGGACACGAAGGTGACAAAGTTAGACATTATATTTTTTTCCCAGAAAGTTTATAGTGTAAGAAGAAAGACATACAGTAAAACAAACAATTACAGTAAAAGGTATAAAAGTAATGATATAAGATGTACAAGGATGGTCCTATAGGAGTATTTAACTGGAATAGTGATAAGGGCTATGAAATAAAAAGCAGACATGCCAGACAACACACAGAAAATCACTTAGACTGAACCAAACCATTTCAGTAGCCTCATTTTCATTTTAACTTTAAGTAAAGTCTAAGGTACCTACAAAAGAATACATATCAGAAGTATAATGTTCACTGAATTTTTATATACAGAACTGATTATCCACGTAATCAATATCAAGAAGAAGAAACTAAATATTTCCAGAATCCCAAAGCACCTCCCTCATGGACACTTCTAGTCACTATCTTACCTCCCAAAAGATAACCATTATTATAATTTCTGATAGTATAGACTAGTTTTGCCTCCTGTTGTATTCTATATAAATGAAAACACGTATTACATATTCCTTGTGCATGACTTCTTTCCCTAAACATTCACACAGAGACTTGTAAGTGAATGTTCACAGCACCCCACTTGTAATAGCCCAAAACTGGAAGAAAACATCTTAAATGTCCATCAAGAGGAGAAAAGATATTGTGGCATATTTATACAATGGAATACTATTCAGCAATAAAAATTGAGAAACATTACAACATGGACAAATAAAATAATTATTGTCAGTGAAAGAAGCAAAACAAAAAAGAGAATATACTATAGATTACATTTATATAAAATCCTGGAAAAATCAAACTAATCTGCAGTGACAGAAAGCGGAGCAGTATTTGTCTGAGGAGGGAGTGGGTGAACAGTGCCACGAGGAAACTTTTGAGGGTGATGGATATATTCATTATCTTGTTCGTGGTGATGCTTTCGCTGGTGTACATATATTTTAAAACATCAAATTGTACAGTTTAAGGATGTGTGGTTTATTAGATGTCAATTGTAGTTCAATAAAGCTATTTTTTTTAAAAAAAGGAGATTTAGGAGTTTTACTAACAAATATTAGGAAAACCTTCCTGAAATCAAACTGTATTCAAACCTCCAAAAAAAGGTCATCACATATCCTGAAAACTTCAGCCCAGTTAGGGTGGACTCTACCAGCTGTGCCATGGTAATTAAGAACAAGGCTTCTGAGTCAGGCGCCAGGGTTCAAATGCTCCCTCCTCACCTTGGCAGCTTTCTGACACTGGGCAAGTTATTTCTTTATCTTTCAGTTTCCTTATTTAGCAATTGGAAATAATAATACTACTTCAAAGAATTTAATGTGATGGCTATATAAGTTTATATACATAAATGACTTAGAACTCAATAAATATTAGCAATTATATTACCTATAAGAGTTAAGATTCTTCTGCCTATATTAGATAAAACTAAATGGGCAGTATTCCTTGCAATGACTGAATTAGGCTTTTTTCTCTTTAGTGATGTAACCAATATACTGGCATACTAAATCCTACTTGAATACACTCCGTTCTACTTTTCAAACCTCATCTCTTGACATGCACAAGCCAATACATCCCACCCAACTGAATCTCCGGGTACTTTATATAATTCAGCAGTTTCCTATTCATCTCTCTACTTTTGTACATGACTTCCTTGGCCTAGAATATCTCTTCCATGGAACCAAGAACCCACTGAGAGGACCAAATATATCTTGAAATTCTCAACACATTGTACAGTTCTCAACACGTTGTAAGTTTTCAACAAACTTTGGGCAAGTTTTCCTTGATTCTAATTTTCATTCTCTTATTGTGTTTTCTGCCACTAATGTTAAGTACTTTTATTTCGTATCCTGTCCCCTAAGCATGGTGTTAACTGAATATACTATTTTTCTCTTCTGTTAGAATTACTAAATAACAAAACTAGGATGGCAGTTCATAGGTCTCCCATCCCAAAGTATCTATTTTTCCTGCTCCTCTTTAACACTCTTTATTTCCAAGTCTTCCTTTACAATTATAGATGCCCACATAAGCTTGTTGATACAGAGCAGGCTGATGAGAATGATGCTCTTTTGCTTTTTCCTAAGTTTCCTCCAGTTTCTTTATGTTTTTTTCCTAAAGAGCAAAATGCATACCAATTATCTGTATCACAGAAAATAAATGCTTGATTTTCAAGTATGAGAAATTTTGTATTACAAAGTAAATTTTAAAATCTCTTAGAACAAAAAATGCCTTGATATTAGAAGCCACATAGTTTCTATATTTACTTATACCAAGGAATACTGAAAGAATATTGTTCAGTAATTATTGTATAGGAACATCCTGAACTGTTTAACAATTACAGTATAAAACAATTTATATTTCAAAGTTTTACCAGTTTGTGTGAAATTCTTCTGCAAAGCACCAACTTATAACAAAAAATTACAATTCTAAACATTTGTTCTCAAGGAGAACTAGAACATAGAATTAATATACATCAATAAAGAGCGTAAGTTGACACAAAAATTAGTCCACTGCCTGTGGTACTAAGAATATTATTTTTATGGTAGAACATAACATTAAAGTTCTTATTAGCTGAATGGAAAATATATTTATGCCTTCCTAAAAATATATTTTTATGCATAAAAATATATTTTATGCCTCCTTACCAGGTTAATGAGCAGATCAAAAAAGCATACTGTTGAATGTATTCTTTGACAGGCTTTGAAAAATTTAATGCATGTTAGCTCTATGAGGTATTGTTACCTTTACAATCTCATATCTTAGGAAATGCAAAATAAAAAACCACCTTAATTTTACAAGGTTGAAAAGATAAAATTCATAGTTAAAGACATTGATCCATAAATTAAAGGCACAACGAATGTCTTACATTATTATAAACTGACACTCTTACAACCTTATGAAAATCATTGATCATCTCCTAAATTTAACATTATGAGGACCACATGGTTAGTCTCTGATTCCAGAACCCCAAATGTACCCAGATGTGCTTTAAAAATGAAAAGCACCTCAAGAGAATTCTTGTCATGTGTGACAAACCTCTATAATCTACAAGAAGTATTGATTCCTAATCAAGTGCCTTGGAGGTAAATCAATCAAATGAGCAGCATCAGCATAAATAATTTAAAGTTACTAAAAATATAATCTAAGCCGGACTATAATCTGTAGGTAACAGTGAAGTTGGTACGTTAGGGAGTACTGGAGAGAGAAGTGGGTTTGAATCCGGTTCTGTCACTTTCTATCAGAGTGATCTCAGTTTTCTCATAGGTAAAAACGTGAGAGCACATATCTTACCCAGTTGTTACAAGGTTTAATGAAATGTTTGTAGGTGGAGAGCCTGGCATGTCCATTAAATAAACATTAGTTCCCCTTCATTGTCAAGGAATAGGCGATCACTTATAGGCTAAATCAGTTTTGTCAAGATTATTGTTTTATCAGAAGGGAAGACAAAGTTTGAATTGGAACACATATGCCTTCACGCATATTCAGGGCTATCAAAGTGCCAACTGATCAGAAGAGATTCAAAAATGTGTACTGTACCATGTTTGAATACATCAAGTGCTTTATTTACGGGATGTTGCTCCAAAGTGTATTTTCTCTTATTTGGGGAATCAAAGCATTCCTTATTCCATAAATATGCCCTAGACGTTCCTACATCCACCATTTCTTCTGCCTGGTATGCCACTGCTTTCTTTCCAATAGGAGAAATATAATTTCCCCTTTAAAGTCTTGATCAAATGTTCTCAAATTGGTCCTCCTTTCTCCCAACCAGAAGTAATCTTATTTTCTTTAAGTATTTTTTTGGGGGGTGTGTGTGTGAGGGTACTTTTCTTCCTTTCTTTTCTTTCTTCTTCATGAGCTAAGCATCCCATTTGAGAGCCACTATGCTAGGTACTTTGGAGGATGAATAAAACATCACACCGTCCTCAAGAAACTTACAATTTAGAAAAATACCAAAGGTAAGTACATAAATAAATAAAATCTAGGTGTAATGCAGAGGACAGAAGGATAGAAGTAAAGGCCTTATACACTGCAAGATTAAAGGATGGATATTAAGACAAGCAGTCAAGTAGGTGAAATTAGGTGAGAAAGGCCAGAATCATTACTTTATTTAAAAGATATTTGCTAAGTTTTAGAATGATGGACTAAAATTGCATTTTACTAATTCAAATGGAAGTGACACCTATATACATACAAAGCTGAATAATCCCAACAGTTGCAAATTCAATAATGTTCTAATAGCCTGGTCAAGAGAGACTGTAGCACACAAAAGTATTGGTTTCATTGGGGGTTTTGATCAGAATGACTCTTGGGACAGTTTCACAATTTCTGAATAGATATAGGGAATATCTTTAGACATTTTAAGTGTATTGTTTTTATTACATATAATAGTACTTACACACTCCACAGAAAATCATACATCCTCTGACTGCCAGATATCCTCTATTCATTCAACAAACTAACTTTGGGTAAAGCACTTTATTAGCCACTGGATGTACAAAGATAAATAAGACACAGTAGTCCTCTCTTCAAAGAGCTCAAAGAAGCAGACTTTGAAGTAACTAATTATAACACAGCATGCTAACTTTTTAGCAATATTATATCCGAAGTCCTATATGCATATGTGGTAAAGTGACTAGGTTGGGCAAACAGTGACATCTTCATAGAGGCAGTGATGTTTGCACCGGGCCTTAGTCAAATTAATAAATGGAAGCAGAACTACAGTCAATCAAAAACAGGTCTTAATGTAAATGTTTTATCTTTGGCTTTGCAATTTGTTATTAGCTGCATTTGAACATGGCTGTGTCTGTTGTCGGGGAAATCCTTTCCAAATAAAATCATAAAGCCACAGAGTAAAGCCTTGATTTAAGGAGCAATCCTGAAGCAGTTTGATTTTGTCCACCTTTTTCCTTATATATGCCAAGAATAAACTACATTCTGATGAAAGTCCTTTGAATTTCACTTCCAAAAATGCTCCCAATTCTATTCACTTTTCTTCCCCCTATTATCATGGTGTTCACCCTCTCTTGGCCAGATTATGGCATCTAATCCCCCTGCCCTCACTAGTCACTCTTACAAAACTGCTGTAAAGGATACTTAAAGAAACGTAGCCTCCAAATGGCAATTTCTTTCCTCAAATTATTTTCAACGTTTAAGAGGCTCTAACAACTTGGTTCACAGCACTCTTCTTATCATTTTCTGTCTTACTGTATAACACACCAATCTCTTTCTGATTCCTGCCATCATCTTCACCCATCTTCCACCTGCCATCATCGCTTTCCTCAGTGCTGGGTAAACTCCCAGTGTGTGCTCCTGACCTGTCATGTCCCCTCACCTCCAGCTTCCACATGAAACCCACAGGGGAGTACAATTCTCCTCCTTAGACAACTTTTCTTTGAAGGAAGCTTCCAGGGACTGTTGTCTTTTCTCCTCTCAGAAAACAGAAGCAGAGGGAGAAGCTAAGTGGACAAAGTGGGAGGAAAAACACAAAATTCTCCATCTTATTTCATTCCATTTTAACGTTTGTCTTTCTCTCCCCAACCTCAGAGTATGCAAATGCTTGTCCAATGTCTCTGAACATTTCACAGAGGAATAGCAATTTCTTCAGACTGAAGTACATTGCTATTAGTTAATCTTTTCTCTTTTTAAGACCAGAGTCCCAGTTTTGAAGCTGGTGGATGCTCCTTATTACTCTAACAGAAGCAAATAGAGCACACCAACATTCAGGGTTCCGGATTTTTCCTACCCACCCTGGGCCAAGCCAGGGGGTCCAAGCTCTGTAGTTTAGGGACTGAGTTCCATTCTTAACCATTCTTTACCTTGTGATGGCTCCAGAGGGTCTCTAACCAGGGCCATGAAATTTCTCATTGTTCCCTGGCCACAGCAGACCACAGGGTTCTCGAGGGGTGGGGCCTTGGAGGACCACTTCCTGCTTCCGGGGCCACAAAGAAGGAGTTTCCAGGGAGGGATTTCTCTTGGTTGTCCCCTCAGAAACCTACGTTGGTTACTTTCTTAGGTTCCAACCTTGGGTTACCTGCTTCTTGGTCTGAAGCCAGTCATTGACATTAAACGTGGTGATTTTTTGGTTAGGCTCTACTACTTAGTTGCTTCGTTGTTTCTGAAACTGTCCTTTCTGATATACCCAATGGTGGATATATTCTGGCCAGTGCTCAGTCTTTTTATTCCATCAGCTGCACTGTAATCCTATGATTTTTCTGGTAACTAGTGGTCCACACAAGCAACTCTAAAACTTGCTTTATATTCAATCCTACAGTAGCAGCCAGATCAGTAGGGCAGCCCTTCTCAGCTAGGGGGGTGGAGCTTCAAAGTAGACCCAGAGAATCTGTCAGTAGCTTGTCTTCCTTTGCAGACAGAACTTTAATTTTTTGAGATTTGGGTGGCCTCATAATGTCAACTAAGTGTTTTTCCATCTGAACAAGAACTCCTAAATCAATGCTGCATTTTCTAAAAAATTGCAATTCAAATCTCAGTGTGACTACCACCTTGTCCCAAGTGGCTTTCTAAGGAAAATACGGCTGATTCTCAATTCACTTTTGCCCTTTTATATTTTAACTGCAGATATCGGTCTGTGATGATTTACTGGCTTTTTCTAACGCATTATTTGGAGAAGTGATTTTAACCCAAGAAGCTAACAATGTTTGTGATGCCTCTAGAGTAGTGCCCACAAACAGGAAGTTCAGTATTTACAAAATCCCATTACAAATCTCTAAGGTAGGGAGGGAATGGAAGTTTGAGATTGAGTTTTCAGCAAATTGTATTAAAATGTCTTGACATGCTTTCTTCTACTTTCATGTAACTATGCATTTCCAATTCTTCTAACTGAATCTGCTTTCCGTGCCATCCTGTCCTCACTATCTCAGTCCCTCAATCCCTTTAATCCTCCACACCTTGGCCAGGCTCACATGACAGCCTTCTCATATGTCTTGTCCCCAGAGTATTCACCGTGTCTTTGGGAGTGAAATAGTTCTGTTCTGTTTGTCTCCTAACAAGCTGACAGAAACCTCAAAAACATTATGCTAAGTGAAAGAAGCCAGACACAAAAGACTACATGTTGTATGATTCCATTTACATGAAATGCTCAAAAAAGGCATATTTATGGAGACAGATGAGTGGTTCCCTGGGGCTGGCGTGGGAATTGAGATCAGAAAGAGGATTGACTGATTGACTGCGCCTGAGCAGGAGGGATTTTCGATGGGGGTGATGGAAATGTTCAAAACTGCCTTGTGGTGATGATCGCACAACTCCATAAATTTGCTGAAAATTACCGAATTATACACTTAAAATGGGTGGATTTTTTGTTATGTAATAGACACCTCAATAAAGCTGTTAAAAAAATAAAGAATCTACTGAGTGGCTTTTGTTCTTTGCTTCTTTAGAGGGGAGGGTGCCTGTGAGTCCTAACTTAATAAATCTTATCCCATCACTCAGAAATATAACTTACAATTTCTCTGCTTAAAACCATTCCATTAAAACCTCATCAGTGCCCACAAAATGAAGTTCAACCAGGGCACATGAGCCCTTTGTGGTATCTCATCTGTCCACCTCAGGGTTCCTCCTTCCTCAGGCTTACTATTTTGCACATTTAATCCCTTGTGACATGTTTCCTTTTAAAGCAACTCTCCTCTTTCTGCCCACTTGTTAAATTCCAATTTATTGTTCAAAAGACTCGTCGGGCTTTACCTCCTTTGTAATTCCTTCCTGGGCTTTGCCAATAGAGTTGGTACTTCTCTGTATTATTCCTGTTCATTCATCACATTTCTATAATCCCATGTAACATGCTGTATTGTATGGAGTGTTTTACTTGTCTATGTTCCTTACCAGACTGTAGGCTCCCTCACAGCAGGGGCTCTGTGGTCCTTGGAATCTCTAACGTGAATCACAATGCTTGACACACAGTAGGCCCTCAACAAATGTTTACTGAACTGGACTGAATTAAATGTTTGTATTCTCTCCAAAATTTGCCCAAGCAGAAGAGGTGACTAAGAGTTTGGATTTCAAATGTTATACCCATATGTATCAGACAGGTGAAATCAAAGCAAGTTGTGTGTGTGCGGAAGTAGGGGCGATTCTTGATGTGATAGAAGGTTTTTACTTCCATGAGATTCTGAGCAACTGTGTAGTTTTCACATGCTCAGGCTGTTCTAACTCCTTTCAGTTCAGAACCTCTTATGTTTTACTGAAATGACATCCAGATGCTCTACCTTCGCCTTACTAATATTGCTTGTTTTTTATGCCAATAAATAAATATTAACCATTAGTCTTTATCCAATTTAAATTGATTGCTAGTGACAGAAGCAAGCAATATAAAATGAAACTTACAACACCTAACATGACCTAAAATTTTATTTTGACTAAAAATTGATAGAATAATCATATTTTTTTGTAACAAAATTTAGATCTGCCAGTTTTGCTCCAGGAAAAGATGACTTGAATCAGAAGAAAAATACAAAATGGCAGAAAGCTTAGTTGGTAAAATTTGATATGAACAAAAATATAGGGTTGGGAGAGTATATGAAATTCTTAATAAACTTGCAGGAAACCGTAACTTCTCAGAAACTCAGGGAAGATGTATCTTATTTTCTGAGGCACTCCTACGAGCCATAAAAACCGACTTCTCTCCATGAGATGTCAATAAGATATTGAAAGGCAACTCAGTATGCTGCTCACATGCTGGTCCAGGCTCCTGGGAGTGACACTTACCTTATGAGGGAAGAAAGGGCTCTGTTGCACTTGGTATCCTGGAGAATGGGTAAGCCTATATTGTGCTGTCTTCTTCTTAAGGGGATTTGTTGTTTTAGTTTTGTTTATTATTAAGTATTTTTAGTCAAATTCTAGTTTAATTGGCATATCCCACTACCCGTGAATGTATAATCAATAGAACATATTTCTAAAAGACAGCTCAATAGGAAATTATTATTTCAATAATACAAATGCATATAAACACATTTTATCCAATTACCACTTATCTTGTTTTAAAAATATATATCTAGAGGTTAAAAAATACCTAACTTTATAAAATGGACACATTTAATATTTTGGTTCACTTGATATGTGACTCCTCTTAGAATAAAAGATTAGAGTGACATAAACATTGGGAATGAACTTAAAATCATTTACACTTGTTGGAACGCTAACAGCGGCATATAGCATTAATAGTGAGCAAAAGTAAAATGAGTATTATATTCAATGGTATTTAGTGTAATTTTTTGCTTTTGTAATCACTTTTGCTGATGCAGTTTTAAACCACTCCAGTTTTGACAAGTTACTTTTTAATTTCTTTTATTTATTTACTTTTTGGATGTACATCATAATATATTTCAAATTCTGTGTAGACTACATCATGTTCACCACCCAAAAGCTAATTATTAATGGATAGACACACACTAAACAAGAGACTATTTATGACTTGTAAAACATAAAATGTGGGAGGAGGGGAGTGAAAAAGTAGAGCTTTTAGAAAGAGGTCAAGTTAATTTCTTTTAAATAAGAAATTTTGCTTTATCCTACATATACAAGCTTTCAATTATAATACATTATCATAAGACCTGAAATGTCACATGGCTTACTGCAGTAAGGTCGTGCCAAGAAAACTACTGCACATTGCTGCGAACTTTAATTGCAGTTCTACGAGACCTTTCAACTTGAGCAACAGAAAGTCCAGCTTCTCACTTGGGATATGATAGAGGCAGAACAGCAGTATACTTTAATCTTTAAAGCTACGTTCATGCCAAATGTTTTAAATCTTTAAAATGGTATTGGAAGGACATGATGAGAACACATTATAAAACTGCACTAAAATAGCACAGTTTATTTTAAAGCAGAGTCAGAGATTTACTTCTATGTTCTTAGAATAGCAATATACCTTTCAATGTACAGTTTCTAGAGATATATGTGATACATGTGAAAAATGACAATCAATTAGCATATGGTATATACAGATAAAAACAATGTTGTACAAACAAGTAGATTTATACATTTTTACATATAGATCTTCATAAGTACTCATGGAAAAATCAGCATTTACACAATTTTAACTAAAAAAACCAACATCCACTTATATATATGTGTGTGTGTGTGTGTATTTACAAAGGGCTATGCATTTTAAGACATGATTTCACTATTTTATATATTTCACATAATTAAAATGCATCAGAAGACAGTAGAAATATTCAGAATAGTACATTTTGACTCCACAGTGTAGGTTTTGCAAAAACTGGTAGTTTGTAAGTTCCTGAATAACAAAATGAAATAGAAACAAAGCCAAAAAAAAAAAAAGGAAAAACTATTAAGCTTACTGTATCCTGCTCATATCTGGTTTATGAAAAGAATCTTCAAGTCATATTGAATCAAGCAATAGTTCCAATAGAACTAGCATCAATTGCTTGTATCTTGCCTTGTTCCTAAAAGGAGTTCAGATGGGGTGAAGGATGAATATTCTGTACTGCACCAAGATGAAGACCTCTGTAGGCTGAATTTCAAACTCTTCAACATTTCAGTATGAAACATATCCTACTTCCAAGTCATATGCATAAAGTGTTAAAAGCAAATGCACCCACTATGTTGCTTGTTATTTATTAAAAAAATTATTATAGAGACTCATTTTACTTGCAAATTGAAATGCTATGTCATTGAACTGTACAGATAAAGCCAATGTGGTTAATTAACAAATGTGTTTTATAGCTACAAAATAACCGTTTCACATTAAATTACATAAAATCAATCACTGGCCTTTCATATTTTGACTTAGGCCATCTGGGAATAATCTTTCACTTTGAAAAATAAATGCACAATGGAACATTAGTAGGGAGTACGACAGAAAAACTGGGCAACCGTATTCTGACTCTGAAGAATACAACTTACTAGAGAAATACTCTTATTTACTGCATTAGGATGACTTTTTAAGTGATGGATTATTCTGATCTACTTTAAAAATATTTATACAAAAATTATATGTGACAGCAGCTTTATATAACAAATAGTAAAATGAATTTGACAAAAATAAGGGTATTAATGTTTTTCTGAGACTGATAAAATTTCATACTCATTGAGTTAAGGCACTGGAACACATTTGGAAAAAAAAAAAAAAACAGGTTTCTCTATATTAGTCAGAAATGTCATTGTTAAACTTTAACAAAGACCAAACATTTTGTGTAAGGCTAGGCAGTTAGAAGGCAGCCCCTATCAGCAGGTAGCACACCAAAAATGTTTGGTTTCATAATATAGTTTGGGAGAACTACCTCTACAAAGTCTATTCGTGCTGATGCTCCTGATGCTGCCATTTCTGGTGCCCGAAAAGCTGCTGCCTCCACATCCTCTGTTGTAGGTGTCACTGTATAGTCTCAGGCGATTGGGCAAGGGGCACACTCTGGATCTTCAGACGCTAAGATGAGAAAAATCAATTTCAATGCCCAAAAGATGGAACTCCTAAGGCAGAAGGTGACTAAGATAATTACCAATTGGTCTACAGCACAGGGAGGTGGAATGTTTGTTCTAATGTAATGACATAGATATAGGTTTCAAACAAGATTTTGGAGAGTTAGGAAAAATATTAGATAAGAAGAAACAGAAAATTCAACTGAGCGGAATTGGACCAGATGACTAAAAACATGCATACTTCCTGAAAAGAGAAAGCAAAACATTCACCCATAGATCATTGAGTGATTAACCGTTCTCATGAAAAGAACTTGCTTAAACTTTCATTTCTGAGGTTATTTCTGCTCATTTAAATTAACTCTCTACAATAACAAGAGTTATTGATGCGTGCTGTTTAAGGCAGAATACAAATGGATCCATTCGTATTTTATTCTGAGTTTCAGTGTCCCTTTTTCTCTCCGAAAATAACAAAATTTGGTTTATAAATGTCTTCTGTTATATAAAATTTTCTCAACTATATCAGCTCCCATCATATGTAGAATAATTCAGCTTAATCTGTATGGTGTTTAGAAGAAGCTCTTATATGAGAAAACATTACCGAAAAAAACCAGTGAGAGAGATATATGTAAGTGGACATACTGGAGAAGAGCACATTTTATTATATTAAAAGAATTTTGATTGGAAGAATGTTTTGAGTTGTAAAAAGTAATAATTCCTCTCATTTATTTCTCATTAAATATTTACAAAGCGATCTTTGCTCAGCATCTTCATGTTTCAATAAACATATGTGGAATTTGTATCTTGAAACATTTTAAAAAATCTTTGACCTGAGTGGAAAATGATGAATGCTCATATTGGATCAAAGTCATTTACAAAATATTTACCATTTCTGGAAACACAGTAGTAGCTTAAATTAATATAGTATGGCTATTTTGAATTAAATCAATTAAAGAACCATCCTTTTTATTTAAAAAATTGGCATTTTTATGACAATCATTTATACAGCTTGTACACCTGAATCCATTATGTTTGATATACTGTAAAGTGACAAATCTTCACAAATTATAATAACAGATTCTTATTGAACATAACTTTTCAGCAGGAGCCATCCTGAATCAATTAATCATGCCCTTACTCTAATTTTGCTCTCCATTTTTTCCAGAAAGCCAGCAGTCACATCCCAATTAATGACATACATATTGTATTTGCAATTTTTGATGTACTACATTTTATTCAAGTTAATTAAATGCTACAGTTTTACTTAGCATATAATGATTTAAAAATTGGATATGCTTAAATAGCCAAACAAAGCAAATTATGGTTCCTCAGATAAATGTGATTATGATCATACAAAATAATAAATGATGATGGAATACTTTAGCTGTATTAGAAATTTATCTTTGCTCCATCTAAAGAGACTTTTATATTTTCAATTAAAAGGGAAAATATAATTTCACATTACAATATTTTCGCATATAACTGAAATTAGTGCACATTAATCTTAAAGCATTTTTACAGTAGAAGGCAAGAAGTTGAGTCCTCGAATCCAGATAATCACTAATTATGTTAGAAGAACTCAGCAAACGCTCTAAAAGTTGACCAGTTCAATGCTTCCAATAGGTGGATTAGGAATGCACATAGACTATTTGAACAAAAATGAATTCTTTGCATGTTTCATTGACAGACAATATATACACAGACTCCCTGTGAGGATATTTTGTCTCACAGATTTTACTAACTAGAATTTTAGCTTCATTTATTTATTTTTGGACATAATACTAAATAGGCATTTAACAAAGATGTTTATTTACAAATTGATATAGCTGTTTCACATCGTTATCTTAACTCTCCCAATGTGTGTTTATTAAGTTTGTATTCTTATTTTAGTGATATAAGGAAAATAACAGCATCTGCAAAATCTTACAAAGAACATTATATTTTATATATCCTACTATATTTTATAAACTAGATGTAGACAATGCTTTGTAGCTCAAGTTCAAGCTAAGTTGAATATAATTGTGCACTTTGTGTATTTTTCTTGGATAATTTGAAATATGCAACTGGATAGCTGGCAAACGCAAAACAATTAAATCTTAGTGTTTTGTCTTAAATCTCTCTGCCTTATCATTTGACTTTCTCATAGGGCTTATAGATTATTCAAGAATGGATTTGTCTAACAGAATAGTAATGTAGCAGTCAGTATTCTCATCCTACTATTGAATCAGCCAAAATTCAACACCCCTTGAAAGATTAAAGTATTACAGCATGGTATCAATGTTCAAAAACCCTTCTAATTCCAAATGCAACTAACATTTCTCTGTCTCTATCTTTGATATCTCTTTGCTGTCTTTCACTATTGATTATCCCCTTCATCAAAGCTCTCTACTCCCTACATTCTATGACAAGGCACTCTCCTGCTTCACTTTATACTTTAAGGTCTTCTTACAGGCTCATTCTCTGCCTGTTCTGCAAATGTTGGTTTTGTGTTCTAACCCCATCATTCTCAACACTCAACACACAAGGATCTGCTCCCATAGTTTCAAATAACATATGTACCAATGATGCCCATCTAGACTTCCAACCCAATTATCTGTCATTGAGCTACGGATGCCTATATCTAACTGTATTCTAGATGGATAACTGGATCTCCATAAATTAAATTCATTGTTTCCCCTCTAAACCAGCTCCTCTCTGGATTTTTTTTTTACATCCATCGATTTGCATTCACTGTTCTTCATAGAACATGTGTTGTCTTGCCTGGATTATTACAACAGCTGGTTAATCCATCCTTTCTCCCTTAAATCCATTTTCCACATGGCTACTAATGGAAATTTAACCACGTCTTTCCCTATTATGGGCTGAACGGTGTCTGGCCCCTCATTTGTGGAAGCCTTAACCCACCAGTACCGCAGAATGTGACCATATTTGGAAACAGGATCTTTAAAGAGATAATTAAGTTAAAATGAGGCCACTAGGATGTACCTTAATCCAATATAACTGGTTACTTTATAAGAACAGGTGATTAGGACACAGATTCACAGAGGGAAGACTGTGTTAAGACACAGGGAGATGACAGCTATCCACAAGTCAAGGAAAGAGACCTCCGAAGAAACCAACTTTGCCAAAATTTGATGTGGGACTGCTAGCTTCCAGAATCATGAGAAAACAAATTTCTGTTGTTTAAGCTACCCAGTCTGTGATACTTGTTGTGGTAGCCCTAGCACACGAGTACACTACCCTGTGTAGATGTCTTTAACAGTTGCTCAGAGTACATGGGATAGAATCCCAACATAAGCCCCACAGGGCTATCACATCTTCCTAGCTAGCTTCCTTTCTGACCACTCTCTGCCATCATGCTATTCCTCAACACCCCTCAACTGCTTATAGTTCCCTGTACACAATGTAGTCTTCATCTTTGTGCCTCTGCTACTACTGTCTTCTTCTCCTGGCTGATTTCTATCCAGTCCTTTAGATTCAGCTTATTCATTATCTTTCCAGGAGGTCATGCCTTACCGTAAATTGATTTTTAAGTAATGGACATAAAAAATTTATAAAATATAGATAAATAGAAAGACGGGGAAAAGAATCACCATAAACTTTTAAGCCTAATATGACCATTACAACTCTTTAATGCTTTTCTTTCAAGTCTTTTAAGACCAGTTTTTACACAATCAAAATTTTACTGCACAAGCAATTTTGCATTCTGTTTGTATTTGATGTGATATTATTTTTGGACACTTTTCTCATCATTAAAAACCATAATTTTAATGACTTCGTAATATATTTCATCATGTTGGCCCACCTCAATTAACCTAATCATCTTCTATAACTAGAAATTTAGAAGTTCTCACTGATTGCCCTGGGCTTAATAATGAATTGTGCGGTATGATTCTCAAACTTCTAATCCCAGATTTCTCTCCTGGTCTTCAGATCTGTAAATCAGATGTATTTCTTTATTAGGGTATTTCACTAAAACTCAATCAGTCCAAAACTAAACTCAATATTTCTAACCAGTATCTGTCTCATCCCTTCCATCTCTCCCAAACCTCCCTATGTATCCGTTTATCACTCAATAATTCACTCTCTCCCAAACTAGCAACCAGTGGGTCATCCTGACTTCTCTTTTCCTTCAATCTCTCTCAGTTCAAATTCAATCATTTACTAAAGTGTTCTGGCTCTATCTCCTAAGCATATCTTGTGTCTTTCCTCTACTCTACTGTCATTGACTTAAACTGGTTCACATGATCTCTAGGCTATTGAAATGGTCTCTAAATCTACCTCTCTGTCTCCAGACTCCTCATTTCTATCTTCCTCAAGTTTGCTTCATAAGTACTAAAGATGCAAACCCGATCATATCACTTAATGTTCTTTAGTGCTCACAGAATCTGTCAAAACCATGTTCTAACCCTTTGGTATGGCTCTGTACTAGGTGTTCTATACACACACACACACACACACACACACACATACACACACTATGTTATTCAATCTTTCTTGAAATCCTCTGACAGAATATGCTGACTTTTCCATTCCTTTTTTATTTTTTTATGGAGGAAGATTGTCCCTGATCTAACATCTGTGTTAATCTTCCTCTGTTTTGCATATGGGATGCCACCACAGCATGGCTTGATGAGCAGTGTGTAAGTCAGTGCCCAGGATCTGAACCTCACACCCTAGGCCACTGAAGTGGAGTGTGTGAACTTAACCACTATGCCACTGGGCAGGCCCAACTGACTTTTCTGTTCTTAAAGAACTGTATTGTGACTGTTTACTTATATGTCAATGTCCCCGACTCCATCTTTGGACTGGGAACTTGGAAGAAGGAACTATAACAATGTAAAAATTGCTAAAGGGTCTAAATATCTATGTTGGCAAAATCTTCACTATACATTCAAGGTAGGAAGAATATTAAAAGAGAGAGGAGACAAAATAACCCCAAGGAACTTGTAATAAAATCATAATCAGAACTGAAATAAAAATATTTTTCACATTTCTAAATTCCTTTGGCATGGAAATTTATGATAATTTTTAAAGTCCTCTATCATAGAGCCTTTATTAAACTAGTTTATTTACACAAGTGTCCCTAACGGCCTGAAAGAAATGTGATAGATTACTCCTACTGTGATTTTACATATATATAAACTTTACAAGGTTCAGTAGATTCACAAATGTTGGAAAAACAATAAAAATATTGCTAAAAACATTATTATTCTAAGACTAACCCATTAAATCACAAGTAGTAATCAATAGAAGTACACATTCATCATTTCAAACATGGAGACATAATGGAGCCTTGACAGTAAGCAATAATTACCCAAGGAACACTAATGCAGAATTGATATTCAGTGCTAACAAATTAATTTTGGAGCTAATTGAAAAGAAACTTTGCTTTGAATAACACCATTATAACTAATAGTTATTGTTATGATTTTTTATTGTGATTTTTAAGAATGTTGTGATACATTTATTATATGGGATATTTGGTAATATATGTTCTTAAGGCAGGATTATAGTAAGAAGTTTTATGAAGAGAAAATGGTAAGTAACCCTTGGAATCAGATGGTCTGTGTCCGAAAAGTCTGGATGCCATCAGATCCTAACCTCTCTAAATGTTCTTTGAAATTACTTTGGGAAGATGAAAGGATATAACTTACTACCATCAAGCCTGCTGCTGTGTCACACATTGCTGGTTCTCCCATTCTCTCCAGTCTTATGCTCCACTTCCAGACCCTACAGCTTTCCTGGCTCTGGCACAGCAACCCTGTCTCCCTTGAAGACCACATCTGCCATAAAGAACCTTTAGCTTTAGTGGAGAGGAAGTAGGGAGAAGATGCCACTTTTTCCCATGTTCACTATCTATGCTTTTCTTTTCAGACCTAGTGATTAAAAAAAATACAACAAATCTCCCTTTTCTATTAGAAGACTGACCCTCCTGGATCCTTCCATTGCAACATTTGGGCATTAGAAATAATAACAGACCTAGAGAAAAAGCATCCTGTTGAATTTATCTTGGGTTTCATTCTTTTGCCATTGGAGAATGTGCCATCTTGATAAATGCAAATCAACTCATGATTAAAAGTTAGATGAGGTACATTTAGACAGTTATTCCTTTCCAAACATTCCATTTGTTTGGTAGCTCTGCATCTCTGTCATCTATATAAAGTGAACTTTCTTTATTGGCTCACTTATTCTGATGCTCTTAAGGGTCTTAGTTCCTTGGTGGTTGGAATCTGGTGGCTGTTAGCGTTGACTCCTAAACGTTCACTATTGCTCCATTCCATCAGCTACGCTTAATTCTTCCTTCTAATAATTAGGCTTCATGTGGCCTAGTGTTTGATATAGTAGGTATTTAATGAATATTTGGTAAATATTGGATGGACATTTTGCAGACGGTCCACTGACATCTCTTCTAGGACCATAGCTGGTATGTAAAGACTTGCATTGGTAATTAGGTTAACTTTTTCAGGCAAGGGAAGTTATTTTCTCTAGGTTTGTCGGGGTGGGGTGGAAGTAGTTCCCTTCTGCTAGGATATTCTCAGGTCGAATAACTAGAATCACCGTATTTTTATACTTTTGGTCTATACTCATTCTGTCTCTAATGGCTGACTGAAACAAGAACTTTCTGGTTGCAAACAGATGTTGAGATCTCTCAAGGACTAGTTTATCTTTGTGCCTCATGTTCCTCTTTTCTAGAAAAAATAGTCAACTTCTCTTGGACAGCAATAGCTGCCATATATTAATTAGTAAGTCTCAGCCTGCACTATATTTTATTTGTCTACATTTTCAAGTTTCCCCAACATACGATATGGTATTGCCTCCATAATTCCATGTACCCAGTGACAAAAAGATTGCAAACACATCTTTTCTTCTTTGGTTACAAAGTTCCTCACTGAAGACTAGAGGATGATAATATCCTTTGTTTTAAGCAATGTTTCATTAGTGGTAGAAATGTTGCAAACTGTCTTTCAGTCTAATGATGTAATTGCCATGTTGTCTTATCTTCCAATACTGCAAACACAGAGCTATGGATGGTTGATGTTCTTTTCTTAAGATCAAGAAACATAGATAAATTTAGTGAGTAAATTACCGAGTGCTGCCTACCACAGTGTTTGGAAGATCCAAACCGGCTTTGCTAGCCTTCTGTTCTAGCCAACGTGCTTTTTAAAAACATCTTAATAGTATATGTTTGAAGCTGTGTTGAATGTCATCCTAGACATTTATTTTTAATTATATCAAGCAAACTCATCCATCCATTCATCCATCCTACCATCCTTCCCTTTATTCCACATATTTGTTACTGCCTTAGGCAATGGAGATAGAAACATGAAAGACATTCTGCTATAAAGGAAATCATAGGCCTGTGAGGGAAAGAAGCAATTAAATAAACAATTATAGCCTAAAGGGGTAATTTTTTTTTTTTGCTAAGAAAGCACAGAAAAGGGAAGGCTGAGCCAGTCTGACTGGGTTCAGAAAATGGTTCCTTGAAGAGCTTATCTCCGCTGAGTTATAAAGAATAAGTAAATTAGTTAATCAAGGAATATGGAAAGATGTACCAGGCAGAAGGAACAACACACATAAAGGCCCAGAGATAAGAGTGTCATTCGGGGTGACTGCAGCCTGGAGTGTGAGGAGGAGAAGAAGTGGTGAGGAGGGGAGAGAGAGTTGAGGGCAGGTCATGAAGAGCCATTATCTCAAAGAGTGTAGATACTTTTTCTTGAAGGTCATTGAAATTTTTAAGGATACTAAGGTAGAAAATGACATAAGAGTTGGACTTTAATTTTGGAAAAACAGAGTGGAGGGTGGCAAGAGTGGAGGCAGGGAAATTGATGATTTGAATAGCTGAGGCATGAGATAATGATAACCTGAAATAAAGCAATGGTGATGGAGAGTAAGTGAAAGGAAACAAGATTTGAATGTATCTACTCATATCCGTAATTTTATTTATTTATGTGATTATTTGATTGGTGGCTGTCTTTCTTATTAAATATAAGCTTTATGAGTACAAAGATAGGGTTTGTTTTTCCCCATCATATCTCCTATGCATAACAGTGCCTGGCACACAAGTGGTTAATAAGTATTTATTGAAAGAATTTTAAAACGAATGAATTAAAAAAGTACATTCATATTAAGTGACTATCATGAACTAGACAGTATACTTGGCAATGAGGATAGAGTGATGAACAAGCTAGGCAAGATTCCTGTTCTCATGGAGAAATTTTAGAAAGGGAAGAGACAAGTAATAAATAAGAGACTTTGCGATAGTCATTAGTGTTATGAAGAAATTAAAACAGGGTTTTTGGGAAGTGCTGAGGTGGGAGTGGCTACTTTAGATTGGAGGGTCAAAGACTTTTGGGGCAAGTGACATTTAATTTAAGATTTGGATGATAAAAAAGAAACCAGCCAGTGATGGATCTACGGGCAGAGAGTTCCAGATAGAAGGAAATGAACAAGTGAATTAAACAGATTTGACGAACTTGGTGACTGATTGGATGTGGGAGTAAGAAAGAGACCTAGGATGATTCACAGGATCTAGAATATGTTCTTTCTATTATTTCTAAATGAGCTTGGGGATACTGGAAAAAGTACAAGATAGTGATATAAACGATGAGTTCAGCACTGGAACTGTTGACTGTAAGGGACCTGTGATGCTCTGAAATATGTAGATGATAAATCACCTGTAAGATAATTTTTTTTTAAGAAGAAAGGATATAGACCACAACTCAGAAGGATTAGAGTTCTCTAGGCGACGCTCCTTAACAGACAATATCTTCAGTTGACTATGTTTGCTGAAAGTCTTCCCAATACCTTCTGCTATTCAGGGCCAGTAGACTCTGTTCTGTTTCAGAATTTTCTGATTACATCGTCACGCAAACATAACATGACTATTAATTATTGGTAGGCTTTAGACAGGACTAATTATTTCCAGGCAGAAACTTGGAAATTTGGACTCTTCTACTGTACTCTTTACTATAATGCTTCAATACTGTTTTAATTTCTGCTTTCTTGGAAAAATAGTTTCACTTCTGTTGAACAAGGCCCAGTTCTTTTGGGATCTCATCCATTACTTCTGCCCACCAAAATAACCTATATGTCATATATAAGAACCTGGTACCAGTCTTCCATGTTCAACCCAGACTTGGGAGTCAGGTTCAGATCTGTGTAATATTCTGCGAATATATTTCAATATTGTCTTGGGCCTTAGATAGTTTCCTTTATGCTATAGGTGAAAAGGGAGAAAATTAGGCTTCTTTATTGAGGATACTTTTATAGTTAATTGTGGAAGATGTTGTACTCATTAATGATTATCCAAGGTAGAAAATGCTTTTTGTGTACAGACATGCTAGAGACTGCCCTGCTACATAAATATACAACTACTGCAACTTCACAATGAAAGATCATCTCAATAGAGAAGGCTCACCTACAAGGAATTTGACCTGATGAAACTGTCCTACTGTCAGATAACTTTAAAAAAGTGCCAGAAAGCTAGAGTTTAGCAACTGATTTCATCAAGTGTGGGTAGGACCTGATAGCCACTTGCCTTGCTTGAACTGCAAGAACATCTGTGATTTCCAGCTCCACCGCACACAGACACTGTATGATACAAGACATTAAGCAATGAGCCTCTGGTCTAGAATTAAGGTTCTAAGTTACCTTCTTCTGCCATGGCTGTACAAGTTGGACACCTCCATTGACAGCCAAATCCTGCCTGCTTTTTAAATTTTATGGAACCAGTTTAACACTTCACTCCCTTGAACCTGATTTTCTACCTCCTTGGGTATACTTAACTGATTGCTACTCAGCTCTTTGTGAGCTAGACTAGTTAAATTGCTTGTCGTGTCCAGCAAGACTCATAACGTAGATTGAATCTGTTACATTTTAGGAGTCAAAGCCCATTAAAGAGTATTTGCAGTTCTCAAGGAGTCACCACTGCTAGATTTTTACTAATATTTTCATTTTTCCAAAGCAATATGTTGACACAGGTCATATTACACTGTGTCCATTGAATATTGCTTAAGAATCTCATTTACTGAATTCATTTAAGAATTCATTTAAAGAACACTATGTATGAACTTAAAATGTCAACACTTTTGAAGATATGGTGGATTCTAATGCAAAGATTCATAAACGGTGACAGTAATTGAAGTAATTAATTGGTAGTCATTTGCAACTTCTTTTCTATTTGAAAATGCTTTATATATACATAAAAATAAATATAACTTTTATAAATTTATAAATGTGATGATGCCACATGTGCTTTTTTCAGTATAGTTTAAAAAATATTTGGTTTACTTTTTGCGTCTTCTCCTCCTCTCCCCACCACTGTTTTACTCACTTCCCACCCTGACTCCAGCCTCAAGTGACCCTGGTATATAACGCAGTATGAAGCCCACTATATTTTTCTAGATGCTTATACGATCACATACAAACAAGCACAAATATAAGGAGTCATGGTATTTTTTTTAATAACAATAAAATTGTATTATATACAGTTTTCTGACTCTTTCTTCTCTCCCTCAGTAAAAACTTGTAGAAATCATTATTTTAAGGCTTTTTGGTATCACTGCACCATTATGTACTCAGCCTTCACTCTGTTAATAAATTTTTATTTTATTTTTCCTAGTTCTTTTTTTTTTTTGGTCACTCCAAACAATGTTGCAGAAAACCTCGTAAGTTATCAGCTACAACCTTATAATGTATCATTTGTAATCCATAGTTGTTTTTTTATATCGTATAAGCCAGACAGTCTAATTCCATTTTGTTTCAAATGGATCCCCAATTGTACCAATATTTATTAAATGATGCACCCTTTTCCACTGACTTAAAATACCTATCTTGTCATGTTTAAGTTCTTATAAATACTGAGATCTATTTCCAATTTTGTGTTTTGTCCCATTGACTTATTTTCTTTTTTATGACATTATTTACTTGGTAAGAATAGCTAATATTATGTTCTGATGTTTGACGGGCCAAGTCTTCCATCATTAACACTTTCTGTTATAAATTCTTGACTGTTATCCATAATTCTTTTTTTTCTCATATAAATTTTAAGATTATTTTCTCCAATTAAAAGCCTTTGGAATTATAAGGGAAGATGAGCTAAATAAATATTGAGCTTCATTAGTCAGTAATTTGGGGAGAAATAACATTTTTATGATATGAAATCTTCCCCTATAGGAAATGATATATCTTTTTATTCATTCAGATCTTTTACACCCATGAATAAGAAATTTGTTTTCCTTCATAAGCATTATGCTTTTGTTGTTAAATTTATCCCTAAATATTACTTAGTTTTTATTTCTATTGAAAATGGAATATTTATTTCAGTTTTTTTATCAGCGTTTCTAGAATGGAAAAAAATTGATATTCATACATATATTTTGTCTTCAACCATCGTGCAAATACCTTTATTCATTTTAGCAGTATATTAGGGCTCATATTTTCTAAGTGTACATAGGTACAATTAAATGGTTAGCAAATAATATAACTGTTACTATCAGTTATTTCGGGTTTATGAGTCAGACAGATCCATCTTTAAAAGCTCTAATCTACCTCAGAGAGTTTTGCAATATAGGGCAAGTTGCTCAACCTTCTTAAGTCTTATTTTCCTCATCTATAAAATGAAAACTGATAATGGTACTGATATAGGATACCATTTGGATTAAATATATTGGTAAATATAAAGCACTTTAGTACAGTGCCTGGCAGGTATAAAACACTGTGAAATGACGGCTGCTATTATTACTATGGTTGCTGAAGAATTCACAGGCAGAAAACTAGTGTAACTAGTAACTGTAAATTGTCCAGCTGTGTTGCTTCTTAACAATTTTTAAATGGAGAATAGAGATGAGATTTTAAATAGGCAAGCTGGAAGAGCTTGGATTTCTCTGGGTAGAAAGACATTCTCTAGGCAACACGGAACAAAAAAAGATCCAAACAAAAAAATACAATGACAATTGACTATTTAGGAAAATAGAATCAGCAAAGAATACGTATTTCACCTAATGAGTCTTTTAAAGTTTAAAAAACAACAGGAAAAAAACCATTATCAGAGAATTGATGCCTGCATAAACAAGTAAAAACGAAAGAGAAAAAGAATGGTGATTAAATTTTGTGAATTGTGGGAATCACTGGAAAAAAATTGAGCTCATAAGTCGACTGTCGTAGAAATAGATATATTCAATATAAATATCTCCTCACATCGTTTAGTTCAATTTAATTTATTAATAAAGAAAAATTAATACAGTTTCTTCAAATATTAACACATCTTATTACAATCTAATTAATTGGAATAGGTTCTCTAGCAAAGTTTTTTCTTGATTTAAAAATGGGTCAAAATGAACATACCATATTTGTCCATTTAAAGCAACTTTTCCTGCCATTTTGGATTCCTATTCCTTTCTCAACTTTGATAGCTCTTAACAAAAGCGTTACATTTAGAGAAATGTTGACAATGTTTAAATTTTTATAATTTAGCTAAGAAAAGCTTCCCTAAAAGTGATTAATTTACATTTGTCAAAAGAAAGAGACTTAGTATCAGAATCCATTATCCCTAATTGCCACCAGAGCAAAATAAAAGGGAGTAAAAATTCTTAGAATAAGATCCTTTACTAACCAAAAGAGAAGGCAGACTATTCAAATTAGCTGTCTGTCAATAGCATACTGGATTTGGGAATCATAACTGATACAATAATGAAAGCTTTGATAACACCTATAGAGTAAGTGTACTATATAGGTAAGTGATACTAACATAATATGTTTAAAAGCTATTGAATCTGAATAATGCAGAAATCACAATGCATGTATTTATTGTCTACACCTTTAAAAGTATTTAAATTTGTCCTCATCTAGCTGCGGGAAATTATAAAAACTCTCAATTCTAATAGATTTATTAATGCGATCCTCATATACACAGATGGTGCAAACTAAGCCACTCTTAGCAGAAACATGCAATATTATGGGTTTTATATGAAACAGTGGATTTGCGTTTGGGTTGACCCAGGAAAACTTTTTTGCAGGGAGCAGAGGAGCTTACTTTTGTTTGTGAATAGTGACACTCATTTCCTGATCAGTAAACTAAGGTTAAGAGTGCATTTTATAGTTGCAAAAAATATTTCCTTAAACTTTACCCTTTCTAGATCTTTATAAAAAGTTTGGGGGCCCAGTGGCCTAGTGGTTAAGTCTGCCTGCTCCACTTTGGCAGCCCAGCGTTTGTGGATTCGGATCCTAGCCGTGGACTTACACACTACTCATCAAGCTATGCTGTGGCGGCATCCCACACACAAAATAGAGGAAGATTGGCACAGATGTTAGCTCAGGGCCAATCTTCCTCACACAAAAAAAGAGAAAAGAAATAAAAAAAATAAAAGGTTTGTCCTTAATTGCCTCATTAGTGTCATTTTCTATTAAGCACTTGATTGGAAGATAAATATAATGCAAATTTTACCCTTCTCATTTCTGCGTAAAGGTGCTCTTTGTTGGATGTCGACACAGAAACTCAACTCAATTGTGTTTTCTGTGTGGGTTTTGATTAAAAAATGATAGTCTTCTTATAAAAAAGAACAGTAAGTTATCTTGCTTCTTTGAAGCTATGTGGGGCAGGATCATCATTCTAATGACCCTATTCTCTCTCCATTGTAGAATTAGGAGAAAGGACCTTTGCCGGATCTTTCCCTACCACCAGTGATCATTCAGTGAACTTGCCCAATAGGAAGAATCCCCCAGAAAACAGGTGTGGTAGGGAAGAACTGGATTACCAAATCAAGTCAAACATACAGAAGTACTTTTTAAATTTTCATAAATTCGAATGGGTTATTTTAGGCAGAAATTCTTATTTTTTGTGTTCTCTGTAGGTTTCCTCATACTTTAAGTTGTGGTGGCATGCTCTGAATGTATTAAAAGATTCATGGCAACATTAAATGTCAGCAATAATTCAATGCAATAGCTATCAGAGTATAACAATAAGACACAGTGTTTATGAAAGCACCCATATGCTAAATTATTCCTTATCCATCCTATGTACTTTTTGGTTATTTGAATAATACTGTTTACTGCCTTTACCTGATCTAGAATATATCCAGGAGAAAAATGATCCCTTGCTTCAACAGGCACGCTATCTTCCTTTGGTACTGGCTTGACTGACTATGTATGCTCTGACCTCTTATTTACAGAAATGATGAACCATTCCACCCAGTGCATTAGTCCCCAGTCAGGGCAATGTTCTGCCTGACACTCACTGTCATGATGATAAGAATGTTCAGTTGTAGCAAAATATCATTTATATATTAATAGAAATTGGCAAGCTTGCTAAGTGTTGATGAGGATTTCATGTGCCACAGCAGTCTAACTAAGAACAACTTTTCTAAGTTGACCAGAAATAATTCTAAAGGTTTTGAATTAGTCTTTATATGATCTTCATGGATATTCAGGCAATTACATTGTTTTCTTGAAGATAAGTACACTTTGAAAACATAATAGATCTTAGTGTGGCAGAAAACATGCTCTTTTATTTACTATCAAGTAAATATGGAAATAACAAAGAAAGTTGAATGTTTGACCTGAAAAGTATCATAAAATGTGCAAATATTAGCAAATAACCAAAATATACAGATCTTCCTTATCCACTGTGTGAAAAAATAACAACTTGAAAATTTTCAAACATTGTTTCTAAAAATAAAGAAACACATCTTTATTCAGTCACATTAATTACCCACATGTCTACTCAAGGCTTTGATCAATTAAGTTTTGACTTGAATAAGTTTGCCAGATTTCAGTCTGATTTGGAATGTGGTGTCCAGTGGTACACATAATGATACCACCTTGGGGCAATTATGCTACAGGTGTGTCACTAGGCCTTGTGGTTCCATGTTAAAATATGCATCCTGTGAAAATGAATGACATTTACCTCTTCACTTCTTCAACAATTACTGATCATTCAACTCTGTGCAAGGCAGGATGCCAGGCATTGAGGAAGTTACTGCAATAAATAAAAGGACTCAGAAGACAGTTCCTCAGAAACTAGAGGTCAGAGAACTCAGGAAATGCAAGATGGACACTTGCCTCACTGCAATTTAGAGCAAGTATCTTATGACTCATGGTTCAGTGGGCCAGAAGGGGGTGATTCTAAGATCGGTACTTTGGCTCCCTGAGCAGCTGTCATCTGTGGATCCTGCTGTGAATCTACTACTGTGAAGCACAGCAGACAAAACAGAGGCAGAATTGGTAAACTTGGAACCCAAAGGTCCTGTCAAAATGCCCAACTCGAAGGATGAAAGGGAAAAGAGAGGAGCACATCAGGAGAGACCTTCTACCACCGTGATGTTGGTGTAGCCCGCAGGTGTGTGGCTCCCTTCTCTGAATTTCTTTTTATCTTGAGCAAGGACTACTGCAGTATTGGAGTCCCGCTGAGAAGCTTCTCTCAGCTTCTTTTCCGTTCCCTCCTTCTGCAAGCTTAAGAACCACTTCCATTTATCACACATCAACTATGTGCAAACATTATTGGTATAATATACATATTGTACTATCTAGAATGCCTAAGTACTTGATACATATGGGAAACTGAAGTTGACATTGGCTAAATCCCCTGCTCTAAGGCACACGAGTACCAAGGGTGAAAGCAATTTGAATTCACGTCTGCCCATTCTAAAGCCCAAACCCACTCCGCTGGCCATGCTGTTTTCCTGTTCCTGATGTAGGCAGGGAACTGCCGAGCGAGTTAAGGAAAAGAATCCAGATTTTATTTTATAAACATAAAAAAAATCACCCATAGAATTTTTTATTCTTTAACATACTGGTATATTTTGGAAATTTGCATTGGATTTTAAAAGATTTTTTATTTTACTATGAAACAGTTGGAACAGCTCATCTAACGGCTGGGCTTTTTTTCAAAGCAATATTTATTTTTTATTACATACTTTTAAAGTAATAACTTCATTTTATTGTGAGAATAATAAAGATTTCTGGATTTCCATTGCATCAGGTCACCCCAAGCATAATGGTTAAAAAATAGTTTATGATATAACAAAAAAACTCACATTCCTGTTTCATATCAGTTGTTTAGTAATCCCAGAGGGAAACATCAGTGTTTGTTTCTGTCTGGAAATATAGATGGAAAAAAGTAACAGAAAACAATAGAAGACATCTTAGGGAAGTTAATTATCCTTGTTATAATTATATCCAAGTTCTCAACTTAAAAACCGGCGAGAGTTAAGGTAGAACTCTGCTGATTTACTTATTTAATACTTATTTTGCAAGTAGAATAAGAATAGCAAACATAATTAGTTTATTTAATGAGATTTTTTATCTTTTACCCAAAACTTTGTAAATGGAATGTCTGCCAGATTTTATAAGGGAGTAAATTTCACTTATGGACCAATATTGAATGCTAATCATTATATTTGATAAAAAATATACAAATTATTATGTTAGTTACTGAATTACAGCTGAAGCAAGAATTCCACGTTTCTCATTGTTCCTAAAAAAGGCAGCAGCTATCCACTGCCCAGATCAACTGAGGTCATATCTCTCATTTACTTTCTCCCACAATTTGCTGAACTTCAGTTCTGCCTTCATCTTGGATTAGACTCTTTCAACATACTTTTTCCTATGACAGTTCAAATACTTATTTTAAATGCAAATGCAAAATTTTACATCAGGAATTATATCTAAAAGGAAAAAATAAAAGGTCTTAATTTCTTAATGATAGCAAGTAGAGCAGAATTCCATTAAAACGTGGCTTATTTTACAATTTCAGATAGAAGCAAAATCACCAAATAATGGCTTCTTCAGTACAACAATGGAAGACACTGTGCATTGTCTATTAGTGCTTTTTCTCTTCCCGATAGCAGTTTCATAAAGGGGACGTGCATTTGGGTATCAGGGATGATTTAAAGATTCTGTAAACATTTCCAAGCAGAATGCATTTAGCAAGCTATGGAAACTTTGGTAAAATATGTGTACAGCAAATTATAACTGCATTATGGATATTATGATATGAAGTTTTTTACATAGTTTGTTTCCCAGGCAACGACATTTGGCAATCTAGAAGAGGCCATATTGTCTCACGACACACTGAACCTTCATTATTTCTTTCTTTAGAACACATTTTTCATTCTACATAATGTTATGGAAATTCACTCCATATAAAAAGTACTATAATAAATTTTCTTATTAGGAAACATAATCAAAGAATATACCCAGAGTTGATATTTATTTTTTCAATTAAAATAGATAACATAATCCAAGAAAGTAAATAAAGCCCATGTATAACTAATAGTGTCATTTTAAGCCATGTCTTTCTATTGCCAACATTTAAAAAAAATAAAAGATAGTAGCACCAATTTGACATCTGTAGTGTACTCTCTTCAAGGCTAATGGTGAGTGGAAAGGCTAAAAGGTATGCAAGTGAAATAAGAAGAAAGAAAAACAATGCGCATTATGCTTGAGTTAACTTTTCAATAATCAAGAGCCAGGTGCAGTGCACAAATTATTTAATAAGAAAATATCACAGAGTTTATCTTCCTATTAATTTCTGGTCCTTACAATCAATCAGGTTTTCACCAGGTGGCTACCAAGTGCTTGTCATTGTTCCAGGCACTAAAGCACTCCCTTCCATTCTAAACTGCTTGCCTTCATTCTGCAAATGTTCTTTGAGAACCTTCCCTATGCCCCACATTGTTGCCAATTCAAAAGATAAACGAAAAGCTATAGCTCTTCTCTTTAAAAGTTACGATCTTCTTGGGGATATATTTATAGACAACAAATCAAACAGAGAGAGAAGAAGGACAGATTAAGACATTTCTTCCTGACCCTTTCGTATCCTCAGTTATCTCCATCCCCCGTCTTACATTCTGCAGTCCCAGACCTGTCATTCTCCTGCAAACAGCCTTCCCCTCCCCTCCCCTCCTCCGTTTGGTGTGCCCGGCAAAACTCAGCCAGCTTTCTCCTTCTATGCCTGCAGCAAAGTGTCTGACTTTCTGAGGAAGACTGCCCAACTTCGCTGAATGAATTTCTTTCAAATTTATAACCTTCAATTTCAAATGGGCAGTCAACACTGCCAGATGATTCTAGGACACCACCCTAGTATAGTCACGTCCTCCTTCTCTAAGAGAACTACTCTTTCACACTTTCTCTCATCTCCTCAGATCACCAACATTCCCTACCCGCTGTCAGCTGATGACTTTTCTTCGTGCTTCATAGATAAAATCAAAGAAATTAGTTGAGAATGTTCTTATCTTTCCAGTCCCAAGCCACCAATCCATCTATGTTTACATCTATTTTCTCTAGGACCCTTACGTTTCCATGTTAGAAGCATCCTAGCTTCTATGGCGACCTCCTCTACACGTGCTCTTCATCCTATTCTCTTACCTCCTTAAGTACTTGGTCTTTTAATTATTTCCCTTTGCTCCTGCATCATTAATTCCTCTGGTTCTACTGGATCACTTCCATCAGCTTGCAAATACGCTTTAACGTCATTCATCTTAAAAATCCTTTCCATGACACCATATCCCCATCCAATTACTGCCGCCTTTCTACTTTTCCATTCTGAAACTAAAATCCTTGAAGGAATTGTCTCTGTTTTCTCCTTTTCTAATCCCTACTCTCTCCTCAACCACTCCAATGAGGCTGCATGTAGTGCATTACTGAAATCACTCTTATCAATGACCTATATCCTGCTATGCTAGTGCTCAGTTTTTTGTTCCCTTCTTACTTGACCCGTAAGTAGTGTTTGATACAAGTGACTCCTCCCTCCCTCTTTTTCCTATAGCTCTGTGGCACTTCCTTCCTTTGGTTTCCTTCTTAACTCTCTGCTCGCTCTGAGGATCTTTTGTAGGATTCCCCTTCCATGTTCAGCCTATAAATATTGAACTATTCTAGGTTCAATTCTGGGTGCTCATCTCTTCTCTATTCGTACTCTCTCCCTTGGTTACCTCAACCAGTGTCTTAATTTTAGATATTATCTATAAAGTGATAACTCTTCAATCTATGTCTCTATCTTCCTGAGCATATGATTTATGTATCCAGCTGCCTACATCCAACTGATTGTCTAATAGGCATCTCAAACTTTTCATTGCCAATATCAAATTTCTAATCTCCCTCATCTGCTCCTCTTCAAATTTTCTCTGTATCAGGGAATTATGCCACCATCCATCCTGTTAGTCAGATCTATTCTTTGGTAATGCTCCTTGATTCCTATTGTTTCCTCTCACCACAAATTCTTTTCATCAGCAAGCCTTTACCTCCAGACAGATCTCAAATCTGACCACCCACCGTCTCCCTAGCTACAATCCTGGACAACGCCACCATCATTTCTCATCTTCCTTACTGCAATCATCTCCCAACTGGTGTCCTTCTTTCAGTTTTATTCACCTAAAACTCTTTCTCTGCAAAGCAGCCAGACTGATCTTTGTAAAGCTTCAACCAAATCACACTTCTTCCTTGTTTGAATCCTCAAATGGCTTTCCATTATAATCAGAATATAATCCTAATTTCCAAACATGGCCCACAAGGCACTTCATAATTTTGCCCACCTGCATCTCCAATCTCGTCTCACACTTCTTCACTTCATGCTCACCATGTTCCTGCTACACTGGACATTTTGCACCTCAGACACATCAGGCTTGCTCCCATCACAAGTGTTTTTACACTTGCTGTTGTTTGTTGTTGTTTTTGCTCTTCCTCTAAAACTTCATATTATTCTCATCGTTCAAATCTAAATGCAAATGCCACCTTTTCACAAAGATCTCCCTGACCAACCTAGCCAAAAAACAAAGTCCCAGAAAACCAACAACCAGACAATTAAACAAAAAGCCCCAAACACTTTCTCTAACACCATCCTGTTTTCTTTATAGCAATTTCCTATCTTATTCACTTATTTGTTTATGTGTTTATTGTCTGTTTCCCTCCACCAGACTTGAAAGTCATTGAAGAACAGAGAATCTGTCTCTATTGTTTGTTGTCATATCATCTAGCACCTAGAATAGTGTCTGACACATTAGGTACACACTCAATTAAAGTTATTTTTAAGCTGACTTGTTCATTATATGAAGTGAGAACTTACCTGTAAGTGTATAAAGGCACAAACTGCACATTAAATTTAGGGAATTAAGTGGGGAGTGGTGGGAGGGAGGACAGGGAGGGAGGACACGGTCAGACTGTGAAGGATCCCTTTTTTTTTTTTTTTTTGGGTGAGGAAGATTGGCCCTGAGCTAACATCCATTGCCAATCTTCCTCTTTTTGCTTCAGAAAGATTGTCACTGAGGTAACATCTGTGCCATTCCTCCTCTATTTTCTCTGTGGGACACAACCACAGCATGGCCTGATGAACAGTGTGATCCACATTGCTTGATCCACAGCGCCAGGATCCAAATCTATGAATGCCAGCCACTGAAGTGGAACATGCAAACTTAACCACTATGCCACCAGGCCAGCCCCTGAAGGGTCTTGAATGACGTTTAGTGGTTTGGATGTTATTGTACAAGCAATGAGAAGCCAAAGGTTTTTAATTCTACATTCTGTTTAATAGATCCCTTAAGAATGAGATCTTTCCTCTATAATACTAAAGTATACAAGTGTATTTTAAAATGTATATCCATTTAGTTGGGTGTAATAATTAAAGAGATGCCCTTTAAGATCCTATTTAGTATAAAAAATGCTTTTGCTTTTGGAAATTGCATGAAACACTTAATCAAAGTAAAGTTTTGCCTTTAGAAATCTGTTTAATTTAGAAATATTTCACTATAATCAGAAGAGTCAATAGCCTTAATAACATTTCAATGTAATTAAAACACATAAAGTAATTCATTTATCTAAATTGTTGCTGAACAATTCTTAATAGAGAATGAATTTTTCTTACTTTTTAACCAATTCATGTAGAGTCATATTTTCTACACCATCTTTTCAGAACAGACATAAATCTGAACAACTAATGCTTGATAAGAGTCATAGAATTTTAATCTGATTAATTTTATTGCTAATATTACTTGTAAAATTACAGGACATTTATTTTATAACTAGCAAAGATTGCTATTCTTGTACTAAATGATAACATAAGTTCTTCTAATGTACTGAGTAAAGTTTAAATCTAAACTGAAAATAAGTAGAAATACAATGTGGTTACGTAAAAGTTTGGGATCCTTTCAAGGGTAAATAATGTAAAACTAAACATAATGGGATAAGAAGTTTGGCAAGGAAGAAATCAAAATTTTTAAAAGCCATGAAAGGACAAACTCAAATCTCATATTACTGAAAGGAAATATAAAATATACATCCAAGGACATTATTGTTATGAAGTTAATATCTTACATGAATTTTACTTTTAATATTGCTCAGGCACTGATCTTAAATGTCACAGAAACTGGAAAATGATAGCAACTTAGAAATATTCCCCTTGCATCTGTTCAACAGAAAATCAAGTCTTTTCAGGATGTATTTTGCATATTGAAAGACCTGAATTAGCCCTGACTTGAGGAGAGAGGAGAGTGGAGAAACGAAGAAAGTGGAAAATCTACAGGGAGTTAGATACTTTCATGTGTTTTAGAGTGTCTTATAGAGCCGAGTATCAATAACAGCTTATTGTTTGCTCATCAAGAGTCCTTTTAAAAATAAAAATAAAAACATGGTTTGGCAGGGAAATCTTTTCCAATGCTGGAATAAAACATATCTCCTGAAGTTCATTTTTTTCTGCACTTCCCAGAATACTGTAGAAGGGCCCAAGTGAAAATCAAACCACCTGTACCTCTGGGGTGGTCACTGTTGCTGAGGCTGTGTCATTACAAAGCTCGTAATTGGGAAGGAAGAGCAAACTGCTCCGCAATTGCTTACTTGACATTTGGAACTACAGAGTTGGAGCTTCAAATAATATATTCAAGACGACAAAAAGAAATCTGTCATGAACTGAAGCTCATTAGATTTCTGAGTCAAACTATAATTAGATCAAAATTCCTGTGAAAACTCTGCCTTTAAAAACTCTAGCAGATTTTGTAAGCTACCACTTTGAATGAAGAATCCATGGCTCACTTCAAAGCAAAAGGGATGGGAAAATTAAGGGATGATTTGGAATTTTTCAGACAGAACGGAGAAGGCTCCAAGAAAGATGCCTGGATGTACAAAGGTGCATTTCATATTGGGTGCAGCAGAGAGACCCTGGGGGATGGTGAATGACACTAGAAATGTTGGACTCCACACTGTGAAGTGTCTTGACATGTTTGTCTTCTGCAAGCTGTAAGCAGTCATTGTAGGCTTTAAATTGACAAGTGTCTTGGTGTGTTTTAGTAAGAAAGCTCTGACAACAATAAGGAGATGGATTCTAATGGAAGAGATAAGCAGAAGGAGGAGTTACTGGAGGCAAAGGCAAGTAATATTAAGGACCTCAAGGAGGGCAATGACAGAAGAAAGAGTGCTTAGATATGACATGAGTTGATGGCCTGTGGATTTGTGGGTAGTAGGAGAAAAAAAGAGGACCGCGATTTCTCATTTCTGTGATTAGGTGGATGGTACCGTCATTAGGTAGTGTATAATAAGAGGCCCAGGATTTCTGTTTGGTCTGGTTTGGTTTTGCTATGGAGTAGGAGGAGGAAGAAAAAAAGGAAGATGATTTCAGTTTTGATACAGGGTGAGTATCCCATTTGAGCTCTGGCTATTGGAATATGGAATTGGAATTCAGGTAAATGTTTGTAGTTCACCACCACAGAGCTAATATCTGAAACTATGGAAGTAGATCTGTTGACTGGATCATTTGAGTCTTTGTGTATTTTTCTGGCCCAAGACTCTGAGATCAACACCAGTACGATGTTCAGAACCCATCTTTAGTAAAGAGACTACATTTATCCATAAAGGGGAGAGCAACTCACATTAAATTGTTTGAATTTGCAAACCTGCAATGAATGAATTTATACTAGTACATGAAGTCTTAAACGGTGCATACATTCCTCCTGGGACTCGTGGAGAATTTTGGTTTATTTTTTAGGATCTGAGTTCCATTTATCCAAAGAAACTACAAATTAAAAAAAAAAACAGTTTCAGAGAAAGACAAACACTGTATGATTTCATTCATATATGGAAGATAAGCAAATATGTGGATAAGGAGAACAAATCAGTGGCTACCAGTGGGGAAGAGGGGCAGGGGGCACTGGGTGAAAGAGGTGAAGGGGCACACATGTATGGTGATGGATAAAACCTAGACTATTGGTGGTGAGCATGATGCAATCTGCACAGAAACCGATATAGAATAATGTACACCTGAAATTACACAGTGTTATAAGCCAATACGACCTCAATAAAAGAATTTTGAAAAAAGTCTTTAAGAATTGATAACTATATAAAGTTTTTGTATACTTATTGAGGATGAGAGACAACTATTTATATGAGTTCTCATTGCAGTACTGCTTGAAAATAAAAGCATATTAGAATCATATTATTTTTAAGGCAATAGTTAATACTAAATACTTAATACACATATATAACTTGTATACATATAAAACTAATACTTAATCCTAAGAAAACACGATTCTTTGTCTAATAAGATGTTTATGAGGTAAAACAAAAAATATATAACTCATGCCAATCTTTTCTGGCACACACTCAAGTTTTCTAAATGCCAGAGTATACTGCTTTTGTTTAAATAGTTTCCTGGTTCTAAACAATCGCAAGACTCGTTCTCATCAACTATTACCCAAAACACAGTTTACATTTTAAAGGAGGTAATGACTACCTAGTACTCTTTAAAATAATGACACTGAGTTCAGAGAAGGTAAATAATCTGTAAACAAGCAGCAAGAGTCCGAATGCCAATCCAGTTTGTGTCACTGCAAAGGAGACGGTATGGCTCCTCTCATGTGAGCGAGAACTTCGTACAGGCTAACTGTTCTGTGAAAGACTAAGCCTGGACGTGTTATGAAACTGAAGCCACCACACTTTCAGTTTCACCCCTAGATCAGGCAGTTGTCATCTTCTGGTAAATTTAATGATCAGAAATCAGAGCGGCCACTCATTGAAGTACTCTGAAAAGAGCAATAGAAAACTATGGGCTTTTGTGCCGTCTCCCAGCTCCTCACTGGACTTGAGACAAACTTAGCTAACCATAATATTCTCAATCTGAATTTTATGTTGAAAGTATAAGGCTAAAAAGAAATACAATTAGTTCACAAGATGGAGAGTTCACACTCTTTCCTTTTATGAATCTCTGAAAAGCACATGCTTGGTATTTTAGAAACGACTCTAATAATTACATTGTTATGATGCATTATAATTTATAGAAAGCTTTTAAACATAGAATGTCATAATTATCACTTATTTCATTTGACTTTAAAATATAAGACCAGGTAAAAAGAAGTAAAGACAACACCTGTTCTAAGGGCAATTCTCTTAAACCAGAGGCCACTAACACGGTTACCCCTTATTAGCTAGTTTGTCATATTGTCACTGTAGATAAAGATAACCCAGAATGGGATGGGACCATTGATTTAGCAAAACACTATGCCTTGTAAATTGATATACTTTGGTGAAAGCATAAGGTAATATGATTATAAGAACACATTGTATCCAGCTACGTATTATAGTCACAAAACCAGAGTTAATAGAAACATCAAAAAGCTCTTCTGTAAGCTGTGCCTGACAACGGACTGTTTTGCTACAATAGCGCTAAGGAACCTATTGCTGTATTTCATTGAAGTAACTAGTACAGTCATGCCAAATGAGATAAATTCATTAATAGGACATTGAAATGAGAATAGAAAATGACTTGGTCACATTTATCTAGTTCAGAATACATATTATTTTGTGAATTTTTCTTTATTATGCTGACAATGATAACTGCTAGTAAAATGGGTAACAAAGGAAGAGAGGTTTTGAAAAAGAAAACATGACACGTACATTATATTTTTGTAAGTCTGCCTGAAGAGCAGTCTTACTTAAAAAGAATAAATGAACTTATATGAAAACTAAAAACATGTTATTTACAAACAAATAGAAATTTGAGTGATATTTATGAATACAGAGTATTTATTGCCAGTCAGGTAGGAAAAAATAAATCCACGTTACATATGATATTCACATAAGTAGAGCCTCTGTCACTTAAATGCCCATTTTTACAAATGGTTAAGCATTTTAGCACAAAATGCAAACTCTCCCCTTGCCCTCTTTATCTACAAGTATTTCAGAAATGAAGCTGTTAATTTTCTGTGTTGATAGTTTTTTTACTTTTTAAAATTTGTTTGAAAATAGCTTTTTAAAATAAGTTTTTATGTTGAAACAATCATAAAAGTACAAAAAGTTTCAAAGCACCATACAAATAACTTTTCCAAAGTACTCGAGAGTAAATTGCAAACCCGGTGCCCAGTCTTTCCCCAGTAATGCAGTGTGTATTTCCTACAAACAAGAACATTCACCACCAAGCCAAACTACAGCCATCCAAATCCAGAAGCCAATACCGACACACTGCTACCCTCTAATCCTCCCCACGCAAGATTTGCTGGTTGTCTCAATATCGTTTTTTACAGCAAAAGAACCAATCGCGAATCACTGCTTTTAGCTATAAAGTCTCTTTGGTCTTCTTCAACCTGAAATAGTCCCTCAGTATTTTCTTGACTTTCCTGCTCTAATGGCTCTCATTAACAGTGCTTTAATGTAGCCTTGCTTTTAATTTACATTTATAATTCAAGGGGATCTTTTTCTTAGAGTACGCCCAGATAAGATATAATATTTTGCTGCCTTCTGTGAATATGTGTGTTGTGTGTGGGTCCTTAGACACCTACAGAAGGGGAAGATTGTAGTGTCTGAATCTTTGTTTTCGGGGGGAAATAGCTTAATAAAAGCAATGATGCCTAAAGGAATAAACACACGTAACTAATAGATCTACGATTTCCTAGTTTTCAAGCACACATAGTCTAGCGGTTTCAGAGTATGACTGATGCTTGTACTAGAGAAAATCCTCCTTTAAATTAGTCCTTAATGATTTTTTCTATAGAGAGTTCAGAACTTTCGTAGATGATAGTGAAACGTCAGCCTATGAACAACCCAAAAGAAAATTTGCTCAATAAAATATTCTCTTTTGAGTGAATATACCAGAAACAGTTTCATTATTAAAATTATCCATTTGACAAATTTGGTCCTTTAAAATTGAGAGGACCCTCTTTTTGGTGCTCTTTCATAGTATAAAAGGCATTTTGGTGTGGCAAATTTTACATAAAAAGCCAAATAGTCTACTTCTAGGTGAAAATAAAAATGTGAAAACTCACCATGGATCATGAATACATTGGAAATAGTTACAACCGGAATTTTAGAGTTAATACTTTTCCAGGTTCCACAGCTTTTATCAGCTTCTCAGCAAAGCCCTTGATCCAAAAGAGATTGTTAGCACTTCAGACTTATCATCTCTCCACTCTGAACCCTTCTTCCAACAACTCTTACACTTTCTTATCCACCAAGTTCATCCATTTTTCTTTTTCAGATTTGTTTGCCAGGGTTTACTGTTTATTGAAATTGCCTCAGCAATTCTACTGGAATGTGTTTGAACTATTCCTCTCTTGGTCAGCGTATTATGACCGCAGGTTGAGGAATCACGCTTCACGGCTTGTGCACTCAGGAGGGAGGGCAAACATAAACTTTAATATTAGTTTGATCTATGTTTCCTTCTCTTCATATTACTTCGTATGTTCACGATTATCACAGACATTTACAGAAAATCATATTTTAGCTCAAGATAAAACAGTTACTCATAACCACAGTAAATTATTAATGGACAGATCCTATTTTAACTTTAAGGGATTGGAAAAATTCTTCTCACAAATATGGAACGATTTTATTTAAAGATAAATCCTACCATTATCATTAACCATGTAGATTACTTCCATGGAAATGGTTCCTAAATTTCATTTTTAAAAACTTCTTCTTATCCCTTCATTTTTCTCTTGACATATTTTATGTTTTTTGACTAAATGTATCACATTTTAATAACAAAAGCAAAGACATAAGTTATACTACTTTTGGATGCTCTTTATTTGTTATAAATATTAATTTCCTTACTTTGAAATGATTTTCCTCCCTTGTCATGCCTTGGCTATTATGTGTGACTTGAAACCCCCTGAGGGAGTGTTTGTGCCTGGTTACATGTGTATGTGTAGGTTTAAACTTCAGGGTTCAGCTATCAGCCACTGAGAACTCCCAATCATTTATCCTTGTCTGCCTCTGTGATGCTCACCAAAGACTCATCTGATTATAATATTTGGTATCCCATATAATTTTCTATGGGGAAAAATAATCAAGTGACACAAAATGTCCGGGTCACAGGACAGATGTTTCTCATTGTGAATCAATGCACCCACACTCTTGTTTATTTACTGAGTGTTCACTGTGTGCCAGGCACTGTTTTGGTTACTGCAGAATCAGCAGTGACAAAACAGAAAAAAACCCTCCCTCCTTAATGGAACTTTTGTTCTCCCGAGGAGACCATCTCCAAGTAAACAAAGAGTCAAAATAGTTCAGAGAACCATAAGTGTTATGAAGAAAATCAAAATAGCGAAACGGTATAAAGGCTAAGGGGGCACAATCCTGTATCATGTGAGAGAGGCAACATCTGACGAGGGGTGTGAATCATAGGGAAGATCCAGCCATGCAAAGATTTCTGGTAAGAGAATTCTAGACAGAGAAATAGCTAGTGAAACACTCCAGCATGGGCGCAAACTCATCTTCTGACCCCCCTCTTAAAAAATATAATTAAGAGAATAATTCTGTCATGAAGAAAAACTGTATCATGAAATCTGGAGGTTTTTCTTTTGGTTATCTAGTTTTTTCAGATGTTCAGCATCCTCAATTATTACACATAATCGACCGTTTCAATGACTTTTAAGGAAATGTGTATCACAGGAATTTGATTTGACTCACCTAGAGGAATGATCATAAAGTAACAGTGTAAGAAAATTTGTAATACTAACTTCTATTTAATTACTGAAAAAAATTTGTCCTAAAATCTGCACAAATCAAAATGTCTCTATCAGTTTATTTAAAGGATACCCATTTCAATTTAGGTTATATCATAATTCTTACACACTTTTCCATTTTGAAATGACTGCCAGGCACATAGACTATAAGATAGAAGATGAAAAGAAGAGAAACTCGCCGAGGCTCCACGAAAGCCTCGACATCTTGTTGCATCCCTGAGGACACCACGAGCTAGTTCTTCTTGGAGTAATTTTTATAAAACTAAAACTGTTTTTCCCAAAACTACACTTCTTCCTTTATTTTCATTGGAAGTAGAAAATAAAGGATAGTTGAAAAATCTCACGTATCTCTCAGTTACAGTCTCGATTGGTGATTGGCAGGTCCTATGCATCATACATAGTGAAAACAGTTTACTTTTATTCATGACAGAACTCCACACTACGATTCTCATTTTATAGACACCAAAACTAACATACAGTTCTCCACATCTTATGCATGTTCTTGGTCCTTTAGACTTTTGTCTATAAGAAAATGAACACACTAGACTGAAAATAACTTTGAAAATGTGCTTTAAATGTAAAACTGCAACAGCTGTTCAAGTTATACATGCATAACAGTTTCCTGAGGAGACCCAGTGACATTTCCACGCATCTTTACAATGTTTTTCATACCAAACATAGTTAAATGTATATAATTCTCCTTGTTTTAATTCTGTTTGACATGGGGCCACAGTCTCAAAGCCAACACAATACCCACACACCAGTGACAAGCACTGTTACTCATTCCTCTGAACTGTTCACACAGCTATCTCATATAAAGCCCACACTATCAATCTACGGTCAAGTTTTAACTTATATTTAAAATTTATATTTTAAAAATATATGTTTAAAAACCTGACAACCTACGTCAGATTTATTTTACACTTCACATCAAAACCGCTATTTGAGAGCCAAGGAGAAAGGGTCCCCCTGCACTACTCACTATTTTCTCTTTGATCTAAACGTATGTATTTAGATGAAGGAGACAACTGTTTTTCCACCATGGTTTAGTTTCTACTTAGCCATGTTTCCTCTCTACTCTAAATGTAGACCTTGAAAGCACTGGGGATGGAAATGGCAGCACTGGCTGCATTCGCAGATTAATGCCGAACAAGAAACACTCGCAACCATATTCCCATTTCAGTTTATGCCTGCAACCTGGAAGAGGTGCTTCCGTTAGACGTATGCATAATGTTTTGGTTTAAACAAAGGTTACTCAAAAGTAAGGTGTCCAGATATGGAGACATTTCCTCCTTTCCATGATCTCTTCTGGCCTTCCACTATGGAGGAACGAATAGATGTTTTATCTCTATGTATAGATTTAAATGTAGCATATTTATGTAGCAAATGTAGCATATCCATAGCATTATTGCAAGTTTTATACGCATTGACAGAATTTTCATACATAATATCATACATGAAATGTACTTGAAGCTATATTATTAATCTATTAGTTAAAAAATCAATAAAATTCAGTATAGTTTGCTTAGGAAAAGGATTTAAAAAGTAAAAAATAAAATTAAGTTTTGGTTCAGCAGAGGAAAGGTTTCTAAGTGCTGCCGATATGTTTGAAAAATTAATCACCGCACTCAATATTTTTCTGCAATATTGCAGGAGGGAATAACAGCAACACAGTACTTTCAATATTTTAATTGTAACATATACAAATCATATTAATTTATTTGAATCAAAAAACGCCTAATTTTAAATAATTTTTGACTTTTGGAAACATTTTTTTCTGTACAACACAAAATTCTATTATTAGACATGAATAAGGTAAAGCTGAGTGAAACAAAGCATTTCATTAAACTAAACATTGCATAAGTTTGGGGAATTAGTTTTTACATAAAAATGTCTTGTTTTTTATATAAACCAAATTTTACATAGACTAGTAGAAAAGGCTAGTGCAAATATAAATTTTCTGCCAAAACACGTTAGGGTGGCTAGAAAAATTTTAATAATTTTAACGAAATATTTTTCATATTCTTATTTGAAAACCGAAAACTAGCACATTCCATAAATGAACTTGAAGAATTAGGCATCTGATTAAGTTGAGCCTTTTGAAACTGTTGACTGGTTTTGAGTTACAAAATGTGTCAGTTTCATGAGTTTCAATGCAGTTATTTCTTGGTGTGTGTTCAGCTATGAGAAGAACCTTACATGGACTCTTCCCACCTTTACAAGTAATTATACAATGTTATAAGGCAGGACACATGCTTACTTAACATGAATCTCTTATAGTATACTGTGCTTTTCAGCTTCTAGGAAAAAAATTATAGAAAAAGTAACTCAATCAAAACGGCAAAGCATAGCCAAAATAAATATTCATTTTTTCCTACTAGTGAAAAATCACTATTCAAAATTTAGAAAATAAGCAATCACTTACTTTGGTAGAGTTTTCAAGTGATTTTCTCTTAACTCCAAGATCCGCAATTTGACAAGTCTGTAGAAATGAATAAAAAAACTGCTTCTTAATATTTCTCTTATAAAAGAATATTCCTATGGTAAAGTCAATTATCACTATATTATTCAAATAACTATGTCCAAACATAAGTACCATAGTGACAGATTTTGAAGAATTATACAAATTTATTATGAGTAGTATTGCATCAACACTGTAAATGACAGTATCACTTTCTTAACAATAAAGATCGTTGAAAGATATCAAGTTCAAGTCATCTAAATTCATATGTTCTATAAAAATTATTCATGGTTGTTTAATTGTATGCATTCAGCAAATTACTAAATACCAGGTGCTGGGTTCACAGGAACATGGCAATACTTTCCCTCAAGAGACTATAAGTGAACTTGTAAAGAAATAGTATAGCATAGTGGTTAAAGGCTTGAGCTTTGTGGTCAGACAGGTCTGGGTGAAATTCAGACTCTTCCATACTCTATCTCTGTGACACTGGGGAAACTAATTAACGCTTCCTAACTTAAGTTTCCTGATCTATAATGAGTATGTGATAACAGTACCAAATTTATAGGATTTTGAATATTAAATGACTCACACATGTAAAGCCTAATGACTGGCACATCATAAATTTTAACATGTGTTAGCAATTACTATTATCACTAATCGCACAATAGGAAAATTGTTACAATATTCCATATCTCATTGACTCTAAGCTGAACATCTTAACATATGCACTGAAATCTACAGCATCATCTGTCCTGTGACAGTCCTGGGGCTAGGGAAATCCTGTGAAGAGGATGAGAGGGGTTCTTGGTTTCTGCTGTTTGTATAACATTTGGGATTAGGAATGCATTTCAGATTTAGCTACTCATTAAACTTTGCAGTCTGGGACACACTCTCGTTGTTAATGTCTACACTGAACTTTAAAATGTACTCAGTTGAGGCTACTTTAGAATAAATCTTAATTAGATTCTTCAAATTCTTAGTGTTTGGGAACACCACCCCATTTGGACTATGTCACCTACAATCTCCTATATTTACTGTGCTTTTAGGTATTCATCTAGGTCGCTTTCTCTTTCCTTTTTGTTTGGACTCCTATCAAATTTACAATTTAATTTTAATCTTATAACTCTTAATTTATACATGAAATAAACTGATTCAGTTCTTCAGAGACTGGGTATATCGCTAGTAAAAGAGGTTCCTTAAACATTTCTATGTCTCAAGTCTTCTTGACATTTGTGCTAGTATGGTGATATTTTGTGACTTATTTTGGCTTTTGGGGCACTAAATCTCAGGTTTTGGAGAGGATCTTAAGCATCCTTTGTTAAATGATTCAGCTAAAGATGAAAAAATTTTTTTAGATTACAATAATAATAAAATACAGCATATTTTGGCAGACAATTTACACAAAATTGAATTCTAATTCCAAGTAGTTTTGGTTTTGGTATTATGTTTTCTGATTACCCAAATCTCTTCCTTTGTATTAGGACTATTAAAAGAGAATTGACAAAAATTCAAGACCAGAAAATGTGTCTTAGGGTGATAATTAAACATTTTCTGATTTGATAAATGAAAAACATATTTGTAGTGTTGTGGTCAGTACCAGAAGGACAATGCTAGTTTATATGAATGAACGGTGATGTTCCAATTTATTTAGAAGTTAGGCAAATGCTCTTTGGAATATCTGTAAATTTTTAAAACTGTCCAAGTGTATGGTGTTCATAGGTGTTGTGATATCACGGTCTGCAAAAGTAAGGGGATTTGAGAAATGTTCTGATGTGCTCTCCATATGCAAATGGAGGCTACTACATGTTAGGGGACTTCGTTATTCCAATGATCTCCTCTTAATGTCATATACTAGCTTCTGCCAACAGTGTAGAGTTAAACTCAGTCTATTATTTGAACAACTTCAAAGATCACTTGGAAAAATGCAGTTGACAATAAACTTAAAATGTCTTAACTTTAAAATATATCTTTTATACTTATAATAGCCAAGTCATAGAAACAACCTAAGTGTCCATTGACGGATGAATGGATAAAGAAAATGTAGTATATATATCTGTAGCTATAGATATAGATATCTATACACAACTGAATACTATTCAGCCACAAAAAAGAGGGAAATCCTGCCACTTGTGACAATATGGGTGGCCCTTGAGAGCATTATGCTAAGTGAAATAAGTAGGACAGAGAAAGACAAATATTGCATAATCTCCCTTACATGTGGAATTAAAAAAGAGACCTCACAGAAAAAGAGACCAAGTTTGTGGTTACCAGAGACGGGGGCGGGGGCTGTGGGAATTGGAAGGTGGTCAAATGGTATAAACTTCCAGTTATAAGATAACTAAGTTGTGGGAATGTAATGTACAACACGGTCACCATAGCTAACACTGCTGTATGATATATTTGAAAGTTGCTAAGAGATTAGATCCTAAAAATTTTCATCACAAGGGAAAAAACATTTTTTTTTTTGGTAACTATATGAGATGATGAATGTTAACTAAATTTATTGTGGTAATCATTTTGCAAAATACGTAAGGCAAGTCATCTATGCCCTACATTTTAAACATATACAGGGCTGAAGTCAATTATATCTTAATAAAATTGAGAAAAAAAAATAGATGTTCATTCCAAAACAATGTAGAATATTAAAAAATATAAAGATGACAATAAAAATTATCCATATTTCACTTCCAAGGAAACGCTCTTTTATCTCACGCATACTCATATTCATATTGGAAACATAGTTTATATATTTTGTTATAGTATGCTCCTAAGCATAACTTATAAGAGAAATTTAAAAAATTTTTCCCTAAATAAGATTATAAATTGGTACATAGTATTGTCATATGCATGGACCATAACACATTTAACCAACCTCCTAGATGGATATATGCTTCCAATTTTTCATATTGTAAATAATGATAATATCCTTGTCCATAAATGCTAGTGTGATATCTGATGGTGATAAGATACATTTTTTGGAAACTAATTACAAAGGCAATAGCTGTAAATATTTTCAGTGTTTTAAAGCACACTGCACAGCACGAAGTTCATAACACTTTGCAATTCCATCTGAGCCTGTGAGGTTGTCTTTCCTCCAACTCTATAAACCGTTTTCGCAATATGCCCGAACACAGAGCCATTTATTGTCATTTTAGTTTGTATTACTTTTATTGTTTGTGAGGATAAACATTTTTCACATGTTTATTGGCAATTTGTACGTTTTATAATGGATGGCTTGTACATGACATTTTCCCACTTTTCTCTAATGAGATCTTTATCTTCACATTCAGTTGTAAGAATTCTTTATGTTAAGGATATAAATAACTTGTTTGTTATATGTGGTGAAAAATTTTCCCAGCTTACTGTTTTATCTTAATTTAAAAATATTTCCAATATCATTTTATTTTAAAAGTATTCATGTAGTCGAATCTACCTTTCCATTTATGATATTTTTCTTTGTTTCTATGCTATAAAGGTATTTCCCAACCCAAGAGCCATAAGTATCGTGTGCATGTTTTTCCAGATCATTTCTGGTTTTATTTTTTTGTAAATAACTCCCTAATTCACCTGGGATTTATTTGATTATTAATCACATGTAAAGACCTAGTTTTACTATTTTTTGCAAAATGCTTCATTAATTGACATCTCCTTTATTGAATAATAATGAGGTCTATCTTTAATCACAAGGGTTACTTTTGAAGCCTCGCCTATTGGTGCTGGTAGAGTACTTACGTGAAGTGAAATAAAAATTGCATCTTTTAAATTTCTTATTCTTACCTTCCAAAATTGGCTGGAAGAAATTCAAGAAAGGCGTCGTTCAGGTAAAGCTGGGTCAGGTTTAGAAGCTGCGTGAAGCCATCAGGGAGTCTAGAAAGGAGGTAAAGATTTAGTCACTGCATCAATGTTGCCATAGAAACAGAACAAAAATATATCTCTAAGGAGAAAAAATAGAAGCGTAAGACATTTTTCAGCTCTCCTTTGGTATCACAGTAATGGGAGAATTTATTGAGCATATTGTTACAGCTTGAAAATTTTGCCTGTTATTAAAATAAATGGCACTCGCCCCCTGACCATGTTGCTTTCCTATGCTGAGATTTATGTCACTGCACTGCCAGAGGCAGCACCATGATCTCTTCCTTTTGCCCTAAGCTTATACACACCAGTGAGATACTTTTTTTTGGAAATTTCAAGTTGTACGCCATGTTTTGTAACTTTAAATTTAATGTTCTTTCTCAATGGAATATTCACATATATAGTCAGGCAAGGAGATCCACTTACTCTTTAACTCAGTCATTAAAATTTGTCTACGATTTGTTACAATGATGACTAAAGCTGTCCAACATGAAAAGGCAAGGAGTATTTTGTCCTCTTAACGGGTAATTTCTTTAATGCAGTCTCAACATGTATGTAAATTATAGTTCAAATTGGTTCAATTCATGTTCACTAAAAATGAGCAAGAACATTGCAACAATAATTAAACAGAATCCTGAAAGTTGTAAGAGGCATTAAAAGAGTTGAGAAAATGTCCTTTGGGGAAATTTTACCAGTTAGATGAAATAATTATTTGAAATATTGAAGTCATTTTCACCAAAAAGATTTAACTCGAGGATTTTCCAGGAGACTAAGGATACTGAATATTTTCCTATAATTACACTTTTATTTAAACATTTTTAATGCTTTTAGTTGTGGTCTAGACAAGACTATGATCTTTTATAAAATACTTTTAAATAGTGTTCAAATTTGCCTTCCCCTCAAATTACAACCTATCGCAATTACTGACAAAATTGTTTAAACAGCTGCCTATACTCACTGCTTTTTACTACTCCTCAAGCCATTGTTTTCTGGCACTTACCCCAGCTCTGTTCCTGAAACTGCGCTCACCGAAGCCTCCAAGAGCCTCTTAGGTACCAGTTCCATTCACCTCCTTTCATTTTGTATCCCACACTGTCTAGCAAACAGCTGCCATCATTGATTGTTCTCTCCTTTTTGGCTCCTACTATACTACTTTTCCTGCTTCTTCTCCTACTCCTGAGATATTGCATCTGAGTTTCATTCTATGTTTTCTCTTCCCCTGCCCAATCTTTTATTATGAAATATTTCATATATACAAAAGAATATATGTATGCCCACAATATTATTTAATAAATAGAGCCAATACTTTTAAACCCCTCTGAGTACATCTTCCTATTTGCCCCACAAATTCCTGAATGATATTTGCTATTCTGCCTTTTAAAGAGTTTTATGACACCTATTTAAATATCTAAAAAAAGTCACATGGTTTTGCATGTTTTTAAACATAATATAAATCAAATCATAGTATGAACATTTTCCTGAGACTTTAAAAAATTAACATCAGATTTGTGAAATTCATCCCCCTTTTTTTTTTTTTGTCTTGAGGAAGATTAGCCCTGAGCTAACATCTATGCCAATCTTCCTCCATTTTATACGTGAGTCACTGCCATAGCATGGCTGATGGGCAGTGTAAGTCCATGCTGGGGATCCTAACCCTCAAACTCAGGCCGCTGAAGTGGAGCATGCTGAACTCAACCACTATGCCACGGGGCCAGCCCTGAAATTCATCTATTTTGATGTAGATGACTGGCCACCATAGCATAATATTTCATTGTATGAATATACCACAATTTGTTTATTATTCTCCTTCCTATAAACATTATATTTCTTTCCAGTTTTTGGTTTTCTATTATGAACAGTACTTCTGTGAATATTTTTGTACATATATCCTGGTGAACAAAAGATTACTTAAGTTATATACCTGGTTACAAGAGATTAATGTCCCTCAGGAATAGTTCTCAACTACTGACTAGCAGGAGTATAAATACCTCAGCTCCCTTACCTATTGTGATTGATGACTCTGTGGCATGTGTTTTACACTGTTTCCCAGAGTTCCCCAAAGAGATTAAGGTCCAGTGGTGCATATCAGTAAATAACTTGATAACACACCCTCAACAAGTATTTCCTGAGGCCATCTCCTAAACATATTGCTGAATTCTTTTCTAAACATCTGCTTCTGGGAAATCCAAACTAAACACAATTAATATTTTTATATCAATTGGTAGGAATTCTTTATAAACTCTTAGGACACAAATCTTATGCTGATGATTTTTGCTGCAAATATCTTGTTCCAATTTGTATTTTGGAGTTGGATTGTTTGTATATGGCTTCATAAAGGACTTTTCCATAAATTTGCTCTTAAAAAGAGGTAGGATTCATGAAAGTAGGAAAGAAGGAGAAAGGAGGCAGGAGAACAGTGAGGGTTTTTATAATGTAGAGGTAAGAATTCATCAGCGATGGATGACAAAAAGAAGACAAATTTTAGAGGGACTACTTTATGTACAAGAGTATTAGGAATTAAGATTTGAGAATATCAGTAGCAGACAAGATTTAGAGGGTATTGACTGCATGACTCAAAGGTTTGAATTTTTTTACAAGATTAAAAAAACCTATGGGAGATAACTGTTTTTCTCTATGGTTTCCTTTGTTGTAATACATTAGATAATACATTAGATAGTGTAATATATTAAAGCTCATATCCTGATAGTATGATAGTTTTTATGATAATGACCCAGATGTTCAATAGACTTCAATCCAAATTTAACTACTATCTTACTTTAATGTCCTTTTTGATTTCTATACTCATTCAAAAGAAGGAATCACTTATGACTTTTTAAAAAGAAGATTAATATGTGTAAAATGAGAAGAATATTAAAACCTTTGATCTAATAATTTACTTTAACATTGTAACTTTTAATGAGTAAAAAGCCTTTAAAAATACTAATTTTCTAGTTATAGGGACAGTTATAACTATCCATCACCCCCTAATCTATTATTCCACATATGTAGGCACTAAATGGTATTACATTTTACTACATCATTGATCAAAAATATATTTCTTTATTGCTGCTTATCTGGCAAAGTTTCTGCTGCAGGATCTGGATTCTTACATAGAAGATTTCTTTGAAGACTGAAGATTTGATCACATTGCACAGATTCCAATTGCAAAAGTGGACTGCCAAAAATAAGTTACACGAAAAACCAGAATACAAAGTAAGATACTTTTTTCAGCCTAGTTATAAACAGAAATGTGTTGACATTTTATATTGAACCTTTCTTTTTTTAAAATGTAGAGTTACAGAGTATATTTATACAGTATGTCTCATTTAATGTCATGTGTATTTTTACTTCAATTCATTTCAACCAGAATTTATTGAACAGTTACTCTGTACTTACATTCAAAATTAATGTCTTCTTCATCACTTTCCCCATAGGATTCTATTAATAGATTTAGCAAAGTACTTATACCAATCACGCTTTGTACAAGTGTTGGGCATTTTCCATTCCTGGGATAAATCATAAATTCTTTCAGGACAAGGAATTTTTTAATCTTTTCAATGATCTAGTATTGTACTTTGAAAACATATTATTTGAAAGATATGTAAAGTCAGTAGGTCTGCTAAAAAAGATAAACGACTTTATTACTAATTTTATGGTACAATTTGGTAGCTTCTATTAGAGACAATGGCCCCACTTGTCAATATCACTAATTCCAAAGGAATGTACAAGGATTTTTGAGGAAGATATTCCCTAGCAAGCTAGATAAACTTGATGAAGATGACAATCATGAGTTGTTCTTATTTTCCTCAAGCTACTCAATGAAGTCCAACATTTCACACTGAGTAAGGGAGCTCTCAATAGTGAAAGGATTTTACTATCCTAAAGTAACTGGTGGTTTTCACATTTGACTGATACATTAAAAAATTTAGAGAATAGATGTTTAATATATATTGGTAAATAATTCTCTCTACTAAGGAAACACTTTCATTTTATTAACGGCTTAAGTTAAAAGTGGCATATTCAAACAACAACAAAGAAAGGTTAATAGAAGCAGACACCCCTAAGGTTTAGTGTCTGAGCACATGGGCCCTGATGTCAAAAGACCTGGGTTTGAATCATGGTTCTTTCAATTATTATCTCTGTAAGACTCAGTTTCCTTATTTGTAAAATGATACTAATATCCACTTCCAAAGTTGCTCCAACGATTAAATGATTACCTGACCCATAATAAGAACTCAGTAAATTAGAGAAACTATATTACTTTTCCTTGGTGTTATTTTCATTCTAATCTTTCAATATTAACTTGAATACCAATTTAAATGCTTTTATTAATGCTAATTTTATTCTTGGAATAGGCAAATTAAGATTGGCTGCAGACAACTTTGTTTCAACATTTTTCTTTTCTAATTGCATTTACTTAATAGTTAAATGAAAACATGTTACAGGCATTTGACCCATAATTGAACGGTTAAAGCCAAATTAAATTACAGGCTTTATAAGTTGTGATTAACCAGCCAATGTAAAGTCTATTCTAACTGGAAAGATATTTTACATCTAAGCATTTTAATTTATACAGCTAAAATTATAACATTAATATAACAATATTACAGAATGTTTGGAAAATACAGAGAAAAGAAAAATATTGCTTATAATTCCACTTCCTTAACACAGCGATCATTATCATTTCATGTAGTTCCTTCTAATCTAATTTCCAGTTAACTGTTTTAACATCACTGCAAACTTGTATCATGATTTCTCCCTTTACTTTGTAATTATCTTTCGATTTTGCTGTATACGCAGAGTAACTACATAATCTATCATTCAAACTAGGACTTTTTTGAGAATTAAAAAGGACCTATTATTGATCAAGCTACCTTGAGAGGTGCAAACTGGGATGACTTGAGCAAACAGAGATATATGGTTACCATACACGTAAACTTTGCATCATGTGGTAGATGTGCCAGAATTTATTAGTAATTTCTGTATTGTTGAATATGATGAATATTTCCAATATTTCAAAATATATCTTTTAATTTAAACTCAAATCAAAATACTTCTTAAGAATTGCTGAAACATAGTGAAAGAAACCCAGGAATTCAAATACTATGTTCACGTATTTCCATCTGTAAAGTAGGTAAGATTTATCTACTTCATTAGGTTGCTGTGAAGATGAAAATGAAATAATGTATCTAAAAGCCTGAGACATGATAGGTTTTCAGTAAACATTGGTCCATGCTTCTCTCATTGAGTAGTTCTTGTTTTCAGCTTTATTGTGATAATTTTCACCAATAACTTCGTTAAGGCATTCAGACTACACTATGATGCTCTCATCTAAAACTAAAACTAAAACTAAGATGATAACACTCAAAACTGTAAGCTTTATATTCCAGGGTTTTCATAACTTACTATGTTGTAGATTTCTTGGGTCAAAGAAAATGAACAGAAAAGTAATATGTAGAGAAAAATCAATGAAACCCAAATCGGGTTTATAAAAACAGCAATAAAATTGATAAATCTCTATTGAGACCGATCAAGCAAAAAGAGAAAGAAGACACAAATTACCCAAACCAGGGATGAAAAAGAGGGCAGCACTAGAGAACCTGTAGATATTAAAGGACTAGTAAAACAATATTATGAAAAATGAGATGCCAATAAATTTGAAAACTTACATGAAATGTACAAATTCCTGAAAAACACAAACTACAAGAGACCACTCAAGAAAATGTAAATAATTTGAATAGCTTTATAACTATTATGGAAATTAAATTTGTCATTAAAAACCTTCCCATAAAGAAAACTGTAGGCCCAGATGGGAGGCCCAGAATTTGCACCGGCAAATTCTACCAATATTTAGGGGAGAAATAATTCCAAGTCTATGCAATTTCTCATAAAAAATAGAAGAAAATATTCCCCAACTGTTTTTTGAGGCCAGTTTTACCCTGATATCAAAACCAGACAAAGAAATTACAAGAAAAGAAACTTCAGACTAATAGGCCTGGTGAATATAGATGGGAAAATCCTTTACAAAATATTAGCAAATAAGAGTCATTAATTTACAAAAAGAGTTAACACTTCAAGATGAAGCAGAATTTATCCCTGGAATGCAAAGTTGAATTGACATTCAAAAACCAATCGATGTAATCCACCATATCATCAGACTGAATAAGAAAAAGCATATCATCATGCCAATAGATGTTTTAAAAAAAAGCTTTGACAAAATTCAACAACCACTGATATCAAAAAGTCTCAGCAAACCAGATATCAAAGATGTGGCGGGTAGATTCTAAGGTGACCTCCATGATCCTCACTTACTGCTGCTCAAGTCTTTGTATAATCTTCTCCTCCTGAGTGTTGACAGGACTTGTGACTTGCTTCTAATGAATGGAATGTGACAAATATAAGACGTCACTCCTATAACTTTATCACGTTATATGACTCTATCTTGCTAGGAGACCCACTCTTACTCAGCTGCTGGCCTTACAGAAACAAGCTGCTACGTTGTGAAGTGCCTATGGGGAGGGTCACATGACTGGCAGCTGTACCAGCCTCTGTGATGCAAGAGTGGCCTCCAGCTACCAGCAGGCAAAAAGCTGGGACTCTCAGCTTAATAACAGCAAAACCTGAATTCTGCCAAGAACCTCAGTGAACTTGAAAGTGGATTCTTCTCCAGTTGAGCCTTCAGATGAGAATACAGCTTGACTAATGCCTTGATTGCAGCCTAGTGAAACACTGAAGCAGAGAACTCAGCTAACTCATGCCCAGATTTCTGACCCACAGAAGCTAACAGACAACAGACACATGTTGTTTTAAGTCACTATGTTGTGGTAATCTCTTATGCAGCTTGAGAAAACTAACACAGATTTTGGTATCTTGAATTAGGATTCTCCCGTAATAAATTCTTAAAAATGTGGATTGGCTTTGGAGCCAGGTAGTGGTCAGAGACCGGACAGCTGTTGAAGAGCATCATAGAGAAAGCCTATGTTTCCTCGAAAAGATTGAAGGCAGACATCTAAACTTTGAGGGTCCTGTTGGTGAGGGCTCAAAACAAAATGAGGAATGGGTTATTGAAAATTTCCTCAACCTGATAAAGGGCATGTATGAAAAAATAAGTAATAATCATACATAATGGTGAAAGTCTGAGTGCTTTTTCCCTAAGATTGGGAACAAGACATCACGCCCGTTTTCACCTCTTCTATTCAACATAGTACAGGAAGTCCTAGCCAGGACAACAAAGTAAGAAAAAGAAATAAATAAAAGGCATACAAATTTAAAAGGATGAAATAAAACTGTCTTCGTTCACAGGGGACATGATGGTCTGCATAGAAAATCCCCCCTTCCTCAACATACAAAATATCTACTAGAACTAATAAGTGAATTTAGTAAGGCTGCAGGATATAAGATCAATATAAAAAAGTCAATAGTATTTCCATATACCAGCAATAAATACTTGAATAATAGAAAAATCATCTGTGATTGCACCAAAAAACATGAAATACTTGGAACAAAATGAACAAAACAGGTACAAGATTTGTATGCTGAATCTATAAAACATTGATAAAAGAAATTTTAAAAGCTCTAATCAAGTATAGAGATATAGGATGCTCAGGGATAAGGATACTCAATATTTTTGAGATGTCCATTCTGCCCAAATTGATCTGCAGATTCAATGCAATCTCTATCAAAATCCAAGAAGGCTTTTATATTTTTGTAGAAATTGGCAAGCTGATTAAAAAATTTGTGTGGAAAAGCAAAGGGCATAGAATAACCCAAATAATTTTGATAAAGAAGAACAAAGTTGGACTCATGTTCTCTGATTGTATGACTTATTATAATGCTACAATTAAGACAATATGGAATTGGTGTAAGAACAGGCATACAGATTAATGTGAAAAATAGAGAACCCAGAAATGGATCCAACACATGATCAATTGGTTTACATAAAAAGCAATCAAGTAGTTTTATAACGAAAAGATAATATTTTCAACAAATAATACAGAAACAATTGGATATCTATATGCAAAAAAAAAGAACCCTGACCTTCACACCTTGCACATATACAAAACTCAACTTTAAATGGATCAAAGACCTATGCATAAAATGTAAATTATAAAAATTTCAGAGGAAAACATAGGGGGAAATACTTATGACTATGCATTTAGCAAGGATGCCTTTAGATAGGAACAAGAAGCATAAACCACAAAAAAATTTATGAATAGGACTTCGTCAAAATTAAAAACTTCTCTTTGAATGTCACTATGTAGAAAGTGAAAAGATAAGGCATAAAATAGGAGCAAATATTTGCAAACAACTATCTGATAAAGGTCTTAGCAAGAATACACAAAGAATTATTTTAATTTAATAATAAAAAGACAAGTCAATAAAAATGAACAAAAGATTTGAACTTTTATGAAAGAAGCAATACAGACTGTAAATAAATACATGAAAAGATGTTACTTTGACATTAAAAATGTAAATTAAAACTATAGTGAGATACCACAATGAGATACCACATCTACTAGACTAGTTAAAATAGAAAAACTAAATGATAGTGCCAAATTCTGACAAAGATGAGGAACAGAAAATCTCATAAATTGCTGGTGGGAATCCTCAATAGAGAAGGTATTTTGGAAAACAGTTTGGAAATTTCTTATAAGGTTAAACATACACATACCACATTACCCAGGAAAGCATTCCTAGGTGTTTACCCAGTTGAAGTGAAAACATATGCTTACACAAACACTTGTACATAAATATGTATGCCAGCTTTATTAATAAGAGCCCCAAACTGGAAGCAATATAAATGTCTATTAACTGTTGAATAGATAAACTGTGGTATATCCATACAAAGGAATACCACCTAGAAATAACAGGGAATGTAATGATTCTTGAAACAACATGGAGAAATCTCAAAATCACTGTTACATAAAAGAAATCAGACACAAAAATATGATACCATTTATATGATATTTTGGAAAAGGCAAAACTATGGGGATAGCAATCAGATCCGTGGATGATGGGGCTGAGACAACTGTTTGGGATGACGAAAATATTCTATATCTTGATTGTGGTGGTTCCATGACTGTATACATTTATCAAAATTCACTGAGCCATACCACCTAAAAGGGTGAATTTTACTGTATGTAAATTATATCTTTAAAAAAGTCTGGATTTAAAATTAGTATACTATTTAAATTGACTCTTCAAGCAAGTAAGTTTTAACGAATTCCCAAGTTGCTGAATGCTTTTAGTGTTCAGCATTCTTGGATGAAATATGTCATATTCATTCATCTTTTAAAAAGTTAAATATATGAAAATAATCCAGAGACACAGCCAATAAAACTACATACTTTAAGCTTCTTAAAGATGTAAATTGTCATCTGACTTCCACTCCTAAAGGCCTCTCCACGATTCTTAAACAAGATGAGCCATTAGAATTAAAGAACTAGAAAGCAGAACAACTTATCATCTGTCCTGGATTACAACTGAAATCAACGAAATGGCTGTAGTCTTGACGTGAGAAGTTAGCAACATCTATTTCTTTGTTGAGAAAAGTGCATTTTGGCTCAAGAGTTTTGGAAAACCTTCTTCACAGGACTTTTTCTCCCTTACTTTTGAGGTAGAAGAGTTGTATCTTTCAAACACATTTTATTGCTTAATGTTCTACACTTTCGACTAAACGCATCAAATTATTTCACAAACCTTTCACTGTAAAGATCCCCGTCTAAACTTCTATCTCATTCTTTCATATTCTATTCCATTCCTACTCTCATCTGCAGCCTCTCATCATGGTCCATAGAGAAACCATCCTTACTATTCCCTCTCAACTCTACTGGTGAAAAATTTCCCTTTAAATTCTCTTTGATAAACTTCCTTTTGTCTTCTTTTGGAAACACTGTATTCATTGAATGCCTTCCCAATGGGCTTCAGTTTCTCCCAGTCTCCTCAATTTCATGTGGACAAAGGACTGAAGTATCTTTTTCAAGTCCTGCTGTCAGTTTTGGTGTAATTAAAATGCCAATCTTACTTTGAAACTCATTACCTGCACCCCAATACCACTGATTTGTTTCAATCTCTTCCAAATATTTTTACAACTGTCAATAGCCTTTCTAGATTTTATTTGCACTTCCATTGTTAAGTGAGTTTAACGTTCAGCTTCCTGTCTCATTCAATCCACTCACTTCATGATTTCTTGACCTACCTGACTCCACAGTACGCTTGATCACTATGCCACAGTCATAATTTCCCATCAAAGTCACATGCTGAGTCGTATTTTCCCATGGCATTTCTCTACTAACAGACGGTTAACCACAAATACCCTTTCTTTGATCGCAGCACCTTTAACCACTCATGCCTTCCATTCTGTTATCCATATAGGATTGTCTTTTTGCTCTTCTTGTAATCTCTGGAACACAGATACTCCCTCTTTCTGGTCATTCTTAATTCCTTTTTCAGCCTGAACTACATGGTTAGCTATTTTCATGCATCTATCAATACCTTAAACCCTTGCACTCTCTTAAACTTTCATCAGATCCTTGATGCTAATTATCTACCAAGCCTATAACTAATAACTGTTGCCTTAGTTTGGGCTCTCTTCCATGGAATGTTGTCTGAGAGCCAAAGAAAAATAATGACCTTGTTTGCTTCAAAGTAATGCCTTCTTGTGCCAATTAGGCCTTCATTTTACTCAACAATGCTTTTTGTTACATTTTGTTGAACTATTCTGATTTTATTATTCCTTTCCCATCATTCTATTAAATTGAATTTTAAATGAAGCATTTAAAATTCATTTATTATGTGAATTTCTTTTATCTTGGTAAATTATTATCCAGTGGTAACATAAACATAAATAAAATATGATCACTTATACTTACTTAGAAATGGGATTGACACTGGCTTCAATAATTGTTAAACACTTACAGCACTTAATGTTTTCTGGAAATTCTTGTACACCTAAAATGCAAAACAAAAAATACATAAATAAAAAAGTTCTGGCAATCATTCTTTAAACTGTAGTTCTAATATTAAGAATAAGTAATTAAAACTCCAAATCAATACACAGTGTAAACATCATTAGACTAATCATTAAGTAAGAATAATAACTTAAAATAATATATTAATGTCATATAACATGTACATATATTTTAAAAATAAAAGTTGAATATTAACATTTTATGATAGTAATAATTGGAAATCAGGTATAAAATTGAGGATAATTATATATTTGGAATAAGATAGATCTTGGCTCTTCACTAATCTAAAGAAATAAAAATAGTTTGGGTTTATTTTATTGTTACAGTGCTGTTACTGGAGGAAGGGGAAATCAGCAGATATAAGAAAACGGAAGATAAAATCTTTGCTCCCTTCATTTTATGAGACGGAAATGATTGAACACATACAGGTGAAAAACACCTAAGGAGAAATTACGGAACCTACAGATATTCCCAAACCAATTTAGGGCCCTAACAAGTTCTATGCAATTCTTCCTTGTTGGCACAGCGTGTGGCTCTGAGCAGCCCTTCCTGGGTCCTCTCTGGAGTCCGAGGTAGCCAGCCTGGCTGATGGCCCTTGCAGAGCTGCTCATCCACTGTCACAGCTGTGCTGTTGGCTATGTGACACAAGTGTTGCCTCCTGAAAATCAGTAAGCCACAAATCTAATCCATAAATGCGAGGGTCAGAGAAATAAAAGATGTGGAAGACATTTCAATCAATTGGCACAAATGAATCAGATATTGGGCCCTGCAAAGTTAGAAGAGAAAACAGCCATACGAAGCCACTCCTATACGCCTGCAGTAGTATCCTCTCTCAATTTTTGAACTATTGTTAAGGAAGTAAAGATTTCTATAAAGTACTAGTCCTGCCGAGTACTTCACATCTGAAGGAAAGGTAAGGAACATTTCATGGTAGGATTTAGTGGAACATTTTGACGATAGACGGTCAAGAAAGAAAGCCCTCGACTTTCCTAGATTCTGTTGACCAAGACCACCACGTCCACAGGACCTCAAAGCCCAGTGGAGCAGCAGGAGGACAGCCAAACCAAGACAGGCCGTTCAGTCACAGCACAGGAAGGGTACAAAAGAGGGTAGGGAACGCATCTCACGCCCTTTCTCCCTAAGTGAAATTTCATCAGAAGCTATGCTGGCCTAAAATTATTGCTGAGATATTTTGGCTACTTAATAAAAACCCACCGAAGTGCAGGAGTTCCATTATGTATGAATTGAATGAAAAAGGACAATTCTCCTTTTTGTAAAGGCCGTAACACCTAGAGCTGCCCTCATTGACTAGACGTTAACAAAATGGCAAAGAAGTCAATAAGCTAACCCTCAAGCCACCAGGAAATCTGCAACCAACACGGGCGTAAGGCCTCTTCTTTTCTCCCTGCAGCTTTTTCAGTTCAGTCCCTGGCCTGGGCTCATTACATGCTGGTGTGCCTGATGCCTTATCTCCACAAGTGCCCGCCTCAGGATGATTTTCCTTAAATTATGTGTAAACCAAGACACGGAAGCAGACGCAAATTAAAATCCAATTTTAAGGAAAAGTCTGTATCTCTTTATCTTCTACTGAAAATGGAATTCCCTGCTGGGGTGAAAATGATACTGCATTATTTGTTTAAAAACTTGTATTATGTTGTTTACAGTTTAAACTTAGAATTGTTCAGAGCAGAGTTTATTGGATTCAGATAGAATCCCAGCTTTATCACTTACTAGTTATGCAATCCTAGGAAAGTCATTTAAATGTTCAATGTCTTAGTTTCCTACTCTGCAAAGTGGTAACTATCTGAATGATTTCAAAAGAGAGTTGTGATGAGTATTGAAAGAGAGAAGGCAGATAAAGTAATTGTCATAAAGTGCTGCATAAATGCTATCTGTAATCATTAGAAATAAACAGAAGCAGATGGTGTCAGTCAACAAAGGAACCAAATATCACGTCAAAATGACCTGGCTTGAGGTATAAATTTGTAAAATATATCTACCTAAGAGAACACAGTGAAGAGGTAGAAATTAGTGCACTGAAAGAATATTCCAACTTCTAATCAATGTAGCAGCTGAGATAAATGCTCTTGCATTTAGGGAATTAAATTATAAATAAATAAATGTTTATAATATGTACTTATAAATACATATATTATAATATAAACAAATAAATATATATATAACTAGTTTATGCTGAGCAATATTTTTGTATTTTTGCAGAGCTATCTTAATTTGCTTATGAAAGTTGAAACACATTTGGAAAAATAGGTTGTCAGGGGAACTTTACCATATATACTAATATATGGATCCCAAAGTTTAGGAAAAGTTCTTAGAGTATACCTTTAACTGGTAGTTCACTATAAACATGGAGAGTTTACTATAGCATAGTAATTAAAAGCACAGCTTGGAAAGGGTCTGCAAATCCCAGTGTTGTCACTTAACTAGCCACATAATCTTAGGCAGATATTGTAATATTTGAACATCACTTACTCATTTCTTGCTTAACTCAAAGAGTTGATCTGAGCATTAGATGGTATGAAGATGAAGCACTTAGTATCATGTCTGGCACTTAATAAGTACCTACTAAATACTAAATAAAATTCAAGTACTAGCAAGAGGTAAGGTAACTTACACTTCTCTATGGCACTGTGGAAAAGAATATAATTCTTTTAATAATCCTGTGAGGACCTTATATTAGGCAATATTGTTTTCATTTTATGAATGAGGAACTACACATTCTCAATGATTAGGTGACATTTAAATATCTAATGGCTGTTTATAGATGGAAATGGATACAGGTGGAATTTAATTCATTTTTTTAACACCATATCTTTTGTTCTTTTTTACTCCTTTATGTTACTTCCTATTAAAGTTATGTCAGATTTGATTATAGAACCCACACTTTTATTAACTAGTCTTTGTCCTCTGAAACATGGCATTTTCAATTTAAAAAAAGGTAATATATATGTGTATGTCTGTGTACGTATATACATATACACACATATTTTCTAAGATGAACTTTGTTTTGATTTTCAAATTTGTTTATCCAGAAACAGGGGGATAAATATCCTTCACTTTAATAGTGTATCTTATTCCAACCATTTTTACTTGTGATTGCTGTAGGAAACAGGGTCAAACATTTGTAGACCATTACAATTCATGTTCTAATCCTTATTTTTCAGTTGAGACATCTCATAAACTTTCTCACGCAGGCCTGTAAGGTACTCTCTTCTAAGGGCATCACGAGCTCTCTTCTTTTAGGAATCCCTGGAGATTCAAGCTCATTAAATTTAGAGTAGATTCAAACTTAGGCTGAATAACCAAGAAGGACTGTAATCTAAAATAATTATATGGGGAACACTGTGTTTTATAGCAAAATGGTGTATTTAGTTTAAAAAATGGACTATTGCCCTATTCATAAGTAGCAGATGACATCAATAAAAGTTTACTCTCCAAATTAGAACGTTGTAGTAATATTTCCCAATATGTTCACTTCAGTCACTATACCGCAAAATCCATTTTGAATATGTTCACAGAAATACTGCCAAATGAGAAATGACATTTCCATGTTCAGAATTTAAAACTGAAGCAAAGCTTTTACTGCAATGGAATTAATCAAAATAGCCTTAACAGAATATTAATATCTTGACGTAGTAAAGATGTAATAGACTACCTTATCTGATTAATTAATTATTTTCTTTGCCCTTCCTTTTTTTTAAAAAAAATTAGGTTGAAAAAGTTTCTGTTCAACTTCCAATTATTCAAGAACGAATCGATCTTGTGGGTTATTAATTCTTGTTCTCTTTCCTGCTGCCTCCATTTGACCATTTCACAGCTCAGTCATTCTTCCACCAGAGGGTGTGCAGAGAACGGAAAGGGGAGGATCCTGAAATCCATCAAATATGGATCTTTCCTGCCTGGCACGGGAGAAGTGGAAAGCCATGGCTACATTTAGGTTGTAGTACATGCAGTTCATTGTTTTTATTTAGACTACCTTGTCTATTACAGACAACCAAGTTTTGACAGAAGGATCTTAAATCTGTAATAATATAGTTTTAAACTTTATTTAAGTATAAAACAAGGTTATTGGTGTCAAAATGAAAACCAAAACTAAAGTGTCATTAAAATCTTGAGTTAGGCTTTAAGTGGTTTAAATTGATATTAAAGTATGAAAGCAAACGTTTTTCCCAATGCAGTGGACACATATGGAATCTAAATGTAGCAAACAACATTGTCATTATCAAATAGAGAGTTTACCAATAGTAATAGCAATATTGATTCTCATGATCATAAATGGAAGATTCTTGAAAGGCAAACTTGAGTGTAAGATATTTCCATAACAAATAGGCTATCTTTTAATATCACTTTAGGGATATATTTATTTAATGTGTGATATTTTCACCTGTCCACTCCACTCTTTCACCTAAATCCTCAGTATAAATATCATCCATATAAATACATTGAAATTCTATCATCTGCATGAAAATTTATTCAACTGTTTCAGTCCATATGGCTCTCTCCTCTTAATGTCTAGCATTTTAGATTGTGTTCTGTCTGAAATTAAATAAGACTGAAAAATAATGAGACAGTATGTGATTATAAGTTGAAAAATCACTGCTTTATCATCTTGTCTTACATGGTTCTCTGATATTTGAGTAGCTAACTTTAATTATGAGATCTCTACATTCAACAAATATTTGTTGAATGTTTACTCTGCATTAGGAACTGTAGTAAACATTGAGGATACAGTGTGAAGAAGATGGATACATTCTCTTCGTTTGTGGAGCTTATATTGTAGCAGAGGAATACATACAATAAATCATAGAGATAATTAATGTAACTATAAAATATATAAAATTACATAGTATTTTAGCAATGAGACATGAAAAAGATAATTAGAGCAGAATAAAGATGGATCAGAAATGGGGACTTTGCATTTAACTAGGATGATTAGGGTGAGCCTCATTGATTGGGAAGATGGTATTTGAGCAAAAACTTGAAGCAGGTGAGAGAAATAGGCATACAGATGTCTGAATGTCTGAAGGTGGAAAGTAAGAGCATTTCAGACAGAGGGAATAGACAGTGAAGATGCTCTTATAGCATAGTATACCTAGTACTCTAGGAAAGCAAAGAGGCCATTATGGCTAGCACACAGTGAGGAAGAGAAGAGTAGCAAAAAATCGGGTCACAGAGGTAATAGGGGTATGTGTTTGGGGAGAGATGGGGATGTCAATTCATATAGGTCCTCTCAGGCCATTGCAAGGACTTTGGTTTTTACTCTAAACGAAATAGAGAGACACTGAAGGACATAAGTGTGATATAGTCTGATTTGTAATTTGAGAGGACGGTTCTGGCTCCTGAGTAGGGTGGCCTTTCTAAGAGGGAGGCCAGGTAGAGGCTATTGTCATAAACTGTGAAGAGAATTGATGGTGGCTTGCATCAGGGTGTGAGCAGTCGAGACAGTGAGAAGTGAATGGAATCTGGCTGTATTTTGAATGTAAGACCAATGGAATTTCCTGATGGATTGAATGTGGAGACTTCTCAGAGGAGATGTCAGGTAGATATTTGGATATGAACCAAGAATTTAGAAGAGAAGTCTAGACTATAGATTTAAAAACTGGAGATTCATTATTATATAGACAGTATTTAAACCATGAGACAAAATGTGAGCACCAGTGATGTAAGTGTAGATAATGAAGAAAAGAGGATTAAGGACTGAACGTGGAGTCCTCCAAAATGAGAATGGGGAGAAGAGAAAGAATTGACATAGGAGACTGAACAAGATCAGTCAGTGAGATGGGAGAAAAAATAAGAGAGTATTGATTCCTAGAAGTCAAATGAATAAACGTATCAAGTAGGAAGAAGTGGTCAACTGTTTCAAATGATGCTGATAGGTGAAGTAAGATGATGACCAAAAATTGCCTTTGAATTTAGCAATGAGGAGATTATTACTTGCATTACTTGCAACCTTGACTAGGATGATTTTGGTGGGGTAGTGGGCTTAAAGACTGGAGTGGGTTTAAGAGAGGATGAGAGGAAAGGAATTGTGGATAGAGAATGCTGACAACTTTATCTAGAGCTTTTGCCACAAAGGAGTTGGGAGGGCATTAGGGGAAGAGAAGCCAAGGCGTTTTCTTTAGAATGGAAGAAATAACAGCATGTGTGTATGCTGATTGGAATAAACAGTAGAGAGGAAAAACTTGATGATGTAGCAGAGGCTGAAGAGAATTGCTGGAGTGACATCTGTGAGTAGGTATGAGAGGATGGTTATCCAGTGGAGAGCCTAGCTTTAGAGAGAAACAGGAATGATTCATCTCTACTAACAAGCAGGAATCAGAGGACATGGGTGCAGATGCTGATAGACAGGTGGAAATGATGGTGAGAGGCTGTGCAAGTTATCTTCTGAGAGCTTTAATTTTCTCAGTGGAGTAGGATCAATAGCCATGAAGATGGGAGACGAGGTGTGGGAGGTTTGAAGACAGAGGAGAACATGTGACATAGTCACTAGAAGAGAAGGAGAGTCAATGAATGAAGGACATATAACATGGTTGTTGGGAAGCATTAAGGCTGCACTTGAGATCTGTGATCATGAATTGAAAGTGATATCAATCAGTGTGATTGAGTGTTCTTTCCAGATCCTTTCAGTTATAGGTAGAAAGTTGAATTCAGCCGGGGTTGTAATTTTATTGAGCAAACACAACATGAGAGAGGAGCACGGGTATCAAGGGGTCATTTGATGATTGACCATAGAATTCAAGCCATGCAAAGAGGGGAGAGAAAACATCAAGGCTGGGAGAATTCATGGGAAAGCAGTGGTATTAATAGATTGATGGTTCTGATGAGGTCAAAGGATGGTTGGAGTTGTATCAAAGGGAGAGATCTGGAAAGATAGGAGGATGGAGTCAGAGAGAGAGAGATTTGTCAACTGACACTCAACTTCTTAATATTCCTGACAGTATCTAGATCAGACCTAGGAATACAGTGGAAACTCAGCAAGTGTTTTTTAAATTGCATCTAATTATATTTTTGCATCAGTACCTTGAAGCAATGAACTAAAACACTTTACAACCATAGAAACATTTTGTTTTAGTACAGATGTTTTAGCATCAAATTACATTTTTTAAGATGAAAAAAGTAACTATCTCTTTCCATACAAAGATGATAGAAAAGACTGCAAATACCAAATTTGGATGATTTAGTGTTCTCTCAAATGCATTAAAATTTATGTTTATTACTTATAAATTTTTATATAAGACCTCATGATAATAGTTATGGATAGTACATGGTGAAACGCTTGTTTTATGAATTTCACAGATATCATCAGCCCAAATGGTTTACTCTGTGATATAAGAACCATAAGCTGTTAAAAGACAAAAACCCTAATATTATATCTCCTATAAAATAAAGGATGGAAAATATATTTATGAGATTTTAATATTTTCATCTGATATTTTAATTATGATGATTTTTATAATTGGTTTTTTCCCAATTTTGAGAAGGCAGGAAATTTATTTGCATATCTAATAAATTAGATTAGATTTTGAAGCAGAAAGAATGGGATTTATTGAGAAGATGTTATAAGCACTTTGCTTTATTTCATCTTCACAACAACTTTACGAGATGGTTTATCATTCCTACTTAACTAATGAAGAAACTGAGGCTTAGAGGCTGGCTGGGATTAGAAACCAGGGCAATCTTATTCCGAACATTATCACATTTTACTTCTATTAAGATGTGTCCATCAAATGTAAATCAAATCATATTTAAACTACTTTGAGTTGTAAGTTTTAGCTACCCAAGATCAGCCATGAGGCTTTATGATAGAGCAAGCATTTATACATTTGCATTTGTTCCATGCAGACTCTCCAGGTCAAATACAAACCACCCCAACTCTCTGGATCTCTGAGTTTAATGCACACTCAAGATGGACCAGGCAGCATTCTCACAGGGGCATGGTAAATTGCATCTGTTCTATAATCACCTTTGGCCAAATTTCAGACAGTATCAACTTTCTGGAACTTTGAGTATAATGCTCAGGTAATAAAGTTCTTCATTTCTCAATTTAATATACTGACGAGTGCTATAAGCCTAGTTCAGAAGCTTTGTATTCTTTATATACAGTTCAACTGATAGCTCTGAGAAAGAATGAATAGAAAGAGGGGCTACTCATAATGGACAGTGTCGGCATGAAGAAATTATAACTGACAGTTTGTAATAGAGCAGGTGATGGGCAATCTACAAAGTTAATGTCAGAAGTCTTCCAGTCTACCATTCTCATTTTATGTAGAGGCAAGCAGCTCCACATACTAAAAAAAAAACTCAGTAACACAACCCACGATGAACTCAAGTCAATTTGGAAAAGTTAAATTGTATTAATTGAACTCATTCAAAGAAAATAAAGAGATAGGAAACATTTTTGGGATAATTTCCATTCAGAATGATTCAAATGAAATAAAAAATTTTAAAGTATTAAAGGATAAACCATAATTTTATTTTGGAAAATTATTTTGTGTATAAACCACATTCCCCAAGGATATTCGGTAAATGGGGCAATACTATATTGAGTAGGAAGTACTGTTTAGATTAAGGTTTCAGAGGGGCAATCCACTGGATAAGAGAAAGCAAAAGCATCTAGCAATTAGTTTAGTAAATTTGGGAGAAACTGTACCTGTCAGTCATCTCTTAAGGAGAGAAAGAAAAAAGAGAGCCAACAGAGTGGAATGGTTTGCTCTACCTCTAAGCACCTAACGAAGGGGCCAAGAACTCAGCAGGGACCTAAGCAAGAAGAGTTAAAGGTCTCCTGCAAGACTGGTTATTTTAGTGGCATTACAAAGAGAAAAACCAAATGCAAGTAAAGCAATCAATAATTCAAGGCAGTCATGCCAGTGATCCTTCCTTAGGGACATGTTTAGAGGAAATTTGGAGAAGTCTTTATGATCTCAACTGACAACGAGTTCATTCACAGAGGAAAAAATCTGACACTGTCTTAGTTAAAATGACACGTCTGCTTCAAAAATACTGAGTCGCTATTGTGTAAAATGGACTGTTTAATAATGTTACTTCATATTTGACTAGTGAATTTTCCCTTCATTATCAATCAACCAGTTTACTGAACACTTACTATGCCTGCACTTTGATAACGGCTATTGTGGACCTAGAAACAGTGTAAGGGGCAGCACTCTGGTCTTCAAGGATTTCACACTGAAGTTGGGAGGGAGTGTGGCCCCCAGAGAGAGGGCTCACATTGCTTCATTACCAGTCCAGCTTTGTTCTCTTACAATTTTCCAGGACATACAGGGACACAGAAGGTAGTTTAATCACTCAGTTCAGAAAAGGGTCTGTGGTGATTCAAGGAAAATTTGTCAGGCTAGGTGACAGAGCCCAACACAGACTTGAGAAAATGAGGGGCTGGAAGCAGTTCTGTTCTTCCTTATATTTAGCTATATTATCAGGTTGTAAGCTCTATGCCCCATGCAGGAAGTGCTGGTAACACACATAAGTATTATTTTTGATTTTATTTACTGATGAAGACATTAGAAAGAGTTAAAAGTCCTGGTATCAGGTTGAGAAGGCGGCAGGAGAACCGACCTGGTTTTTGTGGCCATCAGATTCTTTAATGGAAACTAAGGAACTCAATCCTCTGTTTATTTTAACACTATAATCTTGGGCAGAAGCAGATTCTGGAGAAAGGGAAGTAGTCTTATAGTGAGGGAAGTTCTAGTGGTTTTCAGATCACACATTAAGAATGTTGAAAGTGAGGCATTTAATAGGGCAAAATAATAAGCTTTACTCTAAACAAATGGTCTAATAATTTGTCAAACACACAAGAGCATATTTCTTTCTTTCTTTCTTTCTTTTTTTTGAGGAAGATTAGCCCTGAGCTAACATCTGCTGCCAATCCTCCTCTTTTCTCTGAGGACGACTGGCCTTGAGCTAACATCCATGCGAATCTTCCTCTATTTTATATGTGGGATGCCTACCACATCATGGCTTGCCATGCAGCACCATGTCTGCACCCGAGCTCTGAACCCGCAAACCCCGGGCTGCCAAGCGGAACGTGTGCACTTAATGCTGTGCCACCGGGCGGGCCCAGAGCATATTTATTTCTGATGGAGAACAATTCCAGGGTAGCATTTTCTCCCCAACCCACATGAAGCATCTCAAAATAGACTTCCCTAAAAATGTATAGAGTCTCTATTCTTCTCTTAATATGCACAAACTTTTAAAGATTTTAATCATTTAACTGGTTACTCATACCTGCTTTCTCTAGTGTGTTTGAGAGCAGCTCCTTCTCTTTATTGAGAGTTGAGGATATTATTTGTCTTCAGTGTTTTGCATGCAATTGGGGAGGGGGTGGAATAATTGGCGAGTTGGTAAAACACATGATAATGCCTTCAACTCTGATTGCCTTTCATTACAACTAACAATAGTGATTCTGCCCACTATGATGCTGTTCAAATCCATTCTTGTATAGAAATAAGTTTTAGAGGATGAGAGAAAAATCATTTAATTGCTGCAGAATTAGGAAGAATTTTCACATTAATTCGTTTTCACTAAAGTCCTTAAATTATAGTATCAGTCTCTCTGAAGCTATGACAAATCAACAATCAGACTTAAAACTGAATCACTGCCTAATTAAACCTTATCATTCATTATCTTGTTTTATCATATAAAGCAATTTACTTCATTATACCATGTATCAGCTCTACAAACAGGCATACACTATTTATTCAGAGATCACACTATCACAAAATGCATTCATCTCTGATGGACATAGGATCTTTATTTTACTATTGAATTAAAAGCTGTGGAATAAAGGATAAAGGATCCATTGGCTGGAAAGCCAATGCATTTACCCATGGATGGCTGCGTGTCATTTTGGGAACAAAAAGACTTAAGAGAGGATGGGTGAATAACATGCAGCATGGATATTTATTTACTGCTCTCTCTCTTTCTGTGTGTGTATATATATATATATATATATATAAACCAAGTTTCAGGAAATTGAAATTTCTTAAGAAAGATCAAGGTTAATGTACTTATTTTTAAAAAGGAAGAGTAGAACCTTTATTGAACACAAGAGGTTGAAATCTCATTTTCCAGTTCATTTCCTTCTAGCTCATTAGATGTGTTCAATGTTCCAAGTAGGTAAATGTTCCAAGCATTGGGTGCTTTCAATGCTCCAAGTATGTAAAAATCACTAAGATGTAGTATTTGTCCTAGAAAAGCTGACAATGTAATGGGGAATAAGGTACATTATTAGTAGATCCCTAGCCTCTACCCAATAATCAGAGAATATGCATTTTTATTACTAGCCACAAAGAATACTTGAAAAATTGACCACATACTTGGCAAAAATGTGAAAGTCAATGAATAACAAGAAATCAACATCATCCGGATCATGTAGTCTGCAACATGTTTCAATAAAAATAATATGATGACTAAAAAAGCCATAAGTATATTAGAATACTGAAAACAACTGAGTCAACCCTAAGAAAGCAGAAGGGGCGTAATAAAAATTGCTGCAGTAGGAAGCAGACAAGTAGAAATTAATGACTGGAAAATCAGCCAACCAACCAGCCAATAGAGAGATTAATAAGACAAAAGAGTATTATTTGAAAGATGAATAAAGTAGAAAAACTTCTAGCTGGATGGATGATAAAAATGTAAAAGATAGATGGCACAACTAAAGAATATTAGAACTATTAGGAAGAAACAACCACAGACATAGCAGAGATTTACAAAACACATAAGAGAAGCCTATGGACAATGTTTGACAATAAAATTGAACATCTGGATGATGGAGTAGATGAATTCCCAAGAAATTATAACTTATAAAAAAGTGACTCAAGCAGGTATAAAAATATAAGGATGGGAAAGAAAAATATAATTGTCATATGCAGATGATATGATTTTATACATAAAAATTCAAAAGAAAATACTGGTTATATATTAGAACTTAAAATTCAGCACCTGGCTGAATGTAAGATCAAGATATCAAAATGAGTTTGTTTCTATATAGCATCAACTAAAACTAGACAAAGTACTTTTTAAAAAGAAATACAATTTATGAAACTTAACAACTTAAACTACTTAGAGATAACTTTAACAAAGTGTGAGCAAGACTTTCTTGAAGAAAATCACAGAACTCTATTGAAAGACCCAAAATAAGACCTACATAAAGGTGAAAACCATGTTCATGGGTTACAACACTTACTATTACAAAGATATCAATTCTTTCCAAATTTATCTATAAGTTCAAGACAATTAAAAAAATTCCGATAGATTGTGGTGAACCTCAACAAGTTGAACCTAAAATTCACATGGAAGAATTGAGTACCAAGAACAGCAAGATACTTTTGAAAAAGAAATAAAGAGGACTTGTATTATCAGATATTAAAACAATATTAAGTTATAGTGATTAGAACAATGTGATATTGGCACAGGAATAGGCAAATAAGCCGATGGAGCAGGATAGTTTGGAAAAAACGTCTCTTATATGTAAAAAAGGTACATTTATACATTAGTGGGTAAGCAAGAGACTATTTAATAAATGCTGCTGGAATAATTAATCATCTATTCATGTGAAAAAATAAATTTTGATCACATAGGGTATAAAAAATGAGTTGCAAATGAATTAAAAGCCTAAATGTGAAGAGAAAAACTAATACTTTTGGAAGAAAATATAGGCAAATATCTTTATGATATCAGGGTACAGAAGATTTCTTAAATAAACCTTAAAAATACAGTCTATAAAGGGAAAAGTGAACATTAAAATTGGCAGCTTCTCTATGACAAATGGTATCCCAAGCAAAGTGAAAAGACAAGCCACAAATTGGGAGATGGTATTTGTAACCCATTTAACCAACAAGGACTAGTGTTCACAATACATAAATCTTTCAAATTACCAAGAACATACCTAACAGACAAACAATACAAAGTAAAAATGGACTCAGACAATTTATAAAGAAAGATACTTTACGTTTGCCCTAAAAAGAAATTTAAAAATGCCAACTTCACTAGTAATTAGGGAAATATAAATTAAAATATCGAGCTACCCTTATATATCCATCTGATTGGCCAACATTTAAAATATCTAATAACCCCGAGGGTTATGGAGCCATGGGAACTTGATTCTTTGCTGGTACAATTAGATCCACATTGATCATCAAGAACAAATTTCAGAAACATAATGTGAAATGAAAAATTTCCAGAACAGTACATATAATGTATTAGCACTTCACTGAAATTTTAAAGATGTTGACTCTAAGAGAGCAGAAGTGGGAAGGGATGAGGATAAGAATTTACAAATTTCTGTAACGCTTTATTATTATTTTTTTAAATAAGAATGTGATATCTATAACAAATCTTAACACTTAAATCTCATGGTAGGCACATTGCTGTCTCACGTTATTTTCTTCATGCTAAAAATGTTTAATAGTTTAAAAATTAAAACCATGTAAATATTTTAATTAACTAAGTGTCGAGATTTTAACACTAAATTGAGTTTTGAATGATGAGTGAGATTGAACTTGGTAAAAAGAAGTGTGAAAGGAAATAATATAATTAGAGACACAGAGATGGTGAAACAGCATTAAATACTTGAGGTGGCTCTTCAGTATCTAGACCATAAAGTTAGAAAGCACAAATCCTCTTTGGTGAGGTGGGCAGATGGGATGGAAGTGAATGTGAAGATCGAGTGTGGGGACCTTTAATGCTATTAGGAAGCCTACACTCTATCCTAGATCAACTGATGTATCTTAAGTAGGAGAGTAACCTAGTCATATCTGCAATTTAGAAAGAGTGCCAAAGCCACTTTGTGGAGAATGGGTTTGGGAATGGAGGTGGCAATAATGGGCATGGAGAGACCAATTAGGAAGCTTTTCAAGTAGTCTAGGAAAGAGGCAAGAAACTAAATTAAGATTGTAACAATGGGAATGGTGAGAAAGAAACAGACTTGACATATGTTTAGGAGGTAAATTTGGCAGGATTTGGTGGCTGAATGCATATGGGAGTCAGAGGAAAGAATGGATTTTTGCATTGAATGTCTGTGTGGATAATAGTAACATTAACAGAACTGAATAATGGAAGAAAAGTAGATTGGAGTGCATAATGAGTTTGGTTTTAAATACATCACATTTGGGGGTGTTTGTGGAACATATTATAGCTATGCCCGGCATGCAATTGGCTATACCAGTCTGAAGATCAAGGGTGAGGTCACAGCTGTACATAAAGTAGTAACTTATTTGAAGGAACAAGGATATTAAATATATTACTATATGGCAGGTTGGAACTGATTTTAGTGGTTACTCACTACTTATTGCAGTGGCATTTTTGTCTTTTCCAGCACTTAGTTACAACATTTAGCAGGTCGCCAGTATAAGAGGGGGGGGACCCTATCCTATGCAGGTTCCCTAATGTAATGTAATACGCATTATATATTTTAAAACAATGCTTGTGTATAGTGTTTATGTATCTACCAATCATTTATTGAGCACCTACCATGCATGCTGGGAACTGTGCTAGTAGCTCCAAATAGAGAAAGAGTAAAGTAGTCCCTGATTTCAAGGGTTTCACAACATAGTCAAATATATTTGGATACATAGAAATTAAATTACAAAGTGAGGTAAGTCCAAAGCAAAAACATATTCAAGGTATAAAGGTACAACAGAGGAAGGAGTAATTAATTCTTTTTTGTGTATAAAGTGTTAGGAAAGCTTCCCAGAATAAATGACATCTGAAATGTCTTTTAAAGGTGAAGAGGACTCTGGCTGATGAGGGACAGCAGTGGGGTGGGAGGAATACCCTGGGCAGAGAAAATAGTCTGATTCCTTGTGTCAAAACAACCAGTCTAATGCATTTGGGAGTGACAATTTGGCATTACCTGAGGATAAAATGGAAAGAAGGTGGGTTAGTTGGGAACGTGGTTAGAGAGGTACATGGAAATTATTCATACAAATTGCGTAGATACATTTTCTCATACAATAGTTCACTTATCTAAAGGTTTTAACATAAAATAGTATCTTTAAATTATGGAAGGAAAATCGTGAATCAGCATGACAGATGGAAGAATTGCACATGAAAAGTAAAGATTGGAGGCTGTGGGGACAACCAAGATCAGATTTAACCTCAGCCTCCTAGTGAATTAGTTTCATTGTGAGGAGTCACTCAACTTCAAGCACATTTCAGGTAAATTTTTACCTAGATTGACTAGTACTTGAATGAGTCCCTGTCACATTCTATTTTCTGTCTCTAAATACCAATACTGATTATATTCTCTGGTGTCTTGACTCTTTTCCACAAGGACTATTCCAACCTTATCAACTGTGATGCTGAAACTGCATTTATTTTCTGTTTTCTGCTCCTTCTTCACCTGACAGATTCCCAAAGGATGTATTATGCTCCTTAAGTAACTGTCTAGCTCTCTGCCACAGAATTCAGTGACAGCTTTTTTAGGTAAGATGTTCTGAAAAAGTTGATGTGTTGAAATCTTTCGCTGTTTGTGTAAGTGTTGGCGATGGCTGATCTATCAACACGCTCATCGAACGTTTCATACGGTACTAACATTGCAGAGTGCTTCTCCATGTCTTACATGTCTTTTTGCATAAATATTTCCAAAACACAGAGATCATAAGCACAGCTAAAAGTCCCTAAGTAATACTCACAAGGACTTCTAAGGATATCACAGACTTGCTTCTGAGTTGAAGAAGTGTAACTTACAATGCACCTCCTGGCAACAAAAATTTCTTGATGCGAGGGCCACTCGGAGATTATTATAATGCTCATAAAAATTTCACATTTCTCAGGAGTTTAGCATTTCTATTTAGTGATGAAGTTTTTCTGATCCTCTTTGAAAGTAAGATAGATTTTTATTTCTTTGACTTATTCAGCCAAACCTGCCTGAAAGTCAAGGGATGTGGTATATTTGGCCGTGTGATACGTTTCTGAAATTGTAATTTGAAAATAGAATTTGATGTGTGAATGTATATAAATACATAATCAGTATTAATTGTTATTAAAGTAAAGAAATATCAATCCATAGAAGTACGTGGCCTGTAAATCCACCCTTAAAAGAATAAAGGTAGACCTGATGTCATCTTTCAATGGGCCTAAATCTAGTTGCTATTCTCTCTCTAAGTCTGCATATGGTCCTTTTAGGACTGTCTTCCTGAAAACCCACTGAGAGGTAAGTCAAGTTTGTGTAGAAAGATGTGTGTGTCCCCTGTGCACACTCTGATTGTCTCCTTCAACTGAAATGCTCTCCTTTATGCAGGTGCTACTGTGCCTCATGGAAATCCTAAGCTTACATCCCTTAATTGAACTCTACCCTAATAATAAAGCAGCCTTAATTAATCCTCCTATTCTCTAAGAATTTACAATTGTAGTTTGTGATATATAGCTCAGCACTTCATTGTATGTTTTACAATATTCACTGATTACTTATAGGTGTTAGTCTTATCTCTGCAGTGACACTGTAAAGTTCTCTGTGACTCTCATAGAGTCGAATGGAAGAAATCACTAGCAATTCACATTGGTACATTTCAACAAGTGTTCCATGTTCCAGAAGGACCATTCATTTATGAATTCACTCAATAAATATTTATTGAGCTCCTGCAATGTGCCATATCCTGTTTTAGGCCATAGAGAAACACCAGTAACCAAAACACAACAAAATTGGGGCATCACTGAATTTTACTTCTAGTGAGAGGAGTCCAGATAATGCATAAATGATTTAAATATATAGTATGTCAGTTTCTCATAAATGTTATTAAAGTAATAAAACAGAAAAGGGAAATGGAGTCTACTTCTAGTGGATAATAACAGCAGGATCTTAATGTTAAACAAGATGGTCCAGGAACATCATATTTACATATGATTAAGAGATTTTTCTAGTGTCCTTAACAAAACAGATTACATTAAGATCCTTATTTACCTAAAATGTCAAGCCAGTCTTACCTAACATTTTTGTTTAGGTTGTCTAAATTAATTTTTACTTTCTTTTTTCAAAGAGCTTTACTGAGGTATAACGGATACACAAAGAACTGTACATATTTAATGGATACCATTTGATGAGTCTGGACATAGGTAAACACCAATGATACCATTGCCCCATGAAGATAATAGACATACCCAGCATATCATACTTTTGACATGAAGTACATTGCCTGAAATAAACAAAGCAACACACACACACACACACAGAGTAACTGACTAGCTTAAAGATGGAGGAGTCATGTTTTATATCCTCACAGTGCCCAGACATAATCTTTTTAGACTGATGCTTGCTTTATTCTAATAACAGGGAGAGTGAAGGTCATTTGGAAGGAAATGAGGATTTAATGAATGTATGAGGGCACAGAAGACTCCCACAAACATTGGAAGGAAAACATAATCAAGATGAACATCAATATCATCAACAGCATCCACACAATCATCAGAAATACAACTTTGTCCAGAAATACAGCAAATTCTACTGAGCATCTATTATTGATCAGTCACTGCTCTTTACAGTTGAGATACATCGGTGACCAAAATGGAGAAAAATCACTACCATCACATGATGGAGTTTACATTCTAGGCCAGGAGAAGATAGACAATAACCATAGTAAATAAGTAAATTCTACAATATCAAGAAGATCGTCAGTGCTATGGGAAAAAACGGAACAGCAAGGGAAATTGGGAGTTCACTTTCAAGTAGGGTGACCAGATAGGCTTCATTGAGCAGGTGATATTTGAGACATATTGGAAAAACTTTTAATCTGAGAGTGAGGAAAATAAACAGCATAAAGACACTAAAATATTCTACAAAAAAGTAAAGTACATATCTGAATGTAGAGGGAAATAAGGACTGAGTGAGTCACGCACATTAGTAAGAGGAGGGCAGAGAGGTTTTCTGTTTTTGACTTGTAATTTAGGATTTAACTTTGCAATAAAAGTAGCAGAGTTGCAGCAAAATCAAAGAAAAAGTGTTATATTATATCATTTGCTAAGAGAAAACATTAAAGCACATTTTCAGGAAAAAATTCAAGTTATTTAGAGATGAGATGAGAATCTTACCATTTTTACTGATGTCGAGTTCTTTAAGATTAACTAAACTAGCAATAGTGGTTGGCAGATTTGAAAGGTCATTATCAGGAATACTTAGTTTTCGTAGAGCTTGACAGTTGAACAATTGCTGTAAAAGAAAATAATGATTAATTAGATCCCAATTTGGTTAAGTCCATTCATACATAAACTCTGTAACAAAATTCAATTCACCATCTTTATAAATGTGGTAGTAGAAGGGCCAGCCACAGAAGTCTCAACTGCTCCCACAGCCATCCTCTCCATTGTTTTCAGACTGTTTCCACATTCCATCCCCATGTCAGTGCCTCGCTCTTCTCTGCTACCCAGATTCAAAACCCAAGATACTCTTTTATTTTCTCTTCTGTTTACCATTAATGTTCAGTTTGCCACTGATCCTACTGACTTTTTTTGGAAATAATTTCTGGAATTGTCTCTTTCTATTTCCACAGCTACCAGGATTACCTCAATCCTCTTTTTCTGCAACCACCTATTGCTTCCATTTAATCACATTGAGCAGTTGTTTAAATGACACGCAAAAATCGCAATACATTTGAATACAGGAGCTCACATTTCCTTGTGTGCTCCCATACTGCTTCATAAATACCTAGAAAATGAAACATTTAACCTCTGATATTTGGTGAAAAAAATCCCTAGAGTTTGGTTCATTTCTGCCCTCAGTCCAAAGTAGTAGGTGGGGAAGAGTTACATATTAAAGCAATGGTTCTCAAATCCAGCATGGTTTTAGTCACTGGTGGCTAGAGGTGCTTCTTCAGAATGTGGGTTCTTGGGCTCTACCCAAAGTACTGTTACATTGGGTCTGGGACGGGGGTCATAAATCTGTATTTCTAACAAGCACTCTAGTGATCTGGTTATTCTGATTTAGGTGTTGCCGTACCATATTTTAGAAAACAATGTTAGATTTTTTAGCTCTGTCCATTTCATCTTGGCTACTCAAGATATGAACAGCTGGCACAGAATTTTTGATTCATTTCTGGAAGAATTATCTTAATGATAATCTTCTGTTTGACATTTCTAATTCTGTTTTGCTGAATTTCCATAGACGAAGTCTCTGGTATCCATGACTATGCAGTTGGCCCACAGCACACTTAACTGCTGCTTGTTCTTACATATAATTCGCTATTTATAGGCAAAAACAATGTAGTGCATATTTGTTATTTCTTAATTCATTAGCTTTTTAAAAAATAGATTGTGCCAGTTGTTACTTAAGACAAAGTAAACAGTTTCTTGCTTTTGGATAGTCATTTTCACTCCTTACAAAGATTATTTGCAACACATTATGCAGTGCTAGAATTTCAACAGGCTATACAGAAATGTTGCTACTTCTTTTTATAAGATCTAAAAAAGAGAACTTTGATGGATAGTTTCCACTAACTACTAATTTTCGCTTTAAAAAAATAGAAAAACAGATGTTTACATTCATGGTAAAAGTTAATTTAAGTTTTTGTCCAGTCTCTATCATTCTGTTGAGACCACTACTTCCACATGTAATGTGACTTGCTACACAGATTCATAGATTTTAAAAAATAAATTACCTCATGACAGATGTTGGTAAGATCTGCTAAATACTCTTTAGTCTGATTACTATAACCACTTATGCAGAATTCAGACAAATGATTTTCAAAACAGAGGGTTGGTGTGGTTTTTTTGGTAAATTCAGTCACATTATCTCAACTAAATTCAATTTCTCTCGAGAATTAGTAGAGGCCCCTATTCTTCTCCAAATTTAAATGAAGCCACATCAGGAACAAAAGATGTGGAAACTCTGGAACACCCTATTACATATAGAATCCAATACCGGTCTAGTATGGAGACTAAGAGTGTGGCATTTGGAATCAGACTGATGTGGGTTCAATCCCCACTCATCTACTCACTAGCTGTGTGATCTTGGGCAAGTTACCTAACATCTCTAAACCCTATCAATGTCCTCATCTATAAAATGGGAACAATAACATTACCTAACTTGAAATGAGTTATTATATTTCATCAATTCCAAGTCCTGCATTTTTTCACATATTAACATCTTTGATACTTGAGAAGCATCTTACAATCAAGAAACAGTTATAATTTTTAAGGAGTGTTTCTTTCTTATTGGTACTACAATAATGGTGTGTCTTATAATCAGTGGCCTTGGATTTGATGAAATAAATTACCTGTAAAAATGTAAAACTGTGATGGCACATAATAAGAACTTGATAACTGCTAGCTGTTATTAATATTTATATGCACAGACAGAGAGGCACACCCATATAATAATCTACTTCTTATTTTTCTAGATGATGAAGTCTTTGAGGGGAGGAGTCACGTCTGACCCATCTTGATGTCAACCTGCTCCACCTTTGTATGTGTATACCAAAGTGACATGTACAGTGTATGCTGAATAAATACCTTTGAAAATATACTTAAATAAATAAAGAAAAAATGAGGAGAGTGCTCAGTTCCAGCTGAGAGTGGTATTTCACTGGGTTGGAAGTTTCAGATAGGTAAACAATCTCAGTGGAATCTAAATTTCATAAACAAAGCAGTGAACTTTTGAATATGAGTCATGATGTCTATAAATTGGCAAATAAATTAAGAAGGCATTTTAATGATTCTTTCAAGATTCAAGCTTTGAATGAAAATGAAGTGAAAGATGACTATGAAATAGCTGTAATTCTTCAATATAGTATAAAACAGCAAATATAATTAATAGCTAATTAGAGTAAGACTTGTAATGGTTATGATTATCCTGCCTTTCATTTGCTAATGATATTTCACATTTCAAAAACAATAAAACCATTTTGAGTGTTAAAACATTTGCGTTCTAAAGTGTTCTTTTTCTTGGGCTAAGGAAGCAATTTAACTCTGACAGAAATTGGTTTGAGAGGAGTATGCAATTTAAATTACTGACTCCAAAAAGTAATAGCTAGGTGTTTTCTAAGAGATCTGATACAAAAGAGAAAGGCCTGAGTGTTGAAAATAAAAACATATTTGGGGCCAAAAGTGTATATTCTAAAAGGCATTATTCTCTCAATCATGGAAAACCATTAATTGATCCCTGCTATGAACCAGACACTGGGCCAAGTGCAAGGGACACAAAGTGAATAAGACACAGCCACTGAGCTCATTGTTTACAATTTAACATTTAGACAACAAATTAAATACATTGTGAAAAAACTATGCCAAGGTAAACATCGGGTGTGATGAAAACATACAGTAGGATGTCTGTGGATAATGGTGGTGGGGTTGACTCATGAAAGTATTCCTGAAAGAGGTGATAAAGAAATGGATCACTCAAGAGTCAGCACAAGTTAGCCAGATGAAGACTAAAGAGGCATAAGGTTGCACCTCTCTTGTAGTATCTAAAGATACTCCCAATTCAAAGAACGTGTAACTCAAACTAGTTTCAGATATTTGATAGCGTAGGGAGAGTTATATCTTGGAGTGAAAGCTCTGAGTCTACAATATCTACGTGCATTTAAAATACATTTATTGAATACTTATTACATGCTATGGTCTATGTTCAGCACTGAAGATAAAGACATGAAAAGATATCACCAATCTCTGTTTTCAGCTGAATGGTAGACTAAACATTCAAAGAAAAATCTTTTGGCACAGCAAAACTACACAAGCACACACACAGTCCTTTTAAGGCATAATTGAGCTCTGGTTGTACAGTACAGGAATTCCTCAAATTCCAGAATAACAAGAAAATATGAACACATAGAGTTAAGTGGATCTGCATTTAGCTTTTGCTCTGGTGGCATCTGTTGGTCCCTGGTGGCTGAAGGCTGAGGTTTTTTTGCAAGAAGGACGGAAGACTGCTTGGGGTCTGAATAGACTGAGGGACTGACTTAGAGACCATGCCATATGGATCTGAGGTCTCCTAAGGGGGATACTCTCAGTTAGTGAACTAGAAAAATTGAGTCCTGCAAAGGGAGTCAGTGGGGAATGCATGCCTTTCTCACTTTTGAGTCTAAGTGAGAAGAAAGACAGAAAAAAAGGAAGGAAAAGAAAGAAAAAAAGAGAGGGACAGAAGGAGGAAGAAAAGAAAAAGGAAAGAGAGAGAAAGAGGAGCAAAAGAAGGAAAAAAGAGGAAATATAAAGAAGAAAGAAATAGAAAAGGAAAGAAGGAAGAAAGGAGTGGGGAAGAAGGGAATGCAGGGAGGGAGGGAAGGAAAGGAAAAAGCAAGGAAAAGGGAGAAATAAAAAGACACAGAAAGAAAAAAGAAAATCAGTCTTCTAAGGATACCAACCAGAAGCCTAACTTACCCTGAGTTAGGGACTGGAAATCACAGTATCTAGGAGGCTCCCTACAACCCAATCTGGAGCTACAGGTGGCCCTGTGTTAGAATTGCCCACAAGTGCCTGGTAGAAGTAAACACAAATCTCCTCTGAAGGAATGAGCTTTAAATTCAGGTCTCAAAGAATTCCCACAGATAAAATTCCAAGAAACAAGGAATCATCCAAAAAAACCAAAAAAATAACTAAATGGTGATTAAATAATCGACCTGAATGAGATGTTGCAGAAAAACAATCTTGCCTGTAAACGATGGAAATACTAGAATTATAAAACACAAAACGCAAAATAAATGCATTTAATATATTTAAAGAAATAAAAGTGGGATCTGAAAGCATGATGATAAAGCAAGAGATTATCAAAGAGAGCTCAGTGGATCAGGAGATTAAACATTGGTGGAGAAACTAATAGCGAATTACACGTTAAGAAGTCACCTGAACGTAGCGTGAAAGACAAAGAGATGAAAAATAGAAAAGACAGGTTACATGATATGAAGGGCAGAGTAAGAAGATCTTTTTGAAATTCTAGGGAAATTTAGTAGAGAAAAAGAGAATGAGGTGGCTGAGGAATCCAGAATCATCGAGACACATCTTCAGACTGAGGAAGCTCAACAAATTCTAAACAGAATAAATGAAAAGAAGCCTACATCTACACTTCTAGGAAATTGCAGAGTATCAAAGGCAGTAGATCTGCAAGAACGAATAGCAATAAAGTTAAATTTTTTAAAAAAGGAAAATACGTGGCTGACGCTAAACAAACATTGGGTATATAAAACAATAACAAAATGTCTGTGTGGGATTAAAAAATCAACGTAGGTCAAAACTGTATGGGAGTGGCATAAAAATAGACATATAGATCAATGGAACAGAATTGAGAGCCAAGAAATAAACCCACTCATATATGGTCAAACTAATACTTGACAAGGGGGCCAAAAAATGCAATGGGGAAAGGACGGTCTCTTCAACCAATAGTGATAGGAAAACTGGATGATCACATGCAAAAGAACAAAATTGGATCCCTGTAGTATATCACTCACAAAAATTAACTCTAAATGTATTAAAACCTTAAATGTAAGACCTGAAACTGTAGAACTACTGGAAGAAAACATAGGGAAAAAGCTCTTTGACACTGGTCTCGGCAAAGTATTTTTTGGATATCACACAGAGGTTGGAGGGTGGGTGAAATGGGTGAAGGGGGTCAGCTGTATGGTGATGGATGGTAACTAGACTTTTGGTGGTGATCACTTTGTAATGTAGACAGATGGTGAATTATAATGTTGTATACCTGAAGCTTATATAATGTTATATACCAATTTTACTTCAGTTAAAAAAAAAGTGCAAGTAAAATTAGAGTGGGACTACATCAAACTAAAATGTTTGTGCACAGCAAAATAAACAATCAGCCAAATGAAAGGCAACCTATGGACTGGGAGAAAATATTTGCAAACCATCAAAATATACAAAGGTATATTTGGATTAATATCCAAAACATATCCAAAACACACTAATATCCAAAATATATAAAAAGAATAGCAAAAAAAAATCTGATTAAAAAATGGGCAAAAGACTTGAACAGACAGTTTTCCAAAAAAGACATACAAATGGCCACGAAATGATGCTTGACATCGCTAACATACAGGGAAACGCAAATCAAAATCACAATGAGGTATCACTTCACATCTGTTAGAATGGGTGTTATAAAAAAAAGCCCAAACAAACAAGAAACAACAAGTTGTTGGCAAGGCTGTAGAGAAAAGAGAACCCTTGTGAACTGTTGGTGGGAATGTAAATTGGTATAGCCAATATGAAAAACACTGTAGAGGTTCCTCAAAAATTAAAAATAGAACTACCATACGATCTAGCACTTCCACTTCTGGGTGTATTTCCGCAGGAAGTGAAAACACCATCTCAGAGAGATAGCTGCACCCTCACGTTCATTGCAGCATCATTCACAATAGCGAAGACATGGAAACCACGTTAAGTGTCCATCAGATCAAGATGAGTCGTATACATATAATTCAATATTATTCATCCATAAAAAAGAAGGAAATGCTGCCTTTTGCAACAACATGGATGGATGTTGAGTGCATTATGCTAAACGAAATGTCAGACAGAGAAAGACAAACACTGTGTGATCTCACTTAGACGTGAAATCTAAAAAAGCCAAACTCTTAGAGACAGAGAGTAGAATGGTGGTTGTCAGGAGCTGAGGGGTGGAGAAAATGGGAAGATGTTGGTTAGAGGGTATAAATTCCCAGCTCTAGGATAAATATGATCTGGGGCTCTAATGCACAGCATGGTGACTACAGCAATCAATACTATATTACATACTTGACAGTTTTTATGAAAGTAGGTCTTAACTGTTATCACCACACACACACACACACAAATCATAATTATGTGAAGGGATGGAGATCTGGTACCCTATTGGTACCTTCTTATCTTATTGTAGTAATTGTTTTGCAATATATACTTTTATTTAATCATCATACTGTACACCTTAAACTTACATATATGTCAATAATATCTCAATAAAGTTGGGAAAAATAAATGTAGAACTAAAATTCTGAACAACAAAGGCATATGTATCAGGAAAAAGATAATAAGATTCAAAACATTCTCAGAATTTTGCATTGTTTGAGAGGAGGTTAAACATACTGATTACCTTTAAAATTGAATATACATGTTAAAATTTCTAGAATAACAACTAAAGAAATAGAAGTAAGATGTATAATTTCCTAGTGGGTAGAGGCAAAGTACATGGAGTGAGAGAAAGAGAAAAGAAAAGATCTTTAATAAATATAATGGAAAACAAGTAAATATTTAGAAGAAGCAACACGGATAAAAATAGAGTGGAACAGATTAATGCAAATATACCAAAAGGTGCTATCAGTAAACATGGATTAATCTTTCCAGTTAAAAAACAAAGACTGTCAGAGTGGATTCAAACAACAAACAATCAAATTTTATCCTTTTGCCAGTGATACACCTGAAACTTGATGGAAAAATCCTGACACTGGCAAAACTAACCAAAAGAAAGTTTATGCAGCAACATTGATTTAAAATAAAATGCATTACTAGAGAGAGAATGACTATATGTTAATAAACACTTCAGCTCACCAGGAATATATAAGTCTGACTTGTATGCATCTAGTATCACAACTTTAAAACATTTTTTAAAAGTTAGACATATCTACAAGGAGATATTACAAACATACTATCCTAACAGGGTATTTTAACACATAGCTCTCAATGACTAATTAAAGACAGACGAAAAGAGAAGAAAAGCTATAGAAGAACTGGTAGACACTAGCTTGTTGTAGTGGACACATACAGAACACTGAACTCAACTACTATTGAATACTTTTTAAAAAGCATATATGAAAAATTTGCAATTAACCAAATACTAGACGTAAAGGAAGTCTCAACAAACTTCAAAGAATTGGTAATAAAAAGACCAAATTCTTGGGCCATAATGCAATTAAGCTATAAATTAATAACCAAAAGATAACTTTAAAAGCTTTTATATTTGGATATATATAAAGTTAAATTTATTACTCATAGGTCAAAGAAGAAATCATACTGGAAATTACAAAATATAAGCAAATGACAATAAAATATTATACTTTAAAAATGGCAGGCTATAGCTGGAGTAACTGGGAGTAAATTGTAGCCTGAAATGCTTACATTAGAAAAGATAAAGTGGTGAAAATGCATGAGTTAAGCACGCAGCTTAAGAAGACAGAAAAAAGACAGCAGAATGTAGAAAGGAAGGTACAGTAAAGAAAAAGTCCCTCACAACTCACGGCAGTCTGGGAGGTGGGGACGACAGAGGTTCGGAAACAAGCACCAGACTGGAGCTCCTCAAGCAGAGGAACCATGGATTTTGCGGGTCATTGTACGTATCTTATGATTGTTTTTGTCGTTTTGAATTTTTTATTATAAAATTTACGTACACAAGAGTGTATACAATATGTTTGCTGTTTTAAAATTATGATACTAAAACAAAGACCCATATTCTTCAATCCAGCTTTAGGAAGCTACTTTAAGCCCCTCCCAATCACCTCCCTTTGTCTCCTATTTGACCATTGAGAGACAACCAATCTCTTGAATTTCATTTTACTCGTTTCCTCATTTTCCTTTGTACTTTTACCACAGGTATAGCAATCCTAAAAATTTATATTGTTTAGATCTGTCTATCTTTATACAAATAGAGTAATACTGCATGCTTTCTTCTGCAACTTGACTTTTTCTTCAATATTATGTTAACATTATTCCATGTTGATGTTTATAATCTATGCATTCATTTTTACTACTTTATGATTCATATAACACAATTTTGTTATATATTCTGCTGTCCATAGACTTTTGGGTTGTTTACAATTTTTTCTAACATGAAAATTACTGCTAAGAATTTTCTTATATACTCTGCACGTACACAAAAGTTTCTGTGAGGAGGTAGGCAAATGTTCAAATTATCTAAGTAATAGAAATTTTTTTCCAATGAGATTGTAACAATTTAAATTCCCACAGAAATAAGAATTCTTATTTTTTCATACTGTTACCAAAATTTGATATTTTCGGACTATTTAATTTTTTTCAATCTATGGTGTGTCAAATGGTAACACATTTTACCTAATTGCTAACAAAACTGAATGTCCTTTCTTGTTTTATTTATTTCAATTAGTTCATCGCATGTTCTGGATACCAATTCTTTGACAGTTCTCTCAATAGATGGCTCATTTTTCCATTCTTTTAATGCTAGGTTTTGATGAAAAGTCATTTACAGTGGTCAGATTTATCTCTCAGTTTTCATACGCGAAAATGGTCTCTGATTTTTTTTTTCTCCTAAAAGTTTCACTGCTTTGATTTGACTCATTGGGACTTTATTTCTGAGAATGATGTGAAGTAAGGATCCACGCTTTTCCTTACAGGTGACCAGTTGTTCTAACACCATTTAAAAATAGTCCATTATTCCTCCACTGATTTGCAAGACAAGTTCTGTTGTGTATCTGATTTCCACATAAATGTGGCTCCGTCTCTGGATTTTCTATTTCTTGTCCACTGTTCTATTTGTCTCTCTCTCATTCCAGCAGGGTCATCAGAGCTCTGTGACTGTTCTCTGTGCTTGTGCTAGAGAAGAATGGGGAAGGAATATGAGAGAACCTCTGGAGAAGGAAGAAGCAGTTGATCCTGGCTTTGAGAGAGGGGTAGTTCTGTGAGCAGAGGGTGGGGTGTGGAGGTGGGGGTAGTTTGGGAAGAGCAGGGCGGTTGGTGCAGGAAGCTGTACTAGGAGGAAAGGCTCAGAGGCATATTAGGAACAGTAAAAAATTAAAAGTGGCTATATTCTAAATTTTGTTGAGGGGAATACGAAATGAAAGTTTTAGCCAGAATGTGAAAGGGTATAAGAGTCAGGACTTTATCCTATAGGAGGAGTCTGAATGGTGATTTTTAATCATTTTTGAGTCAACATCATAGATGCTATCTCTATCAAAACACATACACACACATGCACACACACGCATTTGCATTCAATTTCAAGAAACTTACAAATCACCAGAAGCACATGCATGGATCTGTGGACAAAGGTAAGGACCTCTGTCATAGGCCATGACTTATTACTCCTAAAAAAGTAAGTGCAATCAGGTCCATCTTCTGCTCATACTTTTCCAATGGCTCTTTGCTCTCTTTAGGACAAAGTCCAAATTCCTTGACATGGCTTTCAACGCCTTCACCTCTCCAGTTTCTCATCTTGTCATTCCCCTGTCCCTTGTCTTTTCCTCATAACTTCCCCTCTACTGTCCTGCATTACTACATCTCCAGCCACACTCAGCAGCTGCCAGTTTCTGCGTCTACTGTGCTCTGCTTTGCCATTGCAAATGCCAGTTCTCCAGCTGAAGCTTTTCTCCACTCCACCCTACCCCAACTCCCCTCTACCTTCTCCTTCAAGCCCAGGCCTTTCTATCTTTCAGGTCACAGTTTAAGACCGGTTTACATGCTCCACCTGTGTACTTTCATAACATTCTCTAATTATCCCTATGGAAGCCTGGATGCTCCTGTTTGGGGATTATTTGATTGTAAGCTTCTCTAGTTCCTGCAGCATCTGCAGCCTACATTGCAATTATACATTGTTCTTTCTCAGTAAATAGTTGTTCTTTCATGAATATTCTTATGCAGAGAAATGGCAAATAACAAGACAGACCATTTCTTGAGTGCCTATTATATAGGTGCAAGGCACTAAACTATATTGTAAAATATATTATCTCTACTTCTCACAAGAATATTGCAAGGTAAGTATCATTATCCCTACTTTGCAGATGAGAAAACTCAGGAGGTTAGCTTTTACAAGGTCATACACCCAGGAAGTGCCAGAGCCAGCAATTCAAATTGAGTTTTGTCTGGTACAAAGCCATTTCTGCCGCAGAACCCTGCTCCCTCTGCGCTGTCAGATCTGTGCTTTGGAAAGATAACAGTGACAACTGACAATGTTTGGCAGCTGCCTGGGAGTAGAGAGTGAAAGAGACAGAGGGAACCTTGAGCCCATCATAATGGTCCTAGGGGGATTAGGGAAAACGACTCAGACTCATGACTATCTATTGAAAGCAAGGACCTAAATTCGAGTAAACGTGAGTATATGTTACAGCACTTTGCTAACCCTGAAGTGCCCCATAAATGCAAACTATTATCATTTGGGTTAGCAGCTTATTATCAACTTTATACTCAGGGTAGGAAAATTCAGGACACAATAAATGTCATCAATGTGAATGATACAGTTCCTTAGAAAAAATAAGAAATAAGCTGTTTATTTTTCCACCACGAAGAAAAAAGTGTTAGTTGCTTTTGAATTTGAAAAAGATAAGCCCTTTTCCTGCAAAGTTTCATATAAGATCATAAATATTCAGTGAGAGGGTAATTGATGCCATATGTTGGCACAAGTGGATCCCACCAGGGAAAGGACTGATTGTCTAATGAGTTGGCATCACTGAATCGTTGGTTTCTTAGAAGTTCTTCCTCTGAATCCCTTTAAAAGTATTCAGGCTGCCGCATTTCCAAGTTCATTTGAAAGCTGTTTCAAAGAACTAATAATTTTGTGCGCATTATAATAAAATGTTTTAAAATTCTTTAGTTTAATACATGTTAATAATTATCTTTAGTTAGAAAAGAGCCAGCTCAAAAATAACAGAGTAAAAAATAGTTTTATATATCCATTTGGTAAAATTGTAAGCTTCTAATTATGACATTCATTTACTTTTTCCTTCCTTCTTTCCTCCCTTCCTCCCTGCCTCCCTCTCTCTCTCCCTTTCTTCCTTCTTTCCTTTCTTTCTTCCGTCCTTCCTCTCTTCCCTCTCTCCTTCCTTTCTTCCTTTCTCCTTCACTTCCTCCCTCACTGCTCGTATTCAGGGAGGACCTCCTGAGCATCTGTTCAGTGACAGAGACAGTGCCAAGACCCAAAGGTGAGCACAAAGTTTCCTCTGCCTCAAGCCCGCAGTCAACTAGTGGTTATAAATACAGAAAAAAATAAAACGCAATGGACAAATACTAAATTAATGCTATAAAAGAGAGAGGGCTTTGCTTTGCAAAGTGCTTTTTACTCCAAAAGGAACATTCCTAGACCTTGTCCTTAACCTAGATTATTTGGATGTGTGGATTTGCGTGCCTTTCAAACTATTCTATGCTGTTCCCTCACACTAACATCCACCCCTTAAGTGTTCATAAGCCAGGAAGTGACTGACTCAGATTTTTGTTTTTGGGAAACAACTGGCACCTGTGATCAGAAGCCTGCAGGTGGGCAATTAGAAAGCATCTAGGTGAAAAATAATGAGAGTCTTAGTTAAAGCAGGGAGGGTGTCAGGAAGGGTGAGGAGGGAGACGCTGGGAGGAGAAATCACTAAGATGATGCCGGTAGTATACGGGTAGAACGAAGGGAGGATGTCGTGGCCCAACAACACTTTAAGGTCTCCAGTAGTAGTGGAGCTGTGGGCTGGTGGGGAAGGTGTGGGGCTGGACAAGCGCAAGGAGCATCAAATAAGATTGCAGCTGTAGGAAAAGGAAACACTTATAATCCCTTCCAGTGCATTCTAGCAAGATTGAATGTGCTGCAGCGAAGAGCTCCTTTCCTCCTCGCAGAAAGATGGCAACTACAATAAATACCCACGCGTTTTATCCTAGAAAACAATAAATATCACTGCTGTTGTTTTTAAAATACAGATCTTTTCAGCAACAATTTGTACAAAGCCGTTGTTGAATCATTTCTCCCTTTGCAGCAGAAAAGTTATTTTAGCATTTGTCATCATCTTAGAAGGAAGGGAATTTATCTGTTTTATTGGAGTAACAGCTGTCAGTTTGAATATACAAGGCATAGCACCTTGCCATACCCATTTTACTTGATAACATTTGCATTTAAAAAATGTAAGTGAAAATGATCTTTAACTTACATATCCATGATTACTTTACTTGATGGTAGCAAGCTAATAACACAAAGAAAGAAAGAGGAAAAAGTGAAATCTGAACATAAAAGCACCACTTTAAATGTCCTTAATTTTGACCTAGCTTAACTGTTGTTAGGCATTTAGGGCAAATTCCTGAAATCTCTATAATACTTAAGACAAGTAATGTGTGCATGTGTGTGTGTGTGTGTGCGCGCGCAGGTGTGCCTTGGGGATTTTCTTTGTTGCTTTTTTAGTAACTACTAGTTGGTAAAAAGTTTTGGCTAATTGACGTTTATAAGTGTTGGCTTTGTCTATATAGAATAACCAATATGGTGTGTGAACAGTTGGATTGAATGCCATTAATTTAGACTTTCACATTAGTATAAGCTGATATATATATATACATATATATATACACACTATATATGTGTGTGTGTGTGTATATATATAAACTTAATACATATATAAGCTGATATATATATATATATACTATATATGTGTGTGTGTGTGTATATATATATATAAACTTAATACATATATTAAGTTTTTGCCTATCTATGCCTTGATCTAAACTTGAACTAAAAATCCAACGTGTGCCGACTAGCTCTGCCCAGGTCAGTGAACCAGAGGGCAGATGGCTCACAGTATAGCTGGAGTCTCTTTTCCACTTGTAGTCATAATGGAAAGATTATGAACTTTGGAATCAAACAGATCCAGATTTGAATTCTGGCTCCACCCTTAACTGGCCACATGCTATTGAACAAGTTCCATTCATTTTCTCTGAGGCTCAATTTACCATTTAAAAAGCCCAATTAGACTGTGTTCTAGTCTTATCTTTAACAACCCACTTCTGCCAAGCAGACTTCCCTGACCCCTCAGTAAAACAAGATTAGTTGTCTGTCGACTGTGGTTTCCTATAGTCTTGTGTACATATTTCTACAATCCACTTTGACAAAACCATACTATAATTACTTATGCAACAAATATTTAGTGAGATTCTAACTTTGGACCAAACATTGTGTTTCCTGTTAAAACAGAGATCAAAGAGACATAGTTCCATATTCTAGTGTCTTTCTTCTTCAACCCTATTTCCCTAGAATAAAGTAGGCATTCAACACATACGTGTGGCATGAATAACTACCATAGGTTTGGTAAGTGCAGTTGCAGAGCTGGAGGCACAGAGGAGAGTTCAATAACTGGGCCAGTGAGTGAAGAACAGAGGCTGTGGGAGGAGGCGACAACTGCATAGGAGGCAGAGGAAACAGCATGAGCTCAGAGGCAAGAAAATGTCTCATGTTTGAGGAATACTTTGTGTGAGAGCAGAAGTAAGCAACTGGAGAAGTAGGCTGTAGCCAGACAACGGAAGGCCTCAAACTAGCATCGCATGCTCTGTTGCATGGTCTTTTCCTGTAAGTAGAGACGAGACAGGGGACAGCCTTAACCTAAGCTGTGGCCTGGTCATATTTACATTTGGCTATATCACTGCTGGTTGTGTGAAGAATAAATTGGGGGAAAAAAAGTAGGTTTAAGACATTAACAATAAGGAAACTGTTCTGTTAGTCCACTAAGAGATGATTAGAGCCTGACAAAGTTTCTGTTCACAGGGTGGAGAGGGGGGATTAGATTTAAGAAATACTTAGCTGGTAAAATTGACAGAACTTGGCCACTGATTTGATGCAGAATGGGAGTAAGCAGGGAAAGTAAAGGATGGCAGCGTCCTGGCAGTGGGACTGAATGGATAGTCACCAACAGAGACAGAGAATATAGGACAGGAGACAGATTTCAAGGGGGGAAATTAGACTTATTCAGTGTGAATATTCAAGTAAATCCAGAAGCACATATAAACCTAAAGACAGAGAGGGCTGAGCTGGCAAAATAGATGTGTCAGTCTTCAGTGCAGTAGCTGAGAACATGAGAACGGATGAATGTGATCACCTAGAGAGAATGGGAAGACCAAGAAGCTCTCCCCGCCTCTCGCCTGATCCTGATGCTCTTCGTGTACAAGTCACAAATGAAACTTTATTGCCTCGTCTAATGGATGAACAAGTTTTTGCCTTACTTGGCCTCTCTATTCCATTTGACAAGGTCATCACTCCCTCCTTAGAACTCTCCACTCTCCTGGTTTCCGTGGCTGTTCTTCTAAAGAGAATTCTGACTTCTGTCTGCTAGCTCCCCAATGCCCTGCCCTGCTGGCCTTGAGAATTCGAACTTCTCTGCAGGCCGGGGGCAGTGCTTCACTGGCAATGACAGAAACAGCCATCATTAACTTTAACGAGTAAATTCATGTGGTATATTACAAGCTTTTATGTAGTCAGTTCTTAATTATTTAGAACAAAGAAAGAGAACCTTTATTCCTATTAAAGTCCCCTGACACAGAGAAAAGAGACAATTGAGAGCCATGGGAGTTAAATTCAACATAATTAACCTTTGTTGCCACCTCAAAAAAAGAGAACAAACCTTTAATTCATCTGCTTAAAATTTAAAGAAAACAGAAAACTTAACTCTCTAGGCAATAAATACCACACACACACACACACACACACACATATATACATACATGCCAGAATGAAAAATCCACAGCAAGGCCACACTGTTCCCAGGAAATCAAGAAGCAATAAAAAGGTTGTAAAGAGAGAGAATATTGGTATTTCCTCTAATCTCTGGTCAAGATTTAAATCATTTATTGCTGTTTTGGGTTCATTGCAGAAACAGCAAACACTCCCTTTGGATAGAAATGATAAATATCTCTAGAATTTGTTAAAAGTTAATTTTTATATAAATTTTGGGAGAATAGCTATCTGCAAAAGATTTTCTCTCTTTTTATATCACTGTTAACTTAAAAGAAAACTTCCTTTCCGTAAAGTGGGACTATCATTTCTCATTTTATAGAAAAAAGTCAACCTGTTGATGTTCCCTGTGGTATTGCAGCTCGTAACAATTGCCACAGTTTGTTGAAGATTTTACATTTTGCCACGTCCATACTCACACTTTATACATATTATGTTATTTAATCCATAATAATGAAGAAGAATTACCACACGGTCAGTAGATGACAAAAGCAAGGAGCAGGTAGGACGATTCTGCAAGGCAGATGTTATCTCCTAAACAGGGGAGAGACTGAGATGGAGAACCTTCCCATATCTGCTCAAATTCAAATCTGCCTGATGCTAAAGCCCTGGTGTTTTCTGCTACCCCGGCCATTGCATTCTGACTGCTCTTCCTCTAGTGGAATTTTGGCGCTGACCTTTGAAGTTAAATAAATACTAGCTAGTAGGCAAAAAGTGTGAGCTCACATTAGTCATATCTCCTGCTTCTCTCCTTCCCCATCATTGCTCAGCACCTGAGGAACTCTTCTTTTTCCCTGAAGTCTAGTTGAAGGTCTCTTAAACTTCTACCACGGTACGTCTAACAATGGAATACAGCAAACGTGATTGGTTATCTTTGAAATTCAGATGAATTTGCATTTGATTCCATAAGATATTCATGTTTCTCTCTTAGGCATCTTTTTAAATTAATGGCCATCCTAGAAAAATGTACCACATGTATCTTGGTTTTCTATACATCTATCCTCTAAATTTCTAGAGAAACTAGAGTGTAATTTCTCATAGAATATATTGCTCTACTCTGGAGAAATAATCCTTCATCAATTCCCCAAAAGGCTGATTTCATTCCACAAGTGAGTCCAAACTGCTGCATTGGTAGAATGCTCTCTCCAGTTTGGAACCACTTCACATACTAAGGAGGGAGTCAAGGAAATAATAACATTAAAACATGCAAGAATCAGTTAACAGCTATTATGAGAACTAGCGAAGAGAAGAGATAGCAGATACTGACTCATCTTAATCAACGTACATTTTTACTTTGGATCTCATTTAATTTGCTCACTTTATAATTTACTTGAGCATTGGAGATTTACGTTTATCATCGTGTCTTACGGGTCATTTTCCAACGGAACTACCGTAACACAGTCAGATTTGGTGATTCGCCTCTGGTGAATCCTCTTCCAGCTCCATTTTCTCTCTCTTTTTATTTTTTTTAAATTACTTTTTATTTTTGTAGAAGCATTATATCAGTTCTTTGCCCTCACCTTTGCATCCCACAATCCCTCTTCTAGAGGCAGTTGTTTTCGGTTTTTTGAGCTATTAATTTTTTGTATTTTCTTCTTCATTTTGAGAGAATACACATGTATTTCTACCTCTTGTTTTACCAGTTGTAGATACTGCCTATTTATTTCATATTATGGCAGTTGAAAAATCAAATCACTTCTCACTACCACAGCCACTTTCTTTTTCTTCATCTTCCCAATATACTTATATCTAATTTTTTTGTTAAATCAGTAGTTAATGCTGATATTAATAATGTTTATTTGCACACTGTGTTTTTACTCCTAAGTTTTTTTCTGAAGTTGCTTCATTTTTTATTTGCTTGGTTTTCTATGTACCTATTCTTAATTTTTTCAAATGTTCAAACAGCTTTGTCAAATGACCAACAGTTATATTTCCAAATGCTAAAGCCATCAGAAAAATTGCTGGATCCACATTTTATTCTGGAGGAACTCACTCCTCCGCCTGTGCAGCCAGCTCCAGTCTGGGCAGATTGTTCTCTCAGTGTGATGCACATTTGCCTTCCCTGGATATTCACTTGATACTCCCCTACACTACTCCTGGATTCTATACCTTCTTGTCTTTGGTTTACTCCCACATCCTCTAGTAGAAACCTGGGAGTCACCTGTGACTCATTTTGCTCCTTCCCCCAAAATCAAGATATCAAACATATGACCAAATCCAGCAAATTTTGCCTCCCCAAAGCCTCTCCAATCTGTGCCCTTTGTTCCATCCTCAGGGTCACTACCCTGGGCCAGGCCATCATCACCTCTCACAGATTTCTACAAGCATTACCTAACTGGTGTCCTTGTCTTTGGGTTTACTCTTTTATGTCTATTCTTAGTGCAGCTAAAACTATCTTCCTAAAATACGTATCTGATCTTGCTGCTACTGGATAAACCCTTAAGCAAATTTCCATAGATTATAGATAAAATTCAAATTCCCTATCTTAGCATAGAAGGCTTTTATATTTTCTCCAGCTGCGTTTCTCCCATTGTCTCTCTTGCAGTATGTATTTAAGCAATATTTAACTTCTTTCAGTTTCTGCAATATGCCTCATTTGCGCTTTCTCTGGAAACACTGCTCGCTCCTCTTCTAGTGAACACTTACTCATCCTTAAGTCTTAGTTGCAAGGGCATTCCTCAGAAAGGATGCTCCAGTGAATGTTTCCAAAACGCTGAGTGCTTCCCCACCCATCATAATAGACAACATACTTGACACAATTCTTATTTAAATGTCTGTCTTTTCTTCTAAGGAGTATTAAGTCTGTTCAATTGCTATTTTCCCAGAGACTAGTAAAGTATCTAGCCTATAGTAGATACTCAATTAGTTTTTCCTGAAAAAATTAATGAATATTCATATTAGCTTGCAAATTCAATTTACTAAGGAGCTAAACAGGTATCTTCAATGGTAGGGGACAGCCTGGGTGGCATCTGTGGCAAACTAGATCTGTTCCATCAAAACAGTCCAGTGATGTTCAGGTTTCTTTTTTTTTTTTTTTTTAAGATTTTATTTTTTCCTTTTTCTCCCCAAAGCCCCCCAGTACATAGTTGTATATTTCTCATTGTGGGTTCTTCTAGTTGTGGTATGTGGGACGCTGCCTCAGCGTGGTCTGACGAGCAGTGCCATGTCCGCGCCCAGGATACGAACCAATGAAACACTGGGCCGCCTGCAGCGGAGCGCGCGAACTTAACCACTCGGCCACGGGGCCAGCCCCCAGGTTTCTTTTTTTTTTTGAGAGAGAGGCCAGATATCTGGACTTTCATGTAAAATCTGATTATTTTATAAGTTGGCTACTAATTCATTAAAAAAAAATAGGCAGACCACACAAAACACGAGCTTGTTTCCAATCTCCGGATGAAAGACAGAATTGTATGGCGTGTCCTGATGTGAGGAGGCTCAGTTTCAGATCTCTCACTATCTTTTGGTGTCTTTATAAGGATGCTTGACTGATATCTCATATTTTGCATCTAAAACAGAATTCATCATGTTTCTGTACACACTAGGCCCTTCCAATATATATATATTTTTAAATTTTTTTTTAAGTTTTTTCCTTTTTCTCCCCAAAGTCCCCTGGTACATAGTTGTATATTCTTAGTTGTGGGTCCTTTTAGTTGTGGCATGTGGGACGCCACCTCAGCGTGGCTTGATGATGGGTACCATGTCTGTGCCCAGGATTCGAACCGACGAACACTGGGCTGCCTGCAGCAGAGCACACGAACTTAACCACTCGGCCAAGGGGCCGGCCCCCCAATATATTTTTAATAGTATCATTTCCCAGTTCTCTAGGATGAAAATCTTATCATCCTTGATTCCTCCTTCTTGTTCATCCTCAAGTCTAGTCAAATGTTAAATTCTAGAAGGTCTTCCCTCAGATTAGTAAAGTGAAAAGAACAGGGGATTTGGAGTAATATAGACCTAAACTGCTATTTTAATTGTGCCGTTTTCTAGCTGTATAACGTTTAGTAAATTCTTTAACTTTACTGTGCTTCAGTGTCCTTGTACTTAAAACCAGGATAACAAAACCTATTTGTCAGAGTTATTCTGGGGACAAAGGAGCTACTGCGTATGAAGTGCCTACCACACAGTAGGTGCTCAATAAATATTTGTTGCATTTACTGCCTTCTCCCCTTAGCTCTTTCACCTGTCTTCTTCTTCTCAGTTTCTGCTGCTAACACTGGTCAGGCATGTAAGCTAATAAGACTTTAGACGACCTTGGGTCTGGCATCTATTTCTTGATGACCCATCACTTCAAGAAGAAACTTTACAAAATATAGCTAATTTATACATTTAAGGCCAATTCCTTTTGTAAATTATATCCTTCTGTAACTCTAAGCTCCGTGCACCCCTTTCTTCCACCCTCTCAGCTCATTGAGAGATTGCCACTTCCTACCCTTACAGCTCACCAATGCCAGCATTCCTTTAACACATTGTGACCACTATCATTTGAACCAAATTTCAACATCCATCACGTTCCTCAAGTCTTACTAACCATCATCATCTGTACCCATATTTTCTTCCTTCTCTCTTATTAGAATGGATGAAGTATGCTGTTCCTCTCAAAGGTGACCCCTTCACACACTCTGTGGATCCCATGAACATTTGCCTTCAGGACTTTGCTCCTAAGATTATCCCATCGATTTCATTCTTTAGTCTCTCCTCCTTCCTTCTAATTTATTCTCATTATTGTGCAAATGTACTTTAATGCCATTGATAATAAAAAACAAATTAAAAAAACCCTTATCTTGACTTCAAACTTCTGTCTAGCTTGTCTCATTTTGCTGCTTTCCCTCACAGCAAAACCTCTGAAGAGAGCTGTATATATCTGCCTCTGTCTCTTCAATCCACTTCACTGAGTCTTCCCTCTACCACTCTTATCAAAGTCACCAATTATTTCCATGCTAGCAAATACAATGGTCTCTCCTTTGTCATCGAAGTCAACCTCTTACTTTACCATTCTCTCTTCTTAAAACACCTTCTGTTCTTTTCTTAGCGTCCATGACAACACATGGTTTCTTCCTATATCCATCGCAACTCTTTTTTTCCTTGTTGTCTTCTTTTCTCAATAGCAATTCTTTCTAAACCTCTTTTCAACCTCTTTTCTGTTGCTAATCTCTTATATCCCAAATCCATTCCATTAGCAAATCCTATGAACTTTATCTAAAACACATAGTCTGCCATGCTTCCTTTCTTCACTAATATCAATCTAGTTGAAGCCACCAACCTTTCACCTGAAAAACTACTGCAGCCTCTAATCTCCTTGCCTCCATTCTTGACTTGTCACAATGTACTCCCACACTGCAGCCAGAGTGTTATTTAAAAAAATATAGGTTATTTCATATCACCTATTTCCTTAAAATCCTTCAGTGGCCCCTCGTCTCACTTAGAATAAAATATTAAGGCCTTCCCTGGCTTACTCGAACTTCCTGGTTTAGCCTCACTATCTACCTACATTTCCTATTGCATCTTTTACACTCCTCACGCCCCAACTACACACCTGCTTTCTTTCTGTTCTTCGAATGCACCATACTCATTCTTCCCCCAAAGGTTTCCCTCTGTCTGGACTGCTCTTTCTCAAATCTGCATGGTTGACTCCTCCTTGTCAAACCAAACTCAGCAAAAAACGTCACTCCTTAGAGAAGCATTTACTGTCCTCTCAACCTAAAGTAGTTTCCCAGCTGTTCCCCTGCTGTATTTTCATCATGGCACTTGTCATTACCTAAGGTTTTCTTTTAAAAATTACTTAAATTCTCTTTTTGTAGCAATGTAGATTTTGCGAGGATAGGAACTTGTTGGTCTTGCTCAATAATGTACCTCCAGCTCCTACAACAGTTGTCTGCACATAACTGGTACTCAGGAAATGTTTGCTGAATGAATGCACAAATCAATGGATATATTTTACCTAGAATTTGTTTTTTTGATATCATTTCCCAAAAGTTGGCAGAAAAATCAGCAAATAGGTTTTCAAAAATCTCATTGAAATGATCTCAATGAAATTTGATATTCGAGTAAATGTTAGCAATAAACGGTGGGATGAGTAAGTCGTCAATTGGAAGATAAAACAGATCACAAAACGACTGGGGTACTACAGAAGTCCCAGTTGATCACTGACACACAAAATCAAGAGTTGTTGACGGGGCGCTGGCCCCGTGGCCGAGTGGTTAAGTTCGCGCGCTCCGCTGCAGGCGGCCCAGTGTTTCGTTGGTTCGAATCCTGGGCGCGGACATGGCACTGCTCATCAAACCACGCTGAGGCAGCGTCCCACATGCCACAACTAAAAGGACCCACAACGAAGAATATACAACTATGTACCGGGGGGCTTTGGGGAGAAAAAGGAAAAAATAAAATCTTTAGAAAAAAAAAAAAAAAAAAGAGTTGTTGACGGTAGAAACTTTTGAAACAATAAGGCATTTTAAATAAAAATAGAAATCTGAGTAACGAAAAATTACCTAAATTTTCCACATATAAACTATGTTTTTTACAAATTTATCCTTCATCTCACTTTCCCTTGGGCCCCCAGAGAGTCTACCTACATTATTTATCAATTGAAAAAAATAACTACACGTTTGAATGCCAAAATAATTGCAATAAAAGAACAGATTTGGAGAAAGATGCTTCAGGCAAGACATTAAAGGGAATCAAATTTTGATTATTTATGCATCACCCATGTGCCAACTTTATTCTGGCCATGGTTTTATTATATTCAGATAAATTCTATACCTTTGGCACTGCAGGACAAAATAATGCACCCTGAATATCTATGAGGGAGTAAGAGAGTTGAAAAAGGTCATTTTTTTTCACCTTTATTTAAACCCAGGATCTTAGGAGAGACCTCTATAGATAGATATATGTGGGGCTCCTTATGTAAAATGCCAAGGTTATGGGCAATTGCATTTTTGCAGAACAAACACTTCAGGAATAATCTGTTATTGTGAAATTTAAAAAATAAGGCAACGTTATTAAACAAGTGGTACTTTCTGTGTTCTACATTTGCAAATTTAGGCCATGTTTAATCTAGAGCAGAGCTTGCCATATTTCTTAATCATGACAATTGTTTAATCAGCAACTATAGTGATACAAGAAAGATTCTTTTTGAGTAGAAGAAAAAATAATCAAAGATCACTCAAGTTTTGATACACTAAAATCACAATCATGAATGAGCATTTCAGAATTTGTCATCTTAAAATATTTCTCCTATGGCTCCTTTGATCTCATTAGACCTCTCACAAAATAAGCAAGTGTCCTTGATTTCAAACAAACTTTGTTTAAAGGTCGAAGGAAAACATGGCCTCAGGCTTCTAAATCCTAAGTAGCAAATATCAGTGAATAAAAAAAAATCAATACAATTTAAGATATATGAAATGTGGAATATCGGAGGGCACTGTTTTCTTTTTTGCTTGTCCAGCACCCATTCTCCTTTTCCCATTTGTATCTTGACCTTGCTTTTACAGGCATACCTCATTGTATATCATTTGAGGAGTCAAATGGAATCTGGATCTTGAGCAGCATCATGATTACCTGGGGGTGTCTGGACATTGCACCCCTCACAAGGGCAGCAGTGTGTGGCCCATACTGTCACTGTGCTGTGAATTCTGTGCAGCAATCCAGAGCTCTCTTGTTTCCTACCCTTTTCCCATTGAAAGTTCTTCAGGTTCCTATTAATTTTATGAACCACAGATATATTTCTAATAAATGTTTTTCTTTACCTAAAATGGTCAGTTGGTCTTTGTGGCCTACAATAAAAAAAATTGACATAATGGTAAATCCATATTAAATAGTAACTCTCTAGCCATTTGTTTACCACTTAAATTCTTTTCGTTATTGTAGTGCTGTATTTGTCTAAATTTATATTAATGAAGCAAATAAACTTTATTAAACATATGCCCTTTCTCATAAAAATAAACGATTTCTGGCTGGCCCTGTGTCACAGTGGTTGGGTTCATGCTCTGCTTCACTGGCCCAGGGTTTGCGGGTTCGGATCCCGGGCACGGACCTAGCATGGCTTATCAAGCTACTCTGTGGCGGCATCCCGCATAAAGTAAATGAAGATTGGCACAGATGTTAGCTCAGCAACAATCTTCCTCACACACAAAAAATAAATAAACCATTTCTCTTAACTCAGGAGTTTAGATCATTTTGCTGTTTTCATAGTGCTTTCATATGCTTTATATTTTTGATTCTCATTGCAATCTGAAGAGATGTTGAGGAACATATTTATTAGAATCTGCTACAGATGAAGAAGCTAAGGTTCCAAGGGGTTAAATAATATGTCTGAAGTCACATGATTAATTAGCGTCATAACTCGTGTTAAACCAAGGTCCTTTCTCTCCATTACTCTTTACATTGTACTGTAGTAGTTCTGTGATAATAGCCAGTAACTACAATCACTACTCTCAGAACGCTTCCTTTTGTTACCACTTTTCTCTATTTAAAAAGAATCTCAAAGCCATGCTGTGGTGGCATCCCATATAAAAAACAGAGGAAGATGGGCACAGATGTTAGCTCAGGGCCAGTCTTCCTCATAAAAAAATAAAAAATAAAAAAATAAAAAGAATCTCGAATGAGGGAATCAGAAAAGATTAAGTTTGACAGGAACGTTAGAGAACTTATTTTCCCCTCCATCCCCATAGATGTAAAAGTATGTTCCTTGATACCGCTCCTTGACTGTTTCTAGAGTCAGAGAGTATATTCCTTAATCTAAGAAAATATTATGTGCCAGCTCTAATTTATATGGATAAAGTCTCAGAGTTTGAGAGCAAGGAAAAAGTGCAGAGTGCACTGTATCAGGTAGTGGATTATGGAGGAGCCACAAAACTCATCTGATTCTATATGTCTTATGCAGATGTATTCCAACTTTTCCTGTCCTTCCTCACGTCTGGCCACTGTCAAAGGTCTTACTCTTTGTAAAATAATAGACCCCCTATCAGAGGGTGCTATTGATGTTGATGTTTTACAGCAATGATAAAGTGTTAAGGAAATACCTTAAAACTGGCTAACATAACTAAATGGCACTAGAAATCTTCTAGAGATATAACTAAGCCTAAAATATTGCTGGGGGGAGTAAGTGGCAGAGGTGGTGCGTGTTGTTATTTTGTATAAGATAGTGGGATAAAGCTTGTCTGGTAAGGTGATGTTTGAGCAGAGACATGAAGGAAATGAGGGAGCAGGCCATGTGGGAGAGCAACACTGACAGAGCAAGAGCAGGGGCCAGGCCTCTGAGCAGAGAGCGTGCTTGGCTCGCACGTGCAGGCTCAGTGCGAACAGGTCCAACACGGCTGTCATAGTCCATTTGCTGGTCATTAACTTGGAGCTCTATTTTACCTGCTGGCTGCTGGCACAATTCAGGTGCATTTTTGCTGCTCATTTATTTTCTGAAGAGTCAATGAGGATTTCTGCTATTTCATGGGCCAGTGACTGGAGCCAGGCCATGATAAAATTTTTGCCGGTCTAAAACATCCCTCTTTGATAAATTCCTGACTGCTCCATATTGGATGATCAATGTTTCAGCTCTACAGCCCTGCATGAGTGGCCCACATGGAGGCGCGACCACCATGCCACTGTTTTCTGAAGCCCTTGTCTCACACCTGGCTTCCCTTGGTCTGTTTTCTTCCCGGAAGAAGTGACTATAGATATGGAGGCTATTTTTTCTGTCATCTCTCAATTTACCAACAATATTCTACTCTGGATGTAATTTTGTTGAGAATTCACTTTCGTTTTTACTGTATACCCTTGTGAAATTTCAACAATTGCTTAATTAAAAACAGAATACTGGAGGAAGTTGGGTATTGGAGCTCAGTTTCATGTGTACTATGGACTTCAAAGCCCCAAACTGATGGATTTGTGTTGAGAAAACAATTACACAATCTGTTATAGAAGAGAAACATTTGATAGTAATTTGTTTTCATTTCAAAAAGTGTTATATCCTATGTTTAAAACGTGGCTTATGGTATAGCCATACAAAGGAATATTATTTGGCAATGATAAAGGATGATGTACTAATACGTGCTATCACATGGCTACACCCTGAAAATATCATGCTTAGTGAAATAAGCCAGTCACAAAAGGCCCTATGTTTTACACTTCCACTTATATGAAATGTCCATAAGAGGCAAATTCATGGAGAAAGATGTTGCCAGAGGTGAGGGGAAGCAGAGAACCTGGAGTGGCTGCTATAGGTGTAGTGTTTTTTTTAGGGAGTGATTAAAATTTTCTGGAATCAGACAGTGGTGTAATTCTGCGAATATAATAAAAGCACTGAATTGTACACTTTGTGAGGGTGAATTTGCTGGTCAGTGAACTTAATAAATCTGCTATTTAAAACAAAAAGAGTATAGGTTTACTGCCTATCTTTTCTTGTGAGGGAAGACCATTTATTCTGTGTTTATGAGTGTGTTCCACAATTGGCTGTTAAAGTATTCTTTGTACAATAAAATAACAAAAATCTTATATGAGACTTTTTAAATGTTTATTTAGGGAAAAAAAGAGAATTTCAGTTCCCACATTTTGCTGGATTTTGAAATCCAGAAGTGTGGGAACTACTAATCTGGGTCATACTGAGGCAAAATCAGAGCCCAAATGGAGACATCATCAACATGCCTCCAGAAAATGAACAAGTTTTAAGAATATATTGCTTAATATTCAAATTCAAATTATTTAATATTCAAATTCAAATTACTTAATATTCAGATTACTATTTGCTTCTATGGTTTTCCTGCTATTTAAAAATATCCCTACAACTTCCCTACATCTCACTCATTTTGTGTCCCTCTGAGTGTTTTATGGCACTCTGATATGAAGCTAGAACCTCACCTTTCTTATATATACATCAGTTCCTTTGAAGTCTCTACAAGTGAAACGCTCATGACCGTAAATCTCAAACACCTAGGAAGATTGGAAATATCCAGAATTACCTTTAAAGGGCTACACAGTAAGGGTTATATCCTTTTCTTCTGCTCATTATGAGCAAATAGATTTGTCTAAGCTATAGAACCTAGATCAAAATCAGCTGAGATGTCATACTTCTCTCACTCATGGAGTCTTTTAGCTTCATGAGCACAATGAGACTTCCCAGTTTTACCCCTGTACTCAAAGCTGCCTTGCCTGCCAGGGGAAACACAAGTAACCTCTAAGCAAGTTCTTGTGATGAGTTTGTACTATCATTTTTTTTTTTTTTTTAAAGATTTTATTTTTTCCTTTTTCTCCCCAAAGCCCCCCGGTACATAGTTGTGTATTCTTCGTTGTGGGTTCTTCCAGTTGTCGCATGTGGGACGCTGCCTCAGCGTGGTCTGATGAGCAGTGCCATGTCCGCACCCAGGATTCGAACCAATGAAACACTGGGCCGCCTGCAGCGGAGTGCGCGAACTTAACCACTCGGCCACGGGGCCAGCCCCTATCATTTTTCTTTTTAAAGTTAAATATTTGTTTCTCAGAATTTTCTTTTTCCTTTTTCTCTAAGACATATTATCTTGTGTCTGGGTTCTATTCTCACTTCTAGGAGGGTGACTCAAATCCATCTCCAACTCTGACCTCTCTCCTGAGTTCCATTATATCTCATTTATTCCTCTGTTTGAAACTTCCATTTGGATAAATATTTTTATTTGATACATCAATGTCTAAAACCAAGCTAATAACTAGAATGCATCCAGAGGAAAGTAACCAAAATGGTCAAGCATCTAGAAATTATGTACTTGAAAAATGGTCAAAGAAACTTAGAAACTTGTCTTGGAAAAAAGAATTCCAAGGCAAAGTATATGAACTCCTTTAAAATCTTTCAAGGATCAAGGCATTAATGCCAGAAGCATAGTTCCTTGCCCAGAGAAGGCATGCCTTAATAATCTTTGTATCACCCTTAATGTCTAGCCAAGTTTTGGATTGCTAGCTAGGTGGATGGATATAGGCAAACTTCATCAACATATTGCAGAACTTTCTAATAACCAGAACTTTCCAATAATATAGTGGCCTGCTTTTTAAATTAGTGATTTCTTCCATTAATATAAATGTTCATCAAGAGGTCAGATAACTGCTGCAAGAGAAATAATAAGCAGACACTTCTGTATTGGGTGAAAAGTTGAAGTAGTTGTTAGCTACAGGTTCCTGAAGAGCAATGGTCCCTGACAACACTCATGGGACACAAAGAAAAACTTCTGTTCACTTATGCACTGAGCTTTTGACTTGTTATTGTAGCATAACCTATTCTATCCTAACTAATAAAAAGTCTTTGGTAATAATTTTGTATAGGAATCTAACATCCCATGTGGATTATATGAGACTTATATGAGAAAAAGTTAACTTTTCCAGCCGAGAATTGTTTATTTAGTAATGACTGAAGGCTAAATAAAATAATCTTCAAGGTTTCATCTACTCAAAAATGATACAACACTGGGATTCTCTGAGTCAAGGAAATTCTCTGGGGAAGCAGTGGTATTATCACAAATGTGCTGGTGTAGTTGTTTGGGTCAAAACTTATCGTCAATTCTGGGCAGGGGATTATTTTCCTAGAACCTGTCTTCGAAGATTTCAGATAGAGAAGACGTCATGCCACCACATTATTTTTCGAGAGTCAATACCCAGAACTATCTTGAGATGTTATAAAATCTTAATTTTGTTTTACTCAAGGTAATTAAACATGGAAATTTTCCTTTATCTGTGATTGGAGAATGATGAATACCAATTACTGAATATTTTCCTATTCCAGGTATTCCACATGCATGATCTCACACAATACTCTGTGTACTTTATCTATCTATCCATCTATCTATCATCTATCTAACTACAGGAAAGGTACTATAATTTTCCCGGTTTTGTTAATGAAGTAACTGAGGCTTCTTGAAAATAAAATACCTTCTCAACCAAAGAGCAGGGCTAGGATCTAATCTCCAGTTTGTCTGGATCGAAAGCTCAGGTTCTTAACCCATAATATATTGCTGGAGTAGGTTGTCAACTTTTCAATGAAGAAAACTCTGTAAGTATGGTGTTTCAGATTTAGACTCATCCTCTTTTTACATATGGTTAGATTGACCTCATCTACCAAATTCACTCTTCATGTCTTTCAATTTTTGTCACACCTTAGCTTGTCCAAAATTATTTCTATTCTCTTCTTTTTTAAAGTTCCTCTTCATTTTCAAGAAGTTTCTCTGCAATTTTTATCTTTACTGATTTTTTTCACATTTGCCTTCCCACACTATTTCATATATAATATACACCTATTATAGTCTATTACTCTGTCTATAATTTTAAATTCCCAACTCTAAATAGCAAGAAAAACAGTGCTAAATTATAGCTGTGTGGGTTTCCATTACTGTGTAAAAAGCATGTCATTCTGTATTTTTACCTTTCACTACAGAAAATTAAGCAACACAGATTCAACTATTCTTAATCAAAAAACTTCCTGTTCTTTCATATCTGTTGTTGCATCTTTTCTGACACACTCTTGACATATCTTTTCCTAATGCCGTTAATCTTGACTCTGTTCTCTGTTGTATAACATCTTATAGTAGAGAATCACAGCCAGCTAGAATATTCTCAGTATAAAATATCAGAAAGAAAAAAATAAAACATTTATAAAAGGTAATTCTTGCCATACAAGAACATAAATGGCTATCTCATTACTCAACAAATCTGAAATCACAGTAGTAACAACTCCAGAGGGATACAAAGAAAACAAGAAAATAAGACAGCAGACAAAAAATACATTACTTAATCACCAAAGGCGTAATACTTTGCCTACAAGTCCTTAAAAATTTTATATATTGTCTTTGATTAAGAGCAAACCTTCCTCATAAATGCTGATTTTTTAACATTTGGTTAGTAGACTATGTTTTGAGAATCTCCCCAACAGTCCTTACACCCCTTCCCCTCTCTTGCTGCCAGCAGTCACAACTCCACAGAGGTGGCTCATCATTGTTTAATCCAATCAAAGTGATCTTATTTTTCTTGCCATAGTGGATCCCATAGCAAAGGGATTGGATCAGCAATGAACGTGATATAATTAAGGCCAATGAGACGTAAGGACAAGTTAGCGGAGGAATTCTGGGGGCAAAATTTTCTTGTCCTTTCCAGAAAGAGTTTTCAGGAGCCAGATATTTCACTTTTTGGATGCTGTGGAAATGAACTCTGGAATTAGTCCAGTCATCCTGCCACCATGAAAGAAGGCAGCCTCTGAACAAAGTTGATCCCACACAAGGCGAAAAGAAACATACCAACTATGGAGCCTGTCCCGAGATGAGTCTTCCACTCATGTGAGCCAGTCAAGCCTATTTCTTGTTTAAGTTAGTTTGGATTGCATTTTCTATTATTTGAAACACACATAGTGAACTCTAATTAATACATCATTCCTTTTGTTTCTTAATTTCCTATTTTTCTAATAATGTACCAATGTATCTATTTACTATCATGATCATATCTCAGTGTTAGATAATTTAGATCATATTTCAATATCAGATACTTTAGAAGAAACTAACTTACAGGGCCATATTATGAAAGCAACAAAATAGAATTTGGGGACTCAGAGAAACCTTGAAAGATTATGTGAAAGATCTTCGAAATATATAAAGCCTATCAATAATAAAAGATAATAATTTCTCCTTAATTCAAATACATTGGGGAGGTATATTAAGTCTTCGGTTCACTTGCATTATTTTTATTGATTGTTAGTCCAAGCCTGCTCAAGCTCCTAATAACTTACATGATGCCTAAGACTCTCCAATGGCATTAGCTACCTAATACATCAACTCAAGTAATGCGGCCTGACTCTCAAGAGCTTTCATAACCTGGGTCCTCCCTACTCTCCCACATATTGTTGGCACTCACCCACATGTACCTGCAGCTCCAGACTCTTCACAGCTCTGCTGCCCATCTCCTCCCCCTCTCTGTATATACCATCTTAATTTTTCCATCTGTGTTTTTTGGTCAGCCCCTCTAAGAATGGAACTCTTCTCTATACATAAGCTGCACCACAGTACTTGGCTCTTTGGCTCTGATTGTACACTATTGTGCACTCACCTCTAATGCTTGAGTTTTCTCTGCAATTAGACTGTCAGATTCTTGAGAGCAAAGATTGGGATGTATTTCTCTTGTAACCCCCCCTAAAGCCTCAAATGCTGTGTAGTAGACTACATATTAAATAAATACTGGATTGATTAATTAACCATGTTTTTACTCTTTGTCTTAAAGAATCCATTGCATGGATCCAGAAAAAGATTTTAAATGACCAGATTGACTTAGGGTTGCCAGATTCAGTAAATTAAAATACAGGATGCCCAGTTAAATTTTAATTTCAGATAAATAATAAACTATTTTTTTATTATAAATAAATCCAATGCAATATTTGGGGCATAATCATACTAAAAAAAAATCTTTTTTAGTTTAAATTGCACTGGATGGTCTTTATTTTATCTGGCAATCCTAGATTGGCCTGCTCTAAAAAAAATACTCATGCTTAATTTTCTAAATTAGAGCTAAATGTCACATTTATGGATTGTTTAACTATATATAGTTTTGCTAATCAAGTCATATGGTACATGAAGTTCTCTGCATTGTTCCACCTGGCAGTGACAACAAATAGATTCAGTGTCCATTGTAAGAAAGTGACCGTGAATGCTCATGTGCAGGGCGGCAAAGATGAAGAAGATGCCATCTCTGCCCTCAAGTAGTTCATAGTCTGATGTGAGACAGTCCGTTTGAGTTCCGCCACTATGTGATATGCAATCCGGATGCTAATCCCTATGGCCAAAAATTTTTTTAAGCCTGACCCAGCCCTCCTGAGCAAAGATTCAAGATGACCTTATGTAATTAGATTATAAAAAATGAAGTATGTTGGATTTGAAGTACACATTAAATAGTTCCTAGCTTTGAGCTGTTATATAAACACCATAATTTATAATACCAAATGAAACAATTATTCATAACTTGTTTTGATCAGCACATTATCCTCAGATTTTGATAAGTTAGTTTTATTATGGAAGACTCTTTTTCTGGTTCCTGGATATTTAATATGCATTTTTTTAGCATAACGAGGGAAAACGTATTACATGACTTTTTTTTCCCTCTGACCAACTGTGTAAATCCTTCACAGGTAAATGCCATGCCAACTACTTAATCTGAGTCACTTATTTAGGTGATCATTAGGATCCAGAGGTTTAGACTTTGAACCTCTCTGCTATGTGGCCTTGGCCTGTTTCAACTAATCTCTTATCATGCAATGTTTTCTGCAGTGGAGAACGAGGTCACAGGAGACATTTTCTTTGCATATTACAACATCATAATGGCGGTATGTGTGTGCATGTGTGTGTGCAAGGTTTGATATTAGCTAAAATTTTTAGCTACACTATATTTATTAGTTGTATATATAAACTCAGTGATATCTCTAATAATCAAAGATGCCAAATTCCAGAAACAACATGTTTTTCATAATAGTATTAACTGTGTGTTTGTATATAAAAGTATTTCTTAGAACATATAATTCAAGGTTTCCAAACAAAGTCACCTTAACATATAACATACAAATTTTTCAGTTCTGGAATAGAGAGCACTATATTTCTTTTTTCTTTTCTAAACATAAACTATTGATCTGAAAGCACCAATCTGTATTTTCTTGGAGGCTATTTTAAATTAAGATAACAAGGCATAATTCAAAAAATGATGATTTCCATGGAGTTCAATTGGTTATTAACATATCACATGAAGTTACAAATGGAGTGGTATTAAAAGTTAATGAGAATATGGGGGCAAGTTATATCAATTTGAATGATTTGTCAATTACCCAGATAGAAGGCTATAGTTATCATGATCATTATCATGTCTTTGGAAACTATGAAATAATCATTTACAGGGTATATTTTAGGTTGTCAAGAATTACCTTGGGTAGCTCTTCAATTTGATTGGCATCTAGATAAAGCTCCTCTAATGTCCGTTCAAAGTTAAAGACCTCCTTTGGCACCTGCTGAAGGCTGCAGTGGGAGTAATCTAACACAGAGATGATTTCTTCTTCACCTCGGAAACATCGGCACGGCACCAGACGGCCGATGATTTTCCGTTTGGTGGTCATCTCCAGGCACTGCACTAGAGAAAAACAGAAAAAAAAACACAAATCCTTAATCAACTGCCTTTGGAAGACATTCTTGTAATATTTAAAGCTGATAAATTTAACTTTGGTTTACATTTTATAATTATATAATGCTTTAAAGCTTATAGATGACATGCACATGCATTACATCATTTAATCCTTAAACAACTCTGCAAAGTGAGATAGGTTTTATTCCCATTTAACCAATAAAGAAATGGACTCAGAGAGGTGAAGAGACTTCCCATTTTCACTCAGTTTGGGAATGGCAAATTGGGCCACAGCACCGTCCTGCCTCAGTGCAATGCTATCACCAGGGTTACCCCCTCACTTGAAACATGGAGCTACAATACGCTTTTTAAATTTTACACAAATTACAGTGCAGAATACAAACCTCCAGAATTTGTTGGAAGAAAAATACATTTCTCCCATGTCTGCAAAAATACTCAAGTTTCACTCATAAGGTTTATGGTGTCCTCTTTTAGACTCACAAATTTGTTCCATTAGTCAATGTATATTTATTGAATAACCACCAGGTTCCAGGCACTGATCTAGGTACTGGGAATTGAACAAAGTTCCTGTTTTCTTAAAGCTTATATCCTATTGGAGCTACAGATTAGAGTTGGATTGGTTATTTGCTTCAGGATAAGAGTCTAACCTTATCCATACTTTGATTTTAGTGGGAGAAAACAACTTGTAATCATGGTAGAAATTCCTGTGACATTCCTGACAGATCTTTCTCTAGGTTAAACTGCCCAAACGCCATGAAATCTTGCACAGACTGGTATCGTGGCACCTACAATACCTCATTAAATCTATTGTTTTTCACGTCATTCTTTTCCTAGACTGTGAGTTCTTGAGGGTAGGAACTGTGTTTTGTTCACTTTTCATTTGTCTTGGTGCTTTAGATATAGTAGGTATTCAAGAACAAATGCAGAATGAACAAACAAATGCATAAATGAATGAATAAGTGAATATGTTTGGGGTTCTCTCCTCAACCACCATCAGCTACTGATAATTTCCTTGAGAAACCTCTCATTCTAACTAAAAGGTCACTATCTCTGTGAATTCCCCTGAGGAAGAATGAGTAGCGGCTTCCTCTGAGTTCTCAGCGCACTAATCCCATTGCTTCCTAATTACGCACACTATTTCCCCATGTATGAGGCGAGTTCTTTGAGGAGAGGAGCTTGTCTTCCACATCTTTGAGTTCACAGTACACAGTGCAGTACAGCACTTCAACACAGAAGTAGTATTGAATGAGCGTTCATTTGAAACTTGCATTTTATTTGTTGATTTATTTTTACTTACCAACACAAATTTATTGCCAAAACAGAAAGTAGTGATAGTTTACCAAAATAATATAGCATTTTGTTTTTCAAATTGTTTAGGTTAAATCAAATTTGGAGACAAAAGAGTAGGATATGATTAAAAGATGTTGGATGTTCAGCCCAAAGCCATCCTTATTTCTCCTTTAACTCCCGAAATTTATAAAACAACATTTTGGGGACAGGTTCATAAGTCAGCACTTATAGACGGTTATTTGTACATGGTAATCTGAAGAAGGCCGACTGAAAACATTAAAAAGAGGACATTCCTTTTCCATCACTTTCTCTCTCTTGAACTCCTGCATGTCACATTTCTGGGAGCCTGAATCACGAGATTTTTGTATTTGTTATTTTACTTGGCTTGACTTGAAATCCCTCATTGCAGGTTGGCATCTTCCATGTCTCTACCTGAGGTTTAACACATGTTAGGCGGCCAGCAAAGGCATCTGGTATATATCTGGCATATATTAGGTACCTAGTAAATGTTTGTTGAGGTTATTGCAGTTGTAAAGGCAAGGATGGTGGCTTAGACTATGATAGTAGCAGCCAGGATGGAGAGAAGTGATGGATTGGCAAGATATTTAAGTAACAGAATCCAACGTGTTGGTGATGGATTAAATGAGAGGTGGAAAGGGAGGCTGTAGGGGAGAGGGAGGTGTCTCAAAAGATTCCCCAGTCTTTAATTTGAGTCACCAGTAGCCATACTGACCACCCAGCTGTGATGCCATAGATCTGACTCAAGGCATATACCCTGTGTGCCTGTATGATGCACAGACAAGTGAGGAATCAATTGTTTATGCTTTTTGTTCCCAGAGCCTAGTACTCACACTTTAGTGCTGAACCACGTAGCTCTTTCTTTATACTCATCTGTTGCTGCCAATTTTTTATTAGGCAATAATAAAATGCAAATTTTTTTATTATGAACCAAGAGGAAAAAGAACATCCAGGCCTGAACCATTTGGCCAGAGTATCCACTGTCCACCAAGACTTTTGGAATTTGATTCATTTAGGACTGATTTCCCTTTTATTGACCCCAAATGTAGGCTCTCTGGTTGTCTTTTCCATCCCTTGTCTCATCCCCACAATGTGCTGAGCGTTTGCCCTCACACAGCTTCCATCTCCTCTACTCCCTCTGACCTCTGAGACTGTGCTTTACACCAGGATCAACAACTTCATTGAGCCTCATCTTCACTGAGTGCTCCCCGGCCCTCACAGTCTCAACTGAAGCTTGGTTAACTTTCAGCCTTTGAAAGTGGAGCATGCTGATTTTCTCACACCTTAAACATTTCAGGATTGGAAAATGGAATTGTTATCGCCCTTGTTCTCTAAAAGCCATTACTCTTCTCTCATCCCGTAAAACCCCTGTTCCTTTGATGCTCTCATTACCTGGCAGGAACATCTTTCTACTCTTCCTCATACCATTCATTTACCATCTCTTAAACACTGATCTTCACCCAATGATGACTTTGGTATCTGATTCACGGACTATATTTCAATCAGAAATAATTTTCCATCATTAGTTTAAAGGCGTTTTTAATTTATTATTTTCTAGCTTTTAAAATTGTTGTCAGGAAATCCAGTTCCATTATTATCCAAAATTCTGTTTCACACATACCGTTTCCTCCGCCAGAACACTGTAGAATTTTTATCTTATCTTTCATCTTTTGAAACTTCATGGCGAGGTGCTTCGATGCATTTTTTATCCACTGTACTGACTACTTTATGGGCCTCTTCACTTTGGAAGCACTTAAGCTTCAATTTTGTTAAAATTTCTGTTATTATTTAATTGATAATTTCCTCCTCTTCATTGTTTTTATTTTCTCTTTTTCTGTAACCCCTATTAGCTAGATGTGGGTCTCACTCCTAGATTTATCCTTTTCTCTTGTAATTTCCATCTCTTTGTCTTTTTTCACTCTTTTCTGGGAGATTTTCTCAACTTTTATCTTTTCAATTCATCTACCATACTATCTTTTAGCTGTTGGCATATTTTTACTGTCCAAGAGTTATTTGTTTCTTTCTGAAAGCTCCTTTTTCATAGCATCTTGTGTATTTTAGGATGTCATAACATTTTCATTTCTCTCAGAAGATATTAACTATAGACTTTTTGCCTTTTTCCCCGTGCTCCTGGTTTTATTTCTGAGTTCTATTTTCTGTTTCTTTTAGTCTTTATCTTTCATGATAGAGGTTTTCCACAAATATGTGGCGATCCCTGGCTGTCCTTCAAAATTGAAGAGTGAAGCTCTGAAAAGCTAATTGGAAGCTTTGTATGCATGAAAGGTTTCACTGCAGGACGATCCGGCAGCAAGCCAAAGAATATTCTGGTCTTCTGCCTGATGCATAGCCATGCAGCTTTATAAACACAGAATTTCAGTCAATTTTTCTCATTTTCTTACTGTCTCTTCAGTTCCTTGCCTGGTACCTGTTGTCTTCAAAACTCTAAGGAGGTCTGTGGAGTAAATCAATTTTCATATCCTTTTGCGGGTGCTTCCTAATGTAGCTAACAAGGTACTTGGTATGTAGGTGAATATAAACCACATCTTTCTCCTATCTTCTCAAAATTTGTTGAAATTTCTTATCCCCTGAGGTCTCCTCTTCTATTTTCTCCACCCTTGTGAGTATATGTGTTTTAAAATTCCTTTTAGCTTAATGGAATCTTGGTTGTAAGAATAATAAATAAGGAAGGTGGGAGATTAACCTCCATGTTTAAAGGAAAGTTTTCCTTTAATACTTTTATACTTGTAATCCCTTCTGAATTGACCTACAGGAGCACTGGGCAGAGAATTACATCCTTCTTTTGGAAACACTCTCTTCCTTTGGCTCCCATGACATCACACTCTTCTGAGATTTATCCTTCCACTTCAGTTCCTCCATTTCAACCTTTTGAGAAGGTGCCATCTTCTCTACCAAACATCGAGATTTATGATATGAGAGGTTTTTTCCCCTAGATCTGTTGTGCTCCTAATTGTGCTCTCCCTGCCTTTACAATCTTTCACCTTTCCCAACTCTCACTTCATTTAACTCTGATAAGTAGATGGCTGTGAATATTCTTTTAAATCTCTTCTCAGATTTATTTCCCTTATTATTTCCACTTTATGTTTTATGGGCATCTCAAACATAAGTTCACAATTGAAGCGGTGCTCCTGAAAGGTGCAAAGTACATCATCATGGTTAAGAGCTTGGACCCTGGAGCCAACTCCACGGCTGTGTGACTCTGGGCACATTATTTTACCTCTACCACTTTAGTCAATTCTAAAATAACAGAGTACATACAAAGCACTTAGAATCCCATCTTCAAGTTTGAAGCATTAACTAAGTGCTGGCAGTTACTTCTGCCCAAAGCTCCACTTCCCTTCGTGTTCTCAATCTCAGTGAAAGGCAGTACCATTCACCCGTTTCTTAAGAGAGAAACTTGGGCATTGTTCTCGACTGCTCTAGTTCCCTCACTTCCCACATCTAACAATCACCAAGCCCTAGCCACTAAACAGCCTGAACATTTCCTCAGTCAAGCCTATTTTTCTTCATTTAAACTGCACAGAAACCTAGTTCAAACTGTTTTCTCTTGTATTTGTACCTGTCTCTCTCTTCCTCTTGTTCTCCCTCGACAGTGTGCCTGGAGTGACCTTTCTAACACAGAAATACTATTGTGCCACCTTCTTGCTGCAAATACTTCGACGGCTCCTCTCTGCTCTCTAGACAAAGTCTAAAATTTTTACTATGGGCTACCAAGTGGGGCATGGTCCTGTGTCTGACTCTGCCTGCCACACTCACACTCAGCCCCGTACACAGCCTGTCCAGGGATCATTCTCATTGTTTTCTGTGCTCTCCGCATTCATGGCTTCTTTTGCATTCCTAAGACTACATGATCTTTCTTATACTAGGGCCGTCAAAAATAGGACTGCCTCTGTATAGGGCACGTTTCCCTTGCCTTAAAAATTAGACTAAGAAGGAAGAATAGCCCTTTCCTATTCATCAAGGCAGATTGTGCTACCTGGGAATATGTTCCAACTGTATGCTGCAATTCCCTTTGATCACATTTTAACTACTTATTAAATATTGATTTTATTTACTAGATTGAAACCTCTGTGAGGACGGGGACCATGTCTAGCCTGTTCAACAATGTATATTTCCAATAACTTGTCTAGTATCTGGTTCAGAGTAGATACTTTAAAAATATTAACTGAATTACTAAATGAATATGAGAGCTAAAGATGAATATAATGACTTTTATTTGTACAGTCCTTGCAAAATGTCAAGACAATTTGTAATCTATTACCTTGTTTTTCATGAGAAATAAGCATTCATATACTATTTTCTGTATTTTAATAATAAACTAATTAAAATTTAGCGAGTCTGTGATGTGCATAAGGTCACACACAGAATAATTAGTAGACCTGAGATTGGGTCTCATATCTCCTTACTCCAAAGTCATTAATTTTTCCATTAGCAGACCTTGCATTACATTAACAGTGACATATATAGAGCAGCATATGAGAATTTACATAGACATGAATTTACCAGCTGTTCTGTCACACTCACTCACACACACACACACACACACACACACACACACCCTTGACAGTGATTTACACATAGAATACTTGATAGATATAAAACAAAATGAAGGAGTAGCAGTGAGAGAGATAACATTGTTCTCTTCCCTAGCCATCAGTTTTAAAGAATTCTTCGAATGTCCAAAGTATGGAAATGTAGTAAGGTAGAATGGAGAGTGTTTCGGGAATCAAGTAGAGCACAAAATGCAGAAAAGCACACATACATCACACACAAGATATACAGAAGCACATCTCTGCTTTCTATGGAAACATGATCACTGCCCAGGATTGCACAGAAGCATGTAGCTTCACACCCAGTATTTGCACTGTCACTCAGAAGCACAGTGCAATCTGATTTCCTGTGCTCCCACATATCCTTAGCAAACACCCAAAAAAGGAATTTCCCAGATTTTCAGTTTTTCAACGAGATTTTAAAAGGCAAGAAGAAAACAGGTATTCATCTGTTCCTGTTAAGGCCCTTTCAGTAAATTCCTTGAAATCAAAGATAAGTGCATCCTCGGGGGGCTGGCCTGGTGGCCTAGTGGTTGAGTTTAGCATACTTCACTTTGGCAACCTGGGTTCATTGGTTTGGATCCCGGGCGTGGACCTACACCACTCATCAGCCATGCTGTGGTGGCCACACACATACAAAATAGAAGAAGACTGGCCACAGATGTTAGCTCAGGGTGAATCTTCCTCACCGAAAAAAAAAAAGATAAGAGCATCCTTTTCTGGATTCTCACAACGTTGCATGGATTCTCTTCTCTCTTGAATCATATTTTTTTAAATCTAAATTGAACAGATAAAAGGGATTTTTCCTTTTTCTGCAATCACAATGTGCAGTCAAGAGTCTCCCTTTCAACACTGTCCAAGAGTCAAACGCATGTAAACAGTAGGGCTTGTTAACACGGCCCATCGTAGCAGAAGTAACAGGAAGACTCACCTTGCTAACATTCTTCAAGTCCTTCTCTATTGATAATCTGAACAAAGAGAATTCCAACCACTTGAGAATCATGCCTGCAGTAGTTGACTCAAGCAATAAGAATATATGTATCAAAACACTTAGATTTTCATACCTTTGGATTCCCTACGGTTTTAGACCAATGTGTACCCATGTTACCCTTGCCTAATATTCCATCCCTGGAAAGATAAAGGGACAAAGGAAAGTTCAATCTTTCCAAGATTTCTTGTGATAAATACTCTGGCTGTCCTCCTTAGTTGGCACAGTCTTACATTTTTCAAAAGACAAATGTTTCTAATTTATTCACTGAGAAACCTTTTGCTTTGCTAAGTGTGCCACAGGGATGTGGAAACCTGCCAAGCTCTCTCCATGTCCTACTTCAAGAGATATCTTTAAAACCATTACCTAGCCTCAAGTACTTCTCCGAAACCCCCTTCTCAAGACGGCATACACCGTGATTCTAGGACTCCAAGTGGAGCATCTGAGGTCTGTTTGCTTGTTTTCTGACTGTTGCATTGATGGCATTTCAAAAATACTCAGATTTCATGGGTTTGTTTTCATTTTCATCTTATCATTACAATATCCGAAAGCTTGCAATTGTTATATGTGATTTCATGTGCTATCAATACAAGAAAACTCATTTCTCTTCCTGAAGATCAATGGACTGTTATTAGGACAAACCCCCTTGTGGTCTTTAATGCTGATATTATCACATCAGCAATTAAACAAGGAATCAAGAAGGAAAGCATAGTCCCTGGTCCCAAGAAGGAGCTTATTCAGTATTTCTCAGTTCTGCTTTTAGACAAGTTACTTCTTTTAAGAAGAGCAATGCTTCTGTTCCCTCTCTCTACTTTCTTCCCAGGAATTTTCACCTACTGACTTCAGAGTCTCTTTCTATGAATGATTCCTAACATGAACCATCATCCCTGACTTAGTTTCTAAGTGCTTAATGAGCTACCCATCTTTAAATAGTACTCAACTTGTCTAAAGCAGAACTTGGAAATATTTACTAAGCTCCTGCTCTGGACCAGACACTGTTTTCCTTCTGGATTTCTTGTTTTCATTACTTGTGTTTTAATTGTTTTCATTCTATACCTTGGAATCATCTTTTACTGCTCCTTCTTTCTTTCCTTTGTATGAAACATTTTACATCATGCCCTCCCTTTCTTTATCATTCCGCCAACCTAGTTCAGACCTTACTATCTCCTAATGGTACTGCCGAAAGTAATACTGAATGAAAGTATACTAAACAGGTCTTTCCTTTACAATAATTTATTCAACAAATATTAATTAAGTTTCTACTAATAGAAACACCAGTGAATAAAGAGCTATGGTCCCTGCTCTGGTGAATTTACTGGATAGTAAGGGAGATGAATACTGAATACAAGGTTATACAAAGAAATCCATATGCACATTATGATAACTGCTATAAAAGAAAATATTAGAGTTTGATCCATTGTATATATTGACATGTACAAGAAATATCTTAATCAATTCCCTAAAATGCATGTCTGTTCCCTTGTTCTAAAAGCTTCACTGAATCTACATTTTCAACAGCAGTATTTCCCACCCCATGTTCCTGGGTTGCATCTGCTTCCAAGAAATAAGAAATAAGCAGTGTACATTAGCATGTTAAGGTCTTAGAGAGGTCTTGTGATAAAGAAATATGCTTATTTGTGTTCAAACCAGTGCTTCCTAAAATTAAAAAGTTAAAAATTTTAAGTTTATCATGGTAATTAGGAATTAGTACTCTGAATCACATATTTTAGGAAGGGCTGATCTACAAGATTCTTTAGCTTGACTTTCAAGCTCTCTTCAACCTTACTTTTCAGCTGTTCTACCGAGTACTTCCATAAACATACTTTTCCAATTCTATGCTCTAGCTTTTACCACTCCCAATACTGAAGTCCCTTATCCATTTTCTTCATCTATACCAATTCTACCAATCTATGGAAAAACCACTATATCTTTATAAATCATGTTTAGTAGTTTTACTTGTTGGTTATTATAATTTCTTTGCAGGTCTTAAAAGATCATAATAGCTGATGTTGCAGAAACCTGTTAATTGGAACTTCTTGAAATGAGCAATAGAATATTCTGTTTTGCTCTTTAATTTACTTAGGTCATTGCCTATTAGTCACAGTGTGTGCTGTTGAAAAAAAACCACAGAAGTTGAGTTTGGATTACTTATTGAAGCTCACATTCTTTTTAAAGTCTTTTCTAACTATTTCAGACTATAAATAATGCTACTTTCCTTGTCTTCCTCCTCCTCCCCACCATTATTATTGTCATCTTAACACTAACTACTCTAAACAACATCAACCTAAGGATTACAGAATCAATCAGGAAAAAAAAATTTCTTGAGAGAAGATTCATACGAAGTAGTGGCATATGCAAGCTTGTTCAAAATCTCTCCTTATTGCATCACATAGGTGAATAACAACATTTTAATACTTGTGTCCTACTCTTTCCACATCACACATCTTCTCTGGAAATTTTATCTACCGTCTTACCTAAATATGCAAATACAGCTAGAGGAAAGAACAAATACAATAGAGGAAAGTAGAAAGCAAACGTCAAGATAAGATTAAAAATAGCCCAGGTTCGGGAAAAAAGTTCTCATTCTGTAATAAACTTCGACAGTTATGTTTCTTGAAGAATTTTGCTTGCAGGCAAGTTGTGAACCTCAGTCAAGAGCAGCATGAAGAAACAAGCTTCCAGGCATTAGGATACTCTCAGAGATTTAAATTTCACATGGGGATAACCTAAAGTAATAAGTTTCTGGAATAATATCTGAAGGCTTGTTTATATAAAGATACAGAACAAGAGAATGAAGAGATGTAGTCAGATAAAGGCTATTTAACTAATAGAACCTCAGGTTTGATGGGAACCTTAGTCAAATCACTTGCCTCATCCTGGAATAAATTACTTAGATAATGGTCTTATACCTTAATATGTCCTGAGGTAGCTTTATACTGTGGTATAAGACAGTGATTTATATTCTTAATGATGGCTGAGTTATTAAGAAAAAGATCAATTACTCAGCATCATCTATTGAGAAGACAGAGATGTGCACAGAACATTTAGACATAGTTTAATTGAATGCTTTACTTAATGAAATTTGGATATATAGATGGTTAATATTTATTTTTGTAAAAAGTCCACTGCATGTGAAACACTTCACTCCACACCTCCTTTGAAAGATTTGAGTAGGAGCTTCAGTAGGAGCTAGTAAGGAAGCTTTTCCCACGTGGTTGTCTCATCTCAGGGATTCCTCGCCTCTGTGATGTGCCACAACGTCCATATGATGCCCTTCACAAGACATGATGGAAGACTATGCTTTCAATCTGACATAAACAACTTAGAGAAAGCATTTCTAAATGGCATTTCATGCTGCTTTAGACTCATTCTTCGATCACAACTATAGACAACTTCTGATATTATTTATGTTTATTAATATTTTAATTAAGGCTGATGGTAGGACTTGTGCCTTTAGGATAGTTAGAGTAAACGCTGCAATTTTGAAACTCAACTAAATAAACAGGGCTTGTAGTGAGAATCTTTTAATCAATTAAGTTGCCTTGGGTATAAATCTAGGCAGTTACTTCATAATCGGAAAGATTTTGAGAGATTCATAAAACATATAAGCCTGCTTGATGTCACCCTCAGGCTGAAAGAAGAGTTAAAATAAAAGGAAAATTAATTTAAGAAGCTTAAAGCTGCGAGAAGTTAAAAGCATGTGAAAATGCACTCATAGATTTAATAATTGTTAAATGAAAGGTTCATGAAAGCTTAATGTGGCAGAATCAGAGGCTCCTTTTAAAACTGAACTATTTTGTTATGATTCTGAAATTTTTTTCACTGTTGGTTATGATATGAAATTAAAAGCGCAATTTAAAACATTCTAAGTATTTAAATACTTATCTTTATTCATCCTGTAATACATGCCATATATGGAATTTTTTCAGTTTAAATTTTTACTGAATTAAATTACTTAGGAGAAGATGAAAGGCAACAGGATTTGTGAGAATTAAGACAATAAAATCAGGAGCAAAAGTTTTGCGAAGAGAATTAGAAAAGGTTTAAAGAAGGTAGGTGAGCTTTTTGAACGAAAAGAGCACGCCTAAATAATGAGGTCCTGCTGGTGGGTGCAACCTACTTCACAAAGGTCACAGTGCCATCACAGTAATCATTTCTAAAATTCAAACCTGAACCTGTGTAAAACTCTTCACTGACTCCCTGCTACCTTCACTGCCAATGCTGTATTGCCAGGTCTCTGCCAAGATCTCAGGTTCTTCTCGGACCACACTCACATCTTACCGTCCCTGCCTGTGCGCCTTTGCATTGCTTGGCCTTCTCCTGACATCTTCTCAGGATGTTCATGTTCATGCCGCCTGCTCATCTCTCCTGGATTACTATCCTTTATCATTTTCAACTACACTCAAGCATTATCCTTCTAAAAAAATCCTTACTATTCCTGTTATGGGTGAATTATATCCTTCCAAAGTCACACGTTGAAGCCCTAATCTTCAGTACCTCAGGGTCTGGCCTTATTTGGAAATACAGTCATTGCAGATGTAATTAGCTAAAATGAGGTTACACTGGAGTAGGGTGGGACCCTGCTTCAATATGACTGGTAATCTTATGAAAATAAGGCCATTATAAAAAGAGCGATGCACACAGAGGGAACATGAGAAGACCCATGGAGAAGACATCCATCTAGAAGTCAAGGAGAGAGTCCTGGAACAGATTCTTCCCTCACAGTCCTCAAAAGGAACCATCCCTGATAATCCCTGGTTCTGTACTTCCAGCCTCCAGCCTTAAGAGACAATGAATTTCTGTCGTGTAAGCCACCCAGTTTGCAGCATTCTGTTACGGCAGCCTTAGCAAACTAATACACCCCCTCTTCAGCTTTCCACCAAAAGTTAGGTGTCTCTTCTCCACCATTTATGGAGTCCAGGCCCAATCTGGCATAGACTTCTTACAATTGTTTCCCTGTCAGTCACTTGAGGTAGCACGAGTTCCTAATTAGACCATGAACTCTGTCTTTCATTTGTACTGCTAATCCAAGGCAGCCATGCACTGTGAAGTTCTCTTTTGTACAGATTAATGAATAGGGACAAAGATGGAAATTTTGTTTGGCCTTAGATTCACCAACCTGCTGAAGAAGATTTAAAACTGCAATTTCAGATGCAGGGAAGATTGCTTCCAAAAAGTATCAAATTACATACTCTGAAGAACAATGGTTGACATCACAGAAAGGACAAAATGGATAGGTTATCCACTCATTCTCAGAAATAAGCAACCAGGAAAATAAATGACTCAATGTCTTTAACCAGCACACATAGGGAATACAATAAAATACTTGAACCTAAAAATTTAACCCAAAGAGTTGGGTGAAAATCAGAGGTATCTTGTAAAATTGATATTAACATCTAACATTTGGAAATGATGGGCATATCTTACTTAGAAGCAGCAGTTCTAATACAAAACAGAGAGTACTCCATGTCAGAATGGACATTCTAAACTGATAATGAAAGCAAATTGAAGTACATTGAAGAGAAGACATAAAGAGAAATTATGTTACCTTAGAAAGTATGTTATTAATCACCAGATCATGTGAAATATATCTGGGTGATATTTTACTAATGAACATCATCATTCCGGCAAAGAGAGAAAAAAATAGGTGTAATGAGAGAAGAGCTATTTAGACATTTTAGACACATAATTCTGCTCAATTGAAATTTTGCTATTTAAAATTCCATTTGCTATTTTCTTCAGAATATAAAAGTAATGTATATTTATTACTAAGACTTTGGAAAATATAGAAAAATATAGTAAGAAAATAAAATTCACCATACTCCTATCATCTGGAAATAGAGCACTATTAACACAGTGGAGCATTTCCTATCTTTCATTTAAGGTTCTACTCTAAACACATACACACAGACACATGCACAGATGCACACGCACACAACACACATCTATTATTAAGATTAAATACATTCTTTTGTGTCATGCTTTTCTACTTAACATTATACTGGGAACACTTTCTCCTATTTTATTAGACATTCCTCAGAACACACTTTTTGAAGATGGTGAACTAGCCTGTTGTAAATATGTCTACCAATTTATTTGACCAATCTTCTTCCTATTCTAAAATTTACACGGTTTAGCATTTTCCCAAATTATAATTAACGCCTTGATAACTTCAAATATCAGTTCTTGTGTATTTACTACGTGAAAAGAATTTAACACTTACTCTTCTTGATAAGTAGTGCAAAATTGGTCAATTATTTCTACCAATTGATACTGCACAAAGTATTATATGTGAATATCCATTCCCTTACACCACTGCCAGCTGTTCTCAGTTTATTTTCAATATTTGTCAGTTCAATAGAGCAAAGTGTAATTTAAGGTGTTTTAATCTCTTCCTTTATTTGTTCCTCCTTTGATTTATGCTTATAAAATCAGTTTGCTGAATGGACTTAACTCAATGGCTTACAAATAGGAAACACGTTATTTTTCACCAATCACTTCCTTTAAACATCATCTTTGGGAACTCTATTCTCCCCTCTTGGACCAGAGCATCGGCCAATCCCACAACTTTCTAGTTTTTCACTTATAGGAATAGTCTAATTTTGATATTTAGGCTCATTCTCAAATAAAGTTCCAGGACAGTGTATGAATGATCCAGATATTTTTGGAAGTTTATCATTGGCCGTTATTTCCAAGCAGGTGGGTCCACTATAAGAGAATCACGTAAATGATTATATAAAGGGTACATCTTTATATGTGAAGGTTAATTGCATTTAATCTTTCATTGGTTGTGTGTTTTCAGAGAAATCTTATCTAGAACAACATGAATAAATAGGGAGAAAAATATGCTTAAGTTTTTGTATTCCACTGCCACTAATGGACCCTTTCAAATGGAAATGCTTCGGGATAGCACTTCTGTCGACTGACCTTGAAATTTTGCACCATGCTTTAGATCAAGAATATTTATTTGTCTTACTGACAGAATTCCACAGACCAAATAGTTCTTTTAGTAATATAAATTCAATGTTTTACTTTGTTTCATGAACTCAGTTAGAGCTCAATCCACCTCTAGCAATTACAGTGAGATGAACATATGAATGCTGTCAGAATAAATCTTTCTATTTCACATTTTCTAGACATATCTAGAACAAAACAAAGTACACAAATGAGCATCAATGGAGACAAAATGCATCTGGTTTCTTGTTAAGCAGCAACAACTGTCTTCCTAGATCGGTTCAGAACCAAGGGCCAAAATCTGAAGCAGAAAAGTAACATAATTCCTCATTCTCCTAGATCATCTGCTTAGATTTTAAGGATAGTAGAAAATAATTCATTAAATGAGTTTGTATGCCTTGTGCTTGTGTGTGCATATATGTGTGAGTTGAGATTAGGAGCATGCAGTGCAAGGAGGGAAAAGATTCACTCATCTCACTTTGAGACAAGCGAATATAGCAGATAATTAGAGTAATCTTTTTAGCTTCTTAGATTACGCATTTCATTTATATTTAAAAAATATTTTCCATTGGGCCTGCCCAATGGCGCAGAGGTTAAGTTTGCACATTCTGCTTCAGCGGCCCAGGGTTCGCCAGTTTGGATCCCGGGTATGGACCTATGCATCACTTGTCAAGCCATGCTGTGGCAGGCATCCCACATATAAAGTGGAGGAAGATGGGCATGGATGCTAGCTCAGGGCCAGTCTTCCTCAGTAAAAAAGAGGAGGATTGGCAGCAGATGTTAGCTCAGGGTTAATCTTTCTCAAAAAAAACCATATATATGTATTTTTTCTCCAATCGTAGTAAAAGGAATATATTTAGAATAATTAATTTTTTCTGCTTGTCTCAGAGTCACCATGAGTAGCAGTGGTCTGTTTTGTAAAAAATATAATAGATATAATTGGGCAAAGTATAGAATTTAAAGAGTATTTTATCATTTTTTAGACATTTTCTACTTCTAAATAGAAATAGAATAAATATGTATGATCATACAACCTCATTATCAGAGTAAGAAGCAAATTTTTTTTCTTGTTAAAAGTTTATATTTCAGGTAAGTCTCACAAGATTGTTTTCCCCAGTGAATTTCTCCCTCTGTACAGACTTTCTTATTGACTGCTACTCTCACTGTCCTTTAAACTGATAACAATGTATATTGCACGCTTTCATCATTTTCTCCCCCAAATCTGACCTTCCTAATGTACTGCCTCCTCTCAGTTAACGAGTCAACACCCACCCAGTCGCCTAAGCTAAACCTTTGGAACCGTCTTTCAGTCTATGTTTTCTATCATTTTCCATTTTCAATGTCACACATGAGACAGATTTTTAAATGTGGCCCCTCCTCTCTGAAATCACGGCTGGACTGTTGGATCACTTTGCCTTCTCTTCCTTTGGTTCTTAAATACCTTTCTGATTGGTTTCCACAGAGTCTACCCTGTGAATGCTGTCAACTTCTTCCACCCAACACACATCCACAAAACCTCAGCATTCTTCCACACTTTTGCAAATGCTTTTCTCTGCCAGGAATGATCTTTACTTCTTTTTTCACTTGGAGAAATCTTAATCGTTCATCTTCAAGACAGCTCAAATGTATCTCCCTCTGCAAATCTTTTCCAACTTTCTTAGGATGTAAGTTACTCTCTTCTCTTGCCCTTAGAGCTCTTTCTAGCATTTATTGTGCTAAGTTGTCAAAGCTCATTCTGGGGACTTATCATGACCCCAAACTGCTCCTCCCTGACCAAGAGAGACAATTTCAAAATTCTTTACTTTAAAAGTATCCCTAGTCAGCTGACGATTCACATTTCTTTTTAAATTTCATCAGAAAGAAAAGTCAAAGCACTTTCATGCTTTACTAGACATTACATGTAGGTGACATCTAAACGGTGAATCATCTTTCATGTAAAATGTCTTCTACGGTAACATTTATGTTCTAAATAACACCCTGATGGGTTATAAAAAACATGACCAGACACCAACTCTGCTTTCCTTAACGACAGAATATCTTGCTATTCTTAGTAAATCTATGGTGCAGAAACGTATTCTGCTTCAGATACAAAATAATACATATCAATTTTTTAAATTCTTTGTCATTTATACATTACAATTATGCTCTGTAAACAATAACAAAATGACTGACAAAGTTGAAAACACTAATATAATTTCATTTTCAGTCACAAAGATGTAAATAATGTAAGTTTGGCATAGCCCTGTGAAATAATAGTCACTCTATTTTTATGCTTTAATCTGAGAATGGTTGACCATGCCAGTGCAGAATTTAGTACACATTATTAAATAAGTGGGTCTCATATCCCAAAATTATTCACAGCCCTTGCTGAAATGTCTCACAATATTTACATACACACAAAGATATATACACACATGTAGATATAAATATCCTCTAATGACCATATGATCTGAAGACATTCAACATAGCCAAAATAAAATATATAAAATGATATAAAATTATTTTACTCATAAAAATATTTTGCCTCTAAAATTACTATTGGTTTCGAAATCTTTTCCCTGGAAATATTCTATATTAGTTGGTTATATATAACTTATACAAAGCAGCACAGTTATAAGTATATTATATTAAGAGATCTGAAAAAACGCATTCTAATCCCAATTCTGATACAAAGTAATAAGTGTCTTAAACTACTGATACTTAGTTTTTCATAGGTGAAACAATTTTAGACTGGAATTATTCAGATTGTTACCAAAAGTAATAGCTTATGATTCTAATTATTTCATAAACATAGCTCTGCTTTATTCAATTTGCAATCTATAAGGATTTTAGGCAGTTTTCCTTCTGAGTTTTTGTGTCCCATAACTTGCTTAAACACAGACACACATTTATAATTTTTACATTTCTGTTCTTGCCCTTTTAAAATTATGCTGACATCTCCATCAGCTTTTAAATCTTAGCATCATTTTATGAATAACTGTATTGGCTTAAACGAAATGAAACTTTGTCTTGAAATGTCCTGAGGGTTCTAAGTGGGGATGGAGCTGATCAGATCTGCATTTGTATCTTGCTGCTCAGTGGGGGATAGTTTGAAGAAGGTTGGGAAACCCATTGGGAGGTTCTTGGGGAAGTTTGGCCAGAAAGGAGGTAGAGAAGAGAGAAGTAAACATAGCAAGAGATTAAGTAAGGAAACAAATTAGAGTTGCAATCAGCAGACTTGGGGCTTGACTGGTCATGGTTAGTAAATCCTTAGCTTGCTCCTCTACTCAATACCCCAGAGGCTGGGACGATTTGCTTATTTCTTCCATCTCCTCCTTAGGCATGACTCTGATCTTCATTTCTATGGCTAATCATTGTCAAATGTCTGCTTCTCACCACTGGCTCTCATCTATACTGCACTTGGGAATGTTTACCTTCACTGCTGGTCCCTAGAATCTTTCTTTTGTGCATGATTCTTGTCTTCTCAGTCTTTTCTTTCGGTTTCCTATTCTTTTCCTGCTCTTACTCATTCCCTGAGGTCTTAGGTTACATGTCACCTCCTCTCTGGAGCTTTCCTGATCCTCATGGACTGAATTATAGAGTTAATGGATTTAACAAACAAAAGCACAAAAACAGTAAAACAAACAACAACAACAAACAGGATACCCAGTTAAATTTAAAATTCAGATAAACAATGGAAAATAAAGTTTATTTCATACAGTATTTGGGATATGTTTATACTAAAAAATTATTTGCAATTCAGATATGAGCATTCTGCATTTTATCTGGCAAGACAAGAGAACGGGAGCCCTTGCTAAATGCTCCTACACAGCTCAGTGAACTCAGCATTTTCCACTTGATGTAGCTGTTTAAATGACTCCCTTTCTCGCTAACCCGCAGAATAAAATCCAAGCCTGCCTTTCCTCCCCGCATTTCCTCCAGAGCCTGTGCAGTGGCTGGAACATAGTGGGTGCTTCATTAATATTTCTTGTGGAAATTTATGAATGGATATTCCTAGTCTGCTCTCTTTTAAGGTTTGGTAGTCGTTATGAACTAAACTGTGTCCTCCCCAAAAAATTCATAGATGGAAGCCCTAACCTCCAATGTGACTGTATTTGGAGAAAGATGCTTTTTAGAGCTAATGAAGGCTAAATGAGGTCATTAGGGTGGGACCCCAATCCACTAGGACTGGTGTCTTTATAAGCAGAGGGAGAGACACCAGGGACGTACGTGCACAGAGAAAAGGCCACATGAGGACACAGCGAGAAGGCAGCTGCCTGCACGCCAAGGAAGGAGGCCTCAGGAAAAACCAACTCTACCAGCTCCTTGATCTTGGGCTTCCAGCCTCCAGAACTGTGAGAAAATTAATTTCTGTTGTTTAAGCCCCCCAGTCTGTGGTATTTTGCTATGGCAGTCCAAGCAGACTAATACAGCAATGCATAAATCAATACACTTCCCTGTGATTGAGAAACTGATCAGTCATGCAGTGGAGCCCATAACCTCTCATCTCCTGTTTATTTGCCCCAATTGGCTGCTCTCTGAGCTACCGGTCTTTTTCTGATGTTGCTCATTTCTGTGAATGGTGGGTAGTTATGAAACCGGATTTTGACTAACAGATGACAAGGGCATTTTTTTAGTGTAAGCTTTTCAAGTGAATTTAGTTGGCCTAATGATAGTTCTTTTATTATTATTATTTTTATTGACATACAGCAATAGTTCTTTGCTTAATAGCATGAACTAGCAGGGAGTTACTCCTGTGGTGACAGACATCTTGGAAAATTGAGACTTATAGTCACCACTGTACACAAATTAAACTTGTTTTTGGCAAAATATGACTTTATATCTTCAATAGATAGCTCTTCATTAAATTAAATGAGATATAAATTATCTAGCATAGTTAATCAGCAAATTGCCCAGTAAACCAGGAAACAGCCTGCTTGTCCTTTGATAAAAATGTAAATATTCAGAGCAATTGGAAAAAACAGTCAACAGACAGGTCTACACTCAAATCAATTAACTTTCTAAAAGTATGCTCCCAATTTTATTTCAATCTTGTGCTCTCTCATCCATTCTGAGACTGTACAGTTTAAATTATCCTGTAGCTGCTAAGCAGCCTGGGCAGTAGAAAGATGGCCCTGAGTAGTCCTGATCCTTGATGGGTTGGAAGTATTCCTTCTTCCATATTCCTGGGCTTACAGTGGACCTGCTGAAAGCCCATGGCTGTCCCCCTTCTATGACTAACACCTTTAATTACTGTGCTTACCCTTATCTCAGCCTGCCTTCTGCTAGCCCCGGCAAAGCCAGAGGAAACTATATAATTCATATTATGATATTTGCTAGCTAGGGCCTCTTCCTCTACCTTTTCTTTTCCAAGTCAAAAAGGAATAGATGGAAAAAAGCAACTTGATTTTCTTTCTCTTTGGCCTTTACAGCTAAGCTCAACCTAATCTTAACAGTGTTCTTTCCCATCAGCATCATTTCACCTCTGGTTACCATAGTGACCAGCTACTGCTATCTTGCTTTCAGTCAAGTCTCTCAAACCCTCTTATTGTTCAATATAGAAATTTTGCATTATACCCAGTAACCTAAAAATGGCTGCTTGGTGCATAATTATAGTCTGTTTTTCCTCCCTAAGGAATTTCTGACTTGGCCATCTTCTTCTAGGTCCTGTTTGTTTCTAAGCTATTAAGAGTCCTCCAAGAACTTACTCTGTCTATCTACCTTTTACTGAGTCTCCAGGGCCCACTTAAGTGTTTTCTTTTCAAGCTGCCAAGAGTCAAATTTGTAATTTCTGACAGTTTATTAAATAAAGCAGTTTAGCTATTTCTGTGTCTTATTTATTTCATGCAAACTACTCCTGGGGGGCTTTGTTTTTCACAACTAACAGATCCATCAGTGCGTTGGTTTTGAATAAAAATAGCTTTTTTTTCTTTCCTCTCAAAGGGGTACTATTCAATATTTCTAAGCAACTGGCTCAAACAGCTGCTTACTGATAAACTAACACTTTGCATAATAAGTAAAACACATAAAGACAATTTTTAAAAGGTAGGCCTTTTGTTTTAAAGAGTTCCAGTTTTAATTTTTATAATATACTTGATGCATTGATAATAGAAAAAAAGAGAAAGAAGTAAAAACTGGGAGAAAAATTTAAAAAAAATAGGTTTGTTTCATTGCCAGAGGTCCTGTAAAATACTCAGTTGCAGATTAATAGCAGCTCTGGAGTAGCTAAAGCAGAACGACGAGAGGGCAAGGGCATGACCTGTGAAATTATAAGATCAAGGTTCACATTCCAGCCCTACCACTTACTTCCCAATAAAATAGGAATATTCTCTTCGAAATAGGATGGAATGAAGTGATCACTGCAAAATTCCTCATTGGAACTCAGGACATTTTCCTTCTGCTGTGGTCTCAGTGAGACAAACACGGCCCTTCTCAAGTAATTCGGCCCCCATTTGCTACCCAAAACAGTTCTCAGGAAGCCCAGACAAGATGTGTTGCCCTCTGGAATAAAATAAGGCAGTTTCTGCCAAGCAGCCAGGTTCTCTGCTGGACAGGTGCAATGTGAGCTCGCAATCAAATTCCCTTGGGTGAAGCTGTGAAATAAACGCAGTAAAAGGCCCCTTCTTCCTCTTCCCTCTTGTCTTGAAAAAGCAAAAGAGTAAATTCCAGGCCTAATATTTATTAAAAGACTCAGCTGCTTAGTCTGTGGTCCAAAACTCATGCATAAGACTATAGTGAGTTTAAGGAAATAAGGGCTGATCAAGAGAAAGACACGACCACAAGAGGGCAGTATTTCACAGCAAGCCTCATTGAGTGGCACTTGGACAGGTTTGCGAGAGAGTTCTGGGAAGTGCCTCTCAGTGGGAGACCTTCCAGAGACAGTGGTGTGGGACGACTCCCCAGTAGGGGAATGGGGCAAGAGACCTCCAGGGGAGAGGGAAACTGGAGAGGGGCCTTTTGTCTAGGTGACGTTGCTCAGCAGCAAGCCAGGGAGTCTCTGAGTAGGAGAGCTGCAAAAGGCAGCAGCCATTTGGGGTCTTTTGTAGCCATAGAGTTTGTCTTATCTGTGGCTAGGATACACTAGGTGCAATTTTGTGGGGCATGCAAAACAGGCAGGCACTAACTGGCTAAAAATATGCTTTGTGGGGCTCCACTTAAAGAAACTGGATGTGTAAGAAATTGAGTTTGGCTCTGGCAGGCTTTGAGCTAGCAGCCCTAGCCTGCTGTGAAGAAATAAGCAATACAGGGGCCAATACATACAGATCATCTTTAAGTCATTTGTATAACAAAGACTCATACTTTCAGAACCTTTGTTTACAACTTTATTTTCTCCAATCAATTCAAGGTCTGATAATATCAAAGGCAATGTAAAGATAATGATGGTGATGATAATAATCAGGATGGGGTGACGTTAATTAGGTGAGGGACTGCCACGAATCTCACAACAAGGAGAAAGAGCTGGCAGCTTTATTCCCTTTATACAGATAAGAAGACTAAGTCCCAAAGCAGAAAATGCATCAAGATTCAAACACTGATGGTTTAACTACAAAATCTGTATTTATCTTCAACACAAACTCCCTTCTTATCACGAAAGTGGACTTTGTATTAAAATGAACCCAAATTTTCTGCAAATTTCTAGACAGAACTTGTTATCTTTGAGAAGTTCTGTTCCTCTGAAAGAAAATCATTACTTTCCTTTTCACAAACACTGATGAGGTATTTTTGAAAATCAGCTTTTGATGATCTAAAATGTCTTATTGTCATTAAAATACTATTGAGTGACTATTGGACTATGTTAAAATATGAAGAAAATGTTAAGTTTTATTTGTATAAAAACCTAACATTAGAAACTAGTAATTACAAATAAAGTTCCTTGTTTTCTCTGAAACAGGTGAAGATACAGCAAAGTGGTTTAGCAAATGTTCAAATATTAAACACATGGAGTTACTGAATATATTAATAATTGCTTATTCTTAGTCAATCAGTCAGAAAAAGCAATCAAATCTTATGGGAATTCAAAAAGCAAGCTATATAACACTTCTTCTGCAGTGTTGAATCTTGCAAATTTCAAATGTCATTTTTAGAAATAGAAAATTGTGAAATAATTTCAACATATGTCATGGAGACTTGCAGAAAAGCAGCAAAATTATTATTTTAAAAATAAGGGAGCAATGTTAATGTTACTAAATGCATACATTTTCCTAAGTACCAAATTCTGAGCATTTTTACCAGCAAAAGTGAGCTACACTTACAATTAAATTTCTACTGCTTTCATTGAATTTAAAAAATTATTTGAATTAAAAATAAATGCATGAGTCCATAGTTCCATATTGATGAGAGAGAGAGGGAGGTAAAGAGAGAGAGAGATCAAAAAGGGAACTTGAAAGAATGCTAAAACAATGTAGAAAAATGGTAGAATATGCCCATTTTGCAATCCCTAATGGTGGTTCAATCAAGGATCATCAATGGATACTAAAACTACTGGGTAAGAAGTAGTTTGAGTCAGGATATTCATATATTTTCTAAACTCACACATTATTTACCAATTACAAAGGAGAAAATGTACAATGGAGATTTGCCACCACTTCAATTAAGTGGTCAAATTTAGTATCATCCATTGTGTGACAAACTGACAGTATATGCCTTCTGATATAATAAGAAGCATATGCTACCAACAATCTAGTAGTCTTGTGCAATGAGAATATGATTAACAAATGCGATATCTGGGTTATTTAATTTAATTTAATTTTGCTGAAGAAGATTCACCCTGAGCTAACATCTGTGCCAATCTTCCTCTGTTTTATATGTGGGTCACCACCACAGCATGGTTGCCCACAAGTGGTGTAGGTCTGTGCCCGGGAACCGAATGCAGGTCGCTGAAGTAGAGTGCACTGAACTTAACCACTAGGCCACAGGGTGGGCCCCGGAGGTTATTTTAAAAGATGATTGGCCAGGACTTTTAAAAAAGTCAATGTCATGAAAATGATATGAGACTGAAAGGATATAATGACCCAAATGCATGAACATTAATTAGAATTCAAAATAAAACAGCCATACATGGCATTTGGGGACAACTGGAGAAATTTAAATATGGACTACATATTGGATGATATTCTGGAGTAATTGCAAATTTTCTTAGGCCTGATAATGGTATTGCAATTATGGAAGACTGTCCTTATTTTATGAGCTATAGAATGAAATATTTAAAGGTGAAGTTTCATAACTCACAGAGACAGAGAAAGCTAATGTGGCTAATGTGGACAATTGGTGAATCTAGGAAAAGGATATAAGGGCACTCCTTTCTTTTTCTTCTAAATTTTTTTTATAGATATGAACATTTCTGAAAATTTAGAAAAGATTTTTATTTTCATGATTTTTCTTTGTATATTGCCATTGGATAAAGATGCTGTTGATCCACACAACTTTCAAAAATTATTTATCAGTCATTTTGTCCAGAGTGCATTAAAACTGAATTAAAAAAAAATCTGCCTCAAGCATAAAAATGAGTTACCAATGGAAACAGGAAATAAAGGAATAAGAAGTAAAGAGTTCAAAACGGTTATTCAGAAAATTTATTGAACAGTGATTTTACCCTTAAAAATATACCCAGAATTGAATGTGTATAAAGTCATGCATGATTGCTTATAAAAGTGAAGAAAATGTAAAATAACGTAAGATATAGTCATAGAAAATTGGTCAAATACAGAATGTACTCATAATGGAATATTGTGCAGCCTTTAAAAATGAGGTAGATGAATAATGATAAGATGTTTACATTGGTTATATTTCCCTACTCTGGTTCATATAGATCTCATTCATTCAGAGATAATATTAATGTAAAATCCACATATTATTATTATTATTTTTTTTGGTGAGGAAGATTGGCCCTGAGCTAACATCCATGCCAATCTTCCTCTATTTTGTATGTGGGACACCACCACAGCAGGGCTTGACAAGTGGTGTGTGGGTCCCTTCCCAGGATCCGAACCTGCAAACCCTGGGCTGCCAAAGTAGAGTATGCAAACTTAACCACTATGCCACCAGGCCTGCCCAACATATTACTATTTTTTAATTACTGAATGAGAGAAAATCTTTGCCATATATTGCTAAGAGCAAAAGAACTTAACAAATTACGTATTCAGAATTATTCCTTTTTATATGTGCAAGTGTGTGTGTGTGTGTGTGTGCATATGTGTAAGTGTGTTTAGACAGAGGTTGCCAAAGCTTAATAGGAGTTATCTCTGATGGCTTATGGATGCTTTAAATTTTCTTTATTTTGACTATGTGTATTTTCTAATTTGTCTACAATGATGTGTTTTATTTTGCTTTAGTAATAAGATAAGCATTAATATAAAACAAAATAAAGTTAAGAAGGATCTTAGATTCTTAATAAATATATGTGACACTCCAAGCCTTAATCCTCTGCTATTTGTTATTTACGTGAAGCTCCAACTTTTGCAGTGCACCTTATTATAAGTAAGAGCATCACGCCATCAACTCAGACTCCTATTTATGACCACCTAAAGACAGTGACAGGAGACACTAAGCTTAGCTGAATTGCTAATGGTAGATCAGTGCAATTAAAAATAAGAAAACATGATGGATGATTTCTGAGATGGAAACTTCTGTTTGTATGGATGCATAATCTGATAGAGGAAAGCTAAATGCCTTTGCACAAAATTACGATTCTAGCAAAGACACTATTTCTCTGCATAAAAACAGGTGCAGTCTTGAGAAATCAGTGGAAGAGGTTTTTGGCACTAGCAAAGAATGGTTTGATAGCTTACAGAAGGGAAAAGTTGGGCACAACAAATAGCATCAAAATTCAGAGGAAGCCTGCCAGAATTCATGTGGGAGGCCTCAATTTACAACAATTTTCCCACCATTATTCACATATAAAATTAAAGATAAATTGGGAGTCACTTGTACCTAAGATAGATGAATCTGGTTCTCAGTTAATGCAAATGAGGAAATATGAGCGGAAAACAACAAATAATCAAATCACGTTATTAACCTTGTTTTCTGGACAACTTAAACAAAATTACTTCTCAGACTTAATTTTCACACTCTCTTCTCTGTCCCTGGGTGAATAATGTGCCCTCTCATCGAATCTGAGGAAAGGATGTTCACAGAGAAGTGGAACAAGGACCAATTATAAGCTTAATTGCATTTCTAACAGGGAACATCAAGTGTCATCAGGAATCTTGCCAGAATTCCATTAAAGGGCTTTGAGAAAGAGTCAGGAGACCTGAATTCTAGTCCCAGCTCTGTCATTAAGTAGCTCTGTGATCTGAGTTGAAACACCCTTTTCGTGTGTGTGTGTCCTCATCTATAAATAGAGTACATTGGTCACCATTTCTATGATTCTCTAACTTTATCACGTCTTAAACAGATAGCAAAATACATGTTCCATGTATGTTTTCTTTGTCTTTTCTACCAAAACCCATGTAGATCTCTTCCTATGCTGGAATCTCTCCCAGGAATTAGGGATTCCTTTCATGTTTAGCTGGCACAGAGCCTCTGGATCAATGCCCAAGCCACTGACTAACTCCCACTTTCTCAGGAAGGTATAGAGGCCCTTTAACCATAAAAATGCTTTATATCTGCCGTGGTAAAGTGGTTTTCTCCATAGAATATATTTTGGCAAGTGTATATGTTCAAAGGAGCATGTTGGTTACACCCCAATCTTCATTCACATCTAATTTTTTAGTTTAAGGGAAATAAAGTATTTTTGTTTATAAAAAGGAGATAGAGTCAACTCTTCATTTATTTTGTCAAAATATCTCAAGTATATATTAATCCTAAGTGAGCATTGCAGAAATCTCTATATCTTCTTTGATAGAGGGGTTCCATTAGTACATTTACTTAAATCTAATTTTTCTCTCGATTATTGTCCCTGTTAGTCAGTATGAAATAAAATCTCTGTCATTCCCTTACAACGGAATGCTAATATATGGAACTTGAAAATAATTATTGTTTTGCAGTTCCTAAATTTGGACAAGGTATTTAGATTCTTTATTTCTAAGCTTTTAGCTGTATTTTTTTTTTATTGACTAGAATTTTTAGAATTTCTAAGTGATTGAATATTTTAGTGACAAATGTATGCATCTTCTTTTGGACAATTAGCTACATATATGTTTCTTATTTTTCGTTAGATTGTATAACACTGTCCAATATTTTAAAACTATGAAAAACTTAAAAAATCTGATTATCTGCCAGAGTGTTCAATGTTTCCCTTATTTAAAAAATATTTCTTTTTCTTGAAGTTATGTTCCAGACTTTTTAAAAGAGTCAGTATTTTTTAAATTAGCTCATTAATATTACTACTAAATAGGAATTATTTTTGTGAAGTGAAATACATTTTTATTGAGAGACTGTTTTTCTATTTTATTACATTTTCTAGGCATTAAATAGTTTGAGGAATAGTTCCATAGTTTGTATGAAGGAAATCAAGTACAATACTTTGTCTAGTGTTTTTAAATACATTAACTAATTAGTAATAAAATTCTTTTTCCCCAGAAACTGAGAAAATTTAGGGATAATATAGAGGACATTTTCACTTTTACCTGGAAATACCAAATAATAACTTCTTGCTAATAATAAGCAAGGTCTTTTAATAGTGTCACTCCTATTTCATAAGTGCTTTAAACTGCTCAGAACATCTGATGTTACACTCTTGTCCTCAAAATGCATCACTAGAGAATCCTTGGGTAGATTTGCTAACGTTCACAGATGGAGACCATTTTCGATAAGTTTAGCATTGAACATTTTGTTCTGGTTAAGGGTTTTCCAATTTGTTATTTGACAGCAAGGTGAATACCTTTCAAAATTACAATCCAAGCAAAAATCTACCTTGGAAAAGGGTGTCTAAATGCTTTGTCTTACCTCTTTTTTCAGAGGCACAGTTTATTTTCTGTTACATCCTCCAAATGAATCTTATTTTCTTGTGCTGCTTCCACATTTTGGTAAAAATAGCGAATTTACAGAATTGCCAATATCTAGCTTATAAGCTTAGCTTTGAGCAATCAGTTCCTTTCCCTTAGGCACAGCTGTAGGACTCTAAGTCAAAGTTCACGTATTTCACTTGCCAAATTGGTAATAATATTAACAATATTAATGAAGTTGCTGGCTCCTTGACGGCAAATAGGAGTTGTGCGGTTTTTGGTCCTAGCAGAAAAAGTTGATCTGCTCCCTTAAAACGAAAAGAAATGTAATTAATTTTCACATTTCCTTGGTTAATGGTCATGGAAGGAGCTGAAATTTGGAGTCCAGTGTTTTCGTTCCAATTCTCCTACTCTGCACGATGGCAGATATGCTGATGTAGCGACAACTGCTCGATGTGTCTTGTTCACAGGGAGAGCCCTGCACAGCAGGTGAAGCCCGGGAACCGCAGGGCGGCTTGATCCTCCTTTCCCTTGCTGCATGCTTTATGGTTTTTAATGTAGCCTCCTTCCTTGTTAAATGCATTCTCCAGGCAATTTGACAGATGGGACTGATTTTTTGAGGGTGTTTATATGGTATTTTCAAAGCAAGAACAAATCTGCCTTTTCTAAATAGTCTCTAGTTAGAATTCTAAAGCTGTACATGATTCTGGGGTTTTTTTGGGGGGGGTTGTTTTCTGGCTAAATGGGGATTTAATATATTAGAACTTCACAGTGTCCAAAAAAAAACCCTGCCAATACATCTTAAATATTAAACTATTCTTTTGATATCGTAAAAAGAGAAATAAAAATGTTGCCATATATATTCTGAAAAAAGTAATAAAACTGCCAGTAAATACACATCCCAGGGGACTGCTAGAGACGGCTGAGATTGCTTTAAGCATCTACAGGGAACATAAGGATGCAGGGCGCTGAAAGGGTTGACGCACTAGAAGAGCAGTTTGATTCCAGTCCCTCCTGGGAACTATTTTTACCCTATCCTCACACTCAGAGCGGCCATAAATTAATAATCTCCAAAATGACTAACAGCTTTTAACCTTTTTCTATATTCATGAGCATGCAATTATGATAAAAGTGCATATTTATAATCATACCGTTGTTTATTTAGTGTCTTCTTCTAAGGAAATGTAAGGCCCTACACGAAATATGTAAAACCAGACTCTGCAGTGCCTTGAGAACCTTGCAGCCTACATCACGTCTTGGTTTGTAATTTCTAAATTCCTCAACTTAGTGTTCCCACGGAAAGCCTCTTTTCTAATGGTAATTGATGTAGGAAAAGCAATTCTGTAAAATGTGGTTATTTTTCACATCACACATATTAATGGGAGTAGCTATAGGCTCACATCTGCTCCATAGAACCAGATAGGCTAAAAGGAACAGTTAATGAAGAACAGTGAAGGAAAAGAGAGCTACTGAACTGGAGGCTATCTAGTAAACGAAGTATCTGTCTAGGCAGAAAATCTGGCTGTAAAGGAGTTAGTTGACCAGAAGATGGTAGTGGGAAGAATTGGGAAGAGAGGATTAGTGGCTGCAATATTAAAATCCTTTACAGCAAAGTATTTAAAATAGGGTCCCAGCCCTCAGCATTCATTTCTCCTCTCTCTCCTGGAAGGCTGTGAGGCACTGCCCCATCCAGATCCCTTGTGGGATGGGGCCGTTCATTCTTCCCGCTGTTCGAAGGCTGCCTGCTAACGGCTCACAGGAGCATTTCTCTCTGGGCACTGCCTTTTACTGAAGGGAATTTTCCTCGGGTTGATGCTGGTTTAAAAGCTCAGCGACTTTGCTTCACTCTGGCGTATTTCTAAAGGGCCTTCCCAGCTCCTGTGTTATCCACAGGCTCTACTGAAGTTGCCAGAAGAGCCTCATTGTAGTTTAATTTTTAGAGACAGATTAATTTCTGTCTTTACTCAGCACTCTCCAATGATCCTTATCTTATCTCAGGGCCTGTTTCCAAGGAACTCAATCGAAGACACACACAGTTCCTCAACCTACACTTTATGAAGTTCTCCCACAGGTCCTCTAAATATCCTAACCACCAAACTCCACAAACCCTTAAATTTCTTTGCAGTTTTTATTTAACTCTGTTGACCATTTTTTCCTTAGGACTCTTTCTTTTTTGCTTCGTGACCTCACTTTACCCCATCCTCTTCCTATCACTCTAATTGTTCTTCGGTCTTGGTTTTGTTTTTTTGAACCCAAGTTTTGTTCTCGGTTCTCTTCTTACCTTGCTTTGTACTTTTTCTCGGGAACTCTCACTTACAGCCTTGGCTTTAGTTCCTATCTTCATGGTAAAACCTCCTGAATCCACATGTTTAGCTCAGATCTCTGTCCTATGTTTCAAAAACCCCACTTGGTATTGTGGCCTGGATATTCCACGGCTGTTCCTGAAAGCCATTCTCCCCACCTCCCACCACGATTCCTGCCAATCTACCCTTTACCCCACCGCCAAAAGTGCCCCCAGGACATCCATACTGACTGCTATTGTCATGGTTCCATTGTTGTTGCTTTAAGAAGTTGTTCCATTTCTATTTCATAAACCTATGATTCTACAGAGTTTTACAAATGTGATAAAATTTTATGATGTTCTCTCCATCCAATTTCTTTCATGCAAACTCTTTCCTCCTGGCAATACAGTAGAAAGAGAATGGTCCTTCGAGTCATATAGAAATAGATTGTAATACTGATTTTCCCCTTAGTAACTGTGGTAACCATGGAAAAGTCACTTTAACTTCTCTGCAGCTCAGTTTCTCATCTCTCTTATAGAGATGTCATAAGGGCTAAGTGAGAAAATGTGTGTATAAATATACTTGGACTACATAAAAATTACTCAATAAATGTCAGCTTCCCTCCCTTCTGCTCCTCCTTTCCTCTCCAGGTTTATGGTTCCAGATATGGTTTAAACAATTAAACTCAGTTCCTAAATTCCAGCTAGAAAGTGCTCAACCAGACCACAGGTAGAACTGGGCTATTTGTTCAGCTCAGGAAATTTAGAAACAACGTCAGATAGACATGACAGTATCAGGAACTCATTCACCTGGCATGAGAAAACCTCAGGGCACACAAACCGGGTTGCTGGCTCACGCAAAGATCCCTGAAGCAGCACAGGTCTGGCCAGGAGCCTGGAGTGCGCAGCTGGCAGCACTCTCTCTGCTCATCGTGGCCTTGAGAGTTCAGTTCCATTTGTGTCAACTCCTATGTTTACCTCCAGCTTCCCTCTCATATGATCGCAACTTTTTTGCTCACCCAGCATTCAATGACTGTCTTTCCTCTTAAAATATTCATGACCTTAGACACCTAAGCTGCACATTGGCCTTATAGGATCTGAAGAATTGTGTCATCAACTTCATTCTTTAGATTTTGAATTTCTGTCCATGTAGATGCCACTTGTAACCTGTAAAAATTGGTTATCAATTTGAGGTTATTCTTCAGGGACAATATTGTATTATTTTTATTTCTTTCTGACTATCTAGCAAACACAATGATTGAGGCACTTTCAGTAGGATATGCACTTGGAGGTGGTTTGGGGTTAGTTTTTTGTTTTGTTTTGTGTTTTTAGTAGTAGTATAGGCTTATCACATTTTAAGGAAGCCAAATAAGTCAAATCAGTAGATAATTATTTGTAATAACTGTCGAAGAGGATTTATTTAAAAACAGCAAGTTCCCATTGTACATTGAAATGATTTTATTCACAAAAATTCAGTAAGCACATAATTGTGAAATTTTTGTGGATCTCTGTCATTCACAAGTACTTGCCTCTGTGACTTCTCGTCTCAAATAGCCTCCTGACTGATTTCCACATCCCCTGTGTCTCCCTCTCCCAGTCCACTTCTCACATGGCTGTCAGGATTCATCTCCCCAATTCATAGCCCTAACCTATCACTCCTCTGCCCCAAACACACACACACTCAAAGGTCTGCATTTCATCTGTTTTATTTACTTTTGTATCCCCAGCACCTACAACATGGTTCAGCATATAGTAGATGCTCAGTAAATATTGAATAAATCCTAGTGTAAAGATAGCATAAATTTGTCCTTTTTGGTAAAATTTTCCAATTTTATATTCTACTTTACAAACTATAAATGAAACTTTTTTTCAAAAAAGTTCAGAATAGGTTAAGTTCTGAATACAAATTCTCCTCTAAATATACTTTCTTCAGAAACAAATGTGTCTAATTTTATTTGTATGTCTTTATTCTTCAATAATTGTTATAAGTAATGCTTATGAAATGCTTATTACATGCCATGAGTCCTGTTGCTTCTTAGGCCAATCTATTTCTCATACTATTCTCACATTTATATTTCACATGAATAGCTCCAAATTCCCCATTTATGAGAGCATGGGTTTTGTCATCTTTGTCTGCTGCTTTACTCCAAACACCCAGATAATCTCACAAGGCAAGTACAATTATTATCCCCATTTTATAGAAGAGGAAAGAGAGGCAAGAAAAGGTTAAGGCACGTGCTCAATTGTATACAGCCTTAAATGGTAGTGCTGGACCTTAAACTAGATGACCCCACTCCAGAACGTGCATTTTAACCACTAGACTCTCCTGCCTTCATGACTTATGTATCTTTGCTCCCCTTCATGCCTATCCAACACTGTCACTTGTAAAGAATAGGAGACTCCAAACATCATGTGAGCTGGATGGTAATAACAGAAAAAGTTTTCATTTCCAAATACTCTTCCTAATAATTTGTGGGAACTATCCAGTAAAACATGGAGGTAAATAAGAAATAGCCCAATAGGACTTTTGGCAATTAATTTAGTATCAGAAAAATAAAAAACACCGGGATTCTTCTCCCCTTCCAGAGATTTTGTGATACTTTTTTCCCTTAACCCAATAAGTCTCAAATGAGCTTTGTTATCGCCTGTTTATTGACATCTCTTATCTAGGGGATAGCTGCACAAAAGTGTGAAATCATCTTAGCATTCCACATTAAATATAAAATGTTTCATAATTATGAAAACTGACTCTTTCATGATCACAGGCGAATTAAGATTAAAATATTGAAACAAATTATGAAGACAGACTTCCTGTCATTAAAATCTATAAGAACTATCCAACTGCTTCCAGAGAATTAAATACCAACATAAACTATATATAGAAGAATTATAGCAAAACTACTTCATTCCATTAGAAAAAGAAAACATGTAATTTGGCTCATGTAAATAAAAAAAACTAACATAACATAAATAAAATCAAATTTTAGCAGGGGAAAATATCTGCAATTCATTTGAAAGAAAAAAAGCACTGGTATGCATAATATGCATAGAGCAGTTACAAAGTGATAAGAAAAAGCCAAAACAATAAAAAGGTAGGCAAAAAATACCAACATTACAATTTACAGGAGAGCATATGACTAATATACACATGAAACAAAGCTGAATCCCTCTAGCAGTCAGAAAAACGCAACTTGAAGTAATTCAGATATTACTTTATATTCAGCAGAATGAGAAAAATAAGAAGAGAGTGATTATAACCTACTTCCAGGTGGCAAGGTGGGAGAAGGATATTTGCAGACATAATCCCGTGGCAATCTAACCATCACAGCTTTGGAGTACAACATTCATCTCCTAAGTTTAGAAAGTCACATGCATCACATTATGGATAATGGTAAAAATTGGAGCAAGCTTTATGCAGGGCAATTTTACAAATTCTACCAAAATTACAAAAAGATATACCATTGTATATAGCAATTCTATTTCTCCTATGATATGCTTGCATAGATGCAAAACAATCTATGTGCATGGTTATTTGGAGCAGCACTGTTTATGACAGCAAAAGACTGGAAGTGATAGAAATCCACATGCTGTGCTATTAAGGAGTTGTAAAAACATGAAAATAAAGAAGAAAGTTCTTCACAAACAGATATAAAATTATTTCCAATATTTTCTACTAAGTGGGAAAAAAATGGTATTGAATAATGTCTAAATGTGTTATGATTATGGAAAAGAAGAAAAAATACATGTGTGTGTATATAGGCTTATATATTGGAAAACTATCTCTGGAAATATATAGAAGAATCTGATGATCTAATAATAACTGGTATTATCAGTTACCTCCCTCTAGAGAGGGAAATTGGTTGGCTGGGGATAGTATTGAAAGAGATTTTTTTTTCAGTTTTTATCATTTGGAAGCTTTTGACTTTTGAACTATATAATATATCTATTAACATTAATGATTTTTTCGGTATAATAATGTCAATGTAGTTAATTCCACTGAACTGTACACTTAAAATGGTAAATTTTATATTTTATGACAATAAAATGTTTTGAAAATAATATATACATATATTTTAAAAGTGTACATATGTCCCAGAAAGCCTGTACCTGACTATATAACTCCTTGGAACAAAAGTAAATAAATAAGGATATATTCAACTTAGTTCATATACCATTATATTAGGTGGCAAAAAATTCGAAATAGAGTAGATTGTCCTTAAGTAGGGGTTTTTTAAATAAAATATAGTCAGATATCATAGCATCTAATGTAGCTGTTAAAAAGAATACATTATGAATGGAAAAATCAAGTGTGCTATGTCTATACCATGGAATATTTTCAGTGCTAGGATAATAAGCTATCAAGCCATGAAAAGACATGGCAGAAACTCAAATGCATATTACTAAGTGAAAGAAGACAATCTGAAACGGCTACATACAGTTTGATTCCAATTATATGACATTCTAGAAAAGACAAAACTATAGTGACAGTAAAAAGATCAGTGGTTGCTAGGAGTTAGGGGACATGGAGGATAAGGATTTTTAGGGTAGTGAAATTATTTTGTATGATACTATCATGATGGATGTCATCATCCATTTGTTTAAATCTATAGACTATACACCAACAGTGAACCCTAATGTAAACTATGGACTTTGGGTGATAATGGCATGTCAGTGTAGGTTATTGATTGTAAGAAATGTACCATTCTGGTGAGGGATGTTGATAGTGGGGAAAGTGATGCATGTGTGGGGTCAAGTGGTATATGGGATTTCTCTGGACTTTCTGCTCAATTTTGCTGCAAACTTAAAACTGCTCTAAAAAGTAACATCTATTTTAAAAATAATTCCAAGAGCAAAAAACAAAAAGGAAAAGTGCATTACTTCATATTAGTTGACATGTAAAAGTTTCCATCATACACAAAAACAATGCATAAAAACTAGTTTTTCACAGCACCAATGCTCCTAAAGAAAGAAACTGTAAAAACGACATGAATTTAAACATCTGCTTTAATGCATCAAAGAGCTGAGGGAGTTACAAAGCTGGGCGGGCTAAGTTTTGAGACTGGGAAGAACCAAAGAGAGGTGAGCTGAGCATCAGAAACTCCTTTTCTGGAGGCATTTGCCAATTCTCTGACAGAAAATAGAGTTTGAGAATCTGGGGTTAGTTTGATCCAAGGACCACAACTGGGGAAAGACAAATAAGAAGAGCTTTGGGAAGTCTTGGGAGCCTAAAGTGAAAACTGGAGAACTGAGGAAGCTTAAATGTACAGTTGATCTCTCCTTTGCGACATTTGCTATTATTGTGATGCTTCATGACACAGAAAACTAGAGTTTTAGCTAAAAACTTCTGAAATGCAGGGCAGAAAGTCCCCACCTTACTGACAAAGATTCAAGAGGGGAAGGATCATGGTGAACACACCAAGATTTCAGTTGAAAATCCTAGAAGGCTGCACTTTAGAAACAGGGACAATCAGTGATAGACTGAAGCACCCAGCCTCTACTCATCTCACTCACTGAAAGAATGAGGTGGAACTCTTTTTCTACTTTATTTGCCTAGATATTATAACCTTGAGACTCTAAAATTTTGTATACTCAATCTCTGGCATTCAATAAAAAATTACTCAAAGGGACAGGTTCATAAAGATAAAATATAAGAGAATAAACAGACACTAAAAATAGATGCACAGGTGATCAAATATTACAGTTATCAGCCAAGGACTTTAGAATAACTCTGACTGATATGTTCAAAAAATAGTGGAAAAGATAGACAAAATAGATCAGACAAAAATAAATAGACTCTCACCAGATAGTCAGAATCTATAAAAAATGATCAAATAGACATTTTATAATTGAAAAGTATAGTATCTGAAATTCAGAACAATAAATGAATTTAAAGTCATATTAGAGATTGGGCTAGTGAACTGGAAAACAGATCAATAGAGAACATCTAACTAAAGTAAAAGAGAAAAAGAATATGAAATAAGAATAGAGTATAAGAGAAATGTGGGGCATAGTGAAAAGATCTACGATACGGGTAGTTGAAGTCCCAGAAAGAAGAGAGAAAGAATGGAATTGTAACAGTACTTGAAAAGATGATGGCTAAGAATGTTCCAAAATTGACGGAAAGCTTTAACCCAGAATTTCAAGAAAATTTGCAAACTCCAAGCAAAATGACTGGAAAGAAAACCACACCTGATGTATTATAATCAAAGTGCTGAAAAAAAATAAATAAAGAGAAATTCTTAAAGGACATGTAAACAACAATAAAAAAAAACACAGTTATAAAATAGGCAAAGGACTCGAGTAGACATTTCTCTATCATATACCTAGATATATATCTAAATTATATGTTATATATAGATTATCTATATTATATGTATTATATATACATATATCTCTATATCTCTATTGTATATCCATATATATTCTATATTGTATATCTCTAGATATACAAAGGGCAATAAGCACATGAAAAGATGCTCAGCATCACTAATCATTAGGGAAATGCAAATCAAAACCATTATGAGATACCACCTCATCCCCATCAGGATGGCTACTACCAAAAAAACATACAAAGTAACAAGGGTTGGTTAGGATGTGAAAAAATTGGGTCACTTGTGTACCCTTGGTAGGAATGTAAAATAAGTGCAGCGACTATGGAAAACAGTATGACAGTTCCTCAGAAAACTAAAAACAATTATCATATGATCCAGCAATTCCACTTCTGGACATATAACCAAAAGAACTGACAGCAGGGATTTGAAGAGATATTTGTACACCTATTTTCATAGCAGCATTATTCACAATAGCCAAAAGGTGGAAGCAACTCAAGTATCCATCAACAGATGACTGGATAAACAATATGCGATATACACATAAAATGAAATATCATTCCACCTTAGAAGGAAGGAAATTCTGATGCAGGCTACAACATGGATGAAGCTGGAGGACATTATGCCAAGTGAAACAGGCCAGTCACAAAAGGACAAATACTGTATGATTCCACTGATATGAAGTCCCTAGAGTAGTCAAGCTTATAGGGACGGAAAATAGAGTGGTGGTTGCCAGGGGCTGGGGGAAAGGAGATATTGTTTAATGGGTGCAGAGTTTCAGTTTTGCAAGATGAAAAACATATGGAGATTGATGGTGGCGATGATTGCGCAACAATATAAATGAACCAAATGCCACTGAACTGTACACTTAAAGATGGTTAAGATGGCTAAATTTTATGATATGTGTATTTTACCATAACTAAAAAGGAATTTTAAAAAGATTTTAAAAATCATTCAAACAATAAAACAAATAAGCATCAAAGGAGCACCAATAAGACTCATGACTTTCCAACAGAAAGAATGGAAGCTACAACGCAATGGAATGTCATCTTTGATGTGCTGAAAGAAATTCTACACCCAGTAAAAACCATATTCAGAAACAAAGATGAAATAAAGAGTTTTCAGAGAAACGAAAACTGAGAAAATCTATTTCCAGCACGTTGGCACTGAAAGATACTAAAGAGAGTCCGTCAGACATAAGGAAAATATTTCCAAATGCAAACACAGATTCGCAGGAAGAAGTGAAAGACAGTGGAAAGGGTAAACGTGTAGATGAATAGAAATGAATATCGACTGTACAAAACAATAATAGAAATGTCTTGAGTGAGGGTTAAGATATCTGCAGAAAAATGCACCACAGCAATAATGGCAAAAAATAGAGTTAAGGTCTTCTAAGATTCTATCAATATCAGGGAATTGTTAAAAGTAATTATTTGTATTAAAGTGTATTAAGTTAAGGATGAATGTTGAAATCTGTAGAGTAACCAATATAAAATCAGTAAAAGAATATGTATCTAAAAAATTAACAGAGAAAAAATTGAATAACATGAAGTATCTAATTAATCCAAAACCCAAAAGAAAGCAATAAAAGGGGGGGAAAAGAATCTGATTAAGTGGGTTAAAGAAAAAATAAATAGTAATAGGCTAAATATGAACTATATTGGCAATTAAATATAAATGTAAATGGACTAAGTACTCCAAGTAAAAAAATCAATATTATTAGACAAGATTTTTTTTAAAAAGATTACTATGTGATACTTACAAGGAATCATAAATATATAAGAACACAAGAAGGTTGAAAATAGAAGAATGCAAAAAGAATTACCATGGAAATATTAACTAAACGAAAGCTGGCAGTATTTTTACTGAAAATAGAAAGAGTAGAATTTAAAGTAAGAATCCTCATTAGAGATAAAAAGGAACATCTTGTAATGATAAAATGGCCAATCCATAAAGAATGCAAATGTTAGCTGTGGTTCTATCATTTGGGTCTTCAAGCAATTTTTACCTTCTTCATCATACTTTCATGCATTGTTTGAAATTTTTACAAAGAGCATGGATTATTTATGCAACCTGAAATAAAAGAATGAAGCGATTTTTATTGTGGAAAATAAAAGGAAGAAATTAATGTGAAGATTTAAGAGTAATCTGTTTCTAAATAAAAAGTTTAAAAAGATTTGATGGCTGTTATGCCCTAATTACAACTATGAAAATTAAGTCCATAGTCCCAGGGTGAGACAATAAATATAGTACTAACAAGAATCAGGTGGAAAACCTCACAGAAGAGTGTTACATAATCTTATTTTACTTTTAGTCTTGTTGTTTATTTAACGATTTGAAGATGGTCAAATAATTCTGAGTGTATCTTCTGCAAGAAGATGGCAATAGCACTTGAAAAAGAAATGTGGGAATAATCCAAAGGGAGGAAAATATTGATTGATTCATTCATTCAATAATTACTTATAAGTACCTACTATGTGCCAGATACTTATTGAAATTATTACTTTTGAGGCTGTGAAATAATAAGAAATACATTAGTCTCTGCCACGGGTTCCTGGTAGAGCTCCTGGAACCATAATCTCCTAAGTGATAAGAGCACTGGGAGCATCTTTTGTTCTAATATTTGGTTTTTGATCCCAGTTCCTGACACAAGAACCTAAATCCCTTAGGGTTTCCTGGGTGACAGGAATGTCTTTTGTTCTAATGAGGTGATTCTGGGTAGGCTCCTGGATGGAGGCTGGTCACCATGATTAGAAGCTTGGAATTTTCAACCCTGCCCCACATTCTACAGAGACAGAAAAGGGGCTGGAAATGGCGTTAATGACCCCTCACGACTAGGTGAGGAAGCCTCCATAAAATCCCAACTGTATGAGGCTCAGAAAGCTTCCACATGGTGAACATATCCACATGCTTCCCAACTCCACTGGGACAGAAGCTCCTGCTCTGAGAACCCTCCCCGATCTCACCCTATGTATCTCTTCATCTGGCTGTTCATTCATATCCTTTATCATACCCTTTAATAAACTGGTAAACATAAGTGTCTCCCTGAGTTGTGTGAGATTTCCAGCAAACATTGAATCCGTGGAGAGGAGGTCATGGGAACCTCCAATTTGTAGCCAACCCCACAAAGTTGTGGGTAGCCTGGGTACCTATTACTTGTGATTGCCATCTAAAGTGCGTGTGGATGGGGGCAGTCTCATGGGACTGAGCCCTTAACCTGTGGGATCTGACACTATCTTCAAATAGAGAGTGTCAGAATTGAGTTAAATTCTAGGACACTCAGCTGGTGTTGCAGAAAATTGCTGGTGTGGGGAAGACTCCCCACACATCTGATGTGAAAAATGTGAGTGTGGTAGTGGTGTGAAAGTGAAGGAGAAACAGGGGAGGAGGACTGAGTTTTTCCCAACAGAGGCAAATAGAATATTTGTCAGCTTACTGTGGGCAATCATCAATGAGATTACTAGATGAAACAATAATAGGCCATATATATTTGATAGGATTACCCAATAATAAAGATTTCCTTAACGAAGGTACATGAAATTGAATTACCTATTCAAATAATGGGAAGTTTTAGAGTGTTTATAACTGAATGATACTCTGAGAATAAGTAAATCTGAATTAAAAAATAAATAAAACTACCCAAAGATAAATCTGAAAAATGTAATTCTACTATTGGGATTGATATAGGAAGAAGAAAGGTAAAGAATAAAGGCAACATATTGAAAAGGATTCATAAATCCATCTGGCCTCCAAAGTTGGATTATCTCTATTAGGGTTCCCAATGGCTCGCTAATTGTGATGTCCAAAAGCTTTTTCTCCCTCAGTCATCCCCCTCCTAAGCTTTTCAGCTGCATTCAACACTGTTAACCTCTACGAATCTCTCTACTTCTTTGGTTTCTGTAAAAAACAAAGCAAAACAAAACAAAAACACTGGAAGCCAATTTTCCTCTTACTTCTGACTATTGCTCAGTTTTTGTGGCTGATTCCTCTTCCCCTAAACAGTTTTGATGCCTAAATATCAATGATCATAGGAATTGTACCTGTGGTAATGTTTCCCTTTCCCTCTATATGTGTTTTCTGCCTGATTAAATTCTGGTGGCTTCAACCACTATCTCTAGTCAGATAAATCAAGCTCATATGCCTTCTTCAGAACCTTCAGTTCTGCATTTCCACAACCCCTGTGATATCCCCATCTCGCTATGCCAGAGACATCTGAATTTCACGTTCCAAACTAAAGGTAGCATTTGAGCATCCTCTACTGAAAGTTAACTACTCTCTTTTAATGCTCCAGGTCTCAAATAAGGGGATCACTATTGATCCAAACCAAGTGCCTGTAGAATCCAGTGAAGAATGTATTTCTTCCAAATCAAAGTCCTCCTCTTTATCTCTACTGCCACCACTTTAGTTTGACTCTAGAAATTTTCCACCTTTATTACTGCAAGCATCAATGTCCTGGTCTCCTGCCACCAGACTGTCTCCCAACACTCTACCAGACGTTTTTCCTTTTTTTTTTTTTACTGACTCTTCTTTTAAGTTCTTCAATACCTTTTAAATTATGGTCTTGTTCATTTTCTTCTGAGCTAAAGTTGATGTTAACTGTTACCAAGGTATTTCCAAACACAGTTTCACAATTTCCTCTCCTTTAATACTAGGACATTCCAACTGAATTATTTCATCTTTGAATTTTGAAGGTGCCTTCCCTTCCACTGCCTCACAGTGTAAACTCGTGTCACTGGATGACAAGCCGAGATGAAAAGGCTAAATTTATAAACCAAATACATTAAGAGCTAACAGTTTAAATTATAATGGTGTTTTTCAACTCTATTGAGTCATTGCTTAGCATTCTTCTTATCAAAATGTGTGGTTCCAGTTCTATAAATATTTGATAGAGTTTATATGTGAGGTCTTCATTATCCATGACGCGTCATTTATAAAGCCTTAGAAGAAGATTGAAAGAGAGGACATTTCTGATGGCTTATATAATTTGTTAGGAATCTATAATTCAATTGTTAAACAATTGAAACATAATTATAAACATTTCTACAATATAGAAACTTCTAATATAGGATTTTAAATATAAAAATACTTATTTACAATTTCTAAAATATTTTGATTGTGGATACTGACACTTTTTCTTACACATTTCTCTTTTCAGATATATTTTAATCACCATTACCATTGAAAAATTCTTTTTAAATTAAGAACTAACTGTATTAGGTTTTATCTTAAAAAATATATGCATATTATGTATATTTGTGTATAAAAGTGTATTTATGTGTGTGTATATATACGTAATTTTAACACGTAAAATAAGTTTCTAATTGCAAACTTAGTTTCTTAATTCATACTAAAAAAAGATTTGATGTAAATTCTTTCTAAAACCTTTTTAGCATTACTTTCTGACTCTATTACAATCTTCAAGGTACACTTGGAGAGAGAGAATCAACTCCAACCACTTTAATAAGGAACAATGAGATTTTCAGATTCTTGCCATTTCTTGTGATCGGTTTGTGGTGATTTCAAATGTACTTGTTTATGACTGCAGTGAAGTTGTTTCAATCCACTTATGACGAAGACAAAAAAAAACCTGTTTTGACATAAGAATGATGCATGCTCTGTCAAGATGTCATCTCATCTGTTGCCGTTGATAAAAACCCAGTAGCTCAGCTGACGACCGGTGCTGCTGGGGGCTGATCAGTAAGAACATGGGGAGAAGCAACTGTGGCAAGGAGACATTAGACTCAAAATACCCAGAGTTCTGAGGACCATTCCAGAGTTGCAGTCTGCGTAAGACACCACTTTGCTGACCTAAATAAACTCTCTGAAGACCGCGGGGCATTAGCCCCTACCATGGTAAAGCAAGTCCCTTGTTGGTAGTGGTCCAAACTGCGCAGAGGCCCCTGAAGGAGATCAGCCTGTCCACCCACACGGGCGCCTTCATTCCCTGCCAATGTGTTCTAGCAACAGGGGGCTTTTCACTTGCGTTTTGTGCTGGCAGCTAGATGCCCGTTCTCTGCTGGTCAAGCCATCTCTCCGGAGTGACTACTCATAAAAAGGTACACCTCAATTAAATTTAGACTTCATTCCTTTCATCACCCCTGGCCTGGAACAACATTGTGTGATTAAACTATCATTGGTTTGGCGTATGTTATGTTATGTTATTTTTTTGTTGGCTTATTAAGAGATATTACCCTGCATACTATTGGCTGGTGAAGCTATTATAAATCTCACAGTGAACCTGTGTTAAATAAACTATTGGCAAAGATGGTCTCAGTCATTGAGCGTAATTTTGTCCCCCAAAACAAAACAATTGGTATAGTCAGCAAACCAATTCAAAAGTAATAATAATTAAAATTGGTTAGTGCTGTGGGATACATCATACTCCATGCCAAATTTGAAACGCAGACTGATAAATTCTGTTAAATTTATAGTTGAGCAAATCTGGCAAAGCCCATTACTGGATTGACAAACTTTAAACTTGATATATTGTTTACCATCTATGGCATCCTACTGAAATTATAAACAACCTGTGAATAGACAAAATTGATGAGCTGTTACAGTTTGGAAGCTAACAGTGGCCATAATAATTATCTTACTACCACTTAACCATATTTAAAACCATTTGGAACGTTCTATTAAGCATCTCTATAATGAAACACTGAACACTATTGTGAAAGGCAGGAGGACAGTAGTAAACAGGCCTTGCTCATTGGCCCCAAACCAAAATTATTCAAGAGATGGCTTAGGGGTAGGATGGATTATATATTACTTCTGAGGACCCTTGGAGACCTATTGTAGACTTAGTCTGAACAAAACTTAGAGTTAAGGAAGCTTCAGATATTGGCCTGATCACCCAAACCCATGAGTTATAGCCTATAGTAAAAAGAGCAAATAAGGACGAAATTCCAGCACTCTTGGTAGGAGCATTAAGTAACATAGATGCCAATAGGTGGAAAGAAAAAGTGCTAGCACAAAGTCATCTCCAGAGCAGGGAGACCCCTTTGCTCCTAGCGGTACAAATTCACACCCTAAGAATGATAATTATTTTAATTCTTTTGACCCTGGTAACCTACTAGACGTTAGCCCCATAAGAATAGACATAACTACAACAAATGATGATATGGATCCAATCAGAGTAACTGAAAAGAGAGCTTACACTAGACAAGACATGACAAAAATTAGAATGGAATTCCACAAACTGATAAGCACACAGAAACCCAGTGCCTATTAGATTTATGGTCCAAAGGAGGACACAACCTGATCTTCACAGGAGCAGAGATTGCACAACTCAAGCCCATTACCACTGATCCTGGTCCTAAATTTAACCAACACCCCAGAGCATTCAGAGAAACTAATAGGAATTTACAAAGACCTTTGTTTGATGGGTGGCAGCAACCTGGAGATTAAGATGGCATATAACTAATATATCACCCCTTAAAACATCTCCATGGAAAGCAGCGGGGGAAGCTACTGCTATAACAATGAAATTAGGAGTATTGACTATGGTTTATGATGGGGACAGACACCCTCACTGCTACATGTGGAAACAACAGACAAAAAAAGGTCATCCTAAAAGCTGTGCCCCCACAAGACAGAACAGTACTATGTATAGTATCTGAAGGTGCCAGAAACACAGGAGAACTGATGGACTTGATAAGAACAACTGAGGAACTACGTCAAGATCAAAGCTAATGTATATAGACGAAACACCTAATGTAGATAGACTCAATCAAAATAGACCATATGGACCTAAATCTACAAAGCCTTTTTGGCCACCTAAACCATTTAGACTACCACCCTTTAATCCAAATTATAAAAAAAAAAGCCCAAATAGAAATCCCAGAAACTATTTACAGTGGCAGAGAAATGAAAATAACCAGCCTTTTAGAAGTAATGGACCTATAGAAAATACACCTAATAACCCATTTACTGTAAATAGTAATCCTTTTATAAAATCTAATCCCATTAATAGATGAGCCACTGATAGGCAAGGAAAAGAAAGCCCAATGAGCTCCCTTTAGGGACTCAGCAGTCTCTGTTCCCTGGCCCAAGCCAGAGACAATTGCCCATATGTTACAGTGGCCACTTCAACAGAAACCCTTTTGTAAATAAAAATACTATATACACTACTATGCTGTTAGATATAGGGTCCCAAGTAGCAATGATACAAAGATATCATACTAACTTAGAAAACCTTAAAAATAAAACAGAACTAACAGAAGGATTAGGAGGAAAATTAACCCCAGGAACATGGGTATATAGTTTCCTAACAACTGATAACAGGCCAGGCTACATGCCTTATAGGTCCCAAATTAGAAACCATTCTTAGAATAGATGTAATAGGACACCATATAACAAATAAGGATGTAACAATTCCTAAAAATAATTTGGCTATGGCAAATTATTGCAATTAAACTTCCTGTCCTAGCTACAATAAAAAATATTCCCCAATACAATCTTAAGGGAGGACATACTCAAATTAAGGAAAAAATTGAGGAACTCCTAAAGGAACAAATTGTGCCTACTGTCTCACCATATAATAACCCAATGTGGCCTTTTCAAAAGCCAGATGGGTCATATAGATTTACAGTAGATTATAGGAATTTAAACACATGCTGCCCCCAAATAGAGGGAGTACTCCCAGATATAGGCACTATCATAAACAATATCACCTCTGGATCTGGAACTTATTGCACAGTAATAAATTCATCTGATGTGTTCTTTGCTATTCCAACTGATGAGGAAAGCCAACCCATGACTGCCTTCACATGGGAAGGTAGACAATATCAGTTTACGAGGTTACTGCAGGGATATCTTAACAGCCTGGTGATAGCCTACATCCTCCTAACACAAGACATCCAGGCCTTTCAGGAAAACACAACACATACACAAACCATTATTTCCTATATTGATTACATCCTTATTTATGGTGATAACTTGGAAGAACAGACTAGGGTCAAGATATAGTTAATTTAATGGCTTACACTCAGAGGATGGCCAACCAACCCAGGTAAAGTCTAAGGACTCTAAGCTACAGTGAAATTTCTAGCCATAATTTGGTCCTCTGAAGGTAGTAAAATGCCAGACACAGTCATAAATGAGATAAATTTAATCCAACTCCTACCACAAAAGAAGAAGCCCAGAAACTGATAGGATTGTCTGGATATTGGAAACAGCACATACCACATACAGGGATAAAAATGAAACTTATCTATAGAATGACTAGGAAGAGTAGGAAATTTAGATGGACGGCGACTCAAGAGGCAGCCTTTACTTATTTGAAAAATGCTGTCAGAATTTTTAACACTTTGGAACAGCTAATGAGAACTCTAAATATAAACCAGAATCCCCATATTCATAAGGGTTTGCAACATGGTCACCTGTAGACTAAAACACCATAAGGCTCAAAATTTTACCTGATTGGGTTTTGGACTAAGAAGTTCTCGTGGCCTGAGAATAGATACCAACCAACTGAAAGGCAAACCTCGGCACTCTGTGAGGCCCTACAAAATACAGAGCCACTAACAGGAAATTAACCAATTACACTTAAACTCCAATAGCCTCTTTGGGATTGGGTAAAACAGATCCCTGACAAACAGAAGGGAACTACCACTGAGCGTAAAGTCCTAACATGGAAATGGTATATTTCCAAGCAAAACACAAGGAGGGATGGTCTGCTCTCTGCCTTAATTGAGGAAATCTCAGCAATGCCAATGGTGGACTTTCCAGAATTCCTAAGGGTTGAGCCTATCCAAGCTCAACAAGTTGGACAATGGGGACCAGCCTGGTCCACAGCCCTCAACAATGCATGGTTTATAGATGGATCAGCCTCCATGACAACATCCGGAGTATGCCAGTAGGCTACAGCCTTGAGAACTGATGATGGTCTAACTCTGACAGATCAGGCTCGGGAGAATCAACACAATATGCTGAACTAATAGCCATAAAATTGCTAATTGAACAATCTGTCAAGGAAAATCAGAATGAGATACATCTTTTCTCAGACTCATGGGCAGTAGCTAATGGAATAGCTCTTTGGTCAGGAACACGGTGGGGAAATGACTGGGAAATAGGAAATAAGGACATATGGGGTAAGGACATATGGCAGAATATAGAACTAGAGGACATCTCCATACTCATCACATGTGTGTCTGCACATCAGAAGGATAGCTCTGAAGCAACTAAATTATTTTCTTTTAAGATTATGATAGTTAACAACCTTGTGAAATTACAGTTGTACACTATTGTTAGTCATGTTGTAGGTATACCACTTCACCCTTTGTGCCCTACCCCTACTCCCCCGTTCCCCTGGTAACCACTGATCAGTTCTCTTTGTCTGTATGTTAACTACCACCTATGAGTGGAGTCATACAGAGTTCGTCTTTCTCTGTCTGGCTTATTTGACTCAACACAATACCCTCAAGATCCATCCATGTTGTTGTGAGTGGGACGACTTTGTCCTTTTTTATGGCTGAGTAGTATTCCATTGTATATATATACACCATATCTTCTTTATCCAATCATCAGTTGCTTGGCACTTAGGTTGGTTCCATGTCTTGGCTATTGTGAATAATGCTCTGATGAACACAGGGGTGCATGGGACTTTTGGAATTGCTGATTTCAGGTTCTTAGGATAGCTACCTGGTAGTGGGATGGCTGGGTCATAAGGTATTTCTATTTTTGACTTTTTGAGAAATCTCCATACTGTTTTCCATAGTGGCTGCACCAGTTTGCATTCCCACCAACAGTGTATGAGGGTTCCTTTTTCTCCACAGCCTCTCCAACATTTGTCACTCTTGGTTTTGGATATTTTTGTCATTCTAACAGGTGTAAGGTGATATCTTAGTGTAGTTTTGATTTGTATTTCCCTGACGATTAGTGATGATGAGCATCTTTCCATGTGTCTATTGGCCATCTGTATATCTTCTTTGGAGAAATGTCTGTTCATGGCCCCTGCCCATTTTTTGATCGGGTTGTTTGATTTTTTGTTGTTGAGCTGTGTGAGTTCTTTATATATTATGGAGATTAACCCTTTGTTGGATAAATAACTTGCAAATATTTTTTCCCAATTAGTGGGCTGTTTTTTTGTTTCAATCCCGTTTTCCCTTGCCTTGAAGAAGCTCTTTAGTCTGATGAAGTCCCATTTGTTTATTCTTTCTATTGTTTCCCTCATTTAAGGGGTTATGGTGTCTGCAAAGATTCTTTTGAAACTGATGTCAAAGAGTGTACTGCCTATATTCTCTTCTAGAAGACTTATTGCTTCAGGCCTAATCTTTAGGTCTTTGATCCATTTTGAGTTTATTTTTGTGAATGGTGAAAAAGAATGGTCAATTTTCATTCTTTTACATGTGGCTGTCCAGTTTTCCCAGCACCATTTGTTGAAGAGACTTTCCTTTCTCCATTGTATGCCCTCAGCTCCTTTGTGGAAGATTAGCTGTCCATAGATGTGTGGTTTTATTTCTGGGCTTTCAATTCTGTTCCATTGATCTGTGCAACTGTTTTTGTACCAGTACCATGCTGTTTTGATTACTGCAGCTTTGTAGTATGCTTTGAAGTATGTGATGCCTCCTGCTTTGTTCTTCTTTCTCAGGATTGCTTTAGAAATTCGGGGTCTTTTGTTGCCCCATGTGAATTTTAGGATTCTTTGTTCAATTTCTGTAAAGAATGTCATTGGGATTCTGATTGGGATAGCGTTGAATCTGTAGATTGCTTTAGGTAGTATGGACATTTTAACTATGTTTATTCTTCCTGTCCATGTGCATGGAATGTCTTTCCATCTCTTTATGTTGTCATCGATTTCTTTCAAGAAAGTCTTGTAGTTTTTGTTGTATAGATCTTTCATTTCCTTGGTTAAATTTATCCCAAGGTATGAAGCAACTAAATTTAATAACCAGGTGGACAAACTCACTAGGAAAACTAGTGAGGCAAGGATTCCTAAGATTTATCTTCAGAAGATAATGCTATGATTTACGGCTAAAGAGGAAACCAATTTAAAACATAACCACACATAAACAAGAATAACAATAGACCATAAAACCTGAACACACAGCTATGCCAATTGATATGCTCATTTCATGGGCACATCATCAAACAGGTCATGCTGGCATACACAGCACTAGAACATGGTTAGAGAAAAGAAACACGTCTATAACTATCAAATACCTCCAACTTCAAATTAAGAGATGTGAGAAGTGCCAAAGATTTAAAGCTTAGAAGTCATTAATGAATACTCTAGATAAGGTCAAAGTTGACAGACCCTTTCAAATTATACAAAGTGATTATATAAAACCCTTGCTTATATCAGAGAATAAACTACATGCATGCACCACTGTAGGATTACGCTATCTTGCAGGAAAAGTGATCAAAAATCCACCATCAGAGCACAGTAAATCTAGATTGCTTGCTCTGGTCCCAACTATTGAAGAATCAGGCCCAGGGAACCCACTTCAGAGGAAAAATAATACCAGATTGAGCCAAAGAACAGGGCACAATGTGGAACTTCCACTGACCCTACAACCAGCCACCTCTGGCTCAATTGAAAGGTATAATGTCTTGCTTAAGCAAAAGCTTAGGTTGTTTACTAACAATCTAGATAAGAAAGATTAGAAGAAAGCAGTCTGGGAGGCCGCAAGATCTCTAAACCACAGATATAGAAGGGATGGGAAAACTCTATTGAACTAATATTGCAGGCAGCCACAGAGATCAGAATTAGCACTAACCACACCAGAGAGTCTAAATTAAAAGGAAAAGTATTAATTAAAAAAGCATAATGATATATATAGCACTGGGGAAATTATAGCACCTGCCACTAATAAAGCCTACTGGGTGACTGAAGAAAAAGGCATATTATATCAAATTAAAGAAAATAACATGATGTCTCTATAAAATTTCAATAGTGGACACATTTTTGTACAGCATCAACACTAGATGCCTAATATTTAGCCTAGCATGATGCAGAGCAATTATGCTTGGAGTAACATTGGCAGTAACGGCCATAACGACTATAATTTTTTTTGAGTGAAAAGACAATAAGAAAGAATTAGATATTTATATGGCACTATCTTTATTTTGCAGGCATAGATCCGCTATGCATCTTGAACCTTATAAATAACGGTAAGTGGGTCAGTATGGCATGCTGCCTAGTAGCCATACTATTTTGCTCATCGCTCAGTATTGGATACCATACTCACTGCAGCTACCTGTACTCCTCAGACATCTCCAGCAACAGCAGTTGTACCACCTTTCCAAATTGGAATGCCACCTTCTGGTCCAGATACAGCTCCATTGTGTGTGACATCCTCCACTTCAACCTCCACAAGAATCAAAGAAGATCCTGAAAAATGCCTTCTTATAGACACAGACTCAGAGGATGAAGATTGGCCTGAACTACTAACTGCCTCTTGGTATTGTAACCCAGCGTATATACCAAGACAACCAGGTACTTTACCCTATTCTTTACCTTACAAAATATTACTAAATCCCCCTGTAGGGACGCCCCAGCAATGCAACATAAACCAAACGTTATGGTGGCCCATTCCTAAGGTCACATAGTCAACTTTAAATTTTACAAACAACTTGCTCTTGAATAGAACATATGATATAACATACAGATATTACGAGTATAAACCATGAGAATATTTTTCCTCTAGTGATGAGACAGAAACCAATATATGCACTGGGATGTACAATGAACAAGGCAGATATTAAACTCCACTAGCTAGGGAGCAGGAGTATGGTCATATCAGAGTAATAAACTTTATTATACTAGTAATATATCAAAAATTGCTGACTGGAGTAAAATCATGCTCCATTTATGGAACAGAACACATGAAAAATCAACAGATGACTGGTGGAAACCAAGACTGAGAAGCAAAATATTAAATTCAAAAAATTGGGGACAACCTAGAAAAACCATTAAAAAATTATAGAGATGAGTTTACCTCATGGAATAATAAATATGTAGTTCCAGCCATGTGTAATGATGATGCGTTAGGAACAGACATTGTCACAGCACATGCACATGAAGACAATTGGGTGACTATATCCTTAAATATAAATAGGTCAAAAATTGATCATTTACTATATCCCCAACTTACACTGTTTGATCCATATTCACCTATTAGAAAATTAACAATAGATTCATGGACACTATGTCCAGACTTTAAAAGAACAGGGATACCTTGTAAAGCGTATGGAGAACACACAGGAAACAGCACATAACACATATCATTATCCTTGGGGGTATACATCAGGCTTCTATATCACATCACAGATTTCTACCCCAAGGATATGAAAACCTATGTTAATAAAACCTCTCATAGTCATATCAGAACCTACAATAGTAGCCTAGACCTTGAAATTTAACACATAAGACTTTCAAGCCAGATAGAGATCTCTTAGTTTTATCCTTCTTCGTTTATGCCCAATTTACAACCAATATCCAGAACAGATTTGCTGAAAGGAAGAAAACCCTTACAATTCCTCCTTGGACCATTAGGAAGTTTGATTGCAAGAGCAATGCAGCTGCTTTTTCTCAATTCCAAATTGATCAAATTGCATTAGATTTTAAAAACTTTGAAACCAAACAATCTCAATTTCACATACATGCAATGGCAGCTTTGTCATTGCTGGATAGACAGATGGATAAAATTAGCAATATATTATAAAATATAAATGAATTTCACACGGAATAAATAGAGCAATGGAAATGCTACATAAAGCAGTTGAAGAAAATGCTAAAAATAACAAAATACTAAAAACCAACATAAAAGATGTTTCTTTAAGTGTAGATGGTCAATTATTGCAGTTAAGATTGGTTGATATCTGGAATATTCTTAGAACAGCTATAATCTTGAGGCAATACTGGTTGCCTGAGATAACAGACAACCCAACCAGAAGCAAAGTGGATGCCACACATCCTAATAGCTGTGATTTCTTGGGCAACTGTGAAATTAGAATATTGGCACTTAAAGGAGGAAACATGACATCAGATTACCACACTTCTGTGATTTCTCTATATCAAAAGAGAGAGTGGAGCCTACAGTCCACAGAAAGCCCACTACGACAGAAGGAAAACATGTTCCTAAGGATGTGTTAGTGGAATGAAATCAAAATGCACTTATCATTGCTAGACCTTTAGATAAACCTATGGTACACGAACCCATGACTATGACCTCAATGCCTCCTCAACCAGTTATATATAATACGTGAAATTGGACCGTAATAGTATACTCTCAACTAAACCTTACCCTAACCTATTAGAGTCAAGGGAAAAATAAGAAACACAACATGATGAGGTGTGTGAAAATAGAATAGGTAATGAATGTGACAAGAGAAGGAAAAAGATACTATTCGAGGTCAAAAAAAGATAAGGGAACTATTAAAATAACTGGAGAAATATTCCACACTGAACATCCTAGATTAATTTAATAAATGTAAATCATATATTAGAAAACTTAGGAGAAGTAAAAGAACATCTAGAAGACGAGACTAACAAAGTCAAAATAACTTTGCAGGAACTGAAAAGAGAACAAAAACATGCATTCCCTACCATAATGACAGCCTTAAATTCTGACGTAATGGCAACTGAGCATGTGTTTAATGATGCTGTGCAAGCTGTACCCCCTGGAGCTTTATAAAAATGGCTTTTACTTGGAAACACAATTGTGAAGGAAGCTTAACTGAGAGGTTTAAGAAACTTTATTTTAGGTCTTCTGGTGATTGGATATGGCATCATGTTAAAGAGCACTTTGCTATACTTATATTGATAATATTAGCAATATGGTTCCTTAAACTAGTCAATGAGCTATGGTGTAAAAGAAACTGTGTCAAAAGAAAAAATACCCACAAAACATGATTCTTTGTGACTAAGATTGTAAGTGAGTTAGAATCACACGGTGGACTGATATTTTTGTGAACTTAGATTTGTACTGACACAAGAAATTTCAGATTTTCAAGTATATGGGGAAGCCATTCTGGTTTGAACCTGATTTGGCCTGAGTTTTATTTTAACCAGAGCTGCCTGACTTACAGCCTGTCAAACCATACATTGTACATCTGCTTTAACCGTTACCCTAAAGTAAAGAATGTACTCTTTGAAGGTTAAAAAATTTCATGCCTCCCTTCCTTTTGACACCAGCACTCTTTAAAGATCAGACTGAATGCCTCCTTTCTGACAGTGCCAAAGCCATGTTGACTCACTGTGTACGTACTGATCTGCAACAAAATATCTCCCTGAACCCTTGAAGGAAGGTACCCCTATTATACTTGATGTTTTCCTGTTTGGAAACTCTATATAAGTGCGCTGAAAATGAGTTTTCTCCAGAGTGCTGTGCACTCCCAGGCTACAGTCCTCAGCTTGGCTTGAATAAAACTCCCTACTATAGGATGATTATTAATTATTCTCATCAATATTTCTTGATGACCATGAAGGGACTTCAGAGAAACCTACCTGAGACCACCTGGGTCCCACTTTGAACTGGCGCATGGTACCAGCATGGGCCCACTGTGATGACACCCCTGCCATTGCACCGGTTTCACTGCACTCTTCAGGTGCTTTGTTGGGTTCTCCTGAAATCTGAACCTCCTTATTTAAGTTGACAGTCCTGAGTTTTATTTGGGTCTTAAGACTTAAACATCTTAAGGGTGTACCCATACTTTTCCTAGGTAAGAGGAACTTGGTGGGGGGGGGAATTTGGAGAGAACTGGGTTGGCTGACCTTTTTACTTTGGCTTTTAATTGGAAAAGATTTATGTGTATAAAGTCTGAACAAATAACTGACAGCAAAATGAGAGACCGAATTTGTTCAGCTCCGAAGAAAAGGGACACTTGCTCCTTCCAGCTGCAAGTCATTCCCAAGCAACTGAGAACCTAGTGGAAGTGTCTGAGGTCAATCCTTGTGATGTGCAGTGGTCCCATAGGGAACTCTATCATGAATGTTCACTTTAAATAGTTAATGGCTCATCCAGGGACGCATATATAAAGATTGGTCATCTGGTGCTCCAAACACCCATGGTAGTTTTAGACTACCATGCAGCAGGAGAAGTCAAGACTCGGAAGAGAGTGTTAACAGCCTTGTAGGAAGTGACACTCACAAGAAGCACGCTTATGACCCATTGCACTGCACTCAGGAATCCTTCAGACTTTATAGTAAAACAAAATAAAAGAAAATGGGAAATTGCTCTTCTAAAGCTGACCAGCTCCAGAATGGGCAGCCACCCACCAGAACTCTGGCTGGCTTTATGTACAATACATATGAAGCCTTTACTTGCAACTACTTAACAAAATGAGAAAATTTGACAAAAGATGATTTAAAATTACAGCGGCCATTTTGGGGCTCCTTTGAGCTTCCAAAACTTGTCTTTTTGCTCATGAGATTTGAGACTCATGGAATAGACAGATTAAATGCAATCTTTAATCTCTAAAGAGTCAAGCACACCAACCTCTAGCACACCTGCTCAAAAACTAATGGTTCTGCAAGGTGTCAATATTTACAAAGAACAGCAAAATCTTACTAAGCTTGTTTTGTGTCCTGAGAGCTTGGCTTGGTAACCGTCAGGTTGGCGGCCCCAAAATATGATCAGACAGAATGGTAAATTGCACCCAATTTGCAGCTAGGGTCCTACCAAATTACTACCAGCCTCAGGGGAGTTACAGTAGCCATTAGAAGGAATGTTCCAATTAGATATGATCATTTACAAAGTGCACTTAAGAGCAAAGATTTGAAAATTCCAAACCAGCCTTGTTAAACGTTGTGCTGCAAAAAGCTAATGAAAAATTAAATTATAAGAGGTACTTACAGGAAAACTGTATTAAGTTATGGCTTTACAGACACCCCCAGCAGGAGGGCCAAGTATGAGCCCTCCCAGAGTTAATGGGACTCAGAGATTTTCTTGGAAATTGCTATGTTATTCCCTTAAACAGTCAAGAGGAAACTAAAATTAAAATTTAATAGAGCTGTTTAATACTACCAGAAATATTTACTATTTGTCCTGGCTGAAACCTGATAATATATTTGAAAGAATTTAGCAACTTATAACCAGAAGTTTGGCCATATTGGAAGCTGACATTCAGACTCTGATAGGAATTTTTTTTTTATATGCAGGCCTTCTTCCCTATGTAAATTCCCATACAATAAAACTGTGTACCCAGAGGGAGAGAAACAAACTAAGAATAATGTAATTGGATGGATGTGTCAGTCTTTTGATAAGCAACTAACCTCCCCTGTTTATCTCAAAAAACTTGTAACCTCTCTAGGAACTATTATCTAGCCTATCCTGCGTTCCTAAGACTGAAGGAAAAAAGAGAGAAAGGAGCTTTTGGAGATGTAGACGGCCATGAAAGCACCCTTGCGCAAAAATCGAAAAAAAATTATTTAAAAAAGAAGGCTATAAAATCTTTGTTTACATCTGTCTATGTGTATATATATGTATTTTATAAATATGTGATATTTTTCTACCTCTGGATAGTATTGTAAAGACTAGTTTATAAAAGAACTCTATTTAATTGGCTTAGAGTAAGCACTTATTATAAGTTATTTCTAGATGTAATAGAAACTAACTCAAATGTTTAACAAGTTAACAGTCTGCAAAATAACGTTTGGTAAATGAAAATTTATTTAAGTTTGTTGGTTTGATTAAAATAAGCAGATTTTCAGAGTTATCAGCATTGGATATGATGCAGACATGTTTATTCACAAAATTTGTTGGCAAAAATAATAACTTACAAAGCTAGCTGATTTTGGCTAATGTCTCATGAAGTTTTTTAGGCAATTTAAACATAATTATTAGAAAAAGTAAACTAAATAGATGTAAGAAAGATAAAAATTTTTGGTGAAATTTTGAACAATAATTATGTGTTATGATATCTGTACTTAAAATAACTTTGAAACATTTTGATAACTTGAAATCTTAGTTTTGCTAAATTACACTGAATGATAAAAATTTGAGTATCTAGATCATTTCCAAATAAGATGAAACATTAGAAATAATTACTAAAGATAGATTTATTTACCTTTGACTTCCTATTTTAGAGAAACTTGGAAAATGCTTGGGTTTATTAATAAACATGTTTTGTGTCATGCTGAGAAATTTTCTATAAGAAAGCACGTTTCTAGACAGTATTTGCGGGTCTGCCAATCTACAGGGTGCTAATGTAAAAGAATAAGGAAAACATCTCTGTATACAAGAAAAGTAAGATGTATGTTTCCAGTAAAGAAGGCATAAGGAATGATGATATTTTTGTTTTTTTAAGAAAGGTAAATTTGTTTGAACATCAAAAAGAAGGTTTTGCCGGCACAAAAAGTTAGAATTTGGTTTTCTTTCTCTTAAAATGATAATTTTCTTGGACTTTTAGTCTGCTCTTGATAAAGAGATTATGAAAGGTTTTTCTTTACTTTTGACTAGTCACCAAAAAGGCCGAGATTTTATGTTTTATCAAAATAAAATTCCTGTGTTGTTTTTATTAGGTCCCTCATCACTAGAGCTAAGATTTTTCTTACAACTATTTAAATTTCTGTATTTGCCTGAAAATCACCATGGGTAAAGAGATAACCTGTTTCGTTTTACTGTGACCTATGATCCTATTTGACCAAGTGTTCTCAAACTTTTTGATATTTTTGACAAACTTCCCAAAATTCAAATTCAAAATAAAGTCTTTCTTTTGACCTAAAAATAACTTTGAGAATTTCATAGGACTTCTCAAAGAATTTGTTCTCTCTTCCTATGAAGAGGTAGATACCAAACAGATTAGGTTTATTTGGTGTATTAAATCTCATGGTAAGCATTGTCAAATAAGTGATAATAAACTTTCTCAGGTTATATTGTGTAGGTAAATGTTATTAATATAGCTTTTCTAAAAATTATATAAAATTCCTAAAAATCTGATATGTCCTGGCATAATTCTAGTCATTATCTTAAAATGTGTACTATAGAAATAACTTAATTTCCTTGTCAATTGCATTGTAATCAGATCTTTAACCATGTTGTTTTAAATCTTTTGTCATTTACAGACAGTTATGGTTTTACTCTAATGCTTTTGCAAATATGTCTCACCTTCAGAGAGATTTGTGGAAAGACATTGACACTTACACCAGAATATGGGTTTCTGATGAACTTTCAGATCCTAAAACTGAACTGGGTAAGAAATTAGAGAACTCTAACAGAGAAACTCATGGCTTCATAAAACTGCCAACAAAAGATGAAGATCAAATATTAATTACATAGGACTACATGATTCATGGAGAATGCTCTAACGTTTTGTTTATCCAAATTTAAAGGAATCTTTTCTCTTAAGCTATAAACAATTTGGTAAACTATACCTTTATGAACAAAGATGAGACATTTACTTTTTCTCCCTACCTGATACCTCCAGAATTCAGAAATTCTCAGTGAGTATTCTTATTTTCACTTATGCAAATAATCAGGCCAATTTTGATATATATGAACCAGTTTTACTGTGATTATCTTTGATAAAAATGAGGGTAATTGTGGAGAGAAAAATTATGTTGCACTTTTGTAGATGTTGGATTCTAGTGCTGTTAATTTTCTTTGAGGTTTTGCTATATACCTATAGACTGGATTCCCTGGCCTAAGGTATTGCCTTTGGTCTCATCAATTGCTTGCAGTGCCGCCTTTGGAAAACATGAACTGACCCCACACGGGATGGTCACTGGCAGATCAATGTCTGTTGGTACGCAACCTTCTGCTGATCTTTTGTTGTCTTATGCTAGTATGACCACCTACTGTAAGTCTCTAATGTCTTATATGCAAGCCTATCCTTAACAGGGTAAAGAGGCTTTTCTGGATTCCAATTTAATGGCTTGGTAACTGGGTATTCTGGAAGTGACATCAGAAGTCAGCCCTCGAGCCCCATTGGAAAGGACCTATCCAAGTACTCCTAACCACTGACACTGATGCAGAACTAGAAGGCATTTAACCTTGGAGATACATTTCACAGCTAAATAAGTCTCCAACTGACATCTGGTCCTATACAAATGCTGGAGACCTCCAAATCATACTGACACGGAAGAGAAGCCGCTGACATCTGTGGCAGGCAGTTCCTCTCAAGACTCAGGACCAGGTCTATATTCTTACTTTTCCAACATTTTATTATATCTGCTTCTTTGGGCAATATTGGACTCACTTGTCTAACCCCTTCTCCCTCTCTATTAAATCCAAAAGAAACATCATGGCTGCCTGAAAATCTAAGTAATATAACCCCAAACACAATCTTAGTGTTATATTATGATGATGACTTAGATAAAATCTTTGAGACTCCTTGGACATACCCTAATGTTCCCTTGGCATTTGGGACTTACTTTCTGGGATATGTATATTACAAGATGCCATTATTAGGAAAAGTTTACAAGATAAGTCTGTCATACTTTTTGACTTGTATTGTAATCAAAGTACTTTTTATCATAACTTTACTGCTATATGGTGCAATACTGGCTTTGCTAGTCAAATAGAAATAAGTAATAAGACTTATACTAATATTAATATTGATGATCAAATGTTTTGGGAAATAGAACAACTTCCACGACAAGATGTAATTTCAATGGAACCTAACTGGCCTGAAAAATCATTACAAGTGGCAACTGAAGAGCTTATTATCATATTAAACCATTTTCCCAAACTTATCATAAAGTACACGTAAGTTGATAAATGAGACAGGCAAATAGTTAAATTAGTGCAAAACTAGGAAGATACCTGTAATGGATTTCTGGATTCTTTTCTTGTCTCTTTAAATCCATGCCTACTCCTCACTGGCTACTTCAAATATTATTGATTGGTTTCTTATTATTGTTACTATATCTGTTCCACAAATGTTATAAACAACATGATCACAAAAGGTCACACAAAAGCACACATACAATGTTTGCATGGCAATTTGACTTAATTGAAAATATGTATAAGCTATAAAATTACTTGCCCTGTCAGTGTGTACCTCTACAACTGTCAGTTATATTTGGCCATTGCTTGCCAACATAGATAACTGGGAGGGTCCCTTAAAACAAAGTCCACCTCCAAGGGACATGATGGACCCAGGGCAGGAAGCAACCACCCTGGCATTGGGGGATGATACTTTGATGATCAATGCTTTCTTTCTTTCTCTTTTTCTTTTTATTTGTGAGGAAGATTGGCCCTGAGCTAACATCTGTTGCCAATCTTCCTCCTTTTGCTTGAGGATGATTGTCACTGAGCTGCTGCAGCATGGCTTGACGAGCAGTGCTAGGTCCATGCCCAGGATCCCAACCTGCGAACCCTGGGCCACTGAAGTAGAGTTTGTGAACTTAACCACTATGCCACTGGGCCAGCCCCTGATTATCAGTGCCTTCTATCAAAAGATTATTGATCAAATGGGGAAAATGATGGAAGAAATTTTATATTTTCCGGTATATGAGGAAGCCGTTCTGATTTGAAGCTGCTTTGGCCTGAGTTTTATTTTAACCAGAATGGCTTGACTTACGGCCTGTCAAATATACACTGTACACCTGCTTTAACGATTACTCTAAAGTAAAGAACGTACTCTCTGAAGATTAAGAAAATTCATGTCCCCCTTCCATTTGATGACAGAACTCTTTAAAGATAAGATCAAATGCTTCCTTTCCCACAGCACCAAGGCCACATTGACTCGCCGTGTGTGCTGATCTGTAACAGAATATCTCCTTGAACTCTTGAAGGAATGTACCCCTGTCATACTTGATGTATGTCTCTCTGGAAATGGTACATAACTGTGCTGAAAATCATTCTTCCCCAGAGTGCTTTGCACTCCCAGGCTATAGTCCTCAGCTTGGCTTGAATTAATTCTCTACTATAGAATGATTATTGATTATTTGTGTCAACAGTACAAGGCATTAGGTCCTTAGGATTAATTAGTGTGTGAGTGATTTGTAATCACAGGGTAGATTGTTGTGTATTGGTTTGACATGATTTCAAATCCACTTGTTAATGACTGAGGTGAAGTTGTTTTAATGCACTTGTTTATGACAAAGACAAAAATAAAGTTGTTGTTTGGATATAAGAATGAAGTAAGTTGTGTGAGGATGTCAACATCTCATCTGTTGTCATTAATAAGAACTCAGTGGCTCAGCTGATGACCAACACTGCTGGGGGCTGATCAGTAAGAACACGTGGAGAAGCAACTATGGCAAGGAGACATTAGATTCTAAACACTCAGAGTCTGTGAGGACTATCTGAGAATTTCGGTCAAAAAGTGGGCAAGGCACCACTTTGCTGACCTAAATAAAGTCTTTGAAGACCTTGAGGCATTAGCTCCTACCGTGGTAAGTCAACTCTTTTATCAGTAGTGGTGACAAACTGTGCAGAGGCCCCCTGAAGGAGATCAGCCTGTCTGCCAACACTCCACAGTCGTTCCCTAGCAATGTGCCCTAGCAACAGGGGACTTTTCACTTTTGTTTTGCACTGGCAACTGGATGTCAGCTCTCGGTTGGTCAAGCCATCTCTCAAGAGTGCCTACTCATATAAAAAGGCACACGTTGATTAAATTAAGACTTTTTCCCTTTCATCACCTCTTGCCTGGAACAATAGTGTGATTAATCTATCATTGGTTTGGAGTATGTTATGTTATTTCTTGATCAGCTTATTAAGAGACATTATCCTGTATGCTATTGGCTTGTGAAACTATTATAAATCCCATGGTGACCCTATGTTAAATAAACTATTGGCAAAGACGGTCTCAGTCTCCGGCAATAATTTTGCCCCCTAAAACAAAACACCATTCAAGTAATTTTATTTACTCTTTCCATATTCTTAAGTCCTTTTTTATCCACTCATCCAAACATGGCATGTTGTTATTCTTGAACCTCCCTTTTTGTTTCTTGAAATGTCAGTGAGTACTGATAAATGGAAAGCTCCTGCTTTGTGTATAGATTGCATTTGATATCACCTTGAAATTTTGAAATGTAACCTTCAAAAATGAATGTAATTTCATTCTGTTTCTTAAAGCATGAGTATATTATAATTTCTGCTAATGGTTTATGAGAGGAATTAATAGGTTTATATAGTGGTTAAATATGTCACAAGGCATAGGGAGATTTAGGGCTCTACAGATAAGACCTGAGCAAAGATATAATATTTAAACTTATCTTTCTGACCAAAATCATCTCATTCTTGACAGAAAATTAGCTTCCTAAAATTCATAGTTACCATTTTTCTTCCTAATTATATTTATTACGTGATATAGTTAACACAAGTACTATTAAGTATAAATTTAAAATTACAAGACTCTTGGTCATTATAGAGTGAAATTCCCAGAACACTACTGAATTCTATATACTTAAGCATAGCAAAATAACATAGTATCTACTTGCTAGTTATTCCTGTCTCTGCAGACTTCTAGGTTGTGACCACTTTGACTTGCATTTTTTTCATGTAGCGGGCTCCTTTAAAAAAAAAAAGAAAGTTTAAAAAATTTTAATTAACTGTACTTATAAATTGACAGATGCATCTAAATGAACATAATAAGCAAGATTGGAATGTGAAGAGCTTAATCAGATGCTTTTCTAATTGTCACGTTACACATCCTATCAGAATAATTCCACAAACACTACCACATTAAGTATTTGAGCCGTGAATATATAAATTCAGTGTGGAACAAAAGGATGATGCTATTGTCCAATATTCCTTCTTAAAATAACACTTCAATAGCTTCAAGGGAAATTCTTTGTATAGTGATTTTCTTCCTTGCCTGTTTTATTCCTAATAATTAAATAATAAATGTGAAATGTATTTATTTCCCCTTGCTTTTAAAAATTATAAAAACAGAATTTCTTTTAAAAGTATTTTATAATTTAGATTCTTGCAGGTCAGAGTTGCCTTTTCCTCTAATTATTCCAAATGAATAAAGTTTTATGTTCTCATTATTCCACCTTAAACACTGATTTGGTAATTCCCAGTGATCATTAAAACAAAGTGCTCTGACACTGGCAATTATTACATAGTCATATAGTCATAGTTTAATGTGTTCAATATATTATAATCACAATAATTGAGCCTAAGATACCCATATGCATTTGTAATAATCAAATTTATTTCAGAAAAGTGACTTTCATGAGATTAATGCAGATATACACATTTATTTAGTATTGCAGTTTGCACTCTATACATTTATAATCCATGGTTGACATGGGAAATAAGAAGAAACCAATACTCTGAAATTGTTTGTTTGAATACTTAATGTAAAGCCCTTATGATTATAAAAACCAAGACTCTCTATATAATTATTAAATGTGTAAGTCAGGACTACAGGGAGCCTCCATTTATTAGTGGAGGAGAGAAGCATCTTGTCCACGCAGAGTCAGGCAGAACCTGGTGTATTTCAGGAGTCACACGGGAAGCTTTGTTGTTATTATTTAGTGCAATTTTCAAATGAAAAATTTACAAAGGGGAGAGAAAGGACTGAGAAAATATTCAAGATCTGCTTAATAAAGCCAACTGTACATAGTAAGACTTAGATACTAAAAGACCTCTTCTTGAAATTAGCACTCGAAAGGCTATTTTGGAAAATAAAAACCATAGTGAAAATATATAAATAGCAGTTAAAATGCTGGAGATTATGTTTATCTAATTGAAGTAATTCTTTACTTGTAGAAAAAACACAGTCTTAGAATAAATAAAGCTTAGCAAACTGTGTTTAGGCTCATGTAATTTTCTGATTACAATATTAAAACAGAAATTTACAAATTTTTATAGTTATGATTATTCTTAATGTTTTTCTTTTAACTTTTATGCACCATAACAGTGTTACAGTATGACGTGCTTTCAGTCTGCAGTATATTATCCTGAATTTTGTAGAAATACAAAGATATATCTAATTAAATACCTTAATACACTCTAGGTCTACAGATTAGAAAACTAGAATCACCTATTTTAATTTCTTTATCTGTAAAATGGTAATAATAATTAACCTTAAGCGTCTCATAAATAGTTTTTTAAAAAATAATGTAAACTAAATTCTTAACAGCTAAGCACTCACCTTAGGAAAAAGAAATTTACTATTATTTCGTTTCATTATAACAAGTGAAATTATAAGACTAAAATATATTATTCCAGTACCCAAGAAAGTGATATATACTTAAAAATAAATTATTATATTCTTGTTTTCTGTTCTCTTGTTGCTATTTTTTGAAAATAAAACTTGCCCCTCCACTTTCAGGCAGATTCACCATTCAATAGAATGAAAGGAATACATGTCTGAATTTAATTATTATTATTATAGTTACATTGTTATTTTTTTATTATTATGCTATACAATACTGTACCATGGTATAATACATTATACTATTATAAAAATAGTTATATATTAAGTTATATATTAAAATTATATTATTATATTATATAGTTATGTTATTTAAGGATGAGTAGACGTGCTTTTGTTCTTTGCAAATCACTGTAATTGGGCCCTGCCATGGCTAATGTGACTTGCACACTCTTCAGAGAAGGGAGATAATGTTAGGAAGACACACACTCTTTTAAACACAGTATTTTATTTTTCTTTTACAAGAGATCTAATATACCTAGTTACAGGTGACATCGAATTTTCAAGGCCAATGTTGAAGAGGAAAAGAAGAACCTTTTGTTTATAACGGAGACCAGCATACCAGTCTTGATAGTTCCCTTTTACTAAACAACTAAAATAAGATGCTCAAAGGAAAACAAATTTTCAAGTGTTGTCTTCAGTGCCATCACTGTACTGGTTGGTCCAGGGTATGCCTGGCTAAGTGCCCGAGCCTCTAGGTTAAAGTCCATTTTAAAAGACTTAGTGAGAAGGCTTATATATGGAAGCATTATTTGAAAGCCTTTACAAAGTTCCTTCCTTTGGGCTATACTCCTTGTGTGGTATTTTTGGTTTCTACTTTTTTAGTCAAAATTCTTAAAATATAACCTCCTCACTATTGTATTGTGCCTTAATTGTATGCAAACGGTGACTTTAAAAAAAATCCCATCCATCTTACCCATTAGATGATGCTAATTCTCACTAGCTTGCTGCTCCTACTTGCAGGCCTCTTTTTCCCACACTTCCCATACCCTTCCATGGCCTGAGGTGCATTTAACCCAGTTTAACCAGCCCCTCTGACCTGCTACTCAGAAATAGAAAGTACATATGAAAAGTCCTTAAGGTATAGCTCTTACTTAAACCACGGTCTCGCAGGGGCAGGGCCTTGTTCAGTTGGGCTTCTAACCAGTGTTTATCATGCTGCAGACACTGCCTATTTGACAAGTGTTAGTACAGCACTTGAGCTATGCCTGCACAGTAAATAGGCCAGATCTGCCGCCAAGCACTACAACTGCCAGTTTCACATCTCAATTCTATTTAAATGAGATTGTCCAATGCAAGTGTTTAACTGTTTGTTAAAATTAACCCTTCCCAATCCAGAGGATTCAGTGGGCCCTCTTGATAACACTAAACTTTTAGGTTTAGTTTTCCGACTAGCACTGCATAAATGAAAACTTCAGAGGGTTTTAAATGTCAAGAATGCTCTGAGATAGATATTGACTTGGCTAAGAACTTGAACTGTCTCATGGTTAAAGTTCTCTTGGTGTTTTTGTGATATGATTACTAATACTCATTGGGTATTTAATGCCAACAATGTTCTCAGAGCTGATGAAGCACAGGCACTATATATCAAAAAAATACGATAATACTAAGCCAAGCAAGAAGTATAGTAGAGAACATACTTAGGTGAATCATAAGCTTGAAAGGAATTTTAAATAGCAATAGTCTGTTCATTATTTCAGGAGGAATTTCATCACAGCCATTCTTAGCAAGTGAGAATCTACTATGTTTTGAAAGCCACCAGTATCTTCAGAAAATTCATTAGGGTCTGTTGTCATATCTTGCAGGTATCAGCCTGTAAGAATCAGAGTCAGAGGGCCTTCCAGAAAGCACGAGACCATACATTCAGTGCCGGCTTTGTGAGATCTGAGTGGAGCAAAGGATGTCTTGGCAGTAGCACTGTAAATCATTTGGATTTAAAGGCAGAGTTTTAAAGTCCACATACAAAGGACCTTCAGAAAATAGAGGGCAAAACAGAATTCCCAGTATGAGACTAAGGCCTTTTGAGTATCCAGCCTGTGGGCTCTGGGATAAATTATGAATAAGCCCCCTAGAAAAGCTTATCATTGAGGAACCGAGATCCAAAGCAGATTTCAATATAATCCGAGACATGATATGACAGGAGTGTTCACACTGTGCTGTGGGAACCTGGAGGAGGGGCACTCAGCACAATCTGGGGGTTCGTGGAAGGCTTCTGACTCAAGGATCAGTCAGTACCTTGGACGCCCCAAGCATTTTATACATTTTATTAAATTTTAATTGAATTTCAATCAACAAAGCCAAGATTCCTTAAGTTCCTTCTATGCATATGTTTTACCTTAAGGCCAGTAAAAAGAAAAAAATGACAGAGTCTTGTGAATCGTTATAAGTCTTTTGTTGTTCCTTTTACACTTATTCTCCTCTCCAAATTCCTTAAACTCTACTAGGAGGAGGAATAGGCAAGTACAGAACCGCTTGGCCTGGATGGTGCTGTCAAGACAAGGAACCCTGTAGCTGCATGGAGGACTCTGGGCTAGATGGGACCGCCCCTTCTGCCCTCTCTGCTCCAGGTCTCATGTCCTGACCTTCTTTTAGATCATATTTTCTTAAGAAATGAAGCTGAAAGTCTTGCTTCATAAATCCACATACATATTTGCATGCATCAAGAATTTTTCCTCAGTATGCTCCCAAACAATAATTCAAACACAATATTTCTTATGTATTTTTGAAATAGAAGTGAAGTCATAAACCAAGAGAGGCCCTGAGAAAGTACATCTTTTCTAGAAAACAACTCCCTATCATAGAGATTACTTCTCCCATCTTTAAAATGATTCTGTTAGGTGTGTATCATTATTCTCTCTTCACAGATGAGAAAACTGACTTTGGAGTCAGTGCATTGTTGGAATTGCTCGTTCATTCCTTGAACAAGTGAAGAGCTTCTATTTTCCAGGCACAATGGTACCACAGACACATCTTGCCATCAGAGACCTCACAGTCTCAGTAGAAACAAAGCTGTGTGTCTACCATACCATTTTCTTTTCCCGGATACACAAGAAAACTGGATTTCTCTGCCCCTCCATCTCCCACTGCAGCTAGATTGGGGCCATGTGACCAAGTTTTGGCCAAGAGTGAGTAAAAGTAATAGAAGCCACTTCTAGGCTTGGCCCTGGAAAAAATCATCTCATCTGATCTTTCGTTCCTTTCTTCCCGTGGGTGGGCTACACAGACTGAGCCGACATAGCTACAAAGGAGGGCCTCCCAACCTGCATTGAACTGCAACATGAGGGAGAAATAAACTTTTATGGAGTTAAACTGCTGAGATTTTGGGTTTGATTTGTTACCATAGTATAGTCTATTCCTTCTTTCTTGTCTAATACAAATTTTCATGGGTGAGACAGACACTAGACAATTGAAAACAAAACCCAAAACTGCTTGGAGGGGAACATACTGAGTACTCTGAACTGAAAGAGCAAAAGAGACCTCTTCTTGTGGATTAGATCATGGTTCAGGAATATTCTCCTCCTACCTCCCATATTTCTATGGGAGGAATACACCATTAATGTTGGGTTTGGCTCTGTGACTAGCTTTAGCCAAGAGAAGTAAAGATGGACCAGTTCTGAGCCTAGGCCTTAAAAGGCCTTATGTGTTTCTGTTCATACTGTTACAATTCTGTCATGTATAAGGACTATGAAATGACCAAGTCCAGATTAGCCCACTGGTCCTAGGTGGAAAACAAGAGGAACACAAAGCAGAGTTGTTCAGCAGAGGCAGTCTAGATCAGCTGAGCTCCAGACATGAAGAAGCCCACGAGAGATCAGCAGAGACACCGAGTGAAACCCAGCCTGGCTCAACAGACCCCTGACCAACCCTCAAATATTTGGGCTAAATAAATGCTCATTATTGCATGCCACTGAGATTTTTATTGTTGTTTGTTATGTAGCATTATTGTAGTGATAGCTACCTGATACATCTTCTCAGATAAAGGGATCAGGGAAGACCTCACAGAGAAGGTAACATGTAAGCAGCCACCTAAGGAATGAGAGAGAGCTATCTAGCTACGCAGCTGATAAGAAAATTCCAGGGAGAAAGATCAACCTGCAAAAAGACACTAAGGGGGCCAGCCCCATGGCCTAGTGGTTAAGTTCTGTGTGCTTGCTTCGGGGGCCTGGGTTCAGCTCCCAGGCGTGGACCTACAGCACTCGTCAGTGGCCATGCTGTGGTGGCAACTCACATACAAAATAAAGGAAGATGGGCACAGATGTCAGCTCAGGGCAAATCTTCCTCAGCAGAAAAACAAAACAAAACAAAAATGACACTTAGGTATGCAGCATACTTTGAGGAGATAAATAATGGCCAGTATGCCTGAGTCTAATCAGCACGAAGAATAAGAACCAAAAATAGATTGAAGAGAAAAGGTGATGGATCAGACCTTGTAGCCCCTGGTAGGAAATTAATTTTTTAAATTTCCAAGAGCCAGTAGACCCTTCAGATTATCTGTTTAAGGCCAGCTTCGACGTGAAAAATGAGTTGGAAGAGAGGACAAGGAATACTTGACTTGAAAATGCACTTATATAGTAAGCTCATTGTTTTTACCTTGATTTTACGCATTGTATGTGTGTGTGTAATGGCTCTGAGAGTGCTGATGGAGATCAGAAGCTCTTCCACCTTCACCTGGCTACTTGGTACGCCAGGTAAGACAGATAAGAGCAGGAGGCCTGGGAACTCTAACCAATTTCACAGAACACTTTGCTGATCTCTCAGTCTACCTTATTGGCCTGATAGCGTATATAATTTCCTTTACCCACGGGTATCTTTATGGTGCCACTACCCTCTTATACCACTCCATAGACCCACGTGGTCCAGCAGAGTACATAATGTGCAGTAAGGGTACAAAAGATTCATAAACGGGACACTGTAACTGAATTTCAGTGGCATCTCACCTTGGCCTGTCTGGGTCTTCATTGCTTTTTGTCAGTTCTACAGCAGCAGTCTGCTTCCTCATTGGTCTCTGGGACTCTAACATTAGCTACCTCCATGACTACAAGACAGTCAGAGAGGATTTCCTAAAACATTTCATCATGCATATTTGACTTAGGGAAACAAGGGCAAGGAAAAGGAGAACCAACATTTACTCAGTGCATGTTTTATTCCAGATACTGTCCCAGGTGATTAGAGATGATATTTCTCTCAGGTTGGCTTCCCCCTGCAGCAGATTCTGCCTAAGACACAGATTGGAGAAGAAATATTCTATTTGGGAGGCAATCCTAGGACACACCAGTAGAAGGGTAAAGAAGGCAAGGAAGGCAGAAATGGGCATGTGATGAAGAGATTACCATTCCGGGCAATGAAGGCCCTGTCGCGTAGATACACCTGAGGGTGAGCCATCAGGGAGGTGGGCTGGTCATTCTTGCACACAGTCTGGCAATGACTGAAGCTGCACCTGGGGGCACTAACTCCTCTGTACTTCAGGCTGCCCTGAACACAAACTGAAACAACATTCTCAAGAGAATTCCACAGTGCTTGCACTCAAATGCCGTGGGTACATAGTAGGATGTTAGGTCAAGAGGACATAGGAGGTCCCCAACAGCTATAGAACCTTTTTCTCATTTATTCCTCATTAATGTCACTGGTTCAGAGGGGCTTCCCTGACCACTTAATTTAAAGACACATACCCCAGTTCTTTATCATTTGTTCCTGTATTCTGAGCCCTTACCACAATCATCCACTGTTAACTTGCTTCTTTCATCGTATATTTTCTGAATTTGTCCCGAGACAGTGAGTATAAGGAGATCAAGAACTGAGTTTGTTTTGTTCAACAATGACTAGTACAAAGTAGGAACCTGATATCTGTTGAATCAATTATTGAATGACAGCCCTATGAGGTAGGTAGTGTGGTCTTCATTACTGGATGGGAATACCAAGCTCATGTTGGTGATGATGGGATTCCAATCCAGGATGGTCTGACATAAAATCCCATACTCTTTACCATACTGTGATAACGGCACCATGCTGCTTTCCTATTTCCTGCTTCAGAAAACTCAATTATTTCTTATATCCTACATCATTAAATGCAAATTCCTCTACCTGATTTTCAATTCTTTCTATAATCCAGCTAGTTAGATTAGTCTTGCATCTTTAAAAAAAAAAGTTAGTGCACAAATACATTATAGGATGAATGAAACGTTGCTTAAAACCATAGGTGAAAATGATCGCAGGTTACTTATTGTCAACAATTAGTTTAATATGAGAAACAGTGTGATCTGACCCCTAAAAAGTCCAATGTAAAAGGCTAGGTGAATGTAAATAGAATTTCTAGAGCAGTCAGGGGGTGGGTGTGAGGGATGGCGAATGTGAGATTGTTTCTGAGGCCAAAATCACTGGAACTCAGAGTAACCGACAACAGAACAGCAAAATTCCTTTTATCCCTGCATAGGTGAGCGATTTTGCTTTATATGGTTGGGCCTGAAGAAAACCACACAATTATACAAGCAAAATGGAGTCAGGAAGGATGAAGCCAGAAAAAAAAGAACAAGAAAATAATGTATTCCTACTTATATTTGCTAAGGATGTGTAGATGCTTTCATTTACATTATCTCAGTTAAGCCTCAGGACAAGGTCATTAGCATGACTATAGGGCCTGACAAAAGCATGAAAACAATTTAGTATTCAGTCATGCAGGAAACACCTTGTTAAAAGGAGAGGGCTGCAGTAGATTGAAAATACAGATAAAATATAACTAAGTAATAACATGAACCATTTTTTTGGAGGAAAGATGTGGTAGAATGTACTGACTGGTCAAAAATACCTGAAGCATTTCCCTATACCATCAGGCTCCCCTTTACGGCTGCTTCTTTCTATGGGAGGATCATACTTACTGCCCCAAGGATGTTAGCTTAAGACATGGGGCTCGCTTTGGAATGGGATACAGCCAAGGGGAAGTTCTAAGCCAGCCTGTGCTTCTCCTGGTGCTCTTTGCCCTCACAGCAAACTCTAGCCATGGGCTCCATTTTCTTTCTAGATTCTGGAACAAAAAGATGTTGGAGCAGAACCCCAGCCAATATGTAGCCAACACGTAATGGTAGTGAAAAATAAGTTTTTGTTGTCATAAACACTAAGGTTTGGGTTCATTTATTACTGAAAAGGTAAAAGTTTTGTAAGAAGACGTGGATAAAAGTGCCTTTCTAATTCTGGGAAAGTTTACAAACTAAACATCAAAATCATGAAGAAAACCACTTTTTGTTCATAATTTTGAGTTTAATGTAGGAAAAATTTATAAATGGTATTAAAAGTGATTATAATATTCAAAAGAATTTCACATATTAGGGCATAAGGGCATGTGATTCCAAATGAAATACTGAATTGTGATGTTTAGACGAAATACGTAGGAGAATTTTATTTAGTTGGTCAATAACAGCACTGTAATAAGAAAACTTGAAATTTTCTACATTTATACCCTTAATTGATTAGATTTGCAAGAGTTGTTCAAGTAGTTGGAGAGGTTTTGCTTGTTGCATCAGGGCTTGAAGTACCTAATTAGGATGATAAAATATATTAGATTTATGAAGAAAACGGAAAATTTCAAAAAATTTAACAAAGTTTTTAAATAATAAAGTTTTAAAGTTATTGTTAAAACTTACCAAGTTTATAAATAGAATAAAATATGTATGTTCAGCTTTAAAAAAAATACTGGAAAACTAGGGTTAAACCAAAAATCTTAACTTTTATAAAATACATACTAATTTTAAATTGCAAATAGCTATAAATAGTCTTTACTGTGCAAAAAGCAGTCCTATAACATTAAAAAAATCACAACAACATTGGGGCCAACCCGGTGGTGCAGCGGTTAAGTCTGAATGTTCCGCTTCTTGGTGGCCTGGGGTTTGCTGGTTAGGATCCCGGGTGCACACATGGCACCACTTGGCAAACACCATGCTGTGGTAGGTGTCCCGCATATAAAGTAGCGGAAGATGGGCATGGATGTTAGCTCAGGGCCAGTCTTCCTCAGCAAAAAGAGGAGAATTGGCAGTAGTTAGCTCAGGGCTAATCTTCCTCAAAAAAAAAAAATCACAACAACAAAGTCACTGTAAAGTTGTAATATATTTCCCATTTTACAGATGTGGAAAAGGAGGCTCAGAGAAATTAAAGTCATCCAAAGCCAAAATTGTGGTAATGTATTCAATTTAGTAATTCTACAATTTGCAAAATGGCTTTCAAATGCTTCATAAAATATACTTTATTCTCTTTTTTGCCTTTAAAATGTTAATGCAGGTTTATTTATAAAAGCTTTCTCAATTATCAAGTACAGGCATACCTCATTTTATTGCACTTTGCTTTATGGAGCTTCACAGATAGCATGTGTTTTTAGGAATTGAAGGTTTGTGGCAACCCTGTGTCAAGCAAGTCTGTGAGAGCCATTTTTCCAAAAGCTTTTGCTCACTTTGTGTCTCTCTGGCACATTTTGGTAATTGTTGAAATATTTTAAACTTTTTCATTATTATTCTATTTGTTTTGGAGATCCGTGATCAGTGATCTTTGATGTTACTACTCTAATTTTTTCAGGGCACTACAAACCATGCCCATATAAGATGGCAAACTTAATGGATAAATGTTGTGTGTGTTCTGACTGCTCCACCAACTGGCCGTTACTCCATCTCTCTCCCTCTCCTCTGGGCTCCCTATTCCAGGACACACAATAATATTGAAATTAGGCCAATTAATAACCCTGCATAGCTTCTAAGTGTTCAAGGGAAAGGAAAAGTTGCATGTCTGACATTTTAAATCAAAAGCTGGAAATGATTAAGGTAAGTGAGAAAGGCATGTCAAAAGCTCAGACAGGCTGAAAACAACTTGCACCAGTTAGCCAAATTGTGAATGCAAAGGAAAAGTTCTTGAAGGAAATTAAAAGTGCTACTCCAGTTAACACACCAATGCTAAGAAAGCTAAACAGCCTTATTGCTGATGCAGACAAAGTTTTAGTGGCCTGGATAGAAGATCAAACCAGTCACAACATTCCCTTAAACCAAAGCCTAATCCAGAGCAAGGCGCTAACTCTCTTCAATTCAATGAAAGCTGAGAGAGGTGAGGAAGATGCAGAAGAAAAGTTTGAAACTAGCAGAGGTTGGTTCATGAGGTTTAAGGAAAGAAGCCATCTCCACAACATAAAAGGGCAAGGTCAAGAAGCAAGTGCTGTGTAGAACCTGCAGCAAGTTATCCAGAAGATCTTGCTAAGATAATTAACCAAGGTGGCTACATTAAATAACAGACTTCCTGTGTAGATAAAACAACCTTCTATTGAAAGAAGATGCCATCTAGGACTTTCATAGCTAGAGAGGAGAAGTCAATGCCTGGCTTCAAATCTTCAAAGGACGGTCTGACTCTCTTGTTAGGAGCTAATGCAACTGATGACTTTGAGTTAAAGCCAGTGTTCATTTACCATTCTGAAAATCCTAGAGCTCTTAAGAATTATGCTAAATCTACTCTGCCTATGTGCTATAAATGGAACGACAAAGCCTGGATGACAGCACATCTGTTTACAACATAGCTTACTGAATATTTTAAGACCTCTGTTGAGACCTATTGCTCAGAAAGAAGACCCCTTTCAAAATATTACTGCTCATTGATAATGCACCTGATCACCCAAGAGCTCCGATGGAGAGGTACAATGACATTAATGTTGTTTTCATGGCAGGTAACACAACATCCATTTTGCAGCCCATGGATCAAGAAGCAATTTTGATTTTCAAGTCTTATGATTTAAGAAATACATTTTGTGAGGCTACAGCTGCCATACATAGTGATTCCTCTGATGAATGTGGGCAAGGTAAATTGAAAAACTTCTGGAAAGGATTCACCATTCTAGCTGCCATTAAGAACCTTCATGATTCATGGGAAAAGGTCAAAATACTAACATTAACAGAAATTTGGAAGAAGTTGATTCCAACCTCATGGATGACTGACTTTGAGGGGGTCAAGACTTCAGCAGAGGAAGTGACTGCAGATCTGATGGAAATAGCAAGAGAACCAGAATTAGAAGTGGAGCCTGAAGATTTGACTGAACTCCTGTAAATCTCATGATAAAACTCTAATGGATGAGAAGTTTCTTCTTATGAATGAGCAAAGAAAGTGGTTTCTTGAGATGGAAACTCCTCCTGGTGAAGATGCTGTGAAGATTGGTGAAATGCCAACAAAGGATTTAGAATATTACATAAACTTAGTTAATAAAGCAGCAGCAGGATTTGAGGATTGACTCCAATTTTAAAAGAAGTTCTACTGTGTGTAAAATGCTATCAGACAGCATCACCTGCCACAGAGAAACTGTTCGTGAAGGGAAGTCAATTGATGCAGCCAACTTCGTCGTTGTCTTTAAGAAATGGCTGCAGCCACCCCATCCTTTAGCAATCACCATCCTGATCAGTCAGCAGCCATCAACACTGAGGCAAGACCCTGCACCAGCAAGAAGATTAGGACTCGCTGAAGGCCCAGATGATGGTTGGCATTTTTTAGCAATAAAGTATTTTTTAATTAAGGTATGTATATATATGTTTTAGACATAATGCTATTGCACACTTAACAGACTACAGTATAGCGTAAACATAACTTTTATATGCACTGGAAAACCAAAAAGTTCTTGTGAGTCACTTTATTGCAATATAAGTTTTATTGCGGGTCTAGAACCGAACCCGCAATATCTCCGAGGTATGCCTGTATAAATAAGGCCTTAGCTATTATAGATATTTGTATATTGGAAGAAAATTATTCTCTGGTTGATTTGTCTTTCAAAAATTGTTTCCTTCCCCAACGATAGGCATTATTTCTTAGGATGAGATTTATTCTCTGTAAAATGCTTAAAAAAAACTGTGCATGTAGCAAGTGCTCAGTAATTGCTTACTGAACTAATGAAAAAAGTCCACAAAAAAGGGCATTTTTTAAATTATCATTTTATTTCCTTTTCCTTACGTCCTTCATAAAAGATTTTGAGAAGGCTTATAATAAAAAGTACAAGCTAGTTTTAAGTAAAAAAACAAAAATTAGAACCATAAAAAGGAAAAAAAGAAAAGGCCTTTTTGTAAGACTCACATGTTTACTGTGACTTAGCATTGAAAGCAGCTTTTTGCTTCCTGAAAGGGAGGCAACGAAAGAAACGTAGAGGCCACCAAGTTTGTCAGTCTGTTTCAAGGAAGCACATCAATTCTGATACAAAATTCTTAAAGGTGTCTAATTTGTTGATTTATATATCTTGTAACTTAAGCACCTGTAGAAAAGAACACTGACCACATCCTTTACTTTTTCAAGTTTTTAAAAGAAATGGAAGACATTTTGATAAAATAAACAATGATGATTAAGTCAAATGCATGGTTATCTATATCTATTATGTTGATAGCCTTTCACTATGAATTATTTTTATGTTAATTAAAGAGCAAGGCTCAAAATGAAGTCGATATACATGTAACACACACATTATATACACGCTACCTATGCACACACACAAACATCTATTTACGCAACTTTGGGCATTTGAAGCAACAATTATGTAAGCTTTTGAGAAAGATTCTCATAGATCAGAGATTTAAATTTATTCTTAGAATAGATATGTAGATATGTAATTAGTGGGATACCATAAAGGACTCTAAACATTATGCCATCCTAGGATAAATTAGCTAACAAGTGCAATTCAAGACTGAAAAATAATCTCCTTCTCAATTCTCATTGTCTCTTCTAAAAAATTATTTGAAACACTCAGATTTGACATTGAAATATAAAAACAGAGCCCCAATTTTAAGAAACAAAGTAAAACAAGATTTATTTGTCTTTATCTTGGAACATTAAACAATTAGAGACAGTAAATAATCTATTTTTTAGCCACTTATAATCTTTAAAAAATGATGCTAGGGGAGACTTATTTCCGTGAGATTTTCAAGATAAAATAAATCAAGACAGTAAAAGTGAAATGCAGTTTGTGACTCTGAGGTAAGATTCATTTAAAAGCTTTGGTGTTTTCTCTTCAGACTCTTCTAGGGTCTCACAAGCATTAAGAAGCACTAAGTGATTGAAGGCTGGATCAGCGAGCCGGGGAACTGGCCACCTCGTGAACTTTGCTTAATGATGGTGTAGATAATACATAACACCAGAAGTATAAATTATGTCTACGTAATGAACACTGTAGTTGATCCTCGGAGAGGAAAACATGTCTCGATAATGGCTAGTCATAAAACCGCTCATCCTTTCCTGACTGTCATTGATTCTTTTTTTTAAACATAGAAAGTCATTGTGGCTATTAAGTGCATATTATATTCTGCCCAGAATACTGTCTACATTTCACATGTCATCAGAAATATTCACCTCAATATTAAGTTTCGCAAGTGCCACAACTGTATATTCAATCAAAAATCATTTTTGCAGCCTTTATATTTTTCCGGTTCACCCTCAGTCTTGATTGAGTTCCGCAGGACACATTGTGGCTCTTAAAAGTTGGTAAATATAACCTGTAAGTCAAGATTTAAAGACTCAGCCTTTAATGGTCTCTTTTCCCTTTTTCCACTTCCCAATTAATTTTATAACAAGTTTAGTTAAGAGTTTGGCCAAGGGGGAAAAAAGTCGGAAAAACAAAAAGCCTTTGAAAAAGCTTAAAAATCATTTTGTGGCTGATGATGCAGGAACAGTTGTTCCACCATGGATTATCCCTGGTAATACTGTTGAGCCAGTGTCATTAATAACAGGATGCCAGCAAAACGTTGCCGATCACAACAGCTGTCATGTTTACTGTCATCTGCAGCGCTTGGCTCCACAGAGAGCGATAAGAACTGATGCTCTTCATGATGTGTTCTATCTTCCGTGACAGTAAACTGATGGGCATGTGACATGTCAAATACTATAGGTGACAATATGTTCTTGATTAAACATGGTTTGCGATGACCCGTGAGCAGATAGGTAACATCATTCACTCTTCAGGCATGCAGCCAAATGGCGCAATGTCATATATATTTTTCTCTTTAAAATTAAAAAGAAAGTGTTTAGTTTTAGTCTTGACGACAGGATGTTCAAACTCACACAAAATAAAACAACACAATGCCTAGTTTTTGGACATCTGTTATCAAAAAACGTAAGTGAACTTAAAAACAGAATTTATAAATAATTGATGCAACGACTTTCTGCACTTTAGTCCATATGGATGCATCATCAATTAAAACAATCAATTGATGTAACAAGTAACCTTTCCTTTGGCCTAGATAATACGAGAGATACCATTTTAAAATCTTTGAGTACAAATATCCTCTGAGTACTAATTCAAGTCAATGAAGCCAACGCTTTCTAAAATAGCATGCTTCAATTAAACAGTTAAGTTTTCTCTAACCTAATAAAGCTGGAGAATCTTCCAAAGGGGCTAGAATACATTCCTTGTTTTCAGGACTTTCATTTCATAGAAACACTTCTTCTGCACCTAAAAACAGCCTCATGTGGATCAGAGTTTGAGTTGTTAATAAGTCCATCAGTAAATTCCAAGGAACATGAATTCATAAACACACCACTGGCTTTAGCATGCTATCAATTTAACGATTTTCCTTTTCATTTAGTATGGGAGATAAAACCATAAAAATCGAAGTGCAGGTATTTTTTTTTAATGAAGATGTCTTCTGCTGTTCATTGATTCATTCATTCCATGAGCAAGTATTTACCAAGCATCTCCACGTGCCAGGCACCAGTCCACCCATTGGTGATACAGACGTAACGGCAGCACCGTCTCTGTCTCCACAGGGCTAAGAGTGTAACGAAGCAAAATTCACAACACGACACTCTATTAATAGTATTTCTGCTTTTTAGGGATATTTTATACTAACTTTATTCCAATGAGCCTGAAACATTTGAAATGCATTGGTCTTCTAACTGATATGTTTTCGTCTAATGCACTGCTTCTGATCTGACAATTGAGAGAGGAAGTTTCTTGAGGCTTGGTCTGTGTTTTTTATCCATTATTTTTATGCCACAAGTACAGTTTTATCCAGTACAATTAAAAAAATATCTTAAACCTAATGCAAATCACTTGTGGGTTTGCAGCCAGGGATGTAGTGGGTCAGAAGTCAAGGATGCCAGAGGTCAACAATAGAGACACAGCCACGATGAGGCCTGAGAGGGTCATGGGTGCCAAACTACACTGGACACCTTCTGGGAAGTTGTCTGGCCGAGAATGATTCCTTCTTTCTGGGAATGGCCTTAATACACAACACAATGTGACCCAAGACTCCGGGCATAAAGAATTGATTCAAACTGGGCTGGCGAAATTCTCTCTCCACTAAGAAATAAAACTTGAAATGGGGGAGAGTGATTTCGAATCTTTGGAACTGAGTCACATTAATGGTGACACTTGAGAGGTCTCTGCCCCTTTCCTCCTCTGTGGCTCTGCTCTTTCCCTTTGGCTTGAGTGAGGAAGTTGATTGCATTGCAAAGCTCCTAGATAATTTTTTTCAGGGGCTAGCATCAGTATTCTATGAAGTAGTGGAACCAGACTCTCAACTGAAACAGGTGCTATAAAGTCCTAGAGAAGGTGAAGCAGGTGGGAGTGAAAAGGCTCTCACCACATCTTCTGCCTAAAGTCAGATAAGCAGCTACAGTTGGGGCACGGGGTGAGGGAAGAAAAGTCTTAAATTTGAATGAAGATTAAAGCATCGATCAATAATTTGGACTGATATAGTCTAATGTCATTTTCCTAAGAGTGGATCAATAACATCAGGGGCTGGGGAAAATCATCCCCCTTTAAAAGGAGAAAGGGGGATGAAAAATGGTTACTTCTCAATTATGTCATGAAATATGGTTGTCCAACATCTTAATTTATCAGAGTTGTCGAGAATAGAAACAGAAAGCAATGAGTTTGGTTGCAGGGATAAGAAAGGGTACTAGAAAGTTTGAGCATTTTCTGTATGTTCCTAGGGAGCAGAAATAATAAAAGGAGAACCAGATGGGATTCTCAAATGTGGGGGAGCTTCTTGTTGATTTGGTTAATGGCAGCTTTGGAGAAAGAGTCTGCTTTCTGGGGCATGGTTTGGAAGCAATTCCGGATGAAGTGTTTTGGCAGGGGTCCATTCTGTCAGGCACCTGAGAGGTGGCATCAGCAAAAGAAAATCCTAGGGGTTGAGAACTAAATTAAGCTCGCATAGGACAATCTTCGTGGAGATATTGTCCCTGGTGGACACGCAAGTTTATCAAGAGAAACTCTCTGGGTTGGTCTAGGTATTGACATGCAGTCATGGCAGACTGATCCCCCAAGAATTTCTACCAGAGCCAGGTCATGGTTACAAGTGCCATAGGAGTATTTTAGGAGGGGACAGACTTATCACTCACTTCCTTGTATTTCATGAGGAGGCATTTTCCCTAAACTTCCTGGATTCTTGCCGCATTCTCTCTTTTTCCGAAGAAGTGGAAGGAGTTATTTGATTGGTAGGTTCTGAGGAAGAACTGAGCATGGATGCAGAGCTCAGACCCTTCCCCTCTCTTTCTTCTGGAGCCTGCCAGGCTTCATTTGGTTTTGTCCTCCCACCCTCCATGGTACGGCAGGAGGCCCACGGGATGAAGCTAGATGGGCTAATTCTTACAAAGATCATTGTAGCCACGCACTTGAGCCACATCCTTCAATGTCATTTTTATCAGTAATAACATAAATAGACAAAAAGTAGATTTTGGTAGATCCCACCAATATAGCACTTGCGGAAATTTTGATGGGAGCAGGGCATGTGGCTACAGGCTTTCAGATTTAGCAAGTAGGCCATGCAAGATGTGACTTGCAAGTTTATTGTAATTCACAACAGTTTTATTCTCAAGCAAGTGGTTGTTGATGTACAGACAAGGTTGTTTCATCAACACTGTGTTGGCCCTGCTGATCTTAGCAGATGCTGGCTGCAAGTGGTTGACCTATTGCAGTCGGACCTTGAGCTTTGGGCTGCACACAAGCACTGCCCAAGGCCTTATAATTCAGAGAGCTCTCATTGCGGATGTGCTCACAGAATAGTGAATTTGATTAATAAACAAATGAAAAGGACTAGGGAGCCCTTACAATCAAGAAATCTGTCCTCTTCTAGGTGGAATTGAAAAAGATAACAAAGAAGTCATGGGAATTATGGCATACCTAAAGGCCACAAAAAGAAATAATAAAGCTTGTGTTTGAAGCACTTGGCCTTTAAGAATTGAATTTGAGTAGGATATCCAGCAAGAATTGCAGTCGTGTGAAAAGAGGTATGCTTCAGTTTTATTATCAGAACAGAAGTAATAGAAAAAGACAAACAAAATAAAGGGAAACTGGCTGATTACTTGGGAAGAAAAGAGAGATGTCCTTAGGAGAAATATTGAGATTTGAAGGGAAAGATTAGATAGATATGAAGTAGAAAATGGGATCTTGAAGGTCAAGAGAAACAGACATTAACAGGAAATGGATAGACCAGCTCTGACTAATCTTAAAGAGGAAAATAGAAACGAAGGAGATGTTTCCACTGTACCAAGTCAAACAATTGCGACGGGAGGCTAAAGAAATCTAACCAAAGCAGGGAGATGGAAAGTCCTGGAGTAATCTGGAAAGCACCCCCAGGAGAGGGCAGGAGCAGGGAAATTACAAAGGATGTGCCTTTTAAAGCTGTGGGTAAAGAGTCTGGAACAGCAGCGTTTGGGAACTACAACTTGAAGACTGGGGACACCATACCAAGGGTCTAGAAAATCTGGACAAATTTAAGGGTAGAAGGCAGAAACCAATATATATATCTCTATTTAAAGCACTCTTCGGTGAGTTTCAAAGTGACAAAATCACTATAGGTGAGGGTACGGGTGTTGTCTTGTCCTCAGGGCACATTCCAGAAATGTACAGAATTAGTGTTTTAAAGGAAGGTCCCACAAAGATGAGGCATATTAAAGGCGACATATTAGAGGAAAGGCATGCAGAACAGTAAGGGGCAAGTCCAGGCTTGAGTTTGTTGCTGACTTTATGGGACATTTCTTCCTGGGTGGGATTATCCCACCTGGGATGGTGAGGATGGATGTGACTTGTTTGACTAGTGGGGGCTTTTGAAAGACTCAAATCTTGCTGATTTATATCTCCCATATGTGAGACCTCATGAGACAAATTTAGGGAAATATGTTAGAAAAATATGTTTGAGTCAAAAAGCAATGAAAAACCCCAAAACAAAGTACTAGTAAATAGCACTAGTTTTACATTGTTAAAGAAAGAACTAGATGAACTAAGAGAGAAATTTAAACTCTTAGAAACTCAGTTCAGACCCCTTAAAATAGAGTTGCCAGTAAATAAAAATAAAGGACACTGTGATGGTTAATTTTATGTGTTGACTTGGCTAGTCCACAGTACCCAGATATGCAATCAAACATTATTCTGGATGTTTCTGTGTGGTTGTTTTAGGATGAGATTAACATTTAAATCAGCAGACTGTCAGTAAAGCAGACTGCCCTCCATAATGTGGGTGGGCCTTATCCAATCAGTTGAAGGTCTTTATAGAAAAAGACTGACCTCCCCTGAGAAAGAAGAAATTCTCCCAGCAGGTCGTCTTCGGACTTATATTGTAACATTGGCTCCTCCCTGCTCTCCACTCTGCCAACCTACTTGACAGATCTTGGACTTGATAGCTTCCATAAGCATGCGAGCTAATTCCTTAAAACAAATCTGTTTTATGTATATATCTCCTATTGTTTTTCTTTTTCTGGAGAACCCTAATGCAGACATTCAGATAAATTTAAGTTTCAGATAAGGAATGAATCAATTTTAATATAAATGTGCCCTAAATATTATGAGACATACTTACTCTAAAAAGTTATTTGTTGCTTATCTGAATTCAAATTTAACCAGGTGTTGAATTGTGTCTGGCAACCTTATCCTAAAAGCAATAGAACAATGGAGGGAGATGAAACACGGTGCCAATTTCACATCTGGGAAAAAGAGCAGAAAGAAATTCTACTCAAGTCCTGCCTGGAACAGTCTGACGTTGAGGAAAACAAATTTCTTGAAAGAGCAGACACTTATCTTCGTTAGGTCCCTGGAGACACATGTTTCTAAAGTAACAACAGCTGCTTTAGGTCAGGATCATGCTGACGTTCATTCTCCAGATGAAACAGATAAGGATGACAGCAGTTGTACAGGGCTAAGCAATTCCACAGCAAGGCACATGGTGATGGCCACTAGGATTCTGGGAGCAGAAACCAGCTCACCACACTTTGTAGAAACCATGCCAGTAGACAGACTTGCACTCAGTCCAGTGTTGGAGCTCAAAGTGGAAAAACAAATTTCAAAAGTTTGAAAATACTGCATGGGAAAGAAGGACACCACAACTCAGCTCTGGTGACTAGGGTGTTCACTTGTGCAAGTTTCTAAACTCTGCCAAAAAGGCAATGTCCTAACGGCCTCACTTTGAGAGAGGAGACAGTCTACATAGACAACTATTCCCCAGTATATATCAAATATTGTACTTAATGTTGTGAGAGACAGATGAATAAGATGTGTCTGCCTGCCCTTAAGCAAATCATAACCCAGTGCAGAGGAAACAGACATGCAAGCAACGGGCTGAAATACTGTGCTGAAAGTACTGCATTAACAGTCTGCACAGTGTTTTAGGATAGACAGGAAGGGAGTCCTGCCCTCCGCCAAGGAGAGGAGGAAAAGCTTTCCTAAAGGAGGGATAAATTAGCAGAGTGGTTCCTACTGAAATGAGAGGAAGGATGCAGAAAGGGCTGAAATTTTATTTAAAAAAGTCTTTCACCAGAAAACAGAAAGAAACTTTAGCAAAAGTAAGTAGCAGGTGAAATTTGTTTTCCAAACCCCTCACCTCTGTATGTGTTTTCTGACTTTTCCTTCTCTTCTTGGGCATCCAAAGATCTCTTCATGTTTGATTCCTTGCAATTATTGAGGTCAGTGATCTAAAATTACTTTTAAGTTAAAGAGTCTTGTGATTTGACTGGAGTTACCCCTCACAGGAATTTGCGTTTCAAAAGAAGTCCACTGGAGGTGCAAGCCCCAACACAAATGAATGATGGACTAAGACAGAGGTACTAGATAAATAAGTGCTGGCGAATCTTTTCTAACACTGTATCCTGAGTAGAATCTTGGGAGAACTCGGGCTGCAGAGATGACTAATGAAGCTGGCTTAAACCTGTGGACATTCCAGAGAAGAGCTTAAGACATATTTTTGGTAAATTGTTTACTTGAATTTCTGTTACTACCTTGAATGGAAAAGCCATCAAAACACATCAACTCTGTCCTAAATTTGCGTAAGTTTGGTTTCAACTCTTTCATAAGTCTAAGAATATGCAGGCTGTGAATTTAATGTAATTTCCCTTTAATCTTATTTTTACATCAAGCCAAAATAATTAGTCAATAACATGTATTAATTTCAGTTGTGCTGATACAATTCAACTGAGTGCAACTTTAGTTTTTGTTATGATGCTGTATAATCAAAATCAAAGATATTAATAGAAAAAATAACGTTCAATAGGATTTTCTAGTCAATGAGAAATCACTAACCACTTGTTTCTCTTGAGTCCCTTTGTACTAAAATCATATACTTTATTCCTTTGGCTTTGGTGTAGGACTTAAGAAATGGTCACCCTAAAGATGGACCTAAGTAATGAGGAGTGGGGAAGACTGGTGTCCTGGAATGGAGGTACAGAACTAAAAAGAGAAGCAGAGCTGGGTGGGAATGTGCAATTCAGCAGCTCTGATATTTGATGCATGTGAATGTTAATTTATAATGCTTGAAGCTGTACATATATGTTATATGCATTTCTTTGTGTGTATGATGTCTCATGTTTAAAACATTTCAAGAGTTAAACAGAAGGTGAGTCCTGGAGAGCTAAGATGAGCACACAGCACAGTATAGTTATATAGCATGGAATAGTAGGAATAAAATAGTTTTGGGGGTCAAACTTAGGTTTGTATTCCAGCTTCGGCACTTAATAGCTGTGTGACAGTGCATAAGTTACTTAACATGTCTAAGATCCTGTAGCCTTATCTATAAAATGTGACCAATAATTGTTCAAGCTTAAAAGGAAGAAAGGCTGGCCCAAGAATGGAAGGGAGATGCAGAGGAAGTGGGTCTTGTTCCATACAAGAGGGAAATTGGGTTTTCAAGAAATTTAAAAAAGAAATTGAAGATAATGGCGACACAAACATTCCACAAACTGCAGAATGTAGGTAGGAAAAGAGGGCACTGAATGATACATATAGGGGCCTGGAGGTCATTTAATATCAGTGCCCAGATCCCTGAGCTCCCCAACTACCACCTCTTCTGTCCCTTCTTCCCATTCCCATGCCCAAAATATTTTGCAATAGCTGAGTATGTATAGACAAATATACACTACAAGCAATAGTGTGGGATATAATGTTGAATACCTTACTCGTTCCACTATGCTAGGCCAGTTGGCAAATACATTATCTAAGATTACTTTTAATACTAAGCCAGCTCTTGAAAGTGATTGGTTCAGTTTAATAGGCTTAAGCCAATGAGTGCATAACTTTCTCCTGGTGTACAGTAATGTTACAGGAATAGTGCTGTAAGCTAAGTTGGGCTAGTGAAGTGATAGGGATCACATAGGGAACATTTTCTAGGAGCTTCCGGGAGGTTTTCTAACATAAATAGAAGCCCAGGAAAAGATAGTAACTCTTCCTGGGCACACTGGCATTTTGATGCACATGTGTGAGGTCTACACTGTACAGTGTGGTGCTACCAGCCTGAGGATTTCATCAAATTCCCTTAGCAAATATGAACACCACCCCCCCCACCTCTCCCCACCCCCCCCCCACCCCGCCAGTGCCTAAGCCCCTGATAAGTGAGTGAGATGACAGTAGCACCAGCGCATCAACACCATACTAGAGTCACTGGGACATAGTTTGAAATTGGGACCTGGTAAAGAACACCAGTATCTGGGGACCCACCACAGACTTGAGACGAAGTCAACTAGAAGAAGGTAGCCTCAGAATCTTTCCAATCAGTGCATCCCACTTGTTTATCTTGTGCACCATAAATCATCCAGGGCTTGACTGGTTTTCAATCCTTACTTCACTGACACATATTTAATATACAATTCTTAACAACACTGGCTCATCAGCTCTCTGAAGGAGAAAAGTAAAATAAGAAACAGAAGGCCAAAAGAAGAGAGAACTAAAAAGCAAGATCAGAGCGTAAGTGACAGCTGACAACTTGATATGGAGGGAAGCACAGACAAAACTCTATTGCCATGCTTTACAGTAATTGGTGTTTACAAAACTGTCCTTGAGTCAGCAGGAAAGTTACATCATGTTCAGTAACTTCTAACATGAAGGCAGAAACATGACTAATCATCATGATTTTTACCAAACTAGCTAATAAAAGAATATTTTGACATTTGAAAGGGTAGCATTCAGTTGTTTGAAAACAAAATAGTTTTAAATATTATCTCCTAATAATATCAAATAGATTGTTTATATTAAGGAAAAGTATACTATTATTGCCATAAAGATAGAATTATGTTATTAGGAATTTAAATTTTATAAGAAGGTAAAATAAAGAAAAAAAACCTCTTAAATGAATTTTTAAACAGGCCACAATTGCAACTATGCTACTAAGAGTTTCTTAGCTATTGAAAACTAAATTGGATTGAGTAAAAAGAACCAAAAAAAAAGAAAATACAACATTATAGCAAAGCTATTGAAACAAAGTCTGAGAAAATATAAATTTGGAAAAAGTAAATTGGGGTCCTAAACATTTAAGAGTGTTATATCATCTTGATGAAGTGACCCTTTTGGCATTATGAAGTGACCTTCTTTAATACGTTTTACTCTGAAATTACTTTTCCCTGATATAAATATAGTCACTCAAGCTTTCATTTAGATAATGTTAACCTGATATATCTTTCTCCATTCTTTTATACATAACCTTTCTCTGTCTTTATATTTAAAGAGAATTTTTTTAAAGGCAACATATATTGTCTTGCTTTTTCATCTGATCTGACAGGCTCTGACTTTTAATTGAGATATTTACACCATTTACTCTTAATGTAATTCTTGATCTGTTAAGGCTTATGTCTGCCATTTTATTATTTGTTTTCTGTTTGTTCCCTTGGTTTCTCATTCCTCTATCTCTTTTTTCTTGCCTTCCTCTGGGTTACTTGACTATTTTTTTAGTTCAATTTTAATTTATTTAATGTTTTTTAGTATGTCATTTTGTATAATTTTCTTAGCAGGTCCTCTAGATATCACAAAAGACATATGTAACTTATCACAGTCTACTGGGTTCAGTGTTATACCACTTCATGTGAAATAGAAAAATCTTACTTCCATTTAGGTCCCTTGACCCTCCCCATTTTATACATGTAGTTGTCGTAATCATTTTTCTACATACCTTGTGAATCATATCAGGTACCATAATAATTTTTGCTTCAACCATAAAATATGAGGTAAAAGAGTTTATTACGGTTAGTTCTTTTGTTCATCCTATTCTTGCTTCCTTACGGATCATTTTCTGTGATCATTTTCTTTGTGTTTGGAGAATATTGTTTAGCCATTCTCCTGGAACAGGTCTGCTGGCAACAAATTCTCTAATTTTCCCATCATCTGAGAATGTTTTTCTTTCTCCTCAATTACTGAAGGATAGTTTCTTTGGATATAGGAGCCAGAGTTGATAGTTCTTAATAACTCTTGAAAAATGTTGTGCCATTTTCTTCTGATCTCTATGATTTCAGATGAAAAATCCACTGTAATTTGAATTCACATTCTTTTTAGGTAAAAAGCAAGGTATTTGTTATTTCTCTCTGGCTGCTTTTAAGATTTTCTCCTTTATCTTTAATTTTTAGAAGTTTTATTATGACATGTTCTGGTGTGGATATTTTAGGGTTTACCCCATTTGGAATTCATCCAGGTTCTTGAATATCTAAGTTTATGTCTTTTACCAATTTGGGGATGTTTACAATCATTATTTCTTCAAATACTTTTTTCAGATACTCTTTCTTCTCTCCTTCTGGAACTCTGAAGATAAAAACATTAGATCTTTTGTTATTTTTCCACAGATCCTTGAGGCTCTGCTCATTTTTATTAAGTCTATAACCTCTTTGTTGTTCAGATTGAGTAAACTCAAATAATCTGTCTTCTGTTTCACTTAGTCTATCCTTTGTTATTTTCATTCTACTATGGAGGCTATTTTTTTTTTTTTACCATTTCTTTTTTTTTTTATTGAGTTATTGATAGGTTACAATCTTGTGAAATTTCAATTGTACATTAATGTTTGTCAGTCATGTTGTAGGTGCACCACTTCACCCTTTGTGCCCACCCCCCACCCCACCTTTCCCCTGGTATCCACTAAACTGTTCTTGGTCCATAGTTTTAAATTCCTCATATGAGTGGAATCATACACAGATTATCTTTCTCTTGCTGGCTTATTTCACTTAACATAATTCTCTCAAGGTCCATCCATGTTATTGCAAATGGAATGATTTTGTTCTGTTTTGCAGCTGAGTAGTATTCCATTGTATATATGTACCACATCTTCTTTATCCATTCGTCTGTTGATGGGCACTTAGGTTGCTTCCACGTCTTGGCTATTGTAAACAGTGCTGCAATAAACATTGGGGTGCACAGGACTTTTGGGATTGCTGACTTCAGGCTCTTTGGATAAATACCCAGTAGTGGGATGGCTGGATCGTATGGTAGTTCTATTTTTAGTTTTTTGAGGAATCTATGGAGGCTATTTTTTATTTTAAAAAAAGATTTTTGTTTTTTTCCTTTTTCTCCCCAAAGCCCCCCGGTACATAGTTGTGTTATATTCTTCGTTGTGGGTCCTTCTAATTGTGGCATGTGGGACACTGCCTCAGCGTGGTTGGATGAGCAGTGCCATGTCCACACCCAGGATTCAAACCAACGAAACTCTGGGTCGCCTGCAGTGGAGTGCGCAAACATAACCACTCGGCCATGGGGCCAGCCCCTAAAAAAAGATTTTTATCTTGGTCATTAAGTTTTTCAGTTATGTAATTTCTTGAGTTTTTAATAACTTCGTTTTCTTTGCTGAGATTTTCTATTTTTCTCATTCATGTCAAGAGATTATGTAACTGTTTGTTGAAGCATTTTTGAAATGGCTGCTTCAATTCCTTGTCAGATAATTCTAACATCTGATTCATCTTGGTATTGGTGTAAGTTGATTCTTTTCTCATTCAGATTGTGGTTTTCCAGGTTCTTGGTATGATATCATTTGTATATTACAAATAGATAATACTACCATTGATACAATAAAATTTTTAATTTTATCTTGGACATTTTGGTTGTTAGGAGACTCTTGATCTTACTTAAATTTTCTATTTTAGCAAGCGTATCCTGTTTAGATTTAGCGTTTAGATTCTGGACTAATTTTGTGGGCTTTAGTTCCAATGACAGTTTTCTGATCCCTTGTAATGCTAATGCTATTCTGGTCAGCTTTGTTCTTCTGGGACTGCTGGGCTCCTGCTCAAACCCTACTAGTGTCATCTGCCTAAGTGGAAGGAGCTTTTCTGGGCTTCCTAACATTACTGGGTTACCTTCTTGGAATGTGCAGAAGCCACTGGGCCTGGGTCTCCTTATGCCACTGCCTGGAAGGTAGGGAGACACAGGGTTTTACTGCTGCCACTGTTACCACCAGATACCACCTGGTCTGCCTGCCAATCCAAGCAGAGCTGGAAAGATCTAAGGCTTCACTGTTCTTCTGCGGCAGATGGATCAAACTGCCTGCCAGCCGGGATTATAAAATGGAAGTTAGGGCTGTCTACAAGGTTTCTGTTGGGCTTCCCCTCTCCTGGTCCTTTGAATTGAGAGAGCAGGATTTTCTTGCTTTGTTTCCTTTTTTAAAATGTCTTTTGATAGTGTCAGGTTGCAGGCCTCTCTGGCACCCAGCCCAGGGATATATGGAAGATAAAAAGAAAACCCAAGGAACACACCATGTTGTCTTTCTTCAAGACCTGAGGTCCTAGACAGTCTGCTCTCTTTTTTTAAGCTCTCGAAGTCCTTTTATCATGGTCTGTCGAATAATTTTCAGAGTGTTTAGTTGCATTTAGAAGGTAGGACTAGGGAAAGGTAAATCCATGTCAACTGTTTCAGAATCAGAATTTTTCCTTCCTCCCTTCCTCCCTTCCTTCCTCCTTTCCTTCCTTCCTCCTTCCTTGATTTCTCTTTTTCTGTTTTTCTTTCTTTCCTTCCTTCTTTTCTCTCTTTTTCTAACTTTCTCTCCCCTTTTCCTCTCTCTTTCTTTTCTTCAAGCAGATTCCTATGGTGCACTTTTACTTTAAAAGTTAAGTAATTAATTTCTTCAATCATTCTAAAATATTAAACATCTCCTAAGTCCCAAGCACTATGCCATGTGTTATTGATACAATGATGAATAAGACAGATATCTTGTTCAAAGAGCTGATTGTGTAACTCTAAAATATTTGTCTGGATGTATCTGTGTGCAGATCTCATTTAACTGATTTGTATAGTACACTATAAGACATTTTAATATGCAGTCAGATGTTTTTATAACTTTGAAAAGTATATTCAATTAAGTATGATGATTTTTTTCTCTGAATTTCTCGGATTTCTTTCTTAGGACAGCTTATAATTCTTAACTTGGATTTTCATTTTTTTATTTCTCCCCAAATGTCATTGTTTCCATTCATACTGATTTTTGGTCATATTTCCTTTGCATTTATGGGTTTCCAGTATGTGTTTTTCAAGCTCCTGATATTTTTACAATGTTAATTCTTTTGAGATTTAAGTATGTTCTTTATTCTTAGCTTTCTATAATTCCCTTCCTCATGAATGTTCAGTTTTATTTCTTTTACTTTTTGAGAAAAGTTGCTGTCTTTTTCATATTTCTTATTTTGCAGCTGTTTCATAGACTGCTTATCATCTTGATTATTGAAAATTTTACTCAACTTTCCACTTTTTTCTTCTAGTTTCTGCATTTATTATTTTCCAAAGGTATACTCTTCCTTTCCAGGGTAATTTTTTTTTTTCTGATTCTATATCATTTAAAGAATATGTATTTGGTTCTCCTATCACTGAATATGTTCAGGAATTAAAAGAATGCTAGTGTGGTTGGAGCACAGAGGGCAAGAGAACAGAGTGTGAAGTGAACCTGAAGGGGTGAGTAGAGGCCAGACTCTGCAAAGTCCTAGAAACTATTGTGAGGCTTTTGTTTTTCTTGAATGAGCAATGGGAGGCCATAGGATCATTTTAAGATGACAAGTTTTCATAATTTTGTGTAGGAAAGCCATTACAAGAGTATCTTGTAGAATCGTAGAATCTTTGCAAGGACATGATTTGTGAACAGACACAAAACACACTTAGGAGGTGAAATCGAGATGCCTTCAAATTATGGTGGATATAGGAGGAAAAAGGAGAAGGAGGAGTAAACGATAACTCCTAGATTTATGTCTTTTGAACCTGGATGGTTGAGAGCATCTAATACTTGGACAAAAAACACTGGAAGAAGCTCCAGTTTTGAAAGAAACATCATGGATTTGGTGAGTTTCAATACTGTCAAGGCATCCAAGAGGATGTGTCAAGTAGACATTTGGATATACGGAGAGAGGCCTGGGCTGGACGTATCAATTTGTGAGTCATCTGATCATAAAAATAATTGTCACTGCAGGTGTAATGAGATTGTCTATGGAAAGAATATATCTGGAAACAAGAAGACTTCAGACAGTCTTCGAAATTCTAATATGTAATGGCTGGAAAAAGAAAGTTGAGCGTGCAAAGGTATAAACAAATAGAAGGAAGAAATCCAGGAGAGTATTGCGACATGGTAACCAAGGCATTAGAGGGTTTTCAAAAGGAGGAAATGATAAACAGCATTGATTCCTGCTAGGAAGTTCAGTAAGAAAAGCACTGAAAAAAATGCCTGATGAATTTAGCAAAAGATAGGCAGAATTCTGGGATGGCCCCATGATCATCACACCTCCAAATATTCAAGCCCTGTATAATCCCCTCCCCTTGCATGTGAACAGGACCTATGACTTGCTTCTAATCAACATAATATGGAAAAGGTGATGATACAATTAAGGTCCAAATAAGTTGATACTGAATTAATCAAAAGTGAGATTATCTTGGGTGAGCCTGGCTTAATCAGTTGAAAGCCCTAAAAGAAGGACAGGACCCCCCCCTGAGGAGAGAGAGTGTCCTTGTTAGCTCAATGAAGAAAGTAGCCATGTTGAGAATGTACGTGTAGCAAGGAAGCGCAAGAGGCCTCTAGAACCTAAAGGTGGCCTCCAGCTGGAAGTCAGCAAAAAGCACGGCTCTTGGTCATAAAACTACAAGAAAACTAATTCTGCCAACAGCCTAAGTAAGCTTGGAAGTGGACTCTTCCCCAGCTGAGCTTGTGACGAGTTTTCAGTCTGGTGAGATCCTGAAGCAAAGAACACAGCTAAGGCCTGGACTCCTGACGCACAGAAACTGTGAGATAATAAATGAGTGTTGTTTTAAGCCAGTAAATCTGTGGTGATTTGTTATAATGCAATAGAAGACTAATATAGCAACATAAAGAGTTTATTAGTGGCCTGAATGAAACCTGTTTCAGTTGAGTGATTGGGAAGGAGCCAGACTGCCTGGGTTTAGAGGAGTGAGTGGGAGGTAAGTAAATGGAGTGAGGATAGATGAGTCTCTAGAGAGGTTTGCTGGGAATAGAACACGAATGTAGGGCTGTAGCTGAATGGCGCTGCGGTTTTGAAGACAAAGTTTTTCTTTTTGTTTTTTAATGGGAAGTAACTTGAGCGTGTTTAAAAGTCTATTACAAGAATCAATTTTTACTGAAAGTTTGCTTGGCTCTGCTAGATGGAGCAGAGCTAGATAGAATTCACATGAAATAATTGGTTAAGAGCTATGCCTGGTCACCTAATGTTGATATTAACATTGAAAATATTGTAAAAGACTATAAAAAGATCATAAAAGAAAGCAGTATGAATTATGCTATTTAGCAAAACCTTCCTATTTGCAATATCTCCAAAGGACAGAGGGCTCTCCTTGCTTTGGGAGGACCCTATAGTCTGAGTCGAGTTCTAGTATCCCTTTCAATTTTCAGTAGAGAGGGGCCACTGCCCTGTGACTTTCTGTGATGGTTTCCTAAGGGGGCAGCTTTCCATGGGAGTTGACCAACAAGTCTTGGTCTAAATTCTGTACTGAATTGGTAGAATGCCAGGGAAGAAGCTATGCCATTGTGTGAGACAAATTGCTATCTAACACGAATCACCATCTCACACTGCTGCTAGAACTTCAGCTTTATGTCATTTGTTTACAACCCGTTCCTTGCTATGCGTTATTGCTTCTAAAAATAGTGGCAGTAATTTCTGTAGATTTTCATTTCCATGTTCAAAGACATGCTTTATTATCCTCAAACAAACGGTTAATTTGAAATAAAAAGAACAATAATAACTGAAAAGAAAGAGAGAGAAAAGAAAGAAAATTCTCTCTCAAGTTGAGTACCAAATACTTAATATAAATATTTCCCTTAATGCTCAGAAGAACCCTACAAGGCAAGCTCTATCATTATCCTCATTTTTCAGGTAAGCAAATTGAGTCTTAGATTAAAAAAATAATACCCAGAGTCCTATAGCTGTTCACATTGTGTCACATTAGAGAATGAACTGACTCTGAAGTTCAAATCTTAATTAACTACCATGAGATGCTGCGCCTATTCTAAAAAGAAGGCTTCTTTCTTAAGGAATTAACACTGGTCTGTAATAGGATGAGAACAATTGTTCATTATACTAACAAAGGATTTTGAAGACCTCGCTGGTTTCTCATTTCTCACTATGTCTTTCCATGTCCAATAACATAGTCAATCCAGCTCATTCCTGTAGTGATATTTCAAAACTTGCCCTGACTGCCACAGTCCAATGGACGAGAATTTATTTGTTATAACACAAATAACAGTTATGGTATATACCTCACATTAGGCAATAATAAGACTTAATTCTGAAACATGCCTATCACCATTAGTTTTCTGTGTCCATGATGATTTAATATCATCTGCAGCGAGCCATTTGACTTAGGCCAGTAGTTTTCAAACTTTAGTTTGCATCAGAATCTCCTGTAGGGCTTCTTCAAAACACAAATTACTGGACTCGACAATCAGAGGTCTTAATTCAACAGATGTGGGTTGCAGCCCTACAAATTTGCATTTCTAACAAGTCCCCAGATGCTGTTGCTGCTGGTGGTTTGAAGACCACACTTTGAGAACCACTGGCCCAGACTGGGGTTTAAAACCTTTTTCCATAAGAATTGGGTAAATACTTTTGTCATTGTGGGCCATACAGTCTCTGCCACAACTAGCCAACTCTTCCTTTGTAGGACAAAAGCAACCAGACACAATACCTAGAGAAATAGGAGATGGCTGTGTTTTAACACAATTTTATTTGCAGAAACAGGTGTCAGGCTGGATTGGTCAGTGGACCACATTTGGTCAACCTCTGGCCTAGACCAACTCAGTACAAGAGGCCTGGAAAATCACTGCGTTTATGTTCAATCACAACTCTGTGAGAATCAACTAGAGATTTATCCACAGCACCCCTTCCAAGTTTTTAAATAAAATCTGCAGAACTATACCAGAGGCTAAGCTGATTGTGTTAAAGCATAAGCATAAGAATAGAGGAGAAACCCCAAAGCTTTCCCAGGAATCTAATAAAAAAGTGAAACCTTGTGCAAGAGTCTGCATCTTATAAATAGTTTTTGTTCTAAGATGCCCATGAACTCTGTCTTCATTTTCAAATTTTAGTTTTAATTAGATATTGTTTATAATGTTAGAAGCTATAAATCTACCAATTAAAAGAAAACTGACACTACATTAAATGACATAGAGGCTAACCTAATCAAGTTATCCAATGACCTTATAATAAAACAAAACAAAACAAAAGCACTTTGTCACAAGTTTGCCCAGCTTTAATGCATTTGTCTTTACCCAGAACAGTGTACTTCAAACTAATTCAAAATGCCAATGTAAGCTTAAAAGTCTACTAAACTGTATATGCTAGTGGACCCACTGCATTAGCTCTATCCTTACAAAGTGTAAATTCTTGGAAAAAGACACAATTCAGATAAATTTTTGTTATAATAGAAGGTAATTTAGTTCTCTTAAAATAATTATATACAAATACCATCAGGAAAGCTAGTATTATCAGTCACCTTATAAACTAACTTAGAATGCAAGTATTATGTCACACGTCTCCAACAATGCTACAGACTAGAAATATTTAAATAAAATCTCTACAGACAATTATATATTCTAATATAATAATAATTTGAAAATTAACTAAAATGACTCCTTGGTGGGATACATGACTACCATCTTCCAAAATCTTTTCCTAAATTCAATTAAATCAAATACTTAACTTGACCAACACGCTTATATTTACCACTAGACATTTATTCCTTAGTCTAATGCTAGACTTTAGTGGTTTTCAAAGAGTACTCAATTAAAAAAAAATGCTGAAAGAGTATTGTGGTCAAATTAAACTGGAAAATGTTGGTTTTGAATACATTTTAAGTTTTTTTTTTTACTTTAGGACTCCTCAGAAATATTAATATTCATGGTACAAATATCTAAGAAAGACGTGGCAGATTGTGCAGCCTTCTCCAATCTCATTTGAAGGTGGAACCCAGCCGTCAGCAGAGCATCTTGAAGCACAAGAGGAGCGTGTAAGAAAACAACGTTCTTAGGGCCTGAATCCAGGTACCAGGTGATAATATGCTTCTGAAGATAAATTCCATCAGATTCAACAAATATTCATTAAGTGCCTCTATGATTTAACCAATTGTGCAAAAGATAACCCTTTAGTTTTGCCACGCTACTCACCAAAATCTACCTAGAACACGTTACTCCTATTAAACATACTTACACTCCTCTTCAGGCCTCTTCCGAAGTGCTGCACGAACCTCCTTACAAGGACTTCTCTGATATTGTGGGGGATTCCTTCCCCTTATTAGGTTCTCCATCCTATAAGAGAAAATCAAAAGAGTATTTTAATACTAGAATCTTGATCAATTTGAACAAGTTAAATGGTCTAAATCAAGATTCAATAATTCAAGTACCTACAAAGGCTTGGTGGACAACACCATTGAGAGTATCTAGCAAGGAGTAAGACAGTAGGAAGGGACAGGGACTGTGGTAAACTGGACAGTGCTTGACTTTACCAAGGCATTCAAATTCTAAAAATGTAAAAACACACGTGGAGGAAACTCATACGCACATTCTTCAATGAGAGACTGTTACGGACTGAATGTTTGCCTTAGGCCCCCATTCCTATGTTGAAGGCCTAACTCCCAATGTAGTGGTAGCTGGAGGTGGAACCTTGAGAAGTAATTAGGTTTAGATGAAGTCAAAAGGGTCCAGCACCCCTGATGGGATTAACGTCCTTATAAGAAAAAAAGAGACCAGAGCTGCTTCTCTCTGCCTTATGGGGACACAGTGAGAAGGTGCTCAAATGAAAACCAGGGAGAGGGCACTCAGTGGGAAGCGAATCTGCCAGCACCTTGATCTTAGGCTTCCCAGCCTCCAGGACTGTGAGAAATACACGGCTGTGGTTTAGGCCACCCAGCCTGTGGCATTTTGTTATAGCAGCCTAGGCTGACTGAGACAGAGACCTACTGACCACAGAGTGATCACCTCTAAAGCAAACAAATTTACCAAAAGTCAGGTCACCCTTCAGAAAGAAGGAATGTCTCTTTCACCAACACTCTGAAGACCAGTTTTCAAGGCGTCGAATTACTGCTTTGATCCCACGCCAATGGCTAAACTGGGAGGGGTTTTCTGATTCTACTGGCTGTGACTTCTTGAAAAAGTGTTAATATAAAGTGCACTTCTCAGTTACTAGCGACATAGCAATGCTGACAACCAGGAAATAATAATAAATGTATCAAATGCAACTTGGCTTAGCATATTTAACAGCTTATACTTTATGGTCAGTATTTTTTGGTTCAGTAAACCATACAGTTTTGTGCCACCGATGCACACTCTAGTCATTTTGATAACACTGAAAACTATTTAATGCACAGAATTTGAAAATTCAGAACAAAACCCTGGTATTGATTTATCACTTTGAAAATATAAATACAGCTTCTTAGCTACATAATTATTCTAATGGGATATCTCTGGTTTTGATAACTGCACTGGCTGATAGCATATATACCATTGAAAACGGTGTGGTTGTTATGGATTATGGTGGTGGAGGGTCTCCTAGGGTTAGTGGTACAGAGGATTATGTTTCGGGTGTCTAGAGAGGAAATTGGTAAAGGATAAGCCAATAAAAGCAGTATTTAAAATGGTGTAAAATATGAGATAAGTAACCTTTTGTACTGGAATAGTATCATAACACTCTTCCTAAGGGAAGCTGTGACTGGTTCTTAAAAACACCTTTCCAGGGGCCAGCCCCATGGCCTAGTCGTTAAGTTCAGAGCCTGGGCTTGGTTCCCAGGTGTGGACCCACACCACTCATCAGCAGCGATGCTGTGGTGGCGAGCCACAACGAGACAGAGGAAGATTGCCACAGATGTTCACAGAGGGCTAAGCCTCCTCAATAACAACAACAACAAAAAACCCCAAAAAAACACCTTTCCAAATATACTTCTTGAAATTAATCCATTCATACGTAGGGGCCACTTTATGTGTTTGTGTGTGTGTGCGCGTCTGTGTGCACGCTCATGTCCCCCTGCCGGTGTATATAAATACAAGAAAATGTTTCTCAGTGAGCAATGATGAAAACTTGAAGCTTAGTTTCATTTGAAGCTCATTTCAAGTGAGAAAAAGAGTTATTTCTCTCAAAGTTATAACACAATGACAAGACACCAAGTGAAAACCTGAAGAGCAGAAGATAGAATTTGCTTTAACACTATATATGGGGGAGAAATCAAGCTTCCAGAACAGTCTCTGCAGTTTCACTATGAGGATTAGCCATGTAACCTGAATTATATAAAATTTTACAGTTTCTGACTCTTGAATTAATTCAACGCACAATTTTGATTTCATGTTTCAGCAAATGCATGAATTTCCATGATGATCTAATAACAATTTAAGTAAACTCATAATTATTCACTGGTATTTATAAGCTCAAGATAGTAAAATACAACAAACATAACCCGCACATGCAAATGTCTACATAAAATTATAATATATTTTTAAAAACCAATTTTTACTCATTGTGATTACGCTCTGATGAGGAATGACAATTTATCCTGGCTGGAAGTCTATGCAAACCGCTCTCTTGAATAGGCTATTATTTTTCCTTTTATATATCTGACTATCAAATATGTGAAAACAAAAGCGGTCTAGTTGATTTCCATGGAACTCTATTTAAGGGAATGTCAGAAAAACTGAAACACAGGTTAGAAATTCCTGCCAGGGCTCCAGGAGAGTTTCACTTATATGGTTGCTATTGGCATCAAAGATCCCGAAGTCAACCCCCCAGGAATCGTGGTGCACAAAGGCTGCATCCTGGGGATGCTCACAAGCAGATATGCCAGAGATTAGCCAATGTTAACAATGTAGCATGTGGCAGGTTTCAATGTGACGAGCGTAGGTTCTGGAATCAGATAGCTGAGCTCAAACTCCCATTCTGTCTCTTACAGGATGATTTTAGGGAAAGATACCTACTTTGTGCTTTAATGTTTTCATCAGTAAATGAGGATAACATTAACTTCCTCATAAGATTGCTGTAAGGATTAAATATGTCAATATGTGTAAAACGCTTTACATTGTGTCTGTCACAATGCAAGAGCTCAGCAAATGTAGCTATTATTAACCATAATTATCCCAAATAAAAATGAAATTCCCATATACTAAAATTTGAAATGTCCAGCATGTTAGGAAAAATATGAAAACTTGCCTTTATTTAATAAAGAAAGAGAGCAGATGGAATTATTGAGGAAAAAAATTATGGCTAAACAAATGTTCTGGTTATTAGAAAAACACAGAACATCTATGCACTTGAATTGCCAATTTTCAGAAATGCAGAACTCAAAAAAATACTTCATTTTATTCAATAAGATTTAAGAAATTATTATATGATAATCTTCCAAGGATACTAAGATGGATAGAAGTGGGTCGTTATCCTCATGAATTAACTAAAGTGCTAAATAACTTATTCTTTCTTAGACAATTTAGAAGATATTTCAAAATTGTAGAGTGCCCTTTGACTTTAGCAAGAACAATGAATATATCTTATAATGTACTACCATTTATCATTGATTCTATTTAATCTTTACAACAACCTTCTGGAAGATCATTTTGAAGATGAGGAAGCTAAGGCTCCGAAATATTCAGTGATCTGATTGTGGCCACACAGGAAGGAAGAGGCTCAACTGAGATTTAATCAAGGTTCTTTGATTTTTTAATCTTTTTTCTAACTGCTTCTTAATCCATTATTTCCATAAGTCTATGATTTTTTAGTATAATTCCACTAGGACACTAAATACTTGAGATTCTGCTATGTCATACATATTTAATTTTGATGAAATTATTATTATACATAACACTAATATTTATATTAATATATACTTGTATGCAAATAGTATATATTAAATATATAAATATAATACTATACAAATATATATATTTGCATATATTTTGATCTTCTATTTATATGTTGATTTTTGATCATTTAGCTATTTTCAAGGAAATCTTTGCTTCTGTGACATTTTAAGCTTTTGAAAACCACCAAGAATATAACTGAGACCTAAGAAACTGACTATAAATTATATATTCAACAGACTAATAGAAGAAAAAAATTTAAAAATCACATTCAAAGTCCTTTTGTCCCTTAGAATGCTAAATGTTCTGCCCAGTGGAAAACACCTCTGAATCAAATTAAAAGTGTCACAGAGCAACATTCATGTGCAAACTATTATACACCTGTGAGACTTCCATCTTCCTGAGATTACGCCTCTGGCTCCTTGAACTCTTCCACCAGTATCATCTATGATCTACAGTTTGCATTAAATGGTCAGACAAAATGACCAAGAAGGAAGTCTTGGAGCACAGCCAGGACACAGCAAAGGAGCTGTCCTAGCTTATCTCAAGTTTGGCAAACCACCAGCGGAGCGTGTTAACAGTTCCAGCAAGCAGAGATTAAGTGTGATGACCACAGGCAAGACAGATGCTTGAACAACTCATTGAATAGCTCTAAAAAGTGCAGTCTACACTACATGTCAACTTCTGGGAAGAAAGAGAGGCAGCCAGATTATTATCAAACAACATGAAAAAGCAATCAGAGGTTATGAGCAAAGGTGTCTACAACTCTCTTGGTGGTGTCTCCCAAATTTGGGTCACCAAATCACCTGAGGAGTTTTAAGCAAATACAGAGTGCCCTGTTCCTGGTATTAAAGATTTCCATCCAGTAGGCTGGGGTCAGGTCTAGTAGATAGATTTTTTAACAGTAATCAAGGGCTTCTAAAGTAGCCTTACACAGCTCCCAATACTGGCATTTGGGAACCCCTGTGAATAAAAAATATACACTTGGAGATGTAGGAAAGGGGGCTTCAATAAATTCATTCCAGGAGATAAAGGCATCTGCAGATACAGAGGTGAGGTGAGGGCCTGGCGAGTGGACTGCCACTAGGACAGGCGCTATTAAAAATGAACAGAGTGGCCAAAGAGGGACTGTCAAAGGCTTGCCAAGGCGTCTGGCGGTCAAGCAGGTGAACCTGGAGGCTGCTTATTTACAGGGCTGATAATCTCAATAGTGAAATGATTCCCTCCAACAAGGTTTGGCAGACTCCACTAGATCTGAGAAATAGTTTGGGTTGATCTAGGGCTGTGGATTGGGTTGGGGGTGTGACTAGGGAATGAAAGAAGTGAAGCTTGGGTGAAAATATGGTTGAAATGGATTTACACTGGATAAAGGAAGAGGAGGGAGAATGATCGAGTCACGGGAGGATGTGAGAGTTGCATTGAGAGAATACAGGTATCAGGTATAGGTACTTATAAAATGCCTATTATGTGCCAGGCACCATGTTAGGTTCTTTACATGTACATTATCTATGCCGTTCTTATTGTATCCATGGCTAATCTGAGGCCCAGCGATGTTAAATAACTTGCTTAGGATCACACAGCGAGTAAGTGCAAAAATCAGAATTTAAATCTAGATCTGTCTGACCGCAAAGTCCTTGCTATTAACTACCATGTGGACTACATGAACTTTCTGTGATGACGGAGATATTCGGTACCTGTGCTGTCCAATACAGTAGCTGCTAGCCATGTACAGTGAGTTATCGAGCACTTGAAATGTGGCTAGTGTGACTGAGGAACTAAATTTATGATTTTTAAAATTTCATTGAACCTTATTTAAATTTAAATTTCCATAGCAACTTGTGACGACTGTATTAGACAGCACTGTATCTCTAGAAATGCCTGTGTAGCGCATGCCTGGTGAAAACACAATTCTCCACTGAACACCCCAAAATGCAAGTCAACAAGAACAGGGAAATACAGTTTTGGAGAAGTGTTCCACGTGAGGTGTTTTGGAGACAAATGAACAACTTAACTGACTCCTCACTGTAGAAGTGGCTCCCAGTGATGTCCTAGGAGCTTCCTTTCAGAAACACGCTTCTCATGGTTTTCAACTATGGTGCTCCCCTCCTAGCACCTTAGAGCCTTGAACACACACTTGAAACTCCTTCCTCTCTCGGGGCCTCTACATTTATGCTCCCTTTGCCTCCAATGATTCTCCTCCTACTCTATCTGAATAAGTCTTAATCATCCTTCCAGCTTTCACTACTATGTCACTTTTTGAGACCATGAGGGATCACTTTGACCCCTTCATCTAATTAGGTCTCCAAATACCATTCCTCCCACAGCCTGGAGTTTTCCATCATAGCACTTATCACAAATTGCAATTGTATATTAGTTTTCTAGGATTTCTGTTTAATGTTTGCCTTTCTCCTCAACTGTTAGCTCTCTGAAGGCAAGGACAATGTCAGTTTTATTCTCCATTCTATAGCACAGTGTTTGGCATTCACGAACTACTTGCTGTTGGAACGAATGAAAAGATCTCTCTCTCTAATACTGCCACAAGGGAAAATACATGTTCCTGAAGTCCCTCAGTGTGACCCAGGTAATTGAACCAGTGAGTGACCTTCCAAATATTGCTGCCATCTCCTTCCCCCTAACCCACGTGCTTCCCCTCAGTCATTCACTGGACCCCCTAACACTTTCCCAGTACGCCATCCTCACTCACACACTCAACAACAGCCTGTCACCATTGCACTCTCCACCAGCTGCCAGGCTGACCAGATGTCAGAGAGCAGGCCGGACAACCCTGGTTCCCAAGGCTGCAGGGCCAAGGGGATGGGAGGGGAAGGCAGGGGAGAGGTCACCAGGGAGCTGCTCTCCTCAGGGCAATGCAATGTGGGGACCTTCCCCAGCAGAACCAGGTGCCCCCACGAGTAGACGGGGATGATGACCAAGGAAAAGGAATTGAATCACAACATCGAATAAATCGATTAAAAAGTAAAATCTACATGTTTGGATACCAAAGATACTATCTTTTCCCCTCTCATTGATCTTATTAGTATATTTGCTGCTTTGTGAGCACAACTGAAACTAGAGATATGTAGTGCTTTCTGGGTTTATTTGATAAATAGACAATTTAGATAAGCCCCTAAATGGAGTTCAGTGCACAATGAACTGAGTATCTGCAAGCCCTTTTGCTTTGGGCTCTGCAGGCTCCTGAAGACTCCTTAAGGAATTTTTGTAATCAGTTAAGTAGATATAAAGTAAGTTATAAAGAGTAAATATCCTTGACTTACTAATTTCTAGGAAAGTAAAATTTCAATTATGTTTTAATAATTATCTTTAATTAAATAGTCTTGAACAAATGCAGACATTTAAAAAAAATCAGACTGGTATTTCATTGAGCTTTTAGTTAACTTGATTATAAGCAGAATTGGACACAATAAACTCCATACCTATAAATAAACACGATCCCTTATATGCAAAATGACAATCGATATGAGTAGGAAGCTTAGTAAGATCTATAGTAAACTATAGTACCATTTGTTGCATTTACATTTGACAGTGAAGGTACAAGGGACGTTTCTGCTAAATTACAAAGTCGTAAAATATTGACTATAATCTGAAAATTCACCCTATTACTTCTGTGGTAAAGAGGGTCAGAAATCAAAGATTAAAATGTACGCCACGTGACAAAAGTCTGGCATCTTTTTCTTTCCATAGCCACTCCATGTTCCATGGTGTCCCTTAGCACAGCGCCTAGGTGATGGGAAACACTCCATAAATATTTAACAGATGATTTAGTGAATGGATGAAAGAATCTGCTCCTTCCTGGCAGAGTCTTCTTTTCCATTATAAATTTCACCCATCCTTGAAGGCCTATTTTTAAGTCTCGATTCACCTCAGAAACAAATCCAAACACTTCAAATATGCTCAGCGCTCACCTTCTGAATCTTCCATATTTTATCTATCAAATGTTTGGATGAGTGACCAGTGATTTTCCAGCTAGTATTATTCTCCATTTCAATGTGTGTTGTCTTCACTCTTACACATTCTAAACCACATGAGGACTTCGATACAGTGCACCACAGTCGTCAAAGTACTTCCCCCTAACTTATTGCAATTCATTTTCATGACAATTCTGAAGTAGGTGTTAGCACATTACTATATATAGATGAGACAAGTGGAAGACTGAGCAATTATGTGACACATGCAAGGTAACAGAGGAGGCCAGAGTAAGGACTTGAACTCTGGTCCACGGACTCTCAAATCCCAGTCTTCATTTCATAATGCGACTATGCATAGAAAATATTGTCAGTCTTTCCTTTCTTCTAGTGTCTCATAAAGTAGGATTCTTACCAAGTGAGTCATAGATGTTCAACAAATCTTAAAATCTTGAATATTTATAAGTTATTGTCACTTTGACTTATGCTTCTGCAGGTCTCAAAGCTCAACAAAAACAATTTATGGCAAACTAAAGTAGATAAAAATAATAGGGGGCCAGCCCTGGGGGCCTAGCAGTTAACTTCAGTGCACTCTGCTTTGGCAGCCCAGGTTCGGTTCCTGGGCACAGTCCTACACCACTCTGTTAGCAGCCATGCTGTGCTGGCAGCCCACATACTAAAAAGTAGAGGAATATTGGCACTGGCGTTAGCTCAGGGTGAATTGTCCTCAGCAAAAAAAATAAATACATAAAAATAAAAAAAACAAAATAGGGATTAGAAAGTGAAAGTGTGCAGACCAGCCTCGGTGGCCTAGTGGTGAAGTTTGGTGCACTCCGCTTTGGCAGCCTGGGTTCGGTTCCTGGGTGCGGACCTATACTACTTGTTTGTCAGTGGCCATGCTGTGGTAGTGGCTCAGAAACAAAAAGAGGAAGACTGGCGGCAGATGTTAGCTCAAGTGAATCTTCCTTACCAAAAAGAAAAAAAAAATGAAAGCGTGTTTAAGCATGCATACGAATAAAGGAAGAATAAGATTGCTATATTATTTTTGGAAATTATGATTAGTAGTCTGTCCTGCCCAGACAGACAGAATGGGGGCAGAATGCTGTGACCACCCATCCTCACAAAGATCTAAAGCCAAGTGACTCCCTCAGAGTTTCAGAATTCCTCATTTGGCTTAGAATTCAAGAAAAAAAGAGGAGAGAGTGGAAGAAGCAGTGGAAAGTGCCCATGCTTTATCACTGAGCTGGTTTTCTTTTAAGCAAAGTTGAACCTGAATTCAGCACAGTGAACCAAACCCCAAACTCGAACTACACATGCATATTAAGCATATAACAGCCATTAAAAAGAGTCTCAAGTGATTATAAAGATCCAATTTGAACTGCAAATGACAATGCAAAAATAATCAATACCCCATTATCTCAGCCAAATACATTGAGTTGACAGTTAATAAGGACAAACTAAAGTTAAACAGCAAGATTATTGTGAAAAGAAATCACATTTTAACTATACTTCAAATGCTTAGGAAGAGTGAAATACTTAACAGAACCAAAAGTTAGATGACACTCTGTCGAGTTGGAAAGGAGTCAGACGTCTAATTTTTAAGGCCAGTGATGGTTTACTAAAAACACAACCATCATCAACAGCTTCAGAGAGGAGAAACTCATTTTTACATCGCCATGTCACACATTTAGGGAATGACAAACACAGCAGTCCATAGTCTATTGTTTTCCGTTTTTTGAAAGAAATAGAACTCAAAGTAGAAGCATATTGTTATGGACTTGAAAATCTAGAAGCTACTTTTTGTAAACAACAAATCAGAACTGGAATGTGTGATATGATTTACTCTGTAGAGATTGTAGCAAAGAACCGTTCCATGAAATTAATGAAATTAATGAGAAGAGCATGTGTAGCAATGGGAAAAAAGTCAAGCTCCTCATGAATTCAAGAAGCACATTATTCACAAAATTCTAGTTTTAAACTGATTTCCTTCTCCCCTACTTAAAAAATATATTTTTGTGTTTCTTAATCACACTATATCAGAAGTATGTTATCTTTATGAAGGCATTTTATTATCAAATTGAATTGGTACTAGGAATAGCAAGCTTCTCTTATGAAGGTCCCTACAGAAATCATGGATTCACACGCAAGATTTAGGAATACGTTCATTGTCAAAATCACGAAAGGACGACCAATTAAGTTCACTAACCTCAGAGTTATTCAGAAAACAAATCTTTTAAAACTACTTAATTAAGTGGCTAAATTAATAGAAACATTTGCCTACAAAAATGAGTGAGAACCACAGGATGGCAAAAATGTAAAGAAGGCATAATAAGAAATAAATCAACACATCCCAAATGCTCAAAAGATGTTTATTTTACTCTCAAGAGCAAAAATGGAGCTGGCAATGTAGAAGAAACATATCAATTAAAGAATGTTGAGAATTCTTGAAAAAGTCATGGTGTCAAATCAACATAATTACGCAAAGATAAAACTGATACTAAAATATACAGAAAAAAAGGCTAGGTGCTTTTTTTTTTTTTTTAAAGATTTTATTTTTTCCTTTTTCTCCCCAAAGCCCCCTGGTACATAGTTGTATATTCTTTGTTGCGGGTCCTTCTAGTTGTGGCATGCGGGACGCTGCCTCAGCGTGGTTTGATGAGCAGTGTCATGTCCGCGCCCAGGATTCGAACCAACGAAACACTGGGCCGCCTGCAGCGGAGCGCACGAACTTAACCACTCAGCCACGGGGCCAGCCCCAAGGCTAGCTGCTTTAAGAAGATTATTGCCACTCAGGTTATAATATTAAAGAAGATTATACCTGAACTATCCATCATTTTTTAAATTTAGTAGCATATGGAAACTACTTCTTTAAAAAACTTTGTATTTTGAATAAGGGAGAATATAGAAAAACAATATAATTACCTGCCATCTAGAAATTATTACAATTTAGTACATTTATAAGCCTAGCTTGATTCCTTTTCTCTGTTCTTTCCTTCCTCCACACACTTGAAGTTTAAAGGAAAAAACATCTATGGTAACATTTGGGTTTCATGCGTTCCAGTTGACATTTCTGAAATGTGAAGACTAATGCCACCAGAACACAGAACCATCTCTCCTTTGGAAAGCCTTTTATGATTTTGCCCATCTCCCCAACTATCCTTTCTCTGTCCTACTACAGGGTTCTACAGATACATCGTACCTCCTCAGACTCCACTAAAAATCCTTGAGGGCAGAAGTTGCATCATCCCTTGGGATCTAGCATAGTTCACTGAACACAGTAGACACTAAGTACTCGTTTTTAAATGATTGAATGAATGAATGAATGGCGTTAGAAATAAATGTATGCCCTATACAGCTCTAATGTGATCTACGGTAACGCAACGTCTTCACATACATTACTCATTCCTCAAAAAGATCCTGTGGGCCTAGTATTTTACAGATGAAGAAACTGAAACTCACTTGCCCAAGATCAAGAGTAATGCCAGACTCACACCCGAATTTTCTGATCCTGCTGATCTTCCTAGGCGAACACAGCTGCCTTAAATGAAGGAATTGTTTTGTTCATTTCCAGATTATTCCACTTTCATTTGGAGCCTTCTTAAGTTTCAGAGGAGGGACTATTCTCATATGTGGTAGTTGTTTAGATGCAGAACAAAAAAAATGTATGTGGAAGGAATGTAATTATTTTGCAACAAAAGCATGTATTACTTTCTCAAAGTAAAGTGGGGAGAGTTGACAAATATGAATAGATACTATTCTTTTCAAAATGTGCATAAACACCTAAACATACACTATAGTATATAATATAAATGACATCATATTCTTTATAATCCAGGGATGTAAAAACCAAGTTCTTCCCTGGAGTTCGGCCTTCAGTCTGTTCTCCTGCATCCTATCCCTGACGAATCTCTTTTAGCTGTAGTTATGGCCGACAGACTAATATTTCTCAGTCACTAGCCCATGACATTTTTTAATGTTGGGAAAACGTTCTCCTGGAGTTCTCTAGAATTGTCACATATGGCACTGAGGCACAAAAGATACTCAACATTGTCTTTAAATAAATCAGCTGTTATGATTAATCAAGTGAGTATTTGATGTCTATGGTTCCTACTGATGAGAGAAAAAACAAAATCAGAATCATATTTTTATAATTTCTAGGATGTTTTAAAGCACGAATACTTTCAGTCTCTTAATATTTTGTACTAAGAACAGAAAAATGAAACATGCTGTATCTTTTACTAAGGAAAGAAGAGTCAAGATGATTCATCTATTTAGGAAGATAGGTTTCTCAATCAAGTTCCTATTTGAGACTAAGTACCCAAAAAGCCTGAACGACTCAGACGGACATCACATAATCACACACTAATTCTAGGAGCATTTAAGAAATCTTTCTGATTTTTCTAAACATTTGTGGGGTCACAAGAAAGGATCACATCACATGTTGCATAGCAATTTCACCTTAAAACTCCTCACCTGTCATTTTATGCTCAGTTCCTTCCCACTCCGGGGCCAGGGGGATTCGCTTTTCTTTCTTTCCTTTTGCTTACCTTCTATTGGCTTCTTTTGTGGGTAAGGAAATAGGTTACCCATTAAAGGAGTATTAGATCATCCAGTACAGCCTCTCTGCTACAACCTGGCCTTCCTACGGTCTGTTCTCAATTCAGCAGCCAGGAAGTCCTTTTAAGTCATGGGTCAGATTGTGTCAATGCTCTGCTTCCAGCAGTCTGATGACTTCCCAATTTACTCAGAGCAAAAGCCAAAGTCCTTACAATGGCCTACGAGCCCTTCATCTTCTGCTGCCTGTAACCTCTCCTCGCATCCTTTCACCCCCTCCTAATCAATCCACTTGATCATATACAATCTGTTCCTGCCTTATGCCTTTACTACGGCAACGTCCTCTCTCTGGAGCTCCTTCACCTTGGCCAAGCCTTAACTCAAATGTTACCATTTCAGTGATGTCTATCCTGACAACCACATTTAATACTAGTCTTGAACCTCAAAACCACATGTAATACAGCACTTTGAACCGCTCTCCCAATATTTCACTCCTGCACCAACATATGTGAGCCTTCTTACTTTTTCCTTCACCCTAGTGTTAATCAACTTCTAACATAGTCTTTAATCTACGTATCTGCAGAAGTCAAGGTTTACTGACTGTAAAAATCCATACGTGCTTTGAAAAGAATGTATATTATCCAAATGTTGCTGAATTTTTGTTTCTGTTTATCTATTAATTAGTGAGAGAAATGAGAATACTACCCACAACATGATGGTAAATTCGTCTATTTCTGCTTATAATTCTGTCATTCTTTGCTTTACGTAATTTGAGTTTACAGTATGTAATTTTGAGGCTCCTCTAGTGTACAAAAGTTGTAACATCCTGAAGAATTGAAACTTTTATTATGTAGTATAGTGATTATGCAGTGACCTTAACACCTAATAGGGCTATTTGCCTTACAATCTGTTTCTCTGAGAATAACACAGTTGGAAGAGCTCTCATGGATAGCGATTGCCTAGAGTGTCATTTTCCATAATTTTGATTAAGTTTTTTTCGGTCCTCATATTTAAGATATGTCTCTTGGAAGGAAAATATCATTGTGTATTTTAAATCCAGCCCTTTAAAAATTCGGTTTTTAATCTGAACAGAAAATTTGCCTTTATCTGATTTTACTGATAATAATTTGGATCTATTTCTGCAATCTCATTCTGTGCTTTCTATTTATACAGATTTTCTATTTTCCTTTTATCCCCTTCTTTTGAGGTTTTTTTTCCCTGTCCTCATTCTATTTTTTGTCATCTACTTTGGAAATTATGACTTCTATGTCTAGATTTATCCATATATTTCATATTCGCTTACTATTCCTTTTGCATCTCAGATCTTCTTCATTTGACCAGTTTCCTTTTCCTGAAGCTCATCCTTTAAAATTGTCTTTAAAGTGAGTCAGGAGATTTTAAACTTCCCAGTTGTTGTTCATTTGAAAATGTCTACATTCTGTACCTCTTCTTGAGAAATAGCTTTGTAAGATGAAGAATTTAATGTGGGCAGATATCCTATAGTTCTTGAAGGTGTTATTTCAAACTTATGGCCCCATTGTTGCTGTTGAGAAGTCAGTTATGAATTTGCTCTTCTTTGGGAGGTAATCTTTCTTTTCTGTCTAGCTTATTTGAAGATCTTTTTGTTGTCTTTGGTGTTCTTCAGTTTCAATTTCCTTTTATGTTGGGTTTGCTTTTTGATAGGAGATATATTGTCTTTCAGCAATGCTGAAAAATTATCATCCATTTTATCTTTGAATATTTGCTTTTCCTTGTTTTTTTCTTTTTATGACTATGTTTAAATGTAAATTAGGTCTTTGCAATCTCTCCTCAATGTCTCTCAACCTTCTGTGCTGGGAATTCTCTCTTTGTCTCTCTCATACTCCCTTCTCCACTCTGCTCTGTGTCCTGGCACACTGACCTCGATGATATCATGCACCAGCAGAGTTCCCTTGCCTCTGGCATCCAGGTGTGTTTGGGCAGTGAAAGGCACCAGCAGGACATTGTGGGAGGAGAAAAGTAGGCGTATTTATTTCCCCAGCTGCATCCTTAGTGGGGCTGCAGAAGCTGCATTCTTCTATCAAAGTTTATAGTTCCTCTCAGATGACCGTTTGCTATAGTTACAATTACAGCTCTCTCCAGTTTCTTCTAACTTCTCCTTTTTCATGCTCCTCTAGACACAGAGGGGAAAATGCCTCCCTGCTGTTGTTAGCCCCAGGACGCTTCATCATATCTTGTTGGTTTTTTTAATTCTGCCTATCCTATTGTTATAAATCCACCTGGTTATTTTTACAGACTCCTGTGCTTTTCTCATATTTTTATTCCTTATTTCTTAAAATACATACATTTATGAAAATTCCAATATCTGAAGACTTTGTGATCTGATTCTTCTGGTTCTTGTTTCTGCTGACTCTGATTAATGGTGACACGCTTCTTGGTTTGTGGTTTCTTTGTGTGTTTTGTGATGTTATATGATGAGCTAATTTTTCTTGGAAATTTTATCTTTGAGAATTCTTTGAGTCCTGATTATAGTGTGTTTACTCCAGAGAATATCTACGCTTTACTTCCTCACTACCTAGCCATTTCCAGCCACTAAAACAGGAGCTCAAGATTCCTAGATTGAACAGATGCCCTTAGGGCAAAATCAGCTTCAGTTCTTACCCACCTTCCAGGGTTTTCTCCTTGATTTAGCTTTTGGCTACTTCCTTATTTTCTAGCCAGCTCAGCATTTCATTTAAAGAAGTGTAATTTATATTTCATCCAGATTTGTTGTTTTCATGGGAAGGCGATTTCAGAGCATTTAGTGGTTCATGTAGTCACATTTAAAAAAAAAAAAACAAATATTTTGGAAGGGATAAAAACCAGCTAATAACTTAAAATATTGCCATTGTATTCAACATGAAGAAATTGAGCCTTATTAAGGAGATCAAGGAAATGCTAAGTATGTAAGCTGTGGAAGATGACATGGACGCGAAGTAGGAAAGATAGGACTCACACGTCTCTAATTCCAAAATCTCTAGGCTGTAAACTGCTCCTGACTTCCTTGTATTATATCAGAACAATATTGCTAAGAGCATATATAATTATCTAGTCTCGAGTAAGAGCCATTAAATGTCTGCTATTAGTATAAAAGTGATGAGTTCAAAAACGGCTGCCATGAGGTACACTAGAGAGGATCAATAAAATGGCGTACAGATTTTAGCCAATGGACTTCCATCATTTTCAATATTAATAAAGCAGAGGAATTTATTTCACTTGGCAGAAACGGTCTATGAATAAGCATGGAGAACAAATAAATCCTTGTACTTGGTGAAGAACCTGAAATAAATAACAGCCCGAAAGATAGCATGATAAAAATTGGTGATTTCAGCAGGACTATTTGTAGACAAAATTTTTAAATAGAAAAAAATTTCATCTGTATGAGCCCTAAGTCTGTTTTTGTTCATTTTCTTTATTTCCCATGCTTTCTCTGCCTTTATTCTATTTAGATTCTCCGCAGATTTGGGTATGTCAATAACATTTTATGGTGGATTCATTCACTCTTAGCCTTACAATACTTTATATATAGAAGATACATCAGGAAAAAAGTAGTATGTATGCATTTTACTTATGATGGTTGAGATACATAGCACCTGGATGAAGGGGATCCTTGGGCATCTTATAGTATTTTACAAAGTGGACAGTACGGGTAACCTTCTAATCTAGTTCCACATATGGATCTATGTGTTATTCTGAAGTAATTCTATTGATAAGAAACATCTTGAAGCACTGGTAGTTCTTCACATAAAATCATCTATTCAAAAGACAGTGCCATTAAGATTCCAATAGATTGCTGTTTTTAAACATATAATTATAATGTTCTTGACTAGTCTTTATACTTAAAAATATTGTTATGCTTTTGATCTTTCAGATTGATCTTAAAGTCATAATATTTCAGGAATATTTATCACTATTAGAAACACACAAGTGCTGGTGAGAAATTAGGTCAGTGTGAATTTGGGTCAGAAACCAGTATCTTTCTCGCACATAGACAGACTCACAATGCAAGTATCTAATTTTGGGTCTAGAATTGACTGTGGATTTTTATACCTTAATAAATCACTATGATTTTGCTTCTAATTGAATATTTATGTCTTCTATTTTCCTTTTCTTTCTTTTCCTTTCATTCCTTCTATCTTTTTTAAATAACTATAATGTAGTAAAAGATTATGGTAATTATTTGAGGTTTTCCAATGTCAATAAAATGATTTATCTTTACTGTCATTAATATCATAGACATTTATCAGCATTTAATCAATCTTTAGGATTTAAGGCTTCTGTTTAATGGAAACACCCTTCTAAAACTCTACTTTTTATACTGAGAGAAATGTTTAAACCACAAGATATGTTAAACATCCTGGAGAATCTTGTTAGGAAATGAAAGCCACAAGTGGATGACTTCACAATTTTTTAAAAAGAATATTCTTCTCCTTTTATCCATTACTATATAATAAATAAGCTAAATGTCATTCTTTCAAATGTTAAACAGCAACAATCTTTTGTAACATGTTGAGGAGGGATGCACTATTCTATACATAGGTCTTTAATTAATCCTCTCGATATTTACTCACTCTCCCTCTGCTCTATTTTCTAGATCAGTAGTTCCAAAATTTTGGACTGTGGATGACAAAGTATTCAGTAGGGAAATGAGAATAATAAGCAACTATTTGAGGTTTGTGTTAATCTTGTTGGTATTAAAATGTTTTTCTCATAAAATGGTGGTGATAATAAATGGTAAGTTTATCATTATCACTCCAATAAAATGTTGTTCCAATTAAAAAAACATACTATTTCTCTGTGAAATTCCAGTGCCTGCAAACCACGGAGCTGCATGATTTGGGGGAGGATCTTTTGGGATAACATGGCATTCTTGACCAACTTTGTAAGTTGGAGGTTGGCGATACCCTTGCTTAGGGAAATAGCACAAAAAAACAAGGAGAGGTGCTTAGCACTGTTCCTGGCACACAGTAGGCATTCCAAAAATAGTAGCTGAGTGAATATCAAATGAATGAAAGTACGATTCTAAATATGGGTGGATATATTTGAATATGTGTTGCCCAGTCAGAAGTTGTGCACACTGAACTGATTTTGAGGACTATCTGCCTGGCAGCACTACACCAATAAGCACTAAAACATGCACTAAAGAATACTGAAACAAACAAATACTGACACCAATATACATCATGAATACTCTTAACCAAGATCTATCTGAAGATGTAGAAGAGAAACAAAAAACTTCTCATCCTTTGTAAATTCAACACAATTCCAGTTGAAAAGTCAAGAGACAAAAACGACAACAAGTAAAACAATCTTTCTTGACTGTGCTTCCTTTATACAACAATTTTATTTTCTCATTCTTTTAGCAATATTATTTTACATAGGAGTTGCTAAAAGTGATCAATAGCAGCTATGTTGCCGGTATTGAATAAAAGTTATGTTTGCTAGCATTGAATGGTACAATTCCTAAATCTTTGACCTAGAAAGGCATTTTCTTCTACACTGGCTAGCATTATGTAAGTAGGCATTGCTAAAAATATAAAATTAGATACATAAATGCATTAGTAAGATATTACATGTAAATTTAATGATCTAATCTGAAATAGCTCTCATCACTAAAACTAAGATTTTATTCAACCTTGTTCTTAAATACGTTGCCCTTTGTGTTTGTTAAAATAATTAACAGATTCTTAATTAGAAAATCATGATGCATTACTACAACGTGAAAAGATATTTTATTTGATATTACTATTTGTTTTGTGCATTTTAGCTGAAGTCTAATGTCTAATGTCAGGTATGGAAGAAAAGTGATCTATAAATAGATTGTGTTATAGGCTGAATTGTATACCCCCCAAAATCATATGTTAAAGGCCTAACTTCCAGTACATCAGAAGGTGACTGTCCTTGAACATAGGACCTTTAAAGAGATGATTAAGTTAAAATCAGGGTGGGCCTTAATCCAATCTGACTGGTCTCCTTATAAGAAGAAGAGGAAATCTGGACCCACAAAGAGATACCAGGGGCTGCAAACAGAGAAAAGGCCACATGAGGACACAGTGAAACGTGGCTGTCTGCCAGCCAGAGACAGAGGCCTCAGAGGAAACCAAACCTCCCAGCACCTTGATCTTGGACTTCCAGCCTCCAGAACTGTGAGAAAACAAATTTTTGTTGTTTAAGTCACCCAGTCTGTGGTATTTTGTCATGATGTACCTAGCAAAATAGATTGTGGCTCTATTAGTCTTTTGTGCTAAAGGTTAATTGATTATTTTATTAATTAAGGTTTTGTGGTCTGACTACTGCCAAATCAGGAACTGCTTTCTGAGCTTGTCTCTGTCACTTTGGATTGAGATGGGAGAGAGACCGACTCTATGGTGTGGGTGTAGGTCAAGATTTTTAAAATTTAGAATCCTATTTCAATACAAAAGTTTAAATCAAATAATCTCTTCCACAATTTTGGAATTTTATATTGATATTTTTAAGGAAGTCTTGCATTGGTCAATCATAATTTTTCCAAACACCAAGAGCAATAATTCTCAGGAGGGTGTAAATTAAATAGCTACAGTTGGAGCAGGGTGCAGCTCACTTTCTAGGTCAAAATCGTGCCTGCCCTTTCTATTGGGAGATATCTATCATGGGAAAAAATTGAGAAACATTGATCTAGAATGCTACTGAGAGCTTACTAGTGCTCATTGCAAAGCACGAAAAATATTCACGCTTATTTATCTTTATTCAGTTACTGAGAAGCCTCAGCCTCAACTATCTGAATTATAGCCGAGACTATGCAAGGAAGCCAATAACAAAACAAAAATAAAACCTCTAAATCTCATAATGGCAAACTTTGTTCTGAGAATCAAATGAAGTTATACATGTGAAATGTTTACAGGAGTACTTGGTGCTTAGTAAAGCAATCAATAAGTGTGAGCTAATTTTACTGTAGTATAATATCAATATTTGTAATAATGATATTTAAATATGAGGAAAAGTTTAAATTATATTTACTCTACTTCATTAACAAAGGCAAAGAAAAGTTCATTAAAGGTTAGGAAAATGTCCATCAAATACCACTCAATAAACTAGATGCTGATTTAATAATCCAGCTTCAGTTAACAAATTAATAGCCAAAATGTATTGAGAATGTATGATTACAGGAATTACATAACTCATTTACCCCTTACAGTAACCCTACGAGGTTAGCATTCCATAGAGGAGGACATATGTTGCTCAAGGTCATTCAAAGCTAGAAAGTGGTGGAGGCAGAGTTTGAATTCAAGCCATCTGGCTCCAGAGCCCACACTATTAACCAAGAGACTTTTGTGAGATTTCTTTTAAAACTAAAATTTATTGTGTCTATGTAATGCCTATATGTTACCTTATTTAATCCTCCAAATAACATTATAGGGTAACATTTTTATCCTTTGAAAATCTCAGTTCCCAATTATGCTGGAAAAGTGAAAAGTTATTGTAATACATGGGCGGTTAAACTGGAACCTTCTCATTATAAACAAATTGGGGAGGCATCTTGCACTTAAAGAGGCCAGTGTGAATGGTGGCCTCTGGGACTGTGGATCCTGGCAACCATGAGTGACCACTGGCATTCACTAGACAAGACAGACTATGAACTCCTGAGAGCAGCAACTGAGCCATGACTGTAGCCTCAATGTCAACCAAAGAGGTTAGAACAAATCAGTACCCAATTTGCTGAATGCTAAATAAACAAATGCTGGCATAAATTTTTGATAGTATAAAACCTGGAACTTAAACTATAATGCATTATTTCAGAGGGAGTGACACCTGGAAATATACGAGTCAGTCAACAGGAAACAGTTACCGTTGCACACTTGTGAACTGAACCAACTACCGCATTGTTTCAAACGGCATTAGTAAGCCCTAGTGCTGTAAGCTAGGATAATAAACGTTATACACCACTTTCTATTTGCAGGATAACTCATCAGGCCTTGTTAACATTATCCAAACACGGCAGTTTTGTTCATGTTATTACAGAGTGTATTAGCATTACGAAAGCCATAGGTCAACCTGACAGTTAATATACCGTCTCACTGACTTAAGAACTCAAAGTTTCAGCAATCCTTAGAGTAATGTTTGTAGGTAGAATTTCAAACTTTGACAAATAACGTAAGAATGTTTCCATTTTGGGATTATTTTACTGTGCATGTTTCAAATTCTTAGCCTTGTACCTCAATCCCCCTTCTTTACTAATAGAGCCCTAATTTTGTTTGAGGTAGTACATCCCTAAATGTTACAATCTTCCAAACTCCTGCGAATCTAGGGATGGCAATGTGACCCAGTTCAGGCTAAAGCTCTGTAAGCCAAAGTCACTAGGAGCGTCTGGGAAACTCTATAAAAGGGACAGGTGGGACGGCCCGGTGGCGTAGTGGTTGGGTTATCCCGCTCCGCTTTGGCTCCCCGGGGTTCCTGGGTTCAGACCCCCGGCGCAGACCTACATGCTGCTTGTTGGCCGTGCTGTGGTGACATCCCACATCAGAATGGAGGAAGATCGGCACAGATGGTGACTCAGGGACAATCTTCCTTAAGCAAAAAGAGGAAGATTGGCAACAGATGTTAGCTCAGAGTCAATCTTCCTCACCAAAAATAAAGGAGGGGGGGGGTGCCCTGTTGCTTCTTCTTTGTGTCTCTTCTCTTTGCCTTTTCCCTGTCTCCTCACTGCAACATGAATATGACGGTAGAGATGGCACATGCAAACTGCAGGTAATAAGCAGGAAAACAGCCACACGGCTGGGTAGACAGCAAGAAGCAGCTCAGGTTTCCAGCAGCATCTCTGAGCTCTTTCACAGGCCTACTTATAGTGAGGATAAGAATAGAAAAATAAAATGCTTGCTGGTTTAAGTGAGTTTGGGGGGATTTATATTACTAGTAATTGAATATAATCCATAACTCATACAAGTGTCTTTTAGTAATAACTGTTTCAAGCATACATATAAAGCCTAATTATTTTATTTAACTTCATTAAATATTGAGCAAGTAGAAATTTATCACAGAAATCTGAGCAAGTTCATAGCTTTGTGAATGTGCCCAACTTGTTCAGGGATTCATTTACTTACTCGCTTGATGAGACCAATTAGGTGTGAGACATGGAATATTGCACCATCTCAGAAGAAATTCTCGATCACGATGAATGGTAGCGGGGTACACAAATTGAAGTCAGTCTATCAGAAATAGTGGCTGGCATATCTGCTATGGGTAATTATGATAATTTATCATCAAAATGCACATTTTCTTATTAATTTAATTTCTGAGGAGTTGCAGCCTATTGATGCTATTAAAACAATTTATCACTTATTAATGGTGAGTAAGTGGCCGGCAAGGTGCCATATTCACTATTAGCTTGTCTTAACTTTTCTCTTACTTGTTTGCAGAAGGATAATATGTGCAGCTTCTCTTGTAGCCAAATGGCAGCTCTCATCTTCTTAAAAATTGAAACTGTCATGCAGAAAAGACTGGGCAAGGGTTTACAAATGATGTTATAAAATTGAGACGCTAGATTCTCTGTATGAAGAATGGTAGCTGTGCTTTTTTACGTAGCATCACTGCATCAGCGCGCTGCTGGGAGGCACCTTAAGGTCTATGTGGCACGTGTTTCGTGTGAGAAGACTGGCGCCTTCATTAAGGGTTATTGTTTCTTGTTATCACAACTTTTATTTTGGAAGCAACTATCTATCAGGAATTTAAATTGGAATAACCACAATTAGGATACATCTTTTTTAACCTGGATTTGTTTAAATAAACGGTAAAAAGATCAGCAGTTTACATTTTCATATTTCACCTAAAAATGTTCTTTGAATTTTATACCTGGTTTTCTTTGGTAACATGAAGGAGAGGTACTAAAAGAGAGTGAAGTAACAGCCCAACTATATCAGTGACATAAATTTAAAACTTCCAAATTTTTTGGTATTTTTCTGAAGTTTCTTATACTGCTATATTTTGATATTTTAATCCTGTTTCTAAGATAAATATAAGCTTCCTAGTATCATGTCTATACTGTACTTTTGTACATTTAAATAAATTACCCACTGTACTTTTATACCCACTGTACTTTTGACACTTAAATAAATTGTCAAGTTAATTCTATCTGCTTCTGCAGATAGATAAAACTCTAATAGACGTTGTGAGGCAAAAACAAATAACAATAATTGACAGATGTTATTGGATTTTCAAAACTATTATGACCAAAAAGGATGCACAATTTTGGTTTCAACTACAAAGAAAGTTAGAGTTACTTTTCTTTCAAACTTTAATGCTTTTTTTTCCCCTAAATCAGCATCATAGATAATTTGTAAACTAGTTAAACTTGCTTCAGAAAACAACTCCGGTAAGTATTTTTATTTCTTCAAATAGATTTATACAGTTGAACATATGAACAATGTGAATAAAATATTAAAAAGATATCATTATTTATGTGTCTAAGTTCATTCCCAAACTTTGTTATATTTAGGGGGTACCTCTGGTTTGTCACCTAATTAGAAAGAGTTGACATTCATCACTTATTTTTCTGAATCTAGACGTGCCAAACTGTCTTGGGGGATGATTTAGCTGGAGGCCCCAGTCCATAATTCTGGAATTGACATCTCCACTTGTCACCGTGGCTGTAACTTTCATATGAAGATAGCATTCCTACCTGTGGCAGCTATAACCTAATGAAAAATGTGAGAAAATATACCCAGTAAATTAGGAAGCTATTGACAGTGCCAAAATAATGATGCTTGCAATAGTCTCCCCAGTTCTGCCAAACTGTGTCTGCAGATTTGAAACTCTCAGAGTGCATTTAGAAAGAAATTAAAATTTTCTGATTACAAGAAATTGTACACTACATTTTACTCAGAAGGTTTGGCTAGAAACACTGATGGAATAGAAAGCTTACAGGCATGCATGTGTCAAACAGTGTAAGATTTCAGAGCTCACAATAAGTGCTTAATAAATACTTGCTCTGTATACGAATCAATGTATTCCTGTGTAACAAATGACACAGAGGCTTGGCTTTTTATCAGAAAGGTTTTCCAGATGATGGCAAAGCACTTTTTAAAAAATAGATTTGCTCTTTTTTTTTTTCTTTAAAGATTGGCACCTGGGCTAACAACTGTTGCCAATTTCCCTTTTTTTCCCAAAGACTGGCACCTGGGCTAACAACTGTTGCCAATCTTTTTTTTTTTCCCCTGCTTTTATCTCGCCCCCCTCCCCCCACCCTGTACACAGTTGTATATCTTAGTTGCACGTCCTTCTAGTTGTGGGATGTGGGACGCTGCCTCAACGTGGCCTGACGAGCAGTGCCATGTCCGCGCCCAGGATCCAAACCCTGGGCCACCACAGCGGAGCGCAGGAACTTAATCACTCGGCCACGGAGCCAGCCCTGCTCTGTTTTTATGAGGAAGAAATAGAATAGTAGTAAGGTGACAGGGAAAGAATTTGCCTTGAAGAAAAAAACACAAAATAAATAATGAAGTAATATTTTCACTGTTGTGCTATGTCCTTGAGTTTCATTAGCAGAGAGTCACACTGACTTTAATATTTGTTTGGGAATTATTGATAGATTTTCTCATTGAATTTTGTAATCTCTTACTGGATGCTTGCCTGTCATTGTTCATAAAGGATTCGTTATCTGTACTGAGATCAAACCTCCTTGAGGAGTGAGGAGCCTCACCCCCATGTGACTGTCATTGAAGGCCAAGAATTAGCCTGTAAGGCAGTCTTTTTAGAAATCCATCTTATTCTTTAAGACACTCTTACCAGCCTTGTCAGGCCCGGAATAAAGTCGAAGGTTGCCTGCAGTGTAAACTGGGGCAGTTTGCTAACTGCACGAGCCACCTAGGAGGTCTGTTCACCAAACCATATGCTCCTGCCTCGGCTGCATCTGCACAGAGCAAGGGGAGTCTTCTTTTAATTAACACAAAGGCGCCATATGGCCAGTGGTATCTTTGTTGACATCTGTCCTGGATGTCAGGACAGAAACCGGGAGGGTTTCTAGAGTTTTCTAAAGTACCTCCAATCTCCACTCTCACCTTCTTCCAGTTCCATTATCCAAAGGTATCAGAGATTACATTTAAAAAAAAAATCACAAAAAGATAGATTTAGGGGCCGGCCTGGTCCCGTAGTGATTAAGTTTGCACACTCCACATGGGTGGCCTGAGGTTCGTAGGTTCAGATCCAGGGCAGGGACCTAGCACCTCTCGTCAAGCAGCGCTTTGTTGGCATCTCACATATAATATAGAGAAAGACTGACAATCCATGTTAGCTCAGGGCCAATCTTGCTCACACACACACAAAAAATGGATATAACTATCTCCCTTAACTGTTTGGTGGTTTCCCATATCCCAGAAATTTAATGAAATTTTATATGTCATACAAGGCACTTCAAAATCTGAAGTCCATCAGCCTTTCCAGCATTCACTTCCATTCTTCCACACCCCTGCACATCTGCCTAGAATCTCTACTAGGCAAAGCAGATGGATCATTTCTCACTTCCCAGAGCAAAAAGTAGTTTTTCCCCTTCAAAACTGAGGAAATAATAATAATAACAACAACTACAGCTTTAGAGTGCTCATTGTGTGTCAGGCACCATTCTAAGCACTTTATGAGGCAAAGTAGTTACTATTATTATTTGCATTTTACAGATGAATAAACTGAGGCACAGAGAGGTAAAGTAACTTACACAACATCACATAACAAGTAAGTGATGGAGCCAGGATTTGAACAACACAGAGACTGAGACAGAGAATCCAAGAATATCTGTATGGTCACACTCCAATAAAAATAATCTACAAGAAAACTGAAAATCTTGAAAAACTGCAACTTAAGATCATTGATAAATCTTTAATTCTGTTAGCACAGTATTATTTTCTCAAAGTAATAATAATATTCTCTCATCATTTTCTGGAGGCTTTATATAATACATACAAACCATATCCCATGTACACTCTCTCATATTTAGATCTTCAAGTATAATCTTTGCTCTGTCTAGAACAGGTTTCATCACCTGTTTTTACCTGGTGCCTCATGGCAATTAAAAATACAAGATCCTTCAAGGGTTTGTAATGGAGAGAACCGAATGCAGGGAAATTGGTTACGCAGGAGGTGGAGGAGCTGAGAAGCCCAACAGGGGACAGAGATTAGCAACAGCAGGAAGCCACTGTCAACACCAGTGTGTGGAAATGGATGGAGGAGGCAGGTTTATGAAGCTCAGGGTATCAGGTCAGCTAGCAGAAGCTGGAACACAGCAGGCCTCTCCAGCAAGAGCCAGACCCACGGAGGAGGTGCAGCTGTTGCTAGTGAAGCCCCCTTGAGGCAGAAAATTGGAAGAGAAATACTCCAGTTCCCCCTTTCTTCTTTCTCTGCCTTGGACTGGAGTCTATCATTGGTTAGTTCAAACAGATACCAGCTAACAGGGCATCCACCTGGAGCCTGCAGCCAGGCAGAGGAAAGGCAGAGAGGTCCAGGCCCTGCATATGTGATGAACACCTCATTCTCATTCGTAGGCCTTCCTCGGGAAGATCTCCCTGCTCCTCCTATATTCTCCCACAGAACCATACAATTCACCTGTCACGACATCGCAACTATTATTTTTTAATAAAATTAACAATAGTTAACAATTTGCGAGTAATTATCATTGCACAGACACCAAGTGCTACACACATTCCCGTTTAAACCTATGAACAATCATGGCAACCAAGTCTGTATTTTCCACTAGAGGGGAACTCCATGAGGGCAGGGTCCGTGTCTCTCTTGTTTCTGCTATTAGCCTAGCGTTTACTATACGTCCTAACATGTAGTAGGAAACCCACAACTTTTTAATTGAATTACTGAAGTTCCTCAAAATAAATCTGGAAAAAAAGGATTATGGGCTAAGGTTTTTAAAATCTCTCATATTAGCTGAAGGCATTTTCATGTCTATTTACAGACACTTACTCAAAGAAATCTCTGAATTTTATAACCTAACCTGTGACGAGTTATTATGCTGGATACTTAATAAATAATCATGAATTCCCAGATGATAAAACTATGTATTAGCATCTGAGAAAAAATTGTCAAAATGTATTTCTTTGAATGAATGTAATCTGACTGTTTCAGGGTCTTTCTGAAGCAAATTTTGTATGAAGTTTGTGACCACTATGGTTTTTATTCCTCCCTAGAATTGATGGAATTTCCTTAAATGACTAACTCATTTTTATTATTAACTCATGTAGGTATGTAAAGGAATGGTGAAATCATTTAATGAATAAAGATTTGTAACTCTTAAAAAATTTTCCTTTTAGTAGATTTTTATTTAATATAGAAATAGAAAGCCACAGCTCTATTGATGATCAAGAAACCTAAGCAATGTGAACCAGTAAGTGGGGGAGACATGATCGTTTGCCAATTCAACAGCTGTTACCCTTTTTCTAAAAACTAAACTCGAATTTGGTTTGAGCGAGTGAGGTGCTCAAATGACCAATGCCTTTTTAAGCAAATGAGGGGAATCCAATTCTTTCCCAGATACACATTTTCCAAGCCTCCTTAGATGTGAGCATGTGAACAGATTCTGTCCTATGGGTGGTAAGAAGACTATTGAGAGGTTTCTGGGAATGGTATTCCTTCCCAAAGAAAGAAAAATCCTCTTTCATGTTAAATCCTTCTTTCTTGTAAGGGTGCTTGGGACTTAGGAATCCACTTGAGACCTGAGATTCAGAAAGGTCAAGAGAACCACAGAGTCCTGAATGTCATTAAGCCCCTAAAAACAAACCAACCAACCCTAGAATCTCCCATCCTCAGACTTCTTGCTAAATTAGGTTAAGCCCATGTCTGGTGTGTTATGGATAAAGAAGAGTAAACAAAACTTACATAGATCCTAGCAACTACAATCAGAATGATCTTTTAATCAGAAATGTCCTTTCTTTGTAAGAAGAAAAATATAGGAACTGTGTATATGACGTACAGAGAATAAATGCTGGAAGTAGAAATAACTCTGTTCAATGTATGTTCAGGCAGAAATCATGTTCAATAAATATTTATTATAAAAATATTATAAACTAATTAATCCTCCTTGATTAACAGAAATGTGAATTACAGTGACTTATGCTTTGTATTTGTTCATTATTTCATAAATACTTATTTATAAAATATCAGGCTTAATTCTATTTGTTGAAAATATAGAGGTGAGCAAAGCAGAAAAGATCCCTATTCTCTTGAGCTAATTCTCGTCTAGAAGGTGGAATTGAGCACCATGCATACAGTTGGAAAACACAAGAGCTGTCCTATTTATGAGACATGGAATAGACTAGAGGGGCTTTTTACTTTGGCCTAGGGATGAGACAAGCTCTCCTTCCAGGGAGGTGGTTGAAAAAAAAGGATAACGAGAAATTGATAGCCTAAGTCTGTGATTCAGGAGGAGCTGGGATCATTGTAACTACTTTTGGTCTTAAACCTAGGCCAGTACATTTACCAATATGAAAATAATGACTCCTGTAGGGTCCTGGCAGAGAGAAATGCAAAACTGGGCCATAAAGAGTGGTCCACCATCCCGAACAAGTGGGAATCTTATGGGAAGTTACTCCAGATGAAAATAAACTCAAAATCTAAAATTACTGATTCCAAAAGCAAACAAACCACCATGTGAGAGTCTGCAGACGGACAAATGGCACAATTTATTCCACAAGAATGATAGATAATAAAAGCTGTAGTGTCAGAATTTATTTAAATGTTCAAAGATATAAAGGAAGAAATATACTGCAAAAAGCAAGAATGCGTGTACGTGTATCTAAAATATAACTAGCTAACTAGCTAGCTATCCATGTCAGGTGAATTTGGAAAAGAAGCAAATGGAAAGTAAATATATAGTCACCAAAATAAATAAACATCAGTGGAAAGGCTAAACCGTGAAATAAAATCAACTGAAGAGAAAACTAGTACATTATAAAATTGTCCTGAGAAATTGCTCCGTATGTAACATGCAGACAAAAGTAGATGAGAAATATTAAGAGCATGCATGAATCCTTGTGTATAATTAATATACAAATAATAGGAATTCTAAAAGGAAAGAAAGAGGTGAAAGTATTCGAAGAATTGACAGAGATTTTTCCATAAATAAATAAATATATAAGCTTCAAATTGAAAGAGTTCACAAGCTCCAAGCAAAAAAATTTTAAAAATTAAAAAGAATTTTTAAAGCTAAACCTAAAAAAATTATAACATGAATATGAAACATTCAACAAAAAGATAAATCTTTAAAAGATACCTGGGAGTCTACAGAGAATCAATACTCAGAATGTTTGCAGACTTCTCAACAGCAAAAATAGCCATAATTAAAATATCTTCAGTGTTGAGGAAATTAAGTGAAAATTTTGAATTTTACATCCACGATTCTAACACTCAAGACTGAGAGCACAATAAAGGCATTTTCATTAAAAAGTTAAGATTCTTCTGCTTCACAGACTCTTTAAAGGATGCAATATAAGAAGAAAGCTAAATTTGGTAGAGGAAGTAGGAGGCAAAAAGACATGGGTCAGCAAAGAAATAGGTAAAATACATTGGTAAATCTAAATAAGTATTGGCTTTAAAAATTAAGAAAGACTAAATTGGTAGCTTTTAAAGGTAATAATGGAACTAAAATGCTAGACAATAATAACATAGAAAATTAGATAACAATTATTCTGTTGTATTTTCATCTCAACCAAATCCTATTCTATAGCTTTCTTCTTCCATTCTTACAGGCCAGAACTCTTCATTCAATATCTGCCAACCAATTTTTAAAAAATGTTTCCATAGTAAATCATTTTCTGAGTTCTTCTCCTCCACTGAATGTTCAAAATGATGCTTTCTTTCTTATTTTCCCCACTCTCCTCCCATGGATCTCATCCAGACCTAACGTTGGTCAACAAATAAAGTGTGTGGATGACTCTTAGCCTACTTGCTGTTCACTTGGGTACAAACCCACTCCCAACTGGAGACTTCAGCCACACCAATGTAGCATTTTTTCTTAGTCTTGGTTCCTGCCCCTCCAATAACTGGAACAGGTGGAAGACTTGAAAATTGGTTACATGACTTTTTGGCCTTGATAGCAGGGATTTTTGGCCTCTGCCTCTAATGCCTTATATGTAGGAACGTATATTCTAGGATTCTGTTCCCTACTATTACAGTACTTTCTTCTTTCTCAGATTTTCCTCTAGGAGTTGCAGTCTTTAGACTGATGTAGAGAGGCTCTGATATGTGGCTGGTGGACCTGACACTGGGCTGCCTCAAAAAGCAGCACCCACAGTGTGTAGTTCTCAATCTGAACGACCAGTGAGACTTTTTGAGACTAGAGATACTTAAGCCCCATTTCAAACTTACCAAAGAAGACTCTGATGGTGTCAATTCATTTGAAGAACATCCACAGATATATTAGTGCAGCCAAGATAGATAACCACTACTGTAGAGGTTCAGCTGCATGTTTTTAGATTAACACAGAGTTTTCAGACCCAAAGACCAGATAATGCACAGTGTAGGGAATGTGCACTGAAGTCAGGGAGTCCCGTGCAGGAAAGCAGAAAGATCAACATCCCTGCTTTGCAATACAGCAGCTCCTTTCTTTCTGGCAGCATACCACACCAGCCAATGAGAATCCTTCTATTTACGGAATGTGTTCATTAATTCTACCTGGTGTTTCAATTTTTTCTTTGTCTTTGTAACTAATGTGCAATATACTTAAGGAGACTTCATCAAGGATTACTAATAACTTAGAAAATGTTGACATTCAAATCGGAAGTCAACATTTAACTTTCATTATGCCAAGAAACTACAAAGTCAAATATGTGCAAATCCCAAATATCTTTTTTTATATCAGTGCTATTCTAAATGTTGTATATGTACCACATTTTATTATAACTGAAATATAATGAATTTGCTTATTTACACGATTTTATTGCTTTACTCCAAAAAGACAAAGAAAAATGTAAAATGATGGTTTAAGTGGAAATCTATGCAAAAATACTCATCAGACACTCTGATCTTTATAAAAACACCTCTTAGCAGATGGAAAAAAGAGTAAAGTAAAATAAATATCCGATGCTCAAGCACTTTAATAGCAATTCTAAGTTATTGTTATAGCTACTAAAATGAAATTAAAAACATATGGCATGTATTATCCATATCTCTCTGTTTTAAAGAAGAGAGTAGAACTTTCAGCCTAATTCTAAGCATGCTTTCCAATTGGCCATTGAGTATATTTTTTCAATCATTCATATAAATAATATAACTTCCAAAATCTTAGAATGTCAGTGATACATCATTCATAACAAACTATTATAAATTGTCTACTATGAGGTCAGAAACTTAATATAACATGGTCTCTGACCTTGAGGACTTTTAAATCTGGGACAAGGAAAAAATATTGCCATTACATTTCACTTTAAACATTTACGGGAAAAATCTATTGGGTACCAAGGTTTGTCATAGTTCTAAATCAAAACCAGTTGGGACCTTTTATAGTATGATTTCTATAAAACCTGATCTTTATTTTATTATAGGACTATGAAAGCACAGTAATATCTTTTCGTGGTTTCTCTTCTTTATAAGACATATTTCTTCATTAAATATGAAGTTGTTTATTACAAAAATATTTTCTAAAAGAGGTATTGGTGTGTTGTGGTTAAGATCATGTGCTCGGAGTCAGATGGCCTGCTTTCAGACAGCTGTTCAAACACTGATTAGCTGAATGATCTGGAAAATTACTGGTGCTCTCTCTGCCTTACTTTCTTGATCTTTAAAAGGCAAAGAAAGAAGAAAAACATAAAGAAAATTTCCTGAAAGTTGAACAAATAGAGAAAAGATAAGAAAATTAGAGATCTCAATTTTGAGGATGAAGTATCTTGACTCACTGAAATTCTGAAAAGGACGCACAAAATGGAGAAAAAATTATGGAAAGACAAGGCGATTTTGCAGAACTGAAGACCTGAGCCTCTATGTTGTGAAGACCCACCATATGACTAAGTTTTTTATGATGTTTGATGCTATAGTAAAAGCAATTTTTAAAAATTTTATTTTAGAAGCATTTGTTAGTATATAGTAATACGATTGATTTTCATATATTGAACTTGCATATTTTGAACTTGCTAACTTTACTTATCTCTGGTAGTTGTTTTATAGAGTCCATTGGGTTTTCTATAAAATCAGTCACGTCATCTATAAATAAAGAAAGGGTTTCACTTCTTCCCTTCTAAACTTACTGTAGTGCCATGGCTAGACCATCCACCACAATGCTGAGTACAAGTTATGGGAGTGGATATTCTTCCCTTGCCCTTATCTTAGGGGAAATCATTCAATTAATTCTCAAGTATTAGCTGTGGATTATCATAGATATCCTTATTAGATGGAGAAAGTTCTTTTCTACTCCAGAATTACTAAGGATTTTTATGATTACAGGGTTGAATTTTGTCAAATGCTTTTTCTGCATCTATTGTGATGGTCACATGATTTTTCTCCTTTATTCTGTTCATATGGTGAATAACATTGATTTTTGAATGTTAAGCCTCAGATAAACCTCTCTCATTCATGATATATTTTCATTTTTATATATTACTAGATCCAATTTGCTAACACTTTGGTAAGAGTTTTTGTGTCTATTCCCTAGGGAGATCTTAGTCTTTTCTCACAGTATCGGGATTAGTTGGGAACTGTGTCCTCTTCCAGTAGTTCTTGAAAGAGTCCATTTAATACTGGTAGTATTTCCTCATTTAATACTTGATAGACTTTGCCAGTGAAATCATCTGGTGAAAAGGCAAAATTCAATTTTATCTGTTTACAAGACATGGTGTAAATACAACAACATGGGTACATTGAAAGTAAAAGGATACAAAATGATATATCATGCAAATTGTAAACATAAGAAAGCGGAACTAGAGTGATATCAGAAAACGTAAAATACAGGAAAAGAACTATAACCAGTGACAAATAGAGACTTTGGATAATGATAAACAGGATAAATTATCAGGAACACATAAAAACTCTAAATGTGCATGCACCAAATAAGAGAGCTTCAAAATGAAGCAAAAACTCAAAGAATAAAAGAGACAAATAGAGAAACCGACAATCATATTTGAAAGTTTTGATAGCTCTCTCTCTCAGTAACTGAATAGGTAGAGAGAAAATCAATAAGAATATAGAAGATCTGAACATTACTCTCAATTACCTTAATTTCATTGACATTTATGCAACACTATACCCAACAACTGAAGAATACATATTCTTTTCGAGTGCACATGGGGAATGTTCCAAGAAAAAACAAATACAGGGCAATGAAATAATAATGTAGATATATTTACACTAATATAAAGAATGGAAACCAACATAATTTTCTATCTCTGTGTTTAACAGTCCTGGGTGCAGGCATACCTCCTGTCCCCATGTTAAACAACACTGAAGACAAGAAATAATAACTTGTTCCAGGAAATAAATGGCATTGAAGATGAGACTGTGAACTAACTAGAACTAAAACAGTTTTCTAAAATTAAATAGTAAATTAAAATAATTTATATATCAGGCCTATCAGCTTACTCATCAAAACTTATTCAAGACACTTGCCTAGCTGTGCCCAAGGATGCTAAGCTATTATGTCATAAATTGATCAAACCCCAATGAGTTCACCACCTGGGAAGATCCCCCTTAAAATCATCCAGCTCAGGCCCTAAAATCCTATAATCTACCCCTGATCTCTCCATTCTGTACTACTAAGATTCTGTCAAGATGATTTTCTCCCTTATTGCAGTAGGTTGAGTACACTTAGCTTTGTTTGATCAGTGAGTCTGGATGCTCCTCTGGGAAGCTGACAAGAGACAATTTCTGGAAGTTCCACTAAGATCCAGTCAAGATATCCTCACTGCTGTGGCTTGAAACTTCTGACATGGAAGAAACTCTCCCTTGTAATTCCTTGGATCTCCCACTCAGGGGTATCTCCAATTTCTTCATTGGATCTGTGTTCTGATTTCTTTTAAAAGTCTTCCAAATGCTCAATTTTTTTCCTTCTAGGAATCCTTTGATTAACTGATCAGATTTAAAAATGGTTATCTTTGGTGGAAAAGATAACACAGCTAACAACACCACCATTGATCTGTTTATCTGTCCTTGTCACTTTCCATGGTGAGTCTATAAAAAAACTGTCCCTTGAAAGAAAATAGTTATAAGTTTGATAAATCCAATCTAAGTGTATTCTAGAGCCTCAAAACAGACAAATTTAGAGGGATCATCTGACTGGCTTTTTTGGAACACCTTTGCCTTGTTTCACCTTTTCGAAACTTATCAAAACTTTCCTTAATCTTGTCTTTGTTTTCTTAAGAGTTGTTAAAACCAAATAAGGTTTTCTCTGCCTAGAGCTGGGGATTATTTTAGATCCCCATTTGCTATTGACTGGAGTTTGCCTGGGTTCTGGAGACACTCATTTGTACAAGCACTGTGTTTACTGACTACTGTAGTTCTCACGGAGTTTTCAGTATTTAGCCCTCTTTTTTTTTTTTTTTTTGAGGAAGATTAGCCCTGAGCTAACATCTGCTGCCAATCTTCCTCTTTTTGCTGAGGAAGACTGGCCCTGAGCTAACATTCATGCCCATCTTCCTCCACTTTATATGTGGGACGCCTGCCACAGCATGGCTTGACAAGCCGTGTATAGGTCCACACCAAGGATCGAAAACCACCGAACCCTGGACCGCTGAAGCGGAACGTTCGAAGTTAACCACTGCACCACCGGGCTGGCCCCCTTTGCCCTCTATTTAAATACGTATTTTCTTCATGTTGTGAGTCACATGCACATCTTTTTAACTGGCATAAATTCATCAAGGAAAATCTGAAGTTGCAGGAACTGTTTTGAGGAAACTTTGACATTAACAAGAGTGTTTATTTGAGAGGCACCTCAGAACGATACAAATTTAAAACAAAAGAAAGAAACATAAAGACAGAAAAATTTCTCAGGAATAGATTCTTTCTTGTCTGTCTAAGAAATAAATGCTTATATTTAATGTGGTCGATCCCCTTACTCTTGTTTGAAAGTAGCTGCCTCACTCTCATTTCTCCAGTTTTCCTTCCTATTCCTACATTTTCCTTTTTTTCTTGGAAATCTTTAGAGATTAATTGATCACAACATTTTGGTATTTAAATACAAGGTTTGTTTATATTAAAACATTTCAAGCAATATTCCTGATATTTTAGACTAGAGTGATTTAATTTAAGCTCAAAAACAACTTCACATCTTCTCTCTGATTTGATCCCTACATAAAAACAGTGTTGGCATAATATTTTAATTAAAATAAAATGTGGGCATAATACTTCATGATTCAAATTTTGTAAAATTTTTACACTAGTAATAGGCTCTGTAAATTTTTATTGTTTCCACAAAGGCCTTAATATTACAAATACATAAAATGGATTTCAACTAAATGAAACAATAATATTGGGTATCAGTTAAAATAGTTTAGTGTTATGAATTCTTTTAATGCTATCAACCATGGAGCCCTAATGAATGGTTTAAATTGTAACTTCCAGATATTTATTCAACTTAAAACTTTTGACTATTATTAAAATGAATAAACTAGTAAATGATCTTTGGCTACTTGAACAGTTTCTAAGAAAAAGATACAACATACATCACTAAACATAGTTTGAAATTTAACTTTTAAAATTTTTCTATGTAGAATGGCTACAAATTTATGGTATGTGAAAATGTCTTAAATTATATATTTGTTTATTTTCCCCCTAAAGTTTGTTAAAGTTCTAAAAAAAAGTGTGCTCACAGAAAATATAGCTAGAACATTTTTGATTTCCTATCTTCTAGTGCTCTTTTGCTCAGAAAAACAAAAGTTGATTATTTTGGTTAAAGCTGGTAATTAATAAAAAGGACTGAGATAATGCTAAGTATAATACTTACAAAGAAATACAAATACACACAAGAGGAGGCCAGGCTCATGGCCGAGTGGTTAAAAGTTCCACGTGTCCCACTTCAGCAGCCCAGGGTTCATGGGTTCAGATCCCAGATGTGGACTGCTCCATGCATCAGCCATGCTGTGCAGGCATCCCACATACAAAAAACAGAGGAAGATTGGCACAGATGTTAGCTCAGGGCTAATCTTCCTCAAGCAAAAAAAGAGGAAGATTGGCAACAGACGTTAGCTCAGGGCAAATCTTCCTCATCCAAAAAAGAAAAACAAATTAACTGCATGTTATATCTAAATAGAGAGATTTCAATCTCTACCATTATGATAATGTTCCAGGAGATTTCACCTTCTGGAAAAGACATCAGAAAAAAATCTCACTTAAGACAGTGATAGGGGCGTTATCAGATACTGTTAACAATAAACACAAGAGTAAAAGGCTGGAATGTTGCTCCTCGGATCTCTATCCTTCTGGAGACCTCAAGCTGAAGACTTCAAGGAAGGCTTGAGAAGAAGACAAACTGAGAGTAGGATAAAGGATTTCCCAAAGACCTTCAGATCAAGTAGGCAACTTCACGAAGTAGACGGCTTCCACCCAAGACCTTCAGATAAAGATGACAACTGCATGAAGTGGATGGCTTCCACTCAAGACCCACAGAACAAAATCCAGATGTCTAGAGTCACAGACTGTGTCAATCTGCATGTTTCTGTTATTTATTTTCCTAGCTATTTTATTTCCCCTTACTATTTTAAAATTCCCGATTATTAACAGATAATTCTTACCTGGTAATTACTATACCTTAAAGCCCCTACCTTTAACATTGCTTTTTACATTCTTAGGCCTGGATGTAAGTCAAGTACTGAGCACCAATTTACTAGTGTGATTCAGCTAAAACATACAACCAAGCCAGGTGTTGGATTTGTGCTTATTATTTTTTTTTCAGTTCCATAAAGCTTCCTAAGATACCAGTTTATAACAATAAGTGAGTTGGTCTCCTGGATATTTGGACTAAATTACTAAGGCATTTATAGAGGGCAAATAACACAACAAGCCAGAAAGCCAGAAATGGAAAACCCTCTTAAGAATACACCTATATGGGAAGGCTCTTGTCTTTACAGAATCAGCACTCAGAGTCCTTTCATAGGGGCTTACTTTGGTAGCAAAATTGTCACAAAAATAAAACTTGGAAAAAAGCAAAAGAAGTACTGGCATATATTCTGAGGCTGTTTCACTTTCAAAGAAGTAATAAGAAAACCACACTACTGAAGGCTCAGCTCTAAAGTCTTGCCTTAGGTCTACCTGATGTTCTCTACATTAGAAGTTTCATTGTCCAGTACACGATGATTCTTGAGGAATGATGGAAGAACATTAAAATACTATTCAACAATACTGTTTGATCATTTTAACTGAAACAGATCATTGAGTAAGCCCAACCTATAATCAATAAGCTAATGACTCTCACTGGATTTGGGGCATAAAAGCCTATTGGTTACTATCTATAATTTAGATAGAATCTGTTACATCAATAAATTGATATCTGCAATTGGGATGGTCTCTGATATTATCCAGAGTCCATCTTGGAACATTAATTTTCCCCACTGGAGGAAACTAAACAATTTAATTCAAGAAGGAGAAAACTGGGTCTCAGCTTAAGTTCAGACTTTAACCGCTGAAGGGGAATTTTGGATTGCTTTCTTCTCCCGTCAAGATTATTTCACACTATTTAAGAGGCCTGAAAATTGGGTGGATACCTACCTGTTATAGTACAGAGAATAGCAGGCAGACAAGAAAAAGGCCATAGAACTTCTCACCGAAGAGGTTCATAAAATTGGATTGATGGTGGGTCAAGATAGAGCTGCTTTAGATGTAAGACTGACACCTTTACATGGAACATGTGTCGTCTTAGGTGAGGAATGTTGTACTTGCATTCTGACAGATTGCTGTAGTCCCAGAAAAACAAAGTAATTCCAGAAGAAAGAAATCACACAATGAGGTGATTTCTCTAATGTCTCCACATCTGGTTCTGCAGGTTCTTTAGATTGTAGATGGGTGCCAGTCTCTTGGCTAAATTTATACGCTCTTGGCTTTTAACTTGGAAGTAGACTACAAACTCTGATTATAATAGTTGTGTTACTGTATGTGTTGCAAGGATGAAATTTGTGATTTCTTAAAGTTGCTCTGTCATTTGATGAGACTGTTATGTCTCATCAAATGATACAACGAATGATCTTCCAACAAAAAGAACAAGAATATAGGCCATTTACAGAAACTGGGATGACCACCTTCAGAAACTCTACACATGATCAGGACACATTAAGCAGAAGTACGGGTCTGGATCAATCATTACCAGACCGTATGGTCGATATTACAGTCTAGGATTATAAATAACCAAAAGAATGTGACGAAAAACTGTAATAAACGTTAATTTCTCAACACCGTGGTAAACAATAATAAGAGCAAGATCACCTTCCCATGCCTAATTTAAGCAACACTAGACAAGGCACACTTTCCTGTCGCCATGTTTCTATTGAGAACAAACAAAATAAACTTAGTTACAGTTTTAGGAAATACCTGCTTCTGAAAGATAATTCTGTGGACTAACCAAAAATTTTATTTGTCAAGATTAATATATTGTTTACCCTAACTCACTTCAGTGTGCCCTCCAATCCCAACCTATTCCTCTCTTTGCAAAATCTGCCTCAAAAATCTCAGACTAGTCTCTTAAAACTCTAAACAATCGTACCCTGACGTCCCTGTTCTGAGATACCACTAAGGTTCCGTCAAAGTGCTGTTTTATCTTACTGCAGTAGGCTTAACCAACTTAGCTTTGCTTCATCAACACATCTCTTTGCTTATCTTATAAGAAGTTTTTTGTTTGTCTTTTAGAAAATCAACCAGTGACATATCAAAATCATTCTGTGCAATCAAGTATAAATCACACAAGATGAAAGAAACATACCAGGACATATGTTAGTTACAGGGGAAGGTATTACACAAGGCAAAGAATTCCCTAAACGTAGTTCACAGAAGAGATATCTATAAATAGTCATAAAAGGGAAGAGAGACAGAGAGAGAAAGAGAACTAACATGTATTTGGTAACCTCTCTCTGAGAAGGGGTTTGACAACTTTAAATTATTTCATTTAACTTTCAAAACAAGCCTGTCAATTTTCCAAAATTTTAGGTAAGGAAATAGAACTGAGGAGATTAAATATCTTGCCTAAGCCACCAAGTATAATTAGTGATGGAGAAGTGATAAGAAATTAGGTCTTCTAACTACCAGTACTGTGTTACCATTTTCCTGCCCAATTAAGAAAAACTGAATTATTTACTTAGAAATAAACCCAAGACTATGAACAATATTATTCTTTTAAATTTGACAATGAAAAGGAAATTACAATTTTTATGGAAAACATAACCCACTGAAAGACTCAAGGAAGAATTAAAAAATCTAAATTTACTTAGAACAATTATAGACATTCATCCAGTAGTTTAAAATCTAACCCCAACACACAGAATCAAACAGACACCACCACAGAAACCCCCAGTAAGCCTAGCTGGTGATGGTTCGGATAATCCACTTTACACAAACTATCACAGAGAAAGAAAAGAGAGGGGAAGAATGTGAGAGAGAAGAGAGAAAGGGAGGGAAAGAGGAAGAAAAGAGGGAGGGAGGGAAGGAAAGAGAGGATGTTCCCAAGGAATATGAAGTCACTGTAACTTTTATGTCAAAGAACAAGACAAGGGCAATACGAGAGAAGAAAATTAGAGTCTAATCTCATTCATAAACATAATTGAAATATCATGAATAAAATATTAGCAAATTAAATCCAGTCATATATAAATATTTATATCTTTTATGATCAATGTAAGTTTATTCCAAGAATGCATGGTTGGTTTAACTTTAGACAATCTATTATCGTAATTTCCTCAATGAATACATTAAAGGAGAAAAACCGTATTACTACTTCAATAGGTGTAAAACATTTTAAATGAATTTCAACTCTGAGTTTTTTGTAGTCAACAAACTAGGAATACCAACATTTCTCTAACCTGAAAAAGGTACCTCCCCAATACTTTCAGCAAACATCATGTTAATGGTAAACATCAGAAATATTTCCTTTATAGCCAGAAACAAAAAATACATATCCACTATCAACATTTGTACTGAACATTGTACTGGAGCTCCTAAACAGCCCACAATAAGAAAACAAACGATTAAAAGATCCTAAAAGTGCCTTAGATAACCGCAGCTTTTCTTCTCCTACACAATTTTTCTCTGATGTGTGTGTGTGTGTGTGTGTGTAAAATTATTTGGATCAATAGTGATGTTAGATTTCATTTATTTAGTTAGTCAAGGAGAAGTTCTTCTAAAGTTTAACTGGAGTTTATACTCTTTTTTCCTAACAAGAATGCAAGCTTCCTACCAAAGAAACTATCATATACCAAGAACAGAAAAAGTATTCAACAGATTGAGAGCAGAACAGAATTGAATAGAATCATATATGTGGTTGCAGGGCCTGAAAACATGAACCTGGCCATTCATCTTTTTTTTTTTTGAGGAAGATCAGCCCTGAGCTAACATCTGCCGCCAATCCTCCTCTTTGTGCTGAGGAAGTCTGGCCCTGAGCTAACATCCGTGCCCATCTTCCTCCACTTTATATGTGGGACACCTGCCACAGCATGGCTTGCCAAGTGGTGCCATGTCCGCACCAGGGATCCGAACTGGGGAACCCTGGGCCGCTGAAGCGGAACGTTCACACTTAACCACTACATCACTGAGCCGGCACCCATTCTTTTTTCAAGAATGCATAACTCTACAATTTTCCCAGCTAGTATTGAATTGATGCACAGTGTTTTTTTTTTTCAAATCAGGAAGTAAGTTCAGCATTCATTCATTTATTCAATCATTCAATGAGTATGTCTCAAACAAAGCTTACCAATTAAAATGATCAATTAATCTCAAATATTAAGAGAAATTGTTGTAATCTATTTTCTAATATCTGCAAAGTTTGCAGTTAAAAACTGATATGCATGTGCTCATTTTCACTGATTTAATATCTTCTATTGGATTATTTCATATGATTCATGTTTTCAGCATTGATATATTATTTTATTGAGATAACTGACATATAATATTGTGTGAGTTTAAGATATGGAACATAATGATTTGATGTATTTACATATTACAATTTGATTACCACCCATAGTATTAGCTAACACCTCTATCACGTCACATAATTAACATTTCTTTTTGGTGGTGAGAACATTTAAGATCGCAATCTTGAAATATAAAATATAGTACTGTTGACTATAATCACTAGGCTGTGCATTGTCTCCAGAACTTGTTCATCTTCTAACAGCAAATTTGTACCCTTTGACCAACATCTCCCCAATTTCCCCACCCCCTAGTCTCTGGTAACCACCATTCTACTCTCTGTTTCTATGAGTTTGCCTTTATTAGATTCCCCATATAAGTGAGATCATACAGTGTTTGTCCTTCTCTCTCTGACTTATTTCCCTTAGCATACTGCCCTCAAGGTCCGCCCATGTTGTTACAAATGGCAGGATTCCTTTCTTTCTCATAGTTGAATAATATTCCTTTGTATTTGTGTATACCACATCTTCATCCACCCATCCACCGACAGACACTTAGATTGTTTCCATATCTTGGCAATTGTGAACAACCTGCTAGAATGGCTATCATCAAGAAGACAGGAGATAAGTATTGGCTAGGATGTGAAGAAAAGGGAATCCTTGTGCAATGATGGGGGGAATATAAATTGGTTCAGCCACCATGGAAAACAGGATGGAGGTTCCTCAAAAAATTAAACCTAGAACTACCGTATTATTCAGCAATCCCACTTCTGGGTATATACCCAAATGAAATGGAAACAAGATATCGAAAAGATATACGCACTCCCATGTTTACTGTAGCATCATTCACAATAGCCAAGACGTGACGTGTTGTTTTTAAAATAAATATGAACAACACATGATGTGTACCTTATTTTGATATTTATTTAATAACATTAGTTCGATAAGTATTGGATGGATATTGCTAACTTGGACACACACACTATCAACTTTTTGGTTGTTGTCTTTGAGCAAACATTATACTTTTGCTCAGGATTATTATTTTAAAAATTCTGAAGTGGAAAAAAGATTGCATTAAAATGTTCCCTGTAAAATAAATTCCAGAAGAAAACAATTCCATTTATTTTCATTACAGAAGTATTTTGAGTGGACAAAAAGATGAAAAAGTTAGTCAAAATTTTTGTCAAAAAAATAAAGGTACAGGGCTGGCCCAGTGGCGTAGTGGTTAAAAGTTCATGCACTCTGCTTCGGTGGCCCAGGTTTTGCAGATTCGGATCCCTGGCACAGACCTATGCACCACTCATCAAGCCATGCTGTGGTGGCATCCCACATACAAAATAGAGGAAGATTGGCAGAGATGTTAGCTTAGGGACAATCTTCCTCAAGCAAAAAGAGGAAAATTGGCAATAGATGTTAGCTCAGGGCCAATCTTCCTCACAGACACAAACACACACAAAACCCCTAAAGTTACATTACTTGGTTACCCATACCATTTATGCTATTAACTCAAATTTCTGCTTTTTAAATTTTATCTTTATTATCTATTTTAGGCTCTTATAATACTGCTTTACCTCATTAATTCAATGCACCAAAACGATTATTTCCATCATAGATTACATAATTCTTTAAAAGTAGTTTTAATATCATTCTTTTCCTTGTAGTCTTGTAGTAATTAAGGGTTAGTCATATTCATTAAGATTAAAGCAAACGCTAAAATTATTTTAAATCCTTGAATGTCAGACACCTCTCACTGCCCACTCCTCGGTCTTCCTCTCCAGCCAGACTTTCTTTTCTATTTACTTCAATCTTCAGCCCAGTCTCAGCCTCTACCGTTAGATCCACTGGCCTCCAGTGATCATTCTTCAGCATAAAAACATGACCTCTATGTTGCCAGAAGCTGAGATGCAAGTGGCTGCACGTGACAATTCTAAAGTTTCCTAAGAGAGAGAGTCACAGGAATTGTGGCTCTATAACCAGAAAGCTAAGAGAGAAGAGGGAAATTTGGGTTCTACGGCTATAAAGAAACAGGAATCTACAGCTGGTTGATGGATTCTTGGGCTGTCAGAGAGCGAGCCTTATTTTCACTCCTCAACCAGAAAACATAAAAATGACGCAAAATTTCGACAGAACTACAAGTTAGGTAATGTGGAGTAATATCATTCCAGAATCAAGAGGCATTTTTACCATTCAGAGCATGGATGAAAACTGTAGAAGAATACCTGGGCTACATGGAAAAATGTAATTTTTAAAAAATCTACTTGCAACGTCTTTAAATGACTATCTCAGAGATCTTTGCAGACCACACAATGAGTATGTAAGGCACCATCTAAAATTTTCAAAATCTACATAAAACTGGATGACAATAAAGCTTGATGGTTAAAGCAAGCTCTACACCAGATTGCTTAGATATGCTTCCTGGCTCTTCTACTTTTTACCCATGTAAACCTCAGCAAGTCACTTAGAACGCCTTTGTGTCTCAGTTTCCTTATCTGTAAAATGTATACATTAATACTTTTGAGCCGATTGGGCTGTTAAGAGAATTAAATGTGCTATGAGATAAAATTATTTCGAACAGTACACGACACATTGTAAGTACCTCTAAAATGTTAATTATTATTAAACATTAGCATTTATGTCTCTAAGTACAAATGAGTTAAATCCTCCTGTCGTACTGCAAAGACTCTCAGACTGGATCACAAAACAAAGTCCAATTGTAAGCTATTTATAAGGATCCTACTCAAAGAAAAATGACGGAAAAGGTTAAAAGTAAAGTATTAGACAAAAATATGAACAAAACATGAACAAAAAATAAAATATTAAGGTAATATTAAAAATTGTATTTTAAAGGAAGTAGCTTAAAATTCGACAGTTATGGTGATTCAACTTTGATAAAGGATATAGTCCATAATTATGAGACTTTAAGTAACAAATAACAGAGTAATAACGCATAATCTGCAGAAATTTTAGAATCACAAAAAAATTAAAACAAATGGGATAATAATAGATGATAGAACTCACTTTTTAGGAAATTTTTTCTAAAACAAGTAAGCAAAAATAAATAAATAATGAAATCTGAATACTACATTACTGTTGATTTGACAGCTGCAAGTCAAATTTGGTAACTCACGGAAACTTGATATGTAATTAATAATGGAAGCTTAAAAAATACTGATCAGATACTATTCCACAAAGAAAGCCCACACATTTTCCAAAGTACAAGTAAATGCTCTATTTTGTGATATCACTGCATGAAAATTGTAAAGTAATAATATCAAGTAAAAAGAGAATGAAAAACTCCCAGTTATTTGTAAATTATAAAAATATTCTAGTTAACTCTTAGGCTCGAGAGAAAACTAAAGCAGGAACTTGAAACTATTTAGCAAATTATAACCTTCAAATTACACATTTATTCATTAATCCTGCACGTATCCACTATCCCAGTGACTGAGTTTCCAGTGATGAAGAAGACTAACACGGTCCTTGCTTGGATGGAATGCAGAGTTCGGTGGGGAAGGGAATGAGGCACTTACTCAATAATTCACTCACACAATAAACCCCTAAATTTTCAAGAGGAAAAAAAAACCTGAGGAAAGCAAGAACAAAATAAAATGATAAATAAAACAGTGATTTGGAGTATCAAAGGTGTAAAAGTGAAAAACAAACACAGAGTTTCTTGAAAAATAATCAGTAAAGTGGGATTTTATATAGTAATTATGTAAAACGACTAATCAATAATATGCAAAATTAAGAATGAATGATATATAAAATCTAAAATGGTATAAGGGACTACTTGGCATTCAATTATTATTATTTTTTTTTTAATTTTGTTTGCTTTTTTTGATGAGGAAGATTGGCCCTGAGCTAACCTCTGTGGCCAAACTTCGTCTTTTTTTTTTTTTCGTCTCCCCAGTGCTCCAGTACATAGCTGTATATCCTAGTTGTAGGTCATTCTAGTTCTTCTATTTGGGATGCTGCCAGAGCATGGCTTGATGAGTGGTGCATAGGTCCACCCCCAGGATCCAAACTGGCTAACCCTGGGCCACTGAACCAGAGTGCATGAACTTAACCACTGGGCCATGGGGCAAGCCCCTCAGTTAATTATTAATTTAACAAATATTTACAGACTATATAGTACATTCCAGGTATTGTGCTAGGTGTTGGGGATAAAATGGTGAGCAAAATTGACTGTTTTCTTTCCTAGCATAGCTCAAAGTCTAGTGTGAGGACTACAAAAAGTATCCATGGAGGTAAAATATAATACGGTAAGTGCTGGGGTGATGGAGAGAAGCAGTGGGTGCTATGGTCACACTAAAAGTGGCCGCTCATCCTGTCTTTGAAGTTTAAGGAAGGGTTATAGGAAGAAATGCATGGGCTCTGGCCAGAAGGAATAGCTTACGAAAAGTCCGCAAGGTTAGAGAGAACACATTTTATTAGATAATCTAAACAAGATTCAGACTGCCTGGTGCAGAGAGAAGAAAAATATTAAGAAGCTGTACTGGAAACAGAGGTCAATCAAAAAGTCTTGTAAGCTATGATAAAGGTTTTGGATGTTAACCTTAGGGCAACAGGGAGCCTTTGGAGTGACTTGAGTAGGAGAAGGACATGATCAGATTTAAGATTAAGATGAACACACTGGCAAGCCACAGAGTCAAAAACAGATTGTGAACACACTGAGAAGGCTGATTATTGACTTATGTTTCTTTACCAAGCAGCCAGCCAGAGTGTAGTAAGATACAAAAGTAGAGATTAGAGTTTTAGGAGAAGGTGGTGACAGAAGTCTAAACAATGCGCTACTACTTAATTTAACAGAGCTCTTTATTGAGCGTTATCTGACACCCACTGAGCTTTCATAACAAAATGGCATCTGCTCTCCCTTTTTCGGCTATTGTTCTTTGTCAAAAGCTCTCTCAGGGCCTTATGGAGAGGGGAAAGAAGAGAGGCTGGCAGGGCAGGACCCTGGCTTTCCTGAGTCCCTGGTCACAATGACATCAAATAGAACTAGAACATCACTCTGACCCCCAAATCATCAAATTACATCAGACTCAGAGATGACTATTATTGCTACAAGACAGAGTTTGTGTAAAGTGAAGAGAGATGAGTCCGATGGCAAAACTCTGAAGAATATCAACAATTAAGAAATTTGAGTTAAGGAGTGTAAAGACTGAGAGGCAGTCAGAAAGCAAGGCGTAGAATGAGTAGGCTATGGTATTATGTAAAATAGCAGAAGAAAAGGATTTCATAGAAGTTGTGGTCACTCTGGCCATTAGTGGCCTTGGCAAGAGCAAGTTCAGTGGAGCGATAAAGAAAGAACTCCACCCTGCAGTAGACCAAGCTGTAGTGGGGGTTTTGAGAAACGCAGGCAAGTAAAGGTAGCAGTATAGGTAAATGGAACTGTTGATGGGTTGGTAATTGTTTAACATTTTTGTAAGGCAATTTGGCAGTAATTATCAAGTCTTTAAACACTGAAATCCCATGACCCATCAATAGCAATCCTGTAAAGCTACCCGACAGAAAAATGTGCTAATTTCACTATTGTGTGGAATAGCACAACACTGAAAACAGTCCTTGATAGGAAACTCCACAACTCTTTTAAGGAAGTTTGCTGTGAACAGGAGGAGAGAAATAGATGGTAGATAGAGAAGACAGGAGCCAAAGTACTAGAGGGCAAGCTGTTTGTTTTTAATGCGAGATACTTGTGGAAGTTTAAATGAGGAAGGGAAGGAACAAGCAAAGAAAGAGATAATTGAGACAGAGACTTTGGTTAAAAGGTGGATGGAGGTAGAAGACAGTGTAATCCCAGCACAATCGGAAGGTTCATTTTATAAGAACTGTGATATAGGAGGGAAGACAAGGGGACAGGTACATATCTGAGTGTGATTATAGATTTCGTGACAAGAGATTGAAAAATTTCACATTTGATGGTGTCTATATTCTCTATGATTTAAGAAGAAAAGTTGCTGAGAGGTCGAAGAGATGTAGTCAAGTCAGATTTTTGGGGAGTGAAAAGACAGGAAATAGCCAGTGTATACAATGAGAACAAGAGAATAATATTAAAACATAGAAATATTAAATCTAATGGCATCAACTTATGGGGCTATTTATTTTTCTCAACACTTCATAAAGGCAGTGAGAAAACTTGTCAATGACTAATAAGGACAAAGACAAAGGAACTGATGACATATAGGAGAGACAGTGGTTAAAGTGATATATCAAGGAGTCAAAACTAGGTCAAAATGGAGATGAAACAGATAAAATTGAAACAAAGTATAGACTTGTCATGGGAAGGGAGACTCAATGTGTTTGGAGAACAGGTGACAGGCTGAGTGACAGAGCTTAGCGAAGGGCAGGCTCCAGAGAGTGAGATGCCTTAGTTAGGTCACAGGGAGTCAGAATTTCCAGATGATAACATAATCTAAGATATGAATAACATGATCCTTGTAGGAAATACTATACTAAATACATAAAACTGTCAATCAATATTAATTTATAGTTTTATTTGCAGTTTAAACAAAATCCCTATGCAACTGAATACGTTGTCAGAGTGGTTATTACAATTCCTTCTTGAGAAGAATCAGTACTTTTTTAAAATAGATTTTATTTTTTAGAGAAGTTTTAGGTTTACAGTAAAACTGAGAAGAAAGTACACAGAGTTCCCATACACTCTCTGCCCTCCTCCAACCCACAGCCTCCCCTACTCTCTGCATCCCACACCAGAATGGTCCATTTGTTACAACTGATGACCCTATGTTGATACATCATTATCACCCAAAGTCCACAGTTTACGTTAGGGTTCACTCTTGGTATTTTCCAACTTATGGGTTTTGACAAATATATAATAAACATAATATAATGTACGTATTATGTATTATTACATAAATGTATAATACAAATGTCTGATACATGTGTGTATCCATCATTATAGTATCATACGGACTATCATACTGATCTTTTCAGTGTTTCCACAGCTTTGCTTTTTCCAGAATATCATATAGTTGGAATCATACAGTATGTAGCATTTTCAGATTGGCTTCTTTCACTTCGTAATATGCATTCATGATTCCTCTATGTCTATTCATAGCTTGATAGTTCATTTATTTTTAGCACTGAATAATATTCCATTGCCTTGATGTACCACAGTTTATCTATTCACCTACTGAAGGACATCTTGGTCACTTCCAAATTTTGGCAATTATAAATAAAGCTGCCATAAACATATGTGTGCAAGCTTTTGTGTGGACATAAGTTTTTAACTCCTTTAGGTTTATACCAAGGAGTGTGACTACTGAATCATATGGTAAGAGCATGTTTAGTTTTGTAAGAAACTGCCGTACTGTCTTCCAAAGTGCTACGCCATTTTGCATTCCCACCAGCAACGAATGAGAGCTCCTGTTCCTCCACAACTTCACCAGCATTTGGTGTTGTCAGTGTTTGAGATTTTTGCCATTCTAATAGATGTGCAGTGGTGTCTCATGGTTGTTTTAATTTGCAATCCCCTAATGACACACGATGTTGAGTATTTTCTTATGTGCTTATTTGCCATCTGTAAATCTTTTTTGGTGAGGTTCCTTTTCAGATCTTTGGCCCATTTTTTAATCAGGCCATTCGTTTTCTTATTGTTGAACTTTAAGAACTCTTTGTATATTTTGGATAACAGTCTTTCAACAGACATGACTTTTGCAAATATTTTCTTCCATTCTGTGGCTTGTCTCCTCACGCTGTTGACAGTGTCTTTTGCACAGAAGAAGTTTTTAATCTTTCTTTCTTTTTTTTAAGATTGGCACCTGGGCTAACAACTATTGTCAATCTTTTTTTTTTTTAATTGCTTTTTCTCCCCAAATTCCCCCAGTACATAGTTGTATATTTTAGTCATGGGTCCTTCTGGTTGTGGCATGTGGGATGCCGCCTCAACATGGCCTGATGAGCCAGTGCCATGTCCATGCCCAGGATCCAAACTGGCGAAACCCTGGGCCACCAAGGCGGAGTGTACAAACTTAACCACTCGGCCATGGGACCAGCCCCAAAGTTTTTAATTTTAATGAAGTCCAGCTTATCAATTCTTTCTTTTATGGATCATGCCTTTGGTGCTGTGTCTAAAAAGTCATCACCAAACCCAAGGTGGTCTAGATTTTATCCAATGTTACCTTCTAAGAGTTTTACCGTTTTGCAATTTACCTTTAGGTGTATGATCCATTTTGAGTTAATTTTTGTGAAGGGTGTAAGATCTATACCTAGATTCATTTTTTGGCATGTGGATGTCCAGTTGTTCCAAAACTATTTGTTGAAGAGACTCTCTTTTCTCTATTGTGTCTTTGTTCCTTTGTCAAAGATCAGTTAATTATATTTGTGTGGGTCTATTCTGGACTAGCGATATGTTCCATTGATCTATCTATTGTTGCACCAGCACTACACTGTCCTGATTACTGCAGCTTTATAATAAGCTAGAAGTTGGGTAGTGTTAGTCCTCTGACTTTGTTCTTGTCCTTCAATATTGTGTTGGCTATCCTGGGCCTCTCTACATAATTTTAGAATCAATTTGTCAATATCCACAAAATAACTTTCTGATATATTCACTGAGATTGTGTTAAATCTACAGATTAAGTTGAGAAGAACTACATCTGGACAATACTGAGTCTTTCTATCAATCAACATGGAACATATCTTCATTTATTTAGTTCTTCTCTGATTTCACCAGAATTTTGTAGTTTTACCTATATAGATCTTATAAATATTTTGTTAGATTTATACCTAAGTATTTCATATTTTTGGATGCTAATGTAAATGGCATTATGCTTTTAATTTCAGATCCCATTTCTTCATTGCTGCTACAAAGGAAAACAATTAACCTTTGTGTATTCATCTTGTATCTTGTAGTCTTGTTATAATTGCGTCTTAGTTTCTGGAAATTTTTTGTTGATTCATTTGGATTTTCCAAATAAATGACTATGTCATGTGCAAACGAAGTTTTATTTCTTCTTTTTCATTCTGTATACCTTTTATTTCATTTTCTTGCCTTATTTTCTTAGCTAGGATGGTGCCGAAAAGGAGTGGTAAGAGGGACATCCTTTCCTTATTCCTGGTTTTAGCAGAAAAGCTTCTAGCTTCTCATCATTCAGTATGACGTTAGAGCACCAATAGATTTTGAAAAGGAAAATCCAAATTAAAAAATTCACACACCAAATATATTAACTATTACCCGCCCACTGGAATGGCTACAATTAAAAATGCCCAACACTACTGCGCATAGGGACTGATGTCTAACAACAGGAACTCTCTGCTGGAGTGACTGCACATAGTTCAGGAACTCTGAGAAACAATTTGTCATTATCTATTGAACTTGAATATACATATATATTTTATTGTTAAGCCATTGGACTATCAGGTGTACACACCAAAAATAAAAATGTGTGCATGTGTACATGAAGTGAATGTTCACTGTGACATTATTTATCATAACTCAAAACTGAGAAGGCACAAAGTTCATCATCATTAAAAACAAGCAAACAGAGGCAGGTATACTCAAACAAGAAACTATACAAAAATGAACACGGCTAAACTGAATCTCATAAATATAATATTGAGTGAAAGAAGAAGACATAGAAAAGTAAGTCTTCCTCTATGATGTCCGAAATCAGGCAAAACCAACCATGGTCTTGCCAGTCAAATTAGTAATTTCCATAGGGAGGAGAAAGAGAGTGGTGAAGGGGGGGCACGAAGAGGAGCCTGGAGTGTGTTCCATGACCTCAATTCTTGACCTGTGTGTTAATTACATGGATATTGTCTTTGTGATCGTTTATTCAAGTCTACATTTTTTGAATTTTATATAAATTATAATTCATAAAAAACAAAAATAGCTCATAAACTGAAAACTAACATTCATATCTACTTGATAAAGTGTTTTCTTTTTATTACATAATGGACTTTTCCAATTAGTAAAAAAGCAAACTCCAGTGGAAAAAATAGGCAAAGTATCTGAACAGGTATTTAATAAAGAAACACCAAAATATATATGAAAACATGTTCACCCTCCTTAGAGTAACAATGTTATTCTATGTGAGATTGGATGCCAAGATTTTTTAGAACACTTGATAATTAAATAATGGAACACAGAATGATTTTTATTGTTAATAACAAAAACTTGAAAGCAACTTACATGTCCATGAACAAAAAATAGATAAATGATGATTTGTTTATAATGGAATACTTTTTCACAGTTCAAGTTAATAAATAAGAAATTCATGTATGAACATAGATAAATCTAAAAACAAAAGCTACAAGGTTGAGTAAGAAAAGCAAGTTGTGGAAGGATATGTATGGTATATTCCATTTTTATTGTGTAAAACAATAAAATTAATTATAGATGTAGGTTTTAATGCACACATATATAGTAAAATTATAAAGGCATGCATAATGATAAACACCAAATTCCTGGAATACTTACTTCTGTGGAGCAATCAAGAGAAGAGGGACTGGGAAAGGCACACAATGGCTTCCTCTGAGGCGTTAGCTTTCTTTCTAAATAGGTATTAATTATATTATTGCCTATTCTCTTTTGTAACTTTTGAAAGGTTTTAAAATGATAGTGAAAATTTTTTATTTTTTTGAAGTTTTTTGATTCCTGCAGAATGGAGGTTTAATTTTACACCTGTTTGTCCCACTGTTAGGGAAAGCCACTGCTAGGGGTTTTTCAGTTACACAAATACAAAGTCCTAGCTCTCAGGGCAAACTACAATATGGTAAAGTAGTTGATTAAGACTGAGAAATTAGGGCCAGCCCTGTGGCGTAGTGGTTACATTTGGCGCACTTGCTTCAGTGGACCAGGTTCATGGGTTCGGATCCCAGGGCCAGACCTGCACCACTCGACAGCCATGCTGTGGCAGCGACCTACATACAAACTGGAGGAAGAATGGCATAGACGTTAACTCAGGGCTAATCTTCCTCAAGCAAAAAAAGAGGAAGATTGCCAACAGATGTTCGCTCAAGGCAAATCTTGCTCAGTGAAAATAAAAAAGTGAAAAAAAAGGCTGAGAAATTAAAGGTCTTGTTTAGTCATATAAATCTACTGTTTCCTTTAGTAAAGTTACATATCTTAGAAATTTGAATAGAAATGTTGACTTTCTCTCAGTTGATTGAGATGATTCTATGCCAATAAATAATTACTCCATCTCCAAGTCACTGAGAACTGCAGAAAATATATCTTTTGCCCTTGTGGTACCATTTAAAACTCTGTAACCCAGAAAGCGCTGATTTAACTCAAATGAATTTTGATTTAATTTAATTGTCCTTCAGAAGGTTTTATAAGATCATGTCCCACTCTTGAGGCTCAAGTTCCCCTGAAGGGGTATCCACTTGCACTGGAAAGAATTTTCTCTTCAGATTGGATCAGATGTCAAGGAAAGGGTACAAAACTCTTCTTCTTTTCTCAAAGGCCCAAGGGGCAGCAAACCTGGACTCTGATTTATAGAGATGCTCAGAGCACTCCCAGGAATGGCAGACAAGCTGGTCCCTGCCCAGAGGAGGCAGACCAGGAACCAACACCTCTTCAAGAGGTAGCCAGGGGAAGGATCTGAGACCAGTCCTGAGCCTATCTCTATTAAGAGTAGCCACCTCTAGCAGAGTTGTAAGCTGCTAGTCCTTGAGTAGATTTAGTGCCTTCAGTTTTCACTTGCTAAATTGAATAATAGTATGGTCTCTGATATGTTCTGGAGAATTAGTGGGGAGACCTTTCCTATACTTGGAAAAGCAATGTATATGATTACAGCACTGTTCTTTCCCCTGAGACATTGAGCCTCTTAAAAATCCATTATAGTTCTTTTAACCACCTCCACTTCAAGGAAGTTTCTACACACTTCTCCAGAATCCCTTCATTCTGAATATTACGTCATGTCTTCGGTTTCAATGAGAGCCAGTATTTCCTAGGAGTTCCACACCTGGGGATATTAATGTGTAAAGTCCGTCATCTCTTCTTCTGGTTATAGAATAACCATGGATTGTCCTGAAGTCATACCAGAGATACTAAAGCCAAATAGAATAATGGATTATCTTCAGGTTATGAGAAAAAGGGCAATTTTTGTCTTTTCATGACCTTTTTGAATAAACTAACATGTAGGAAATTGTCCTGAACTAATTGAAAAGTCATATGTAGGCAAAAGTCATTTAGAGAATAACTATAATGAAAGTGTGGTCCATACATGGACAAGAAAGTTTCGGTCCCAAAACTAGTGCCAAGGCAATAATGATTTAGAAAATCACCTACATTCTAAATGATGCTCATTCTCATAGAATTTTCCACCTATTTTTGGTAATCAGTAAACTTGGAAGGGTAGAAAGCTTATTCACCTACAGGGAAACAGAATGACGAACTGTTAGATATAAGGAATTATTAAGATAGAAGATGTATAAGGCAGGATTTCTTTGTTCAAGGAAGCTACAAGTCTAATTTCAGAGTAAGACAAATACACGAATAGATAAGGTAAAATATAACATCGTAGAGTCTCTGAGAAAGACAGAAATAGAAAGCTGGGTGTTCAGAGACGGAAAAGATTATATACAATAACCTGGTAAAGCTTTGAGAAAAGGTCAGGATTCAGAGAGATGCTGAAGAATCAAAAGCATTTAATTAGGCTTTAATAGGACGGAGAGGACATTACTGACGAAAGAAAAGGCATGTGCAGGTAAAGTGGTGAGAGAGTGCAATACAAGTTAGAAAAAGAGTGGTCCAGCCCGGGAAGGGCTTAGAGAAAGGACAAGGCAGTGAAGGAAGAAATGCCAAGGTATAGGAGGAGGCTCTGTTACATTCCAAGTTGGAATTTTCAGTTAACTCAGCAGACACTCGAGGGCACTGAACGTGTGTGCTGTGGGAGTGGTGCCATCAGTCAGGAGTGGGTAGGAAGAGTTGGATTGAGACAAATAGGAAGAAAGATGACAAGCAGGAGAATTACACAGCATATTTATTGCAACAGCTCTAGAAGAGGGTGATGAGATCCTTAACAGGCAGGATAGGCAGTAAATAAGCAGAGTGGTGGTAAATTTACCTCTTCCAGAGACTGAACTTGCTAGAGTGGTTGCGACTAGACTAGTTAGAAATTCTGGGGCAGACATATCTTTACAAATAAAAATGATGCAACTCGACAAGGCAATTTGCAGGTGAACACTTTGACAGTAGAAAAATAAACACTATATTCTAGTAAAAAGATTGAGCATGATTATTAAACAACGGATATTTTAGCCAGGAAATTTCCTAGTGAGATAAAATCTTCTGTATGCATCTGAGTCAAGAATATGATCTAAATTCAGTTCTAAAGATTTCCTAAAATCCTAAGTTCCAAACGATCTGAGTTAGAGTAGAGGATCTATGAAAACAAATAGAATCTAATAGAAAATCAAATAGCCAGGCTTTGATTTGGGATAGTCACTTTTCCATAACGGAGTATAAGAAAGTGGAAAAAACAGAAACAATGGAATTGGATAAATCTAGGCTTGAATTCTGTGTCCAGAGGATGTGGGTAAGTTACCTCATCATCTTGCAATAAGATTTCCTCTTCTGTAAAATGGGGATAACACCACTTCCTCATGGGATTTTTTTCTTGAGTATTACTTTAAATACAAAAGTGAAGCCCTTTGTCAAGGCCAATTCATGGTGAGGGCTCAATAAATGGCAACTACAGAAAAAGGACACATATTTACTAAACAAACAAACATTATGTAAAAATGAATAGGAAAAAATGAGAACAATCCTTATAAGAAGAGGAATATTGTCAAGAACTTTCCAATTGCAGCCAAACTAAAAATAGCCATAATTTTTTAAAAAATTGTGAGGAGTGGTATTATTTACATTTTTGCAAATTTCTTTAATATTGGCTTAATGTAACTGGACTTTCATATCTGCTTATGCATATGAAGAAAATTTAACCTCACACAGACACATGGTTGGAAAAGGGAGGCATATTTCAAGATGATTTTGGATATTCTTTGACTATGCGAAAGCTGCTTGTTTCTTAAAGCTTTGTTGCAATACGGACTCTGAAACCATATCAGTGAACTTTTAATCCTCTGTTACATTAAAATCCAAGGCTCGACCTTGCACTTTGAATAGATAGTTTGTCAATATGTACTTTTGTAATATCAAGCATTGGTCATTTGGAAAATACTGGATCACTGAGTTATACATATCTTCCAAATGTTGACACATTTCATCATACAGTATCAATGTCACCACCAATCTCATCAGAAAAGTCTTTAAATATTGAGAAGCTTTCAAGCTCACAGTGGCACATACAAGTTTTCCAAAATTTACTTTTCATTCGAACCCTCAAATTTTACCATTTGCCACAAATACTGACAATTGTTGTCCTTGAAATAGTTGGCTCACTTTGGTAATTTTTGAGGAAATTTCTGTCAAATATCCAAGTCTGAATTGTCTGTTCTTTCAAGAAAAAATAGTATTCCAGAAAAAAAAAAAGACAAGTTCAGCTTGAAACTCAAACACTAGCACAAGGGCCTTTCCTTGAGACAACCACTGTGTTTTGGAGTAAGCAGAAGTACTGATGCATAGCTCTCATTTCTTCATGCAGAATACGAAAAGATTTGGACTCAAAGATCAAGACTTATTAAGATAAATAATTATTCCTCCTTTATCCAGGACATTCTTAGGAGAAACTGGTGGTGTTTTGCCTGAAAGTGAGTGGCAGTGAAGAAGACAGTGACTACATTACAGTTTGAAGTCACTGCTCTGATTCGTGCAAAGGCACCAGCAGTTTAACTCACCATTGCTTTTTGACTCTCAGTACACATGTCAACAGACTGAAAAAGACATATAATCTTCACATGTTGTTAAGAAAATAGTTTCGACTTTGCAGGCCACCCCCCTCCCCCCACAGGTCCATGGACCACAATTTGAGAACTGCTGATCTAGAAGGAGTAGTCACAGATGATAGGGCATGGTCTTGGAAGCGCGAGAGCACAACATGCACACATGCCCACCTCTCCACCAAACACAGCGCTGCACTGGACTGTGACATGAGAAAGAAATAAACTTCTATTGTTTGAGCCACTCAGTGCTGAGGTGGTTTATTGCAGCAGTAAGCCTCTCTGAATAGAGAAATTGATACTTTGAAGTTGGGTGCTGTCATGACAAAACCTAAAATATGGGGCAATAAGTTAATGCTATGTGTTTGGGTCATGGAATGGCATGGAGACAGAAGCTTATGAGGCTGGAAAGCTCTATTCTGTCTTTTCAAATATTTGTTTAAACTACAACCAGTGATGGCTTGGAGAGCAGGCACCTGCTCACAGAGCCTATAGCTCGGGGAAGTAGTGAGAAGGAATCAACATGACCATGTGTGTTGGATGCTACTGCTGTTTTCAGCTGAATATTTTGAGAAAAAGCTGAGCTTAAACAAGAATTGGCAAGTTTGTTAGCAGAAATGATAGGGAAAAGAAAGTCCATAAATTTGAGACCTTGCGGGAATGCTAAAGACAACTATTTCTAGGCTCCAAACAAATAGGAAATAAGACAAAATATTTGTCTCTGAGAGTCAAAGATCTACTAAGTCTTAGCCCTTATGGCAAGGATAACATTAAGGATATAGACTCCCCAGCAATGTCTGATGTCTTCGATGTTGCTACCAGGAAGTAGAGAGAGGCTGGCATGCACAGGAAAGAACTTTGGGTGTAGCAGAGTTGACTAGAGTCAACTAGAGCTGACAGAGTTGACTAGAATCAAATAGATGAAAAGTCAACTAAGTTTTCAAGGAAATTTTATGGCCAAAGAAAGCAGAACTCTGAAACTATTTGATATCTAAAACGACTGACTGACCACAACATTTGCATATGCCAGAAGCAAGCTGTGAATATTGGGCAGCCTCCAAAGTAGGCAGACCCCTAATGCTCACATCCGATCTGGCAATGTAGGCTAATGGAAAAGGAAGAACTTCCCAAAGCCTGCAGCTAGGGGTCTTGGGAAAAAAATGGATGAGTGTATTCTTCTTAGACAGTAGAACTGGAGTCTAATGAAGGAACACCCCTCCCACCCCTTCGACAGTAAGAGTCTTCACATTCTGCTTAGTCATATTCATAAATGTTATCAGCCAGTGTCTTCCATTCTTTCTCTAATCTAAAATCTATCTATTATGTTTTTCTGATTATACAGCATCACTGTATACTATTGTTATATATGAGGTTGTGGATTACTTTTCCTTTTAGTTCTTAGGCTGCTGGCCCACATGGAATCACAATCAGATCTCTCAGAGAAAGCTGCCTTTCACCCAAGTACTGTCCGTATGCTTTGATCTGAATCCAGTGACTAAATGGGATTTGGGGCTATCTTTTTGCAAAAGGAATGAGTATGTCTTATGTGTGGGAAAAGGAGTGTAATAGGTATGTGATTTTCTGAAGAGTGGACTGTAACAGACACTGCTAATGTTTACCAATTTCCATGTTGTCCCCTTCTTCCTGAGCAAAGTCAGAGTACAACTTCCATACCCCTTTGGCATGGCTTTGTGACCTATTTTTAGACAATGGGATGCGACTGGGAATGATTGTGCCAATTTCTGAGTACATAAATACTTCATTCTCTTTCCTCATCTGTTGGCAGATGGAGAAAATTCCAAAGGTCTAAAGGAAGTAGATGCAAAAAATAGCAGGAGCCTGGATCCCTGAGTGACTGCTTGTGTAGAGTGCACTATCTTGATCTGCATATGGCCTTTGAAAAGAATCTGAAATAAACCTACTATTGCAATGATCTGCCGAGATTTGGGGATTTGTTGTTGTTACAGCAGTCAGGTACCCTGACCATAAGGGCTGAGATGCTGAGTCCTACAGATAAAATCGTTTCCTCCATTTGTAGACTCTAGCCCCACAAGCTCTCAGAGTATCCCTAATTTTTGACTCTAAGTATATCACACACCCTTCAGCTCACAAAGATTTTTGCACTATACTTCATCCTTGTTGCTAACGCATTCTCCTTATAAATAACACTCCTAAGATAATTCTGACCATTTTTTTTTGTGCTGGTGCTGGTGATAGGATAGTAAGCAAATCAAATGTGATCCCTCCCCTCATATAAGTGATATGCTTTCTTTTCCTGCCTTATTTGCATTTGATTTATGGCCTCATGATTTGTATTAGATGCTATCCCAGTCCTGCCTAGAGCTGAACTCTAATCTCTAGCTGCCGCCGCCCATATTCCAATGTAATTGGGACATGCATTCAACTATCACAGCTGTGAGTAAAATGTATTAAAAAAGAGAGGGCATTAACAATGAACCTGGCCACCAGACAATTATGGGCTGTGTTACTGATTAGAAATTGAATTTCTTTGTCATGTAGCTTGGAATAAATAGATGTCAGATTAAAAATGCAAATACTACATGGAAATTAAATTCTTCTCAAAGAACAATGAATAACCTTGACTTCTAAAATTTAAATATTATCTGGTGATTTAAAGTCAGGCATAAGTCTTGATGGAATTTCTTAAAGAATACATGTTCTTCTCACTTTCCTGCAGTATGTTCTGAAAAGGAAGTTTCAATGGGTGCAAAGAAACAGTTCATTATGGAACAATTCTTCAGGACTCTCATTGCCCCTACTCTGTCTTATCCCTTACCATTTTGAATGTGTCCCTACCACTTTGAAATACAGGCCATTTCATTTCTCTGAAGATATGGCTAACATTTTTGACAACATATCTGTAAGGTGGAACCCAAACTAACTTTGGTCATTCATTAGCAATGTGGAGTATTTTAAGTGAAATTTGTTTTGAATTGATCTTTCTACCCTTTTGATTGTTATTTTCTCTCATCATAAAGTCCATGAATGTATCAAGTCATCAAGCCTTTAGCTCTCTATATTATAATAATGATAACCTTAAATAAAAGATTTTTGAATTAATTGAGGAAGCAAACACACAGGACTTTAAGGTTTTGCTATGCTATTTTATAGAGTTTTTTAATTTTACTAAACATTTGATTATGAAGATAGTATTATGATTTACATATGGTATAGTACTACTAAAGATTTTTACTTCAATAGACAATAATTAATCTATTATTTTAGATTGTAAGGACAAAAGTTAGGTTATTATTATCTCTTTTTTTACAATAACCAAAAGGACCTGGATTTTGCTAATAAAAATCCACTTTCTAGGTATCTAAAATTGACATTAAATTTTATTTACTGCACTATGATTACAACCTTGAAGCTTATTTTAAATATATGCAATGTTTATTGAAAGCTTCTTAAAGACAGGTATTAAGAATTACACATTTTTTTGCATATCTTTCAATGCTAGCACAGCACTGCTCTCCTAGATGACACTTGAGAAATGTTTATTGAATTCCTTTGATAATCACACTTAAATATTTTTTTGTCTTTTAAATTATAGTAAATTAATAGGAATCTCAGTAATACACAATCAGTGATTAAGTCTCATCCTGTCACCAGCCCCAGGGATGCTAAAATTCTTGTCTTCTCTGTGGGGAGGGTGTGGAGGAGAGTGAGATGTTAGGAAATGATTGCTTCCTGGTCATTGGGGGTTTTCTCAATTCAGTGTGTGGTTATAAGAGCATAAATTTTCTTTACAATTATACTATTTTTACTAAAACAGTGATTTTCATTAACCTCATAATAATATGAACCTGGATTTCATGCAATTGAATTTTTTGTACCCTCTCCCCGCAAATTCTTTGCTTTATTAACATATGTATACGCATATATATAAAATTACATGTACATTTATACTCATCTTGTTTCAAGAATGTGTTTAGCTTCAAATAAATCCACTTACAGTGGTTTAAATAAATAAAGTGTTGTTTTTCCTCTTGTTATTAGGATTCTGAAAGGAGGAAGCTGTGGGCATTGAATTAATAGCTCAACAAAGTTGGTTCCGTGTTCTCTGTCATTATTTTGATCTTTTCCTCAATAGGGCCACTGCAGATTTCTTTCAATGTGATAAGAAGGAAGAAGGAACAGTGTCAGTAGCTTCTGATCCTTGTGCTAGGAAAGCACAACCATTTCGAGACCCCCTGGTGGTCTTCTGCTAACATTTTACTGACCAGAACTATTGTTTGAAGGCCAACCCTAGCTGCAAGCAAGGCTGGTAAAATAAGAAATTATTCTTTTAGCCCCTATAGATGCAAGTGGCAAGGAAGAAGGGAACTAAGAGTTTTGCCACAAAAGATGTTTATAAGTTCTTTATGAAAGGGACTAAATTATTGATGAAATCTGACAAATGATTTTAAAGCAGGAAGAGTAATTACATGGATCTATAGTCTAGTATATTTCATGCCAAACATTTGGCTAAAAGTATGGAAAAGTAGAAGAAAACTACCCCAGGCTCTTGCAAAGACACACATACAGTATATCGAAGCTAGTTTTTATCCTATCCAGTGGGATACATTGTAGAGATGTCTATATGTTACACTCAGACACATTTCATATAACCCACGTCTAAGCCTCCGATTTGTGGCAAATTGTTTCCAGTCGTTCAAGTAATTAGAGTTGTCTGGTATTATTAGGAATTCCACTCATTGCCACAGTAAGTAGATTAGTTGCATTTTACAAATGAGAGAGATCACACAAGTTGCTAAATTTCTGTATCCCTCAAGTCACACAGAAGTTAATAGGAGAGCAAAGATAAGTAATCAGCGCCAAGAAAGCGAACATGAATGAAGACAATGAAAGTTGCCTACGGGCAATTTAAATTGCTGCTGTTCCTTCCTGCACAAAAGAACACAGCCCAAATTGGTGTTTGGTCAGTGATATCAATGTGCTGCAGAGGCCAGGACAAACGGGAGTTTTATCTGCCTACAGCACTGATAGGCAAAAGGAACACATTCCCCAGCTAATTTGCATTCAGTTTTAATAGCATAAAAAGAGTGATACACAGTTATCGTGTACTCCAGGGTTGTATTATAACTGTATTTAATTTTGCTTGAAATATGTTGACAATGGGATTGAGTTGAAAATTGTCTGTTATAATGAACAATTTACTATTATGCTTCTGAGCGTTTGTCACAAAAATGAAGTTCTCTGAGAAGAGGACCTATGTCTCTTACACTCATTTTACCTTGGTGTCCCTCCCATGTACCACAAGCGATTAACCGATGCTCTTGATAATGTCATTAAACCTATAAAATTTGCCAAAGAAGAGTTTCCAAAGATATATGGATATACCTTAATATGAAATAAAAAGTGAACCAGATTGTGAAGAACAGAGCTATTAGATGTATGATTAGACGAATGTTTCCAATTGCTGAAACTTTACGGATAATAATGTGTTCTCACAATCATATGTTAGATAAATATTCTTACATTTGTCTCATTACTTCTTATTATTTTCCAGGCTTTAATGAAAATCCATAATTGCTTTCTATTATCCCTTCTTCTTGGATATAGATTATTTTCCACCACTTATCCTACAAATGTAACTTACTGACCCTATGCAGACATCTTTCCAGAATAATTCCTCTTCTCTAGCTTCCTATCATAAGTCAATTATTATGGTTTCTGGAAATCCACCATCTCAGAAGTTAACAAAATACTTACATTTGCCAAATCTAGAAACATGTTGCTTTGCTCAACATTTGGAAATACACGTTCATTTCAGCAGCAAATGTTTCAAATCAAATGGGCCCACTACATGCTAGTCAATGTGCTAGGGGCTGAGAATACAATGGTGAACAAGACATGCTCCCTGACCTCACCAATTGTCCGTACAAGCAAAAATGGCAGCATACACAATACAGCGTGGTCAATATCAACAGCTACATGTGAGAGACAACTCACACAACTGGAAGATAAGACTTGGGATGGAAACTGAACATGAGTGAAAGTTCATCAAGGGAAGATGGTGAGGGAACATAAGAGGAATTAGTATATGGAAAGGAAGAGGAAGGAAGAACTAGTATACGGAAAGGCCAAGAAGTGAGAAAGAATATGCCAAATTAGAGAACCTGAAATTGTTTAATGTAACTAGAGCTTATAGTGCGAAGAGCGAAAAGAGGAGCCCCGGCTTCAGCACTTACTTGCTCTGTGATCTTGGGCAAAATGGTTGACTTGCGTAAGTTATTTAAAGCCCTGAGTCTCAGTTTCCTTGTTTGTATAGCAGAGAGCACAGTATCTTCAATACAGAGCTGTTGTAAAAATGACTACATGTGTGTGTACATATATTTAATTTAAAAAACTAAATTAAAAACATTAGAAATGTTTTAGGTAAATTATATTACCTGGTGTAAAATAGACAAACTAATTTAAGAAAACAGTTTCTCACACCAACACTCTAAATTTCCTGACATGTTCCTCCACCATTACGGGTATTCCCTTAAGTCAAACAGAAACTTCCATGTCAGTAACAAGAGTTTCAGAATCAACCTAATCTTCTCGTTTAGAATATTTCATAATGGCTTATTTTCAAGCGAGGCTGTGGCCACTTTCTATTACTTAAAGCCTGTATATTAAGCATATAGTTGAATGCACAATAATCTTATTCTGAAACGTCTCACAAATCATTTACATGTAGTTAAATATATTCTAGGTATTAGAAATATTATCTCCAACAAAACGATACAGAAAATTATAGAAAACATAATTGTTATTCACTGGTAGAAAGCATGAGTGATGATGTTTTTAATCTCAGATCAAGCTGTGATGTAGTCACTTTAACTTTTAAATTCTTAAAAATCTATAGTATACTATTTTTATTGCAAAAACACTGATTTGGTATATTATTTATAACTGTAGTTTGATGAAATGCATTTATTTACTTTTAACACAATATAGGTCAATAACATTAGAGCACAATAGGAATTATTCAAAGATGTCATTAAAATGTGGGTGACACAGAAAAGCAAAGGAAAAACCAAAAAGGAAAATATAGTCAATCCTCGTTATTCAGAGATTCTTTTTCACAAAAATTTATTTGTAGCCCCAAACCAATACTTGTGGCACTCTTGTGGTCATTAGTGGACATCCATATGCAGAGTGGCAAAAAGTTTGAGTTGCTCACTGTGCACATTTCCAGCTGAGGCTGAACAAGGCAATGCTTTGCCTTCTTGTTTCATCTCTCATACTTCAAACAAGTGTCCTTTTTGTGGTCTTTCATGTGATGTTTTTGTATATTTGTACTTTTTGTTGGTGATTTTGCTCTTTGAAATGTTCCCCAAGAATAGGGCTGAAGTGCTGTTAAGTATTCCTAAGAACAAGAAGGCTGTCACGCACCTTATAGAGAAAATGTGTTAGATAAGCTTATCCATGCATGATTTATAGTGCTCTTGGCCATGTATTCAATGTTAGTGAATCAATAACATATAAAACAAGGTTATATATTGAATGATTAATAAAACATTGAGACCAGAGGCTCACAGGAACCTAACCCTGTATTTCCCCTAGGACCAATGGTTCAGTGTTCACAGCAACTTTATGAGAAAATAGCTACCATGAATAATGAAAATCAGCTGTCCTGACATATTTTAGCTCAAATAATTTAAAAATTACTACAAATCCAAAATAAGGTAAATATTGTGAAAGGCAAATGACAACCAAAAATATATTTGCAGTACTTAAGAGAGTAAAGGTTTAGTGTCAATAATATATGAAAAAACAAATAGATACAAAAAAATGTGAAAATAAAATATATTAGGAGCCAAATGACTTTAATTTTGCTCTTGTTAACATCATTGGTCACAAATTTCAAAAGTATTAATGAGAAACTTGAAGTAAAAAGCTGTTGACATAAGTGTTTTGAGAATAAAAGCACCAGGTTATTCACGACCTTTTGCTGGAAAAAAAATTTAGCAAATAGTTATGTACATCTGCCATGAGACTTTAATTAAATGTATACCTATTCTATATCTTTTCATCATAAAGTTGAATTTCTTGCCTAAGTATATTTAATAAAAGCAATGATCTTTCCTATAAATAGTCAGATTCAATAAAAAATTCAAGAACTGTTGATGTGGAATTGTGCGCCTGGAGATGTTTGTTATAGAAAACTAGATTTGTTAAAATATTGCATATAGAAAACTGTGCTTTTCCTTAAATTTGTGAAATATTTTCACCTTGGAGGTTGAACATACTCACCAGTCTTTTAACAGTTTAACCACAATGTGTTATACTTAATTAAACCATTGTATAAGAAACATGTTTTCTTGTTAGACTAGGAACATTTTTTACAGTACCATCTCTTAAAAACGTTCTATGTGAAAAATTAAACATGCCGCTAATCTAGTTACATTAAAATACAACAAAAAACTTATTCATTTTTCCACAATGACAAAGAGTGCAATTAACAACAGAGCAACTTACAAGAACAGTTCAAATGGCCAATAAGCACGTGAAAAAAAAGTCAGTATCACTAGTAATCATAGAAATGGAAAACAACGAGTTACTAATTTCAGGATATCAGATGGAAGAAGATTAAAAAAGAAGGAAGGGAAGAGTAGGGAAGAAAGGAAAGAAGGAAGACAGACTGAAGGACCTGAGCTCGAACCCAATGACCAATCTTATCATCACTGAAAACAGGGTCACTTGAAATCATATACTTCCTGATACTGTACACAGCATCCTCAATAAAGCATTCTTGCCAAAAAAAAAAAAAGAAAAATTGAACCTAAATCTCATCAGTCTTTAGATGTAACCACCAGTTTATAGGAAAAAAAGTGGAGAAAAAAGAACAGAGTAAACACAACCCCAATGGATTAGTCAAATCTAGACCTTGGAAAATTCTTAAGGAAAACAGATCCTCTTTCTTCAACATAAATTGCAAGAACAACAGAAAATCATTACAGAGTTCAACTTTTATCTGTTAGAGATATATCTGTTAGAGATATATAAAAGATATATATAATAGAGAGAGAGAGATAAACTTATGGGTAAAATGATATAATATCTGGATTTTCTTTAAAATATTATAGTGAACATAATAAATGTCAGCATAGATGAAAGAAGAATAGTACAATGATGATCACTGTTGAAGCTGGCTGCTGGGATACACTGGGATTCATTTTAACATTTCTTTTCTACTTTTTTTGTATCATAGATGAAAAAAATGTAGAAAATAACTCTACGGTGGTTTGTTAAATGCTAGTTGTAGAAGTCTTCTCATGTCTAGAAATTATTCTATACAAGCAGTGGGCAAGAATAGCCAGTGTTTATTGTAGCATTGTATCTGAAAAGAAAAAAAGAACAACCTGACTACCAAAAATGGAGTATTGGTTAAATAAAATATCTATATATCATTCATGAGAAATCAAAACTTACAAGAACAATTATTCATGTTGTCGAAAAACAGGGTTTTGAAGTTATGTAGATGGAGTTAAATCACATCCATGCCACCTACCAGAGGGGCACCATTGTACATGTTACTTAACGCATCTAGGCCTCAACTTCTTCATTCATAAAATGGTAATTATAACAGTACTCACATTAATGAGATAGTTTTAGGGTTAAGTGTCACCAGTGTTTATTTCTGGGTGGCGGGATCTTGGTTGATTTTTCCTTTCTTCCTTACAGCTTTAGTTTTTTCCACTATACCTCTGTCTTTGTCTCTGACTCTCTCTCTCTATGTATGTACAAAAAAAATTAAGATAGACTCATAAATTTATCTAACCTTTTTATTTCATCCAGTAAAATTTTTCTTCAGCTATGATGGGAATAAAAATTAGCAGTCATTTTCTACTATTGCTCTAATTAATCACCTTCGTGACTACTTAGAAGTCAGTTAGATTTAAGTACCCAGTGGTACTTATCATACTATCTGGCTAAATATACAGAAGCAACATAATAAGAATTTTAATAAAAGCGAGATTGGCGCAAGGCCAGATTGTGAAGTCCACAGCCCGTCTTCGTTCTCCTTTCTCTGTTTTTACAACTAGTTCTTCCCCACCACAACTAAAAAGCCTAATGTTTTCATGCTCTCCCTGCTAATCATCAAATATCCCATATTCTGGAAATTTTTCCCAGGGAGAAATACAAATTTTATTAATATGTTGTGTTAGACTATATGAACACGTTTTCTTCTAAATTTTATCATTTTCTCCTATCTAAAGTTAAGGATATATATGGCAACTTAGAGAAAATCCTAATTCTTATTTTAAAGCTATTTAGGTAAAATATTTGGTAGGATATATGATCTTTGAGGGTGGGGTTCTTATATGTCTTGTTCACTTCTGTATCTCCATCACCCAGTAAAATGTCCAATATAATGAGAGCACTTAAGAAAAACTTATTGAATTTGTTGAAGAAGCTGAAAAGAAACTAAGTTAGGTAATGAATATGGCAAAGTGACTGGTCTGTGACATTTTTTAAAAATTATTTTATTGCAGTCATATTGGCTTATAACAGTGTGTAAATTTCAGGTGTACATTATTATATTTCAGTTTTTACATAGATTGCATCATGGTCACCACCAATAGTCTAGTTTTTATCCATCATCATTCATATGTATCCCTTTACCCCTTTCTCTCTCCCCCCATCCCATTCCCCTCTGGTAACCATCAATCCATTCTCCTTATCTGTTTTTCGTTTATCTTCCACATATGAGTGAAATCATAAAGTATTTGTAGTTCTCTGTCTGATTTATTTCACTTAGCATAATACCCTCAAAGTCCATCCATGCTGTCACAAATGGCACAATTTTGTCTTTTTTATGGCTGAGTAGTATTTCATTTTATATATAAAACCACATTCTCTTTATCCATCCATCCACTGATTGGCACTTGGGTTGCTTCCATGTTTTGGCTATTATGAATAACGCTGCAATGAACATAGGAGTGCATATATATTTTTGAATTAGTGTTTTCATGTTTTGGATAAATACTCATTAGGGGAATAGCTGGATCATATGGTATTTCTATTTTTAATATTTCGAGAAATCTCCATACTGTTTTCCAAATAATCGCCAACATTTCTATGTACTTGAAAAATTACCCTGAGTACAATAGAATGTCAGTGTTAGATGTAGAAAAATTCAAAGTGAGAGAAGCCTAAGACACCATCCTACAACTGAGAAAGGAATTTTACTACCTTGAATGTCAGCTATTTGCTTTGAAAGAAAAATGCACTTCAGAACAAAGAGAAAAACCCTTCAAAACCAGTAAGTACTTCCCTTTTGAATGGACTCCAATAATAATGATGATTCCAAGGACTTATTAGTGAAGGGTTTACCTCAAGCTCCTCTCAGAAAGTTGCCCTTCCAGAACAAAGAGAATCATTACAAATAGAAGAGCAATATCTGCTATTCCTCAAGACAGATTCGATTCGGCATATTCTAGTTCAGGTGAACATAATCTACTGACGTCTTTCACGGAACTCTCTCTCTCCATCCGCCGCAGTTTAGGGAAAAGCTTTAACGATCTTGGGAAATTCGATAACTTGGATGACTTTGAAATGAGTCATCTGTCAGGGAAGTCTTTTGACCTGGAAAGAATTAAATCTGCAAACCCTCTAGGAGGTATACACATACTGAAAATGTAGAACAAAATGTTTGTCGATGGAGCAAGGACAAAATTAACTTATTACCAAGGCTAATTTACCTAGAAAGAATTACTAACACGGAAGAAGTCATTTTCAGCAAAAATTTGAACAAACTAAAACTAAGCTTACAGACTCACAATGAAGAAAAAGATAAAAGAAAAGCTAACAGAAGGAGAAAATCAAAATGCGTTTCAAGATACAAAGGGAGAAAAAAGAAAATTAAAAAAAATTATTTCTAAAAAATATTTGGATGACTCTATCAGTTCCGGTAATGCTTACAATTTTAATTTGGTGTTATGTTACTCCTTTCTGACAAAATAAAGTGAGAAATGAATCTAAAAGAGAAAAAGTAATGAGTCTGAAATGAGCGCTAGTGAATTAAGTCCAGGAGACGATGTGACGGCTTTTATTTGCTTTCGAAAACACTTGCAAGTGCATTCCAAATCTCACAAATAAAGGAAATTGGACCCCAATCACCAGGTCTCCATCTAAAAGATGGAGATAAAAAGATAAAAGATTTTTCATACCAATGAAAAATAGACTGAGGATTCCAAACCAACACAAACTCTTATCAGTGCCCATCAGAAACTCGTCAGTCACCTCATCTTATTCTGAAGGGTATCGCCAACGTCTATTTGTCTTCTGTAGAGAACTCAGAAAATTAAATCTTTTTCCAGAAAAGAATAATGAAAGCCCACCTTGCCTAAGAGTAGAGGCAGAGTCAGCATGAACTACAAGGCCCTAACTCACTTTGAAACTAAAAAGAGGGGAACTTTTTAGAATTGTGTTTCTTGAAATCTCCTATTTTCCAACAATGAAAAGAAAATACAACTCTTAAAAATATTACTCAAATACACTGACGCTTTTGTGGGATGGATGTTGCTGAAATTTGTCCTACACCTCTCCCCTTCCTTTGCTCAAAGAAAGAATCTGTAAGATTGTACATAAGTGGATCAAACTGCCACAGACTCTGCAGATCAGAAACGTTCCTTCGAAACTATACCAAAAAGATGATGTTTTATCTTAGGTCTTTAATAAATTTAGGATATTTTTTTTCTTTTTAATATAAGTAGCTGGACTTGTATACTATAATAGTATAGATTTCTTATACTGCCTAAAACCTTAATTATAGTCAAAATGTGTATTATATTTACTTTATTAGATCAATAAGATGTTTTAAGTTTCATGTTTTGGCATCTTTATTTTTTTGCTTAAGTGAGAGATTTGAGAGTGAGTGATTTCTGAAGATAGATAGAGGAGCTTTTGAAACTCCTTACTACAATATTTGAGTAAAGTAACTGTGTGACTTTCCAAGTGGGGCCCGCCCTAAGTTGCTTGTGAATCCCTTATACCACTGCTGTATTTAATTTCTCAAATAGAATGTGCCTGAGATCATGATTAGAGAATTGATGGCTTCTTAGGCTCAGGGATTAGGTAAGTGACTAGCTCTGAACTAGCTCTAAATACATATCGTTTAAAGTGACGTCTCAGCAAAATCACAAATTAGTACGCTGTGGACTTTCAGGATAGCTCTTACTGAGTCAAAATCTCAAATGTTAAATGTTTGAACACCAAGGACATTTTGTACTTGCTTTATAGAAAGTTTTCCATCAACTTAAGAGAGGGAATTCGTTCACTTCAGACAGTTTGAGACCTACACATGTACACATATGTATACTATATATTTTTCAATTTTTAAAGCAACTGTAGTTTGTCCCTTTAAAAATAAAATTCTTTGTAAGATAAAAAGGTAACTTTGAGTTTGATTTAAAATTGAATTTTCAGGGAATATTACTCCAGCTCTTTGGTCTAGCATTGGGATCTTCCTCCTCCTGGCGCACTTATTTTTCTAGCCATAACTCTCATTGAGCCCTATGTTCTAGTCAAAGTAGATTTTCATTCTAAACAAATAATAAAAGCTCATGGCCTCCTAATTGTATGTGTGTTTTTCATACCTTAGCTTTACCTCATCTTGTATTACTGAAGTACTTTCCATCTTTCAGGATCCACATCAAATATTCCCTTTTCCAGGGACTACCTTTGAGTACTCTAGCCCATAGTTGTCTCTATCTAAACAAAACTACAGCCATACAGCACTTATCCATGTACCTCAACTGTCATTATCAGTATACACATTGCATGTCCCTAATGGGCCTAACTACTTCTAGAGAAGATATTTTATTTTATTAATTTTGGCATCCTCTATAGCATTTAGTCAAATGTCTTGCACAAAGCAAGTTGTCAATAGCTTTGTTAAATGCATTCTATATATTTAATAGAATAGTCCAGTTCTAGCAAGATAATCATCCTCACTAAAGTGAAAAGACACCTACCTAGCCAGCCAATCACTCTGACATCCACTGGGGTGTCATATGTCAAAACCAGATTGCTGTCACACATTTAATGAATGACTGCTTTTTAGTATTTTGTTACATAAACATGATGTGTCTTTTCTACCTTATTTGTGTAATACTATTAGTAGTAAATAGTTTAACTTTCTGTTACAGAGCAGACATTTTTAAATTTGTATTATCTTATCTCTCAAATCCTAAATTGGCAGGAAGTTTCTTAGAGCCACCCCAATATATGCTACCAGCTGTCACCTGATGACAGCAAACTCAGGGGACTGTGATAAAAATGTTGGTCGATTTAGGCCTGCTTATAAAATAATTGTAGTAAAACCCAGAAAACAATAAAAAGTGATGCCAAAGACATCATAGTCCTTCATCAAAACTTACTCCATCATGCATGTTAATCTCTTGGGGTCTTGTTCTCTGATAGAGCTAATCCAATAAACCAAATCAGTAAATCAAGTTACCGTATTAATGACTTCATGGTTTTCTAGTTCCACACAGCATTTGAATCTTAACAGAGAACTTCTATAACTCATCTGCCCAATCAAGAAGATTATGTGAGGATATTACAAGTTGCAAATTATTTTAAAGGGCCAGTATAGAGCATCACATTTTATTTAAAATGAAAAATCATTCTGCTTTGAAGACCAAAAACAAAATTGTGGTATTTAGCTCTGTGGGCTAGGATCAAATCTGGAACGAGTTGGCCAAATAAAACAAAATCAGTAAACTGAATAATTTTTTAAAGGTTTGCGGTTTTAGATCTTGAATTTGAAAATAGCATATGCACCTATGTAAAGACCCAGAAAGAACAACATAGAACATAATTTGCCTTCTAAAAAAGTCCCAGACATGCAGTTTGTTTCTCCAGGTCCAAAGAAAAGGGAAAAATATCTTAAAATATTCAAGAGCTTGATAAGACAAAAAAGGCAATTTATAAAACTGATATAAATTGAATCTTTTTGCACTGCTTATATATTTGAAAAATGATTCATTTACTTTCTAATCAAATTTTTGGGAATGAAATCAAATGACTAAGGATACAGAAAGAAAAAAGCACAAGCAAAGTCACGACAAAGGACACTGATTACTATGCTTCCTAACATGTCATCTACATTCTGGGGCTCCAGAAAATATACAATTAAACTTAAATTTAAAAAAAAAATCAGAAATGTGAAGAGTATTACAGAGATATTACCTAAGTAGAAAAAGATTTTAGAGCCAAATGACAGCAAACATTTAGCCCCTTAGGTCTAAAAAGCAATGAATGAAACAAAAATTTCTATTTATTCTTTGCTTAAAATCTTCTGTTTCCATTAGTCTTTTAGATTAAGACATTAGTCAAACAGAAGTTATAATGTGTAGAAAATATCTGGTAAAATGTTATTTCAGTAATGAAACATAATTTATATGAATTACAGTAGATGTAAGAGTTATGTTTTCATGTAATGAAAAGTTATAAAATGTAATTACTATAATATATCAAATTATTTTCAACATACTTAAGCTCTTTTCCTAACAAGCAAGAGAGCTCTTTCATTCATCACATCCATCATCAGCATTACCAAATTTCACCAGGATCATATAACTGACAAATTTAATGATGTTCTTCTGAATCATGTGAATTCTACTATCTAAGTGACATCCCTGTAGTAGACCAATAGTGGCCTCAAAAAGATATGTCCAAGTCCTAAACTGTGAAACCTCTGAATGCGATCTTAACTTGGAAAAAGGGATTTGGGATCTCGAGATGATACCTTGCAAATTTGGGCTGGGCCCTGCATCCAATCACAAGTGTCCGTATAAAAAGGTCAGAAAAAGAGAAAAGAGATACAAGGAGAAAGCTATGTGAAGACAGAGTTAGATATTGGAGTGATACATGTACAAACAAAAGATTGCTAACGGTTGCCTGAGCCTATGCCACAAGAATCTAGGAGAGATTCTAGACTCTAGACTCTCTAGCAGAGAGCAGACTGATTCTCTCTCAGAGCCTCCAGCAGGAGCCCCCACTAACACCCTCATTTCAGACTTCTGGCCTCCAGAAGCAGGAGAGAAAAACTTTACGTTGTTTAAGCCAGCCAGTTTGTGGTAATTTGTTACAGCCGCCCAAGGAAACTAACGCGATGCCATGGAACAAGGGTGTAAAAATGATGATGAATATCAATAATTTTTAAACTAGTTTTAATTTGTTACAACAAAATCCATCTTATTAAAAATTGTTCCATTATGGCTTTGTAAAATTCAGATATATAATGAAATATGAGTCATAACATCTAGCTATACAGCACTTGTAAGAATCATTGGTCCATTTCAAAGGACATTTACTCCCTTGCAGCTTACTTCGTATACAATATTCTAATTATTAAGCATTACATTCAGTCTTCACTGTTGATTAGGAGTATTGCTTTTGTCATTTGGTACCACCAATTAATTAGGAGAATTTAAAAAAAAATTAAATGTATGTATTAGAGTGAGTCCACTCAGAGATGACAAAAAGATGCTGCCAAAACTATAACTGGACAGGGAGACAGATGATCTGAGTTCTGTTTCTTGCTCTGGCATTTTAAAGCCACATGATTATGAGATTAATAAAATCTCAGTTTCTTTATAAAGTGAAACTGACAATATTTTCCCACCTAACTCCTTAGTATTCTCTTTGAAATAAAATGAAATGTATATGAAAACGTTTTCTACATTATTGGGGTTATATACTTCAAAGTTTTCTTTTTTAAGTATCATTTTAATCATAAAATTACAAAGAAAATATATGTGTAAAACAGGGATACACCTTCATAAAACTAAATCCAGCTGTCAAAATGGGGGCTTCTTCTAAAAGTGCAAAACTAATACTTTGGACTAACAAAGTTTAAATTTGAAAATCATTTGGGGCTCAAAAGACATGTATCTTCATTTTATTCTGGTTAATAAATGAAAAAGAAGACAGTAAAAAGGAAGTTGATAGCATAACCTAATATCTTTATTTTCACATGTTGATCTGGCAAAAGTTTTTTATATTGATATTTTTCAAAAAATATTTATCATTAAAAATTTGGAGATTACACTGTCCTGTTAAAAATGACTATATTGGCATGTGAAAAGGTGCTAACATAAGTAACCTTGTAAATGAAAGGAGTCTATAACACTAAACACAAAAGTATCTGTACATAAGTACTGTCCTCTAGTTGATAAAGATGTTTCCCACAAGGAAATGATTTAAAAATTCTGAAACCACTATACATGTATAGTGGGACTGAACAATTAAGTAAATGGATGGCAGATGTTGGAAACCAAATTTCTTACTATGGAATGGGAGGTTACAGAGAAACATGAGGAGGAGGATAGAATGATCCATGAGGTAATGGATTAGCGTTAGAGACAGTATGAACTCATGTTTAGCTTACTATAGATACAGATGGTTACACACAGAAATACTCCTGGATACGTATATATATATATGCAGGTTAGTAAGCATACATATATTCCCTAGCTCTGTCAGCTCAAAGGGCCTAGAAACAATGACACTCCAATAGTAATAACACACCCAGTTCTCTGATTTTGGTTTATAATACCACTCTTTAATAAAGGGTACCAGAGCTCCTTGGAGAAATGGCTGATTCTAGGACTGCGGCAGGAAACATACAAGATGAGCCTGGAGCATCTTGTAGTGCCACAAAGTAAGGAAGTGATAAAAACCATGGGTGTATGTCAAAGGGACACAGGAGTCAAACAAAAGAGTACCAAATGGTTAAAGCTGGCACAATTTGAGCAACAAAATAAAGTTGTATTAGATTATAACCCAAAGTATAAAATAAACATCCATGAGTCTGTACTTGTACTTTATCACTGAGTTCTTCCTCCCAAAATCTTACAGCCCTAGTCTAAATGTAAGAAAAACATAACACAAATCTAAATAGAGGGACATTCTAAAGACTATCTGACCAGTATGCCTCAGAATTGGTAAGGACACCAAAAACAAGGAAAATCTTTAAAACTGTCACAACCAGGAAGACTTGAGGAATGAATGCAATGTGGTATCCTGGATGATGTCCCGGAACAGAAAAGGACATTAGGTAAAAACTAAGGAAACATGAATAAAGTATGGACTTTAACGAACAATAATGTATCAATATTGGTTAACGAATAGTGAGAAATGTACCACACTAATGTAACACAATAAAGGGGAAAGTGGGCATAGGCTATATGGGAACCCTGTAAAATCTTCACAATTTTTCTATAAATCTAAATACTTATACTTCTAAAAAAATTTTTTTAAATGATTATATTCATGGAATTCTGGAGAGAAAAGTAGACATATTTCTCTATTCCAATGACCTCACCTTACACGTAAAACTAAGATACATACTTGCTCATGGTCAGCAAAGTTATTAAATGAACTAAACTGAGATTTGTACTCAATTCAATGTATCATCCTCTATACTACAATATCAATTTAAATTCATAGGTTTAGTTTTCTATTACTTGCTGATGATCCCACTTCAGTAGACCCTGTACATAATTCACTAACACTTTATCCATGTGGCATCGTTTCAATGGGGCTCATAGTAATTTGCTGCCAGTATATTTAACTAGAAAATACTAAGTAGCAGAGAATATCATATTGTACATTTTACTTTTTTAATTAGCAGAATATGTTGAATATGAGCTTTTCTAAACATGGCGTATGTGGTTTTCCATAATACAGTGATTCCCTAAGGGTAGTTTAGGTGTGTATTTTTGCTTGCCTTACAGTTCTAAAGATTGTCCTGGCAGTCACATCATGGAGATCATCTATCTCTTCTTCCATGACTGTCGTTCTAGTTTTTACTTTGTCATATACTTTGCTAGCCTTTAGTAGCCAGTTTCCTCCTTCAATTCTGCTACTTCTGGGAGGTCGGCTATGCTGCATGAAAGAGAACACCAGAAACAGAAGTCTTGGATGCTGCTACTTTTTAGAAATGTAATTTGAAGCAAATCTGTAACCTTTTTGAGCTTCTAAGGATAGTATAAACATGTAATGAGGTACATGCTAAAGTCTATATTTATTTATTTAATTTGTTTTCTATAGGAAATGAAAGTACGTAACTAAGCTCATAAGAAGATTATTGAAACAAAAATAGTTACAGTAGAAATGAATAGAGACAGCCAATAAATATTCATTGAGAATTAGCCTTTATTTAGAGCTTATAAGAGGGCTAGCACTATACTAAAGTGCTTTGTATCCATTATTCTATTAAATCCCTATGTAGTAGATCTATTACGATTTCCGTTGACAGCAAGGGAATTGAGCCCCAGAGAGGTTAAATGACTTGCCCACATGAGATTTAGTGCTGGAATTCTGGGGGCAATATTTTGTCAACTGGGAGTAGTTTGTTCATTTTATTTTATTTTTTTGCTAAATTTTCATTCCTCTGTTATGTCTGGATAATCAACAGCAAAAATAAATAAATAAATAAATAAATAAATAATAATAAATAAATAAATAAATAAATAAACCAAAGCTCATAGAATGACCACAAAGAAGGTACTGTTTCTTCTTCATGAAAAGTCAGTTGTATCCTTTAGAATGCATTTGGCTGAAAGTAATAGAAAACCTGGCTTATATTGGGTTAAACACTAAAGAATATTATTTTAACTTGACATATAAGGTGAAGTCTGGAAGTAGAGCGGCTCTAGGTTTAACCTGATCAGTGTCTCAGAAGTGTTACTCAGGGGCTGGGGAGCTTCCATCTCTCTATTCTGCCAACTCCTGAACCAGATTCATTCTCAGACTGCCTCATTTTGTGGTCAAATATGGATGCATCCATTTCAGGTACAATATCTAAAGGAGAAAATAGGCGTAGAAATAAAAGGGGCAGTTTATTTCTGTGCATCTTCTTAGGAATGGAGAAATTCTTTGCAGACCTCCTTTCGTACCTCACTGGCCAGAACAGGGTCTAAACCAATCATTGGCAAAGACATTGGAATGGCTGTGACTAGGCTAGAGCAATCATGAATTACCCTGGAGCCGGAAAGAGAGACATCCTTCTCTGAGACTTGTGGAGAAGGGCAAATGTCCAAATAAAATCAGGGCTCTTCCAGGAAGGATGAAAAAGGGACCGAATGTCCAAGAGACAACTAGTCATGGCCGCTCCCATCCCACAATCAAGTGAATGGAGGGGCCAAGGCTGAAACCCCAGGCTCCAACTTCTATTACTTTTCATTTGTAGCATGTTGCTTCTAGTTTATCAGATGTGGCTTCCAAATAAATGAAATATTTAAAGGTTATATAATCAATGGTCTTATTATAGCTTTATTGTAGTGAATTTAAAAAAACTCTGACAAATAACCTAAAACATGGCTTAGGATGTAAAGGCTAGAGTTCATCCTATATTCTGCCTAGTCTCCAGTTATAATGTACGTAAATTATTTCATGACAATAGAAGGTCCCAAGCATTACAATAAAGTCCCCAGTGAAAATTTAGCCTGTACATATGCTCATAAATCAAAGAAGAACTGTAACATGAGAAATGGTCGAGAAAGCTTCCACTGCACTCCCTCAGGGATATACAAGGACTCTTGGTGTATGTAGCAAGATGAAAAGAACACATGGCCAAAAAGAAATTGGTGAGAGCTTCACCTGCGCTCCATTCTATTTGTGTGATCCAGGTCTATTACTCACCCTCTCTGGTTCTTTGATTCTTCATTTGTAAAACTGAGATCATTTCTACCTCACCTTTGTGAGGTATACAGTAGCTAAAGGCAGGAAATGAGCAATACGCCCTGTTTTTCTTTTTTCTACTTTCTCTGTAGAGACTCTTCCCAGAGCTTCAGGCACATTTCAGGCAATCACTATGCTTCATTTGCCATGCCAGGTCAGCTAAGAAAACTGTGAATAAAGTATATGAAATCCATGGTGACCCTGAAATAGTCTGAAGCACACGTATATAAGAGAGAGAGAATAAGAGCCTCAAATGGGACAAAGTTAATAATGTTCAGTAGAAATGCACGGAGTGTGAAATCTATAGACTGTTGGATCACTGACTGTGCTAATGGCATCCTTGACTTCACTAATTGCATCCAATACCCCTTTGTACATTTTGGCTGGAAACACCTTGATGTGTGTAATGGCTAATTTTATGTGAACTTGGCTGGGCTACAGTGCCGAGATATTTGGTCAAACGTCATTCTGGATGTTTCTGTGAAGGTATTTTTTGGATGAGATTAGCATTTAAATGAGTAGACTTTGAGTAAAGCAGACTGCCCTCCATAATGTGGGTGGATCTCACCCAATCCGTTGAAGGTCTTACTAGAAAAAGACTGACCTCCCCCACAAGCAAGAAGGAATTCTGCCAGAAACTGCTTTTGGACTCAAACTGCAGCTTTTTCCTGAGTCTCCAGCCTGCTGGCCTACCCCATGAGATTTTTGAACTCACCAAACTTCCACAATCATGTGCGCCAATTCCTTAAAATAAATCTCTCTGTCTTTATATCTATATCTATATCTATATATCTATATATCTTCTCTACATGCTGTTGGTTCTGTTTCTCTGGAGAAGCCTGACTACAGGACACAGATGAATCCTGGGCCCGCCTCGCACATTTCATGATGCAGTGGAAAGGGACATACAAGGAGAAGAGGACTTGATTTGAGTTGGAGCTCTGCAACGTTTTAACTCTTGGTAAGTTTCCTTGATTGTTTCTTAGTTGCTCTACTCCACTGGCTTTCTATTTTCTACCTTTAGTACATGGTGGTAATCACATTTACTTTACAAGATAGTTATGAATATCAATGTATGTGAAAGGTATTTTCTAATTACAAAGTATAATATTGATCATCTCAATTATTCTTACTGTACTAAGCATCACTATTTATAGAAAAAGATCAATGTTTGTTGGAGACAAGGGGACTTCTCCTAGAGAATCACCGCCTATGCCTCAACAATCTGAACTCGGCTTTTGGAAAATTCTTGCAAGAAAAATTCTAACACAAGGAAATAATATCTCCTATCCTCTGGGAATAACCCTGAGCCTGCCTCCGTGTCAACCATACACCAACTGACTGTCCAAGAAGCCTTTTGCAGATTATCAGCCCAGAATTGTACTACTGTGTTTGCCTAAGATATTGCCATCACTACATATTTTAATTTATTTGAACTAGATCAAAACATGCTCTCTGGTATTTTTCAGAAGACTATATTCCTGAAAGTTTAGTCTCAGGATAGCGGGGAAATGAAACTTAGTAACCTGACACTCCATAGTAACAGAGAAGGAGAAGTTCATACTTCATTAAAAAGCTATAATTTAGTTGACTGTGACTAAACACATCTTTCCAGGTACGCATTAGTAGATGGGGCAACACATTCAGATTGAAATCTATTCAAGTGATACATTAACAGAATTTTGTTCCCCAAATCAATTTACCTCACACATAAAAATTCCATTTGGCAGTTGGGAACAGCCCCTCATAGAAAATTCTCTAGTGATTTTTCTTTTTTTTCTGTTGGCTTCCTTGCTTTCTCTCTCCCTATTTTTTTTTTTAAAGATTTTATTTTTTCCTTTTTCTCCCCAAAGCCCCCCGGTACATAGTTGTGTATTCTTCGTTGTGGGTTCCTCTAGTTGTGGCATGTGGGACCCTGCCTCAGCGTGGTCTGACGAGCAGTGCCATGTCCGCGCCCAGGATTCGAACCGACGAAACACTGGGCCGCCTGCAGCAGAGCGCGCGAACTTAACCACTCGGCCACGGGGCCAGCCCCTCTCTCTCCCTATTTTTAATGGCTATGATTTAAACGAGCTCACTGGGTCACAAAAGGATTTGCAAAGGTGAGAATTACAAAGAAACTGCTCATATTGTTGAATGTTATTATGCGATATTAATCGTTTGATTTAATATTCGAGTAGTCTATACTCAAGTTAAAGCCAAAGGACATCACCCAAAATACATGAGTCCTTCCAGCAGACTGCCCCTTATATATCTCTTCCTAGCGTCTTCACACTCACTCTAAAAACCTGGCCAGTCAATAACCTCTTTTCAGTCAACAGCAATTTATTGAGCATTTATTATGGGTCAGGCATTTTCCTGGGTGCTGGAGACACTATGCTTGCGGCTAGGATTCAGACTCAATCTGGAAGATTTATTACTTAAATTATAGCTAGTGGGACCATCTCGTTTATGGAAAATTTTATTTATAGTGTATGGTGGAGGAGAAAGGCTAGAGGAGGTAGGAAAGAAAGTAAGTTTTCCTTCCTATTCTAAAGACTCGGAGAACCCAAACCCTTTAAATGATAACGGATTCCAATAGTTTAGAAAATCCCATGTACTCTTTATAGTCTCCGGACTTTTGTACAAGATTTTTTTTAATCTATAACCATCTCTCTCTCCAGCTACCTGCCCCCTCTCCCCGACACGTAAATGTCACTTCCACCCAGAAGCTCTCTTGTCTTTTTGAGTCTTGGTTAGACGACCATGTTCTTCTCTCATATCATCATGTACTTTCTTCTATTATAGAATTATAATGCTTGCCTTGGTTTTCTTTTTTCTTTCCCAAAAAACTGTTAACATTCTGATGGCAGGGACCATGTGTATCTTGATTGATAATTATCTTAGGGCACACAGAGTGTATATATATATATATATATATATATATATATATATATATATATATTTGTCAAATAAATAAATGAATGGATCAGTTAAGCCACACTCAGTATAGAAATGACAGATCCTTTTCTAAATCTAATGACCTTCATGTCTCTACTCCATTCATTCTTTCATTTATTCATTCAAGAATTATGTATTAAGCTTCTATGTCTGTATATCAAACTGAGAATTAAATAATCAACATATTCTACTTAAGAATGTATATCTGGATGTGAATTAATTAATTAGGTCATCAATTATCGATATTGAATACTTACTATTTCTAACAGACCCAAAAATTACTTATTTTTTAATTTAATTTTTTTTTTTTTGGTGAGGAAGATTGGCCCTCAGCTAACATCTGTTGCCAATCTCCCTCTTTTTGCTTGGGGAAGACTGTCCCTGAGCTAACATCCGTGCCCATCTTCCTCTATTTTACATGTGAAATGCTGCCACAGCATGGCTTGATGAACAGTGCCTAGGTCTGTGCCCCAGTTCTGAACCCATGAACTCCAGGCCACCGAAGCAGAGCACACAAACTTAACCACCATGCCACCAGGCCAGCCCCCAATAAGTGACTTATTTTTTAATACTCATCGCATTTTAGCTATTTCTCTCAAAATAGGTACAAGGAAATGTTTAAAAGTAAATTTAATTCCAAATGAGAAAATAAGTAGTCCAGCTTTTAGCTAAACCTAATGACAAATTTCCCACAGATCTAAATGATTGACTTCCCGTTCACTTGAGATGAAAGAAGGTCTGTTCCAGTTAAAGCAGAAAATGTATTTGTAACCACCATTTGGTTATAAAACACGTCATCTTTTTGAGATACTTCAATAGATACTCTAGTTTCCATCCACTGGTTTATCTCAAAATTCAAAGCATCTTGTTATATGCCAATTTGCTTGCGCTTTGATTAAGTTCTGTGAAGTCGTTAGTACTGGTAGATTTCTATGCAGGACTCCAGACCCAGGGATGTTCCATGAGACAGCCGTTGCACAAAGATTAACAATGTGGGGCTCTAGAATCAAACAGCTAGGGTTTTTATTCTGGTTTCACCATTCAACGTGTGGTCTTGAGCAAGTTACCTAACCTCTCTGGGTTTTTAATTTTTTTATCCCAAAACAATGCTAACATTAGTGTTGCTGTGAAGAACAAAGGAGGTAATCCTAGTAAAGTAGTTAGAATAATGCTTGGCACAAATCAAGTACTCTTACTGCGAAGAAGGACTTGCTTCAGAACCGAAAACAAAGTCTTTGCTTTAAAGAACCTGGACAGTCCTTCTCCCACAGATGTAGACACACAGGTACCATTGTCTATTTGTGTGCGATTGAGGATAATTACGTAGAAGAGTCAAGTAAGAGGTAATTAACTCCTCCCATCTAATCGCACAATCTCCTCTATGAGACAGTTTAATAGCCTAAGAATAGGCAATCACTCACTGAATATATTATTAAATATAGATTTTTCTAAAATAAAAATATGTGCTTTATTATAAAACTGAGCAAGTTAAAGAAAATTTACTGGATTCTTAAACAGTATAATTGTAGTTAAATATTTTCAAAAGAGGCAAATGGTGGGGTATCCATCCAGATTTCATAATATACCATATTACTGAGATGCCATCTGGCAGAGGTGACTGTTATTGGACTGAGTCATGTGATTCCTCCATTTACCTGAAGCTGACATGCAGCGAAGTCGGCACAGGCTGAGCTTTACCGTGGTGTGGTGGTGCCCATTGCATCATTAGTGCAAGAAGACCAAGGTAAGGAAAATCGCGTCGTAAAGTTAGCAGCTGCAGTAGAGTAGTTACTGTTGAAAAAAATATGAGTTCCCAGGCAGCTGTTGAGCCAGGAGTGGTTAAATGCCAGACTTCCTGGGTTTGAAACCCCGCCCACCTGTTACCAGCTGTAGACCTTGGGCAAGTGACTTCACCTCCCTGTGCCTTACTTTCTTCATTAGAAAAATGGATGCCATGATAGTACCCATCTCAAAGGGCAGTTGTGAGGTTTAAATAAAGTAATCCACATGCAATGTTTAAACTAGTGCCTAATGTATGGTAAATACTCAAAAAAGTCACACTGATGATTTTTACAAAACTCTCTTTAAGTACAGTGACATCATCTTCTACGTATGTTGTTATTAAGAGGGAATGATATAAGACTCCTTCTCATCCTGTGAGCTAGTTTAGATAACACCTCCTCCAAGTTGAGTAGGAGTTAGCCAGGCAAACGGGCACCCAAGGCACTGAGAAGAGATGCAGCATAATGAATGGAAAGTCAGTGCAGAATTTGACCACATGTAGGTTTGGAAAGATAGCTGTTGGCACCAGAAACTATAACTTAGAGGGCAAAATATTGATGACAAGGGAGACCAGTTAAAATGCTACTGGAATATTTCAGGCCAGAAGTTATGCAGATCTAGACTAAGGCACTGACAACGCAAGAAAAGCACAGGTGAGCATGAAAGTCTGTCTGGGTAGAGTATGGACAGGATTTAGCAATGAGTAAGATATAGGAAGCTAAGGAGAGGGAGGATTCAATATCAAGCCGCAAGAAGCAGGTTATAAAAGTAATTCCAAAGGCATTTCAGAATCATTAGGAGCCCTAACAGAACGGCGAGAGACAGAACAGAGCCTTCCTAGGGCTTACTTTGAAGAAGAAATTACAATTGCATTTACGTTACTGTTCGTATTCGGGACTGCTTTCCAAGTAAGACTGGTCACTGTAAGTGCCAAAAATTAGTATAATCCTTTTGGAAAATAATTTGATGATACTCATGCAAGAGACATAAACTGTTCATAATCAATCATACAAGAATTTTACTTTGAATAAATTGTTTCAATGAGTTTAGTCAATAAAGAGATAAACAACTATGGACACAAAGGTGTAATCTGGACATTACTGATAGGAGGGGAAAGGTGTGCACAGCCTGAATGACCTTCAGGAGGAGGCTGGTTACGTAGTAGCCAACTTCATAGAACGTCACACAGACAGCTCCTACCACCTACTGAGTTCACTGTACTAGACACTTCACAGATTATTTCATTTAACCATCATCATTCTCAACAGTAAGTATTATCCCTATCTTATAAGGAAAACAATTACGCAGCAGAGAAATTAAGAAAATTTCCCAAGGTCACCCAGCTAATGAGCGGCAAAGGGACTGGAGATGTTGCGTGTGGATCGGTTGTGTTAAGGAACTTAGGGCAGTCGCGTGTTCACAGCTGTAAGAAGTTCCCGGCCCCTGCTTCCACAGATGGGAAAGAGCGAGGCCAGGGGTTAAGCCCAGGTCATGTTCACCCAAACACACAGCCCTGAACACGAGGCTGACCAGGTGAGGTTGAAATGAGCACAGGTGCACATCCTGCACAGTCTACCGTTTCGACTGTAGAACATGTGCACCTAAAAGGTAAATAAAAGGATGCAGGAGAAATGAGAACTGTTGTGTTTTGTAAGTTTGAAAAACTTCCTTATTTTTGCAATTTGGTTTTACAAAGAAAGGACATTTAAAAACAAGTGGATATTACCAAAAAAATCTTTTAAGTACGTGTCACATACCCACATCTCTGGCTGACACCTTAAACCATCAGAACATTTTAAAAAATCAAAGAATATTTATTTAATATCTAATATTTGCTTAAGAATAAATCTGAAATATTGCTTTAACCACCTGTCAATTGGTTCTAAAAGCAAAACAATATAAAGCACATGTTAAATGTCCAAATACAGTTTTATTATTATTAAAACCATTGGAGTCTACTGTGGGTTTCTCATGAACTTACATTATTTTTCATTAATTTGCTTATAATAGAATATCATTTCCCAATTAACTAAAATTCCAAGAATAATCAAATTTATAAATAATCCCAATTACAGAATTCTCATTTTTTATGCTCCATTACTCAGCCTCTCTTCCACGCTACATACTACAAAGTCAAATTTAATTCTCTGAAAAAAGTGATTCTCTGAAAAACCCTGTATACAGAATAAAACAACAGATTAACTGGAAATATTTGCTTAAAAATAAAAAACTAAAACCGTTATGAAGCATTAAAAGGTAGCCTTCGAATGTCAAGATTCCTAAGTCTGGAGTCCAGCTCCGCCTCTTAAGACCTTGAGAAAATCACTCCTCGCCTCCAATCTCGCATCCACACTTTCCTCATTTGTAAAATTGGGAAGATGAAATTTCCTTTCTCCCAGAGACACTGTGAAGCTTAAATATATGTCAGACATTTATCAAAGTATGCCTGATAAATGAAAATATTAGCTGTTATCGTTAAATCTAAAAGTAAGAGGCTGGCATTTCTACTCCCAATATGAGTTCTTACATTTCCACAGTGCCCCCTAACCGCTCAGCTATGCTTTAGCCAAAATCTTAATAGACAAAAAACTGCCATAAATTTAGTCCTAAATTCACATCAGGCAATCTTTGTCCTCTAGATAGAAAATTTACAGTGGTATTTGGCTAGCATTAGGTATTTATAATGTAATGGCTTAAAACTCAAAAGTTATGAAAACGTTCAAGTGTTTCCAAAAGGTCAGCTTTTTTGAGCAAAAAAAAAAAAAGGAGAGAGAGAGAACTTACTTGCCCTCTTTTTTCCTTTTTATTCTTTTGTTAGGGACAAAATACAATCTCTCTGAATTTTTGCTTCTTGATCCATTTCAGGTGATGTTCTCATGGTCTTTTGAATAAGCAGATTTTATATAATGATTTAATCTCATTTAAAACTTTTATTAAATTGGAACATCTGTTCCCTTTTACAGACTGAGGAGATATGAGATGAGTGTGTATGTGTCGGAGGGAGGGCGAGGAGAGAGAAAAGAGAATATGAGGGAAGCGAGATGGTCTCTACTACCCTGTGTAGCAGTGGCACAAAGTAATGTGACTGCCTTGATGCCCCTCTAGGCTACAAGGTGTTTAAGAGAAAGAATTAAGTCCACCCCCAGCACTTGACACAGTGCCTTGCACATAGGGAACATGACTAGATTCATATACTTTTAAATAAGTGTTTACAGGGCAAGAAGGAGAAAAATGAATAAAAGGAGGAGTGAGAACCCTGCAGGATGAGGAAAGTTTTTGTATTACTGTCACGAGGCGGTAGAGTAGCCTTAAAGAGAGACTGTATAGACAGGTATGATAAATTTGCTAATGCCTTATTAATAAGAATAAAAAATGGCCGTTCCTTGCTTCATCTGATTTCTGTTTATTTTAGTTGTCTGAAGAAATGGATAGGTAAGTACCTACCAGATCATCAGTTCTGAATCACAGATTCGATTTCTGGTGAATTTCCCAATGATATAGAACAATAAAGAATATTTATCTTGGGGGTATTGGCTTATGAAAAATTGTGGAATCAGAGAGAGTTGTCAAAATACTAAAGATCAGATTTATAAACAGCCATAGAGTAAATCCATCATGGAAACTATTGTTTTTATTATGCTTTTCTATAGGGAGATTATTTGAGGATCATATGGCCTTACTTCACAGTATGTATGATTTATGTTTGCTGGGCAGAGAGATTTTTCCTCTTGACATCTATGAGGAAACCACTGTTCTGCCAAATACCTTCTTACTCTGCGCCCTTTTCATGAGGCAGCAACATAAAATGTTCCCAACAATATTAGATACTGGTGTGAACAAATGGAACTAAAATGCATATAAAATGGAAGCTCTTCCACAGTAATTGAACGCCCCCCCTTGTTTTGGCATTGATTATCACTGTTTATTTCTGCCTATTTATTCTGAGGAAATCTTTGGAAAGTTTCAAGGAATAAAGCAAATGATAAAATGAAATAGAACTTTTATAACTCCTGGGCACAGCATCTTCCTCTGGTATGCCACCCAGAATCAGCAATCAATGATTATGTGCTGCTGTTTTCATAGGAGTTTTTAAAGTTTATTCTCCCATTTCAATTAATCATTATCATCCACATTTAATGAAACGTAAACTTCAATTTATATATGGCTAAGATTTCCTATATTTAAGCAAAAATAGCTATAGTTTCTAACTACCACTTCTTAATGTAATAATAGTAAAAATATTAATAAATGATTATTTATATTTTACCATACCTTATATTTTAAAAAGTATTTTTATATTTATTCTCTCTCAATCCCTACATCTCTGTTACAGAATTCAAAGAGACTAAATTTCTACAAAGATCATAACCTTCATGTACTTTCGATACCTGTAGCTCGAGTTGATATTAAGCCTGGGCTAATGAACTGGCTAGAACTGGACGTGACCTAAAAGCTGAAGAGCACATCTGTGGGCAGATGCAACTAGTCCATGGTTGGCATTGTCAGGATTAACTGGGCACGTCATCAAGTTAGAAGCCTGGAACATGGTGTCCACTGTCTCCTAAATGCTCCAAAGATGAGTCTTCACGTGATATTCCAGTCAATGTTATAGGAGTGTATCACTTGTGGTAGTGATGTCCAGAAAAGGCTTTTCAATCCCCATTGCTGCTCACAATATTTGGAGTATGGTAGGCTTCCTTTCTGCAAATTATCATATAATCTTAGGTTTCTGCAAAGGTTGCAAAAGTCCACCACAGCGGGCTGATAAAGTAATAATTGTTAGCTGCGGCATTTATTGTTAATGTTATTAGACTTTGCTGATTTTGACTGCTGACCAACTCTGTTAAGAGCTATGGAAGAATACAACATAATAACATGAGAGAAAGAGTAGGGATCTAACTTTACTGAGCACCTACCATGTGCTATGAAATTACCGGGTGTTCTATTTACATTATCACATTTAATACTCACAATAACCCGATGAGATAGACATTATGAGCCCCAGTTTGTAGATAAGGAAACTTAAGCACAGCTTTTGTCATCAGTTTATACTCCAGTTGGGATACAGAACAGTCAAATTTGTTACCTATCTTTTATGAGAAATTTTAGGATATAATCGGTAGCTTATTTTAAAGAAACAGTAGAATGTCTAAATTATAGAGCCTAATAACATTATGACCATATAATATTTGGAGATATTTCATGGATAACATTCTTTCCTACAATTCCTTCCCATACCTCTTGTATCCCCTATGACTGTGGACCCAACAGCCTTCATGGCAGAGGGAGAGGATGGCCATAGCTGAGAACAAAGAAGTTACAGCTCAGACTTGAACTTCAAAACAGAGTGTTTAAAGTTTTTATCTGGCACAATAGCCAGAAAGCCAAATACTTGTTGAGACAGAAGGTTTTCTTTGAATTTCAAAGCTGGACATTAAGTATAAAGGATCAAGCTAAGGGAAATGGGCATAGATTGTGACTATCAGCCACAGAGCACAAACGAGTGCTTGATGATTTAATATCTGACTTCCTATCCCAAAGGAAACAGGCATTTCACTGTATAGGAAGAGAATGATTCAAAGTGAACCAAACTAGAGTATGGATGCCATGGGTGCCTAATAATCACCCACGGTTAGGATTAAAATCTCAGAGTTGGTGTGACAGAAACATCTGTATAGTTCTAATGGCATCTCTTCAGGATTTATGCTTCTTATCCCAAAATATAACACCCTGGAAATAGGCAACCCTCTTTAAACACCCTGGATCCACAATTGGTACCTGAGAAAAAGACTGAGGAGGTCCCCTCAGACATGGGCCAGAGGACCACCTCATAGAGGTCTTCATATCTCAGTGAACCTGAAAGTTTCTGAACTAAAAGTTTCTCAGGTGAGCATACAGTGCTGCTGAAAGGATGGGTGTATCTGAAGGGACAGGGAGTTGAGACAAGGAGAACATGAAATACAGACACCTGAGTGATTAGTGTTCCAGGTGGGATGGGCAGAAACGTTCAGGGTGGCTGTAGTGAGGGCAGTCGATCCTGTGGTTGGACACCTCAGCAGAGGCCAGAGAGCAGATGAGGAGGATGGCATGGGGATACATAGCCCTCCCCTAGTATATCTCACACACACACACACACACATGCACACACATACACAATGCACCAGCAACAGCAGCAGTGTGGAGAAGAAGGAAAGACGAAGACTATGCTGTTTTAGACAAAAGGTAAGTTGATAAATTTGTCAAGGAAACACATTTAACAAGTACGAAATGAGACTTTGTAGGATAACTTTGATAGCGGTTACAAATAGATTTTAAGAGCTGTATTTTGGCACATCAGAGTTTGTGACTGTGATTATAAATTGAAACCTACTAAAAAATTAAAAACATTTAGTCTTTATAGTTTACAAAACATTTCCATCTATTTATCTCATTTGATTCTCATGGCCAAATGGTGAGGTAGATATTAATATTATTATTTTCTCTATGCAGATGAAATAACCACTTAGAAAAATTACTTAGCCTGTTTCAAATTTTCTAGTTATTACTTGGTAAAGCTAGGACCCAAATCCAGATTTTACAATGTTGAAGCTCATACTTCCTCCACTATCCTATATATTTGTTTTATTTTATATAATTTTGAGATACTCAATTTAGAAGACTAAATGTTTAGTATATTCTTTCATCTGCATCTAACAACAAGAAGAAACAGACAACTTGGAACATAGGCCTGATCACATTATGCCTGATGGAATTAGTAAATTTATATATAGGTTCATTGTCAATTTCTTATCAAGTCCATTTATTTTTTTGCTATTCATTTTCTCCCCCAATATTTATTGAATAGGAACTGTGTGCTAAGGGTGTATAAACAAATAAGATGCTATTTCTGATATCATAATGCTCATCCTAATGGAAAAAACAATCAATCAAATATAACATAATTAGCCTTTGATAGATATATATGCAAATTACTCTCAAAACACAAAGCAAAAGCCACTAACTTTCTCTGGAATGGAAGAAGGAGAAAGATTATAGAAAGACGTCACAGAGTAAGTGACATTTGGAACTAGAAGCTAAAGAATGAGTAGAAGAAGTCTGCCAGCATTTCTGGCAGATAACACAGCTTGAGGCAAGACGGGGTAAATTTTTGGAGCCTCTAGTAGCTCCATATTGCTGGAATATTAAAGGCATATAGGAGGAGAGGCAGAGCAGAAGTCATTGTGTGTATGTGTACTCCATGGCACAGAGCCTGAGCACAGGCAGTCAGGGGTGGTTTTGAATCAGGAGAATTGTCCTAGATAGACCCGTATTCCACCAAGTCTCCAGGCTGGAGAGCCCCATAGAGGTTGGACTGGAGGAAGAGGAGTCCAGAGACCAGTCAGGGCCACTGGAGCAGGGCAGAGGAGACGCAAAGAGGCCCTGAACTGGGGGAGTAATCATGGGACCAATGAGGGAAAAGGAATTTAAAATCATGTAGGAATTAGAGGCCGAAAAACTAAAAGAGAAAGCATATGTAGGTAAGGGAGGGGAAAAGGAAGAGACTTAAGTTTGGGTGACTGAGTAAGCAACATGAACCATAATGGAAGAGGAGCTATGGAAGAAGGAAGACATTTTCTCTCTATCAGGAAAGTACTCTGTGATATGATACCATATTTTACCACATGCACACCTAAAAATATCCCAGGAAACAGGCAACAGACATCTAGGTATCCAAACACTGACAATAGATTTCTGCAGGTAAATACAATGAAGGCAAGAAAATAATACCCCCTACCAATGACATCATTTCGATCCAGTTGTGAGAAAGGTCTGAACATGCTAGGAGCGACTAGAATCACTTGGATTCTATTTTGTTCCTCAGAACTCGGACAACAGTAAATCCAAGATTTAACAAGAAATGGAATTTCTCAGGATCTCAGATTTTGTTGCTGAGTATGGACAAAGGACAGTATTTTAGAGAAATAAAGAACAAGTATTTATGTAGTGTCCATTACAGCTTTAAATGACACTAAAATGCTGAGAATAAAGTTAGATAAAAATGCCTTTTTTAAATTAATAATCTGATTAAAAAGAACCTACATTTACTAAACTGAAAAGACATTTTATTTTTCAATTACAATAAAACTAACATTTATCAAGGGTTACCGGCATTATTTTAAGGAAATGGCATGCATTCTCTCATCTAATCTTCCCCCAATACCCTATCAGAACAGGATTACTTTGCATATTTTACGGATCAGAAACCAAGGCTCAGGGAGATGAGCCTGTCCCCAGCCTCGCAGCTGAAGAACAGCAGCTCCGCGCCTACTCCAGACAAGCCGAAGCCGAAGCCTTTGCTCCTGACCACAAATTCTGTGTGATGTCCCTTCGCATCTTGTCCTTAAAATCAATAGAGCATGTATTTCACTCTGACCTTGGGAAATTCACTGGACTTTTCAGGGAAGTGGGAACTCAAGGAAGACAGTGTTATGCGGGCCAGTAATTATTCGGCCTCAAGTATAGTGCTGGTCTCTGCACTTGTTGCTTTGTATCTATTATCCTGTGTAATCCACAGAACACTCCAGTGAAGGAGCTTATAATTATCATGGCAGTTGTTCCCATTTTACAGAGGGGAAAACTGCAGATCAGAGGGGAATGAAGGAAGCACTGGGCCTACAAAGCTTACAGCTAACTGGTAGAGAACAGATGGAGATTTATGCGACTCCACAGCCAGCATCCTGCCCACTCCATCCACCACAATGTCCCCTTGAAGGTAGATGCAAGGTCTCTTTGGGGAACTCAGCTCAGTTCAAACTGAGTGGAACATTTGTATAAAGAAGGAGCAGAGAGTAACTTGGAGAAAGTTCTAAGTGGAATCTGGAGGCTTTTGAGCTTCAACTTAGGAAATTGGGACTTCTTCTAAGCAGTGGGAAACTACTGGAGATCTCCCAGAAGGAAAATGAACTTTGTAAGGGAGGCACTCACGAAGATTAATCTGACAGATGGGTGAGCGAGACTACAGTCAGAGAGACCAACTACAAAAATATATTCTTACACATGGGGAAGAGGTAGAAGGAAAGAGGAAACTTTTTAAGTGGGTCTATATTTTAAACTGACAAAAACTTAAATTAATTTTATTTTGGAATTTTGGTTTATCTAATATAACTGGAGACAGTAAGCCTGGCTGAGGGTCTGACCAGTTCTCAGTACCTCCACCATTTAACAATAGTAGATGGAAGTCTGCAGTTACCCTCCATTCTCTACAGGTTCATATAAGAATCCACAATCTTTCCACTCTAAGTACCATTTTTTGTAAGAAACTATTTTTATTTAGTTGACATTCACCATATTTGCGCGATAAAGGAACCAAAGGCATTATCTTGTGAAATATATAAGACAAACAATGGAAGAGTTTGCTAATTAAAAATTTTAGAAGGATTTATTTCTTAGCAATAGTTCATGCAGTTCTTTCTGAACTCACCAGTGGCTGGCTGTGTCATTCTGACAAGGTCAGTGGCCCTCATTTAACTGGCTGCAAGTGTTTTATAACATATTGTACTTCTAAGAAATGTTTACTGTGATCGCCCACAACTTATTCTTGACATCTGTAGGCTTTTTCAGTTTCTCTTTTTTGTGTTTATGGTGAAAATGAGTATCAGCATCATAGATACTTCCATATATGATGGGAACTATTTTCATAATAGTGACTTACTTTACAAATATATTACACTATGTGCAAGATATAGACTACTTATCATCTTTTCAAAAGCTTTATATTTCATCTAGCCTGATCTATGCAAATGGTAAATGTATCCCTGGAAAAAAACGATTACAATATTCTACAGCATGAAATTTTCCTTGTGTAATAAAACTTTCCTCTAGCTCTCTAGGTTTTCAGCAAAGAGAGAAGCACTTTTTTAGTCTGTAAATTGTGCATGCTTCCCTTTCTCTTCTTGATTTGGCACAAAGACCTTTAAGGATTATATATATATTTTATTCCTTTCCTAAAAATCATATTTGCTCACAGAGTTGGTGAAGATTGTGTGAGCAAAAAGAATACAGCACTCTGAGATGAGTTCCTGAAATGATAGCAGGTCCCCACTAAATGTTAGCTCCTTTCTTCTCCTTTTGTTCTATTTGTACATAAATTCATTTTGAAGCATTTTTGTAAATGTTCAAGATAAAACATTTCAAAGGGTCAGAACAATAAAATTGTGGATCAGTATAGCAGTTCACACTCAATGAACATGTATGGAACACTTTGTATAGCATTGTGCTGTATGTACGATGCCAAAAGAGAATATGCTAGCAGAGGCTTCCCATAGGAAGCGATCACTCAGTTGAAATATGAAGCCAGAATATGAGCTAACCAGGTGGAGAGAGCAGTTAAGGAGAACATTGCACACAAAGGCCCTGAGGTTGTAGGAAACAAGCCCTCTTCAAGGCACTGAAAGAAGGCCAACAGTTTTGGACATTTAGGAAGCAAAGCTGGAGTATGGATAATAGCCAGACTTGAGGGAGTTATAGGAAAAATTACAGATTTTGGTCTTTATCCCAAAGAAATGGCAAATCAATAAACGGTTTTAAATGAGGAGGAGCTAAGGTGACTCAATTTGCATGTCCAAAGTATCACTAAGACAATGGTGTGCTAGATACTTTGTCTTACATAATTTATTTAATCATCACATTTATGTGCAATGAGTATTATCTTCAAAAATGAGTAAATTATGATGAAGAGAGTTAAAAATAACTTTCTTAAGGTTGCTCCACAAGAAAGTAACAAAAAAAATTCAAACCCATCTTTTCGGTCTAACTACAATTCAACTATGCATGTCACTAAACCACAGATGCCAGCAAAATACAATTTTGACAGATATTTGATAAAATAAAATTCTCAAGGCCAGGGTGGTAGAAGGCATGAGAGTAATACAGGTTAGGAAACAAAGGTAAGAATTCCATGTCTTCTAAAACAGAAGACCACCAAAATACTCTCAAATATTTCTGTCACATGGGACAACAGAGAAACGAAATTCTGAGGAAATCATCATTCTGTCCACCTTTGCCTCTGAAGCTCTTTTTTGGATCAACCTGGAGTCTACTTTCACAAAAACTGTAACCAGTCTCAACAGGATATTTCGGATAGGCAAGTAAAGTAAGTGATCCCCACCCCCAATGAGTCCAAAAACCAAAGCCATCCTAATGAGCTATATTCAGCAAAATGAGTAAGTCTTTTCATCTGCCTCAGATTACCCTATAGTTGTGTTTTCTCTAGCATTTTGCTTATTTTGCTGGGCACAGAAGATATTCATTAAGAGGCAGAACTGGCAGTCCCAAATACCTTTCTGTCTTGGTGAGGCCTGGAATGCACACTGATAATTGGTGTGATAAAGTGAAACCCTCTGGGAGTCTTTGTGTGGATAATATCACCCTCTGTCAATCGAAGGAAAAAATGAAGAGCTAATGCAATGCAACCCTGTTTGCACTCATAAGACAATTCAAATGACTTCCCTCAACCCTAAATTTGTTGGTGATCTGTAGCTGGAAATAAATAATGCCTATATTTTCTTATAATTTCCCCAATTGGGGGTAAAATAGTTTTTTCTGTTAAAATAGGAAGTGAGAAATTATAAAATGATTATACTTTGGCATGATAATTCTTGAATATAAAATATAGTGATTTTCAAACACAGCAGTCTTACTTGTCTCTGTTTTATGCATTAGAGTTCTTTGCAGTACTTCACTTGATAAAAGCGGCCCATGATTAGAACAATGTCAGAAACCGCTCATCTACTGGTGATTGTGTTCCCCTCCAAAGTAGGAGTCCAAAGGGTTTCAAAAGAACACCTAAGGAGGCATAAACATGAATGATCTAATCTATTTACTTCTGAAGACTTTATTTAGAATTAGAAATGTTCCCAATTTTAATCATTTCATCTATTAACAGGACAAAATGAAAAAATTTCCCTTGTGAAAATATGGTACATGAAATAAATAATGGCTATAATCTAAAGTTCTAAATAAAGTAGACCTGAACAGAAATAGAATATATAAAGTTTTGAACATTAAAGGAAATTTTAAATTATAACTTTATAAACTGATAGTTATCTCGAAAGTTCCAAAGTACATCCATTCCTAAAATCTAAATCACTCCACAGATCCTATTTTCATAAAAAATAAAATTTTATTTCACAACTAACCTTCAGTACTTGAAAAGATAAGAAATTCTGTTCCCCCAAGTAAAACCTGAATCACTATTAATCTAAATTTCGGGTGAATGTTATTTTTTCCAAATGCCCCCTAACCTAGGGAAACAGCATGGCATAGCAAAGGTAATTTACTTGAGAAATTCATAAAATACATTTCAACTCAATCAAAGAAGAAAAAAATCAAAACATCTCCACAAGTACAACTGTATTAAACAGATCTGCATGCCGACCAGGATAAAAAAAACTAAAGAAGAGACCCAGAGAACTCGCAGTTGATATCCAGTGCTGCTGTGACCTTTGGTGCCAGTCCAGTTGAAGGCAGTTAAGGTAGGAAGACTCTTTCAGAGTATAAATGCAAAGGATACTACCCAGGAGGTAGACAACAGTTTAGGAAGAGTTGACATTCCTAACAGCATCGTTGAGCCCTGATACCAGCATAGATGTTGACTCATTCATTCCCTTGCCATGCCATGGCTGGTTATGTGACTTGCTTTGGCCAACAGAATGTGAATGGACATAAAATATGCTATGTGTGAGCAGAAGCTTTCCTTGAACTTGAGTGGGTCAGTTTGGCTTCCTGCTCCAGTCCTCTACCAGCAGCACAACACAACTCAGATAAGGGCTACTCCTTCAGCTGGGATGCTGGAGTGAGAAGACTGGGTGAACAGAGCCAAGCATGGTTGTTGCTGCCCCACACATCTGTAAGTGAAAAATAAATGTTTGTGCTTGTAAGTCACTGAGATGTTTGGGATCGTTAGTTACCACCGCAAATGCTGACTGGAAGAGGGGGTAAAGTAACTGTCTTACTCAGTTAAGCCTCTAACTGTTGGTTACTTGCAGCTGAACACATTCCTAAATAATGTATCCATAATAGGTACATGAATAAAAGATTGTCACTTTACCTGTGTATGCACTCTCTGGGCACCAATTTACAGTATGCCTTAACTGGCAGAACTTAGCACCAATCAATTCCAAAGGTGAAGGGCTCCAGGAAAGGGACCACAGAGAGGACAACTTGCAAATGTGTGAGGCCTTGCCCAGAGAAGTCCACAGTATGGATACCCAGGTAGCTACAGGGCTAGAAGAGGCTACCAAGTACTTGAGATGTGTTCTTTAAAACAAGCTATACCAATGGTTAGCATCCTTCTGCTCATCAGGAAACCAAATATAAAAGCACCAGGAGTAAATTTTTCTTTCCAAACTTTAAAGCATAATGGGAAAAGATGGAAGAAATCAGTATTTAGAAGGGATGGATATGTATTCATGTCTTTTGTTCATGCCAAAGAATAATTAGAAGAAAACCAAGATAGCAATATAAAGTGAGTCACTCTAATGCATACTCAACTATCATTTATTTGAAAACTTTTTTTTCTTAAAAAGAGGCTTTAATTATTTTCTCCATGAAAGTATTCACTACGTTTCCAGTAATTTTATACAGAGGTGTTTAGTTTAATAAACTGATGCTCTGATTCACGTTTCCTCAGTATGTCAGCCAGTTAATCAGTTTCCTTCATATGAGTGTCACCATTCTAGTTATACTTGAATAGATTAGCTCCCTCTCCAGGATTCTCCAGACAACAAATTGTACCTCCATGTATCCAGTTGTTCCTGTCAGAAGCCTTGGAATAATCCTTGATACCACACTTTGTCTCACTAGCCGTCTCCCACTAGCAATTCAGCAATGAATCCAATAGGTTCTACAAAGCATATCTTAGTTTTACCCACTTGTTTCCATTTCTACTACTAAAATCCTAGCCCAAGATATCCTAATCTGTTGCCCAACCTACTGTAAACATCTCCTAATTTATGAATCCCTTATTTATCCCTTCCACTCTGGGCTGCTTCTAATACATCGTAAAGATAGTAGCCCAGGCGATCACTTGAAAATATCAGTTCACACCACTCTTCTGTTTAAAAATGCTTAATGACTTCACATAGGATGCAGAATAAAAATCTTAAAATTCTTAACCTGGTCAATAAATCCTGAGATGATCCAGCTCATGCCTGCCTTATATCATGCCAATCTCCCCCTGCTCCCTAATATCCAGCCACACTGGCCTCTTTTCAACCACACTGCCCTCCAGTGCACCATCTTTTGCCTTAGAGTCCTGCATATGCCATTTGCCAGCCTGGAATTCTCCTTCTCTCTCTCTTTGCCTGGCTAACTCTTATCATCTCAGAGGTCTTATCTAAATGTCAGTTCATCAGAGATGCTGCTCTTCCTGCTCAGATCCTTATTATATTCACCCTCAGCACCTTGATCTTTTCCTTCTTAACTCTTACCATAACTTGAAACTATATATCCCCAGAGTGATTATTTGTTTAACGTCTGTCTACCTACCCCATTAGACTGTAAGTGCCGTGAAAACAGAGGTCACTCTTGTAATCAGCCTTGCTGGCACAGGGCCTGGCACAGAGTAACAGCCCAATAAATATTTAGAATGATTGAAAGAATGAGTAACTGCATGAAATTGAGTAAAATTTATTAAACTGAGAACAGGTTGCAGATTCCAGTAGATACGGTAGATTTTTTTTATTATAAATATTGTCCCAACAATCTACAAAGTGAGAAAATATGTATCACCTTGGTTTCTTTGATTTGTCTGCAAATCAGAGGAGCTGTTACTGCATTGTACAAGAAGAGTAGCAGAGTTCTTAGACTACTGGTGTATCAAAATATGCGTGTACAAAAAACTACAAATTGAGAAGTCAAAGTGCTTGAAACCTATAAAATTTCCTCAAGTAGATCAATTTTTGTATCTTTTAAATATAGCTTTGTTACTTACTATAATTTTAACCAGTCATAAAATAGAATACCTTTTTATATGAAAATCTAAATTAAAGACTTGTTCATATAACATCCCTGTAATCGTGACAGCATAAACTGGACATCACAACTCCACTTTCACTAGAATTTCACTCAATAAATTTGGGAGGAAAGAAAGGCCAGGGTATCTTTAGTAACAAACAACCCTCCAAATCTTAAAACGACACCACTTTCTTTCTTGCTGATGCTACATGTTGAGTGCATGTGTGCAGGGATGACTTGACTTCGTGTGGTTGTTCAGGGACCAGGCTGAACATGATGGAGGCTCCATCATGACTTATATCATGCTTCTATAATCGCTACATCGGGGAAGAGCAAATGGGTCATAAATACCTCTACTCAGAAGAGACACTCTTCTCTTTTTGCTCCTATTGCTTGGGCTAAAGTAAGCCACATGCCATGCTTGGTTCCAAAGAGGGACTGGGAAGTACAATCCTATGATGTTCTCAGAAAGGAACGAGAAGAGAAATTGAGGGGAACCACACTAATGGCTACAAGGGTCACTTAAGAGACATTCAGTGAAAACATTTATTCATAAACACACATTTTTTTCTGCCCCATGCTGTGAGCTAGCTTGTTAGAGATAAAAAAAATCAAGCGAGCCACTATGGATGTGCTGGTTTTAGGGACAGCTGATTAAACAGTTACTTAAGGATGCTAAGAATGCAGCATATTCACATATTGAAGTATCCCGAAAAGATCAATTTAAAGTGATCTTTGGGTGATCACACAAGTCACACAATTTAAAGGTCTGATCCTTCAAGACAAGGGATTATTTAAAAAAAGGGTAATCCAGGAACTCTAAAGTTTCATTAAACTATATTCATATTCTATATAGTTTTCATTCAACCAAGCACTCTAAAAAGAACTTATCAACTGAACAGTGATCTATACTCAGCTAAAGGGCAAATTTCTCACTGGACTCAGATCCAGAGGAGAGTGCAAAACCCTTCAAGCAGCATGGCAGAGTATATCACCTTCTACAATGTGAGCCCATCAGACTATAAGTCTTGACTCCCAGTAAAATGTTCTATCTTCTGTGCCAAAAATACACTATTTCATCCATTGTTACACAATAATATTAAAAACATTAAGTGACATTTAAGACAAGAAAATATTCATCCATATTCCCAGAATCCAAATTCAACCTTCTTCTTTTCTACATTTCTATTTTTCACACATAATCATACAAAGAAATTCTACCAGGAAAAACGAGAAGAAGATTAAGAACACATTCCATTCTAAAAATCATAGATAACTTTACACATGCAAAGAAGACATCTACCCTTGAGGTCTAGGGCTGTCCTGGTCACACGTAGAGCCAAAAGGAGCGACAGGTGCATCCCCAAGACTGACTGCAGAGACTGACATGTTGTCCTGTTAGGATTCACCATCACACCAGGTCCTCAGGGCTGACTTTATGCTAATTAATAAATAGTAGAGAACATATATACCTTGTCAACTGCTACAGAAGACAAGCGTCCTTGGTCTGGCTCAGGGATTGTATTTAGAGTGGGATTCATAAAGAGAGGATACCTGAGACTAAGAGCTTGACTCATATACAATTACATTTAGGAAAAACAGATGGTAAACACAGTTTATACAAACCTTGCTCTAACTTTTTTATTCACCAGCACATTTTAGACTTTAAGATAAACATATCCTCAACTACCCAAGGTTTTCCTAGTTTTTCCAATATATTTTCATAAATGAGCATGCACGCCACCTCAATATAGAATGCAATCCTGTTAATCCGTATATTTATTAACTATTCCTAAAGGCTATTTTCTGATTTTTATACAGAAAAACATGCATTGCAGTTCTAGTAGTTTCTTCCTGTATCACAGCACAAAAATACACCACTTTGCACCTCTCCTCCCTTGTTCATATCTCACTTTGGTGTCAACTCTGTTTGTGCTTCCGCAGCTTGCTCTTTGTCTGCAGGAAACAAACCTTAGATATGTCAAGGTAGAAAAAGCAAGCGAGCAAGGAAGCACTCTTGAACACCCTTGCTCCTTATGTTACACGTCTAATTCACAGCTCTTTAAGAAAATTAGATATGTTGAAAGATACAAGAGGTATTATTATGGAGGTCATTCAAGCCCTGGACTGGTAAAGGTTGACATCTGGTCTTATCTTTAATGCCTAGTCTTAGGACATTCAGATTTTGTCATGAAAATGGTGTGTGGGATTATATTCACAGATACAGAAATATGTTCCGTTCTCTCACACCCACGAGTCCCAGAACAGTACACTGAAGGCTGGCATGAATAAGAACTGTTCTACAAATGAAAAGCATAGCTAATGTGCTGATATGTAATGCACTAATTTAGTCATCATGGTTTCCCTCAATTTTAAACATTGTTGCTGTACTAAGAAGTTTTAATTTGCCTTTTAAAACAGGTTATTAGCTATGACTCTGTAGGAATGTCTTGTTAGATTAATGCTTTTATTTCTAAATGTTTCTATATGTCATTGTTTATAAACCAAATATATATTTTTAAGAGAGCAACATCATAATTTAAAAGTGCTTTATAATTGTTGCTGATATGTTTTGGCAGTAGGTTAGAAAACATCTTGCCCTAAGTTTCCCAGAAATCGAAGCTTCCAGATAGTGTGGAATCAGAATTTCAGCATTAGAAAAAACATTAAATGAGAAACATTTACATCAAATTTTTCTTGTGAAAGAAGAGATACCTAAGTCATAACAGATATACAAACAGACATTTAGTAATAAGAGGAAACATTATTTCAAAGGACCCTTCAAAACATAACTTCCTAATGCCAAAAAAATTCATAGAAATGACTTATGTTTCACAAATTCCAACTGTATCATATTTTATTTTCCTGATTGGTATGTTTTCCTAATCAATATTTAAGGCAATATTTTATAGAAAGGACTAACCTCCTTTAAATCATTCCTGTTCTTTGGTAAGAAAACTCATAGATTGATCTTTAACGAAACTAGCAAATTTAGAAGAGAATTCATTTATTTGAAAAGAATTGAACATTTCTCCACATCTAATATTCATTTAGTTGATATTATACTACAAATATCAATAATTTAAAAGAACATTTAAATTTTCATTAAAAATGAGATAGTGCCCAAATTTAGAAGGTTTTAATACTAGTAAAACTAACTTCATATTTCTTAAATAAAGGTATTTAAAAATAAAAGACATAATAGATGTTAAATTTATAGCATTAAACTGCCTAGAGAGTCAAATCAAGGTGGAAAGACAAGACAATTGTCCAAAAACCTCAGGCAGAATAAAAGCTCAGGCCAAAAACGAAAGGAGAAAAAAATGTACTTTGGCTGGGGTCATCATTTTGGCTGGCTTCCTTAACCGGAATTACTGGCTTAAGGTTCTTTTCCCTATTTCCCTTTGCTTAGGTGTAAAGGACTCCCATTGTTCCATAGTTGTGTTTTCACTTGCAGAAATCAGGAGTCAAGAGACCTGGTTCTCTTTCCATTTTTTCTCACCAACTGCTGTGTGACCTTGAACAAGAAAGTAAACTTAGCCGGGCTCAGTTTCCTCTTGTAAAATAAGACCCTATAAAGTCCTTTCCAGCTCTGAAGTGTTATGAACTCATGAAACAGTAAGACGACAGCTATGTGTGTGTGCATCGTGAAGTGGAGCAATTACAGCTGTATGTGTATGTGTGTGGTATGCCCAATGTTCAACAATATGCTATTACCCTAAGGACGTTGCTAATATTTAACAATCACTTGAAGTTTAAATAGATATTTCATTTAATTACAATCGCTCTTATAATTGTCTTAAGAAATTAATCACACTTGAAGTAGGGAAGAAAATTTTTTCATGTCTCGAATTACATCGACTCAGAAAAACACTGGAGTAAATATCCAACGTGATATCAGTGCTCAAAATGTGTGGTCTGAGGTGTATCTCCAAGCTACATGGCTCCATATGATGCCTACTCATGGTAAGATCCACAGCAAGGAATGAGTTCGATGCAGAACACTTAAGCCTTACTACTCAAGAAATCTAATTCCTTGCACTTTAAAATTAGTTTAGTCACACCACTTGTGTCACCTTAATTCTTTAAATTCAGCTTACACATTTTAGCTTTGTGTCCGTTACTCACCTTTTTAGTACAACAAATGTCTCCACAACACTTAGATAGTATCTCAGTAAGATTCATTTCTTGCCATTCCGTCCATTACCAAGTAATTTGACAATGCAGCCAGCCATCTATAAAATATTTTGCCACTACATAAAAGTATCTGTATCCCTTTCAATATGATAATAGCAGAAAAATCCATAATTCTTATTCTTGGTGAATTAAGTCAAACTGCTCTTTTTCAACTGTTTTCCCCATCTTCTTTTGTGCTAGCTGTGTATTTCATGGTACCACTTTCTTTTTCTCCTTATGAAAATCTCACAATGATAGTGATAGTACTTACACTATCAGTATTTTTCTTTTTGGGTCAGTGACCTCTTTTCTATAATTGCAACCCATAGCTTCTCACTTTTTCTCATTACCTCTTGAATAGCACTAAATTGAATTCTCTCCAACTGAACACACATACCAACACACATATATTTACACATGTATTCTACAATACCCTTGTTCTTAACAAATTTGTTATGTTACTACCTTGCGTGTGGTGCCACAATCTCCTGATGGTAAATATGCTCTTAACCTTACTGAACTTTGAGTAGAACAAAAACATCGTGACACAACTGAAGAACCTGCATCTTTAAGAAGGCAGTAAATGTGTTCTTTAAAAAATATAAGCGCCGACTCCATTGTTAACATACTTGAACAGATCATGTCAATGCTAATATAAATTTCAGTACTTCATCTCTGGTAAATACAATTGCTTTCATGTGTATTAAAGTAAAATAATATTTTGCATAGAGATTTTAAATAATTTATCGAGCAGTGAACAATGTAATGAAAATGAGTGTATGTAGGAAACCCTTGGGGTTATTAAATTTATTTAATAATTTTTCCATGTGTCATTGAATAACATATGATACATTTTCTATTATAGTTAATAATTTAAATAGTATATATGATCCCTCTCCAGGGACTTATAGATCAAATATATCATCATATTTTTGAAGTACACATGACAACTATGGACTCAAAGCTTGCCTTATTGAAAACTTCCTTAATGTACTTTTATATGATAGATTCTAGTAGCTTATTAAATGTTTCTGTCATGAGTTAATTATGCCAGGAAGATAAGGAGCAGTATCTCTGTACCAATATTAAATGACAGTCACAAAAGTAACACAGTGCATTATCGCCAAATATGTAGATCACATTGAAAAGCTGGTTTAAAATATGAGTTTTCTTTATTCATTAGGAAATAATGCGAGGATGTACAGATTTCAGTCATTGAACAAGCATCAATTTATGCCTACAAGGAGAGAGCATGCGTGGAGCAAAAGGTAGAGGAGCCAAGTCTTGGTTTAAATCTTCCTCACTTTCTAGCTATGTGACATGGACTTGTCATTTCTGTCTTTGAACCTCAATTTTCCAATCTTTCAAATGGGGAGAATAACGCTTCTCACAGGATTATTTTGAAGTAAAGCACTTGAGTCACGGCACGTGTTTGCTCCTTGGTAGCTGTTGTTAGAACTATGATTACAGTTCATGCACTACATGCTAAGGGAAGCAAGATGACCAGGGATGGTCCCTGATCACAAAAGCTCGTGGATTTCTGAGCATACTCACTTAATTCCAAGATAGGAAATAGAAGTATGTAATTACGTATTTAAATGGCATACCTTAAAAATATACTATGCAATTACTACACACAACAACGCACACACACGCACACACATCGCTACAGAAAAACTGATTTGTACCAAAAAGTTTATGTGGCACTCTAAAATATCCAAGCCAATTTTCATAAACCACTTTGTCTTATATTTGCTAGGTACTAGAGTTATAAATTAGCAATTAATACAACCTCAATTTTACAGCATTAAAAGAGGCTGGTTTATATTGCCTAAGATCATATGTTAATTCTTGAAGTATCTAAGGTTTTCTTATTGATCTTTCACTACCTCAGGATAATTCACTAGAATATTTTCTATAAAAACATGAATATTTCCAAGGACTAGAACCTGGATTTACAAAACATCGCTAAAAATTTCATAAAGGAAAAATATTATTGATTTGGGCCACCATCTTCCAAACATTGTTGATTGACAGTGCCACTTTTAATTCTGAGTTTGATTGACAATTCATGATTCGATATTTGAATACATATGTAAAACCTGCCACCTAGGTGGCTCCTTTCTACTTTTGTGCCTCCTCAGAATAGAATTTAGTTGCTGCGTTATGGTCGAATAGCCATTTTAATATTAAAACTCCATTTTTTAATCCTGAGGCATTAAAAACTCTCCATTGAATACTGATGTGGCCTCTAGACTAAAGAGATTCAAAGTAAACTTCAGGATTCTCAGAAGATCCTAGAATCATCTCCAAGGTGTCCTTGGAGATGCGAATTACTCAATGGTCAGTTGGCTTGGTACAAACTAAAGGTCTGTTCTGTGTTACAGATTTAAATTAACAGTTCCCTCAAAGTCATCTTGCAAATTCACATGGCTGACTAGACTCATCCAAAGGGGAATGTGGATGATACTCAACAAGCAGTCATTGTTACTGGAGAGAACAAAATACTCCAAACAATATCTTTTATTGGTGGTGCAGTTGTTCTAAGTGTTTTACTCAACGACTAGCATATATTTTCTAAATGAAGAATTTTCCAAAAATTATGAAATAAGGTAATTGAAGGGAGAAAATGTAATAAGAATCTATAAATAACTCAGATGGTAATTTATTAATAGTTGGTTACTCTTGGAGTACTCTGTTAATTTGGGTATGGAATGAAGTTTTAATATCAGGGAATGTGCGATCCATCCTTATATTGAGGCCACAGTCATCAGAAGATAAAATTGTAGTATAAATAGGTAAAATTTTGATGCATCAGTTAAAACATAATTTATCTTCAAATTTTCTACTGTTGGAAAAAGTGGACATTTTAAGCCATGATTAAAGAGACCAGGTTTTTATATCCAATATTACCATGCTCTATGAACTGTAAATAAGAGACATCTAAGAAATACCCCTAGGAATTAACAGATATGAATAATATAGTTATTTAATGACTTTCATGAGCGACAAAAATTCGTAATGATATTAACTTACATCTTCACAATCTTTTAAAATCCAAAGCAAACAAATACACAGACACACAAAAACACTTCAATCTATGTTCTGTATTTTATAGAGGAAGTAGAAAAATTAAAAGCTTACAAAAGAAAGTGGAATGAGATTTTAATTAAAATTTTAATGCCAGCCTAAAGCAGTGCTAAAATTCTGAATAAAACATGGCTACTGTAACTGGAACAGGTTTATTTCTTTAAGTTGTTTCTAATTCTGAAGCTGCATATGTGCAGGCACACGTGATGGAGAATGTTAGGGTTGCCATGGTAAGTACACATCTTTTCTTGGACCGTCAAGTATTTTAAAAAAAATGTATAGAAAACTCTCACTTCACAGTATGTCATGGAAATTGGCTCTGCTTCCCCATACCACGACATATTAGTATGATGCAATGCAGCATAGGACAGAAATAGCTCACATTTTAAAAACTTCAGCCCATTAAGATGGCTTATAAAACATGAAGTGAAAAACGAAATAATATCCAAATCAGGTAACTCTAACTAAATGGTGCGTCAGGAACAAGTTGTATCTTCATTAAATTAATAAATAATCCCACCTGAGGTCATTCCACAGGCCTGAGACAGCTCCCCAGAAGTCCAAACGCAAAGTCGCTCAACACCACTCTCAATATACTTTAGTCCTATGACTTATTTTTAAGGGACAACAAAACCATTCCTGCACCTCTATCCTTTCCTTCTTTCCCAGGTGCAATCAGTGGTTTCCCAGAGGCAGGGATTTGACTCTGCTCTACTGTCTTTTGCAAAAAGATCTCGTGGTGGTTCTCTTGGAATCTGTGAAGTCAGCTCCACGACACCTGGATGGAGGCGTGACACTTGGACTGGGGAGGTGGCAGAATCTGTCGCGAATCGCAGCAGGTTCCGAGGCGCTGGAGAACCCACGTGTACAGGGGCTGGAGAACTTTTCCGCCACATCTCCCGCAACTTTAAATAGGGAACTTTAAATATTTAAATTTAAATGCCTCATTTTTAAATAGGGGGGTAGCCGGGGCGGAGGTGGGGTGGGAGATGGGAGGTGGGCGGTAGAGAGGAGAGGTGGGCGGCAGAGAAGGTTCAAGCTCTTCCCCGGTGCTTCCCTGTGCTTCACCTGTGTTTCCCTACCTTCTATTCTCGCCTGGTCAACTTGATTATCTTTCCTCTTAGAGAAGGACTCCAGCAACCGGGATGCTGAGCATCTCCTAGGCTCAGCCTGGAACAAAGAAAATCGAGTTCCGAATACTGTATCTCTCCCATTGGAGAGATCACGTGTCCTGCTTTCGCTGGAATGCACTCTTCTCGCCCACGCTATAAAATCTCTATTGTGCTTAGAAATTTTGCCCAGGTTTAAATATGCTCACATACAAATTGCTTTTCATCTATCAGCCACATTTCAACGTATTCAGGTACACATATTTACGTGCTGACCCAGTTACCACTGCAGGTGAATTCCATGTGTGGAAAGGTATTGGGAAAGTAATTGAAAACGGCAGGTGGAGGACCTTTATGTCTCAGAGCCCCCACCCCCTTTCTGATTCCTTTTGAAGGAGAACTTCGAAAGGAAGGTGGGAGTCGTGGGAGTCGCAGATGGTTCCTTTCTGAAGCCGATTCCCAGGAGTTGTGAAAGTGACCCCTTCCCTTCTCCGCCTGGCGCTGCGCCCTCTCGCCCAGCCCGCTGGCTTTGTGAGTTGGTGGGGAGGAGACAGCGAGGCAGAGGGCGGAGGCGGGTCCTTTATTCAGCCCTGATGGCCAAGAAGTAGTATAATGAAGCAATTTTGCAGCCATCTCCGTTATTATGAAGTCACACTATTTTAAAGGCATTCTGTACAACCCCCATCCCCTCACCCCCGTTCTTGACTGCAAACGGTAAGACTAGAGACCTTCCGCAGGCAATCTAATTGTCCACGAGCTGGGATGCCATGATCACCGTAATGGGAATGTGCTTCCCTCCTTCTTTCCACAGTAAGATTTCAAACTAGTCCTGCATCCTTAATGACTCTGAGGAGGACTCAAGATGCTGGAGGGTTCCTAACACTGGGACTGGGAACAGAGCAGGTTCTCCAGCTACGCCGTGCAACACAAAGGAGATGTGTGGGCAGGAGTTGTTTAGTTTAGCGCGAGGGAGGCGTCTTTCTCCCCGACTCCATCGCTCCCCCACTTCTTTCTGTCCTCCAGTCTGTCATATTCCTTCTTCCCCTCCACTCCCCAAACCCCACCCTTTCCCTTCAATCCTCAATGGCATAAAGATCTTCTAATTGTATTTTTCAAACAAATAGACATCAAACAGTAACAGTACACCTTCCAAGATAAAGGGACAAACGCGACCTGCCACAAGTGTGCGTGTGTGTATGTCTATGTCTGTGTGTGTGTGACACGATCAAACGAGCGCTTCATCCTTGAAACCTCCAAGAAAAAGCTGACTGGAGATCCCCAAAATAAAGAGGAGATAAGACCAACCTCAGCTCCACCAGTGGTCCCAGCACCAGCGCCCAGCTCTCGCTCTTTACGTTTCCTTTTCGCAGTATGTAACCCTTTAGGGTCTCCCGGCAGCCTAGGCCCCTCGGTGCTCCCATGCACCCATAGAGCTAGCACCCCATTTCCAAATGCCCCGCAACCTACCACATCCCCGCCGCCTCCGCGGGCCACCACGCGAGCAGCTCCCAGCGAGCGCGGAAGGCTGCGTCCTCCCACCCCCGCCCCCAGCCAGCCGCTTGGGTCCCACACCTCCGGCGCTCACTGTCAACGCCGCCACAAGCGGCGAGGCCCCCGCAGCCCCCTTGGCCACAGAGCAAGAGTGTCCTACTCACATAGCCAGCGGGAGAAACTGCCCATGAGGTTCCGGAGAGAGTGAATCGTGCAGCTGCCAAGGGTTATTCCTTAAAGTGTTCGGGGGTCCGCAGTGGAGTGGGGCACGAGGGTCCTCCGAGGAGCAAGAGAGGAGGGGTGGAGTAGAAGGAGAAAGAGGAGGAGAAAGAGGGGATTCCGGGCCGGTGCCTCGTTAGACCATGATGCCGGTGCCCTTCAGGTGGACCGCTGGAGAGGTTCCGGCGGGAAGCGGCCGAGGGGAAGTCCGGAGCGCCGGCGGGGGAGGCAGGAGCGCTTCCACTCCCCGGCCTCCGCCTGCCCTGCGCGCCGCGCTAGCGACCGCAGCAGCAGCGGCGGCGGCGGTGGCGGTGGTGGAGGCGCAGCTCTCTCCCCACCCCCAGAAGGCTCCACAGACAATAAATCCTGGGCGGAGAAGAGATGAGAGGAAAAGGCGAATGGTGCACCCAACTCTGTAACAGCCCCTGCCCGCTGCCGCGCCTCTGCTGGGCGAGGACCCCCGAGGACCTGGGCGCAGCGGGCGGCTCGGAGGGGCCGTGCGCTCCCGCGGCTGCAGGCGACGGCGGTGGCCGAGTGGGCGGCTGCAGGTCCCGCCGGCGAGAACCCGCTGCCCAGGGGCTGCCTGTCCGTGGCTTCAAGCTCGGGGTTCGCCCTGAGTGGGGTCCTCCTCGGTGCAGTGGTTCGGCGCACAGGTGCCAGGATTGGCAGGCGAGGAGGCGCCGCGCGTGGCTCTTGGCTGTGTCTCCCTGCTCTCCCCGCCCCCTCTCTTTTTCCCACCCCCTTTTCCGACGACACCAGCTGCAGCTGCTTCAAAGTGTGAAAAATGTCAAGGAGATGTTCCAGCGATAGGAGGGGATGCACACGTTCACAGCGCTCGGCCCCCTTTTGAGATCCTCGCCTGCCCCTCTGACCTCTACTCGGGTTCCCCAAATTGCGAGAAGAAAAATCCCAGTCCGGCGGCGAATTGCAATGCCCGCCCTCTCCCGGCTCCGTCTCAGGCTGCCTTTCGAGAGCGGGACCACAGGCCGAGCTCGCGGGGTCCCTTCCGCCTCTCTCGGTGGCGAGGCAGGTGCTGGATGCACGGCGCCCGGCAGCGCGCGGCCCCGGCTCCTCGGGCGGGCGGCGATCTGCGGCGCGGGCGGCTGGGCGGCGGAGCGGCTGCCGGCCTCCGAGCCTCCCCGCGCGCCCCTGCACCCGCACCGGCTCGGTGACGCTGCGCGCGTGGCTCCGCAGGCGGCTGCTCCTGCTATCTCAGCAAAGAGGCGGCCGGGAGCGCCTCCTCGGGGTTTCCTCCCCCGCCCGCCTCTCCTGCTGCAGGTTGTTGGCTGCCAAGGAGAAAGTCTCTGCTGGCGGGTCGGTCGCCTCGCATCAGTCAAGGCAGCGACCTTTGTGCCCGCGCTCACGTTTCCCTTCGCCTTCTGGGGCCAGGGTTGCTGCCCGGGGAGTGCGCAAAGAGAGAAGGGTTTTCCCAACTACCCTTCACGTTTTCACCGCCGTTCTGACTGCCATGAACACAGACTCTCACACTCAAACACACTCATATATTCCTTCACATAATGGCACACACACTTAATTCTCACACACTTCTCTTTAAACTCTCATAAGCAGCAGTATGTTGAGAAACATATTGATGATGCCAGTACTGTACGTACAAGGGCTTTGATCCTCTGAAGCCATCTGGTGAATTCTTTCTTTGAAAATGGATTTATTATCTTGGAATCATTCTTTTATGGAATGTAGGCTATAGGTTTTTTGTTTCCTCCTTACGAGAGAGAAGGAAGCTTTGCTTTAGTCCTTCACGAATACGGTCAGACTGCATGGCATTCAACTGCCACTCTGGGGTGAGTGTGAGCTCAGTTTTCTAAAAAGAAAATGCACTTGCTTATATTCTTAGATTTGCAATGCTAACATATTCGAGGTCAAAACCCGTCTTTTCTGGGTGCTAGGGATTGTCTAGGAGGCGGCTTTGGAGACTGACACCTCATCTGCAGAGTACAAAGAATGAGGATCCTTTCCCAGTTTATCTGGGCCATGAAGGTGGGCTGACTTTTAAGGACAACATCCCAGAATTTCATATCATTTGCATGTAGAAAGAAAAAGAGTGAGAGCTATATTTTGAAAAGCCAGATCATTTTTAAAATGTGTTACAAAACAGCACTGAGAAAGGGTTCTGGAATGGCAAGGAGATGAACAGAAATTGTGCAAAGGACAAATGTTGGAATTGACCTCTGTGGAGCTCTACTTTTTCACCCATAGTTTTGTCCTTGTTAACATTTTTGCCATATCTCAGCATCTCAGCTGGATGGAGTGATTCAAAAAATTTTAGGTACCTGTTGAAAATCTGAAAAAATAAGCTAACACAAAAGTTACACAATTGCAGCAATCCTTTATAGACTTCCAGTTCTTTGGGATATGGTTTACACCGAACTTTCACACATATGCTTCCATTTAATCCCTTCCTGAAACTATTTGGTGGATAATGCTATCTAAACTTATGGGAAGGGCGCAAAGGTTCATCTCAGAAAGGTGCCTAGTAGCTCTGCACTTAAAATCAGAACTTCTTAATTTAACTCCAAGATTCATTCCCTTGTACCAAAATATTTGGCAAAAATTCTGCTATTTAAAATCACAACCAATTAAGAGTAACTGCAGATCCTTGCAGAGTCAACATACCTGCCAATGAAGTTCCCTCCCTGGTGTTAAGTGCAACTGTTTTCATAAGTGAAAAGAAACTTGTTCCTTTCCAATGGGAAGAAAGACAGTTTTTGGAACTCTGGATTAGAAATTGATGCTGGCGCTATACTGTACTTCAAACTGTAGGGGAGGAGGACATGTCCTCTCCCCAAATGGGGGTTCGTCTGGCTGGAGAACGAATTAAATTCACATGAGACAGAATAGCAAGAGAAAATTAAACAAAGCTTTATGAGGAACCATGGCCCGGGGCCTTTCTTCCCGAAGGAAGAAAGGGCACTGAAGAAGTGGGGTGCAGACAGTGGTTATATACCCCCAAACGGGGTGTTTCACATGTGATTGAAATGTCCCTCCCACAATTAGTCACAAGATTGCCCCGTCAGCACAGCGCTTGATGGACACAGCAGGTAGTGGTCTGCTATCTCGGTGGGCGTAGCCGGAGGCAAGTCGATTGTCTGGAGCTGGGTGGTCACAGGTGAGCTCAGCAATCAGTTCCTAGCCTAAAGAAAGATGCTTAATCTTTAAGGAATGCCAACGTTGGGAGGGGGAGGGAAGTCAGTTACAGGAGGTTACCAGACTAGCACAATAAAATGCAGATTTTATGTCCTTGCCTTTGGTATTGATTAAGAGTTTGTAGAGAGAAGGTCATCTCCTTTCTTCTTCCTGGTACAGAGAGGGAGGCAACTTTTACAGATAGAGATTTACCTTACAAATGTAAACGTGTCCTAACAAAGGGCAAGTTCCATTCCTCAGAGCCTCCTTGCCTGTCCCAGTTTATCAAAAGCAATCAGCCTCAAATAATCCTGATGCCAAAGAGACATATCTTGGGGTGGCCAATTCCAGGTCCCCACAAAACCATATATCGTCCTTTCCCCTTTAACTTATCCTAGAACCTTGATTTCAGGCCATAAATATCCAAATGGATAAAAGATTTTAAATACGTGCAGATGTGACATAGTACCTATGGGTTTTAACAAACATGATTTAAGCATTAAAAAAAAATAAGAAGGGAGAAGGGTGTTCTCTGTAGAATCAGCTTTGGATATGATGGCCCAAATTTTTCCCTAAGATTTATGAATCTTGAACAAAATTTAGCCACCTTCTCTGTTTAGACAATGAGGCATATTGAAGAGATTTCAATGGAACCATTGAAATGCAAATGAAGATGCTGTCTTTAAACTCCAAGTTGCCCTGTCATCAACCCTCTGGAAATGCAGATGACTGAAGATTGAGGAGAGACGAATGTTAAATATCCTCAGGCTGTCGTTCAAGCAGAGGTCCAACACCAAAAACAGCAGGACCTTTAAACATTAGATCAAGGCAGGTTTAACAGTTAGCTGTTCAGATTACACCTATGAATGGCTATTCATTAAGCCTATAAAATTTTATAAATCGTTATCAATTCCTTTGACTCACACTACTAAAATTTTTGAAATGATAATCTGTTCCTAGGGTAAGCAGAACCAACCTTATTTGAAAATAAAAGACATGTGGTGATATTAAACAAGCAGGTGCCAACTATCTTCCTGATATTTCTCTTTGGAGGCCTGAAATGTCAACCTTGTCTAAAAGGGTTTCGTCTTTGGAATTTCCTCATTAAAATAAGACTACTTACAGAAAGTACAACACTTAGCTTTACCAACTGTTAATATCATAGCGAGATTGGCTTAATTAGATATTGGTTCTTGGGGAAATAGAAAACTGTGTTAAATTTTGATGTATGGAGATACAGGTCTGAAGAGCACAGAGTTAGCAGAGCTTGGTAGGATAGGATCAGTATCAGTGGGGTACCATAATGGGAGGGGGTGCTGCCTTGTTGTGGTTAACATTTAAAAAGCTGGAGAGAAGCTCAGAAAACAAGTGGAGTCACTAAGATGCTTCTTCTAATTAATTTGTTAGATGACCTTTACTGTGAAACTAATCTCTCAGATTAACAATCTGTTCTGGCTAAAGAGAATGCTTCTTTATTGTGGTGTTAAATTCACTTCGATAACTATTTTTATTTTTAAATATTAATTTGCATATTTAAGATATACAAACTACAATGAACACTTATGCACCTACCATGGACCTTAAGAAGGAAAGATTGAACCTTTCTCTCCTGTTCCTCTATTTCTGCTACCTTCACCCCACAGAGGTAACCTCATTCCTAAATTTTGCATTTATTTGTACATTCATAAATTGCATGCATGTTTACTTCTAACAATATTTTTGTATTGCTCTGGAAATTTAACCCTCACATAAACGATAGAAAGCAGTGTGCATTCTTTTGCAATTTGCTTTTGATTTTTTAAAAAACATTATGTTTGTGAGAATGATTCATCTTGATGTGTGTCACTCTGGTTCACTAATTTTTACTGCAGCATGATAGTTGATTGTATGAATTTATCAGACTAACATTCTTATGACAATTTTTGCTTTTATAAGTAATGCTGTAATGGACATGTTTGTTTATATGTCTTTATGTAGGTATATGAGAGATTTTCTAGTTTGCATAGCACCTAAGAGTAGATTTCCTGGGTTGTAGAATATATTCGACATTAAATTGTTTTCTGACAAGCTAACATTCCTACTATCATTTATAAGAGTTTTCCTTGACACATCCTAGCTGTGTTTGGTATTATCAGACACTTTCATGTTGTCCAGTCTGGGAGGAGTGAAATTGTATTTTGTTATGACTTAAAGGCATATTTTCCTGCTTACTTTTGAGATTGAGCACCTTTTCTTAGGTTTATTAACAATCCACATTTCCGATATGAATTGCTTAGTTTATATATTTCTCTCATTTTTCAATGGGTTTTCTTGGGGAGGGGGGTGTATCCTGGAATCTAATCCTTTGTCAGTTATATCTCATCTTTAGCTTTCACTCTTAATATGGTGTGTTTTTATGAAAAGAAGTTTTAATTTAATACTGTCAACTTTGTCAGCACTTTCCTTTATGATATATGATTTGTATCCAGTTTAAGAAAACTTTTATGACCCTGAGATTATAAATGTGTTTTCCTATATCATATTCTGAAAGATTTATAATTTAAAATTTTTACTTTTCAGACTTTAAACCATCTGAAATTGATTCTGTGTATGGTGTGAGGTAAGGGATTAATTTTTATGTTTTCATTTTTTTAACTCATGAGATAATTGATTGTCTTCTGCCTCCTCTATCATATGTCAGCTCATTGGTCAATTTTTGGCCTCTGTATTTGGTTCCATTTAGGACATTGAAAACTGTCCTAAATTCCTATAGTTTCATAATCAGTATTGATATATAAGGAGAACAAGACACCTCATCTTGTTTTTCTTCAAAATGTCTTTGACTTTTCCTCACCCTTTCTTTTTGGGCTATTAATTCTTAAGCATAGTGTAGATCCATGATAGTTTCTTTAATTTTTCACAGCACAAGTCTCTTGAAAACAGATTGTGAAATCACAAGACTTTGTTCTGTCTATTGCTATGTCATATTGCCACTTCTCTCTCACAGGCAGTGAAGACTAAACTTATCATGCCAGTACTCCAACAGGAAGGTTATCTTCAATAAAATATGAGTAAAAAGGCCAGGAAAGAAGGATTAAATATCTTTTAAAAATATATATAGATGAGTTCACTAACACTGTAGCATAAAAATATCCTGAGAACATCTTCGCTCTCTCTAGGTAGTTTCATATCTCTATAAAATTTGTAAAATTCTTTTCTTCATTCTAATATTAATATGTATAGTTAAAGTAACCTAAACTTCTTTCTAAATATAAACTTGTATTATCCCATCTTCTTACAATTTAATATAGCACATTATTATTAATTAATTTATTAATAAAAAAGTTAGGGAACTGATGGGTTTTCTAGCAAAGTTGCTTTTTTTTAATGACAGCTGTAAACTCCTGAAGAATTTCCAATGATCTGCAAATATAGGAATTCAAACTGCATAACTAACCAGAGTTCAAAAGACTACCTGTAAACACAATCCCGAGCATATACATCCCTCACCTTCCCTTGGATAACATAATCTTTTAATCTAAGAATCTGTACATTGTTAATATTAAATTGTTTCTATGCTAAATGAGTCAGTATGGAAACACCAATTATCCTTCTTTGAAGTTAGGGCAAAAGACTATTTTTTCTCTGCTTTGTGCTTTGTCAAACCTACAGATAGATAACTGAAAAATTAACTGCCATCAAATTCCTCTTATGGTTCTACGTTTTCAAATAACTGCTAGAGTAGTGCCTTGTTATGGTCGGTATCATGGAGTCATGTTGGCCCATTTATACTTGTTTTCTTACATAGCACAAGTCTTGGGACCTCAATTATAGTGTCAGGAATTTGCTTTGGTCTAGAAAGAGAATTCTTAGGAAAGAACATCTTGAGATGAGATAATAGTTGATACCAGCTCAACACAAGGTTGACATAAGGGAAGCCATATTGTAGAAGAGAAACCATATTGTAACTTTAAATGACCTCTGACTAACTAGGCCAGGCATGTTCTGTAGATTTTGTGGCCCCTCCTAGCTGCTTTAAGATGATAACTTTTGTTCTTTTGAGTTCCTCAGGAATGTGATGACCCCTGGGCAGAAAGCCTATGCTGATAGCCATAATCAATGACAACTGAAAGATCAAGGTATAGGGCAGCTGCTCCATTCTCTGACAAAGATCTAGTAAAACAAAGGACTATCAGGAACTGGAACCAGATGTCTGCCCCACCCAGAGACCAGCCATCTCCCCCATCTGGAGACCAGCTCGTATATAACTGGCCTGAAGTCTTTGTTCTGTGAGTTGGTTCTTTCTGACATGTCGGCCATCTTCCCTCTTGCTAGTGTTGACAAAAATAATCCATAACCAATCTATAAATGAAAATTTGGGTGAGTTTATTCTGAGCTGAAATCTGAGGACCATGGCCCGGGGCCTTTCTTCCTGAAGGAAGAAAGGGCACCAAGGAAGTGAGGTATACAGAGTGGTTATATACCCCCAAAAAGGGTGTTTCACATATGATTGAAATGTCCCTCCCACAATAGTCACAAGATTGCCGGACACAGCAGGTAGTGGGTCTGCTCTCTCCAAGGAAGGGCGTAGCAGGAGGCAAGTCTATTGTCTTGAGCTGGGTGGTCACAGGTGAGCGTAGCAATCAGTTCCTAGCCTAAGGAAAGATGCTTAATACTGAAAGAAATGCCACCGTTGGGAGGGGGAGGGAAGTTGCACCTTTATCTCAAGGGCCTTTGCTCTTGCCATAGGGACTCTCTAAAGCAGATATACAATGCATGCTCAATGGCCTCGGCCTCGGTCAGGCCCTTTTGGAAAGACAAGATCAGGCTGAATTAGGTTTACACAAAATGACTTCCTCATATTCTCCAATATATCCTATTACTTGCCATTTTTATTTGTCATTAGCAAGTTGTAATAAACTCCTTTCTCTTCTACCACCTTGCCTTCTGACTATTGGCATGTCTTGCAGCAGGCAGACGAGCCCACTTGTGCTGTAACAATAGACATAGCCAGAAAAATGGCTACATTTTTGTTTGTTAAATAAGACCACATCTAAACCTAAATGGAAATGATGGAGGTAAATATAAGTTGAATTAAATCTTAATTTGATTATGGCAAGATATACTAAGCTGTGATAACTTTGATTATTTTGTTTTGTGAGTTTTATCTACCTTTTCCAGTCTGCATAATCCTTTGTCAGTCCATTTGCCTGACAGAAAATAGTCAAATAGTGGTTTCAATCACAGTAAGTTCAACAATTTGTTGAGTCTTTAAAATTATTCATTTTTAGTAAAAGCAGTATAGTCATTTGGACATCATATGTAGTCAGGAGCCCAGCACTTTTTGGTTAGGACTCACTATTTTGCTTTCTTCAAGGCCAAAAAAATGCCTTTCAGTAAATAAATTCTACTGGAATATTTCAGTATGTTCCAGAATGGTCATATTTAGCACAGACTCTAATCAAAGGTCAAGATGGAGACTTGATACTGTTGATTAATAAGAAAAACTGATCTAAGGTTATACTACTTGCTATTATCCAATTTTGTTACTTTAAAACATCTCAACTTTATCATTAGGAAAAATACTATTTGGTTAACATGAAACAAGTGGAGATTCATTTAGATTCAAGATAACATTTTATTTCAGTGAATTTTTCCCCTTAACAGTTTTCACCTATCTTATAATCTATAAAAACCCCAAATTCCAAAATTTGAAGTCATATGAAAATGTCTTCTTTTACCCACTATTCTTGAATAATAATTTAGTTGGCATATGATTCAAAGTTGACAGTTATTATTCCTTAGTATTTTGAAGATGTTATTTCATGGGTTTTGATCGTTATTGTTGGGGTGAAATATCTGCTGTCAGCCCCATTGCCATTTCCTTGTAGCTGTTCACTCCTTCATTCTTGCTGTTGTTGAGATATTCTCTTTTTGTCTTTGAGTACTAAAGTTTCTTTTATTATTGTTTTATTTATTAATTATTTTATTGTATTTCCTAGTTTTTATTTTATTTCCTTTTATGCTGCTAGGGATTAAAAATTAATTTTGGGAAAAAAAATCAGGCTTTATCTCTTTGTACATCGTCTCTCCTCCATCCCTTCTCTTGTCTCCTGAAAGAGGCATGCTTCTTGCTCGTTTTTTTAATTCACTCCTTTTTTTTTTTTAAAGATTGGCACCTGAGCTAACACCTATTGCCAATCTTCTTCACCACCCCCCCCCCCCCACTTCTTCTCCCCAAAGGACCCCAGTACGTGGCTGTATATTCTAGTTGTGGGCCCTTCTGGCTCTGCTATGTGGGCCGCCACCTCAGCATGGCCTGATGAGTGGTGCTAGGTGGATACCCAGGATCTGAACTAGTGAGACCCTGGGCCACAGAAATGGCGCTTGCAAACTTAATCACTCAGCCAGGGTCTGGCCCTGTGATTCACTCTTTTGTATCACATGCTCCGTCTAACAGTTTCAATATCTGAAGTTCTAGTTTGGGGTGCTGATTTATTTCTCCTAACTCTGGCTTGTGGTGGTTTATCTCCTTGGATTCTGAGCTCACTTCCAGTTGGACTTTATGTGGGAGATAATGCGAACCCTTGGTTGGAAATGTTTCCCTCTGGTAAGGATTTGCATTTGTTTTGTCCAGGCACCCCAGCAAGCTAACGAGCCAAATCATTTTAATTCCTAGCTGTGGATTTCCAAGATCACCCAGATAATTCCCAGGTGCTCCAAAGGGCATGCCTGTGAATATGAATCCTAGGAAAAGACTTTCTTCCCCACCCAGAGCCAAGGTTGAAGCAGACAATGTGCCTTGTAATTACTCCTGCTTTCCAAGGGTAAATATTTTTAAATTAAACTTTTAGTGAAAATGTAGGCCTTCAAGGGTCCCATCTTGAAGTAGAAGTTTCAGTTAACCCTCATGTTTCCTAGGCTAAAGGTCTCATATCCTATTCAGCTGCCTGTCATTAGGCAAATTCTGGATTACTGTTAGGCTAATGGTCTAGTATCCTGCTCAGCTGCCTGTTTACAGGCAGATTCTAGGTTACTGCTTGGAAAATGCCTTCAGGGGACTTGTGTATTTAATGCTTCTTACCACTGTGGTTTCCTATTTTCTCAATTTTTTGGCCTGCGAGAGTTTCTCCTGTGTCTTGGATGTTCACTGTCCACAAAACAATAAAGAAAGGCGGTTCGCTATTTTTATCCAGCATTTTCAGATGTTCTGTCCTAGAATTATTTTCATGATATTTAGGCTGCCATATTTTGAAAGTGGAATTAATTTTTCTGTTTACATCACAGTTTTTGAGGTGATATTTTTCAGTGTCAAGACGTTGAAATTAGTTAGGTTAAATAGCGTTTGTATATTTCCTTTCTGTGGCTCATATTATACGAGGTGGCAGTGGAAATAAGCCTTGCCACCGAGATGTTATTACAAAGGACATAGTTGTAACTTTACTGACAGCTTCAAAGTGAAACAAACAAAAATACACTTTGGTTATTATTTCTGATGCCCCTAATATATTTTCAGGATCAGTGTAGGCAAAAATCTCTTTTAATAGCAGCTATTTCCGTCAGTTATATACTGAACACGTTCACCTAAATGAGTTATTCTTTTTTACTATAGGACACACTAATAGATAGCATTAATGATTATTTGATTAAAATCTCCTCTCCTGATAGCAGTATGCACAAACAACTGGAATCATGAATGCTGTTCTAAACATTCATTTGACAATTAAGAATTTGTATCTGAGAAATAAAAGGTAGACACCCAATCAAATTTAGTTCTTTTTGGAACAGATAGAGTCTTTGATAAAGCTATAACAGAGAATTCAGTAATCTAGAAAGTTGTGGGAAAAAAAGACTAGTAGCAATATAGCACTGTTAAAGAAAAACTAAATTAAAAATTATCTAATTGTTTTTCTGACTTTTTTAATATTTTCATTGTTTTCTGATCACAGAAGTAATGTATGTGTATTGCTAAAATTCAAGCAATACAGATTTTATAAAGTAAAATATGAAAGTACTCTATAATTTCTTCCCTTGAAGTAACCATAGTTACTAGTATGATGTACTCTTCTGAGTTTTTATCAGCATATAGTAACACACAGCTATATTAATTTTACCCCTCAGAAATGTCTTCTTACTGTGCATGTTGCTTTAAAACTTGCTTTTTGCTCAACATATGTGGTGAAATATTTTTCTATTTCAGTCTAATAGAGTGATATCTGTTCTTTCTACAGGCTTTATAGAATGCCTTTACATGGATATACCATAATTTATGTAATCTCTTTCCTGTTAATGGCTATGAGATGAGTTGTAATTTTTACACTATTACAACAATTTGCAATGAATTTTCTTGTATATATGTCTTTGCATTCCTATGCAAGAATTTTGTGGCTTATATTTTTAGAAATATTGTTGACAAACTATACATTTATATAATAAATATAAATATAATATAATTCTATAATAGTTATTATGATATTGTTGAAAACTATACATATACAAAAATTTGATAGGTAGTACTAAAATTCTTCCCAAAATGTTAAACTAATTCACGTTGTCACCAACTGTGTATCAAATTGCTGTTCTTCTCACCACTGTTGCCCCTGGGTACCAATCATTTTTAAATCTTCCCCATCTAATAGACAAGCACCTTTTGTTATTTAATTTGTATATCTGCAATAATTATTAAATTAAAGTTAAGCATTATTCCTTTTTATGAAAGTTTGAAATGCAGAGGGTTTACCTTATTACTTATAAATGGACGAGATGGTCTTGTTGCATCGTATTTTTTATGTGTGGCAAGAAAATAACCAGAAATGAGGTAACAATATAGAAATCAAAATCTTCCCTACAGAAAATCAGTTTTTAGTTAAGTCTCATGAGACTTTAGTGGTAAAAGGAAAAGGTGTTGAAGTTTTCTCAATTCATTACATATCCCCACAAATCCAACCCTCAGCTGCTTCTCCTCATTTCTCTACCAAGGAAAAGGTCACCGATCTGAGACTCGCCGATACGCTCCTGGATTTAGACCACATCAATAAACTAGCCTTCGCCAGCTGATTTAAAGGACTGCTTTACTGTTCGGACAGGAATTTGGCATTACATAGATATAGCCAAAGGGTTTTTGATAACCTTATTCTTCCCATCAGACAGTTCACATGGTGTAATCTTCAAACTCAATAACATTTTCTTAGTTTCATTGCTTGAAAATGCCTCTGACCAGTAGCTCTGAGCTTGGATTACTTAGTGTATTTGTTTCTATGTAAGAAAAGAAAATTAAATACACTTCATTGTCAGACATTTTGTTTTAAGCTTGATATTTGATTTCAAATCAAAATGACTGGTCTTTATTTATAGTAGTCTTTCTATGTACTACAAAGCATTTTAAAATAATAAGTAAGAACCTGGGAATGTTGAGAATGAGTAGATAGCCTATGAAAATCATTATGAATACAATTTATTTATAGCATTAAACCAGTAGAAGTGGTTTTTATTTTCGTCATATAAATAGATACTGGATCAGGATGCAGACAGTAACTTCTAAAGCCTAACAATGTATTTCATAATGTTAAGTATATATCTAAAATGACCAGGAAGATTCTGCCATTGCTACTTAACTTTTATGTATTATATATCTGTAAATATGTCAAGATATATTCCTGTTTCTCTAAAGTACAGCCTTGGTTAATTTAAGATTTATGTTAAGTTATGTTTATGCTAATATTAAATTTAAAGAGATTATTTACTTTTCTGGAAATAAATGCAAATTTTATATAGGTGGCAAAATTATTACACTAAAAACTCTTTAGGGCCAGCTCCACGGCCGAGTGGTTAAGTTCGCGCGCTCTGCTGTGGCAGCCCAGGGTTCAGATCCTGGGCGTGGACATGGCACCACTTGTCAGGCCACCTTGAGGCGGTGTCCCACATCCCATAACTAGAAGGACCTGCAACTAAGATATACAACTGTGTACAGGGGGGATTGGGGAGATAACGCAGGAAAAAAAAAAAAAAAGATTGGCAACAGTTGTTAGCCCAGGTGCCAATCTTTAAAAAAAAAAAAAAAAACCTCTTTAATTTACAGTTGAACTGCCTGCTTATATTACCTAAAATGTATGTTTAAATATCTTTGTAACTGTAATCTATACCAAAATGATTTAAATAAAATTTTTTTCTTGCTTATGATTTGACCATTTGTCTTTCTATGCCCATTAATATACCTGTTTTTTGGAAATTATATGCCAGTAGCAGATTTACATAAAAATGACTACAAAACTTAAGACTTTTTGAATTCTGTTTTCAAATTCGACTTCTACTGAATGTATGGTTAATTGTATAAAATGATGTTGAACACATTTAAAGAATACCTACGATTTGCAAAACACTTTAAGTGAAATGGAGAATATAAATTACACTGCCTGACTGGCAGTCACTTGTGTGGGTATTTGAGTCTCTTAGAGAATAGGAAGAAGGTTAAAAGCTCCATCCACTTGATGAGATTTGTTCAACAATCCATACAGTTGATGCCAATATCTGTTACCTTACCCCATTGTGATGCTGAGAATTTCTTTGCATCTAGAAGGTAGACTCCATTGTAAATTTGTTTTTTTTTCTAGGAAGCAGTCCATTATTTCTACCTCCAGACAGCCGTTCTTTGATGGTTCTACTACAAGAGCCCAAAAGTTTTTTGCTTTAAATTTGCATAACGTATCTCTCAGGCAGGATAAATCCAAGTGCAACATAGGTAAGCCTTTCAGCATGGGCAGAGTACCCTTGCTCCTCTTGTTTCCCCATCCTTGTCCTACTTTCCTTACAACATAGAAGAGCCGTAGTGCAACTATCTAGTATGGATGTGTCTATCAATTCCTCCTTCTTTAATTCCAATGACCTTTCAAAATCAAGATGAAAAGGACCAAGTCTCTGACTTCCACAAGTTTCAAGTCCGGTGAGCTCACATAGATGTTGTTTGAAAATCTCCTAACAAAGATGGGCTACTGGTCTATTCTATCTAAAGAAACCAAATAGCATACAGAAGACTGTTTACCTAGTGCAAAGAAGTATGGATGGTGTAGAGAAGTAGAGGGCAGTCCCTTGAAGTATGTTCATTCAATCCAGTAAAAGGGTAAAATATATATAAAACTTTGAAAATTATTTGTAACTCTAATTATCTTCTAGGATGTGATGATTCATGGTAGCTGGATGAGTTTATTGTTATTATTATTATTCTGAGGACTGGAATGGACATAGGTATGAGAGGTAGGGGTAGACGCTCATACTGGACACATTATTCTGCAAAATAAAGTGGTCAATGACAGTGCTGACAACTGACATGGACAGGAAATCAAAGAGAAAGGCAGAGGCCAGGGCACTGGGCACTGTTTGGTGTAGAATTATAGAAGAGATCCTAGGGAATGAGAAACTTTGGGGAAGAAAATCAGATGGTGAGAACCTGGGAGTCAAACACCAAAATGTGATTCAGCGCTATGATTCCATCAAATTCTCACAGAAGAGGCTCAGCTGAGGAAGTCCTGATTGTGTTTAGATTTTTTTTTAGCAAGCAATAAAGGGGCCAATGACTACATATTAGCTTCTGGAGGGGGGAGAAAAAATCAGGCCATGAAGATGATCAGCTTCCATATGGATTATACATATGGGGAAGTAAATAATAAGTTCTGGCAGAACACAATCAGTTCCGAATGAATACATCAGTGGGAAGTATTTTATAAGTTTGGAAGGGGTTGATCAGGAAATTTTTCATAAAGGAGGAAAGATTTCCAAGTCCTTACCAATTTATGTTGAAAATCACCAGCTGTCAAATAGTAACCCAAGCAACAGTCCCATATCCCTCACAAAGTTCAAGAGATCTTAAAGCTCCTAAGGAGAGCATGCACGTGTGCAACTGTGGAGAATACTCATACCGGAATATATGTTCCAGAGAATGTGATAGTATGTTCCAGCCCTGTTCTTAGTCTGGGAAGTGGAGATTAATTGTGATTTGTGAACATGGGAACAAAGTGCCTAGCAGAGAAATCATTGTTAACCCCCTCAAAAAACTCTGACATCAAAACATTTCTTTTAGAGTTTTTGTCAATTCTCTGTCTATGTCATGGCAGAGATGAGCAAACTGAGTTGTTTTTCTTTTTGAGTCCTCATAAAAGATATGTTGTCTACCTAGGACATAGTATCTTAAATTACATTCTTATAATTAATCCCAGCAGGCACAAAGTGTTTATGAAGGAATTTAGAAAGAGACTTGAAATAACGTTAGAATAATTAGGTATTATCGTCACTAAAACTTAGCGTCCTTGGACTATCTTTGAGTAGTCTTAAGTCCTGTTTGTTTTCTTTATTGTCCTCTTGAACTATGGTCATTCACAAACTCACTTCAATATCATGTCAAGTAACACTTGGTAACTTGGATGTTGTAAGGACATTTATAGTCTGAGATATTATGGGAAAACTGAAATATGACAAGCCCTGAAGATCTCATTCTTCTCTCTGCCATACAAAATTAACTAATAAATACAAAACTCCAAATGGTACGCTAAAGAGGTAACAGTTGGAAGTACACTGGTTATGAGATTAGGAACAAGGCATTGAAGTCAGGCAGATCTAGGTTCAAATCCTGGTTCTGCTAAACATTGTCTTAATTTTGGAGATATTTTTTAACCTGTCACTGCCTCAGTGTCTTCATATATAAAACAGAAATGATATCCACTTATCTAGATTGTATGCTATTAAATAAAATAATACCTAAATAAGTGCTTAGCATGTGCTTAACATATAGTAAGGGCTCTAAAAATGACAGTTATTGTTTACCGTTAATCTTCATATTTAAATGTTAATTTAGTCTAGAAGCAAAACAATAACTTTCATATGAGAAGCATTACAACTACAAATAAGGATAGTCTTCTCCACTAGAGGACAAACTCTATGTGGGCAGGGATGTCTATTGTATTTACTAGTCCAGCCCCAAGAGTCTTGACACATGGATGTCATTGAATTCTATTTGTTGACTTCTTGAATGAATATGTATCTGGGGAGCTTTTATAAAACAGTAATGATCTCAAACCAAATTTGGAAAACTACATATCTACACAAGGTCAACCAGATGCTTGGACTATGACTAAATAAAATTTGTCAAATTTCACCAAGTCCTACTTTGGCTGATGTGAAGGTGGAGCTTAGCTTGCGGCCATTTGTTTGTAATAAAACTCTAGTAAAGTCAATTCAGTGATTTGGATTTTATTCTCATATTTTCATGGGCAGACATTTGTTCAATGTAATGTTGCAAGGTACAAAATGATGGATAAGATTTGAACTTATGATCTAATAGAGAAGAAAAGCATGGATGCAAGGAAAAGAATAAGGATCACTAAGGAAGTGCCTTAGAGTGCACTGTGAGTGCTCAAGTATGCAAGTATTTTTTTCTTGTTAATTGTAAGTTATAGTTATAATTATATAACTAATTGCTAATAGCTGATTAATGGTTTTGATAAGTAAATCTTCATATGATCTACATATCTGTTCTCCCACAATCTTTTGCCTTCATTCTCTACTTACTACTCTTCCTAACAATTCTGTGTAGTAGATAAGATAACTTTTAGCTGGAGGAATCACTGAAAACTTCTTAGAATAGCTGGCACTTAGGTAAAATATTGAAGCATGAGAAGGATATTTGGAGAATAATATAAAAAATACTACATTTCCAAATTAAAAATGTTACTTAAGAATTCTTGTGGCATCCACCATCTGATTAGAAAGAAATATTATCTTTGTGACTGTGATTATTATTTTTATGGCCAGTATTATTTTTCATTCATGTGTGCTTGCAATTCCCCAGCTTCTACTTCATGAGCATATGACATCATAAATGGCCCTGATTACCCTTTACATGACTTTTTCTTCTTCCAAAGTGTTCCCTTCAGCTTCTCTATTCCTTGCATGACTTTTTTAACAGGAAAGTATTATATAGCTTTGATTTAAAAATAAAGCAATTTCATTATGTTCAAATTTTGTTTAAAATATTCAAAGAAAAGTAATGTTCTGGGAGTGGTATGAATGAGTGATCAGCCACATTAGGCACCAGTGTTGCCTGTTTAAAAAATTGAAATCAAGTTTTCAAATGTGATAAGATAGGTTTCACTGTACGAAGAACTCCTTGAGATCACCAGCTTTCTCTCTCCATTACCGGGCATGTATCACACGCTCATTCAATCTTTGTTTAGTGGATATTTGTTGCCTTAATATAAGTCTAACACTGACTAGTGGAGAATGGAGAAGTCAGAGTTATGAATTCATTCACTTACTTCTTTAACAAAAACTGATTAAGTTCTAACAATGCTCAAGGAACTGTTCCTGGTACTGGAGATAGAATGAACTAGCAGGTTCTGACCGTGCCTTAGAAGAGATTCCAGGCTAGTGGGAAAGACAGACATCAAGCCATAATTTAACTGTTGTTGTGGCAACTGCTCTGAAGGAAAAAGCGCTGTGAGAACAAATAAGAGAGTTTGTTCCTAATTGTAAAGCTACCAGTATAAGTTAAAATTTTTTTAAAAAAGGGTTTTTCTCCTAAATATGGCAAAGAAGATGCTGATTATAGGACAAAGAGCAGATGCCCAGAGTAAATAACACAAATAATTTAAACAGGAAAATTAAGATGAAAAGGTCCTCCTTTTCTTTGATAAGTTTTAAGCAAGTTTTATACTTTGGAAACCTGAAGGAACAGAACTGGGGAATGAGGAGGGTAGTTGACAGAATGGATTTCATTCTATACATCATTATATTCTTAAATCACCTGTCGCTATGCTTTACACGCAGTATATGCTCACTTAATGTTAATAGACTGAATAAATGAATTAATTAATTTATGAGAGTAAGACAAGATAATGGGTTAAAAGATACTTAGAAAGAGACTACAAAGTTGGATTATTTTAATTGAGGACTGGGAGAAATTTAGAGAGAAATAATATGAGAATGACTTGTACAAACATATTTGTATTTCTTTTAAATCTTGCTCTTCAATGCCTCAATTTGTTCAGATATTTCTTCTAATGTGTACTTAGCTCACTCATACGCTGTTGGACTAGGGATCAGTGCTGGTCCAGAGGAATATTAAAATAATTAAAAGTCTATCTTTCTATCCATTGTCAATGTCGTACTATTTTGCATCAGAACACTCATTTTGAGATTATGACATTTCTAGTTTTTATGTTGCAGTGTCATTCTTTTAAGAAATTATTTGCTAAATCACAGAGTGTGTTTATATATACATAAAATGCATTAGGTCACCTTTTCTATCAGACATGATGGATTTATAGAGATGCTGATTTTCATACCAGTCTTTCTCCTCCCCCCTCGGCTTATGCTAAAAGCCTGCTTGTCTTCTGAAGTAGGTGAAAACAACTCTGATTATTCAAAATGACAAGTGCTAAATTTTGTGGGAGTAGAGTTGTTTAGGAGAACCAGGGTTAAGTTACATCTCATATAGGAGATGATAAGGGACAGATATTGTTGGTCACCTATGCTTAGCCATTATCCTCTTCTTAGTTATTAACAGAACCTAAACTTTGTTCAGATTTTGAGCATCAATATGTTAAGGAAAGGGAGGCCAATCTATCACGATGACACTTTGCCTATGCTTGGCTTGGGTTTGCCATAAATTGGGAAGAATGTCCTGCTATGATTTTCTGGGGGAATATCTTCCTTTCTGATAAAAAAGAGAGAAATATAAAAACAGCTTTCCTCTCCCTTTGGTATAAGCTGAATGGTATAAGCTGAGGAAGTCACGTGAAACTGTGGCAGTCACCTTCAGACCATAAAGAAAAGCCAAGAGAATAACTGACCAGCTGACTGAGATCCCAGACACTGCTCACCTGTTGAACCAATCCTGGGACCACCTACCATCAGATATTTTGTTATTATAGAAAAAACAAATGATTTTAAGCCACTTTCAGCTGTGCATTCTCTAACATGAAATCAAAATCATTTTAACTGATTCATGGGGAGTTTCCATGGATCTAGTTTAAAAGAAATTAACTACATGGTTAATTTATATTTTAGTCTATTGATATAGTATTCTGATCACACAGTGAATATTATATACAAAATATAAACAGTATACACTTTGAATAAAATAGTAACATCTTTGGATAGTCATCAATGTAATTCTTGGTTTGGTATAACATTACTCTCAAAATTCTCAAAAGTGCTGAAAAGATAAGAACGCATTTGTTAAAGCACCAGCAATTGTAGTTAAACAGCATATCTGTTAGTGCAGCAGCATAAATTTTTATTGCTATGAAAAATATAAAGTCAAAGTTTTAAAAGTTCTTACCTGAGGCCTGAATCAATCAGCCAAATGGGTGAGGAGGGTGTTGGAGACAAATGGAAGAGCATGAGCATCAGTTACCCTGCCAATTATTCCCTATGGCAAGAAAGCAACAGATGAGGGTCAAAGATCTATAAAGTTCTACCTAATGGCAAGTTTGATAATAAAAAATAGCTATCTTATGGCATTTGGGATGCTTTTGGCTACAGATAGCAGAAAATGTGACTCAATTTGGTTTAACCAATAAGGAAAACCGCTGGCTTAAATAATATGATCTGCAGATGGAGAGAAGTTCTCAGGGTTGGTTGGCCTAATATCTCAACACTGACATCAAAGACCCAGGTTCTTTCAGTATTCTTACTCATATACATCCGAGATGACTGGGTGGTTGCCAGTAGTAATTGAAGCCGTATTCTTTTTTATTCATGTACAGACATATGGCATGAGAGAGGAAAAGGCTTTTCGTGACTTGCTTTTAGATATTAGGAAAAATTTTTCTAGAAGATTCTACCAAACTCCTCTCTGGTTTTTACTGACTAGAACTGAATCACTTGCCCATTCTTTAATCAATTCCAGACACAGAGGAATGTAACTCAAAATAATCAGAACTATCCCAAAGCTAAGCGATAGGGGCATCTCCTGAGCCATGTGAGCTGTGTGGGAAGAGCTTATACCTGAAGAAAAGGGAGGCCCTGACAGGAAGAAAGAAGCATATGGTCAAAAATAAGCAACAAAAGAAGTCAATTGCTTCTTTTTTTTTTTAAATCTGCCTTTATTTATTTATTTTTTGAGGAAGATTACTCCTGAACTAACATCCTCTGCCAATCCTCCTCTTTTTGCTGAGGAAGTTGGCCCTCACCTAACATCTGTGCTCATCCTCCTCTATTTTATATGTGAGATGCCTGCCACAGCACGGCTTGATAATTGGTGCGTAGGTCTGCGCCTGGGATCTGAACCCATGGACCCTGTGCTGTCAAAGTGGAGCGTGAACTTAACCACTATGCCACTGGGCCAGCTTCTTATTCACCAAGAGCTTGCTATATTCAGATATGGTAGTAAGAATTTTTATTCATTAAATTATTTAATTATCCTACTGTCTGTACAAGATAGTGAATGTTGTGGTGGACACTGTTAGTGACCTAGAGTATCTCTCAGCTTTTGCTGGGTTATGTGTGCTAACTACCCCCAAATCTCAGTGTCTTACAAAAACAATGCTTTATTTCTTGCTCGTGTTACACTGTCCATGCAGATTTGTTCCCTGTCTTCTTCTTTGTAGGACCCAGGCTGAAGGCATACTCCTGTATGAGACTGTGGGGAAAAGGAGATCTTATCTGAGGGAAAAAGGAGACGTTAGAACCTCATGATGTCAATTAAAACTTCTGGTTGGAAGTGGCATATGTCACTTCTACTCACATTTTATTGGGTAAAGTAAATTTTATGGCCAGTCCTGATGTCATTGAGGCAAGGAAATCACGTCTTCTCACAGACGCCTAATAATGGGGAACAATGATACACTGTACCACTCTTACCTGACACCTGTGTCCCCCTCCTTCCTTGCACCTGATGTGTCCGAGTGGTGCAGCCAGGATGTGAACATTGGTCTGCATAACTCCACGCTCTTCTAACCAGTGGTCTAACTGACTACGCAAGGTTACAGAAAAAATTACTTTTAGATGTATTTTTAAATGAATATTTAAATTATTTTATCAACTTAGGAATCAGTGATAGTCTTAAAAATGATTCTGTCAATTATTTGCAGTTTAAGTACATATCACTATAACAATGGTTCACAAACATTTTAGTCTCAAGGCCTCTGTACAGTCTTAAAAATTGTTGAGTGGCTGGCCTGGTGACGCAGAGGTTAAGTTCGCACGGTCCACTTCTCGGCGGCCCGGGGTTTGCCGGTTCGGATCCCGGTGAGGACAAGGCACCGCTCGGCAAAAGCCATGCTGTGGTAGGCATCCTACGTGTAAAGTGGAGGAAGATGGGCATGGATGTTAGCTCAGGGCCAGTCTTCCTCAGCAGAAAGAGGAGGATTGGCAGTAGTTAGCTAGGGCTAAGCTTTCTCCCAAAAAAACCCACAAAACAAATATTGTTGAGGAATATAAAGAGCTTTTATAATGTGGATTATACCTAGCTATGTTTCCCATATTACAAACTAAAACTAAGGAGATTTTAAAAATATTTATTAATTCATTTTAAAATAACACTAGTAACACATTGCATGTTAAGATAAATTGGTGTTTTTATTAAAAATAATTATATATTACAAATTACACAATTCTATGAGAAGAGAAGCATTGTCATACATTATTGAAAATCCCTTTAATGTCTGATTTAATGGAAAGTAATTAGGTTATTTTATCTGCTATATCTGTGCTATATGTTTTGTTGGTTGAAATATATGAACAAAGTCCTTACGTCAATTTGTAGGTAGAAACAAGAGGAGTATTTTAAGATGATGTTGGATATTCTTCTTTGATATTACACTAAAACTTGACATGTGATGGTTTCATAAAAGGTAGTTTCAAACAGAATCTGAAACCATATCAATGAACTTTCTGTATTCTGTTAGAATGAAATCCATTGTTCTCTTTGGCATCTTGAATAGATCTGTTACCCATGTGTGATTTTGTATCATCAAGCATGTTCATTTGAAAATATTGATTTACTAATTTATGTAGATCTTTCAAATACTGACATATTTCATTATGCAATAAAAATCATATTTATTAATATTGACACTGATCTCATCAGAAAAAATTTTAAGTATCAGGAAGCTGTCAAGCTCATGGTGGCAGACATAAGTTTTCCAAAATTCTAATTTTTACTTGAAAGCTCAAATTTTGTCATTGGCAACAATGCTGTCAGTTGGCCCTGACATGGCAGGCTCACTTTGTTCACTTTTTGAAAAAATATTTACCAAACAGTCAAATATGAATAACCATAGTTTGTTTATCCACATTCTTTCAAATACAAATGGTCTTCTGTGAAAAAAAAAAGTTTACTTCTGTTTGCAACTTAAAGAATTACCTAAGTTCTTTCTTGATACAAATATTTTTTCGTTATGGGAAGCATTTTGGCATAGTTCCCATTTTGTTACACAGAATGTATTGAAAAGTAACGTATTCAAAGGTTGAAATTTAATAGAATCAATAATTTTTATTTCTTCCTCAAGAACATTCTTAAGTGAAATTGGCATTCCTTTATTATTATTTTTTTTAATGAAAGTATGCAGTGAAATATGAAAACTGACAGTATGGTTTGGAGCCGTTGCCTTGATTCTTGCTAAAAAGCCATCAATTTTAAATTTCAAACAGTAAATAAAGCAAATAATGATGTGGTATTATTATGAAAATAGTTTTGGCTTTGTGGATTCCCTGTAAGGGCTTTAAGGCTATGCAGGGGTCCACAGACCAGTCTGAGAACTACTGCTCTGTAGAAACTTTGTAAAGTCAGCCAACTTAACTTATACATTCAGCTTACTTTAAAAAATTTGCAATCTCCTTCTGTTCTTGGCAGTGTGATAGGTGCTAGGAATAAAAAGATGTATAGTATAATATTCTAGCTCTCAAGAAAGAGGAACATTCAAGAATCATTCTAGGCCCAGGAGCAGAATCGTGAACAGATGACTGCCTTACAGTTTTGTAAGTGTTCTGATAGAGAAGCAGAAGGAATGATTGGAGCACAGAGTGGCACTGGGTTTAACCAGCCAATTTAGGTAAGAATATCCAGAATTGATAAGAGTTTAGGCAGGTGGATAAATGGGCCATGGGAGAATGTTCAGGCTAAGAAAGAATGCTGAAAAAACATATGGAGGCGTAAGACTTACATATAATTCAGTATCTCGAAAGGTGAAGTTAGGAACAGGAAAATTAGGTTTAGATAAGATAGGTTTCTGTGTGTCCAGCTAAGTGCTTATGACTGTGAAAAGCTGGGGTTTAGTCAGCAAGACTAGGGGATGATTTAGGCATAAGGAATGCTGAAATAGGATTTTGGGGAGGGGGTGTGTGAGAAAGGGGAAGTTGGAAGACTTTAGTTTGGAAGCAGATGAGTTTGTGTCCATGAGACACCAAATGAGTTGCTGCAGCTAGAATTTGAATACATGCATCTGAAGCTTAAAGGTGATATCATGACTAGGGCTATGGATTTGCATCATTAGTTTAGAGATGACAATTGAAATTGTGAGACTGGATGAGACTGCTAAAAGCTGTAGAAATAAGGGAATAGCAAACCAAGAATGAATCTCTTGGGAAATGAAATTTAGCAGGGGAAAAATAACGTTTGAAGGATATTACAAACAAAAAGGTAGAGAGATGGGTGGGAAATTGTTTTTGGATGAGATCAACATTTAAATCAGTGAACTTCGTTCGACTAAGCAGACTGCCCTCCATAGTGTAAGTGGGCCTCATCCAATCGTTGAAGGTCTGAATAAAAGATGCCAGCCTCCTGGAGCAAGAGTGCCTTCCGACTTCATCTGCAGCATCAGCTCTCCTGGGTCCGCCTGCCAGCCACACTGCAGCTTTGGGCTTGCCAGTCTCCATAATCGTAACAGCCCATTTTTTATGATAAATCTCATATATATGTATAATATTTATATCTATGTATATATCTATCTGTCCATCTATCTATCATCTTTCTACTATTGATTCTGTTCCTTTGGAAAACCTTGACTAATACAGAAACTGTGAAAGCATATTATCCTAAAAGCAAAGTTGTAGAGCAGGGTAACCAAATATGTTCTTCAGAACATCCCTTCCACTGTGTGCTAATGGATGCCAAAAAAAAAAAAAAAAAGAGTTTTGTTGTAATCATATTTGGAAATTCCTTGGTGCCTTTTTAAATGCGCTCACAGTATAACCAACAAAAGGGTAAAATGTATTTAATATTTCAAATCTAATCTTTCTCACTCATCCTCACTCTTCTGGGTAGCTGGGAGGGTGATTTTTATTTTTAAAGAATTACTTTAAATGTTGTGGCAGGTTTCAATTTAAACTAGTCCCTTACTGGTAAATGCTCAGTTTTTCAGAGTTTTGCACCCTCCCTCTTCTCTTCCCCCAAAGGTGTTCGGATTCCAGGGAAGATTACTGTGTCCTTGTGCTGCTCCCAGTGGGAGAAAGGGTGCCTCGCATCCATGGGGCAGGGAGCATCCTTTTGGCCACTGTACTGGTTATTCCCTTGCCCATCTCAGCATTGCACTTGGAGCTGACATGCAGTGTCCAAGTTGGCAGCTGAGGAGCTTATGATATGTTTTTTCGGAGCTTGGACAAGAGCCTCCTGTCCTCCCTGATAACTCTGTCCCAACTTAGTCCTCACTTGCCCTTGAATTCTGGATGAACACTAATTGAACCCTAATCTACAGCTACAGAGTTACCTTCCCCGTCACAGCAATCTCTGGAGTAAGCTCACTGGCTAGCTGCTTTCCGTGTCCCTTGCAGGGCACTTTGGAATGTCTGGACACCTGCCAGACCACAGGGCACCCTGGGCATTGACACTGGGTGAGAACTTTGGTCAGCCTCTCTCCCAATACATCCCGTCACTACCTTTACTCTGTTTAATATGATTCCCTCTAGTTATGCAGAATCACTCTGCATGGGCTTCTTCTCAACCAAACTCCTGCGGGAATAGCCTTTCTGCCTCTGAATTGCCTCTCACCTACATAGTAAACAGCTCTATTTTAGGCTGGAGGTGAAAGGTCAGGACACACAGGTCTCCTTGTCTAATTCCTCTACTACAGGGTCTCTTCGCCTTCCCAACATTCACCTGGGGTCAGAAAAGGCAAAATTTCCACTTCCCCTGGATTTGATCAGAATTTCCTCTAAATCATAGTATACTCCTTCCAGAAAAGACTTTCACCCCAGCCTCCTTTCCCGAGGCTATCACAGTGGAAAGACTGCCATGAGCACCATTTACAGGACAGAAGAGTAAAAACATATCCTCTTACATTTTAGTATGATAATGTGTATAGGAATCTGCAAGAAAAAAATCTATCATGTGTCCTTTTTGTTTCTCTTTCTTATTCTTGGTCGCAGAAAACTTTAACAACAAGAATAAAATATTTCACGAGAGAAATTTTCTTGTAATTTTTGGAAACACTGGAGAGTTTTGAAAAGGAAAACATGAGCCATAAGGTCAAACGCAGGAGGAAAGTTCAGAAAGATGAAGACCTGGAACGTACCACTACATGGTCAATGGAGAATTTCCTAGCGATGTTAAGAAGTTTTTGTTTGTTTGTTGATTAGTTTTCTTAGGAGATCACAGAGGGCTGAGAAATAAGGAGAAGGTAAGGAAATGGAAGCAGGGAGTGTCACTGCTTTTACCAAGGAGTTTGGTTGAGAAGTGAATGAAATAGAGCAGAAAAAGTCATTGAAGATATGGGAGAAAGGAGAATGGAGTAGGGTCCCAAAGGTCATGAAGATGGATCAGATCAAGATTACACGTGGAGGGCTACCCCAGAAACAGGATGTGGGCCGTCTCTGCCCCTGAAACAGGTAGGAAGGAAGTGTGCATGTGCTTAAAATGCCTAAATGTTCCTAAGCGAGGGGAAGAGAAGATGGTCATTCAGGTCAGACTGCCTTAAGTTTTGTTAAAGTAGGAAGCAAAGACATTTGCTGAGGGTAACTAGCTTAGAGGGTTTGAAGAAAACTGTGAGAAAAATAGCGAAGATCTGAAAAGTCCTTTAGAGGAATGGACCAAAGTGCCAGTTAAATACAAAGAGTGATCAAGTGCTGAGACTGGAACCCATGAATCTGAACCTATAGTGGCACTCATGTGTAAGGTTGAGCAATTTTTATCAAGCTGCACTCAGCGGAGTGGATCAGAGAAGATCAACTGTGGAACTAATCTAGGGTTGAGATTTTCCCAAATGGAAGACACAAACGAACATGAGTTTGAAAGAGCTGAGGGTGTTGGTGAGAGAGTGGTTCATGTAAGCAACCAAGAAATCCAGGGAAGAAATTGAGGTCAGAAAGGGACAAATAAAATGGATACTATAAATGGAAGGATCAAGGACCTGACTGTATTCAGAAAGAAGTAAATTGTAGGGAAAGAAAAAAAGAAATTCCAAGTTGAAGGAGCACTGGGTGATGAAAAGACCTAGAGTCTACTGTGGGCAAGAACAACTGAAGAGTGTTCTATGCCAGTTTTCCTGGAAATGAGAAGAAAATAACAATAGTTCATTGTTCTCTTGTCCTACTTATTTCCAGTATTTGTTATAAATCAAGTTCCCCTGAATATGTGAGTCCGTTTCTCTTCCACTCTTATAAACGACCGTATATCAAATGAGTCTATAATAAAACAAATATAGTGGGTTTAAATATCCGATAGGACAAGTCCGCCTCCATTATACTTCAAAATATTCTCGACTCTTCTGTTCTATTCATTTACCTAAATATAAAGTTTTGATTGAAATAGCATTGATTATACACATTAAAGTGGGGAAAATTTGCCTTTTGGCAAGAGTGAGTCTATCCACTCATGAATGTGTTAGTTTGCCAGGCTTATTCAGATATTCTTTCACGCTCTTCATGCTCTTGCCTATCCCTAAGATTTATTCTTAGGTGCTTTACAGATTATTTTGATGTTGTGAATACAGCTATTTCTTTAAAATTTATTTTCCAACTAATATTGATACTGAACTAATTTAGATATTGATGTTAATTTCAGAAGCTTGCTGATTAATAATTAGCTAGTAGTTTAATTAGTTATTAGTTCTCAGAGTTTGTAGAATCTACTAGTTTTGTATGCAGTCATATCACATAGGGATAATATGATATTAATTTTTTTATCCAAAATACCTATACTAATTAATTGGGAGTAATATTTGATTAGTGACCAAAGGTAGTCAGGGAGCAGCCAAGGTAGATATTTGGGGAGGAACATTCTAGAACACAGGTTTTTGTTTGCTTTACAGTGTCATTATTTTTATATTATTGATCAGATCTGTATTTATGGGTCCATTTTCATTCAAAATATTAATCATTCTTTCTCTCTTCCCTCTGTCTCCCCAATCCTAGGTTTTTATCAGCTTTATCATTTTATTGGTGTTTCTAAAGATCCAACCTTTGCTTTTATTGATTCCATTATTTTATGTTCTATTCAATACTTTTACATGTATCTTCATTATTGCCTCTTATTTTTTCCATTTAGTTTGTTCTCTTTACAATTTCTTGAACTGACCTCTTACATATTAATTTTCAATCTTTTTAATTTTAATGCAATTGATTTCTCAAGCTATCTCATAAATTTTGATTTTTAGTGTCTTTATTGTCATATTCTCAACATTGAGCGATTTATGTTGTGGTTTCTTGGTTGAGATATTTTAATAAGACATTTATAAGTATGTTTTTTGTTTTAAATTATGTGAGGCTTAGAGGGTGTTTTGTTGTTTATTCTAAGAAATTTTTGTGGTCAGAAATCATTGAATCTATAATTTTTATTTGATTTAATTGAGATTTTCTTAGTAATTTAGTAGTGATCAAATTTTGAGCACGTTCCATATGTGCTTGAGGAGACTATTGATTCTCTAATGGTGAATTTATTGTTGTATTTAGTAACTAGGTATTTTGAATCTCCTATTTCACTAATTTTTATGTGTTTGATCCATCAGTTCTGAAATAAGCATATTAAAATTTGCTATGATTGTAGACTAATCATTATCTTTTTTGTAATTTTGTCGACGTTTGCTTTATGTGTTTGGGGCTATGTTATTCAATGTGTACACATTTAGAATTGTAATATCTTCATGGTAAATGTTATAGCTATTTAGTGACCTTGTTTGTTCCAAATACTGTTTTTATCATTAGGTCAGTTTGGTCTGATATTGACAGAATCACATCTTTCCATTAGTATTGGCCTGGCATACGATTTTTCCATCCCTTTATTTCCAACTTTTGTCTATCTTTAGGTGCTCAGTATATGTCGGAAACAGCACTTGATGTCCTATTAACTAGCATATACCAGATTTTAATAGAATCTGAGACTGTCTTTTAATGAGTAAGTTAATAACATTTATATTGTTGTTATTACTGATATATTTTGCCTTATATTTAACATGTTACTGTTTTATTTTTTATCATACTTTTAGCTTTTCTTTTTCTCCTTTCCTGCTTTGTATTGGATTATTCAAGCTGTGTTTGTAACCATTTTGTTTTACTCTCCTCTACCAATTTGAATTTTTTATGCTTCATGTCTATTCTTTTGGTGAGTGCTTGACTTAACGAAGTTTATTCTTAACACATATTCCTGTCTTACTACAGAAAACTACAGAGAACTTATGACATTTAAGCTCCCTCCCCATCTTCTGTGCTGACATCCAGGATGTTAGTTCCAACTTGATTTTAAACCCTCAAATTAGTCATCATCATCATCATTACTGTTTTATACAATCGATGTTTATTTAGATTTGCCAAAGCTGATTGCTATTCTTATCATATTTCTTATATCACATTCTTTCCTTCTGGATTTGAATTTCTCCATTTTAAAGTATAGCCTTTAGTGGCTATTTTGAACAGTATCTATGAGTGGCAAATTCTTTTAGGCTTTGTCCAAAATGTGTTTGTTTCTTCACTCTTGATTCACAATTTGTTTGTGTATAGAATTTTAACTTGATAAGATATTTTTCTGTAGTATTTTGGAGAAGACGTTCCAATATTTTTCTGTCTCTGTGGCTGTTGCTATTGTTACTGTATGCGCAAGTATCATTTCTTATTGGCGACCTGTCTTTTGTTTCAAGTTTTTCAGTTGTACATGTAATTTTAAAAATTAAAGAACTCAATGCTTAGAAAACAAGTAGAACAGTGCATGGCACACATTGAGTATAAAATGAATCTTAGCCACTGTTGTTGTCGCTTCAAGCACATGTTTTGTCTCTTGCAGGTTTCTTTATCTCAAGTTCTTAAGTTGCTAATTCTTTTGTTTATATTTTCTGCTAACTTTCCCTCATGATGGATTATTTTCTTATACCGTAGTAGTTTATCTGTTTATTTGCTTTTTTCTGTGCTCTCTTTCTGTGAAGGTTTTTATTCATTTGTTTTATTTTTTCTTTTGTTCTCTCCTGTGAGCATTTCATGACTCCTGGGTTCTGAAACTTTCCATAATGCAAAATTTTGATTTTTGTTGGAATTCCTAGAATTTTGCTAGTCTTAGACCAGTTTTAATGCTTCAAATTTTGGCATTCCTATTCCATATAAGTAGTGTCAATATGAACCCCCACACCCTGCAAAACCCAGGGTAACTGGTAGCTTTCCCCCTCATTTTAGAGCAGAGATGACCTCTCCCAGTCTATCATTTCGGTCCAGACATCTGCGTTTCAGATCCTCACCTGACTCTGGTCCAAGGTCCCATCTCCTTCCTCTTGCTGTTTGTTAAAATCACAAACCCTAACCCCTAGGGATTATATCTGACTCAGTGACTCTCTAAGTTCCCACAGCATCAAGTAATGTCCTCGTTGAAATGGCATTTGGTTACTTCTTTTCTGTCCCCTGGGGTTTTTCATCTCTTCCATTTGAGGTTAATTATGTATTTTAAAGTTGCTACATTTATTAAATATTTCTATATATTTGAACAGAATACTTTTCCCTGACACTCAGTCTGCCATAATTAGGAAATCTATTGCTTTTTTATCTTGACACATAATAAGTGCTCAGTTAACACCAGTTTTTGGTTTTATTATTGAATAGCTGGCTGGATATACAGATCTAGTGCTTAGGTGAAAGAAATCTGTGTTCATTTACTGTGTTTATTTACTAAGAAGATCATACATTTTTAGCTTGTTAGAGACTTAATAACAAAAACCGTGTTTGGTAAGCATCATCCTTATCCTGTTTTTACAGATAGGAAACCAAAGATGAGATTGAATGCATTACTCACAGGCCACAGATAGAACCAGAATGACTATCTAAGACATTAACTGCGATATAGAGTTCTGTCCCTCGTAAGGCTACTGAGGAGTTTAGAGGAGCGTTTCCAGACAACATGAGTGTTACGAAAATTTCACTCATTACCCTCAATTAGTACTGTAAAATCTCAAAGCGATATCAGAAAGCAGCCAGAAGTTCAGTCAGTATCTTGTGTGCTGTGTCTGTTTTACCTGTGCTGAGATCCACTATGTGGCCAAAACCCCAGAGTCCAGGTGAATATGTGATAAGTAATTACTTTCATAAGAAGTGGATAGAAGAAAAGGAAAAGTCAGTGTGTGATGATTTTGTGCTCCATGTCAAGAAGTTAAAATTACTTTCTCTTGTAAATTGACTTGACTCAAAGAGGGGAACCATAATTAGGATTAAAAATATTATAGCTATTTTATATTACTTTTTTTAGAATACTAGTAAAACTATTTATGTTTTGAGAGATTTATTCCAACTTTGCCTATGAAAATTTAGCTTGTGATCATCTGTCTGACATAGAGAAGGCTATTTGTTTAATTAATACATTAATATATTATCTGAAACAGTGTGTGTGTGCATACATACAGACATTCATACATATACATTATATATATAAATATCTACAAATAAATGTGTTAGTGTACAACTTCAGATGCCTTTGGACTTTATAATATAATTGTATTTTAACTACATAGAGAATTAAACTGTAGGAAATACGTCTTTAAGACATTTTATCAGTTTTCTGTGAATGTAAGAGTTAGAAGCAAAATTAGAGACAATCTAGTTGTCCCTCCTTATTTCAAAGATGAAATAACTTCAAAACATAGAACCAAGACTAAAATGCTAGTCTGAGTATCCTTAAAATATGCTGTGGTTCTCTTCAATATATTGAAATATAAAGGATAACGTAATAAAATTTAACAAAATAAAATGTGTATTTTATTTATTTTAAACTGGGGTGTTAGAAATATCCATTACCACTGAGATCAATTATTCAGTCTTTTACCAGATCAAACTGTATTATTTAGATATCAAAATTGATTGATTTGAAAATTGCTTGTTTTTTTTTAAAGATTTTATTTTTTTACTTTTTCTCCCCAATGCCCCCCGGTACATAGTTGTATTATATTCTTCATTGTGGGTCCTTCTAGTTGTGGCGGAAATTCCTTGTTTTTAATGTGGCTGCTTTACCTGGTGAAATCAAATGAGTCAGTGACGCAAATCTCCCATTAAAATATGAAAAAATGTTAAATCTAGCATTTTCGCTTTGATGTTTGTCACTAGATTTGGAATCAGAGACACTACAAATATTGAGTGATTTCTTCCATTAATAACCCTCTTGAAATAGAAAATAGTAGAATAGATGAAGCTTTCTCCCGGCATAGCAGTTAAGATTATGGACTCTGGAGTGAGATTGTCTGGCTTCAATTCTGGGCCAGTTATTTAACCTTTTTGTCCCTCAGTTCCACCTATAGATTGGGGATCACAATAGCATTGTGAGAATTGAATGAATTTGCTATGTAAAGTGCTTAGAAGAGTGCCTGGTGCGTAGTTAACTGTGAATGAGTTAGCTATTCCTGTTTTTGTTGGTGGTGGTATTGCTTTTTATTTATTTATTTTGTTGTGGTGGGAACACATAACGTGAGATCTGCTCTCCTAACAAATCTCTAAGCGTACAATACGTTACTGTTGACTGTAGGTACAGTGTTGTCCAGCAGATCTCTAGAGCTTTTTCATCTTGCTTAAGTGAAACTTTAAGCTTATTGAGAAGTAGCTCTCCATTTCCTCCTCCGTCAAGCCTCTGGCAACCGCCATACCACTCCTCAAACCTATGAGTTTGACTATTATTTTTTACTAGATTACAATAACTCTGACATTAAAAAGTCTTCGAGATAGTTTAGACCACCTGATAAATTGGAGTAGAAAAATATATAGTGAATTCTTTAGATCGCTAAGATTTATAGGGTAATTAAACAAATGTAGAATTTATTACCCAAACCAAATGATGCTGTTTCCAGGAGGAAATTTAGTTCCTGATGGAAAACGGGGTTGAGATATTGTGATCACAGATGACCTAAGGCTCTTTTCACGTTCTGAATTTGTGTTGACCATGGCCCCCAACATTTTAAAGGAGGCTAACATAATCAGAGATAACATCAATATTCCAGGTCACTCTTAAACTAGAGTATTTGCTAAGGCCAAAGGTGAACAATATAATGAAAGATCACTAATTCAAAGATAGCATAACCAGGAAAGACTGAGATTTCTAAGGCAGCCTTCTCTGAGGTATTGCCTAATTGATCTGTTAAGTATGGATAATAAACTGTTATTTAACTTATTAGATCAGGTTAGGCTCTTCTCTTTCTTTCTCTTTCTTCCATAAGTGACTCCATGTGCCCAAGAAAGAAGAAAAACATTCATAATTGCATATGGAGGATTAGTAATTCTCCAAGGGAAGACTCAAAGATATCATTGCTTGACCTAGATAAACGTAACTTGCTTATTCACTGTGATGTTTATCCACTTTTTCTCATTTCAAAGCATTTTCATGTACTATATTGTAATAATTTGGCTTATGTCTGATTATATTTACTGGGGAAGCCATAGGTCCATGAGGTGAGAACAATTTTCAGACCACAGAGTTGTATTTGTAGTAGACGTTGTGTTTGCCTTGCCAGTATCTATGTCACTTCTTTCTCAGACCACAGAGTTGTATTTGTAGTAGACGTTGTGTTTGCCTTGCCAGTATCTATGTCACTTCTTTCTCATTTTGTAGTCACCATGCTAGTTCAGTGATTTTCACGATACTGTGGCTAACAGTTGAGTTGAGGCAATCAGAGAAATCTATTTCCAGTCGCAGTTAGTGGTTTAGGGATGGGCACATAGCTCAGGTCAAAGTCATCTGGTATCAAGATATTCTCCTGATCACAGTGAATGTGACCAAAGTTATTCATTCAGAGAGGCGCTTGGGACATTATTGGCAATTTTTGGAGAAAGAGAAGCTCTCTTTCTCTCCTGAATGTTATCAAGGGAGCATTAAGCGGTTGTTTTTCTATCATGAGAAAAGCAATCTGAAGATGCAGCTGGTCTATGATGATGGCAAAGTTGAGAGAATCAAAGAGAAATGTAGCTGCAAAGAAATGTAGATGCATCTTTGAAGACATTTGCTCTTTTTAAAAAAACAAACAAACAAACAATTTCCTAGCAAATCCTTTGACTCTATCTTTAAAATACACTCAGGATCTGAACAACCTGCACATTTATTGCTGTGCCCTGGTCCAAGCTCCCTTCATCTCTTGCCTGGCTTATTGTGATAGCCTTCTAAGTGGTCTGCCTGCTTCTAGCCGTGTCCCCATTTAGTCTATTCTCAGCACAGCAGCTGAGTAATTGTTGACGGGTATGGTCTTGCCACTTCTCTGCTCAGTAACCCCTGATAGCTCCCCACCTTATTGAGACTCTTTTATTACATTATTTCCTCTGCCTGGAATGTTTTCCCCCAGATAGTCTCCTGGGTCACTCCCTCGTTACATTTAGATCTTTATTCAGATGTCACTTCTTCAGTGAGATTTTTCAAGACCAAACGGTTATTACAAGCAGCCTGCCCCCACCTCCAAATACTTAGCTCTACTTGATTCCTTCCCCACTTTATTTTTCCTCTATAGTCCTTATCATCATCTAATTACTATTTATTTTACTTATCACTTTCATTCATTTTTTTTTTGGTCTTCTCTTAATTAAATATAAGTTCCAGGAATGTTTCTGTTTGGTTTGCTGTTATATCTCCAAAACAGAGTACATTTCTTGGCACAGAGTTGTCACTTAAAAAATGTTGTTGAGTGACTCATGAATCTCTGAATGAAATTGTGCCTGAAGTCTGATGTCTCTTTGAATTTTTTATTTACATAATGCAATACATTCCTTTTATTATTTAAGTCAATTTAAGTTGAGCTGTCTTTTCCTTGCAACTGAAAGCATCGTAACTGAGACAGTAATTAAATATTTGATGGACAGAATGAGCTTGCCAGAAGCAAACCTTGAGATGAGAATTCACGTGAAAGTGATTTATTAGGAAAACTTTGTTACGGGTTGAATTGTGTGTCCCCAAAAGGTGTTAAAGTCTTAACCCCCAGTACCTGCGAATGTGACCTTATTCGGAAATAAGGTCTTTGCAGACCTATTTCCTTAAGATGAGGTCATCCTGTAGTAAGATGAGCTGTTAATCCGATATGACTCATGTCCTTATAAAAAGCAGAAATTTGGGCACAGCCATGAACACAGGGAGACTTCCAGGTGAACATGAAGGCCGAGATCAGGGTGATGCCTCTACAAACCAATCTTTACCAAAGATTGCCAGGAAACCAACCAAAAGCTAGACTGGAGGCATGGAACAGATTCTCTCTCACGGCCCTCAGAAGAAAGTAACCCTTGATCTTGAACTTCTAGGCTCCAGAACTGTGAGATAAGAGATTTCCACCCAGTTTGTGGTACTCTGTTATGGCAGCCCCAGGAGATGAAGAGACTGCAAAGAAATTTAGGAATTGGGACTGGGATGGCAGGAAGGCCAGCACAGGCAAAGTTCCACAAAGGCTAACTGGCTCAGTCTCATAGAACTCTGTGAACAACGGCGGTGCCACCTCTGAGTTGTCTGGTCAGGGGCAGGACAGCAGGAGCTTTTGAACTCCTGGACACAGCAGTTACTGGTTAGGGGGGCCCACCGGGACTAGGGCATGGTGGGTAGAGGGGCACTTTTGGCTTTGCTCATGTTCAGACAAAACTGCTTCCAGCTGTCAGAGGCCAGCCTGCAAACAAAGATGCTTGAGTGCTAACTGTTGGCTCTTGGGAGGAAAAAGACAGCAGCAGGTAATGTGTGGAAAATTGGTAAAGAGCCTGAATGGATATGGACAAAGCACTGAGAGCATCTGCCATGATGGGTTAGGAAGCAAGTGAGCTGGAGAAAAAGGAGAAGCAAGGCAGACACACCCATTGCTTTTCTGTCTGGTGAGGTTCTGCTGGTTGTATGGATTGACGTTATTTGAGGTAATAAGCCTGGAAGAAACTCCTATCATAAACACAAGATGTGTGTCGAGCATCTGTAAATAACTTCCTGATGTTTAAAATCACAGTTGATTTGAATGTCACAGAAGAACAAAAATGGGAACAATGAGAAAGTAAAATATTAAAAGATGCAACAATTAAAAATGTACGAAGGGCACAACGGTCTTTTAGATGATGTGTGTGTGTCTGTATGTGTGTGTGTGTGTGTGTGTGTGTGAATCAAAGGGATTCATATTTAATTTGTCTGCAAAGCCATAGAAACACAAGGAGAGCAAAAAAGGATTTAATAATTCAGATTTGATCAAGTATATGTGTTGTTGGTTTCCAGGTACAGAGGCAGTTTCAGTTTGAGATATTTTCTTGCCGGCCTACAGCTGAGAGACAGAGCAAGATCAGATCCTAAAAGTTGCACAAGAAGCTCTTGTTTCCAGTGTCTATTAAAAGAGAATGCCTCTCTGTGTACCCAATTCCAGTAAGGTTAAAGAGTTGAAGTAATAAAAGATATTGTCACCAACTGTATGGCTGATCTTTTCTGTGCAAGAATCCACTGTCTTTCCAAGCTACACTCAGGTCAAGGTTGTCATTTAGTGTTCATTTGCGACATTTCTGTAAAGGGCTTTTCATTTCTTGCAGGTCATTATTTTTGATACATTTGATCGAATTGGTGAACTATTCGACTCAGAATTCTGGCCCTAATATTTACACAAAGGAAGGTTTTGTAGTCATAGAAGTTTGCATTGTCTAATTTCTTTTGTATCCTAAGGCATCTTGCATATAATGGGCACAAGAAATATTTGCTTTTCTGTTATTTTGGAAGACTTTATTAGTGGCTTAACCAACAACCATTTATCCCTTCCTCTTTGCTAATAAAACCATAATTTTGTTCAAGAAACAATGTGTCTTAGGTGAATCAACATCTGTCAAAGCCTATCATAATTTGTCTGAACAATCCCATTCGTCCTACTCAGTTACTGTTTTGACTCATGAAACGCAAGCATTCGCTGGGAGACTTCTAGGAAATATTTTTTTCCCTAATAGAGACCCACAAAAGGGAGAAAGAAAAACCCTTTTCTCTCTACCTCATTTAGACTCTTGTGACCTTGAGGTAACATGCAGAGACAAAAATCCAGCAAGATGCATATGCATGAGAGGAAGGATTCAAAAAGCCTGGGATCCTAATGATGCCATTGAGCTGCTGTAAACAAAACTGGGATCATCGACTTTTAGCTTTGTTGATAAACACCAAGTGTCTGTCCAGTGTAAGCTACTATCGCTCATGTCTGCTTTTATTTGGAACCAAATGCATCCTAGTTGAGACAATTATCTTTTGTGCACTTATCCTGTGTTTATCTAAAGAATTTGTTTATCTTTGATATCTTAACATGAAGTTTGTGCACCTGTGTTTGTTATTTCCCAATATTCTGGTTATGAGTTATTCTTTGATGTCACACATTTGTGATATGTGTGTGTGATCTTCATATCATCTTTTTCATATAGTCGCCCTGTTGTAGCTCTTCTTCTAAATCTGTTGTTTTGTTGGTCTTCAGTATGATACTATAGCTCAGGGTCCTTGAGTTAGACAAAGTTGAGTTCAAGCCCTTGCTGTGCCATTTAATATCTCTGTCAAGTTAATCAACACACAATCTCTCTCAGGCTTCAATTTTCTCTTCTGTAGAATGAGGAAACCAGTAGTATCTTCATTATCTTTTATTACGAAGATTAAATAAATGCTCAATAAATAACCAGCAATGATGCTTATAAAGATATTGCTTCTGCCCTAAACATTTATATTAACCATAATCTGGTGTGTTTGTTTGTTTGCCAATGGACTCAGTTCCATGAGGACAGGGCTTTGTTTGTTTTCACTGCCGTATCCCTAGTGTCTTGAATATTGCCTGAAACATTGTAGACTCTCAATAAATACTTGTTAAATGATTGAATGGACAGAGTTACTGACCTTGGTCTTGTCGGCTCCGTCATCCAGGGCTAACAGTCTTAGAGAAAACTGCACCCACGATGGGAAATAATTCGCCAATTTAACGGCATTGATACACAACATGCATTTTGCAAAGGAAGCTGAAGATCAGGGGTTGCCCACATGCCCTATCTGGCTGACAGACAAGTTTTGTTTGTCTTAAAAATGTTTCTAATTTTTTTGAATTAGTTGTCAAAATTTTTTTTTTTTACAAAAAGAAGTCTACATAAAATTAGTTTCTCTTTGCAATTGGAAGATTTTAAGTCACTGCATGCCCATCAGCTGAAACTGAGCAGTCACGGCCTGCATTAGAACCTGCAGGCTCTCAGAATCCCTGCCGCTCCCTCCCATTTTCTGACGCTGGCTGCCACCACTCAGTACATTTGTACCGTAGTTTTTTTTTTTTTTTTTTTTTAAATTTATTTCAGCTTTGTTGAGGTATAGTTGACAAATAAAGTTGTAAGATATTTAAAGTTTATATTGTGGTGATTTGATATATGTATATGTTGTGAAAGAATTCCTCCCATCTAGTTAATTAACACATCCATCCCCTCCGTGTTTATCTTTATTTTGGGTGTGAATTGCACCATACTTGTGTTAAGGTCACCCCACTTAATGTTTGACTATTATCGGTCTGGTTCTTGTGGACATTTGAGTTTGCGACTTTTGCATATCGGACTCTTGAATCTTACCTGAAGCTTCTTGCTTCATGATGACATGTATCATTTCCAAGTCTTCCTTTATCAGGAAACTTGACGAAAAAGACTCAGTTTGTTTAATGTACACTGTAGAGTTGTTACTTTTCCTTTTTTTTGAAAAATTAACCTTCATTTTGAATCTAAATAAAAAATGCACATAGTTCCAAAAATAGTACTAAAAAGCTAATGCAACAGGATGATAAAATGAAACTTCTTTTTCAGTTTCATCTGATGCCCAAAGGCCAATAAGAAAACAACTGTTACCCGATACCCCTGTATTCCGAAGCTGGGTGCTTGTAGCTCTGTGCTGTACAGGCTAACCAATTGCGGAACTGATTCTCCCAACTATGATGATCCCCCACAGCCTGCGATAAGAGGGGAGGCTGGAGTTAGAAGAGGGGATTCAGGGAAAGTGTTGTCATGTGCTGTGTGGTTTTTACCCCCATAAAGTGGAGGGTGAGGGATGCATCTCAGGATGCACGAAAGGGGCCTTAAGAGGATGCTCTGATAACTTGCACGTGTCTCTTGGATTTTAAAGGGACATACGTACTGGTAACTGACACATCTGGCAAGGCTAAAGGTGAAAGGTAGCAGGTGGAGTTGCTTGCCTGGCAGCAGAGCAAACAGAGGAGGCTTTTGCAATTTTTTTCCTTCCTTGGTAGAAAGCTGCATTTCCATTTTGCCTGGCATGGATGTGAGACTTTCCCATCAGCCTGGTGGACTCAAAAGATTTACATGATCTGGAGCCAAGTTGAAATGGTATTTCTTAAAGGCTGAAGGTGTTCTTGGATTCAGAAACTGAGGGTACCATCCAAAGAGCACAACTAACCAGTGGAGAACCATTAGTATCTACAGCAAAAAAAAAAAAAAATTGCTTAAATTAGGGGAGCCCCAGAAAAAGCATCCCTGAGAAACTCACAAAAGTGCCACCATCCACACAAGAAAAAATCAGAGGTTGAGGGAACAGCAAAAGCATTAAATAGAGAAGAACCCTTCCGTTCTCTCCCATCACCACTCCTCGTCTTCACTCCAGGCTCTCCAGCCTAAACAACTCCAGGATTGGAGAATGACTTTAAAATGGGGAAGACTATGCAGCTTTGCAATTATGACCTGAGGCTGCACAGTGTAATTAATATTCTTAGGTCTAAAAATGACCAGAGGACATTTTATTGTCTGAGAAAAGCCTAAAATATTTACATGTCTACTAGAAATTTTACCGAAGTCAGAGAGAAGAGACAGCACGGTGAAAGAGCAGTGGAGGCATCAATTTGTTTTCTACTTGCACTTTATTGAATCTTTTCCATATAAGAAAGTAGTTAAGTTTATATTTAAAAATATCTGTGTTCAGCATCTCCTCTCCGTTGTCGTGCTTCCCAGAGGCAGCCACTTTCCGATTTTTAAGCTGCTGCTTCTGATATTTACATCCATACTTCTAAATACTATGCATCTTCTGATGTTTCTTGATGGATTAATTTTGATAGTATCCATTAAGCTTTTCATTATATCAGTTAAAAGTTTGAATAAGGTAACATCCTTCTGCCTATCTTCCCAACATAATTATGTTATAAATTCTGGTGAAATCCTTAGTATTTACACTACTATGATTATGCAAATTGCTGAGCCAAGTAGTATACTATAAACATATTTCTTTTTAAAAAAATATTTAATTTTTCCTAGAGCTAATTATTGACTCACTTTTATTCATTTGCTTGGTGTTACATGCACCAATTGCTATTTTTTTCTTAATACTCTAACAGGTCTGCCAAATACCTTATAGTAATGTTTACAAATACTGCCAAACATCAGATGATTTATCAATTCTATGCTTTTATTTTTATCTCCTTTCTCCCTGTCCCCCTCCCCCTTCCAGTTTTCCTTCACATGACTCTTTGTTTTATTCTGCTACAATTTGGACAGATTTCTTTCTCAGCCTGATGAATAGATGTCACCTAGGGCTTCTTCACTTTTATTTTGGAAATTCTCTTTGTTTATCTTATTTGTTGCTCAGGTTTTTCTTTCTTTGTTTGCTTGTTTGTTTCACTGAGGTCCACCACTCCCTGGTTTCCTAAGCAAGTGCATGGTATGTAAAGTTGTTTTACTCTTTATACGTATGAAATTTTTACTCTCAAGATTGAGAGTTTGACTGGATATACTATTTTAAGTTGAAACTCTTTTTCCCTAAATATATAGAAAGTGTTGCTAATTTTTTTCTGGTGTCTGGAGTTGCTTTTGAGAAGTCCAACGCCGTATTTTCTTCTTATTCCTCTGTATCTGATCTGCTTTTCCTGTCTCAAGGTTTTTAAGATCTTCTTTGTATGCAGTGTTCTGATATTTTATAATGCTGCCTTGGTATGGATCATTTTTATTCATTGTGTCAGCTCCTTGCTGGGGCTTATCAGTGCACAAACTGAAGTCCTTTGGTTTGGAAAATCTTTTCTTATTAATTCTTTAGTAATGTCTGCCTTCTTTTTCTCTATTTTGTCAAGAATTCTGTTATTCAGATATATGACCATCTACATTGACTCTTTAACTTTCTATCTTTTCCTTCCTATTTTTGATATCTTTGTGTTCTAATTTTCTTCCCAGGAGTTGTTATTTTCCAACACTTAGAACAATTTTTTTGAGTATTTTCATTCTGGTCATTTTCAAAGACTCATTCTTCTCTATTCCCTTTTTATAGAATTCTCTTTTATCAATGCAATATTTTCTTTTTCTGAAAATATGAATTACAGTTTTTCACTACATTTTTCAAAATAAATTGGTCGGAAGATGTGAATTTAGTAATGGTTTCCATTGTGATCCTTTCTTGACTGTTATACTTTGTGTTTTGTTTTCAAAAATAAATAAAACTTACCTGATTATTAAAATATCTACTTATTTCATTTCATTATTTTTCATTAACTATAGGACTATTTAGTCTTATGCAGATTTTGTAAACACAAACTAGTAGTTATTTACATCATTTAATAAACTGGAAATTATTTCTTCCATTTGCCTTATAATGTTTGTCAATGGTACCTTTTGTATTCTAGTTACAAAACTACTATTTTAATAAATCAAGATTGACATTTAAGTTTCATTCAGCTACCATATTTTGGGATCATTGATAATATAGGACAATAAAATTTTCTTGCAGATTAGCATATGTCTGGACTTACTGAAATTAATCTTCCATTTATAGAAAATCACAACTGTTGCAATAGTGCTTGGTTTTCCTGTTTTGTTGCAGTAGACACTAATTTGGGGATGTTACTTGCACAAAAAACCATACAGTATTTCCCCCTCGAATCAAAGAGCAGCCTGTAGCAGCCATTTGCTGCAGTCTGCTGAAAGCCTGCAGCACTCGGTGCCAAATGCATTGCAGATGCTGCAGCAGCAATAACGTATTCATGGTGTGTACAACTGCATTTTGACCGCAGCAGTTTCTAGATGTGTTTAGCCAACTTCTAGCCTTTGAAAGCAGCATAAATATAGATTGCTTCATATACTGTGCATATCCATCAAACGTGAAATAGAATGGACTCTTCCAAACGGTAATATAAAAATCCATGAGGGTGATGGGGAATAAAGTGATAAAAATTTTATTCAATATAATATGGAATCTGTCAGGTAACCTATGAAGTATTTGTTGTTTGGATGTGGAGTGTCTACTTAATTCATGTTGCAATCTATTAGCCTAGTAATTCAATAAGTCAAAGAATGTTCCACATAATATCTACAGCTAAATAGAGTGAAAGGTGGAATTAGCACCACCCAAAAATGAATGAGTTTCTTCAGTCGGTTAGAACTGAAGAAGTAGAGCTTTAAACTGTGCTATCATTGATAGATTTTCATTACTAGAGTCATGAAGATTTTCTTTTTAGAAAGTGTGGTATAGACTTCCAGTTTTCCCTCATATTTTCTCTTTCCTCTTCCAGAGTAATAGAGGTTTTGGCTAGTTAGAGTGCAACTCACAATAAAGATTACACTCCCAAACTTCCATCTGCAGTTAAGTTGCTGACATGATGACATTTTTGACCAAAGGAATGTAAGTAAAAGTGATGTGTGTGATTTTCAAGTCTTGCCTTTATCAGGAAGGGGCAATGCCATTACCTTCCCTTTCCCCTTTCTGCTAGCAGCAATGTCAAGGCAGCGGCGAGGTGTCTTACACTACTCAGACAAGAGCAACACTTTACAAATGATGGGGCCCTTGGTGAAGGCATGCAGCAGCATCAACAGACAAACACACACTTTTACATAAAGAAGAAAACAACCCTCTCTGTAAAGTCTTTCACAAAAGTCACCTAGTCCACCATGTCAGAACGAATCTCTCGCATTCTTATAGTCACTCAGCATGTAATCAGGACACTCTGTGCACTTTCATCTATTCTGTTTTGGATTGCTTTTATATGTATGGGCACTTGTTACCCTCATAACATTATGACATAGCCATCTTTTTTCCTTTCTTAATTTCACTAAGAAACAACTAACATACTACACTCCAGTCTGACTGGATTCCTCAAACAAGCGAAGAACGTTTTTTTCCTCAGGGTCTTTGCACTTGCTATTCCCAGTACCTGGAATACTGTTCTCACCGACATATTATGTTATATAAAATTATGTAAGATATTTGACTCGCCACCTCTCCCAGACGTCTTCCCTCACCCTATCTCAGTCTAACTCCTTACATGCAATCAACAACGAGACTCGATCAGAAACTCTGAGGAACAGCTGAGATAGAAAGTGGGGAATATCAGGGAAGGATTCCTGAGGTGATGGCAGTAATTTTGGGAAACTGAGCTCAGAGTGCATGGATAGCAGTGGAGGGAAGGAGAATGTTCTGGTGATCTCTTGGTCAACTGCATCTGGAGCAAATGAGGGATTGTTCCTTTCTTTTCTCATGGTTGGCTGAATAGTGAGTAGTCAGAGTATTTGCCGACAGGTCTAAAGGAGTAAAAGTGTACATTGAAACCTTGAAAACAGAGAGCACCCACATTAGCCAATAACCCAAACTGGAGTTTTGCACCCAGCTGGTTTGCTAAACCCAACTGACTTGGAACCCAAAGTCCAAAGGCAAGACTACTAGCCTACCCCTCCCAGTGCCTTGCCACAAGCACCACAGACAGGCAAGGAGAGAAGCTCAGTACAAATATGAGAAGATAGCCAAGAATTGTTGACTGTTCAAGAAAAATTGACATCATCAAAGAGACACCAAACTCAACACCAATATTAATAAAACAAACAGAATAAGAAACAGTATTTATGAACACAGAATATAACAGAGTATTTCTGAGCCTACTATTTGTAATTTAAAAACTATAAATGCTGGAAATCAGAGAGAAGGTAGATTCTGACTAGAACAAAGGAGCCATTGCATAGTTTTGATTTTCAAATCAGAGAATTAAATTCCAAGACTCGGACAATGGTTTTAAAGCCAAACATATTTGATTTTAGTTGAAAGGAAAGATTATCCTTGTTTTCATAAGCTGAGTTTTAACTATAAAGAGCAAAGCATGGAGGACTGAAACAAAGATTGCCATAGAGCAAAACCATAGAAAGAGGAAGCTTGGAGGAGAAGCCTAGCACTTATTAGCTGGTAAGTTCCTAAGAAATGGCTCTCGCTACACTACCTCCTGCAGGTCAAATCCTGATGTGCATACACGCGTGTATGTAGGTGCAAGTGTATTTGATAAAGATGGCCTTTCTGCTCTGAGATCTCCCCAAATGTGCTTATACAGACTAGCAGAAATTTGGTTTCAGACTTCCAAATCCAGGGATATTGCAAACTTCTTGGAGATGCCCACTAAGACTGAAGCACAAGGGGAAGGGATGTGTCTACATAGACAATCTGAAGACAATTGTTATTTGGTGAAGGCAAATAGCTTAGCAATTCAGAGTCGCCCTTACCTCTCCACCATTACCAACGTTGGAGGAACAAAGGTACTGAGAGAGCAAAGGGACAGGATGTAGTGTCTGTGGAACATGGGACAAGAGCTCAAGGGACACAGTCAACAGCAGCTGATGCCAGGGCAGAGTGAGATCCAAGAGACAGTATGACCATCTAAGTGGCAGTGGGGGAACAGCAGGATAGACGGTGGCATTCACAGCAGATTGCTCTTCCCGGACAACACAATTTTGCATATATACCCTTAAAACAGCTTTCAACTGTGTAACAGAAACTCCTCTAGCTAGTTTAAGCAGAAGATCAAATTACAGGCACGTTCTATCTTATGGCCACAATTGTCATAGATATTCAAATTTAATTCTTAATTTGAATCAAATTATGAATAAATATTTTATGAGTAAAATAAACACATTTCATAAAAAAATATTTTATCAGTATTTTATTTTTATAATTTTATTATAAAAATTCTTCGATATGTCTCTCATTTGACTGGATTACTTCAAACAAATTTTTTAGAGAATAATACATGGGTGATGTTTTCAGAGTCTTGGTGTATTTGAGGATGTCTTTTTATTGCCAACACATGTGAACGACAATCCGATGGGTAAAGGTTCCGGATTTACATCCTCATCCCTCAGCTTTGGACGCTGGTCCACTGTCAACATCTGAAGTTGCCAAAGCGAAGTAGGACGTAACCCCATTCTATTTTCCTTTAAAGGAGAGCTAGTTCTTTTTAGCTGAATGTTTCTCAGATAAGCTAAAGATGAAATTCGTGACAAATAGAATTCGTGATTGTCAATCTTTGCTATTTTTTTTTTCTGGCAATTAGACCTCAGCGAGTCCTTTGAGATACAGATTTACGTCCTCTTTTATTTCAGGGAAGTTTTCTTTCATCTACATTTTGAATTTGTTTTTTTCTTGTTTACTACCTCAGCTCATTCTCTAGGCATACCAATAATCTTTGTGTTACATATCTGTTGTTTTTCTCATCTATTACCTTTTCTTTAATTGCTTTCCAGGGTATTATGTGTGATTTTCTGAAATCTCTACCCCGTGCTATTGATTTGATCTTCTGAAAAGTCGCCTGCATTCTTCCTTTCCTTTGCCTTGTGTGTAAGTTCTACTCTATCTTTGTGGTTCCCCTTAATTTCTTTCTTTACTCTGTTTTAGTCTCTTTTATCTAATTTATTATCACAACTTCTATTTCATAAAATTCATTTTTTCCTTAATGTCCTTAATTGCAATATAATATTTCTCTTTTGTTAACTTTTTGCTGAAGTCCTATTTTTTCTGTTTACTTATGTTTAAGTTGGGTAAATTCTGTTTAAATTCATATGTCACAAAGTACGATAAATCGAATCTCTTTGACTCTTTTCATGTTCATCTGTGCAATCAATGCATGTGCATTTATCGAGTCTCTACTCTGTGCCAGGCACTATTTATGGCCATGGAGTTATAAAGGTTAACAAGACAGACAACAGACCAACCCTCTGGGAGGTTACATTCTAAGGTGCAAATTTAGTCAACAAGGTAAATACGTGGGGTACTTTTAAACGTCAATAAGCACTATGGAGAAAATGACACGTGGGAATGTTGTAAAGCATGATTATAAGACACATGCGTATTTTGCTAATATTAGGTAAGGCTTTCCTGAGGATGCTAGAAACTAATGTTATAAATTCAGTGTTTAGCATTTTGATTGTCTATTGGGAACCCAAGGAGCTGGGACCCTGGGCAGTGCAGTCTAGATTATCTTATATTTTTATCATCAGATTTGTTCCATTAGACTAAGAATGTGTTTTGTCCCATCGATGGTGAGTTACCTTGGAGGTTAGTCTCTCCTTTCTATTTTGAGTGAACCAGTTACCTTGCTGAGAATTTAAGTTGGAGAGATGCCATATAATTAATAAAGTTTTTATATCTTAGCCCAAATATTATTTATCTCTGCATAGTTATTTCTGATACGTTTACCTCTAGCTCTCACTTTTTTTCATGAGAAGATCAGTTTAGATAATCAATGTTCCTCTAGCCCTGCCTGTACTCATGACTTGAGGAAGCATGGTCTTTTGCATTCTACCACAAAGCCCACTTTTATTCTTAGCCTTTATCTGTCAGAACCAAGAAGTACCAGTACAACTTTCCCATTTAGTCCTCATAACACTGCTGCATGCTCATGAACAACTGAGCTGCACCTTGGTTATCAGCATCCTTCCTTAAGTTGGTCCAGAATTATTTTGTGTCAGGTGAGTTTTCATGAGAATTTGTGGCAGGAGGTTGAGTTCTTTACTGGTTTGGAGCAGACAGTATTTTTATCTCTAAGCAGATCTTTTTATTGTTGTTAAATTCCTTGGTTTTTAAAGGGGGTTTTTTGCTAACATATAATTATTCCAAAAATGTCATCATATTTGTTGGAAGTCCTCTTTCTTAGTGCTCTTCATTGTACACTTAGAATATTTCTTATTGATTATTTTGTACTTTATATACAAAATATTCTTTCTAACATTTACTTGCCAAGGCATATCTATTGGTGATATAAGAAGTACAACACAACAACATTGTCCTGTCGTCATGAAAAACCCAACATTTATTTGGTCTAATCCATTTCCATAAGCTACAGAAAAAATAAAGAAACAGAAGATATAAGCATTTTATGGTAATACATTTAGTTCAGTAAGTCCTCCTCATCTTGCAGCAGTACCGAATATTAATGTATACACACATGTATGCCTACTGCGAACAAATTACGGCTCTCAATCACTATACATTTTGCAAGAGATAGAAGGAAGAAAGTGTAAGGGGAGATTGGTTAGGAGAAAATAAAAAAGTACAGTTTGGTTTTCTGCATTCTTAGCACTGCAAAACTTATCACACATATTTTAAATACAATGAGCAAACCCCAAATTCTCCACATCTCCCTTGCCTCCAGAAACTGGTTAAGTTTCCACTCTTAATAAGACAGAAAATATTCTCTAGAGAATCATGGTATGCTCTGACTGAAACATTCTCAGAGAATTGCGGTCTGCTGTGACTGACACCGTGAGGACAGCACATATATTACTTAGTCTTTTGTAACATTTCAGGGGAAAAATGAAGCCAAAAGTGATACTAAAACAAAGGAAAAACAGAGAATGCTTTAATAACTTCCCTTTCTTTACAATAGTGATCATCAAATTGTGGTGGGTGCATCCCACGGGTTTACGAGATGATCCATTATTGAGTAGGAATAAAATTTTAAAATCCCTAGTTATATTTATTATCTTATACTTTAAAAATGTGTGTAGTTTGCATATGTTCTTCATAATAAGTTAGTACGTAGAACACACATCTAATTTATAAATAATTAAACAAGTCCACAAATCTTGGAGGCACATGGTCAAGCATTTTGATTAATAGAGTACCTAGTGAAGAAAAAAATTGGCTACCACTGGATGCAGTTCCATCCTCGATTGAAGTGCTTTTGCACTGTTGTAAAAAATCAATTTGCTGTACTTGTGTGGGCCTATTTCTAGATTTTCCATTCTGTTCCATTGTTACAGGAGGGTATTCCTTCACCTGTATCACACTGTCCTGATCAATGTAATAACTGTAATAAATAAATAAAGTAAAAAAATAAAAATGTAATGTAATAATCTGTGTAATAATTGGCTTTAATATCAGACAGAGTGATTTCTGTTACTTCATTCTACTTTGTCAGGATTATTTTAGCTATTCTAGAGATTGTACCTTTCCATATCCATTTTATCTTTTTTTTTTTTTTTTTGGCTGAGGAAGATTCACCCAGTGCTAACATCTGTGCCAGACTTCCTTTATTTTGTATGTGGGTGCTGCCACAGGATGGACACTGATGGGTGTTATAGGTCTGTGCCCAGGAGCCTAACTCAGGCCGCCAAAGCAGAGGGTGCCAAACTTAACCACTAGGCCATTGGGCTGGCCCCTCCATATCCATTTTAATATAAGCTTGTCTTTGTCTACAAAGGACCTTGCTAAGATTTTGATAAAAATTGCATTAAAGCTATAGATCAACTTGCGGAGAATTGACATCCTTAATATATTGAGACTTTCTATCCATGAACACAGTATTAATCATCTTTCCCCTCAAAAATTTCTGTGAATATTATTGAAATAATATACTGAAATAATATGAATATTATTCACATAGTATGGTAAGGAACAGTAACTTAGTCTTATTAATTTAGATTTCTATTTGCCTTTTTTCCCATAACTACGTTTTTTTTTTCCCAACAACTAAGGTCTATTTCTATTTCTTTTCTTTTAATTTTTTAAAGATTGGCACCTGAGCTAACAACTGTTGCCAATCTTCTTCATTTTTTCCTTTCTGCTTTTTCTCCCCAAATCCTCCCAGTATATAGTTGTATATTTTAGTTGTGGGTCCTTCTACTTGTACGTGGGATGCTGCCTCAGCGTGGCCTGATGAGTGGTGCCATGTCCATGCCCAGGATCCGAACCAGCAAAACCCTGGGCTGCCGCAGTAGAGCGTGCGAACTTAACCACTCGGCCACGGGGCTGGCCCCCATAACTAATTTTTTTTTTTAATCATTTCTCCTATAAGCTGCATTTGATTTGTTTTTCTGTGGGTTTTTTAAAACTACTTTATTGTTGGATAATTGACATACAAAAAGTTGTACATATTTAATGTATACAGTTTAATGAGTTTGGAGATAAGTATACGCCCATAAAACCATCACCACAATCTGTGCCATAAACATATCCATCCCCTCCCAAAGTTTCCCTTCACCCTCTTATTTATTACTGTTATTGTTTTGTGATCAGAACAGTTACCCTCTTAGCAAATTCTAAGTATATAATATAGTATTGATTACTGTAGGGACCGTGCTGCACAGTAGATATCTAAGACATTCATTTTGTATAACTGATACTTGGTACACTTTGGCTGTTTCTCCCCATTGTCCCCCACCCCCAGCCTCTGGCATCCATCATTACACTCTCTGCTTCTATCAGTCTGACCATTTTAGACTCCTGATAGAAGTGCTCTCATGTAGCATTTGCCCTTCTGTGTCTGCTTATTTCACTTAGCATAACGTCCTCCAGGTTCATCCGGGTTGTCATAAACAGCCGTATTTCCTTCTTTATAACGCTGAATAATATAACGTTGCCTGTAAATACCGTATTTTTTCTATCCATTCATCTACCAATGGACATTTAGGTCGCTTTCAGTCTTGGCTACTGTAAATAATGCTGCGATGAACATGGGAGTGCAGCTATCTCTCTGAGATCCTGACTTCAATCCCGTTGGGTATGTACTCAGAAGTGGGATTGCAGGATCATCTGGTAGTTCTATTTTTAATGTTTTGAGGAAATCCATACTGTTTTCCATAGTGGCTGCACCAATATACGTTCTCACCAACAGTGTACAAGGGTTTTCTCTATATCCTTGTCAGCGCTTGTTTTTGCTTTTTGTTTTTTTGTGACCGCCATTCCAACAGGTGTGAAGTGATATCTCATTGCAGTTTTGATTTGCATTTGCCTGTTAATAAGTGATGTTGAGCACCTTTTCGTATACTTGTTGGCCATTTGTATGTCTTCTTTGGAGAAACATCTATTTAGTTCTTGCACATTTTTAAATTGGATTATTTGGGTTTTTTTTGCTATTGAGTTGTAGGAGTTACTTGTATTTTCCGGATATTAACCCCTTATCAGATAGACGGTCTGCAAATATTTTCTCTTATCCTATAGGTTGCCTTTCATTTTGTTGACTGTTTCCCTTGCTGTGTGGAAGATGTTCAGTTTCATGTAATCCCACTAGGCTGTTTTTGCTTTTGTTGCCTGTGCTTTAGATGTTCTATTCAAGAAATCATTGCCAAAGCCAGTGTTAAGACGACTTTTTCCTGTTTTCTTCAAGAAGTTTTATGGTTTCAGGTCTTACATTTAAAATTTTAATTCATTTTTAGTTGATCTTTGTGTATAGTGTAAGACAAAGGTCCAATCTCAATCTTTTGCATGTAGATATCCAGTTTTCCCAACACCACTTATTGAAGATACTGTCTTTTCTCCATTGTGTGTTCTTGGCACTCTTGTTGACTATTAGTTGACCATATGCGCATGGATGTATTTCTGGGCTCTGGATTCCACTGTCCTATTTGTCTGTTTTTACACCAGTACCATACTGTTTTGATTACTGTAGCTTTGTAATGTATTTTTAAATCAGGAAGTGTCACACCTCCAGCTTTTCTTCTTGCTCAAATTGGTTTGTCTATTCAGTCTTTTTTGATTCCAAATGAATTCAAGCATTTTGTGTGTGTGTGTGAAAAATGTTGTTGGAATTTTGGTAGAGATTGTATTGAATCTCTAGATTGCTTTGGATAGTATGGACATTTTAACAAATATTAATTCTTCTAATCCATGAACACAGCACATCTTTCCATTTTTTTGTGTCCTTTTAAATTTCCTTCCTCAACGTTTTACAATTTTCAGTATATGTCTTTCACCTCCTTTAAGTTTATTCCTAAGTAGTTTATTCTGTTTCATGCTAATGCAAATGAGGTTGTTGTCTTGATTTCCTTTTCATATTATTATTTTTAGTGTTTATAAATGCAGCTAACTTTTATATATTGACTTTGTATCCTGCAACATTACTGAATTCATTTTTGGTAGCATTTTTAGGGCTTTCTACATAAAAGATCATGTCATTTGCAAGCAAAGATAATTTTACTTCTTCTTTTCTGATTTGTATGCCTTTTATTTCTTTTTCTTGCCTAATTTCTCTGGCTAGAACTTCTAGTAGTATGTTAATAGTAGTGGTGAGAGTGGGCATACATGCCTTGTTCCAAATCTTAAAAGAAAACTTTCAGTTTTTCACCATTGAGTATGATGTTAGCTGCGGGCTTTTCATATATGGGTTTTATTGAATTGAGGTAGGTTTGCCTATTTGTTGAGATGTTTTTCTTTATCATGAAAGGGTGTTGAATTTTGTCAAATATTTTTTCTTCATCTATTGATATGATAATGTTATTTTTTCCTTTGTTCTGTTCATGTAGTGTCATCACATTGATTAACTTTTCCACGTTGAACCACGCCTTCTTGGTCATGGTGTATGATCCTTTTAACATACTGTTGAATTTGGTTTGCCAGTATTTTGTTGAATTTTTACGTCTATGTTCCTCAGAGATATTGGCTTGTAATTTTCTGTTCTTCTAGTGTTTTTGTCTGCCTTTGGTATCAGGATGTCATTGGTCTCATAAAATGAGTTTGGGAATGTTTTCTCTACTATTTTTTGGAATAGTTGAAGAGCTGCTAATAATTGTTTAAGTGTTTGGTGTAATTCACCTGTGAAGCCATCTGGTCCTAGGCTTTTCTCTGTCAGGAGGTTTGTGATTACTGATTCAATTCCTTATTTGTTACTGGTCTGTTCAAGCTTTTTATTTCTTCTTGATTCAGTCTTGGTAAGTTGTATGTTTCTAGGAAATTATCCATTTCTTATAGGGTGTCTAATTTGTTGGCATATAATTGTTCATAATACTCCATTATGATTTTTTTTTTTTTATTTCTGTGGCATCAGTTGTAATGTTTCTCTTTGAGTTCTGATTTTATTTGAGTTTTTCTCCTTTTTCTTAGTTAGCCTTACTAAAGTCTTGTTGATTTTGTTTTTCTTTAAAAAAAAAAACCAACTCAGTTTCACTGATTTTTTGTGTTGTTTTTCAATTTTCTATTTCATTTATTTATGCTCTACTCTTTATTGTTGCCTTCCTTCTGCTAACTTTGGGCTTATCTGTTCTTCTTTTCCTTGTATTTTGAAGTATAAGTTAGGTTGTTTATTTGAGATCTTTTTTTTTCTTGGTGAGGAAGATTAACCTTAAGCTAGCACCTTTGCCAATCTTCCTCTTTTTGCTTGAGGAAGATGGTCCCTGAGCTAACGTTTGTGGCAATCTTCCTCTACTTTGTATATGGGACACTGCCACAGCATGGCTTGATGAGTGGTGTATAGGTCTGTGCCTGGGATCCAAACCTGCAACCCTGGGCTGCTAAAGTGGAGCATGCAAACTTAACCACTACGCTACCAGTCTGGCTCTCTTTCTTTTTTTTAATGTAGGTGTTTATCACTGGGAACTTCTGTCTTAGTATGGTTTTTGCTAAATCTCATGTATTTTTATATATTGTGCTTCCACTTGCTTTGAGATATTTTCTAGTTTCCCTTTTGATTTCTTCTTAGACCCAATGGTTGTTTAAGAGTGTGTTGTTTAATTTCCACATGTTTGTGAATTTTTTAGTTGTCCTTCTGCTATTGATTTCTAGTTTCATTTCATTGTGGCTGGAGAAGATCTTGGCATGATATCAATGTTCTTACATTTATTTAGATTTGTATTTTGACCTAGCACATGATCTATCTGAGAGAATGTTCCATGTGTGCTTGAGAATATCTATTCTGCTGCTCTTGAGTAGAATGTTTTGCATATGTCTATTAGGTACATTTTGTTTATAGTGCTATTCAAGTCTGCTTTTTCGTTATGATTTTCTATCTGATGTTCTACCCATTATTGAGAGTGGGATATTAAAGTCTCCTACTGTTGTTGTCTATTTCTCCCTTCAGATCTGTCACTGTTTGCTTTGTATATTTAGTTGCTCTGATGTTGGGTGCATATATATTTATAATTGTTTTATCTTCCTCTTAAATTGACCCTTTTATCACACAGTGACATTCTTTGTTTCTTATGACCCTTTTTTATTTAAAGTTTATTTTGTCTGATATAAGTATTGCCATCCTTACTCTCTATTGGTTATCATTTATGTGGAATATCTTTTTCCATCCTTCCACTTCAAGGCTTTCTATATCCTTAAAGTTGAAGTGAGTCTCTTGTAGACAGCAAATAGTTGCATCTTGTTTTGTTATCCATTCAGCCACTTCATGTCTTTTGATTGGGAAGTTTAATTGATTTACATTAAATGCAATTATTGATAAGTGAAAACTTGCTGTATGCATTTTGTTCTTTGTTTTCTGTTTTATAGTTATTTTGTTCCTCCTTCCTGTCTTCCTTCATGATTTGCTGACTACTTTATACTGATATGGTTTGATTCTTTTCTATTTTTCTTTTTCTTATTTTCTTTAGGTATTTTCTTTGTGGTTGCCATGAGACTTACCTAAAGCATCTTATAGTTGTAACATTCTATTTTAAGATTTTAACAAATTCATTTCAATATCATGCAAAAATTCTATACTTTTACTTGCCCCCCCCACACATTGTGTTATTAATGTCATAGTTGACATCATTTATATTGTGCATCCATTAACAGATTTTTGTAGTTATAGCTATTCTTAATATTTTTGTCTTTTATACTAGTGTTAAGAGATTCTTAAAGATCTTTTTAAGTTCAGCCTGTTAGGATCCTTTAGGCTTTGTGAATCTGAATGTCCATTTCCCTACCTAGCTTTGGGAAGTTTTCATCCATTCTGTCTTTAAATACATTTTCTTCACTTCTCCTTGTTTTCTCCTTCTGGGACTTCCATAATGGGTATCAATGATTCACTTTTTCGTGTTCCGTAAGTCCTGTGGGCTTTCTTTACACTTTGTCATTCTTCTTTTTCCTTTTTGCTCCTCTGACTAGATAATTTCAAATTATCTGTCTTTGAGTTGACTGATTCTTTCTTCTGCTTGATCAAGTTTGTTGTTGAAGCTCTCTGTTGAATATTTCAGTTCACTCATTAAAGCCTTCAGCTTCAGAATTTCTGTTTGCTTCTTTTTATGTTTTTTATCTCTTTGTTGAACTTCTCATTTTATTTATGTATTGTTTTCGTGCTTATATTTAGTTTCTTCTGTGTCTTCCTTGTAGCTCACTGAGCTTCTTTAAGATAATTATTTTAAATTCTTTGTCAGGTAAATCATAGCTCTCCATTGCTTTTGGGTTGGTTATGGATCTTCATTTTCTTACTTTTCTGGTGTATGTTTCCCTGATTCTTCATGATCCTTGAATTCTCACATAGGTGTCTGCTCATTTGAAGAAATGGTCACTTCTTCTAGTCTTCATGGACTGCTTTCAGGAGAGAAGACCAACACCAGACAGCCCAGCTAGAGATTCTAGGGTGCTCTCAAATCTTTTCTGTGGATGCACCTGCTCTACTCCTCTCCCTTTCTCTGGGGGTGGTGAAAGTCTTAGGATCATGTGCCTTTTCTTGATCCCACAGAGCTATGTCGGGTGCTGAGACCTGCCCCTTCTTTTCCCCTAGAGAAGTGTCCTTATGTACTGGGGTGTTTGGTGCAAGCTTCTCTTTTCTTTCTCCTTCCTGAAGGGGATGTTTGAGGATTGTACACCTTCCTCCTATTCCACAGAGCTGTGCCAAGTTCCAAGAGTCAACCAACCCTTTCCCTAGGGCAGTGCAACAAGATGTTGGGATGATGGGTACATGCTCTACTTCTCTCCCTCTCTCCTGAAGGAGGAATCTCAGGGTCTTATACCTATACTCTCCTAATCCCACAGAGTCAAGCTGTTTGCTGAGATTTACATGCTGTCTGCTGAAACATGTAGGGCATTATCTGTGGGGCAGATCTGGCACTGGTTGTAGGGGTGCTGTCTATGGGAGTGCATAGGATGATGTCTGTAGGAGCATGTGGGCTGCCTCTGTGGAGATGCACACATTAGTTGTTGTGAGCCCACATCCCCTTTCTTTGTTCTCAGCTGCTGCTAAATTATCCAGCTATACAGATTTCCTCATTGTTCTGGGTGCAGCAAGACAGAACAGGCTGTCTTGAGCAGTGCCCCAAAACTCTGGGGGAGCCGGACCCTCACTTTACTCTCTGTCCCCCACAGGAGAGGTCCCGGCTAGGGGAATTTCTCTCATTGCTAAATTTTCTGTCCTGGGGAAGAGGTGACATGAGCAAAGTGAAACTGGTTTTCCTACTCCTTCCACTGTGGCTGATCTCAGACTTTGTGATCCACTGGGTGCTGGAAACTTTCAAATGTACTCTGGAGTTCTCACAAAGTTATTTTCATCTGTGCATGGTTGTCAAATCAGTGTTTCTGTGGGGGAATGTGCACCAGGACCTCGTCTTCTACTATCATGTTGATATCATTCTATGGTATTAATCTTCCTTTATTTAGGTTAATTTTTATTTCTCACATCAGCATTTTATCACTTTCAGAATACAGATCCTGTAGATAATGGTTAAGTTTATGTCTATGTGCCTAAGTTTTTCATTTTCATTGGAAGGATTATAAATTATATTGTATTTTAATTTTGGTTTTCATATGTTTATTGTATATAGAGAGGTAATTAATTTGTGAGTGTTGATATTGTATCTTGAGACCCTATTGAACTCACTTATTAGTTCTAGGAGTATTTTTTCTTTTTTTGTATATTCTTTGCATTGTCTTACACAGACCAATATGTGATCTGAAAATAAGTGTAGTTTTATTTCTTTCTTTCAAACTGTATACTTTTTACTTCTTTTTCTTGCCATATTGCAGTGGCTAGGACTTCCAGAACTATGTTGAATAAGAGTAATGAAAGTGAACACTTTTGCCATGTTCCCGATCTTTGAGGAAAAGCATTGAGTCTTCCATCATTAAATATGATGTTAGCTATATGAATTTTGCAGACGTCCTTTATCAAGTGAGGAAGTTTCTTTCTCTTTAATTTCCTGAGTGTTTTTATTATGAAGCGGTTTAAGATTCTGTGAAACGGTTTTTCTGTATCAATCGATATCATAATATGATATTTCTTTTTTAGTCTGTTGATATGATCAATTACATGGACTGATTTATTTTCAAATATTGAACCAGCCTTGTATACCTGGAATAAATTCTACTTGGTCATAGTATATAACTCTTTTCATACAGTTGGATTTTTTTTGCTAAAATTTTGAGGATTTTTGCACCTATGTTAACGAGCAATATTGATCTGTAGTTTTCTTTGTTGTATTCTCTTTTTCTGGTTTTGCTATGAGGATAATACTAGTTTCATAAAGTGAATTGGGAAATTTTCCTTCCTACTCTATTTTCCAGAAAAGATTGCATAAAATTGGTGTCAATTCTTCTTTAAAAGTTTAGTGGAATTCTCCAGGGAACCTATCTTAGGCTGGAGCTTTCTTCTTCAGGAACTTTTTAATTAAATTTAAATTTCTTTAATGGTCATAAGACTATTCAGGCTGTCTCTTTCATCTTGGTTAAGTTTTTGTAGTTTGTGGTTTTTAAGGAATTGGTCTGTTTCTTCTATGTTGCCACATTTATGAGCACAATGTTGTTCAAATTATTCCTTTATTATTCTTTTAATGGCTACTGTATGTGTAGTAATATCTCTATTTCATTTCTAATGTTGGTGATTTGTGTCTTCTCTCTTTTTATTTTGGTCAGCTTTCCTAATGCTTATCAATTTCATTGATATTTGTAAATAATCAGCTCTTCATTTCATTGATTTTCTCTATTGTTTTACTGTTTTCAATTTCACTGATTTCTGCTCTCATCTTCATTGCTTTCTTCAGTTTTCTTTCAGTTTATTTTGCTTTTCTGTTTCTAATTTCTTGAGATAAGAACTTAGATTATTGATTTGAGACTTTTGAGATTCACACTGTCTTGTTGCAGATGAATGGGGTGGAAGTTCAGCTCCTCCAATGGTACCAGTGACATCTACTCAGTGAAAGTGGGGTCAAAAATCTGCACTGCCTCATTGTATCAAAGTGGGATTATAAGAGCAGCTTCTTGCAGGGCCCTGGTGCCACCAGAAAGGAGGAAAGTAGAGGGATGGCTCACATCACTTTGTTGCTTTCTGCTGAGGCTTGTTGTCAGCCTAGTAGAGTGTCCCCTGTCCCACACCACCTGGTTAAGTCTTATTTTTGCTGAGTAGTAGTGGAGGTCCAGCTGGCAACTGGACCCTGGTGGCACTATGCTGGTTGGGGAATTGGAGCACCACATGGTTCAGCTTCCCACTCTTCCCTGTAGACATCACCTGTTCAGGGAATGGGAGCATCACATTCTTCCAAGAGTGGGGCAAAGGGAAGGTGGAAGATTAGCTCCCACTCCATCCCACTCAAACCATGGGGTTATGGGGTAGTTGAGATAGACAGAAATGTGATTTTTACCAATTGGTGCTTGGCAGGAGTAGGGCAAATACTGCCAAAAACATTCCTATTGTTAGGCCACCATTTTCTCAGTCTTGTGGCTAGGGTGACGGGACTTTCTGCAACTATTTTTGTCTGTACCTGTTGACAGTCTGGGTCAGAAGCTTCTGCAGAGCCCTGTCTGGGATATATGGGAGACAGTAGAGAAACCCAGGGAACACATCTCTGTGCCATTCCTCAAATCTCAAGTACCCTAGGTTGTCCACTATCTTCTTTCCACCTTTCAGAAACTTTCTATCCTTGTCTGTTGTGTTAGGTTCAAGCTGTTTTAGTTGTAGGGAGGAAGACTTGGGAGGAATGGGGCTATTCCACCTTGGTGCACCTGGAAATCTCTGCATTCCCTTTTAAACTTCTCTGCTTTTGAACACCCTGTCCTTATGGGAAGATTGCCGTGCTTACCTTGTTAACAACTCCTACCCATCTTCCAAGGATCCTCATAGGTTAGTCTCTTGGCAGATTTAGATATGTGACACCCGAAGTACTCTCAAAGCTGAGTGAACACCTTATCCTACTTCCTGTCATGTTGTATTGACAGTATTTGTTTACTTTATCACATCTTCATCTAAGCTGAGAAATTCTTAAAAGAAGGACTTTTGTCTCATTTGTCTTCATATCTCTAACGGCTGGCACATAGTATGTATTCAATGTTTGTTGCATGCAAAAGTTACTCCTTGTAATTAGTGGGGCTTTACAGTTTCATAAAATGCTTTATACTTACTATTTTACCAACTATCTCAATGACTATCTCACTTCTGCACTAATTCTAAGAATTAGATAGTTTTATTCTGGTTTTATAAATAAGGGAACTTCAGAGAGTTTTAATACCTTGTTTGTTGTCACAAAACTTGCAGTGATGTCCTGGTTTCCTAATCTAACAATGCAATTTTGCGTTTATATTTACTTTGAGAATAGGAAGGCAGGCAAATCATTTTGCATTTTTTGAGGTTTTTCAACAATAAGAAGGAACAAAGAGAGAGTTATGTCAATTAGAAAATCCATATTTGAATGCTTCCTTCACACTAGTTAAGGGTTTCTACATGGAAAGTGGGAACAATCGTAAAGAAAGCTGTAATAACCTTTGCAAAATTATTTTCCATTCCTAATCCACTAGAATTAAAATGGAAAATCTCCCTGTGAAAGAAATAAAAAAATGAGGTCTTGACTAATGTTGTGTTGCCTTGTCTAAGCCTGTGTCAATAGGAAACCAGAAATACAAGTAAAACACATATTTCATTTACATTCATAATTGAAATCTCCCATCTAAATTTTGTAAACAGCTGGATGGTCTGGAACAACTGAACTGTAGGTGTCCTGAAATATGAGAAGTCTTGGGAAAATGTGTCCCTTTTTTGAGGAAAAATATGCAAAAATTGAATTGTGGATTTGAGGTGGTATTTGCATCCAAATTAACAATGTTGACCTCAATCTGGATGCCTGACTCAGTCTAAGTGGAATGAATACTGCTTGATTATGATGAAATCAAAGCAATGAGCTAAAGTTTTTTTTAAATCCTCTTTTAAGCAACATTTTAACTAAAACAAATATAACCCATTATATAATATGTGAAACTTTTGGTCTGCAAGGGTTCCAGCAATAACTAAATGAAAATATCTTTATATTAGGTCAGAGAACCTTACATTAAAACCAAACCAATCTTTGAATAAAGATAAAAGCTTTAAACAGACATTAAATACTATAGTTTTAACATTTTCAATTAATGTCTTTAAAAATATTACATTTTACCCCAGGTTAAATCTCAAAATAATAATGAAATCTGTAAATGATGCTTGAGAAGAGCTGCTATGAAGCAGAGAGTAGGTGCTTGATATAAATTTTTAAAATGATTGAATAATTATTTTCATTTATTTATTTATTTTTTGAGGAAGATTAGCCCTGAGCTAACATCTGCTGCCAATCCTCCTCTTTTTTGCTAAGGAAGACTGGCCCTAAGCTAACATCCGTGCCCATCTTCCTCTACTTTATATGTGAGACGCCTGCCACAGCATGGCTTGCCAGGCAGTGCCATGTCCGCACCTAGGATCCAAACAGGGGAACCCCAGGCTGCTGAAGTGGAACGTGCGAACTCAACCACTGCATCACCTGGCCGGCCCTGATTGAATAATTATTTTTATAAAATTTCTTAAAACTTTTGGATACCATCTAAACTTTCATTTGAATGACCTTTATAATCTCATAACTCTTAAAACTCAACTTGTTTCTAACTAATTATTTTTACCTTTCTTTTCACTACCTGTTCACCTGTCATCAAAGCCAAAATCCAAGCTTCATTGCAAGATTCTTCCTTTTTCCTTTATTTCCTCTTAACTTCCAAGTGCTAATCCACCTTGATACTCCCAGGTATTTTGACATATCTTTTCTCTATCACCATGAATAAATTTAATTCAGTTTCTTATCACCTGTCACCCAAAATATTGCATTGTCTCTTTCCCAGCCGCTAGTCTAGTCCCCCTCCAAAGCAACTTCCACCCATGGCTTCTAAAAGTATGGTCCGGAGCACCGGAATCATACAGAGCTTTTTCACCTGGCTTTACAAAAGCACATGTGTAGAAGCAGAACATGCTAGGCAAAACACTGGTGTGCCTTGAGATAGAAAGAAATTTCCTGTGAATTAACCAAGTGCCAAGTCTTAGAACTAATTCAATTTAAATTGTATATATAATATTTTACATATGCGATATATATCACACATATCATGATATTATATATCTTGGAAGTATGTGATATTTATATACATGATGTATATAACTATATATGTGATTATATATATGATAGTCATATTTATTGCATTGCAAATTGCCCCCAAGAGACACGATAGACAACAGGACAGCTTGGTGACCTCAAATATGGTATTTCTATGTTTTTCCTTTTCTTTCTGAACCTGAATTTTTCTTTAAACTCTTTACTTGTCTCAATACTTACAGCTCTTAAGTCTTGCTCTGCTTCTAAGAAAGCAATAATTATTATTTCTCTCCAGGAGAAGCAGCATGGTATAGTTCAGTCAAAATTTTAGCTTGAGAGTCAGACAGAAACTAATGCAGACTTTTCAGAATCCAGTGCAGAACTCCTTCTCTCTCCACAGTCCACACATTTAGCTTTAGGTCTGACTCATTTGGGTTCCTTTTCCCTCTTTTCCCCTCCCTTAAAGGGAAGACACAGAGAAAGGAGGCAGCTGGATTTGCAGAACGAAAGCTACTTCATAATAAAAACACTGGTCTCTAACAATGCCATGTGAATAAGGACAGGAGCTGAAATGTGTGAGAAAGCAATTATTATCTTTCTTTCTCAACTCACCCAAGGTATGGAATTTCCAGGCAGCCCCCTGCCTAGAAGTGGCTGCCGTTTTTAATAATAATTCTGAGAACAATGGTTTTGTTTAGATGTTGGTGGAGAGCGAGATACAAAAAAAAAGAAGAAGAAGAAGAAGAAATGATAGGAAAGCCCGACATGTTTGGACTTTTAGACCTGGTTTTAAATTCTAGATCTTCCATTCCACTTAGATTTTTCAAAGTACCTAAAATCTTTGACCCTTGGTTTGTCACTCATACAACCGCACTTATAATACTTACAGCTTCAGAAGTAATTCATTATAACCACAATAGCTAATATTGATTTACTGTTTGTTCCGTATCAGGACAATCTAAGTGCTTTACATACATCAGTTCATTTCATCATTCAGCAACATTGCTGAGTAGGTTCTGTATTTATCAAAGTGAGGAAATTTCGGCTTTTTTGCCTAAATCAACTTACACAAAAATTGGCAAGCAAGCGTTTCAAATCTAGGACTGTCTGACTCTGGAATGTGAGTTTCAACTGTCATACAACACTGTGTTGATTAAATGCAAATATGTGTGGGAATGAAACTGATATGTAACCTGCTATCTATATGTTAGTTTTTCTTTCTCTCTCTCTATTGATATTTATAATATTAGTAGCTAAACAATGAAATCATAATAATATTCTGTTTATTTTACGCACAAGTGTCAACAAGTCTAAAAAATTTTAAAATATTTTTAAAGTATTAAAAATGGAACACAAGAGCGCAGGGAACAATCAAGGAAACCTCTTGGAGAAGGTAAACTATAAAATGACCAAAGGAGCTGCTGAATATTGAGCAAAAGGAGGGAAGGGGGAAGGTACTTTGCCCTATATGTCAATCCATATATAAACAGCTATTGTTTTCAACAGAATTAGTTGTATAAGTTTCTTGACTGACTTTACAGAGTCCCTGTTACAAAGTTCTTTGTTTGCCAATAGAAGTTAAATGCCTTATTTCCCCAATTAAATTGACTTTGAGTTGTAATGACCTATTTTAGTTCTATGAGCCATATTCCTGGGAACTCTTTAAGTTTGAGGATATCCAGCTCTTCACTAGCATCCTGGTTTATGCATCCCTAGTGCTCTGCAGCTGCTTTATTCAGCATAGGCCATTTCTGGAGTTGCTTTCATAGAATCAGCGGCAAATGTTCTCCTGTTTCACTAGACATGTGCTGAACATCCAGGGATATTCATAAGCAAAAAATGCTTAATAAATGAAACAGAGGTAACAAAACTGAAAACCACAGATTTTTTTTTTTTGGCAGAGATAATATATTTCTGTGAGGCCATTTACCAAATTAAGTGAATAGAACTTGATTTATGGTAATTTTATTAACTCGCTCTCTGTGAGTAGTGTTACTTGGGCTGGGTCCACAGACATAAATCTGTTGCACTTAGTCAAATAACAGATTCATCTCCACTCATATCATAACAAGCGTGCGAGGGTAGGCTCCATATTAAAGTTCTCCGCATACCTGAAGCATGCAGTGTGCCACCATTTTGCTATGGGAATAGGCTCAGCAAGCATCGGGTTGAACACCTGTGCTTGTAATGTGTTCCTGAAATGTTGGTAGAGCTATGTCAATAATCATCAAGGAATCCAAAGTTACTGTATTTTTATAAATAAGAATCCAATGTGTTTGTGCTTAAAAGTCAATAAAGTCTATAAAGGATGAATAAAGGAATTCCTGCAAATGGAAATTAATGGAACTAATGACCAAGTATTATGGTAGGTGCTGTGGCAGAGCCTGCAACTCTCCCTTCAAATTATTTTCCTCTTATTTCTTTTGGTATTAGACCCCCAAACTCCAAAATTAAGGCTGGGAACTAGGCTATCCCACTAGAGACTACACCAGCCATGTGACTAAGTTTGGGTCAGTAAAATGGAAGCTGAAATAACATGGACAGCATGTGTCAACTTCCTGAAGACAAGCTGTGTGCCCTGCATTTTCACTCTCTTGTCCCCTCAAAATAGGAATGCAAACGTGGAAGTCAGCCAGCTTCAACCACGAGCACAACCGTGCCATAGGGTATGAGAAACAACAACACGGAAAGAACTTAAGTCCTTAAGTGGCCTTGAAAGGCAAGACTCACCTACCCACACTGGTCTGTTAGGTGGCAGAGAAATAAATTTCTTTTTGAAGTAACTATAATTTTAGGTCTTTTTGTTATAGCATCTTAGCCTATACCCTGTATAGTAAATAGGCTTTGCATAATTCCCTTTATTTAATTTTAAAACAACCAGATGGCATGGGTATTATTGTCTCTATGTTAATGTTCAAGAAAGTAGGCCGTGTAATGATCAAGTCTTTAGCTCATATATAGTAGAGAAAAGATCTGAATACATAATTCATGTCTTTTTAACAATCACATGATTTTTTCTAAATTCATACCCCCTTCCATCCCCATGTCATTTGCTATTGAATGTCTTTCTCTCCTCTGTTCCTAGGTGTCCGGCACCTCTATGACTTGCCTGATGTTGTCTTCCTACCTCAGCAGCTATTCTCAATCATTTCTGGATTCAGCATCTCCCAGAACTGCAGTGACAAGGTGTTTTGGTTTGTAATGTGAAAATTCTCGGGATACATAATTGAACAACTATATTGAAAAAGTTCCATTTTTCATGAGTTCATGCAAACCAAGGAGAAATAAACCTGATTGTGCTAAAAAGACCAATTGAATGAAATAAACATACAGGTTCTCGTAGGTGTAGCCACTGCAATCTGGTTTACTGCACACATTGAAAACTTCCGTTCCTGGCTCCCAGACTTCCTCTCCTCCACAAATCCCCAGTGACTTTTGCAGCAATGATGTCTACGGAAACTGGAATCTCAGTTCTTTTCCTCTCCACCTCCTGTAACTGTTTCTTCCACTCCACCTCAGCCATCTGCTCTCTGGGATGCACATTGGATGTTGTCATCATCAGAAACTGAGCCTTCTCTTAGATTTAAATTTCCAACATACCAATATTTAACTGTAAATTTCTATACTTCTAAGACGTTTGCTCTAGAACCACAACTCTTTTAATTCAACTCCCTTGAGACCTGAAACATGGCCTCCACCTTGCCTCACTGTTTCTTTGCCTCTTCCCTCCTGTATCTACTGCATTCCTTGTTCTGGCTAAATTCCCTAGTCTATAATCGTAATCACACCTTGGCAAACATCCTCAGCTCACTTGCCCCTCTCTCCCTCTGTTGTTATCACCTGATATACCCCTAACCCTCTAGACACCAAATTATTTTCTCTTCTGTGCCTGCAACCAAGGAAATAAATATTGCCAGAGAAAATCACATAACACTGATTTCACTTTAAATTCATAATTACAAATCTCAAACAGGTCCCTGATTCTGCACATCAGTTCTGCTGTGTTTTGCTATAAAATTCATTTCTTACTCTCTGAAATAATTACTTCACACCTTGTTCCATCTGCTCCTATTTCCCCTGGTTATGGTAGATAAAGGCAGTCTCCTCTTTCCTTTCTTTTCTATCTTCCATCCTTCTCATCTTGAGGAATTGGCTCCTTTTAACACTCCAACCCTTTCATCACTCCCTTTCTTTTTATTTATCTCAGCCTCAGCCAGGTGGAGGGGTGCTCTGACAATAACCCCCTTTTTCTGCGCCATTGTTTTCTCCCTTTCTACTCTGTATCATTCCCATCAGTATACAAACCTGCCTGAGTATTTCCCATCTTATCAAAAAATCTGCCCTTGATCCCACATACAACCCCTAGTTTCTCCACATTTCTTTGCTTCTACTGGTAGTAAAATATTTTGAGTCATCTACTCTCTTCATTTCTTCATACCTAGTTTATTCTGTTAATCTTTCTAACAAGTTTTCTGCCCCCACCAACTCACTGAAAGTGCCATTTCCTATGCTTATCTTATTGGACTGAAGCATCTTTCAACATAATTAACTGTTCTGTTTTTGAACAAACTCTTTCTCAATTTTTATAACACTATGCTCTACTGATTTTCTGACAAAGGTTTTAGCTGCTTTTTCTATACGCTGCTATTAAAATTCTGAGCGGAGCTCAGTCCTTGGTACTTGTCTTTATATTTTCTTGCTAGATGAGCTCATCCATTCCTATGACTTTGAAAATCATCTTTATGCTGTCAACTCCCATACTTATATCTACAGTACTGACATTTTTTCTGATACTCTGACTTCTATAACTGAAGGAATATTTGATTTTCCCCACTTACATATTTCACAAGCATCTCAGAGTTAACATATCCCCAAATACAACTATTGAGTTTCCCCCCAAAACTATTTCCCCCGCAGCCTTTACCTATTTCACTAAATGGCACTAAAATTAAATCAGTTGTTCAATTCAGAAACATGATAGTCCTTTCTGATATCTCCGTCTTTTGTAGATTGCAGATCCAATCCACCCCTAGTTTCAGAGGTTCTATAGAACGTATTTCAAATATGTCTGCTCCACTCCATCATCATTGCTTCCACTCTAATCTAAGCCATCATCATCTCCAGTCTGAATTACCTCCTAACTTGTGTCCATAGTTTCACTTTGCATCCTTACAATCTGTACACTAAACCCTAATATGATCAAAATATTTTCTAACTCAAAACTCTTCTATATCTTCTCATTGTCCTCCGAAAGAAGTCTATTTTGTTTTTTTTTTTATCATGGCATACACTACATGGCCTGCCTACAAGTCTGCACTGTTGCTTTCCTACCCTCCAAACTCATACTGCACCACTCTCCCTCTTGCTTCACTTCTGCACTTCAGCCACACTCACTTTCTCATAGTCCCTTGTATATGTTAAGCTCTTTCCTGTCTCAGGCTCTGCACTGTTTTTTCCCTGTAACTAGAATCATCTTCCTAGGATTCCTTGAAATCTGGCTTCTCATATTATAGGTTTAAATTTAAATATCTCTTAAAGTATTTTTTTTCAATTTATTGGTTTCTAGTAAAAAATTTTAGCAGTAGCTTCTTTGTTGTTAGTGCATATCAGCCTGTCCAAGCTACCTTCATGGCATATCGCATTTAATAAGGGAAAATATTATAGAATTTGCTTTGCTTTCAAAATAATTTACTAAGAGATGTGCTAATGAAGAGAAGACTTTATAGACAATTTCTTTGATAAATAAAACTTCAGCATACTTATTCAAGGTGAAATTTAATGCAAGGTTTTTTTTCCTGATTATTCAGGTCACAGTCAAGTTGCTGCAGCTTGGGCTTAGCTATGAAATATGAAAACTATGAAATAGCAATAAAACCCAGTCGGTGCTATAGTTTGCATACTGCTATTAGATACCGTACTGTGCTGTTTATCTGTTCATTACAATTTCTCACTCTGGATGCAAAGAACCCTAGGGGACAGAGTTAAAGCTGATATGGATTAAGGTCCTTAGAAAACTATTCATGACACAGAGTACATAATTGAGTGGCTATTCCGGACAAAGCAGTCTTAAAAATTCATTTTGATTGATAATATGCATTTCTGAATACTATACTGGAATGGCGCTGCCCCTTTGATAGTAATTCATGTCTGCCTTGCTTTTATAAAACCTCTATCATTTGGTTGAAAAGACCTGGCTAAAGGTGAAACTGGACTCAGAGGGATTGTAATCTTGTTTTACTACTTTTCAAAAAACACAGCTTTTTGTTAAAAAGCATAAACAACACAGACATTAATGCTTCGCTACCTATAACTAAAGGAGTTTTGCTCAAACCAATGTGGGTGTATCTTTGCATAATAATGCCCCTCCATAAATGTTTAGAATTACACATTCTTACCAAAGTTGGTAATGAATAAGCCATATAAGATACCTAGAAATCTCACGAAACTTTCTCTTAGCTTTCCTCTGATTTCTACCTTATAAGGCTCTCATCTCTTTGAAAGAAATTTTATGAATTCCATTCCTTAAGGGCTGTGATATATGCTATCTACTAATTCAACATTAAATAATATATGTCATCATAGACTTTAACAGTCTCAAGTTCTACTCAAGATTCATTTTTACAAAGCTGTTTTGAAAGAGCAGCTTCTATAAGTTGATTTTCTCTTTTTGAAAGAGCAATGCTAAATGGCTAATCCTAAATAATATAATGTGTATTTTAACTGGAACATAAAAAAAAGCTTTTATTCCTTTGATTTGTGAATGTACTAATACATGTAAAAATCTCAATTATAAAATGATTGTGGTATATGCCCGAACTAATCAATACTTTCAGAATTAACACAAAGTCCATTCATTCTTTGAACCCATATTTAGTGAATGTCTACTGAACATTGTGCTAAGTTCAGAAGTCGTGCACACGATTGTAAAAGCAATCATGCTGAAGATTAAAGATGATGGCAAAATCTTTGCCATTACTCCTATCAAGTATTTTGTATGGGCTAACTGCTTTTATTGGTAGAATAAAGTGGAAATGATGTTGTACCAATTTCTGAGTACAAACCTTAATAACCGACCAAACCATTGTGCCACTTCCTGCCTCTTGGTTCCCTTGTCTCTTCTTTCTCTTGATGCTTAGTCACCATGCTGTGAGGAAGCCCAAATAGCTTTAGAGGGAAGCATAGGTAGCAGCCAATACCAATATGCCGGCTGTGGTAGCCAATCCCTAAAGTGGCCCACAAAGATCCCTGCCTTCTGTAGTGCCCTCCCACACTGAATAAAGCTGAGCTATGTGACCAATAGGATATTCAGAAACAGCAGTGTGTGACTTCTTAGGCTAAGCATTAAAAGCCATTGCAACTTCTGTCTTGCTCTCTCTTGGACTACCCTGGGGAAAGCCAGCTGCCCTGTCATAAGGTCACTCAAGCAACCCTATGAAGAGGTACACATAGTGAGGAGCTGAGGTTTTCTGCCAATAGCCAGCATCAACTCACCACCCATCTCAGTGAGCCATCTTGGAAGCAGATTCTCCAGCCTCTGTCAAGTCTTCAGAAGACTGCAGCCCTAGTCAATGTCTTGGCTGCAGCACCATGAGAGACTTTGAGCAGAACCACCTAGCTAATTCTCTGTCAAATACCTGACCCACAGAAACTGTGTGAAAAAAACAAACGCTGATTGTCTTTCTAAGCTGCTAAATTTGAGTTGAATTGTTGTGCAGTAATAGATAACTCATATACCAGCCATTCAAAGATTCCATCTTACAAGTGGATTTTTCCAGTCCTAGTTCAGTAACGCCCTGCCACTGTTTGGAGCAAAGACAAACCATTGTTGCTGAGTCCTGTCCAAATGGCAGATTTGTGAACAAAATAAATGATCATTGCTGTTTTAAGCCATAGAGTCTTTGAGTCATTTGTTGTGCAGCAATCAATAACTGGAACATATGATGATCAAGTAATATACGTTCCTACTATCAGAGAGTTTGCCCTACAGAGGCAGATAAATAAATTCAAAAAAGTGTTATAATGGGGTGATAAATTGTGCCATTGGAGCACAGAGGAGGAATGCCTCACCCAGACATAAGAGTAGGAATTCTGAAAAGGCTTTCCACAGTAAATAATATCTGAGTCTTGCAAGATCAGAAGCTTTTATTTTGATATTTGGAAATGTGGCATGCCTGTATGAATGAGTATTATTTACATCTTTATTCCTCACTGTCCTTGGAATCTAAGTTTACAATCTTCTATAAATATTGGTAAATAATAACTATCTTAATAAAAATGCAGTTGTATAGCATTTGTCATTATTATTGTCATATAAAAAAAATAAAGCCAATATTTGATAGGACAAATACATGCAATATCTCTGATTAAATTAAGATTTGTATTCTAGCTCTGATTAACCATCATCGTATTTCTGGAGAGGATAGTCAGTCCCACCAACATCAAACAAAAATATTTTATGTTGATTACAGATCTGGATGCAGAGTGTTTGTTTTTTGGAATTTTTCTTAAACTCTTAAGATTTCCACAGATTGTTGTCTCTGTCTTATTCCCATTGCCTCCTCTGGGCCATTCCAAGCCCCCCAGTTGCTAATGATAAATGTGAGGAAAACAATCTCAGAAGCAAGCTTCTACAATTATTCTGATCCCAAAGCCGCCTACGCAGACCATCAAGAAAAAGAACCTATGCCATTTCTTAGGTAAAGAGTTCTTCAAGAACTCTTGATGTCGATGAGCAGAATTGGTGACATACGGATATGCAACTGTGTACTTATTATATACATTAACTTTTAGCAAAGTCATAGGGAAAAATAGGCCATTCACGAAAGATTTTTCAAGTGTAGGTTCAAATTAAGCGTTCCTTATACAATTAAAGTTCTTTCACTCATGACCTGAGTTTTTGTTGATGGTACAAATACCTGGACCTACTCTAACATGGTGCTAATTAGGCAATGCATGGCTGGTTCTATCTCTAATTTACTTCATTTGCATTCAATGTTATTGACCTTACCGGCATTACCATAGAGAAGGAGCCCTCCTTTCTGGGCAATCAAGAGGAGTGGATGTGCACACAGCTGTAGCCACTGTATTAGTTACACTTAGTGAAACGTCCTACTTCATCATGGTGGCTATATGCATAGTGCCAGACTGTCTAGGTATATATAGAGTAAAAAGGTAAGAATTGAAGGTCCTCATAAGGGATAAAGCACTATTGCTAAGTTCAATAAATCCATACTATCTCCCTCTCTCTCTCACACACACACACAAGCACCCAACAGCCATATGTTCCTTTGCTTCTATAGATAATGTTAAAACATTTCAAGCCCTACTGAGAGATTGTCTCTAATCGGATCGACAGTAATACAATTGTCTATAACCAAAGAAAAATAAACTAGAATGTAAAGAATATTCTTCAATCTTGTCGTTTCCTGTGAAAGTGGTGGATCCAATTTGCTCTGATGTCTGCACTGTCTGAGATTAACGTATTTCTGCTTTATTTTGATTAGTGCTAATATGGTGTATCTTTCTTCATGCCTTCATGTATGTGTGTCTTTATATTTAAAGTGGGGTTTTTATAGAAAACATATAGTTGGATCTTGTTTTTCGATCTACTCTGACAATCTCTGGACATTGACTTTTAAAGTCATTATTGATATAGTTGGATTAATATATCTCATATTTGTTTATTTTGTTGCCCTTCTTTTTTCATATTTTTGTTTTTCATACTTTTTATGCCTTTTGTGGTTTTAATTGATTCCATTTTCTCTCCTTTCTTAGTGTATGAATTATATTTATTTTTTCACTTCTTTTAGTGGTTGCCCTAGAATTTGCTATATACATTTACAAGTAATCTAAGTACACTTTCAAATAAAACTATACCACTTTATAGGTAGTGCAAATACCATATAATAACATTCTTTCTTTTTTTGCTTGAGGAAGATTAGCCCTGAGCTAACATCTGCTGCCAATCCTCCTCGTTTTGCTGAGGAAGACTGGCCCTGTGCTAACATCCATGCCCATCTTCCTCTACTTTATATGTGGGATGCCTGCCACAGCATGGCTTGATAAGTGGTGTGTAGGTCCACACCTGGGATCTGAACCAGTGAACCCCAGGCCACCAAAGTGGGATGTGTAAACTTAACCACTGCGCCACTGGGCCGGTGCCATATCCCTGTATCATTTTTGTCATTCATTTCACTTAAACATAAGCATCTGTATATATTCAAATACATTGCTGCTATCATTATTTTGAACAAACTATTATCTGTTAGATCAATTAAGATTAAGAAAAAAGAAGTTTTTATTTTATCTTCATTTATTACTTCTCCAGTGTTCTTCCTTTCTTTATGTAGATCTGAGTTTTTGATCCATATCATTTTCTTTCTCTCTGAAGAACTTCTTTAACATTTCTTGCAAGGTCAGTCTGCTGGCAACAAATTTTCTCAATTTTTTTTTGCCTCATAAAATCCTTATTTCTCCTTCACCTTTGAAGGATAATTCCACAGGGTACAAAAGTCCTAGGTTGGTGGTTTTATTCTCTCAATACTTTAAATATTTCAATACACTCTCCTTTGGGTTGCATGGTTTCTTAGGAAAAACCACATGTAATTATTAACTTTGCTTTTCTACATATAAGCTATTTTTTTCATCTGACTTCTTTTGGGATTTTTTTTTTTTTTTATCTTTGACTTTCTGAAGTTTGAGAATGTTTATGTGTTTATGTGTAATATTTTTTGGCATTTATTTTGCTTGATGTTGTCTGAACTTTCTGGATCTATGGTTTGGTATATGACATTAATAGTGGGGAACTGCTCAATTATTATTCTTTCAAATAAATCTTCTGTTCCTTTCTTTCTTCTCCCTCTGCCATTCCCATTACATGTGTGTCACACCTATTGCAGTTGTTCCACTGTTCTTGGATATTTTGTTCTCTTTTTTGGTCTTTTTCTTTTTGCTTTTCAGTTTTGAAAGTTTCTATTGTTATATCCTCAAACTCAGAGGTTCTTTCTTCAGCCACGTCCGATCTACTAATGAGCCCAGCAAGAGCACTCTTCCTTTCTTTATAGTGTTTTTGATATCTAGCATTTCTTTTCAAATCTTTATAATTTTCCTCTCTCTGCTTACACTGTGCATCTTGTAGTTTACCTGCTTTTTCCCTTGCAGTCCTTAGCGTGTTAATCGTAGTGTTTTAAAATTCCCTGTCTGCTAATTCTAACATTCCTGTCATATTTGATTCTGGTTCTGATGCTTTCCTCATGTTGAAGGTTAGAGCCAGATGGAGTTGGGTGTTCCCCTGATGTCAGGTTGTTTAGGCTCTGATAAAGTCCCAGCAGGTTAGGCTCTGTTAAAATAACTTCTCCTGAGGGCACGCCTTGTGAAGAGGAACAGAATGCTGTGGTGTATTTCAAAATTGTTCCTTTTCACCTCTCCCTGCAGATAGTATGAGGAGATTTTTCTCTGGTATTCACTATGAGGATCTGGGAAAGTTCCTGAAAGTAAAACTCACAGAAATATGGGGGCCCCTGATGACTGGGTCTCCCCAGAGCTTTCATTTCTCAGACTTGTCTACTGAGTCTCCAGAAACTCATCAATTACACTTCAGGCTTCCCTACTCTTGCACTGGTTCCCACGGAGATTTTTGATGGTAAGTTTCTGCTCCAGTAAGTTGTGATTATCTGTATCCACCTGTCTGGTTCTCTAATTTTGGGAGCAGCAGTTGTCCTGTAAGCTGACTTCTCTTGGGGATCTAAAAAGAGTTATTGATTTTTAAGTTTCTTGGGCACTTTACTTGTTGTTAGAATGGAATGGTGACTTTTAAGCACCTTACAGGATGGACCAAAACTGAAAGTCTGTGTTTTGTGCTTTTTCATAAACACAGGAAAGTATTTTTTCCCCCAAACTAGAGGCAATTTACTTCGTTTTTATCTTAAGGAAAATCAGGTCATTTGACACTCATTAATAATATAATGAGATTATTAAGATGCTATTTTAAGCTTCACTGATTCCTGTTCAAATGTCAAAATAGTGATATTTATTGATTTGATTCAAGCAAAAGCCACAGTGTATGGCCATGGAGTTGTATATCTTGCTTTCCAGTAGAAAAAACAGAGACCAAGCACAGGTTGCTTCCTGATGAGCTCAAGGAAAGTGACTGAGCCTGTTTTGCCCATATTTGACAGGCATCTGTAGGGGCTGATGAGTTCTCTTTGTATTTAAAGCACCCTTGAGACAGACTCTGGTCAATGAGGGCCACTTTCCATGCTCTGGGAAGATAAAGGGAAAATGATAAGATGAGTTTTCTGGTACTTACCACATCTTGGTAGCCAAATTTGCCTTCGGCAAAGTGCTTTTTTAGTGGATTTTCAACAATTAAGGATTTGATTTAAGTGGAATATAGCTTAGTCAGTATTAATTGTCTGCGAAGCTTTTAAAACTATAGATGCCAGGGTTCTACCCTATTAAAATTTCTGATTATGTAGATCCTAAGCAGAACTTAGATATATGGATTTTAAGGAATCTGAGCAAGATAGGGAAGCAGATAAACTAGGCCAACTTGATAGAATAGAATACATCTATTTGGGAAGCGTCCTGTCCTGCTCAAGAACTACTCAGTAATAACACAGACTCCGTGAAGGTGGAACTACAAGTGAGGTGTCCCACTGATGATGTGACGCTATGGAATGAGTAGGGACTTTGACGTCACTTTGACCTGGGTTTTAATCCTGGCTTGGCTATTTACTTGAGCCACAGTTTCCTCCTTTGCAAAAACAGTTACACTTACCCGTAGAGTTCTCGTAAGGATTAAATAGTCATCTAATGAAACTGACCCAATACCTGGCAAAGAGTTAATGCTGGGTAAATGTTTCTTTCATACAATACCCCATCTCTGTATAATGTGGATCAAGGCTGCCCCAGGTGTCCTGGCTACATGCTGATCTATATGACCAGATTCATATCTAAAGTTATACGACCACACAATAACCAGACCCCACCTGCACTGATACCATTTATGACTTTTTATATCGTCTTTCCTTTGTCTTGTAAAGAAATAACTCACATACCCATGCCTTGTAAATTTAGCCCTAACCCTCAACTCACTGCAGCTCTTCACTGCCCATGGGTCCTGTCCCCATGCTATTCTCTGAATAAAGGAGCACTACTGCCAGACCTTAAAAGTCAAAGAAATATTTCTTTCTACTGCTTGATTCACCGAGCCCGCATCATGTATGTGCCACACTCATACTGTAATACCTGTGACTGAACACAACTGAGAATGGTGAGGCTCACTCCACCATTAATTATTAATCAATTAGCTTATCACAGAGATAAGCTAACTAAACTGGTCATAGCTATAACAACAGACTTGCACAGAGTTACAAAAAGAAATTGGTTGGATTATTTTAATTAAAACGAATGGTCACTAGATTATTATTAATAGGTTATTCCTAAGTAAAAGACCGTGCTTTGTTCCTAAAATTCTCTATTGGCAGCATTTGTTATTTTACTGCATGAAAAACAATAATGCATGTATTTGTGGGTATGAAGCTGGGATGATCTTATGCAGAGAAATGTCTTCTGACTTTTCTCCTTAATCTATGTGGAATATTCCCTAAAAGACCAATGTCTTTTAGCCATGTTCTTTTATTTTCTCAACTCCATTCTATCTTCAACCAGATTACGAAGCTTTGCTAAATTTTCTCTGTGAGAAAATAATTCTGAGTTTGTCAATCCATCAGGCCTGATGACTGGGATATTTGAAAGAAGATACAAAATGTACTTACCAGGAAGCTGAAAATACAAAGCAATGTTTTCTACTTGTCACTGCAAAAGAGCATGACAAATTCACTGTTATCCCAACTTCACAGTTGTCAGCTCTTCTACACACAGTGTTCACATAGGCTCTATGGTTGTCACTAGCAGTAGAACTCGATATATCTTTACAAAAACACCAAACATTGCTGCACTACCCAAAAGAGAAATGCCCATTATTCCTAGTAAGACAAGGGATAGCCAAAGGTCTGTGATTTGTTCACTATGTGGTTGGAGAGCTTTGGCAATGATGCTAATTGTGTTGTTTTGGTAGACGTTGGGAGCAGGTAGTTTTGTTTCTTTCAGTTTTCATCCACTTTCTAGCCAGTTTTCCTATAAATGTGTGCTGCTGGTCATAAAAGGGATCATATTAAAGGGTATTTATCAATTACCAAAGTGGAGTACAAGAAAAATAAGTTTTCCAGGAAGACTGCCACATGCCAGGCGTTGTGCAAAATTCTGGGGATATATCAGTGGATACAATAAGATCCTCATTTTCCAGATGCCCACAAGCTATGAGAGGGCTGAAGGAAAGCTCCAGGAGGAGTGCGGTTTGTGCCGGGACGGAACTGCACAGAGTGCTGTGGAGCATAGAGCTGGGCGGGAGTTCCGGAGGCTCGTCTGATGAGATGGTAACTACTGGTGTGTATAATGCGGCAGAAGGAAGGGAGGAAAGGGCGTTCCCGGCAAGGGAAGTAGCCAGAACAAGGTGAGAATGATTGTGGGGCTTCGGAGAGCTGTTGGTTCAATGTGATTGGAGTTTTGAGTAGGGGCAATTGTGGCAAAAGATGATGCAGATAAGCAGCGAGGAGTCAGATCAGGAAAGTTCTACATGCCACAAAGTAGGGCTATATTTTATCCTGAAAATAACAAGATATCAGTATAAAGGCAATGGACATATACGCAGAGAAGTTTTGTAGCAGCATGGAAATTAGATAGGATGGGAATAATATAATTAAATCCCTTTGCTTAAGTGCTGTAATACTGTTACTCAGGTTTTACTCCCCCAGAGTGATTCCTACAAAATTGCAAGAGGAGGATGTTAAATTACACAGGAAAAGATCAACACCATTTCCGTAACCACGGACAAATAATACAACTCCCAAAAGCAAGCAAGACTCACGTCTGCCTCCGGGGAGACTTTGCATTAGATAAGGGCAGTGCCTTTATGGCGCTCAGTAGCATAGAGCCCCGGGCTGCACACGAGCCCTCGCGGCGGAGAGGCATTTTCAGCAGTTAGACAGCAGACTACACCTTCAGCTGTTTGATCCAGGGATGCAGTCCTAGATGCTGCCAAGAAAAGCCTTCTGGCACTGTGGCGCTCAGATTATTGCTGCTTACTTCAAAGATGTCCACCATTACTGCAAGCTCTGATAGCTGCTTGAATTCAGACAAAATCAGGAAATAAACTAGCCCATTAAATTGTAGAAAGTTGCTCTCAATATGTTCAAAGCTTTGGGTTTTAGAAGGCCTTGAAAATGATAAAATATGGTATGAAGACATTTAGAAACTACTACAATGATTCCAACCTTTTTACTTCAACAATTGTCTTTATACTTACAGGGGTGTGTTTCAGAAAAGGAGATGGATTTATTCCATATAGCTGTAGAAGACAGATTGAGAGTATGTGGAGGGAGATGATAGGGAAATAGACTTTATTATTAATAAAAATATTCCTAAAAGCTCAGAGCTTCCCAATTTTAAAAAACGCTAAGTTTTCTGTGGCTGGAGGTGTTTAGATTAGATGTATATTAGTCTGAGAATTGGTTGTCATTTGTGAAGTTGTTTTTTTAATTTTAAATAATTTTTGCTTTATTGAGGCAAAGTGAACATACCCATGTAACCAACACACAGCTCTAGATATAAAATATTACATAATGGAGATAGAAGTGAAAGAAGTAAAATGTGACAGCTGTAATGACTTTTCTATAAAGTTAAATGTATTCAGCAAAGAGCCTGTGTTATCCTGAGACCATGACTTTCCTCTTTGTTTGGTGTTAAGGTGCCCTTTATATTGGGAAATGATATTGGTAGATCTTAGGCTTTCTTGGTTGATATTTTTCTTGTCTTTAACTTGACAAAATGATGAGTTATCAAAGTAACATTGCCTTCCCTTGATACCTCTTGAGATGCATGTCTTTCATCAGCCGTGAAATCCCAGAGTGTAGATAACTACATGATGGAAAGGGTATTTACTCATTGGATAGATGAGGAATAAAACATATTTAAAGTTTTTTCCAACGTGGAAGTAAAACCAAATAAATACAATTTTATTTCAAGAGTTAAAGGACATTTTTTCCCTGTATTTCTTTTGCTCATTTAAAAAAAAAAAAGTTTTTTCTACCTATTTGTCTCTCTGGAAGAGAGTAAATCTAAATTACATGTTTGTTTTTTATGTAACAAATGTGTTTTCTTCTTTTCACAAATTTTAGCCTGCTTCTCAACATCTCGAGGTGCTAGAATCCTTAATGGTAAGTAGCTTATGGCTTCACATTAAAACAAAACAAAAAACTATGAGCAAATTCAATTAGGACCTTTGTAGTTATTGCTTGAATAAACTATACTTCTAAATTTAATATAGCAAATATAATGGTTTTATGAAAAAAATCAACATGCATATAATACATTTTATGCTTCTAAGTAATTTTAAATCTACAAAGAATTTTTAAGGGTATTATCCATTTTAACGTGAAATTTTTTTTCTGAACAACATCATTAATAAAAATAAACTGCTTTGCCATGATTTCAACTTGTCTAGAAATTTTACATTACAAGAAAAGATCATTGCAAATTGATTACTACTCCTGGAAAAGCAACCCCAAACCACATTACTGATGACAAGTTAGCAGTGTTATCTTTGCTTACAGGAAGATAGAAGTTTAGAGAATGATGGTTGAGCAGAACTGACTGCTTTTCCAATCAAAAACTCTGGCTGACATACTTTATCTAGCAGCCTTGAGTAATATCCCCATTTTTCAAAACTCTCTTAGTATGTGCCTCTGCAAGTCCAGGAATATGGTTGTGTCCCCTCGACCAGCTGTTACTGATAAAAAGAAAAACCTATCAAATTATATCTAGATAACAGATATATAACTTATGAATCTGTTATTTCTCATGATATATAAAATAGATCAGAATGAGACATTCAGAAAAGGAGAATATTGGACATATGGTAAGTGGTTTAAACCGAGAAGCCACAATTTTGTACCATGTGCATCTGAAGTCTCTGAAATGTTATTTGAAGACTAAAAATCATTGGAAAAATGAAAGAAAAAATGGTATTCAATTTAATAAGTGTTTATGAGTACATCCTATGCATTGGATATTATGCAAAATTCTGAGTAGAATACAAGGAAAAATATACCTCAAACAACTGTGGAAATGGACCCATATATTGTTATAGTAATTATGGAAATTTACCTACTAGCTCTATTGACGTGCCGTCTTTGAAATTACTCCCCACTCTCCAAATATTACACAATTGTTAACTTTTTAAGTGATCAAAGAAAATTCAAACTGAAATAAGATAAATTATCTATAATTATTACATCATCCAAAATTAAATATTATAAAATTCTTCAGTGCTGAAGAACTTGTAATAAAGATGCAGCAATTATACATTGTAAGTGGTGTTGTAGATTGGCACAATCTTTTTGAAAGATTTTCAAGAAATGCCTTTAGTGGGCAGCACATTGTTTCTATCCTTTGAAACATTAATGGATCTCTTATTCCTGGAAATTCATTCTGAAAAAGTAACTCTCCAGAAAAAAAGCTACATGGATTAAGATGCCCACTGCAAAAATTCTTTTAAATTAGATTATTGTAAATATCATAACATAGGAGGATATTAAGGAAGTTATGGAATACCAGTTCAACTGAATATAATGTATTCATAAACAGTTCTGTTATAAAAATAATTTAATAAATTTCTAGAAAGATTTTTGAAGGTCAGAAAAAAACTCCACTGAAATCTTGATGAGGATATTAGAGAGTTTCTAAGGTAGCAGGATGTAAGGGACCAGATCCAAAGGCGAAGGGAAATTCATTAAGCTGTGCCCAACTTTCCTCATGCTGTCTTCCTTCCTAGGGCATTTGCTTGTTTTCAGCAGAGGTCAAGAGACCCAAAGGTCAAGAAGCTGGTAGAGTACAGGCTGGCAGAGAAGCTGGTAGATTTTCAAGACAATCTCTTCAGGCTGGGAAGATAAAATTTGAGTTTGGGGCTTCCAAAGCAGCCTGGATTCAAAAGTTTAAGATGTCAATGAGAAGAAAGGTGCAAAGAAGTCACCTTGACACTGGGCATGTGTTTACCTCTCAAAACATTTGCCATTTCAGCTGCATATGACAAAAAACTAAGAAATCAGGAAGAAAGTTACTGTGAAGCAGATCAGAACTTTTGATAGTCTTCTGGTCCTAAGAAAAGAAATGCAGTTTAGAAGTCAACAAGAATGACGGCTTTAAAATATAACCCAGGCTGTCAGTTGGGATTCCTGGTGGGCTATACTTTAGGAATATGGGCAAAAAGGAGGAAGCTTGAGCCTAGAAAAGACTGAAAATCAGCCTCAGGTCAGTTCAGTCCATGATCAGATTGACATGATCTGCCTGCTCTTACCTATCAGAAAATAGGGTGAACCATTTCTAAAAGTTGATAACATTATCCAGAGCCCGCAAAGTTTTAGATGTAACACCTGACATTAAAAAAATAGATTTTTGACATAGCAAGAAACAGGATCAAGAGAAAGAACAGGCAATACAAACAAATCCAAACTCTTCAGACAGTTATAAGAAAATCCAGAGTTGCAAATATAACATTCATGAGGTCCACAATGTTTCAAAAACAAACAAAGAAACAAAACCCAGGACAATATGATCCATTCTCAAGAGAAAAGACAAAGTAGAGGCCATCCCCAAGAAGACCAAATGTAATTAGTCTTCAAGGGTTTTGTAGTAACTATAGCACTGTGCTCAATGATGGAAAAGAAACTACTGACTTCTCATTAAAAACTATGGAGTCAAGAAGATAAAGAAATAACATTTTCAAAGTATTGAAAGAAAAATAAAATTTAACCTAGAATTTTATATACAATGAAAATTCTTCAATATAAAAAGAAGAATGAAAATATTTTGATATAAAAGATAACCAAGAGAATTTATTGCTAGTAGACTTACACTTCAAGGGTTGCTAAAAGGAGTCCTTCAGTTTGAAAAGAAATGATATCAGATAGGAATTTGACTCTTTAGGAGAAAATAAATAGCATCAAAATTTGTTAAATATCTGGGTGATTGTAAGTATCTTCTTCTAATATCTTTAAAATCCTTGTACTATTTGAAACAAAATTATGGCATTTCCTTGTGGACTATTATGTATGTTAGATACGTTCCATAACTATAACATAAGGGATGGAAGGTGATAAATAGACCTACATGGCTTCAGAGTTTCTACATTTTTCTGTGAAATAGCACAATATTAACTCTAGAGCATAAAACATTATGGATGTATATTGAAACATCTTGAGAGACAACCAGAAATAACACAAAAAAGTATAACTAGAATACCAACGGACAAATTAAAATGGAATCCTAAAACCATTCAAATAATCTTAAAGAAGGCAAGAAAGGAGGAACAGACACCAAAAAGACAGAGTGGGAGCAATGTCAAACAGTAAATGAATAATAAAACATCAGGCCTAAATTCAACCATATTAATAATTGCATTAACATTTAATGTAGTAAGCACTCTAATTAAAAGTCAGAGATTGTCAGAATGGATTAAAAGATAAACCAAGACCAAACTATTTGTTGTCACAAGAGATATATTTTAAATATAAAGACAGAGAGAAATTTAAAATAAATAGAAGAGATATACTATGCAAACAGCAAGCATAAGAAGTCTAGACTCATTATATTAATATCAGATAAAATGGACTTCAAAATAAAGAATGTTACCAGAGATAAAGAACACTTCACAATGATAAAAGAGTCGAAACATAAGGATGAACCAAAAATCATATGTGTATAGGCACCTAAAACCAAAATCTCAAAATGCTTGAAACCAAGAATGATAAGATCAAAGACAGAAATAGATAAGTCTATACTGAAGACTTTTACTTTTCTCCTTTGGTAATTAATATAAAAATTAGAAACAAAACTTAGTAAAGACATGGGTGATCTGAACAGCACTATCAGCCATCTTTGCCTAATTGCTATTTATAAAATTCTATATCCAGCAATCTTAGAAAATAGATTTTTTTCCAAGTGCACATTGTAAGTTCAACAATACAGACTATATGTTAAACCATAAAAGAAGTCTAAATAAATTTTTAAAACTACAAATCAAATAGAGTTTATTCTCTGACCACAGAGAATTAAATTAGAAACTAGGAAATATTAGAATACAGTAAAACACTGTGAAACTAAATTACATACAACTAAGTAATCCATGTGTCAGAAAACAAATCACAAGGGAAATTGTAAAATATTTTCAACTAAATGATAAAGAAAATCTAGCATAGCAAAATGTATGAGATGAAGCTAAAACAGTGCTTAGAGGGAAATGGATAGCTTTAAATGGATATACTAGAAAAGAGAGATATTTAAAATTAATGACCTAAATTTCCATCTTAAGATCAAAAAAAGAACAAATTAAAGCCAGAGTAAGTAACAAGGAAGAAATAACAAAGATAAGCATAGAAATCAATGAGAGAGAAAACAAAGAATAGAGAAAATTAACAAAACTAGCTTTGCAATATTGATAAAATACCAGAGAAAACCTAGACTTCCAATATCAAGAACGAAAGAAAGATTATCCTTATAGATTCCACAGATGTTGAAAAGATAATAAGGGAATTTTATGATTGATTTTATGCCAACAAAGTGTCAACTTAGATGAAAAGATGAATATTTGAAAAATACAACTAGCCCAAATTGATACAAGATAAAACAGAAAAATCTGTTTAGCCCTATATATTTTAAAGATAGTGAATTTCTTATCCCAAATTTTCTACAGGCACTACAGACTCACGTGGTGTCATTGGAAAATTCTCTCAAATATTTAAGGAAAAAATATCACCAGTCTTAAACTTATTCAGAAAATAAAAGAGTAGGGAACGATTACCAACTTACTTTATGAAGGAAGCACAATCCTAATATTAAAATCTTAGAAAGAAAGTACAAGAAAAATTGCAGCCCCAGAATCTTCATTAATATTGGTAAAAATATTACCAAAATATTGTCAAATCAAATACAGCAATATATCAAAAGGATATACTACATCATGACTAAGTAGGCTTATCCCAGGAATGCAAAGTTTGATTTAACATTTGAAATCAACCATTGTAATTTGCCAATTTAACATTATAATGAAAGAGAGAAAAAGACAGTAAATTCAATCCTTTAGAAAAAAACCTCGGGCAAAATTCAACACGCATTGATGTTAAAAAATAACTCTCAACATGCTAAAAATAGAAAGGCACTTTCTCAGTGAGATAAAGATATCTCTGAAAAATCATATGAAAAATATAATATTCAGTTATGCAATATTTAACACTTTCTAAAGTTGAGACTAAGGCAAAGATTCTCATTTTCATGACTTCTGTTCAACATTGTACTAGAGAACCTAGGCATGAGACAAGAAAGAGAAATAATAGGCATAGATCAGAAAGGAAGAAGTAAAATTGTCTGCAGATAATATGACTATTTATGTAGAAAGTCCTATGAAATCTGCAAAACAAATACAGAATGGAATATTGAATTTAGCAATGTGGCAGCACACAAGGTTAATAGAGAAAAATCAATTTTATTTTTACATACTGGTAGCAATCAGAAAATTTAATTTAAAAAACAATTTTCTTTACCACAGCAACAAAAATCAAAATAAGTAGTAAATTTAATAAAAGATGTGCAAGACTTTTACCCTGAAAACTGAAAAACTTGAGAAAATTTTTAAGAAGACCCAAATAAATAGGCAATCCATTTTGTTCATTGATTGGAAATTTTAAGTTTTATACAGAAATGCAAAGGACTTAGAATATCCAATCCTATATTGAAGAAGTTCAAAGTGTAAGTAGGGGACTTATAAGGCTTGACTTCAAGACTGACTATAAGTCAAGACAGTATGGTGCTGGCGGAAGGGTTGATAAACAGACAAATGGAACAGAATGAGGAGCTCACGAGTAGGTCCCCACACTCAGCAAAGGTGAGAAATCCAATGGAGAAAGGAAAGACTTTTCAACAAATGGACGTGGTATAACAGGATATATATCCATGGAAAAAAATACCCTGTAACTCTTACCTTGTACCATAAACACAAACTAATTAAGGATGTATCATAGACCTCAACATAAAAGCTAAAAGTATAAAATTTTCAGAAGAAAACATAAAAGAATATATTTTTTACTAATATGTAGTAAAAGTTGCTTAAATCAAAAACAAAGATTAATGACAACAAAAATTTGATAAATTAGACTTTATCACTAAAAACTTCTGTTTATCAAAAGACATCATTAATACAATGAATAGGAAAGCCAAAGACTAAGGGAAAATATATCTAAGAAAGAGCTGTTGTCTGGTACACATGAAGAACTCCTACAACTCAATAAAGGAATGGCAAACAAGCCAATTTAAAATTTGGGTAAAGAATTGAACAAATAGTTTGCAAAAGAGGATATAAAAATGGCCACTAATTCCCATCTTCAGTATTTACCCAAGATAAAAGAAGGTAAGTCCATGAAAAAATTTGTACAAGAATATTTATAGGAACTTTATTCATAGTAGCCAAAAAATGGAAATAACCCAAATGTCCTTCAGTAGGAGAATGGATAAATAAACTGTGGTATATTCATACAATGGAATATTATTCAATAATAAAAAGGAGCAAATTAACGATGCAAGTAATGACATGGATGAATCTCCAGACAACACACTGTCATGGATGAGAAGTTTCAACAATATAAACATATCAGTTGTTTCCAAATTATTCTATAGGTTTACTGTAATCTTAATCAAAATTGCAGTAAGATGTTATTTTTGTGGAAATGTCAAGTTATTCTAAAATATATATGGAAGTGCAAAGAGCAAATTATAGCTAAGGAAATCTTGAGAAAGACAAAGCTGGAGACCTTAATCAACAAGGGTTAATGTAGAAGCTACAGTCATAAATAGAGTGCAGTGTTGGTGCAGGGATAGCCTAACAGACCAATGGAATAGACCAATGGATTAGGGGTAGCCTAACAGACCAATGGAATAGTACATGTTCATAAAGATGACACTGGTACAGTGGAGAAAGAATGGTTTCTAATAAATGATGCTAAGTCATTGAATGGAAAATAGTGTAGCTTGAACTCTATCTCAAATCTTACACAAAAATTAATTCACAATGCACTGTTTATATAAATTCAAAGGATAAATCTTGAAGTTTCTCGCAATGGAAAAATATCTCTATGACTTTTATATAAACAAAGACTTCTTAAACAGAATGCAAAAACCTAACAACAAAGGAAAAGACTGATAAATCAGATGCCATTAAAATTAGGGCCATTGTTCTTCAAGGGACACCATTAAGAGACCTAGAGAGCAAACTACAAGTGTAAAAATATTTGTAGTGTGTATATCTGAAAAAAGACCTGAACCCAGAATTAAAACAAAAACAAGGACAGAATCAAAAGTAAAATATTGCTACAAACATTTAAGAAAAAAGGTCAAGAAATCCAACAGAAAAATGAAGAAGATTACACGTGCACTAACATGGGTAAAATGAAAGTGATCAGTAACGCCAAGTGTTGGGGAGATGTGAAGCAGCGGGAGCCCACACACACTGCTTGTGGAAATGGAAATCAGTGTAACCACTTGGGAAAACTGATAGTATCGACAGCTGAAAACAGGCGTAGCTAATAACCCAGCAATTTCTTTCCTGGATACAGAAATGTATTCACATTTGCAGCAAAGTCATGTGCAAGAAATTCATAGAAGCTTTACTTTCAATAACCCCATGCTTGAAACAATCCAAATGTCTATTTCTATTAAAATGGAAAAAAATCATATTCATATAATGTTAATATTATTCAGCAATGTTAATGAACAAACTGCCCCTAGATGCGAAATTTGTATGAATCTAATATGCATAATGTTGAACAACAAAAGCCCGACACAGAGGACTATTTGCTCTATGCTTCTATTTATATACATTTCAAAAATAGAAAAACTAATCCGTGATGACAGACCCCACTGTAATGGTTACCTTAGGGTTAGAACTGAGTATAAGGGGACTTCGGTGGTGTTTGATAATTAAATCTATGGAATAAAAAGATGTGTAAATACTATAATATGAACAATTTATAGGCTCTCTCTGATGCTTTTATTTACTCTGGCTCTCCAAAGTAATCTCTAGTGTATGTAGCGGATTGATAGTTTTCATTTATTTTTTGACTATGCAGCTTTTGTATAACTTTTCTGTTAAAGTTTTGGCAGGAAAAAAGAATTAACTGAACCTGTCTTGGTCCCAATGCCAAATTCTTTCAGAGAAATATGATTGCCCCAGGTTGGGTCCCAATGCCAGATTCTTTCAGAGAAACATGATTGCTCCAGGTGGAGTCAAGGGTTCAGTTTACAGCAATCACCTCTGAAAGGGCAGGAGTATGTAATTAGAACAAGGTTCCTAGAGGCCTGCTTGTACTGGCAGGATGGTGTTGAGCAGATATTTGTCAAGAAAGGAAGAGTAATTGGCTGTTGAGCAGACAGTCACCACAAAGTTACCTGCAGTTCTGGACCCTACAGCCTGTGAGTTTGTTTTTCCCATTCCCGGGCTCAGCCCCATTTTCTAGAGCCTTCAACTAAGTTTAGTGCCTCTCTTAAGATAGTTATGAAAAGACCTATCAGTGAGCTTCTGGGTTTATGTAATGTCTACATCAACAGACACTTAAGGTACTGGATATTACTGAAAACAAATGATGCAGCTGTTTGGATTATTGCCATTAAAATGTATATTCTCCAGCTTCGACTGAGCTTGGAAATTCTTTTACTTGTTGGTCATCTCCTTTTTCTGTGAATTTTTCTTCTATATACTCTGTTATAATTATTTCAAAATTCCACTATTCTGCTCACTCTACCCATTCCCCCTACTGCCTATCTCACCACTTCTTTTTCAATGCAGATGACTGTGTCTCTGATTTTGTAGTGACAACTTAGAATATTGAGAATGATCTTCTTTTGTTTCTTGTGCCCTCATGTATGAGCACCTACATATGTACAGACATCACTTTCCCTATTCAGAACTAATCACACTCTCCATCTGATATCCCTTATATCCACCAGGATGCAGAATTTGTACCAATGATTCTTTCCTCTTCTTAACATGCGTTTTCATGTTACGTCTTATGCGGTCATGACAATCGTATTTTAATAACAAAATTTAAAAGTTCCAGGTAGTCTTGACTCCCTATCCTCATTTGGTTATTAATTTCTTTTTCTCCTGCAATTTTTCAGTGTTAAGGACTTCCAAAGAATAATTTACATCTTTGGTTTCTTGTTCATTGTGTCTGTACTATTTACTGTGGCTGTGTAAGATATTACCAAAAATTTAGTGGCCTAAAACATCTAGCATGTTTAATCTGCCATTCTGGAAGGGCTCAATGGGGATAGCTCATCTCTACTTCAGATGTGTCAGCGAGAATAGCTCAAAAGCTAGGAAATAAAATCATTCAAAGGATTGCTCACTCAAGAAGTTGGTGCTAGTGTTAGAACTGAGATGTTAGCTGGATCTGTGGACCAGAATACCTGCATGTAGACTCTCTGTGTCACCTAGGCTTCCTCACAATGTGGTTGGGAGTCTTCAAGGACCAGGGATGAGAAAAATAGAGAGGGGGGGAGAGGGAGAGAGGGAGAGACAGAAATCTTTATTTCCTTTTATGATCTAAACTTGGAAGTCACACGGTGTTACTTCTGCTGCATTCTGTTCATTGAGACAGTCACTAAGTCCTCCTCCAGTTCAAGGAACTAGGAAATAGACTCCATCTTTTTTTTTTCACTGCCACCATCTTTTTTTTTAATGAAGTTATGATTGAGGATATGATAGTTTACAACATTGTGAAATTTCAGTTGTGCATTATTATTTCTCAGTCATCTTAAAGGTGCATACCTTCATCCTTTGTGCCCACCCCCCACTGCCTTCCAGCGGTAACCACTAATCTGTTCTCTTTGTCCATATGTTTGTTTATCTTTCACATATGAGTGGAATCATAAAAAGTTTGTCTTTCTCTATCTGGCTTATTTTACTTAACATAATACCCTCAAGCTCCATCCATGTTGTTGCGAAAGGGACGATTTTATCATTTTTTATGGTTTCAACTCCAAGTTGAAACCAATGTAATCAATTTGTGTGATAGACCTCTGTGCTTTTATGTCCTACAGGCAACTCAAACTCTACTTCTTCAAAACCAATCTCATCTTATTCATCTAGTCCTACCCTGCCCTCACCTCCCCACCTGTGCCTCCTCTTGGATTTGTTATCCTAATGAAGTCATCATGCTTCTGGAGGCTGGATGTCATTTGTGATTCCTCCCTTTTCTGTGCTGCAACATTATGTTAGTAACCATGCTCCATTACTTTCAACTCTTTATAATCTCATACTTATTCTTTTCTCTCTGTTGTTTCTGCAGTTGACTTGATTCAAGCTTTTATTATTTCTCTGATGGACCATTGAAATAGACTTGTAACTCTTCTCCTTACTGTGTCCCCATTCACCCCCACACTGTAAGCAGAATGATCTTTTTAAAATGCAAAGTGCATGATGGTATTCTTCTGAGTAAAATTCTGCAGCAGCCTTCCATTGTCTACCACAGTATGAAATCTAAAGTCCTTACATGGCATAAAAGATTTTTCAAGTTGTGGCTCTGACCCTTTCAGTTTAAATCTGATTTTTAATTTAACCAAAGTAATAAGAGTATCTAACATTTACAATGTACAAGGTGTAGACTGCATTCGTTATCTCATGTAAATTTTATAACTTTCTTTTATATTGGGAATTAATATTTATAGATATGTAACATAACTATAATGTATATTTAATAATTAATTAATCTTTATAATTATTATAGTTTCACGGAGGAAGACTGGAGATTAAGAAAAGTAAAGTTATTAGCCCATCATCATACAACTAGTTAGTGGCAAGTCAGCCTACTGCAAGAGCCCTAGGATTCTATGCTCCACATTAGGTCCACAATTAATTACTTGGATTCTCTGAATGTGCTATGACTTTTAATCCAAGCATTATTTACATCTAGGTTACCATTCCCTTGCATTTATATAGACAAGAGAGAGCCGAATCGCATTTCTTTTTAGTTTCCATGACTTGTATTCAAAGGAAATTTGTTGCTCAATAATTTATCATATTTTAGGCAGTTGATCTAAATCCTATACCAAGTGAGATGTGAGCTAGGTCTTCTTTGCATTTTCGTGATATTTAATCCTGTAAACCCTGGATAAAAACTTGGATTTTTCTTAACAGTTAGCTGATGTTTTTCCAAACTTTACAAGGAAGTAAACAGTATCTGATTCATTATGAAGATTTTTTTCTTAAATAGCTAAACTAAGGCATAAAAGTTTTCAAGATGATAATTACAAAGTAGTGAAATTTATTTATTTTTATCCTAGGGGAGAAAGACTCATAGCAAGCGTCTTGTGAAACAACAGAAAAACAATGCCTTTTCTGTTAAAACTGAAGGTGTTAGAGTGATTTCAAAATATGCACATAGCCAAGAGATACATATTTATGCTATTAGGAGGTGCTCCTTGTCATTTTGGTGGGGAGACCAGATGCAAGCAGAAACAATAAGAAATCGCTATGAATTTTCTCCTGACCATTCCTGTAACTGCAACAGTTCAGGCCTATGGTCAATTTAGAGATGTGCATGTACCTGCATGGGAAATGCTGAATTATATCAATGTTCATTTCCTAACTGTTTGTCCTATTTAGCACATACTAAAGCAACCTCCCCAGCTTTGTTCCTGATGAGATAAACAAATCTGTAATCAGCCTTTGCACAGTGAAAATGAGGAGTAAGAAAAAATTCCCATTAAACTTTGTTCTGAATTATATTCTGTTTTTCTAGCTCAGCACTGGAGACCTTCCTGTGTTTGATAATCTCCTATATATCTATCATTACTCCTAACATTGCTTCTTTCTCTAGCCTCAGTGATAAAAGTATGTGTACTTGATGTTCATAGCTTTTAGCCCTTTTTTCTTTTTGAGGAAGATTAGCCCTGAGCTAACATCTGCTGCCAATCCTCCTCTTTTTTGCTGAGGAAGACTGGCCCTGAGCTAACATCCGTGCCCATCTTCCTCTACTTTGTATGTGGGACACCCACCACAGCATGGTTTGACAAGCGGTGTGTAGGTCCACACCCAGGTTTAGCCCATTTTTAAGGAGATAAGTGAATCATCTTCACTGTGAATTAACCTCACTGAACTTTAATTTGCTTCTCTATAACATAGAGTGATAATAGCAGCTTCATGGATTTTGGTGAGCATTAAAGAGATACCATTCTTGGACCAGCCTGGTGGTGCAGCGGTTAAGTTCACAGGTTCCGCTTTGGGGGCCCAGGATTCACCAGTTCTGATACTGGGTGGTGACCTACGCACTTCTTGTCAAGCCTGTGGCAGGCATCCCACATATAAGGTAGAGGAAGATAAGTATGGATGTTAGCTCAGGGCCAGTCTTCCTCAGCAAAAAAAGACGAGGATTGGTGCCAGATATTAGCTCAGGGCTAATCTTCCTGAAAAAAAAAAAAAAAAGATACCACTTGATCTATAAACTGACAAGTTGTGAATACTCACCACTTATAAACTATGAATTGTCCTCCCCAGCACCTCCATCTTTAGAAAAAGTCTTGTGTAAGGGCTATTTTCTATGCTGAAAGAACTGAAAATATTTCCAATATTTTAAAATATTTTGAAACTCTGAATTTGTTTAGTAGTAAGAAGACATTTCCCATTATTTTCTCCTTTATAAAATGCAGATAATAACAATATCCAGTTCATAAGATTGTTGTAGGAATTCAGTGAAAAAATTATATACAAATCCCTAAGAAGAGCACAGGGCATGTGGTAAGCACTCAGCAAATATATAGGTATTATTAACATTTTGTAGCCAAGTCCATAAGCAAACATTTGGAGGCAACAGGGACCAATATAGAAAATAATCTGTTGTTCTCATTACATGAGGTTGGTTGGTTTTCTCCAGTGAACATGTCCCAAGATATTAGATGTGAACACAGGCTGAAGATTTGGCCAGCACACAGAAAGAAACATTTCCTCTTCTCCTTTCACTCTGTCACTCCATAAATACATTTTGTAAATTTCCCAAACACGACCTTTGATGAGTGTCAGCCTAGGGAGCTTGAATTTGTAAGAAAAATGGATTTCTCAATTGGAAGAAGAATCTATCAACTAGGAGACCTGATAAAGACAAAGAACTGTGAGGTTTATTTATTGATACAGTTAGATGCTGTTTCTTGTGTGCTATACATTGCTCTGTGTTTTAACAATATTAACTAATTTAGTAATTATAATATGTGATTATGGTAGCTCTATTATTACTTCTATTTTGCATCTAGAAAAATTGAGGCACATAAGGTTAAGCAAATTTAACTGCTAACGACTGGAGTTGATGTGAACATAAATAACCTGGGTCCACAGCCCTTTTTGTTCACCACTGCACAGGTTCTTTCTAGAAACTTTTGGTGCCCTCTCTAATACAGCTTCTTTTTGCATTCTGGTCAATACCCCACCTTTTGGCCTCTTGCTTTACTGGGCCATTGACTCAATCTCTGTGTGGGAATGTTAACTTTACTCTTTTGTCATTATTTGGTCAGACAAGTGTGGTTAGTGGAAAGAATTCAAGTCTGAGAGTAAAAATTTAGGTCTTGTTTTCCTTGCTCTGTGAACTCTCCTTATTCCACCATTTTCCTCAATGCACTATCTTCTGTGTGTATAGTTCACAAGGGAGGATCTATGGTGAAGTAAGTGGGAAATGCTCAGCTAAACAAACTAAATATAATTTCTAAGTCACAGTACTTCTCAAAATGTTGATATACTATATATATTGGGATTCTTCACAGAGGGACATGAGAAAAATTTTTTCACAAACTCATTTTGATTGGAACTCTTTATAAAGAAAATCTCAAAATCTCACACAACTAGTGCTTTGAAGAAAAGATTTTGGAAAAGCTTTGTTACTTTCTTTTTCTCTGAGACATGTTTTCTTGTTTTAATGAAGAATTTATATTTTTATGATTTCGACTAGACAAAAATCCAGGAATGGTGAAAAATAAGAAAGAAAATAGCTTGTATTTACTTTCACTTTGATTCATTACTATGTTTTGATGCAAAATCTGATCAAATATCTAGAAAATTTCTTCCTTAGGAAGCTGGAAGATAACTTGGAAAACCAGGCTGAAACTTATACTGAAACTAACACAGTACCTCTTCTTGCAAATTTGTGTTTCATTTCTTGATGGCAGGAAATCTATATTACTTATCTTTGTATCCCCTATGCCTAGCTGAGTTCTTTACACAGAATAGGTCTGGATGGAATGAAGCTAACATGGCAAGCTTTTTCAAGAAAATTCCAAATAGGAATGTCCACTGAGAATGCTATTAAGAATTGTTTTCAGGAACATTGCAAGGCTTTTATAATACAAAATATATACCTCCTAAATCCAAGGAAAGCTTGATTGTTGACCAAATACAGAAAAAAATAAGTATCCTCATTGATAGGTAGAAAACAACTTCTGAAGTTACGAATAGAAGTATTTAAAATTGTTTTCAATTTGTCATTTTCTATAGTTGCAAAATAATTCCTATACAGAAATGATTTTTTAAAAAATAGATCAATTCTCTCATCGTGGTGTGATAATTTTACACCTGAAATGTCTGTCAAAATCCAAGAACTTCAGTCCATGGTGCTCAGTGCTTTATATTGAAATTCTATAAGCAATATCAAAAATTTATTTAACAAGCCTTATTGTCTACTGTGTAATCATTCACTTTCCTTTCTATCACCAAAATTCAATATTTTATGAGTCCTAGAGTTAACAATCAACACTTCAACACTCAATCATGTTAATTTGGACCATCACAGGCATAACCTCAGGTTTTATGAAACATCTGCCTATTTTGTGGGACATAGAAAGAGACAGAACCTTCATTTTCTTTACCTAAGTTATGCCACTGTGTAATTAACAGTATTGCTACTAAAAACATTGAGACCCCTGGATATCCTAACGCCATTTGGATCAACGTTCATTGTCTAAAAAGGGAGGGTTTTGGGGCAGCTCCAAAGGAGAGAGTAGGTGTCAAAACTATATGGCAGTTGTCCCAAAGTGAATCAACTGAGGCTGACAGTGGTGCTTATGAAAAATGCTGCTTGTCCACACCCACAGGAGGTTTAGATAGAGGACTAGAACGTAGGAAGAAAATATCTTCTGCCAGACTCAAATTTGAAGTCTGCCTCTGTTGCCTGCTAGCATTCAGACCCAAGCCCTTCTATTTTAACACTCAGTCTTCAGCATACTGAGTTGTTCTATTATTTTTAGCTATGACTGATATAAATATAACTCTTCCACAATGATGGAATATGGAATTCATTGAAAATATTATCTTTTATTATATATCCTTTTCTTCCTTCTCTATCTCTGTCTCTCTCTAGAGTCACGCAGCTCCATAGCTGTTTAAAATTTTTTTTCTCCACAAATATTTTTTTTTTAATATGTAATTCTCGGACTTTAAAACAATAAGTGATGGTGCCATATTCCCAGACTTTAAATATCTAACTGTGACTTATGTGTTACTCAGTTAGCAATGTCTATAAAAATTTCAAATGCTTGGTAGCTTTTTCTTCATTTTAATAGCAATTGTTAGATTTAAAAAATAATTATCTGTTCTCTATTTATAGCATGAATGCCTCAGGACAAAAGCAAATCTCTTCCAAATGCAACCTACTTCCTTAACAAAGATGATGTCTGTTTGAGATTCCTTTAGATGAGCCTTTCAAAAAATATATCCCATGTATTGCTACATAGAAAACTATTAGAAGAAGCCAAAATAAAACAATAAAGCCGATAGTAGTAGTGGTGGCGTAAGTAGTGACTTTAGTGACACACTTTAATTCTAGAATTCTACCCTATAATGAGATACACATACCAAAACCTCCCACATACAAGACTAAACTTTATTTTTCTTTAGATATAGAATTTAGATATACAATTTTGAAGGTAATGCAAAAGTAAAAAATAAAGCAACAAAAAGCAAAATAAGGTAAACACTAATTATTTTATAAAATTTCTTATGTTTAATCAAGAATTAACAGACATTTAAGGAAGCAGGACCAAATGGCTAATAAAGTTGCAGTAGAAATAGATCCACACATGATCCAGGCATTGGAGTAACGGGACATGACAGAAAATAATTATTATGGATACGTTCATGGAAATAGAAGAAAATATCGAGAGAGAGAGAGAACTGGTCTGTGTAAACAATAAATAAATAAAAGAATCATATGAAATACTTTATGTGGGAAATATAATAATGAGGGAAATAAAGAACTTTGCAGATTCGTTGTAACAATAAATTAGACCCACGAAAGAGAACAATAGTAAATTAGAAGGCAGAGCAATAAAAGGTTTCCAACTTGATTCCCAGAGGGGAAAACACATGAAAATACTCAAAAGAGTAAAAGGGACATAGTGAAAAGATTTAGTATAAATATAATTGGAGTCACAGAGGAGGAGAAAAAAGGAGATGTTATAGGTAATATTTGAAAAAATAGTGGTTGAGAATTTTCTAAAACTCATTAAAGATATCAGTCAGTGTGATTCAAGGATTTCTGTGAACCTAAGAAGAAATGGCAAGAAGACCTTTCTTGGGCACGTACAGGTAAAATCTACTTAAAATGAAACAAGATAAAAATGAAAACAAAACTGAAAGCCTAAGTCTAAGCAGAGAAAAAGCATGTTTCTTTCAAGGGAACATCAGTGAGGTTGACAGCTGGCTCATTAATAGAAATGATAAAGCAAAAGACAATAAATTGCTTCATTAAAGTGCTGAAAAGAAGTAGCTGCCAACCTCAAGTTCTACACAGAGCAAAATTAGTCATTAGTAAATAATGCGAAATACAGCATTTGTAGACAAAGACTGAGACAATTTATTGTCAGCACACATACACTTCAAAAAATACTAAAGGGTGCCCTTCAGACAGAAAGAACATGATCTCAGATGGAATCACAGAAATGCAAAAAGGAATAAAGAGCACCAAAGATGGCAAATATCGGAAAACACTACTAGAATTCTGAGTACGTTAGTCAGGATCTAGCCAGGAGACAGAACCCAAACCAGTTATTAGAACAGAGAAAATATAATGTAAAGATTTGTTCACTAGCCAAAAACAGCTAACTATTAAAAGGAGTAGGAGAAGACTCTAGGGGGTCCATAAGTAGCATGCAGAAACAAAACAAAACAAATAAACAAAAAACAGCTGTTATTCCTAGGTTAAGAGAGAATGAAAAATAAAAGAACTGAGAACTCAAGAGACAGCCCCTCCATCCTCTCCCCTTGCCTCATTCCAAAGCTGAGATTCACAGTTTTTCACAGAAAGCATGGCTACCATAGTTTCATGCAACTTCATGGTGGTGTTGGAAGATTCCAGAGGGCGCAGGCCAGAACTGGTCTTTAGAAAGGACCTGCTGTGGCTGGAAAACAAGGGCAGGCTGCAACCGTTTTAAAGAAATAGCTCTCTAAGATGGGAAACATTTGCCTGAGGATATGACCGGAGCCGCTGTGCAAGCAGCCCACTGGAGCTTCTCAGAAGGAACCATTGGGTGGGGAGAAATGGGGCCAGCCAGGGCTACCAAAAACCACTACTGGAGTTCATGGAAATGGCCCTGGGTGGGGAGAGCAAGGCCTGAGGGTGTAGTTGAAACGGTGCTGTGAGGTCTGCAGGGCGCTCCTGCTAAATAACAATATGGAAGAACTTTACCTAGAAGGAAAGTGTCTTGCTGTTGCCATTGCTTTCCATTGTCACTACAGTGTCCTCTACTGACAAAGTCTAACGTTGCTCCAGATGGCAGGGAGAAAGGTTCAGAGGGTGCAACTTGAGCATGGCAAAGCAGGCAGAGAAGGATGGATTTGGAGCTGAGAAAAGCAGCTTGATGTTGGTTCACTGCTAACATGTCTCTGCGGTTTAATATTATGGATAATTGCAATGCATGTTAATAATAGCATAAAAATTGAGAGTTAGGTGAAAGAGCTATTTAAGTTCTTCAGCATATCTAAAAAATGAAAAATGTACTAATTTAAGGTAGAATGTACCAACTCAATGATATTTATTGGTATCTCTAAGGAACCTACTAGAAGGATAATAAACGACAGTAGGACTAACAAGCTCAGTAGGGGAACAAATAGAATAATGAAACATACGTGAGCCAGCAAATAGAATATAAAAAGGGAATAGGAAAAGAAGATGAAAACCTAAATAAATTACTATTTACATTACGGGTATAAGCTAAATGCCTAGATAAAAAGAAAGATTTTTAAAACTTGAATGAAAACTATAAAGGCGTTAAGATTGGAAGTAAACTGATGAAAATAGATATGCTGTAAAAATTGTAACTAGGGGCCGGCCCCGTGGCCGAATGGTTAAGTTTGTGCGCTCCTCTTTGGCTGCCCAGGGTTTCGCCAGTTCGGATCCTGGGTGCGGACATGGCACTGCTCATCAGGCCACGCTGAGGCGGCGTCCCACATGCCACAACTAGAAGGACCCACAACTAAAATATACAACTACGTACCGGGGGGCTTTGGGGAGAAAAAGGAAAAAATAAAATCTTTCAAAAAAAATGTAACTAAAGAAGACTGAAAAAACCATGAATACTATACAAATAGACAACTTGGATTTGGAGGCACGAAGTATTACTAGGGACCAAAGGGACTTTTAACAATAATAAAAGGGTTAATTCAACAGAAACATAATATTCTATAATTTATGGAATTATTACAGCACAATAACATGGATCCAGAATAGCCCTAGCAAATTCTGGCAGAATTATAGGAGAAACAGGAAAGCCCATAATATAGTTGGAGATTTTGTCATACCTCATCACTAACTTAGAGGAAAAACAGACCAAAATTCAGTAAGGAACAGAAGATTTAGACATCAAGATTAACAAAATGTCCTAATTTACATGTCAAACCACAATATCGATGAATATAGAAAACATTTCATATTCAAGTACACATGGAACATTTGCCAAAATTGGCTAGTTATTATGCATAAAGCAAGTGTCTCATCAAATTCAGAGGATTTGCTGACCATGGAGAACTTAAGCTAATACTCAATAGTGAAAAGGTAGCTAGAAAGTCCCCAAATGCTTTGAAGTTAAGCCTCACACTTGTAAATAACCCATGGATTATTTCAAATTAATATTAGAATATATTTTAAAGAAATTATACTAAAATGTTACTTATTAAAACATGGGGAGCAGCTAAAGAGACATGTTTAGATGTAAATCTATAAATTAGAAAGTAAGAAAAGCTGAAAATTAATAACTATAATCATCTATCTCAAAAAGCTACAAAAAAGAACAGCACATTATCCCTAAAATATGGAAAAGGGAAATAATGACAATCTGAGCAGAATTTAACGACATAAAAACAGACATACAATACAGGAGGTCAAAAAGACTACAAGTTGATTCTTTGTAAAATCAAGTAAAATTGTTCACCTTTTAGCAAGACTGACCAAGAAAAGAAAGAATGAACAAAAAACTGATTTCAAGAATAAAAAAGGACAGAATTGCATATCCTAGAGATATTGTAAAGATAAAAAGAGGATATTATGAGAAATTTATGCCAAGAAAATTTAAATTTAAATAAAATAGAAATTTCTTGCCAAACAATTTAACAAAGCTAAGAAGTAAGAAAATTTAATGATCTTATATTCATTAAAGAAATTTAACTCATAACTAAAACCTTCCCACAAAGAAAACCCCAGACCCAGGTTGCCTCGACAGTGATAAAACCAATTCTTTCCTTTATGATGTAACAACAATCTTACACAAATTCTTTCAGAGCCTAGAAAAAGAGCTAACACTTCCCAAGTTGTTTCAAGAGATCAGCATTATGTTGAAAACAAAAGTTGAGAAGGGCATTATTAAGAAAAATAAATTACAAGACAGCTACAAAATTCTAAACAAAATATCAACAAATGTAATCTAACAATATATAAAAAGGATGACACATCATGATCACGTGGAGTTGCTTCCAGGAATGCATGTTTACTTAATTGCAGGCAATCATTCAAAATAATTCACCAGATCAGCAAGATGAGGGGAAAAGCCACATGATCACATCAACAGAGACAGCAAGATCACTTGATAAGATTCAAAACCAGTTCGTAATAAAAACTGTTAGCAAACTTAGATGGGAATGTCCTTAACCTAATAATCTACAAAACAATTCTTTGGTAAAAATTAGATTTAATGGTGAATTATCAAGTTTCTTGGGTGAAGAAATAAGACAAAGATATCTACTATGGCCACTTTTATTCAACACTGAAATGGAAAACGAGGCATTCCAATAAGGTAAGAAACATAAAAAATATAAAGTTTGGAAAAAAGAAGTAAAACTTCCATTATTCATAGAAGCCTTGATTACAGTTATAGAAAATACAAAATAAACAATTGGAATGAGTAAACAAATTTAACAAGGTCACTAGACAAAAGGTTAATATAAAAATCATTTGCATTTTACTCACTATCGATAAACTAGAAAACAGAATTGAAAAAATATCTTTGAACATAGTTTTTAAAATATTAGACATCTAAGCATAAACCTAATATAAGACCTCTATAGGTAAAACTACAAAATACTGAAAAAAAGTGAAGATCTAAATAAATGAAGGAATGTTGAGTACCCATAGATTGGTAAACATGCTATTTCCTCCTTAATTAATCTACAGATTCATTACAGTCCCAATTAAAATTCCAAGAGGTGGTTTTTGTTTGTTTTTTGACTGGGAGTGGTGGTAGAAACTGAAAAGCCACCTGAAAAATGTTTATAGAAATCTAAAAGGCCAAAAATAGTAAAGACAATATTTTAAAAGAAAAACAAAGTTGGGTGAGGGCTTATACTACCAGGTATAAAACCTTAGGAAAGAGCTGCTGTAATTAAAACAGTATGTATGGTACCTGTGCAAATAGACTTATGGCAAATAAACAGAAAGTCCAGCAACAAACCCATATCTATATGGTCATTTTACAACAAAGGTGACTCAGCTCTGCGGTTGGGAAAGAATGATCTTTTAAATAACTGATACTGCGATCATTGGTGTAATTATAGGAAAAACATGGACCTTAACCTCTAGTTTACACGTACGAGTATAGTTTTTACATAGTTTGTAGACCTAAATGTGAAATTTAAAACAGTAAACATTCTGGAAGATAACATAAGTACATATCTTTGTAGCTTTGAGACAGGTAAATATTTCTTAAAATAAGAAACCAAAAACATTCATCAGAAAGAAAAAGATTGAACTGCATCAAAAAAGAAAAAAAATCTGTTCATCAAAAATTTCAGGGGCTGGCCCCGTGGCTGAGTGGTTAAGTTGGCGCACTCTGCTTCGGAGGCCAAGGGTTTCGCCACTTCAGATCCTGCGTGCAGACCTAGCATCACTCATCAGGCCGTGCTGAGGCAGCGTCCCACAGAGCACACCCAGGACCTACAACCCGAATATACAACTATGTACTGGGGGGGCTTTGGGGAGAAAAAGAAAGGAAAAAAGGAGAAGATTGGCAACAGATGTTAGCTCAGGTGCCAATCTTAAAAAAAATTCCATTGATAAGAGTGAAAACCCCAAACACACATTAGATAACAATATTTGAAGTATAGATATTTTACAAAGGACTTATATTCAGAGCATATACAAAATTTGTATTAGAACATAAAAAAGAGACAGGTAGCACAATAGACATATTAGCAAAACACTTGAACAAAAGGAATCTATGAGATCGACTATAAGCATATTAACAGGTGTTCAATGTCATTAATTTGCATTTGCAAATTACACCCTCAATCAGATGGAATCTAAATTCCATTTAGAATAGTTTAAAAATTCACAATACCCACCATTGGTGCACATGTGGAGCAACTAGAACACTCGTACATTGCTAGTGGAAGTGCCATTAAATGAAACACTTGGAAAACTGTTTTGCAATATCTAAAGCTGAAAATATTCATGTTATGGTCCTGCAGTCCTAGACTAGCTATAAATCTAACAAAAATGAGAATTAAAGAATGTTCATAGCAGCCTTATTCAAAATAGACCCGAACTGGAAATAAATGCTAAAAAATTTAACAGTAGAATGAATATCAACAAAAGAATGAATAAAAGCATTTCATACTGATGTAACCCAGAAATAAGAATGAACAAATTGCTGTTTTGGCCAGCAACACAAAGAAATCACAAATACAACATTGAGAAAAGGAAGCTAGACACAGATGAGAAAATATAACGTTATTCTATTCATGTAAATTACAGAAACAGACAAAAACTAATCGATGGTAATAGAAGTGAAAATATTGTTTCCTTAAGATAGTTAACGGTTGGATGGAAACATGAGCAATGACTTTTGGGTACTGATATCCTGGACTTCAGTGGTGTCTATGTGGCTATATTCATGCACTTTATCGAGCTGTACACAAAGATTTTGAAGTTTCATACTATATTTAATTTAAAGCATTATAACAACAATAATAATCTTAACGAGAATAAATATGACTATCATTTATTGATCACTTATCCTAAGTTAAGGTCACAGGGCTTTTTAAGTCATCGTTTCATTTAATTCTCACTAGACTCACGAGAATGTTGTATTAATTTTGCTGATAGGAAATTGATTCCAGGAAGGTTGAACAACTTCCTTGTCAATGGTAGAGCTCGGATTAAAACTCAGGACTGCTGACTTCGAAAGCAAGCCTTAGATCACTCCAGGCTATTGTTCCCTAATGCTATGTTATATTGCACACTTTGAAGAGAACAGCTGCATGTTGAAGGTCTGTCTGTATTAGCAGAGAAGATACAAATGTGAAGTGTGATAAAACATTTAGGCTAGAATGACTGAGTACCACTTGGGACATAATTGCTGCAATCAAGTTATGAAAGAAACCAGATAACGTTGGCAGAATTACTGCTATTGACTGATGAACTGAGGTCAGAAGGAGTGTGTCATTGATTATCAAAAATGTCAACTGGTCACAAGCACCATCCAAAAGGGTTTACTGAATCACAAGCAGCTGGGTAATGCAAGAGACAGGAAAAATGACAGGAAAGAGTCAGAGAAGGTTAATGAAACACTGCAGGCAACACAAGGGTGAAGTGTGGTGGGTCGTTTTCATCTTCTTAGAGAACATGTTCGTTTCGCGTGTGGTCCAGGGAGTACCAGTGTTTTGAGTGGTTTTACAGGTGGATAGTGGGAAAGGCAGGAAATGGAAACTGTGGCTTGAAAACCTTGAAATACTTACCTAAAACCATGAAAATCATCCTGATGCATTTAGTAAAATTAATAAAAATACTTATCTGATTCATAAACTTCAAATGAAAAAATGTGTCAGAGCATCTCAAACTTTCTCCTGAAGCGCTCTCAATGGCAGAAGACGGTGAAGGCAAAACCCCCAGGGTTCTGGGTAAGCAGCACAAATTAGCTAAAGCAAGCATGATATTTCTTTGAAACTTGTGTTTTATTCGAAAATTTCATGCTTATTTTGCAGTCTACTCTGTAAATACATTTATATTAGACCTAATGCAAAATAATGTTTTACATTACCTAAAAGAGAATAAAATCGATCTTCTAGGAAGCTTTGCCAGCCCCTGGCACTCCTACGTATCCCATGGTATACGACCACGTAATTGGAGAATCATAGCTATGAAATAAGACTTTAAAGCTCTTAACTGTAAAAGGCCATGAGAGTGTCATTTGCCGTCCTTGTTACTATTATTTTTATCACAGACCATTTCTTTGATAAGAAAATGAATTAGGAAGCCAGTATGCAGCTGTCTTTTCCATAGGGCATCTGCTGTAATGGGTAGATGCCGTGTGGTGAGGGCTGGCTGCTTATTTCAAGGCCAGGCCATCCTGGGGTTTCTGCCATTCTCCCCTCCCCAGGGATTAGCACCAATCCAGGGTGTCTACCTTACTGCCTGTTGCCTGACAGTATGGGCTTCTGTCCATTAAATAACTTTAGTCTCTCTCAACAAATCACTCAACACAGAGTTTCTCTGAAAACCAAGAATGTCAGACATTACTTGACAAGTTAATTGCGTGTGTACCCACCATGAGTTATTCACCTGCCTGTTGATCAATTTAACCATAAATACTCTTGTAAGAAAAGAGAAACCAATTAAGAATCAGCTCACATGTGAATCAATAACCCTTCCAAAATGATTCATGAAAAGAGATTTGGGTGACTAATGGATCAATTAGATGTAGGTTTAGGATCTCTTTTCTACCCTGGGGCTGAGAGATGACAAGAGATGTTTTAGCAGTATGAAATGGATAATGCCTTGTGACTTAGGGGCATTTCAAGCCCTTAACTTGCCAGGAGAAAGCACATTAAATATCGGTGACTCTGCGACTGTTTCCCCTACAAACCCCGGAGTCCACAGCCCCGGAGGAAAAAGTGCTGGAGCAGAAAGACGGCTGCAGAGACAGTCTATAATCTACGGTAAGACTGGCATCACGTGGTCCTGCTTCATCTTTCGTCTCCATCACTTACTGGCTGTGTGAATTTTGAAAATGACTTCATAGGAGAATCTTGGTTTCTTCATTTCTAAAGTGGAGACTATAATACATACCTCAAAGCGTTGTTCGAGGATCAAATATGTGAATATATGTAAAATGCTTGGGGCAGCGCATTTGTATATGATAAGTAGAGAGTACAGTTGACTGTTATGAGCACAGGTGCAGGAGACAGACTGAGTGGGGTTGAAGTCCAGGTCCTTCAAGTTACTAGATGTGTGATCTTAGGTATGTCTCTCAAACTTTCTGCTCCTCACTTTCCTTATTTCTAAAATATGGATACCAAAACCTACAATACTAGATCAACGGGGAATATAATGCCTGACATACTGTAAGCATTTAGTAAATAGTAGCTACTTGTATTACTTTCTGGCTGTGTTTTTCCAAATTTTCTAAATAGCACATTTATTAATGGAATGTGACTGGCAAAATATATTTCTTCTGTTATTGATTATACCTTATCATTATTGAGTCATAACATGCGTGTGTCTATAATTACCTGGAATGAGTCAGCATGTGGACGAGAAAACCATAGCACCATCAGTGCAGTAGCTAATGCTGAGTAACTTTTGGGGGCGAGGCTCAGTGCAAATGCTCTGGGGAGCTGGGATGGGTAACGCAGGGGTAAACCGGTGCCTGCCCCACGGAGCTAATGACGCATTGCATGAAATAAGCCATGGCTGCACAGAAACAAGAGAGACAGCTGAATATAGAAGGTGGTCTCACAGAAGATAGAAAGGTAAATTTGATCTGACTTAGAGAATAGGGGATTGTTTACGGGTGGATGGCATTGATGTGGGGCATTGAAACCTCAGCAGAATTTCAAAGAGCAGAGGAAATTGGCCAAATGTATCCTAAGTGGAGAAGACAACATGAACAAACACACGAAAGAAAGAATCTACAGGATGTGCCTATAGAACGGTGAATTTTGACCCAAAGGAAAATTGTCTTCTGGAATCTTCAAGCGGCCCCAGTTTAGTTTTGCTGGAGCCCAAAGTGGTGTGATTTTTAGTGTGTAAGTGAGAACTGAAGCTTAAAAAGTAAATTGACCGTAAAAATTAAACAGACCTTACTGCAATGCTAAGGGATTTTAGGCATTTTTTAAAAAAATAAGGAGTAAGGATTTTTTGAAACTTCCTTTAAGAAAAAGTATGGCAAAGTAGATTTTAACTAAACGTGAAAACTATTTATAGTATACATACTATGCACCAGGAACTCTGCTAGGCACTGAGCTCATAAAGAAAAGTGAGAGAGAAGCTTATCTTCATTGTCTTATAGTGTAACAACAGGAACAGACGTATACACAATAATTACAACAATAGAAGCGTATGCAAGTGTCAGAAACTTCATTGATTAAAAAAAGCTAATAATTCTATTGTTTGTGCAGAGGGAGTGACATTTAAAAGATGAAAGTGCTCTCCAGGCTGATAAGGTAAAGTGGGCATACTAGGGAGGAGGAAGTATAAGTAAAATGTAGGTAGAGAGCAATGTGTTGGGTTATAGAACTATTAACAGCTCCGTATTTCTGAAGGCTGAAGACTGTGTGTGAGTGTGTGTGGATGTGAGCATGCGTGCACATGTGGACAGGTGTTTACTAACACATATTGGGGAGATTCAACAAAAGCAAGAGAAGAGACTGGAGAGTAGTTGAGAAACCATACTATGAAACTGAATTATAAAATTTAAAGTAGATTAGATAATTATAATTTTTATTTTTGCTGAGAAAGATTTACCCTGAGCTAACATCTGTGCCAGTCTTCCTGTGTTTTGTATATGGGTCACCGGCACATCATGGCTGATGAGTGGTATAGGTCCAGTGCCTGGGAATCAAACCTGCGAACCAAGGCCACCAAAGCAGAGCACCCCAAACTTAACCACTATGGCACAGGGCCAGACTGAGAATTTTAAAATTTTAACTTCACAGGTAGCACAGCATCTTGGTTTAGAGCATAGCATCTGCAGTCAGACTGCCTGGTTTGATAAGTCCAGCTCTAACATTCGTTATCTCTGTACTCTTAAACAAGTTACTTAATCTTTACTTACTTCAGTTCTCATCTCTAAGATGGAGAAATAATGATACCTGTTTCATAAAGTACATGTGAGGATTAATGAGTCGATATTTTTAAAGCATTTGAAGTAATATTTGTTAGATGAAAAAAAATTAGATAATTCGTATTTGACTATAGAAGGTCTACCAGGTTGGTAGATCAGTGATGTGGCTTAATCAGTAATATTGACCTGTTTGCTAAAGACAACAAAACAATTGTAGACAGAAGTGGGATGGTGAGCAAAGGTACACTAAGTCCAAAGAAGCACTGGGGATTGGCCCTCATTGGTTGATGAAGTTGGCAGAATCCCAGTGAGAGGAGGATCCACGTAGCCCGCTTTAAAACAACTGTCTGTGCTTGGATGTATTAAAAGTCTCTAGACTTTTGCTTCCTTAGCCATATCTCTGGAACAGAAGAATCCTGTTGGGAAAGATACCAACACAAACAAATGCTGTTGGAAGTGTGCTTCCAGAGACTATGGGAGGCATTCAGTTGAGATAAAAATATGGGAAGAACGTAGAAGCCATTTTTTTTCCCGGAAGTGGCAGCAGCAGCACTTCAGGCAATGCCCACTTCAGGTAGTGGCTCCAGAAGTGGCAAAGGTGAGTGAGAGCCACTCCGCTCCTGCCAAATAATAGAGACAGCAGCTGGAGGGTTACCAACTGTGTGTGAACTCTTGGCCTCCTGTGGAGTGATGATGACTTCCTACGGTTCTTAATCTAAAGGTAATAGCACAAACCTTTTCATTCCTCCAGCTCTTCCAATATTTTCATTATCTAATACCCTGAATTAAATTCCTGTCTACTTCAAAAAGTTTGAGTTGTTTCTGTTTTTCTGATCTGATGCTTCATCCAGGAGCAATATTCTTAGACCCTGGCTAGCCAGGCGTTTGGTGTTTTATCCCACTCTTTTAAGCAGTGGCTATGATGGGCTTCTTAAGAGATGAAATAGCAGCTGCTACACTAGGGATGTGAAGACTTTAATGTGGGTTACAGAAGGCAACATCATTTATATTCAGCCTTGCCATGTCTCTGACGTTAATGTGCTGACTGTGAAGGAGTGGGACCCTGAGAATGAGAATAGTTACATTTGGATGGATTTGGATGAATCTGAGAACTCTGAACCTCCATATTACCATGAGTCGCCCTTGAATACAGGAGCAGCACTTTCTCTTCTATTTGAGAAAATGAGGTAGCTCTTGCTTGAAGAACTTCAATGACCTTGCCTAATGATGTCTATTCTCCTCAGTTTCCATCCCACTAACCTCCATTTCTATTCGACTAGAATCAAATACCACAGAAATACCCCAGTGGAACAAGTATAAAGCCTCGATTTGGAGATAGACTCTTTGATGAGGTAATTAAAGTTCAATGAGGTAATTTGGGTGGCCCTAATCCTTGTGACTGTATTTGGAGATGGGGCCTTCAAAGAGGTGATTGAATGAAAATGAGCCTATTAGGGTTGGGCTCCAAGCCAATATGACTGGTGTTCTTATAAGAAGAGGGAGCGACACCAGCGATGCACGTGAAAAGGCCACGTGAGGACTCGGTGAGAAGGTGGCCATCTGCCAGCCAAGGAGAGAGTTCTTAGGAGAAACCAAACCTGTCAACAGCTTGATCTTGGACTTCTGGCCTCCAGAACTATGAGAAAATAAAGTTCTGTTGTTTAAGGCCCCTAGTCTGTGGCATTTTGTTATGGCAGCCTTAGCAAACTAATCCACTGGCATCCAGTATTTAATGTGTTAGTCCAAGCAGCCAGGTGTGGATCCAGCAACTCATTTGATTAATTTGAAGACTTTGAGCTCATTTGATACCTCAACTCAGCAATGACTGACATTTAATGCCAGAATTTACCTGGTATAATGTAGAATGGTGCTGCCTGGAAGGCTTGTTAAAACACAGATTACAGGGCCCCACCTCCAAAGTTTCTGATTTAGTAGGTCTGGGTTGAGGGAAGAGAATTTGCATCTTTAGCAATTTCTCAAGTGACGCTTAGGCTGCTGTCCAGCGGCCACAGTCCGAGAATCACCTAGGCAAATACACAGGCATTCCTTTCAACAAGAAACCTCTCAATTCCTTGGTAAAGGGAGCACCAGCATCCATTAAAAGCTTTGGAGTGGACTTCCTCTGCAGACCAGGATGATGGTTGGGAGACAGTGGGAGTAAGAGGATGCCGGTGTATTAGTGAAGGCCCATGGAAGTACTTAAAGTGCCAGTTACAAGTTGGGATATAGTTAACATAACAGCACAGCCAGAGGACAACCAAAATGTTTGACCCACATGGAGTTTTAGCAGTTGCTAAGTAATCACTTTCTTCCTTGGAATGGAAGAGACGGGCAGTCTACTAAATGTTACTTGATCTAAATAAAGTAAAAATAAAACTCTGGGTCTTGTGGCCAGAACTCTGACTTGAGTTCTTACAAAGGGCTTTTTTCCGGTCTCCATATCTAAGCCAATTCATAGATCAAGAGTCCCCTTATTGGAGGGGAGGCCAAGTTCCCTTGCACTGCCACAAGTAGTATCGTAAATCTTCAAACCTTTGTTAGAGCAGCTGAGAAAAAGGAGGGAAAGAGATTTGAGGAGGAATGCTAAACAGTATCTCAGATCTGATGCTAATTCCCAGAGACCTGATATAACACAGTGGTCCAATAGTCCAAGCAGGGGCTAGCAGAGGTCAGATATTAAATCAAATTTTGGTCCAGGACTTTCTCAAAGTGAGTCCCAATGATATGCAGACATAATCAGTTCCTGAAAATATAGTTGAAATAGATGTTTTTGGCAACTAGTAAAATCCCACATTTGCTTTCTGACCTGTACAGTAAGGTCTATTAGGAAGGGCCAAGAAGAAATCACTGAAATGTCAGTAACAACCAAAATAGAAAATCAAATGTAACACTGCAACCCTGGGGCTTTTCAGAAAGCAGTGCCGCTGTCAAAGATTTGAAAGATGCAAGGTAGTGATTCCCATAACATCTTCACTTAGTTCATTTTTTGACTTGTGAAAAAGATCAATGGGTCCCATAGAATGACTGTGCATTAGCGTAAGCCAAACCAGGTGGTTACTCCAATTGCACCTTCTATTCCAGATCGATCTTTTAATTGGAGTAAATCAGCACAGCCCTTGGCATTTTGTACAGAGTTACTGAGCTAAAAAATGCATTTCTTATATTGTTTATTAAGAACCATGATAAGTAGTTTGGTTTCATCTGACAGTGACAACTGTATACCTTTATTGTGTTATCTCAAGGCGATGTCAGCTCTATTCCTCTCTTGTCATGAGAGGAATATTGATAATTTTGCCTTCACAACAATATCACACTGGTCCCCTACAATGATGACATCATGCTATTTTGACATCATAGCAAGAAGTGTTCTAAATGACTTAGTAAGACACAAAAATTCCAATGTGAAAGATACCTTAGTATCTTAGTATCATTGGTTGGATGAAAACCAAGTGACATGTAGTAAAGTTTCTTTGAATGTAGTGATCTTGGACATGAACAAATCGAAAGACAAATTTCACTCCCTATACAACCTACTACGAAGGAAGAGGGACAATGCTGAGAGGACCAATCTGGATTTTAGAAACGATATATAACAATACTTACGGATGCTTCTCTGATTTAATCACTAAATAATTCATAAGCTTAACAGTTTTGAGAGGTGTCTAGGTTAGGAGAAGAATTTGCAACAGATCCAGTATACAATGCAAGCTATCCTCCACTTGGTCCGTATGATCCAGTAGATTAGATGATGCTGAAAGTATGTGATATATAGAGATCCTATTGATACAAGCCTAGATGGGGTGAATCACAAGGTTTAGGGAAAAAAGTCAAGTCCTCTTCAGAAAATAACTACAATTGTTCCTTGATATCCATAGAGGATTTGTTCCAGGACTGCTGTGGATACCAAAATCCACGGATGATCAAGTTCCTTACATAAAAATGTAATATTTGCATATAATCTATGCACATCCTCCCATATACTTTAAATCATCTCTAGATTACTTGTAATACCTAATACAATGTGCATGCTATGCAAATAGTTGCTATACTGTATTGATTATGGAATAATGACAAGAAAGAAAAGTCTGCACATGTTCAGGACAGACTCAACCATTGTAAACCTTTCTTTCCACAGTTGGTTGAATGTGCAGATGTGGAACTTGCAGACAGGGAGGGAGGGTCAACTATATTCTCTTTTAGAACAACAGTACCTCACTTGCTATTGGCCATAAGTAATGTCTGAATCCTAGATCATGAGATGGCAAGTGACACGAACTGGGCTTAGCTGATCCACCAACCTAGGGAATGCAGCAGCATGTCATCACCAAGTGGAAGTAGACAACACAAGGCTGAGCTTGTGCAAGTATTTAAGGCACGAGAAAATTGCACGATCTTGGACCATTATGGTAACTATAGTGCTTACTCTCTTTTAAGTTATTTCTATGACTCCAGAGAGCAGAGGTTGGCAAGCTTTTTCTCTAAAGGGCTAGATAGTAAATATTTTAGGCTTTGTGGGCTTTAAGGATCTTGATCACTCATATTCGATTCTGCCATTGTGTTATGTTTGAAGTCATAGACAGTACGTAAACAAATGAATATGATGATATTCACATAAAACTTTATTTGTAAAAGCAGGCTATATTTGACCCATGGGCTAGAGTTTGCCAATTCCTGTCATAGAGAGTTCCTTACAACTAGTTGACTGAAGCAGAAAAACATTAGTCATGGGCTTACCAATCATTCTGTACAATATGCTGGAGTGAACCAGAGGAGAACTGTTGCAGCATTATGGGCCTACTCAAGGAAAGTCCTGAAAGATAGAAGGATAGAGAATTCTCCCCAAAGCAGAAATTCATGCTGTTTCTTCCATCGCCATAACTGGACTTCTAAAAAGAGTTGAGGAAGCTGGTAGATGAGTGAAAGTTGACTAAGATTCTGTGAAGAGGGATAGCATATACTGAAAATGGTAAAATTTGATTTGCACATTTGCTCCCAGGAAATCTCACAGGGACTCTTGTCTTTAAAAGAAAAATAATCTGCTATTTTTTTTTTTTATAGGGGGACAGCTAAGGTAACTAAAAGAAACACCTTCAAAATAGAATCGGCATAATGAAGCGGAACAGGACTACTCTTCTATCCAGCAGAAGTGAATCCCTGTTAATGTGAATTTAGAGCTATGCTAATATTAGTGGTTGTGTGAAAGTAATAGGCTGTTCTATTTTGGGTAGGTAATGAGCCTTGGTGAAATAGTACATTAGAAATCATATGGACCAATGATGGCTTTTTGGTGTTCTTACCCCTATCCCTAGTACCATTATTTTTTTCATAGTTAAATTTTAATTGATAATTTTCTATGTCCTTCCCTGGAAATTCTCATTTTTTATGTTACCCCATTGCTGTAATATATGAATTTGGGACATTTTATTTTCCTGTTTTATTTCTAATTTTTACTGTGCACTCTATCCTCATCGTTACAGGCGTAGCTACATCTGGTCTTTAGAACAATGATAGCTCAGATAGAGAATGATGAAACACATATATTACTAGCTGTAAATATCACTTTCAAAAAGTCATTGTGTTACATTGATATCAAAGTGTTTCTAATCACATCTATAAATCTTGGGGATATGATTAGAATATACAAGCCAAAAATAGTGATTTCCATAATATGCCTAGAATTGGAACATAACGAAACATTCAATTTGTAAACTTACAGAACCTAAACATTCTAGTATTGTATAGTGGAATTTCAAGCCAAAGAACAATGCCATTTTCTAAATGATGCTTTGAAAATGAATGTATTGCATGCTGCCTTGTGCAGTGATACCAATTAACAAATACCCTGGAAAGAGAACTCTTTTAACGAGAATCACACAATTGAAAAAAAAATTCATCAATCATGCTAAACAGAGCTGCTTAAGGCTCTACCGTTCACACAAAAATCCCTCAGTGCCCATATCCGTATGTCAGCACCCAGTTTAAGGTAAGTAAAGTAATTTTTTAAAAGCCAGTATAACATTTGTATTAGAAAATTCTCCTTTATAACTTTTTTTCATTTTTCTCTCTGCAAATCCTGAGGGACTATTCCCAGGAACTGAAGTGCCTAATACCTTGTACCTCCACCTGTTATAATTTTAAAAATTCTGATAATTGGTGACCTACTCTTGTGTATTGACTAGTTACTGTAACTATATCTCCATCATGGTATACTGTTACCTTGTTTAAGTAATTACCTTTTAACTCCAGTTTCCTCCAATTTTGTTAAAATAAAATGGCTAGCACATTCCTTGGCTCCTAGTAAAAACCCTACACTATTAATGACAGGTGCTTTGCATTACACCCTTCATCTCTCTGCACTTAATAAATTGTCATGAAGACTACTTCTCTGATGGTTCTGGAAGAGAAGTTCTCGTAATGGACCAGTGCAGCTGGAGAAGGAAACAATAATGTACCCATCTCTTTATCCACCGTTGTGCTTTGGTGTATGGTATTGGGGAGTGGGATGAGCAGGTAGGCAAGATTGGACAGTTGAGCAGAAATGTCTTTCTTGCAACCAGCTGAATCTTGGGAGGAGCTGTTGTATGGGTGTGGTTCCATGTTCCAATGCCTTCTAAAGCTCCCAATGCTTGTTTAAGCTCACTGGTGGGCCAAATGCAGGGGTCCAGGGAAAGGAGAGAAGCCAGGCTACAGTTTGGTCAAGTCAAATGATCAGGCATTTTGTCAGATTGGTCAGTAGGGAAAATCAGTTTAGCTAATCATTTATGAGTAAAATAATGGGAATTTAGAGGGTCTATGTCTAGCCTTGCCATAGGTAAACAAGGAGGTCATCTGGGAGCCTTATCTAAATCATTTGGGGAAGAGTGGTTCTTTGCAGTAGACCATTTCCCAGAGTACAAAAGGGTAGAGGGATTTCTTAACCATTGCTGTTTTCCAGGAGCACAGGCCCCAGGTAAAGTTCAACAGTGTGAGTCATTAATATCTCCTATAAGTGAAATAGTAACATGTTGGAAAGGACACCAGCCCCTGTTTGTGTGGTCACTATGGTGCAGACAAAGCTGGGCTACAAATTTTGAGAAAACCTATGAATCATCCACTCCCATGGCCAAATGAAGTGCACTAGCTCCAGGGCCAGGAACTGTATGGGGTAGTGGAGAATTTCACCTTCAGGCAAAGTTACCAACAGCTCAAGGGATCCCTGGGTTATTCGGGACAATGTGTTTGATAGGGAATAAAAGAAAGATGACACCCCTTTTCACCTTCTATCTCTTGTAATTTCTGCTTTATTGAAATCAAATAATAAATAGAAAACAGCTTTCAATTTTGTCAAGTGTTTCTAATATAAGGTTAATAATTTACCTCTTGGCCTTGTGAAGATTTGAGATAATATCAAATGATAATGGTTCAGATAAGAGGAGAAATCTTGTGGAGGAAATATTTTGTCATATGGAGGTGACCTAAATCTTTAAATAACCCCAAGTAAGTGACTTTCTAACACTCTTTAATTTCTTCTCTCAGCCAGTTGAGCACCTGACATGTGCCAGACCCTGGACAATGATAACACAAGAACCAATTGGGTGCTTTTCTAGCGTGCCACGCCTTTACAGTCTAGTAGAGAGGTCTAACATTTAAAATTGGCTCATGACCCAGTGCGTCAAGAACAAGCAGAAGTTAGTACGGCATCTCACTGAAGTGCAGGAGAAGATATAACTAATTGCCCCCTGAGAAGATTCAGAGGTCTCCTGACAAAGGAGTGACATTTAAGTGAAACGCTGAAAGAAGAATGGAAAGTAGCCAACATAAAGTGCGAAGGACTTTCCAGGAGTAGAAATAGCAGTTGTAGAGGCAAAAAGGTGTATAGAGCATGTCGTATTTGAAGACACTCTGGTTGTGTAGGGCGGACAGACAGCAATGCTAGTGAAGAAGTGCTTGGCTATGGGGCTGTAGAGCAGGGTGTCTCTCAAAAGGTGATCTCAGGGACGCTGCATCAGAAGTTCCTGAACTGACAGTTAAAACTTCAGATTTAAGGCCTTTAATTGAGATCTACCATATGAGACTATCCATTGGGTAAGGATCTAAAATCTACATTTTTAACCAACATCCCAGGGGACTCTGACACACTCTGATGTTTGATCTTCGCTGCTGTAGAGGTTGGCAAATTTGGACGATGAGGTTCGTATCTACCACACTGTAGAGATGAAACTTTATGGGTATTTGGGAAACAAGGAAAGTTTTCAAATTGGAGTCAGATCGATCACATTTTCCTTACAGTAAGCTCACTGGTTGTAGCGTAGGTGATAAATGACCAAGGGGAGGGGAAGATGATACAATAATAATAATAAAAACGAGTTAAGATGTGATTGCCACAGTCCAGGCAGGAGATATTGTTGAGAGTTTAAACTAAAGTAGGGTGGGAAAAGATTTGAAAGATATTTAAAGGGTGTAACTGGGCAAATTTTGTGAGCAATGAGATGTGGAGGATGAGGTGGAGGAAGGGCCAGACTGAGTGTGAGTTTCTTGCTTTGGTGACTGGAATTCCGTAAAAGTGTGTGTGTAGCAATGCACACATTTGCATGTCTTAAATATTTTACACACGTGACCTTATTAATGCTTTCAACAGCTCTGAAGGAGGCGAGATATTTTTCTGTATTTTATTTCTCTTTTACACTTCATGAGACAGTCTTAGAAATGTGAATAAAGCTGTCCTAGATCCCAGATTGCATAACAATTAAGTATCAGTGACGGGATTCAAATGCAGCCAGGCTAAGTCTAGGCTCTACACTTCTACCCACTACACCCACCATTTCACCATAGAATTAGTCAAAGCATTGTGGCATGGGAAGATTGCTATTGTTCCAATTGCAGGTCTTACTGAAGACTTCGCTAAGGAAGCCTGTGGTGTCCCGGCCAAATTATTAAACTAGTAATGACAATAGTTTGTTTCTCTGTACACTCTAGTCTTCAGCTTGTTTCTGTGTTATTACATAGTTTTCTTTTTTATGAGGTTAAGATCTGGGAATCAAAGAGTTGGTCTTTCTTTGAATAGCATAGTACAAGACAAATTGCTCTGTTTAGAATCACAATAAGGGCCATTACTTCTGTCCCTATGGAAATGGCATAATTTCTTTTCATAGTAGTTGATCTTTCATTTAACAAAATATTTTCATAAGCTGTTTTGGGTAGGGAAAATGAGATGTTCCTTCTCTCTCTGTACGTGCTGTGGGATGGAAGGAAACTGTGAAACTTCTGTTCTGCTTAAGAAACGATGAGAGATTGGGATCCGGAAAGAAGAGCAGAAGACAGGGAAAGAGGGGACAAGGAGAGGCAAGAGAGCCTATCAGGAAAAATTTCTCAGTGGTAGAGGCAGCCGAAGGAAGAGAAGTGTTGAAGATCCAATTTTATCCCTGCCATATGATGCTGTGATGTAATCGCCACCCTGTCAAACCAAACATTTTGTACTGATGGTGACTTTCCAGACTGTTGCTGTGAGCAAATAAAGGAGAAGAGGCCATGTCCCATGTATGAGTCAGCTACACTGGAGAGCATATCACAATATAAGAGGCGATCGTGTTCTCATAAACCTGTAAAATTTAAATAAAATATCATTGAGCAGGTTTTGGAAATGTACATAAAATTGCCTAGAAATCTCAATCTCACACCCATTAGGAAATCTACAGCTTAGGTGAGGATTTCTTTTTTTTAAGTTGAGTAGAGTAATAATGGGATGGAGGGAAGGAGACAGAGAAAGGAGAATCAAAGAGAGGAGAGGGGAAGATATTTGGGGGCTGGGGGTTAGCAACTGAAAGGTGAGGGAGCAGCCTGGGGTAGGACAGTTTTGAGGAGGTGACGCAAGGAGAAACAGTGTCGGTATCAGGAATCAAACCTCTTTAAAGTTTTTATTAAGAGAATACAAATTAACACAGTGATTAAATTTAATTTTGTACGCAGCAAAACCCTTCTAGGCTGTCCTCTGTTTCACAGTGGCCGGGTATTTAGGAACCACATTCTCCAGATTCTCTTGACTGCAGGGCTTGGAACACAATTTATCTTCTACCAACAAGGGGCACTAGAGCATGATTGGGAAGGTGGAAGGGAGGCAGAGCCACATTATTTGTCTTTGGCAGTGGCAGGCAATTGCATGGGCTCCAGCAGATGTGAGGGTTTGTAGAGGTTTTGCAGGGATCATTGAGAATGGCTTCCTGCAGGTTTCTGTCCTGGTTGGCAGAACCTCGTTAGCACCCCACACTACACCTGTGCTGGTGAACCTGCAAGCTGGTGGAAGTTTCCCCTGATGTTTGCATCTTCAGCCCTTCCGATGGTTTTGGAAGCAATTAATTCACTGTAAGTCCCCTTTTGCTAAAAATACTTAGAATGATTTCTGTGTCCTTACTGAAACTTGGATTTGCAACTGAGGATGTTGAATGTTATCTGAGCTCTTTATGACTAGCAAATACTGATCCTTATGAAATACCCTCACTCTTTTGTCCCCAGCCACTCCTGCCCATATTCCAAGATAAGACCTTGCTCCATCCTCGCTCATGACTCCCAGAGGACTGCGACGACTTCTTTGTTTACCTGCCTCTGTAAAACCCCAGGCCCCTTCCTTCTCTTTGAGATGTTCTTCTTCAACAAACCTTCTCCTTGTTACAATAGTCTGAACAAAATCATCCTCTTGGTTGGCTGGTGCATTTTGACTTTCGCAGCATCGTGCTTTGTTAATGACTCTGTACAAAGACCACTTATGTCAGGAATTCAAAAGGGTATATCAGCAACTCTTTCCAGATCAATGGATGGGACTTCTTTTTTTCTCATTGTTTTCTGTGGTCCTCCTGCAACACATAGCTTAAAGAAATTTCCTAACACTCCAGATGTCATTGTGGGTTCAAATGACATCATAATTAAGAATTTATTGCAATTTACTCTCAGGTAAGATTCTTACTCTGATCTTCAATTTAAAAAAATGTGTATTTTGCTAAAATTGCTATGTGGCTATCAGAAAGGTGATAAAATAAAAGCCATTCCAAAATTGAGTGAGTAGGTAATATTATTTTTTAAGCTTCTCTTGCTGGTATTTGTGTCCTAGGGCAAGTCACTTATCTCTAAAGTTTAGATTCTTTATAAAAGAAAAATAATTTATTGAAATTTTGCGATAACATATGACAAAGGTAGCACTCCTTTTTGGAAAGGTGTAATAATATATTTGTATATTAATATAAATTTCCTCTATGAGCATTCTACTCTAATAAAGATCCAGATTTCAACACAAAAAAGTTTACCTTTATAATCATAGCCTAAAGCCCAAACTTTTTTATTAGCTGCATTCATCATCTTGTCTTTCTTTTATATATATAATTCTCAAAATAAGCAACAAATATCCATAGGGATTTGAGACTATGGTCCAACATTCATGGCATTTTACACTTAAAATAAGGCTAAATTCTTTCTTCTTTTCTCAAGAAACTTATTCTGGTATGCCCCTATGTTTTCACTATATAAATCTATCTCTGAATCTGATTCATAATAGCTAATTTTCCCCATCAATGAGTCTATCTTCTTTTCATATGTGAGTAAATTAGAGCTGATGTTCTAAGCAGTGGGTGACAAGAATTGTGATGCAAAAATAGTGAGAAATGAAAAACTGTAGAGAGATTTTGTGTGATTAAACATATCCCGGCTTGCTAGATTGAAAATAACGTAAAGATACCATCACTTCTAGTAGACTGGTTTGTGCTGTGGTAACAAATAACTTCAAATTTTCATCTGTGTAAATATCCATGGTTTTATTTCTTGTTCGTTGCCCCACGTCCATTGTGGGTCATCAAGGAGCTGTCCTCCTCACAGTGTCTCAGGGATCCAGATGGAGCAGCAGCATCTCAAATGCAGTGTTACCATCCCAAAATGAAAGGAGGACTCTCGAAGTCTCACATAGGCAATTAGATGTGTTAGTTACGTGGCCCCGCACCATCTCAAATTGAGCCTGGCAGCTGACGGAAGAAAGCCAGAAATATTTAACATATAGCACCATTAATGACTACCACAAGAAATGAGGAAGGTGATCAGCTCCATAGGATGTTTATGAATAGTATGATTTGAGTTGCACAATCTGATTCATACTCATATGTGGTATTTGGGTTATACCTAAATGAAGCAATTTAGAGAACTTGGTATCTTTTCTTTGGGAGATGATCGATATCCACAGTAGTTAATAGGATTGCTTTTAAAGCTCTTGTAGCCTATGTTCTCCTTATTGTGAGATCATTCATGTATTTACTGAATGTCAAATATATATAAAGTACTCAGAGAATGTGAAGATGAATCATAATGTAGTGTCTACTCAGGGGACATATATTGTACCAGAAGAGATGAGGCATACACATACTTATTATAGAAGTTATAAAATAAAAAATGTGAGAGTCTGAAGGAGGAAAACTTACTTTGGGCTGGGCAGGGAAATGATGGTAGAAGAGATCTTATTTTTATTGGAGCTTGAAGAATGAGTAGCATTTGAATACTTGCAGAAAGATGAAGGGAAAAGAATGGTATGAACAAGCTATGGTGGTAGAACCTTGTGGTCTGTGTGAGAAACAGAGAAGATCAGTGAAAAATATGTGAAGAGAAGGAGAGAGAATATTGGAAGTATAGTAAAAATATGGGAAGAAAACAGATGAACTTAATTGCAAACATCATCTGAGAATTTCATCTGATATTGTATCGAACGTCATCAAATTTGGAAAATGATCTAGGGGATCTCAGGTAGGCCAAAAGATGAAATAATACCTCTATTTTCTGACATGACATTGAGAGAATTAGGAAACTTAGCTGTGAATGAATTTTGAAACAGCATTCTCAAGAAAAAAAGTTCAAAATGACCTAAGCAAAGTTAACTCCAGCACATTTAACACATGGAGTTACCCAAAGTTTGACCCGATCGATTACTAGGTGTGACCGGGACTACAGAGAAAGTCGTAATATAAATTCACTCTTCCGTTCGCTCATACGTCCATTATGTTAGCGAGCACTGAAAACATTCTGTTGATGTACCAGACATTGATTTAAAGGCTGATGGTATCTGTAGACAGAGAAGACTTTAAGTCTGGTGGGGAAGACTTTACTTCACAAATGGCAATGTCAAAGTGGGATAACTGCTATGAGAGGGACACGTTATAGAAACATGGAACTTGGGTACTTAAACCTAATCTAGGAGTCAGAGGAGGCCTTTCTAGAGAGAAATAAACATGTTTACATCTCTTCTAGTGCTGTTGTTGACATCCAAGTGTAATGATTATAAACTTCTCTCTATCGTCTATAGAAAGGGAAAGCAGCAGATGTATAGGTGGGTAGGCTAGAATCCTAGGAAACAATTTCTATTTTACTGAGTGTATCAGTCAGAGTTCTTGATTACACACAATAGAAACCAAGTCTGGTTGATTAAAGCATAAAATGAACTTATTGGAAAAGTTTCAAGTAGCTCACAAAATCACCAGGAAGGCTGAAGAAGCGGGTGAATAAAATGAGCAGAATCAAGCGAGGTTTTGTAGCCAAAGACACAGCCAAAATGATGCTGTAGAACTAGTTTTACAACACCACTGGCCCTGCCAATAAACACAGTAGCATACATGCAAAAACTGCTGGTACCAGACCCTGCAGACTGCTTCTGACACAGCTGCCACCACCGCTCCTCACTGCAGAATGCATTCCTCACTCTCGCTCATTCTCTAAGTCAGCATTCCTCAATTTAAAGCACAGATGTGTCTGACTGACCATACAGACAGACTCTAAGGTGGCTCCCACAACCCCTCCCTCCTGGTGTTCACACCTTTGTGCAATGCCTTCTCCTTGAGAGTGAGCACGACCTGAGACTTGCTTGGAAGCAATAGAGTAGACAAAGTGACAGAATATAAGTGATTACATGTATGTGATCATATTACACAAGATTGTAATGCCCGCTTTCCAAAGAGACACTCTTCCTTGCTAGCTTGAAGGAAACAGGCAGCCATGTTGGAAAGGGCCCCATGGTGAGGGACTGAGGGTAGACCCCAGCTGATAGCCATCAAGAAACTGAGGCCCTTAGCCCAACAATCCACAAGAAACAGAAAGCTGCCAATAACCACATAAGCATGGAAGCAGATCCTACCTCAGTTGAGCCTCAGATGAGACTGCAGCCATGGCCAACAACTTGAGGTGTTGAGAGACCCAGAAACAGAAGATCCAGTTAAGCGTTGCTCAGACTGCTGAACCACAGAGACTATGAAATAATAAATGGATTTTGTTTTAAGCTCCTAAGTGTGTGGTAATTGTTATACAGCAATAGATAATGAATACAGTGACTGAGCCTAGACCTTGCAGCTGCACATTAGCTACAAGGAAGGTTTAGAAAATGAGCACCTTATTAGCTTCTCCAACATAAGGAGTCTCAGAATTTGGAACCTGTCTATATTTATTTCTTAGGGCTGATGCCACAAATTACCACAAATGTAGAAACTTAAAACAAGAGCAATTTATTCTCTAACATTTCTGGAGGCCAAAAGTATAAAATCAAGGTCTTTCCAGGACCAAACTCCCTCCAAAGGCTTTAGGGGAGAATTCTTTTTGTCATTTCCAGCTTCTGGTGGCTCCTGACATTCACGGCTTGTGGCATCATGACTCTGATCCTTGTCTCTGTCTTTAAATCACTTTCTTTTCTGTGTCTTTGTGTGTCCTTTTTTATGTCTTACAAGGCCACCATCATTGAATTTAAGGCCCACTACAATCCGATAGGACATCATTTCAATTCTTATCTTAATTACTTTCATGTTAAATTTCCATAACATAAATGTGTTTTCTGATCATGAAGAAATACTCTGAAGGCATTGCCATGTGATTAATTCACTATTTCTTGGCTTATCTGGCAAAAGTTGATCTGGCCAGTCCATTTTCTTCAGTGTGGTTTGAACTATTTGTTTATAATTCTATCAAAATACATTTTTAAGGCACTTCAGGGGGATTGCATCCTTGCAGGAGAAAACGTTTTAGAGTCCAATACAAAGCCCATGATTTCTCTATTTTAAATTAAAATTCCCACCCTTGCTCTACCCTATGTTTATACGTGAAGAAAGAGTCCAGATTCAAGCCACTGAAATAAAGGAGTAAAACTGTACATTCACAGCATTGACATGAAGACCCTGAGAGAATGCTCTAAGTGGAAGAAGGAATGGAAGATTTCTCTTTGAATAGGAAGTTCTTTGAACTCTGAGGGTGTTTCCACTTGTCTTATATTCAACTTCAAAGGCAAAAAGTTTTGCCAGAGCTTTTTGAAGTCAAGGGATTCTTTCACTTGTGAATTATGGCCAGTGAAGTCTTACATATTGTTTTAAGGTTTAATATAGATAGATTCTGATAGTGAATCCCAACAAAGTATTCTCCATAAATTTCCTTCTGAATTTATACATGCTCAGCAGAGTTGAGTCCTAGGGGTGGGGAGGAAGTTTACAAAGGAAAAAAAAATCATTTTGGATGTGATTTAATTTAAGACACAATAGCCAGTTTTTGTGATTCAAAACAGAATCAGTTTCAGAAATTCTCCATGAAATTTTGTAAGGATCTGGATATGAATCCAATACTCATAGGCTGATTTCACAAGAAGATGTTGAAGACTGATAAGAGCAATCCCCAAACTGCCAGCCATACACCCTGCCACCTCTTTTTATCTAACTGTTTTCTAGATCTACTCTTTGTCTGGAAGTTGGGTATTATGTTCTGTTCTTGAGAGTAATATCGATTTGGGGATGATTAAACATCAATCCTCCCTTTTCATATAAATTGTTGATTCTCTGCTTTTTAAGCATTAAATTAATAAATACTTTGTAATGTCAGTCAGCATCTTGCTGTAGTTCAACAGTATTGAATAGAATTTTGATATGGCAGAAAACTTTGAAAAACACAATTTTGTATCTCTTGTGCAATGTTGAAAGTTGTTAGTATATCCTACTATCTATACAGTAGTTCTTGAGCAATGCACAAATAAAGAAGGAATATAATCTTGGATCAGAGAAGTCGAAGTTTTCATGTATATGCTTCCATACATTGTGGAATCACATCGGCATCAAATTTGAATCTATTTGTCACCTATTGCTCAGCAAGGTTGATTTAGTACCAAATTCTAGTTCAAGATGAGAAACCTAACCCAAGATTATGTCTCAATCATTCAATTTAAATATAGACACAATACTGACCTCCATATCTATATTTGGACTGGTATCAAATGTTCTCTAATTCCCAACTTTCTTCTAATGGCAAGAAAAGATCACCAACAGAGTTGCTCAAAGATACATCTAATCAGTCAACCCGATGAAAACTTAATACCATCCAAGTAAGTTTCTTAGAGTTGTAAATATCTCATTCATTCATTCAAAAATAGTGTCAATCTACTGCTATGGGCCAGGTGCTGCAGTAGATGTTTTTATCCAGTATTGAGTGTTTTCTTGCCCTTAGTCCTCATGATTCTTCAGAGTAGGTGGTATTTTCTTCACTTTACAAATAAAGAAAGTGAGAATTAGAGAGGTTATATGGAATTCAGCAAATAAGTTATTTGACTTTAACCAAACATATGCTATAGATTTATGTAAAGTCAAGGTTTACATACAGTGAAGAAACATTGTATAATAGTTAGGGACTGTTTTTTGGTAGCAAGTAAACTAACAGTGAATTAAGCAATTTGGGGTTTACTTTGGTCATATTCAGATATCTAGAGACAGTATGTTAGCATTGGTTCAATAGCTCAAATACATCAAAACCAGTATTTCTGAAAATCTCTTGGTCTCCCCAACACAATTCACCCCTCCCTTCCCCAGTTACAAGCATCATCATATCCATATTCCAGGAAGAAGGAAAGAGGAAGGAAATGGTATCAATGATACCGATCCAATCTCCTTAACCTAGAAAGCAAGAGCTTCTCTGGGAGCCATTCCAGCGGATTTCCATTACACACCAAGGTCTGTGTCACATGACCACTCGCTATTTGCAAGAGAATCTGAGAAACAAATATTTACTCTTTCAGCCTTTGCGATAGAAACAGCAGGGGGAAAGAGGGTAGGAAATGGGTGTTTGATTTCCCATACAATGCAACTGGAACTCATCACAATACTTATCTAAAACTATCATTTATATTTTCGTGGTGGGGAAAAAAACCTCATAAGCGATAAGAAAACACCAAACAATAAATCAGCCGGGAAAAGAGCTTGGCAAGGAGTGTGTACACATGTTCATTTATATGTGTGTTTGTATGTGTGTGGGAGGGGTGAGTGAAATATGAGGATCAACATGTGGAACCTACACAAAAGACATAGACACAGAAAACAAGAAAGAATAACAGAGTTAGTTTTTATATATCGTATCTTATTTACAACCCAGGAAAAGCCGCAGAAAACACACCCCGCTGCTATCATTGCCTCAGTGGCTTCTCATTGCCTAACAGCTTTGGTATATCCTCTTAACTTCATCTTTAACGTCCTTCAGTATCTGGCTTCAGACTCGTTTTGAACTTACCTTCTGCTCTTTTTCTATTTTATCTGATATAGGTTTATTTTACCCTCCGTATAATTCCTGATGTTATAACGGGGTAATAGCAACTTTCCAGGGTTTTTTTGAGATATAATTGACATATAACATTACATTAGCTTCAAGTGTACAACATAATGATTAAATATCTCTCTATATAAATGTATATTGCAAAATGATCACCATAATAAGTCTAGTTAACGCCCACCATTATGTATAATTATAATTAATTTTTTTTGCGATGAGAACTTTTAAAATTTACTCTCTTAGTAACTTTCAAATATGCAATACAGTATTATTAACTATAGTCACCATGTTGCATATTACACTCCCAGGAATTATTTATCTTATATCTGGAAGTTTGTACCTTTTTACCACCTTCACCCATTTTGCACAACTCCCACTCCCTACCTCTGGCAATCACCAATCTGTTCTCTGTATCTAGGAGGTTTTTTTGGGGGGAGGTTTGGATTCCACATATAAGTAAGATCATAAGGTATTTGTCTTTCTCTGTATGACTTGTTTCACTCAGTATAATGCCATTCATTCAAGTTCCATTCATGTTGTTGCAAAAGGCAGAATTTATTTCTTTTATTATGGCTGAATAATATTCCATTGTGTATATATACCACATCTTTATCCATTCATTTGTTGATGGACACTTAGGTTGCTTCCATGTCTTAGCTCTTATGAATAATGCTCCAATGAATATGGGATGCAAATACCTTTTTGAGTTAGTGTTTTTGTTTCCTTCACTACCTTCTAACAATAGCTGTACATTCCAGCCACATAGGTCAAACCGACTCCTTGAACATGTCCCATATTTTTCTCTCTTACTTATGCTATCCTCCATCTTAATGATCTTGTTTTTCCTCATGATGTCTGCTATTCAAAGCCTTAGGCATCTTCTCAGACTTGTGCTGGATGACAACTTTTCCATGAGGAATTTTGATTTCTCCAACTGAATGTGAACACGCAAACAGCTGAACCTCCATAATACTTTTAAAAGTTATTCCTTATGTGATGTTTGCTATGAATTTCTTTTCATTTAATCCTGTACTGGATTTCCTTTCACCAGAATGTCTTTCTCAACCTTTAGCGACCTTCAGCACTTAATCCAGTACCTTGATGGAAAAAAAACTGAGTGAAAGCAACGTGTTGATTTGAAGAAAAACACACACAAAACCCATGACTTTTACTGATGTTTAGTTCCATCTTATCACACCAAATAATATTGTCAGGAATACTTAGTAAATGTAAATATCATTCACAGTTGCTGGATGATCCTATATAAAAACATAGAAGTGGAATAATAGATTATGAGTATGAGAGTTGGTACAATGGGTGTATTAGAACTGTAAATGCCCATTCATAAACGTCAATTTTAGCAACAGCATTTCGCAGCATCCCACCTCCCTTCCCTCCCAAATATTCGGTGTTATATACAAATTTAAAATGATCTTGAAATCTGAATTCTACGGCATAAGATCAACTGTCAGACATAAAGGAAATTGATTTTATTTTAATAATGTTTTTCTAATCACGCAACAGATTCTTATTAGGTTCCAGGAGGGATTTGTTTCAGGAGATGAAAATCTTTCGGCTTAATTAATCACTAAGATCAATTTCATGTGAGATTTATGTATCACGGGCATGGAATCTGTAGTGTCCCTGTTACACATTGGTCTCCAAGCTACTATGTTTTAGACTAAGAAAATCCAGCTACTATCCTTTAGATGAAGATTAAGGTGGTATCAGTTACTTATTAAATATGTTACTCTGTTGCGACGTGGTGTTGACATCTGCACTGTACTCCCTAGAAGAATCCATTACTGTAATACTCTTGACATTGAACAGCTACATGTGACCCTTCCTCAACAGCAGTGGTTCAAATTGGATCTCATCCTACTAAGCTCGCTCATTCTTTGATCTGTAGTGATCACTTGGCATTAAGCATATCAATAGCATTTCAGAGTTTATTATATGCTTCTGAAGCTCCTACAATATTGAGTATTGTATGATTACATGATTATTCTGCTGGGCTACCAAAGCCCATATGATGGGGTTGTGGCAGAGTGGAGAATGTTTAAAGACATAGCTCAGTAGTTGTCATGGCATCTATATTTCTTCCCAGTGTTGGGGGGGCATTAACGTCATAAACAGAAAATTAAAAATCAGCTCTTTTGTAGAAAGAGTGAGGTTACCTCCTGTTGGTGCAAGTTGGTGCAACTGGAGGAGAAATACACATATAGAGAATAGTGCCGACGGCATAGCAAGATGAATGCAAAGCATTTTAAAGGAAAGCAAATATCAGGGCTAGTCTTTGAAATATTTACCAAAGAGTTTTCCTCAGATTGTCTTGTACCCTTTGCACTTCCCCCTGAAGAGGGGAAATATAGCACAAAAGCATAAAAAAGGTAAATCATTTAGGATTACAAAAATCAAGTCTTTAGTTTTCCAAAAAACTAGACTTTCAAGAATTCAGACATAACATGCCACAAATGATAATTTTGAAAGAAAATATGAAGAAATAGGCTGCCCACCTCATCTCTCTCTCCAGACTGGAAGATGGAGTTCTCTGGAAGGAAATGAGAAAAGGACAACAGAGAAAGCCCACAACTTAGTCTATGGTGTTTCCCCAAGAAGGAGATTTGTGCTTTGCCCCTGCCCCACCACATACAGGGCTTTTGAGGCAAGATATGGGAGAATATTCTGGATATTCTTGGAGATCTGAGTAGAGAGGAATTATAACCTAGTCCCCAGAGTCTAGCCTAGAGTAACCACAAAACAAACAAGAACTAAGCTGACACCCTTCAAAGCGGAAGAGCAAAAGGTACTCATAGTCTTGTGGGTTTAGAATTAGCAGAATGTGTCGTTTGTACATGGAGAGCAGTGTGGCCATGGCTTAGGGATTAGTGCCCTGAACTTGGAACAGGGAGAGTGAGCAGCAGACTGGGTGAATCTGTGACTACGGGGCAGATGGGAACAAGTATGTGTCAGTGGTCGCTAGAGTGGTAAATGATAATGTAGACTTTATTGTGCTACCCTACTCCTCACATGGTGAGACTGGAGTGTTGCATTCTCGCCTCTTCCTATAGAATTTGGACGTAAACCCTGGGAAAAGATGGTAAGACTCCAAATTAACGGAACATAAATTTCCAAATTCTGGAGGAATGTGGAATTAACATAAAGTCTATTAATACAAGACATAACACTCCAATATCTATAGAAAGATAACATGCTTTCTATATTTAGAAATTAGAGCCAAATATGAGACATCAACATTCCAATGTGTGGGTTTAAACAAGAACACTGTATGACTCAGAAGATAGGCCTTGTAGGCAGAAGAAGAATGGGGAGTTGAAAAGGATCAGAACAGAGATTTAGTCTTAAGAATATAATTTTTGTCGTTTTCTTAAAAGAGAGAAATTGAAAATTTTTACTGTAACCCAAATATATATTTAGAGTAAATATTATATAATTACATTTAGTAAAATAAATGAACTTCTATTTCCACATCAAGAATTTGGTCATTCTTAACAAATCAGTTTGTCTTCATATGTCCTGAGATTAAGAATGCTTTCAGGCGTTTTTACAGACAGATAATTGACCACAGTGTCTCCCCTCTGCCTTTTATAATCAGAAGTGCCCTGGACGGACAAAGTAAGTTAGTAATACACCTGACCAAATATACCTTATCAGGACTTCTTTCTTTCCAGATTTGCTGAATGCTTAATGTCCATTCTGGAGGGCTTGGATTTAACTTGTTTGACATGGATGTTATAATACTCTGGCCTCCTAATTATATATGGGTGGATATAATTTCCCCTAAATCTTTATTAAATACATATCTGAAAACAAGCAGAGTTCATAGGTCATTGAAGAATGGCATTAACGTGCCACCTCCCATCAACCCCACTCCAGGTCTAATCTGTTAAAAAAAAAGGATTTTGATACTTAACCTAGATCCCCCCATGTGGAAGCCTGATGTTTTCTCAAAAGTGTCCAGTGAGCAGCAGAAAGTGAGAGAAAAAAATCAATGTTTACTTAATACCTTTTCCGCTCAGAACATGAAATGTGTATCGGTAGAGAGGAAACGAAATTTCAAAATGAAAAAGAAGTTATAAGATTAGACGGAACTATCTACATGTTTAAATGCTCCATATGAAAGGATGTTGGGATAAACAAAATGATATCATACCTAGCATGTGGCACACCTGTTTAAACCAGGAAGGTATTAACATAGGACTGGGGGGTGACTGGAGGGGTTAGCTGGAGTACGCATGACCAGTTAGAAGAGGTTTTCTTCTTATTCTAAATCTTAAAATACAACTTTGAGATAGAGATAAACAATTTTGAACTATTCAATGTTTAAGCTCTCTTTGTAGAAACCTTTCAAAAAACTCTGAAACCTACTAAATAAAGGAGAATAGTATCTCAAGATTTGTTGTTGTTATCTCAGGGTAAGTACACAATTTCAAATGTGTTTTGCTATGAAAGTTGGTGTCTAAATTTGTTGACAGCTTCTGTATTCTAGGGCAGGTGAGTGGGCCTCTGTTATGGACTCAGTGTTGGTATCCCTCTCCCCAAGACGCCCCCAGCCCCATTTCACGTGTTGAAGCCTTAACCCCAATACTTGATATTTGGAGATGGGTCCTTTGGGAGGTAATTATGGTTAGATGAAGTCCTGAAGATGGGGCACAAATGGTGGAATTGGTGCCCTTATAAGAAGAGACCTCAGCAAGGTCACTCTCTCTCTTAGCGAGCACAAAAAGGTCATGTGAGCACACAGTGAGGAGACCACAGGCTGCAAGCCCGGAAGAGAGCTCTCACCAGAACCTGACCAGGCTGGTGCCCTGATCTCAGACTTCCGGCCTCCAGAACAATGAGGAAATAAATTTCTGTTGTCCAAGTCCCCTGGTCTAGGGGATTTTGTCATGGCAGTCCCAGCTGACTACTATGGCCTCTTAAGAAATGAGTAAGATCAGAGCTCCAGGAGGTAAAGGAAGGGAGGGAGGGGTTTTCACCCACAACTTCCTGTGTTGTCCAGGCCTACAAATCTACTTAGCCCTGGAGCTCCTTCAAAATCACCTCTTATATTTCCTCTGAAAGGCCTCCTTCTCTTTTCTTTTCATTTCATGATTTTTGGCTTCTGATCTCCTTTGACAATAGCAAGCAATAGTTTTTCCCCTTTTAGTATTGCTACCTGTGTCCCGATGACCTAAGGTCCACACTACTTTAGAACATGAAGCCATCACCTCTTGTGATTTCACTGAAGAAGCAGGTGGGGATTTTGAGTGTTCACTGTGAGGTTGGAAGTACGGGTGAGAGGACAGAGAAGAGGAGTGGAAATTAAAATTGTCGAGTTACTATGTGAGATGACGGAGGAAAGTTGAGGACGGACACCCTGCTCTTCAAGGATGATCCAATAGGGAATAAATAAACAAAAGAGCTACAGTTGCAACACAGCCCAGGTGACTGCTGAGAGTGACAATCTGAGCACCAGGAGTTGGGTTGACTTGCCCTCCTTTTAGGGGTGTGGCCTTGGTGAAATCTTAGGCAGGTCCCAGCAACTCAGTTTTCCTCACTGGTAAAATCAGAAGTCTGAACTAGGTGAATTCCAAGGTTGCTTTCAGATCCTTTTGAAATAGGATGCTTTTATTTTTGCTTTGAGTTCCATCAGGCAAAGTTTCTATTTCAAAAATAATTTAGGTCACCTTTATTCACTTTTTTTCTGGTACCAGCTGAGCTGGCCTTCTTTACATCAGAAACCCTGCAAGAAAGAATCCTAGATTCTGAATTCAAAGGGAGTTGAGGTCATGTAGTCCATTTTACCCAGCTCAGCCACACAGACACGCAGTCTCCACGTCCAATGGAGACTTAATCGGCTCTTAACTCTCCTTGAAAATGTTCACAAAGCATTAAGGAGAAGTAATTTATTTTGTTCAATGAATGAAGGTCTTAGATATGCCTTCTAAATAGTGATTTGTATTCAATGTCCACCTATGGGTACCAGTCCATTTGTTGTTGTTGGTGCCATCGAGTGGATGCTGACTCCCAGTGCCCCTGTGGACAGGGGAGCGGAACCCTGCCTGGTCTTTTTGCACCATCCTTTCACCTTCCAGTGCTGCATCAGACAATACTCCACTGCTATCCATAGGGTTTTTATGGCCAATTTTTTCAGAAGTGGGTGGCCAGGTCCTTCTTCCTAGTCTGTCTTAGTCTGGAAGCTTTGGTGAAACCTGTCCACCATAGGTGACCCTGCAGGTATTTGAAATACTGGTGGCATAAGTTTCAGGATCATAGCAACACACAGCTGCCACAGTGTGACAATAGACAGACGGGTGATGTGGCCTGACCCGGCCAGTGAGGGCACTGAATCTTAACCACTAGACTACTGGTCCATTAGTGAACACTAAATATGCTGCATTTCCACCTGATTAAATGGCCTTCATTTCTTTAGTCATTCCTTATGTAACATGGATTCTAGATCCCTGAGGCCTATGTCAAAATTGCTATAAAAATCCTCTGTTCTTGAAACCGATTTCTAATTAATTGGATGGTCTATGGTTGAGTGCTCCTGCCAAAATTCAAGAAACCCTACAGTTAGTGGAGAGCCTAGGAGATTCATGCACTTTGTAAATCCAGGACAGGTTGTCATCAGTTGCGGTGCGGGACACCCTCATCTGCTAAAGAGACCATGACGAGGCTTTTGGGATTATAAAGCACACAACTCTGGAGTTTGTTAAACAAAGGAAAAAATGGCCTCATTATAGTTGAATATATGATACACTAAAACTCTTGGAGAAATGACATCCTTTGCAGCTAAAATAAGGGATAATTAGGGGAAAAATGGTTTTCCTAATTTGTACTTTAAAAAGCTGTCACAGATGCAATACTGATGAGAGACTCGCCTTAAGTCTGCAAGGCACAAATGAATACAAATACAAGTCCATTTATACATCCTTTCTTGACATAAAGGGGAGGAAGCTTGTAATTTCTAAGCTCTCAAAGAGCTCCTAACAAATATTTTCAACCAAAAGGCAAATTCTAAAATGATCAATGAAGCAGGATCTTTCCATCCTCCTTCAAAGAATCTTCTCATCCGTGGGATCATCCCTGACAAGAGGCTGAATCTCTGAGATCATCAAGCCCATTTTATAGTGATTTTTTTTTTTTCATTTTCTCAAGGATGCCTCATTTCACACACAAATTAAGAAAATAAAATGTCCTGCATTACAGTAACACAGGTTTTTCCTTTGGGCCTTTTTTGACCTTTGTCGTTTTTTTAAATTTGTAAGTTCTCTGTGATCCCCCATCGCCTGTGATCCCACGTCTTATCCTAACCTTAAGGTGCCAGCCGCTTTGATCCACCCTATTGCTTTTCCTCCCACCTCCCAAGGGGACTAAGGGTCTCATCCCTTTATAGCATCAGTTCAATGTTCAAACTTCCAACATCTAAAACATCTGAATTAGATGCCAAAGAGAAATCTATTAAATGAAGTTTGTGGGCAAAATTCCTTCTATCTCTGGACTTTTGAAACTAATGAAACAAGTTATCTGCCCCTGACACTCCCAACATATAATCAGTGCAGGCATAGGATAACAATTATAGGCATTATTGTTAAAATTAAAAGACAAATGTGGAAAATGAAAGGTAAAATGGACTCACAGATCTAACGTAATTTTGAAATCCAGCTGGCATAGTCCAGCCAGAGTTCCTTGATCCAGCTTCAAAGCCTGGGCACGGTCCTCCCTGGCCCTCAGTTCTGCCTTCTGGGTCCCTGCTTGTTTCCTCTGGGCTCTTGGTTCCGCCCTCTGAGTCGTCCTTCCTTTCCCTTCAAAAGTGTTAAGTGTTTGCAGTTGAGTATTTTTATCAGCTTGCCAGTAGAATTTTTGGGGTTCAGGAACTTATTTTAATTTACCCCCTTCTATTTCGTGGAGTCCAAGCCAGAAGTGTTTCTACCGACATAATTTGCTCAAGAATCTTGTGGGTCCTGTGTAGATTTCACAGGAATTCATTCCGTTAGACAGAAGCTACATCCTCATGTTTTTAAGATATAATGCCTTCTCTATCCAGACCTCTTGTTGAGGTGGCCCAGAGACAACACTGTAAATCTTCCTGGAGGCCTCCTGGTTTGATTGAGAGGATCTGTAAGGTACATTCTCAATTTCTTGTGAGTGAATCCTCTGATCTTTTGATCTTGCTGAGGTTTCACTAAGGGACTGTGTAGTCACACACTCAGCCTTTTCTCCAGAGTATGCTTTCCAGTAAATATCTTAAATAGTTCTTCCCTCCGTCTGTCTTTTGCTCTCCCATTTTGCTGTAAGCAGGAAGAAGAAACCAGAATGACCCTTGAAGTCTGCTTGGAAATCTCCTTAGCTGTCTATCCAGGTTTGTCACGTACAAGTTCTGCTTTCCATGTCACTGTAGGACACAATTTCTGCTGCTATGCAATGAGGATCCATCCCTCTTGCTCTAATTTCCAAAAACATATTATTCATCTCCTTCTGAGCCCTCATCAACAGCATTTTCAACATCCGTGTTTCTCTTAACAGTCTGTTCAAGGAAATTTAGCCTTTCTCTAGCTTGCTCCTCAACGTTCTCCTCAAACTTCTTCCAACTTCTGCTGTCCACTTCCAAAGCTATTCCCCATTTTTAGGTATTTGTTACAATAGCACCCACTTCCAGGTATCAAAATTTTAGTATTAGCTTTCTATTACGATATAACAAATTACCACAATTTAGCATCTTAAAACAACACCCAGTTGTTAACTCATGGTTATGGAGGTCAGAAGTCTGGACACGGCATGGCTGGGTTCTCTGTCCAGGGTAGCACAAGACAGAAAATGAGATTTCGGCTGGGGTTGTAGTTCTCATCTGTGGCTTGTGGCCATCATCTAAGCTCACTGACTGTTGGAAGAAGTCAGTTCCTAACAACTGCAGGCCTGAGATACCCCTTTCCTCGCTGGTTGTCAGCGGGGGTCAATCTCAGCCCTTGACGTCACTCCTCTCCATCACAACGCGGATGTTTGCTTTCCTCCAGGCTGGCCAGAAGGCAGCTCTCTGACAGCTTCTTCTGCTTCCAGCCGGAGAAAACTTCTCCCTTGTAAAGGGCTCATACGAGTATGTCAAGCCTATCTGGACGATCTCCCTTTCTTAAAGTCAACTGTAGCATATGACATAACCTAATCACAGGACAACAATCTATTATCTTCACTATAGAGACATAATTTAAAATTCCTAGGATTATACAGGGCATGTCCACCAGAGGGGTGGAAATCCTGGGATTCTGCCCACCGTTATAGTAATATGTTAAATAACCTTGAAAGATATCATCTAGCCCAAAGTCTGTCTCTCAAGGCTTCCATAAACGAGCTTCAGTTATTTTTTTCCCATTCAGATATAGCATAAGGAGAAAATAACAGTTACAAAGTTCCCAGAATTATTGTATTACGAGTTTTACTATTTTAAGCAATGCTGGAGGAATCCCAATGAGACCCCTATTGAGATTACAAGACTCAATTTACTAAATATAACAACAGAAACCTAAATTTTATATATAATCATTTATGAAGAAGAAAAGTCTTTTAAGCAAAGGTAATTCAATTTGTACCCAAAGATTAATTGTCTCCTTTTCTTGAAAAATTAAGCTCATAGAAAGCTTTGTAGAAAGAGAAAAAAGTTCTGCATTTTCTCACATTATACATTTATGTATATTAATAAATATAAATATAGCTATGAAGTACCAAATGGGACAAATAGCTTTGTGCATATAAATGCAACTAAGAAAGACTTGGAGGCTCTCGTGTTGTAGTTCCCAATCTTGGCTGCCAAAATGCACCCAGGAGATGGGAAAAAACAAACTTCTTAGGTCCCATTCCTAAAAATTCTAATTCAATTGCAGGTCATGGCCATAATTATTCTTGTAAGTGGCCCCAGCTGTGTCCTGAGGGAGTTGAAAATTTAAAGTGAGGAAAAAAAGACACTTCAAAAAGCAGCTGCTTTCGCCAAGGATTAACTTTTTAAATTGAAGTTTAATGTATATAAAGAAAAGTACAAAGTCACAAGTAAATAACTCAATGAATGATTTTGAAAGAATACATCCGTGTAATGCTCACTCAAGGCAAGAAATAGAAAAATATCAGAGAACCAGAGCCCTCCTTCATGATACTTCTAAGATAGTCAAAACCTCTCTCCCAAGGAGAACCATTTCCTTGAATTTAACACTGCAGATTAATTTTGCCTATTTTGAATTTCAAACAGACAAGATAAAATTTTAAAAATCTGGATTCTTCCATTCAATATTATGTTTGTGAGATTCATTCAAGCTGTTGTATGTAGCAGAGATTTGTTTGTTTCCCTGCTCTATATTTCTTGAATTACATAAATATATTGCAACATGTTTATCTATTCCTCAGTTGATGGACATTTGGCTCATTTCCCGGTTTGATTCAATTATAAATAATGCTGCTGTAAACATTCTTGACTTACACCCACATGACTTTTGGTGCACATACGTATGCATTCCTAGGTCTGGGATTGCTGGATATGCACATGCTCACTTGAATAGTGATTTTCATTTGTTTTCTGGAGTGGTTGTACCAATTTATACTCCTACAGCAGAGTGTGATAGTTCTCAGTGCTCCACATGTTTGTCAACGCAATTGTCAATCTTCTAAAATTTCAGCTCTCCTGGTGACTGTGTAGCAACGGCTCATCGCAGCTTTATTTCTCAATTGATTCCATTTCCCTCATAACGGCAATTTGCATAGCCTCTCATGTGAAATGCCTGTTCAAGTCTTTTGCCTATTTTTCCATTGGGCTGTCTGAATTTTTCTTATTCCTTTATAGGAAGTCTTCAGACAGTTTGGGCACGGTTTCCTATTGGTTACATGTTTTGCAAATGTCAAAACATAGACTGGTTTTGCCCTCTTTTAAAAGTTTCTTTAGTTTAAGAGAAATTTTAATTTTATTGTAGTCAAAGATGTTCTCCTGAAGAGTTATCACTTCTCTGTTACATTCTGTAAGGTTTATTGTTTTTCCTTTTCCTTTTAGCTTTATTAAACATTTGTTTTTATGTGTAGATCATGAAGTAAAGATCTTGTCATTGTTTTTCTGTATGGATATCCAATTAACCCAGTACCATTGGTTGGGAAGATTAGATGAAATTTCCTAGAGAAAATTTCTAAATAATGTTGCCCTATACTAGGGGGGCTGTGGACTTGCTTCTGTCAGATCCTAGGTTAAGGGCATGTAACCTTAATGGAAACAGGGATTGAGAAGATTTGAAGCCCTAGGAGGGCTGCAGTATTTCAGATTGACCCTGATTTCTTGAGTGTACATTTTTGGTGTCCTATTTTGAGATCTCTTCACTCTTGATGGGCTATGATCTCCAATTTTTGGTCCCCGAGCCTGTGAGTCTGCCAAAATTTCTGCTGACTTTCTTAGCCTCTCAGCTATCACATTCAAATCAGTAAGTGCTTTGAGGGGGAAAGTTGTCCTAAGTGTCAGCTTCATTTTTCTGTGTTTCTTTCATCTTTGGGATTTGCTTCTGATGAACCTTACTTCCTTAATAGCTTGCAAACAATACTTACACACAGATCTTATTTTATCATTTTGTGTAAATTTTTCTAGGTGTTCTAAGCAAGAGAATTGGTTCAAAATAAACTAGCCTACATTGTTTGAAATAAAACTTTCAAAAATGTAATTTGAGGCCTCTAATGGCTGTCTAACTTCCTGAAAGAGTTAGGAACTCAGTAAGTTTGTGTTTATCTGACTCCTTTTAATGTGGAATAAAACATATATTTAATTTAATTAAAGAGGTGATGTGGAATCAGCTGGTGACAGGTCAGTGGAAGAAATACATTTTTGGCCACAGAGGGAAGTCCTTTAGGCATTTTTCAAATGATAACCCAGAGGTGGATGCTGACTCGGTCTCTGTAAAGACTCTCCTGGTAATGGGGACGGTAGAGATTATCTGTGTTTGTAACAGTGCTGTCTGGAAACTAATGACAATAGCCATTTCTATCATATAATGACAACTATGGCTCAGACATGGTTTTGGGAGAAGGGGGACACTGTGATAGTCCCCCTTTCACATTTTGATTTTTCCTCCATTTATTGCGGTGCCCTAGGTCTTTGGTATTGATTAAGAGAAACATAGGGGGTTTTCTGAGGCCACAGCTATATGGTTAAGGAGCACCTACACATCAGCGGTGTCACCTAGCTTATTCAAGTGGAAACAAAGAGCGATTTGGTCAATATCACCCTCTGTGCTCTCTCTCAGTCTTTCTGTTATATTCAAGCCTTAAGTGTGGTTAAGCACATGATATTATGATGGGTAGGGAATTAGAATCTGTCTTTACTTGTTGGCACATTAGTATTTTCATCCCTTGCTTCAATCTTGATAAGAATAATTATGCTGGAAATAATGAGGAAGAAAGGGACATACTGAATCCATATATTTCTCTCAGGGATTTTCATATTTGATATTTTCAAACAATAGAGAAAAGAATTTGATACATTTCCTTCCTTTCTGACCATTAATAGTACTAAATAACTTAAAAAGTATACGATATACAAAAATTATAATCTTTCTGATAGTGTGGTCCACAGATAAGCTGTAGAGGGTCTGACAGTCTGTAGAATGAATGTTCAATATTTAGATTTGTAGGTCTCACCCCTGGTGTAAATCTGAAACTCTAGAGAAGGGCCCAGGAATTGGCATTTTAACAAGTTTCCTATGCAAACATGATTCTTATACACATTATTTACTATTTACAGTAGGAAGTTTTGTCACATACATTACCTCACAGAGCCTTCTAGATAGAAGTTTCCCAATGAGAAAACTGAGATGCAGAGACGTAAACCATTGGAACAAATTCACATGTAAACTGAGCTGGCATGCCACCCACTTCTGACACCAAGGTCAGTGCTTGTCTTACTACATCAGCTTTACTCTCTACAAAGAATCTCTATTTTGGAAAAGTAATTTTTTTCCACATATAGCTTCCTAAGCTGCATGAGCCCAAAGACCCTAATGTTTGCTCTGTGATGGCAATTATTGAGATAGGGTATTATTAACGACTTGCAGCACACACACTGGGCTTTTCATTTTCAGAGTGCCCGATTTTGTCAGGGAACTTTAATGCTTGCTTGAAGTTTCTGTGTATAAAAGCAGCGCCCCGGAGAGAGCGTGTTTAACACCCACGAGCAATAGTGCAACGTGAGGTCACCAGGAGCAGAGATGCTGCCACTGTTTGAGCGGATATAGATGACTTCTAACAGCCTTTGATGAATGACTCAGCCTCAGCTCCACAGAGGCAAAGCTCACCAAATCCACTCAGAATTACCTTCTATAACAAACAAGAAAAAGTGACATTTTCCTGTCTGAGATCTAAAGCATTTTGTTGGGCAGCAAATAAGGTACTGACAAAGACTTGCCTTCTCTTAATTTACTGGGCTGACTGGCATTGGGATATTTTTTTGTTGTTTATTCCTTAAAGGATACGCATGAAGATAACAAGCATGGCCACTTTTGACAGCTGCTGATGTTGAACACTCACCATATGCCACAAACTCAGCCTAGAGCTTTATAACAACTGTCTTACTTTACTCATCACAACAAACTTATTATTTGATTTCAAAAGAGAACACTAAAGACTACAGAAGTTAAGTAACTTGCCCATGGCCATCTTGGCTGGTAAATCCTTATCTATCTGAATCTAGAGCCCTATTAATTTAACCGCTTTACTACATTTTTTCTTCTTTGATGTATTGAAGATCTATTTTTATAAGATATAGATGCATCATAATTTAAGACAAGTGAAGTGAAAAGACTATGAACATATCTTTTCTTTTTTCCCATTGAGTGAGGGGTTTTCTAGTAATGTAGTACCATAAGAAGGTTCTTCTCACTCTAACACACAAGGATTGGAGATAGGGGGACGAGCATTCATTCTTCTGCCCTTTCTTATTCCTGAAAATCAGAGTAGTTTGAAATTTGTTTAACTGGTCATGCAGACTAGAAAGATATGGTGGCCAGTAATTGGCTGGTATATCTATCAGGTCAGCTGACCAGACGACATCTAGGGTTTTAATGTGGTAGAAAAAGGAAGGCACTTTAGAGGTTAAAGAGGAAGGAGAAAGACTCTGACGAGTCCAAAGAGAAAGCAGAGCTTTGAGACTGTGTGCACTAAATTCAGAACAAAAAGGAACACGGGGCAACTGGGTCCTGCAAAGCTGAATTTAACTCTCAGATGTGTGGAGTGCAAAGGAAAAAGAAATGCAGCGAATGTAGTCCAGGCGACAGTGGCAGTGGCAGCAAAAGTATTCCGTTGGGAGTCTTCCAAATTTCTATTAGCAGGCAGAGCCGCATCTCTACAGCGAATTAGCTGTCATTCAGGAGCTGCATCCCCTGAATGGCTCTGACTCAAACCTGTAGAACAACTTTGCAGCCCTGCTGGGCTGCGGGAGGTTTTATCCTTTCATGCTATTGTTCTCCGAAGTTACACAAAATTGTCTGTTTGATAACGTTTTTGGTATCCATGCTTTCACTTTTCCCAGTCCACAATGACTACTGTATCACTTATTCCCAGGTAATAATTTTATATGATTATGTTTTTTCGTATTCTCTTTTCAGATAAGAAATTAAAGCAGTTTATATTCTAACCATTATAAATCCCAAAATGATTGAGCAAACTGGAGAATAAAATTTCTTAAATATGGCTAAAATATTCCATATTGGCACTCTACCCTTATTATTGGGGATTGTCTCTCAGGGTATAGCATTACCAAAGAATATCAATGTATCACGTGGCTATCGCTAACCAGCCCAGAATTTAGCAGACTGAAAAACAAACTTTTATTTGTTGATGGTTTTGTGTGTTGGCTGGGTGATTTTTCTGGTGTGGCCTCACTCCTGCAACTGCATTCACTTGGTGAGTTTGCTGGGGAGCTGGGCTCAGCAGGGTTGGCTGGAAAGCTGGGCCTCTCTTTCCTTGTGTTGATTCATCTTCAAGGAGACTGGACTGGGCTTCTTCACATGTAGTTTCAGGCAGCATTACAAGAGTGCAATCCTCAATGCATATCAAGCATCTACTATATCCAGTTTGTCCCATTGGACAAAGCAAACGGCGTGGCCAACCCCTGTGTCAGTGTGGGAGAAGACTCCATGAGGGTGTGAATACCAGAGGTAATTCACCAGGAGCCTTTAACATGACAACTTACCTCAATCAACAGCTCTCCTCTCTGATTTCATATGAGGAGTTTTAACCTATCATTTCTACCTCAGACTCCAGAGTAAGTCATGCTTAAGGACTGACTACTGTCCAAATAGAAAAGATGAAAGTCCCATGGTTGAGGCAAAGGTTACTTCATTTGGCAAGGTTCTACCTGATTATTGTTGCTTTCACTCCATCCCACTGTTCCCTTTCCCACTCCCCCTCCCATTGACTTATCACTTCATATTGACATCCTTTTCCCTGTGTTCTCTTTCCTTTTCCCTGTGTTCTGGTTTAGCACTTGTATTAGTCTGGGAATCAAGCAGAGAAGTAGAATCAGTAGGAGATATATATTAAAAGATTTTTTGCAAGGCTCATGTCGATTGTGGGAGCTGGTTAGGAAAGTCCAAAATTCGTAGGACAGGCCATCAGGAAGGGCAAGCTGGAGCTACTGTCTACAGATAGAATTTATTCTTCTTTAGGGAAACTTTGGTTCTTATTGAGTCAGACCCACCTAGATTATCTAGGATAATCTCCATCACATCAAGTCAACTGATTAAGGACTTTAGCCACATCTTCAAAATAACTTCACAGCACCATCTAGATTGGGGTTTGATTGAATTACTGGGGACTGTAGTCTAGTCAAGTTGGCACATCCAAAGACCAGCCCAGCACTTTTCAATACGTGCTTTACAATAGCAAATTTTAATAGCAAGGAGAAATCTCTTAGGCCTTATCCACGTGACTACTCACTTCTGCTTTTTTCTGAAAACTCTGTGTTGTTTTCTGCAAGGTCCAGCCTGGCTGCCTAACTCTGACTCACACTATCAATCTAATCTTACATCCCTGTAACGGTTTGTCCTCCCAGACTTAGGGGCAGAAGCTGGGCATGGAAACATCTAACTTTGAGGTTACCTCACTGTCTTTTTGTTTTTTTCTAGTTTTTAAACAACTATAGGTGATTACAACCATATAACCAAATCTCTACTTAAAATACCCTCTGTTTAAATATCTGACATGGTTGCTATTTTCCTGACAGGACCCTGAGTTAGGGTATGTAAAGTGTGTAACACTGGGTTCATTATAGCAACTCAATACATAGTAGTTTTAAAAATACATATATATGGATACCTGGATTTGGGTGCAGCTTTGGTGATGTGCGTATGTTTCCATTTTTCTTCCATCCACAGCTTTCTTTCTATCAATCCATCTATCCATCTACCCACCATTCTATTCTTCCCACAGACCCTGATCTACAACAATCTTTACCATATCTGTTAATGACTATTCTATGTTTCCAGTTATTTAGGTCAAAATCCTGGGATTAATCTTGTCTCTTCTTTTTCTCTCAGACACCATATTCAATATGTCAGTAAATCTCAGTGGTATCCCTTCAAAATACTTGCACTTCTCAACGCCTGTTCTGTCATCACTACCTTGGTCTAAGCCACCTTCATTTTAACTCTTGACTGGATATTGCTAACAATGATCATGAAGATCTTTTGGAAATGAGTAAAAAACTTATATAAAATTTATGTGAAAATGTGGCCTGTTATTTTTCAGTGACTTCTGGCATTTGCTTCTCCCTCTGCCTAAAATGTTCTTTCCCGGAATCCACTTGGTTTGTTCTCACAATTCCTTGAGGTTATTACTCTAAAGTTCACTTCTCAGTTTAGCCTTTCTTGGCCACCACATCTTATCTGTCAACTACCACCCATTTCCTGCTTTTTTTCTTTAGCAATTTTCTTATTTATTATCTGTATTCCCCTTATGTAGCAATTCTGCTTCATGAGGGCATAATTTTTGTCCGTTTTGTTCCCTGCTATATGCCCCAAGCTTAGAAAAGTGCCTGGTATGGAGTGGATACTAAAAAATTATTTGTTGAATGAATGAATGAATGAATGAATGAATGAATATTATTTAATCGATACAGTGACTCTGGGAGGATGACTTTATATAGTTAAGAAAAAAAAAAATACAGAAAAACATCCAAACCAACGTATCCCAAAGTAGACATGGAAAAGTATTAGCTTGTTTTGCAACTTTCTCAAAATTTTAGACCGCTTTTCTTTCATTGCAAATAACCCCTCTAAAATATTATAGGGCATCAGAGAGAAACATGAAGTAAAATATAGAAACAGAAAATGAAAGAATATTTTCTGATAGCGGAGAATAAGTTTCACAGGGACATGAAATTTATATACACACTTTGGTAGTTAAGAGGATGAGTAATTTTCAGTGTTTATGTGATACTTAAGATCTTCTCTCCTCACCGAGTTCAGAGAGGCTTGAAAGATCTAAGGCTAAGAAGCAAATTAGGATGGCTTCCAGCCTAAATTGCGTTAAGGGGCATCTTGATGTTCTTGTAACAGCTTCCAGACTGAGAAATGCCCAAATAATCCTCCATCCATTGGAAACATCCCCAAATTGTCATATATATGCTGGTCACATATCAGTCTTGGAAATATCTCTAGAGGGAGGGACTAAGCCAAGGATTGGCATCAACATGGGCTCAGGGAGATGAATTAGGAGTCCCAATGAAGGGCTAACATTTCTTTTTTTTTCTTTTAAAGATTTATTTTTTTCCTTTTTTTTCTCCCCAAAGCCCCCACTGTACATAGTTGTATATTCTTCGTTGTGGGTCCTTCTAGTTGTGGCATGTGGGATGCTGCCTCAGCGAGGTTTGATGAGCAGTGCCATGTCCGTGCCCAGGATTCGAACCAACGAAACACTGGGCTGCCTGCAGCGGAGCGTGCGAACTTGACCACTAGGCCACGGGGCCAGCCCCAAAGGGCTAACATTTCAAAACTCTAAGTCCAGGTGTGGGAGTGGGACTTAGTGAGACTCATGCAATTTGGGTTAATGTCATTTTCTTAAGGATGTAATACATGGGACATGGGGTTGCACATTGTCTAAGTCGTCAAGATAAATGAGATTTGGGCATCAGTTGTGATGTCAAAGTCACAGTTAGGGAGAGCCATCTAAGCCAATATAATAAACACCAGAACCAGGATCCAACTCTAAAAATCAGAACAGACAGCTACTAATCACTGGGTCAGGGTGTGTGCTGTTGAGCCTTGGGTTTAGGTTTAAGGTCTACTCTTCAGTGTAGATTAGTTCAGGGAAAAAAGCAATCAGAGAGTTATACCAGTCAGATAAATGTACCACAAGAGTAAGGAAATTCTAGCCTGGTCCTTCCTCGAGGACTCAGGAATTACACTTACCACACTCAGCCAGTTGTATTTAGGAGAAGTAGCCTATTTTCATACTCATAATCTACAGAAAGTATAGAACTCCTGGGGTCTTATTTGGTCCTCCTCTTGTTGCCTCAGTGTCTGTGTGAGGTGGCACTCCCAGATTACTATTGATAACAGTTTGGAAAGATCAAGAGAGACTCTGATCCTAATATCTGACTTCTTTATTAAGATATAAATTTTGGTTTTAGCGTGACAGTAAAAATGCCACAGAAAAACAAAAAATAAAAAGAGCTATATAGTAGTGTATTTAAATGTATTTTTGTAAACTGTATGTATAGAAAACGTGAGAAAGAAAGACTTGCAAAATATTCTGCAAAATGTTAACAGGGTTATCTCTGAGTGAAGAAATTATGTATGAATTTATATTTTTAATTTTTTTATTCCTCCTTTGGACTTTAGTATTTTATAGCTGTATATTTGTTGTTTTTATTTTTTTAAAAGTTGAATCTGAGCTTAGTCTAGTAGAGTCCCAGTGTTACCCATTTGCTGTTGGTTGCATAAATATTGAGGGAGATCTTGTTTAAATCTAAGCTAAATCACCAATATTTATTGTGAATTTACTCTGAGCCTATGAGTCTGCCAGGTGCTCAAGAGCAGTGACCTTTCATTTAAAAAGGAAGTTAGATTTGAGAAGGCAATAAAGGTTTTGGACACTTTTCTCTTAAAAGATACATATCTGCAAATTAACATAACTTTTTACATGAAATGTAAGGGTGTTTAAAAATCTCTGAAATCCAGCTAGGGACCATTCTGTGCACCACAGGTTATCCACAGTAATGGAAAAAAATGTAAAGCCCTATGTCTGTTCTTAAGTTCTTATCACATTTATAGAAGCCAGTCCTAAAGCCATGAAGAGTTAAGCAGCAAGAGAGAAGCAAATAAATGGGTGGATGGATGAATGAATGAATGAATAATTGCATACATGCGTATATACAACATTTCTAGAAGGAAATATACAGTTAATAGTGAAATGAGAGGAACATATATTAAGTGCTAACAAATTAGGTAACAATTACACAAAAGAGAAAAGTTATGTGTCAGGTAAATTAACCTATAAAATAGATTAATCCAGTGTATCAATATTAAGCTTTAAAAAGAAAATATATCCCAAACAGTACTTGAAGTTCACCCCAATATCCAAGATATAATAATTCTGCCTTGTTGTTATTGCTGATATTGCTATATGTAGAATAAACAAGGAGTGACATGATAATAAAGTTCCCCTTAATCCAGTATTTGGCTTTGAGGTATTATGGCAGAGTGAAAAGAATTTGGAGTCGGAAAAAATCTAAATTTTAAATATTTTCTATGATTTGTTAACTATGTTTTCTTGGGAAAATTTTGACCTTTCCAAGCCTTAGTTTCCTCATTTACAAAATGGGCACATTCTGGGTATTTATTGCTGTGTAACAAATTACTTTAAAACTCAGTCACTTAAAACAATAGCTATTAACTACATTTTATTTTATTTCATGCTTCTTTGGGTCATTAATTTTGGGAAGACTCAGCTGGACAATCGATCTGCTCCATAAAGTGTTAACTGAGATCACTCAGTGGTATTCATTTGAGGGATGGGCAGGCCTGGAGGCTCCGAGATGGCCTCACTCCCTCGCCTGGCACCTTGTGCACAGGGTGTCTGGACTCAGCTGGAGTTAGTCGATTGAAGCATCTACACATGGCCTCTCCAGTACGATGCCCTCAAGGTAGATGGACTTCACCGTGGCTTAGGACTCTAGTGAGAGATTTCTCAGAGAAAGGAGGTGGGAGCTGTCGGTGTCTTAAGGCTGCCACCTGGAAACTGGTAAAGCATCACTTCTGCTCTGCTCTTTTCATTATGGCAATCGCAGAGATGACCTACATTTAAGGCGAGGACACATAGACTCCATCTCTTGATGAAAGGAATGTCAGAGAGTGTATGGCTGTCTTTTATCTGCTTCAGGGAGTATTATTTCTTACCTTGTTGGAGTTATTATGAGAATTAAATGCAATTGAATATGTATATGAATCAAGTTTATTGAAATACTTGAAAAAGTTAGAAAGCAAGCATGCTGCATGATAATCTCCCAGTAATGGCTCCTATAAACTACCACCTTTCCCAGGGATCATTTGTCTCTAATCCTGCAAAAAATCTCCAGCAGATAGCACAGAGCAGTTAGTCATTCTCAGGTGTTCCAGGAATACTTTCTTTTCCCACATGTTAATAATAGAACAGTCCATTGGCATTCGAAACATCGAATTCTCATTCAATTAAAAGCTTTTCTCCCCCTTATCCTGCAATGGGGATAGGACGGGAAGGCTTCCATTCTTTTTTCACTTGACATATTCCAGGACCAGATGGTTGTTTTGTGATGAAATAGAAGGTGGGAAAGGGATGGGGGCCAAGGTGATCTTACTTGTGCTTAGAGTCTTTCAGTGACATCCATTAGATGTGGTGAATGTCCAAAGCCATTTATATATTCCCTGTGTGACTTTGTGCATCTCTGACTGCAGTTCCTTGGTGCCTGTGATATTGTCCAGCTGGCCACATCCAATCTTTTTTAGCTTTTGCCTCTGACACCTCTAGCTACTTTATACCAAAGTCTCCGTAGTCTTTGAAGGACAGAGATTGGCATAGAGTCATTTTCAAGACAATTCTTGGCTATCTCCTTTCTGACACATGGGAATCACACAGGTGAACTCTAAAAGTTTGGTTTGGTTTCACTGAAGACTTTTTATCCTGCTACCAGAGGCTACTTCAGCTAATCAAAGCTGCTAACCTTTAGACATTTTAGGCATGAATCAGAGAGCAGTCATTGCATCCTTCAAATTTCAGGAGATGCATATCAGACTCTCCGAACTCTGAAAGCAGCTCTTCCTCTCAGGCGAGAACAAAGTAAGCTCCTCCTAACCCCTGTTTTTCACAGTGGTGGACATGGAGCAGTGGACCATAGGACATGCTGACAATTCCTACAAAGCGATCCTAATATCTGCTTTCTCTAACTCCTCGTATCTCTTTTTTATCCTTGTGGTGGGTGATGAGCTAAGAATTCCACACCACTCTTACAAGTTTTTTAACCATTCCTTGCCTATGCTATCTGATCCTTTGACTTTTTGAAAATATGGCACCCCAAATTTTGCCCATTAAGGGGCAGTCTATGTCTCCTCCCCTTGATTGTGGGCAGGCTTTGATCAATAGAATATGTTGGAAGTAACACTGTGTGACTCTTGATGCTAGGTCTTAAAAGGTGATGCAGTTTCTGCTTTGCTTGCTGGAACGCTAGCATTGGAATCCCTGAATCTCCATGGAAGTAGTCCAAATATCCTGAGACAGCCATGCTGTGAGGAAGCTAAGCTGCCTCGAGAGGGCACATGTAGGAAGTCCAATCTGCAATTCTAGTCCTTGAGTCTTCCCCATCCAGGTGCCAGATGTGTGTGAATGAGTGGTTAGACGATTTTGGCTCCCAGTTTTTGAGTCAACCCCAGCCTTGGAGTCAGCTGAGATGTCATATATTGTATACAAATTTCGGACTCACAGGATCTGTGAGCATAATAAATGATTGTCTTACAGTTCTAAATTTTGGCTTGTTTTGTCACCCAGCAGTAAGTAGAAAAAGTACCTGATGTGCGTATTTTCCCCAGCTTTTGGATCCCAACAAACCCTGAGTAAGAAAGAGTCTCATATTAGGTACGATTACATAAAGTACTTGGAACACAACATGTACTTAACAAAAGACAGTTGTTATTCTTCTTGAATGACACAAGAAAGACAATCTCTGCAAGACTCCTTTACTCTCAAAATGGCAGGATCCAGGGATTTTTAAAACCATTTTTCTGGGGCCAGCCCTGTGGCTGAGTGGTTAAGTTTGCACGCCCTGCTTCAGTGGCCCAGGGTTTTGCCGTTCGGATCCCGGGTGCGCACCTAGCACTGCTCATCAAGCCATGCTGAGGTGGCATCCCACATAGCAGAACTAGAAGTACCTACAACTAGAACATACAACTATGTACTGGGGGCTTCGGAGAGAAGAAAAAAACGTTTTTCTAAAGCATGCCAACAGGAATGAGAGAGGGCAACCCAGGCCGTCTGTACCATTCCATGCTTTGTCAAAGCATTTGCTCTTTGGTGTGTCAGTATACTGCACCGCTCATATAACATGTGATCTGTCCCATGACTAAGGATCAGTACTTCTACTGTGCACAGCCTGTTAAGTGCAGATGACGGTGCCTGGGAGAAAACTGCAACAGCATCCAAAGTAAATATAGAAAAATCTCATTAGATCAGAAACCAAAATGCCAAAAGTGAAGGAAATTCTTGAACAGCATCTGCTCCCACCCACTACTTCTCCTAACTTACACCGAGTCTGAAGAATGATAAAATCCTGAGGAGCTCTGTGGAGACCAGGGTGGTCCTTGAGGAGAGTTGTTCAAGTCTTCAGATGTGGGGGCAGAAACTCACACCCACCACGGGGAGTCATCCACATAAGAAATACATCTTACTTTGGTAGTGGATTTGCTCCTGACAAGTTGAAAGCAAATGGAAATTTGACAAATGTTGTATCCCCTCAATGAGCACGCTAGTTCAAGAAATTTTTTTTGCTTTAATCAAGTGAAGAATTTCAGCAGTTTGATGAGACCATATTTTTATATACTATAGTCCAAATTTTTCAATACTATTTGTCATATTGTAGTGAATACCTACAGAGGTATTTGCTTAGCCACTTTCCTTATCCTGAAAGAGTTCCTTCTATAATTATCATGGTGATATGTTGGTCCTATATCAACCAAGCTTAAAATTATCTCCATTTAAGAGACTAGCCAGGGAAAATATTCTTATATTATCTTATCTTGGGCCAACTGCCTATTTTTATATCAATCAGTTTGGTACCAAATGACTACTGGGGACCACCATGATGACTCTATAAAGAGTTCTTTGAGTATAATGCAAAGGACTAAGCAAAAAACTTAGTGAGTATCTACTACAAAAAGTGAAAAAAGACAAAATTACAGCCTATCAAGTAGACAGAGTGTCAGCAGTGAGCATGGAGAATGAAGTCAACCCAGAGAGTGGAGGAAAGGCGAATGATAAAAAGGGAATCCTAGTACCATTTAAGTTTTGAATTCCCTCCTTTCTTGAGCCTTAAGAGATTCTTACCCTTGGGTTCACAAAATGTCATATTAGACTTATTATTTAACCTTCTTTTACTTGTTCAGGAATAACGTGTTTGTGTATCTTTCTCCAAAATAGTCTAAATACACTTACAGCCTCGTCTTTTAACACTTCCCTTTCATGCTCTGAACTTTAGCAAATACGAATGTCTCCTAGATCCCCAAATTTGATTTTCTCTTCCTCTTGCTAGATATCTTCACATGCTTTTCTTTCTGATTTCTCCATTCCTACATCTCCTGGGCTCACCTGGATTGTTCTTGCCCATACTCTATACCTCAGTTTAGAAATCACTTGTTTAAGAAGCCCTCCTTAACTCCTCACATTAGATCTAAATGCATCTCAATGCTCCCATATTTCCAGTATGTCTCCTATCATAGATGGTATTTCATTAAATTTGCCTGTGTCTTCCAGTAGACTCTAAGCTCTTTAAGGTATAGGGATCTGGGTCGTTATTACCACCATAATATCTCCAGGTCCTACAATACTGTCTGGCACATGTAGGTATTTAATAGCAATTCTTCAAATCAATGTACAGGTTTACTTAAAACAAGATATATTTATATAGATGAAACTAAAGATATGTAAATCACATTAGTTATAAAGGTAATGTACACAATAAAAATTGTGAGGTAAATAAAATGTGTTCTTTTCGATCTAAACAGTTTTCGCTTCTCTTCTTTTTCTGAGCTTGATTTCCTTTCCCTTCCAATTGCAGTGTTTTTTATTTTTATCTTTTACTGGATCGACCTTTCTTAAATGACTTCTTATATTCAAGACTCTTTTCTTTTCTCTCTTTTCCAGTAAAACTCAAGAATTTTGTGCCCAATTTCCTCACATCCTTGGACACTCATCGACACATTAGCACATTAGCCATTGCTTGCATGCCAGTGAAACTTCCTTTTCCAGTAAGTTCATGTGCATAGTAAGATTGACTTTCTAAAGGAAATGCCTTAATCAAAAAATATGGCTTATATCATAAGAAATTCATGAAAAGGCAGCCCAAAGGGAATGCAATATTTTTAAGCAGGTAAAACTCTATATTCCTCAAGTCAAGTAAAAGGCCACCCATCCTCCTCTTTTGTGAGGTCACTCTTATGTATACATAGTATCAGTGTACCTCACATATGTAAGGAGAGAATTAATCAATTATCCTTATTTTTTATGCTCATAAGAATGAGCACCTTGTAGATGATCAAGCGCAAGAATATGTAATGTAAATACGTATGACGGCAACAAATAATAGGACCTAAATAATTCTCTCAATCTGATTCTATTCTCTTTTGTGAATTGCTCTTTCTCTCCAACATCCCTTGTAGATATTTTACTCAGTGAAATATGGGAGTGGGGAAGAGACTGCTAATGAAATTTGCTACACTTAGCTGAAGAGATGTGAACAGCGGTCAAAACTCTTCACATTCTTCAATTTCTTTTCTAAGCTCTTTGAGAATTTTCTTTGGTGGGTTTTAAGGTTATCTCTGCTGCACTTTATTCATACCTATTTACAGCACTTTACACCGTGGAGTTATAATTTCTTTCTCTGTTTATGTCCCCCATGGAGTTGCTATGTGTTCAAGGAAAAGGTCTTTGTTTTGATGTTGTATACTCAGTGCCTGGTACTCCTTAAGCACTCAATAAGGCTTTGAGATAAAATAAAGAAAATGCCTTCTCCATATTATTATTTATATGGATGTTTTAATGACATACAAAGAAAGTTTAGAGCTCAAGGGAAATTTATTAATTCCCCTTAAATTGTTTCATTCTGGAGATGCCATGGCATGTTGACACGGTTCTGTTCCTGACTGTCAGAAAGGCAGGAACAGGCATTCCTCACTTGTTTGTGTTAAGGACCAAAGGCCAGTCCTGTGACTCACCCACTTTCTCCCCAGCTGTGAATATACTTACTTCCATGCTTTCTGTTTACTCTCTTGAGACTTCCTCGAGACCACTATTTGCAATTGTACATATATGAAAATTGTTTAATTACAAAAGGTGCCGCTGCAAGATTTCAAAGTGTCGGATCCTTATGACATTTGAAATTTCAGTCTTGAACTTTGTTCTCTGATTTAATCTTTCTCTATCCACTTGTTTATGCCTTTATTTTGTAATATTCTTTATGTTAAATTCTATCAGTTTTCCCAGATGTTTTATGTGTATTTGCTTTTAATTTCAATTACTAAATATATTAGATGCTATAAAATCATCTTGATTCTTATGCTCAATGGGTACATTTGTTCACACACCTTTTTGTCCTCACACGTGTATTAAACATCTAATTTCTAGCAGGCATTGGGCTAGATGTTAGAGACGTAACCAACAAGACCAAGGCAGTCAAGAAAAAAAATGCAGATTTTGAAAAACTAAGTAAACGCACTTCAGTTTTATATATTTTAGCAGGGTTTTTTGTTTTGTTTTTGTTTTTTGTCACAAGTAACAAAAGCTCAGCTTGAACTAGCATAAGCAAAAATGGGAACTATGAGCTATGAGTGGCCCATTCTGGATCCTGTGCCCATCCTGAACCAATGGCCTGTGTCCAGGCGTCAGCCAGTGGGGAAGAGTCTCTGACTGGCCTAAGCTGAGCCATCAATCCCTCCATATCGACAACCTGTGGCCGTTGGATTGAGTCAACGTTGTGTAAAATGGCTGCTTCCAAGGTAATCATATAAATCTTAAAAAAATAATTACTAGAAAACAGGCATGTGTGGAAAACATGATTTTGCTAGCACAGTGTTTCAGTGATATGTTTAGGGAACTGTGGGGTCACAAGCAGCTCACATACTGGGGATGAAGTCAGAGAAAATTCATGAATAAGGTGCACCTAGAGCTTAAAAGCTTAAGTGATGAATATGTGTTTGCTGGAGTAGAAAACTATCCAAGCAAATGGAACAGCTGGAGCAAAGGCTTGAGAGGAAAAGAGCCTTATGAATTAAGGGCACAGTGTGTGGTCTGAGCATAGGTTGTACCCGTGGATGGAAGAAAGATGACTGAAAGGGGGATTCAAGATGAGACACAGATTGGAGGAGTGGTTGGGAGCAAGAGAATGGATTTGTTCTGTAGATTAGCTACTTTCCAAGTTTTAAAACAAAAAACTTTTTCCTGCAATTAAAAGTTTATATGGAAATCCAACATATAAAATAGATAAAACATTGGCTTGCTCTGGCTCAGGGCAGAGAGGTGAGACCAGAAACAGAGCTGCCCAACTTGCTCTCGTCACCTCTTTAGGTTCCCCAGAAAAACCTCGAGAACCACTGCTGTAGGCAGGGGGCTGACAAAATCGTTATTTTGAAAGAGCACTCGTAAACAATATAGTTGATAGGGCTGAGACTCAGAATGAGATTAGTTAGGAGACAATTTTTAAAAAAATTTTATTGAGATCATAATAGTTTATAACATTGTGAAATTTCAGTTGTACATTATTATTTGTCAGTCACCGTATATATGTGCCCCTTTACCCCTTATGGCTGCCCCCCAATCCTTTTCCCCTCTGGTAACCATTAATCTGTTCTCTTTGTCTACATATTTGTTTATCTTCCACGTATGAGTGAAATCATATGGTATTTATCTTTCTCTGTCTGGCTTATTTTGCTTAACATAATGCTCTCAAGGTCCATCCATGTTGTTGCAGATGGCAAGATTTTATCTTTTTTTATGGCTCAGTGGTATTCCATTGTATATATATACCACATCTTCTTTATCCATTCATCAGTTGATGGGCAGTTGGGTTGCTTCCACATCTTGGCTTTGTGAATAAAGCTGCAATGAACATAGGGGTGCATAAGTCTCTTTGAATTGTTAATTTCAATTTCTTTGGATAAATATCCAGTAGTGTAATAGCTAGGTCATATTCTATTTTTAACTTTTTGAGAAATCTCCATACTGCTTTCCATAGTGGCTGCACCAGTTTGCATTCCCACCAGCAGTGTATGAGGGTTCCCTTTTCTTTACATCCTCTCCAACATTTGTCGTTTTTTGTCTTGGTAATTATAGCCCTTCTAACAGGTGTGAGGTGATATCTCATTGTAGTTTTGATTTGCATTTCCCTGTTGATTAGTGACGTTGAACATCTTTTCATGTGCCTGTTGGCCATCTGTATATCTTCTTTGGAAAAATGTCTGTTCACATCCTCTGCCCATTTTTTGGTCAGGTTCTTTGTTTTTTAGTTGTTGAGTTGTTTGTGTTCTTTATATATTTTGGAGATTAACTCCTTGTCAGATATATAATTTGCAAATATTTTATCCCAGTTGGTGTGTTGTTTTTTTCTTTTTGTTCCTGGTTTCCTTTGGCTTGCAGAAGCTCTTTAGTCTGATGAAGTCCCATTTGTTTATTTTTTCTTTTGTTTCCCTTGCCCGAGTGGACATGGTATTTGAAAAGATCCTTCTAAAACCAATGTCAAAGAGTGTAGTACTTATATTTTCTTCTAGGAGTTTTCACATCTTACCTTCAAGTCTTTAATCCATTTTGAGTTAATTTCTGTGTATGGCAAAAGATAATGGTCTACTTTTATTATTTTACATGTGGCTGTCTAGTTTTCCCAAAACCATTTATTGAAGAGACTTTCCTTTGCCCATTGTATGTTCTTAGCTCCTTTGTCTAATATTAACCATCTGTAGATGTATGGTTTTATTTTTGTGCTTTCAATTCTGTTCCATTGATCTGTGTGTCTGTTCTTCTACCAGTAACTTGCTCTTTTGATTACTATAGCTTTGCAGTTTATTTTGAAGTCAGGCATTGTGATGCCTCCAGCTTCATTCTTTTCAGGATTGCTTTAGCTATTTGGAGTCTTTTGTTGCCCCATATGAATTTTAGGATTCTTTATTCTATTTCCATGAAGAATGTCATTGGGATTTCTTCCAATCCATGTGCATGGAATATCTTTCCATTTCTTTACATCATCATTTATTTCTTTCAATAATGTCTTATAGTTTTCATTGTACAGGTTTTTCATTTCCTTAGTTAAATTTATTCCTAGATATTTTACTCTTTTTGTGGCAATTGTAAATGGGATTGTATTCTTGAGTTCTCTTTCTGTTAGTTCGTTATTAAAGTATAGAAATGCAAGTGATTTTTTAAGTTAATTTTGTATCCTGCAACTTTGCTGTAGTTGTTGATTATTTCTAATAGTTTTCCAGTTGATTCTTTAGAGTTTTCTATGTATAAAATCGTGTTGTCTGTAACAGCAAGAGTTTCATTTCTTCCTTGCTAATTTGGATAGGTTTTACTTCTTTTTCTTGCCTAATAGCTCTTGCCAAAACCTCCAGTACTATATTGAATAAGAGTGGGCACCCTTATCTTGTTCTTGTTCTCAGAGGTATGGCTTTAAATTTTTCACCACTTAGTATGATATTGGCTGTGGATTTGTCATATACGGCCTTTATTCTGTTGAGATACTTTCCTTATATACCCATTTTATTGACAGTTTTTATCATAAATGGATGTTGGATCTTGTCAAATGCTTTCTCTGCATCTATTCAGATGATCATGTGGTTTTTATTCCTTGTTTTGTTAATGTGATGTATCACATTGATTGATTTTCGGATGTTGAACCATCCTTGTGTCCCTGGTATAAATCCCACTTGATCATGGTGTATGATCCTTTTAATGTTTTGCTGTATTCAGTTTGCCAATATTTTGTTGAGAATTTTTGCATATATATTCATCAGTGATATTTGCCTGTAATTTTCCTTCTTTATGTTGTCCTTCTCTGGCTTTGGGGTCAGGGTGATGTTGGCCTTGTAAAACGTTATGAAGTGTTCCATCTTCTGCAATTCTTAGAAAATTTTGAGAAGGATAAGTATTAAATCTTCTTTGAATGTTTGGCAGAATTCTCAAGAGAAGCCATCTGGTCCTGGACTTTTATTTTTTGGGAGGTTTTGATTACTGTTTCAATTTCTACTTGTGACTGGTTTGTTCAGATTCTCTGTTTCTTATTGACTCAGTTTTGGGAGGTTGTGTGAGAACAAGAATTTATCCATTTCTTCTAGATGGCCCAATTGATTGGTATATAGTTTTTCATAGTATTCTCTTATAATCCTTTGTATTTCTGTGGTATTTGTTATAATTTCTCTTCCTTCATTTCTAATTTTATTTGCTTGAGTCATCTCTCTTTTTTTTTCTTAGTGAGTCTGGCTAAAGGCTTGTCAATTCTGTTTATCTTCTCAAAGATACAGCTCTTAGTTTCATTGATCTTTTCTACTGTCTTGTTGGCTTCAATTTCACTTATTTCTGCTCTAATTTTTATTATTTCTCTCCTTCTGCCAACTTAGTGCTTTGTTTGTTCTTATTTTTCTAGTTCTGTTAGATGTAGTTAAGATTTGAGATTTTTCTTGTTTCTTAAGGTGGGCCTGTATTGCTATAAATTTCCCTCTTAGGACCACTTTTGCTGCATCCCGTGTGAGTTGATATGGTGTATTTTCATTTATCTCCAGATAATTTTTTTTTTCTCCTTTAATTTCTTGAATTATCCATTGGCTGTTCAGTAGCATGCTGTTTATTTTAGGATACAATTTTAATAGTCCAGTTGAATGAAAAACTAAGACTATTTAAAGCTAGGGTGAAGAGAAAGAAGCATTACCACATAGTCCATTGGAAATAATAATTACTAGCATTCAAAGATCTCAGTTTACAATGGATACACATGGCCACATGAGTGAATCTCAAATACATGCTTAGCAAAAGAAGCTAGGCACAAAAATGTGCATACTGCATGACTTCATTTATATGAAATTTTAGAAAAGGCAAAATCAATTTCTAGGGACAGAAAACATATCAGGGATTGTCTAGGGCTGTGTCTCGTTGTGATAGAGGGATTGATCACAAAGGGTCACGGGGGAACTTATAGACTGATGTCAGTATTGTATATCTTGATTGTAGTCGTGGTTTCATGGGGATACAAACTTTTCAAAAATTATCAAACTATATATTTCAAATTGGTAAATTGTATTGTTTATAAATTATACCTCAATAAAATTGACTTAAGAAAAAAATACCCTCAATTCATAACTGGGTCTATTACTAAGTAACTGGGTGACTTTAATAAATCCACTACATCCTTTGAGCCTCATTTTCCACAACTGCATGATAGGAATAATGAATAACACTACTCCAGCCTGCCTGAGAAGTTTGCTTGTACACTAAAGTCAAATAGATTATGGATGCAAAAGCAGTTTTTAAAATGTGAAGAACTGTAGCATAAGTTATGAGATGCCATTGTTGGATCAGAAATTTGAAGAATGGATGATATTTTGTCCTTATAATGGGATCTGGGCTATTCTGAAGGGCTGTTAAAGTGTTTGCTTATAAAGTCCAAGTTATAAACCACTGCTCTTGGTTCAAAATTGAATCAAACTATCTTGATCAACTTTTTAAAGAGATAAAATGGTAGAGGATGTTATTCATTTTCCTCAAATTTGGCTACAGAAGAAAACTATGAAAAGGTACATTTCACATAATAGAGTATTCTTGTTAAAATAACCTTGTTTCATCATTATCAAGAAGACTTTACAAACCATTTACTATTCATAAGCCCTGCATCCTTAAAAATAAATATGACATGTTTTAAGTTTGAAATTAAACTTCATTTTAAAGTATTCATGATTTAATGTTAAAGCCACTTCAGGGAAGCATTCAGGAAACTAAAGCCAGAATAAAGAATTCTACAAGCAAATATTTACTGTCATTTTCAACAATCTGTAATGTTGCGTGGATATCCTACCTTAGGATAGCATGGATGATAACATGGATTAGATTTCAATATACTTGTATAAGAAAATAAAAGAGTTTGGACATAGCTTTACAACTGCAGAAATTCAGATGAAATGGTTGAGTAAGTAGGATAGGACTTTAGGAGACATTCTCTTACGCTCCTGGAAAAGTAAAAGTTATTGTAGGAAACAAAAACAAACAAGCAAACAAGAAGCCTTTAATTCCAGTTGTGGTCTTGCAATGTCTGGTTCATGCCTGTGTCCTGCAGAAAGGTGCATTCATTACCTGAGAAGAGGCATCGCAGGTTAGCTTTGGTAAATTGTCCATAGTCCAGGCTGTAACCTTCAGTGTTCACAGTTTCAAGCTTAGTTTTACAAAGTTATCAAGAACTAATATATTTGTAGCAACAGATCCTCATAAAGTGAGTTTAAGAGTGATGAATGGAGCAAGAATACCAGTATCATAGTTTATTATGAGAAATATAACTATTGCAACAAAATATATAGTAGGTGAACATTAGCAGTCCATTTCCTCCCAAACCTAGTTGGGCTATCACTTGGTGGGCATGGAAATAGAATAAGAGGCCTTGGAAGAACTGGGAAGATAATGGTATCAGGCTAAAACAATTTGACATGTCTGTGCGATAAGGAGAATGGTCTTTCCAATGGGCTAGAAATTAGAAGTACTATGAGTTCCTTTACTGAGGCGCCTCTATTCTGGAAAGTGCTTCAGTGAGATGGACAATCTTGCCTTTGTGACTCTTCTTTTATCATTCTGCTGTGGCAGACCAACCCCTCACTGCTTCCAATTGATGGACTCATTCTTTATAATTATTAATATATTCAATTAGGTAACTCTGAATATGAATGTTCTAAATCATGATATATTGGATCTTATAGATACTTCTTGCCTCCTTGGAGGGCAGCCTTATTTCCATCATTTTTGAGTTCTTTATTTTCTTAAAAATGACAACAATTACAGGTTCTTTAGGGAAGTTTTGTCATTTTTGTAGCTTTCACCTCTCAGACTCTAGAGCAGAGTCCTAATCACATAATTGATACAGAATTATTGATTAATTGATTTATCTACGTGACTCAAAGTGAATTCTTTCCTTATCAGTTCATACTAGTATCCATATGTTTAATATGGTGAATAATTAAAAATAAACATATATATATAAATAAATGTTTTCTGAGTAAGCATTTGTTTGTAGTCAATCCTGGTGGCATACCGGAAAACTCATTTCAATCTTTGTTTTCCTCAATAGAAAAAAAAAACACTTATTCTCTGTTTGCATCAGTGAAGGATCTGTTGCAGGTATCAGATGAGCAGAAGTAAAAGATGTACTAAGAACATTGTTGGAAGGGCTAGACCAGCTTAGGGCAAGCAACTAAGGTTACTTCCAGAATGCCATCATAAAATGGCCACTTAGGGAGCTGCTGTCTGTCTAATCAGGAATCCTGGGAGTCAGGAAGCTGCTGCTCTAGCTCCTAGCTCCAGGATCACCCGGCTCTGCTGAGGTCTGGAGGTCAAGATGTTACTACCAAACTCAGCTGTAAGACCCTACCCCTCAGCTCTAGACAGGGAATCAACAAGACACCGCCCCAACTACTAGCTGCAGGAGAACATCACCGCAGCTAAACTTCCTGCCAGCAAGAGGGATGTTCTGCGAGTTCCTTACACTCTTCCTCTAAATGCCTGCAAATGTGGGGAACGGTTGCTGAAACCTCTGATAAAGCTGGTAAAGAAAATCCAAACTCCTCCTCAGCCTTGTCTGCCAATAGAGACAGAAGAATTCCCAGGAGGGGGACTCTTCATTACTTCTTTCTTCCAAATGTCGTAAGGGTGTATTGGCTTAGCAGAAGCTAGGTCACGTGTGGAACTGAGCTGAGCTGTCAGGGAGCCTGAGATACAGGATTGTGACTAGGCAAGATAGACATCCAGGGCAGAAAGTTCAAAACGGTCCGCATTCTCAGATGCCAGTCTTGTACTTGCACAATCCTTAGAGTGAACGCATCCTTAAACTTGGGGGACTGAGCACCTCACTTTCCTGCCTCTAGACCTGGCCATCCTGAGAAGTCTTCAGTTTTCCAGCCTCCCAAGTGGAGTGTGTTGGCGAAGAGTTCATAAGTCAGTCTGCAGATTTGGACAGTCTGCCACTTGTCTACTTAACATCCACCCAGTCCTTCCTTCTGTAATAAAACTGCCAACAACAACCCAATGGCCACACAAAGCCACTGTGTGTGCTTTTGTCTATCACAATGCAACTATCCCACAAATAAATGAAAATGCAACACCTTTCTCCATTTTGAATAAAAGATGATTGTTATCACCTGTAAGATATCCAAAAGAAAACCCACTGCACTGAGACCATAACATTCAGTAAGTTGCTTGTTATTTTGTCTCTTTGCTCAAGAATCCTAGTCGTCATAGAAACATGGTTCTGATCAATCTGATTCATGTTAAAAATAACTTTTTGTTACTCTATATATCATTTTTTTTAGCTAGGAAAGGAACTGTGTTCTTATATTCTCCTATAATTGAGAGTCATTATCTCAGAGATGAGATGTCAAAAAAAAAAAAAAAAAAAAAATTAAAACCATGATTCAGCCTTTGTGCCCAGTAGGAGAAAACATGATCAGAAGAAATTGCTACAAAGTTCCACAGATAAATAATCCCAGATATCTGGGTGTTACTGAAAGTTTCTTGAAGTGCTTTTCCCTTTCGATGAAGAACAGTCAGAGAGTTCACCTAGGATGGTAATAAGTCTTTAATGAAGGAGACAGAGTCAAGTCTATCTGCCTCAAAAGTAATTTCTCAGTTGATTTATTTGTAAAAGCAGAGATGCAAACTCAAGGGGAAAATTTTTCTGAAGATATTAATGAGACTAAATTATGCATATAACATACTACTAATACATTCTAACATCAAAGATAAAGTCAGGAAGACAGACAGCTTCAAGGTGAGGGTGAGAATTCCAATTTTAGGTGGGTTGTCCCGGGAATGCATGACTGAGAAAGGTGCTTTCTAGTAATAACCCAAAGACTGAAGGAGGAAGGAGTAACCCATGTAGATATCTCAGGGAAAGGGTACAGAATTCAACAAAACAGAAGTGTTGAAGTCAAGGTATGTCTAGAGTGTTTTCAGAGTAAAGAGGGGTTCAGTGTGCCTGGAGTTGAGGGCGGGAGTGAGGTCAGAAATGAGACAAAAAGATGATAGAGAGCCAGATCATATAAGGCTTTGGTTTTGACCATTTGTAAGGACTAATCATTTAAAAAACATCCAATTAAGACTTACAAACAAAAAATAGATTAAAAAAAAGATAGGAACTTCATTAAGGTGATATAAGACACCTACAAAACTATCTAGAGCACATATTACATTTAAAGATGAAATATTGAAATCATTCTCTTTAACATCGGGGATAAGTCAAGGATGCCTACTCTCGTATTCTCAGTACTTTTCCTTAAAGCCCTTGAGGTCCCAGTCAGAGCAGTTAAAAACATTCGACAATGCAGATGATACAATTGCTATCAAAAATCACCAATGAATCCATAAGTAAAATATTAGAATTAATAAATGAATTTAACAAGGACAATGGATATCAAACCAATATGCAAAATAAAAGTAATGATTGGATTAGAAAATTTAATTTAAAATAAATCATTTATTATATATAGGAAGGAAAAACATACGCTATCTAGGAATAAAAAAATAGTTTAAGACATTTATTTGAAAATATTACAGACTATCTGTATACAGAGAGGTGTACACTTGTTTAGTTAGGAAGATTGGCTATAGTATCTACTCAATATTTCCAACCTGTGAAATAGGTGAAGGGGTCAAAGGTAAAAAGCAAAAAGGGAATTCCCATGAATAATTGTGGAACTTTACAACTAGTTCTTTAAATTATTTAGAGGAGTAAAGAACCAAAAATAGCCTTGAAGAAGATTTTCTTTACTATAACGAAAATTACTATGAGGCTCTAATTATTTTAATAGTATAATATTGTCTCAAGAATAGAATTCTAGACAAATGGGACAGACTAAAAGGTTCATAAGTGATCATATCTATATAGGAAGATTTAATTTAATTTATGACATACTTGTCAGTGCAGATCAATGGAAATAAATGGTTTTGGGTCATCATTGATCCACTCGGGGAATAAATGACAAATTACCTCTCTACATCATTCAAAGAATCAGTTTCAGATATAATAAAGATTCAAATGGAATGGAAACCTCTGTAATTATTATAGGACATATTATGACCTCAGGCAGGGAGGAGTCTATTAAGCAAAAAACAGAAAATGCAAATCATGAAACAAAAGATTGATAAAATCTATTATTCGATTAAAATGACCAACTTCTAATCATCAAAAGACACCATAAAGACCACAAAACACAAACTAAGAACCGAGAAAATTCTCACAATGTATATAACCAACAAAGGGTTATTATCCTATCAATCGATCAATAAGAAAAAAGGAAGGAACCAATTAAAAGTGAACAAAACGCACAAACAGACATTTCAAAGAAGAGATACATCAATAACCTTTGAATACATGAAAAGACGCTCAAACTCATTAGCAAACCCAGAAACACACACAGATGTCTCGATAACACATTGTTTTACATCACTATGTGTTGGCAAGAATGTGGAGCAATGAGAATCTTCATCCACTGCTCGAGAAGTGAAAACTGTTGCAAACATTTTAGAAGAGAGTTTTCCACTGTGTGTGAAGTTGAACAGGCACAGTTCCACTCTTAGGTATACACACTAGGGAAAATCCTGCATACGTATAGAAGAAGGTAATTTACAATAGAAAATTCACAATAGAAAATAAATGTTAACATTTTGTATGCTGATCAATTGTAGAATAGATTAACAATTATGCTATATTCGTACAGTATAATATTCAGCGGTGAAAATAAATTAACTACAGCTCTGAACTGGGTTAATCCAATTCCCAAAAACACAATGTTTGGAGGAATATATCACAGAACCACACATAGTTTGATTCCATCATTAAAAAATTTAAAAATAGGCGACACTAATATATATTTTTCAGTGTGATGTATATATGTGGCAAAAACTATAAAGAAATTCAAGGAGCTGATTAGCAGAAAAATAAGAATGGGGTTTCCTCTTGGGGTGAATAAGCCTGATGTGACTATGGAGGGACACACAGGGGGCATAGATGAAGCTTCTAAAATACTAGTCTGACTATCTCTTAACTTGGGTTGTGGGTCTGCAATTATTCCTTTAGTTAATGGTCTTTAAATTTGAATATATGTTTTAAAATTCTCCAAACCTAATGTATATTTAAAAATAAAGCATTTTAAACAAAAATAAATGTCAGTTTTATTTATTTATCCTTGTAAAATAAAGATTTTGAGGTTTCTAAATTATTCAGCACACACTGTTACGTAAAATACTTTTATGATTCCACTCACACTAGTTTCCGGCTTCGTTTGATTAATTGGCATGCCAAAATTTTTTCCAATTTCCTTAAATGTCAACATCCACTTGCAGAGCTGTGCTCTTTGATCACCTAAGAAGTTCATTATCTGGCAAAGGGAAAGAAATATAAAAGGAATTTTATCAGCATGCAATTATTTTCAGTTTTGCCTGTTTCAGCACAGTCCAAGAACTGCTGAATTCTGGATCAGATGCTCTGCTGGGTATTTATAGACAGTATCTCAATTAATTCTCAGGAATTCATGATGCATCTGTTATCACTTTTACTTTGCAGACAAAAACCAGTCTCAGGAATTATTATGTAATTTATGTGTGACTACTCAGCTAATAAAGGGTAGAAAAGAAAATGAATCCCTGGTCTTCAGATTCTGAAGCCAATGCTCTTCCCATTACACATGGCCACTCCAGAAAGAGACTGGCATTGCCAGATGCCAGAGACGTCAACCACAGTGTCTTCGATGGACTAAGGGCTTAATACGTATTTGATGGATGGAGGAATAAATAAATGAGTTTCCCAAAATACGGTCCTCATCTGAACATTGGTTTTTATTTTGTTTCATCTGTGATTTTTTTTTCCACCTTAAGTTGTGTGTCTGTATAATCCTGGACCACAAAATTTCATTTAATAATTGGAAATCACACTTTCCCATACATAAGACATTTTAGACAACATGCTAAGCATACAATCTTACCATAATCCGATTCTTTTAACTGTTTTTCTTTTTTTCCTTTTTTAACGATACTACATTGTGCCTAACAAAACAAGGTTGCAGCAACACACTTTACTGATAGTAACTACTATTGATAAGCTCTGCTATGAGAATTTCATAGAAAAGTTTCAAGTTGCATAAAATGAATTAGGCTTCTGTGTTACAAGTTCTATAACTTCAAAATGCTGCAAAGTGATTGTCTAATAGCCATATAGTCCCACACAGACAAAATTTTACTTTTTACCATAAGGTTTCCTCAAACTCAAACTATGCCTAGTTTAGAGTCTGGAGACCCTTTCTCCCTTTCCATCGAAGTAGCTATGCGTGTTAAATAATTACTGTGCTTCAAGAGCTTCTTAATTTATGAGCAAAATTAATTTGATAAGCAAGCATCTTTACTATTCCCCAAGACCTCTATCACCAGCCCGGGCATGTTTTGCTAATAGAATCACAAGTCTTTGATTGTAGAATTAGTGAACTGGAGAAGAACATTTACTTGCACATTATATACGTAGTACTTTTTTAACTTACAAATAATGAAACAAAGTACTTAGATCTTGTTTGAAAATAATTTCTAGGTGATACCAGGGAATCGGTGCAGAAAAAGAGCCCGCTCCAGGGCTTGCTGGCTGTTTTCACATATCCAAACAGCTAAAGATTAGGTGTCTCCTGTCTTCAATAGTGAAGAAGGATAGACTTCATTTTCTCTGTAATTTGTATTTAATATTGATGAAATGATAAATCTGAACAATCACAGTTCCTTCCTTCCCTCCTTCCTTCCTTTTCTTCCTTTCTTTTTCTTTCCTTCTTTTTCCTGTCTTTTTTCTTTCTTTGTTCCTTCCTCCCTTTTGCCTTCCTTCCTTTCTTCCTTCCTTTTCCTCTTTCTCTGTTTCTTTCTTTTCTTTCTTTCTCTCTTCCTTCCTCTCTTCCTCTCTTTCTTTCCTTCTTTTTCCTTCCTTCTTTCCTTCTTCCCTCCCTTCCTGCCTTCCTTCCTTTTCCTCTGTTTCTCTATTTCTTCCTTCCTTCCTCTATTTCTTTCACCCTTTTCGCGTTTCTTTGTTCACTCTTATTTTTCTCTTCCTTTCCATTCTATTCTAAGATGAGAAGAAAACAAAAGTAGAACTTTTAAACCCAATTACTACAATAGGAAAAATAACCTCTGGGTTTTGAATAGTGAAGTAACTTTAACAAAAATTTAGTTCTGATAGTAAACTGTAGTCTTAGTTTGCTGCAAAGTTTGTAATTTGCAGTAACATACTCAGGAAATATTAGAGAAAATTCCACGTAGCAGAAGACCTCCAGACCAGCAAGTAGAACAGACATCTAATGCAGACCCTAGTCTCACTTCACCCTAGCTGTTTAATTTTAGGCAGCTGACCCAGTTTCTCATCTATAAAATGCAATATTTATTAAAGCAAACTCAAATGAGATTGCTCATGTCAAAGCAGGTTGAAAATGGCAAAGCTTCATATCAATGCAAGGTATTACAATTTGAGAGCAAGATAAGGTTTCTTTCCTACACTTTAATGTTAGGAGTGACAATGGCTGTAATATTTCCTGGGTTTACTGGAATTCTATTTGGTTGTTTGGAAAAGAGGAGTAATTTGAAAATGGAAGTCTTCCAAACTGGCCTTGTGATAGCAAGTTGATGTACTTGGCGGTGAAGGGGACTCATAGAGGGCTATCACTCTACCTAAGCAGGCCAGCAGAACGCTTGGTCTTACAGCAGCAATCCTATACAGTGTTCAATTTGTCAGCTATGTCACAATCTGGAATATCTTAAACTGATTTATTTTAAATTTAAATGCATAATGCAGAGTATATAAATATTTATCCAAGCTAACAAATGAACCAAACTCTTAGAGTGACAGTAAATATATACATATATATTTTAAAAATTTAATGCTGTTCTGGTTTCATTTTTACTGTTTTTCCATAATCCCCTCTCATTTACCTTGGTTTGTTGGTTTGCCTTTACAGGGGAGCATAAACTGTTAGCCCTTGGCCTGCCCTCTTTAGCCTGGGAGTGATCAAGTCAAAAACTTTGCCTTGATTCTGTCTTTTTTCACTCAGTGGAAATCAAGTGAGGATTCTGGGCCTGGAGTGGATGGGCTCAAGGACAGCAACATCTTCAGTCTGTAAAATTTACTTACTAATTGATGCAGATTGGAAGGAAAAAAAGTCAGAGAGAAGGTCTCAAAAAGGATTATGGAAATAGTCAAGGCTTCATTTAGTATGTCAAAATCCACTAATTATTTGTAGAATATTACCCACAAATTTTTCCCTGATTGTGTTTGTGTTGATCAACATGTTGAAATCTCATTTTCTCCCCTAGCTACTGATTAACGCTTGTGGCGGCTCTTGTTTTGAAGTTTAGTTTTATTACTTATTCCCATAACATTAGGTGAATACCACAAACTCTCTGAACTTTAACTTCATCTATAATTATTATAATAACACTAAGTACAAGAATACTCTTCCATCATTATGTATGAACACATACATTGAGGGGGTTTAAATAGATGAATAATTTGTGCTGTACGTATATTTGTTTTATTCACATTAACAAGCTCTATCCCCTGGAAAGCATCAAAAACAGCAGGTTTCATTTACATGAGCAATCGTGCAACTTTTGGAACTCTTTATACTTGAAGAGAGCATGTAGTTACTCCTTGATTTGTCCACAACACGGAACAGTGGTAAAGCACTGATCTTGCCATCAACTGGAGGAGGCATAGATCAAGATTAGCACATTCTTCAGACATTTTAAAGAGAATATCTGTTAGTATGACTGCCCTTACTGCCTTGGAGTGGTAAGAGCCCACTTTGTCTCCATCCCTCCCCTGGAAGAGTTTTCAATCGTGGTATGAACCATGCCTCCTTTATGGGTTGGTCAATCAGAAAACTCTATTTGCTTCAGCCAAATTGATCAATTAAGGGTTGTGAGTGAGACCTATGCTAGATAAAACAGACTTCCTCAATACAGGCATTAATATATGACTAATAAGAACACACTCTTATAGCCCATATTTACGTCTTCTGACTTTGCCCACTAGCTTCCATATCCTAGAGAAAATAGGAAAAGATTGAAAGAGAGATATCTGACAACCTTGGCATCAAGAATGAAAAATCATGGTCATAGAAGGACACTTAGTATTGTAATATTCCATTTGTAGCATTATGAAGTTTTATTTCCATATCAAGTATGGTTCATCACATTAATTTCTTTGAATCAATAAAATTAAATTCACTAAACAGAGAATGTCTAAGCTGTTTGCCTCAAGGTTTCCCAGGTTAAGGAAGTAGTCTTCAGCTTCACAGCTATATGAGAGAAATAAAAAGCATCCACCTCAAAGAGGATTCTTGCCCTGGAGGAGTAGCTCCTTCTTTAACCACTCAAGGAGCCAAGTGGAAGAGGAAACAGTCCCACGTCAAAGTCAGCTAGCGTTTTATCTGCTTTGCAATTTCCATTCCAGAAAGTAGTGTCCCAGATTTAAGTAATGCCTTCATTCTTGCAGGGGGATTATCTTGTTCTAGCTCCAGGTTCATTCTTGGATTATAATAAGTAAGAGAAGGGAGGGAAGGAGGCCTGATCCTCTTTAACTGCAATTGTTTTCACCAAACAACAATTTCTTTCTTATATATTCCAGCTAAAGAACTAGGAGATATCTCTATCTATCCTTTTTCTCTAGGTGATCTCATTAGCCCTGGTTTGAAATCTCACCTATATGCTGATGAAATTAAAATTTATAATTTCAGCCTATAAATGTCCTTTAAATTCCAGACTTGTGTATCCAACTTTCCATATTTCTGCTTGGATGTTTAACATCCAAGAGAATTTCTAAAAGAGAATTTCTGCTCTCCCAAATTTTCCTTTCAAAAGTAAAATTTTCCTTTCTGTTAAAGCTTACAATTTAGGAAAATCCTGTATTTACCCTTTTTAACCCATTCAAGCCAACTTTCTTCACACAGTCACCAGAGACATCTTTCTCAAATATCTGATAAAATCCAGATTTCTTAAATTGGCAAGCAGTGCCCTTTGTGATTTACTTTACTTCTGTCTTTAACAAATACTACTTTTCCACGGGATCAGTGATCTAGCCATAATAATGAATATCCATTACTCATAAAGTGATACGCCCTTCTTATATGCTAAAACTTACAGAAGTATCATCTCCCCACCTATTTCCTAATGGACTCCTATCTATCCTTTAGGACTCAATTCAAGCATCCTTTCTTCTCTGGATCAACACTGACCTTCAGGAGCTGTCTCTTTTTTGTTGCCACAGCATATTCTGTCTACATCTATTAGAGCTGTTCTCACTAGGACTCTGCCAATATGAATCAATATGAAACTTTGTCTTTCTCCTCTCCTTCTTATTAGACCATGAAGACTTCCAGGCTAAGGATTTTTTCTGTTCTTGTTCTTTTTAGTCTTGCCTGTCTTTAAGTCAACCAGGGCCTAGCACAAAGTCTAGCAAAAATGGTGCTCACCTAATATTTTATGAAAGAATAAATGCTATCACATAAAAAGCATTGTTTTCATTCAAAAAAAAATTTTTTCCATTTAAGATAAATTGTTGTTTAACATTATTGTGTTAAATAATCTATTCCGTGTGTGATAATTGTATTCCTCTATCAACATCATCTTCATATTTAAGTACTTTACAAACAAGTCTGCAACCTAAAATACTTCCTTAGCCTTTACTCTGCTGGGAAGAGAGAAAGTAATTTGTGGGAAAACGGCATATAAAGAGTGAATTGTTAAATCTCGGGTATAGTTTCAAAGTACGATACGTTTATCTGTGAGTTGAGGTTTGAGGCATTTTCATAACAGGAGATTTGAAGTTTGAGCTTACGGGGGTGATATAAGGATCAGCCTCACAGGTAGAGAAGTGTTCTCATCAGCTATAGTTAAAGAAGAAAGCCCCAGGGCTGAAGGAAAAGAGGCAGCTCTGGCCCTGGTTATACAGAGATCATGATCTCCGAGCAAAACTAAAGGTGAGAAATGTAAATCTGGAAGAGGTCCACATGCTTAGAAAAATATTTTAAAATATTGGTGAGAGAAAGGAAAAAGCAATCTTGAAAAAGGAACATAAGGCTGGAAGTCAGCAAACCTTGACTCTGCACTTGGCTCATTGGGGGACCTTATGTAAATCTTCCATTTTCCTAACAGCCTAGAGACAGCCAGACACGTCTGCCTTCACTTTCTATCTCATAATAAGCAAATGATAAGATAGGAAAATAGGTGAGGAAACAGTTTTAAGAAAAGAAAACCCTCTTCTAACTTAAGCAAGTATTGTTATTATTATTAATAGCATTAATAGCAATAATAAACAATTTAAAAAGAAAAGCAATATTAATAAAACAAGATGATTGGTCATAACGCTCAGGTTTAGGGAGAGTCTGCCGATGGATACCAACTTCGAAAGGCCCAGTTGCTCCGCAGACACGCGAAACTATCTTGCTCACTTTCTTCACGCGTTTACATTGTCATTCCTTCAAACTCAGATCAAGTTAGAGAATTTTAGACCACTGGTCATGTCAGAAATTAATAATCTAATTGCTCCTCTATTTCATAGCAAAGGAAGCATATGAAGCCCAGAAAGATTACATAATTTGCTCTAAATCACCCGGCTGGCCAGTGGTAGCACTACCAGATCGTATATTTGCCAACTACCAACTTGAAACCATTTCTACCCCTGAATTCCCCTGTCTACTGCTGACCACTTGGGTTCAGAAGCAGAAGACTGCAAGAAGAATTAAATCCCAGCTCTATCATTGACTATTTGACTTTGGCAAATCCCTTATCTTCTCTGAGTGTTGAGTTTTCATCTGTAAAGCAAGCATAACCATAAATAGCAAAAATAGTTAAAGAAACATTTTAGAATGCCAGATTTTGTGCTTGGTTCTGAAGATACAGATTTAATTGAAACAGACCATATTCCTAAAGACCTCATAACTTTTCAGTGCAACACTTTCTAACTGTATTCTGTGGCATTCTGGTCCAAACAGGTCTATCCTGTTTGGATGAAAAAGTATGGAAAATGACTAATTTTATGTCCTCTTTTGGAGACCTGCAATGCACATTAGCATATTGAACGCTTTAAAAAATTCTGCCTTAAATCAGTTCAGTATTAACAAATAAAGATCTGAGACAATATTTATGAAAGTGACTTGTTAAGTGTAAAATTGAAGACAGATATAATATTCATCATGCTGTTTTCCTAATTCTTATTAATAGGAGTTTGTCCTACTTGTCCTTTATACTTCACTAACTTTTTCCTATTGTTGGTTCATGTCTCTTAAGTTGTTAGTCATTTATGGGCTCTAGAGGTAAATTCAGATTCAGCTAACATCATTTTCCAAACACTGAGCTAAGAACATTCTCTATGGTTGCTGGCCCAGCACATGATAATCAGCGTAAAAATATTGGCTGCTGCTGTGAGGATGATATCGAACTGCAGATTCTTCTGGTTGGCCATGAGCTGGAGGCCGGTGTGCTCGGTACCATGGATGAATCAGAGCAGTTGTCTTCAACCTCTCGGAATTAAACTGTTGCTCACTCTTCTCATCAGCTCCTGTGAAACTTGGTCTTTGATTAAATATGTAAGATTTTGTTCTGATAGTCATATTAAAACAAGAACAATAAGAAACCGCTTCAGAATATTTAGTAAGAACAGCTACTGACATTACCCAAGCACCTCCATGTGCCAGGCTCTAGAGTACCCAGGAGATAAGAAATATATAGGCGTTTGTTCCTCTCCACAACCCTCTCAAGCAGGTTGTTATTGGTGGAGGTTTTGCACATTTTTTAGGCAACTATTGAGATGATCCTATTTTGGGGATTTTATCCTATTAATGAGGTGAATGAGATTTATTGATATTTAAACATTGAATCAAAGTTGTGTAATTGTGATAAAGCCAACTTGTTCGTGATAGATTTTATTTATTTATGGATTTGAATGACTAATATGCATTAAGGAAGTTCATAGCAATGTTTAGGAAGGATACTGGTCTGTATTTTTCTTTTCTTCTAATGTTTTGCTAGGGTATGGTATTGGAAATATGCTAGCCTTGTAAACAAATTCGAAAGTGTTTCCTGGTCTTCTATTTCCTAAAATAGATTGTGAAGATTGTTATTTTTTTCTTCCTGAAATATTTGATAGAATTTACAAAGATATCTCCTGGGCCTGAAATGTCATTTGGGGAAGGTTTTGATAATGAATTATTTTAATACATAATTGTTATTCATATTTTCTATTTCAGCATCTTGTGTCAGTTTTTCGAATTCTGTTGTTCAAGGAACTTGGTCATTTCATCTAAGTCATCACATTCATTGGTTTTATGTTGTTCATAATGTTTCCTTATTATCCTTTTAGTGTCTGTGGGATCTGTAGAGATATCCCACCTTTAATCCTTGGTATTGGTAATTTAGATTTTCTTTTCTTTTTCCTCTTCATCAGGATAGCTAGGGTTTTACAAATTAGGTTGATTTTATCAAAAGACCAAAATTTGCCTTTGTTATTTTGCTCTATTATGTCTGTTTTCCATCTTATTGATTACTGTTCTGTTTCATTTTTCATATTTCCACTTTGATTTAAAATTTCCTTGTTTTCGCCTAGCCTCTTATGCTGTAAAATTATAATATTGAATTTAAAACTTTCTTCTTTGCAAATATAAGCAATTAGAGTGATAAATTTTCCTCTAAGCTCCACTTTAGGAACCTACCACAAATTTTGATATGTTGTATTTTCATTATCATTCAGCTTGATATATATTCTAATTTCCCTTGTCATTTCTTTATTGACCCTTGGCTCATGTAGAAGTGTGAAGTTTACTTTCCAAATAATTGAAGATTTTCCAAATATCGCAGATATCTTTTCTTATTGATTACTAATTTAATTTAATTTTCTTATGGTCAGAGAAACTGCTTTGCAAGAATCAATTTTTAAAATTAATGAGGGGTATTTTAAGTCCCAGTAGGTGGTCTATCCTGGTGAATGTGCCGGTGTAGACTTAAAAAGAATGTGTATTCTGTAGCTGTTGGGTGAAGTAGTCTGTACTAGTTAGATTTCGTTGGTTAATTTTAGTTTAATTGTTCTATCAACTACTGAGAGAGTGGTGTTAAAATCTCCAACTACAACTGTGGATTTTTTTCTCTATTTGTGTCATTTTTTGCTTCATTTTGAAGTTTGTTCGTATAGAGAGAGAGAGAGAGAGAGAGAGAGAGAGAATATTTGTTTATGTGTATGTCTATATATATATATATATGGTAATAATCCGTGTTTTGAGGTACACTTTGTCTAATATTAATACAGCCATACATGCTTTCTTTGCACGGTATATATTTTCTATCCATCTACCTATCTGTGATGTTATGTTTATCTTATTTTTATTTGTTCTTTTGAGGAAGATTAGCCCTGAGCTAACTGCTGCCAGTCCTCCTCTTTTTCCTGAGGGAGACTGGCCCTGAGCTAACATCCATGCCCATCTTCCTCTACTTTATACGTGGGATACCTACCACAGCATGGCTTGCCAAGCGGTGCAATGTCCGCACCCAGGATCCGAACCAGTGAACCCCGGGCCGCCGAGAAGCGGATCACGCAAACTTAACCTCTGCACCAGCAGGCCGGCCCCTGACGTTATGTTTAAAGAACATCTCTTGCAGACAGCATATACTTAGATTATGCATTTTAATCCAGTGTGACAATCTTTGGCTTTTAATTAAAATGCTTTATTCAGTACATTTAACGTAATTTTTATAATTGCTTGTTTTAATTCTGAAATCTTGCTAGGCGTGTTTTTTGTTGTTCCATATGTTTCGTTCCCCTTTTGTTCCTTCTTTTCTGCCTACTGTTCAACTAAATGAATACCTTTGAGAAATTCATTCTTCTGATGCGTTTTCCATTTTCATTACTGTCCTACGTATTCCAATATGTCTCTTTGATTTATTGTCTTCCTAGAGTTAATTTGTATACTTCACACTAAATATTAAAACAAAAACACCTTACAACAATAAAACTCCATTTTTCCTCCCATTCATTGTTCTATCGGGTTGTCGTATATTTTACTTCTAAACATATCATGAACTTCACAAGATGATGCATTTATTTTTTATTTAAACTGTCAATTATCTCAAAGAAGTAAAAAGAAAAATATATGGTAGTCTATATATTTACCCAGACAATTATACTGTTTAGTGTTCTTTAATCCTGCTTTTTATAAGTTGAATTATGTCCCCTAAAAATTCATATGTTTAAGTCCTGACTCACAGTTCCTCAGAATGTGGCCTTATTGGGAAATGAGTTGTTGCATATGTAATTAGTTAGGATGAATAATTAGGGCGAGCCCTGTTCCAATATGACTGTTGTCCTATAAAAAGGGGAAATTTGGGCACAGAGATGCAGCTCAGGAGAACGCCTCGTGAAGATAAAGGCAGAGGTTGTGGTGATGTTTTTACAGACGGGAGAAGCCCATCTACTGCCAGCACACCACCAGGAGCTGGGAAGGAGACGAGAAACAGATTTCCCTTCACAGACGGCAGAATAAACCAAGGGTTAATATCTTGATCTTGAACGTCCAGCCTCCAGAATTATGAGAGAATAAATTTCTGTTTCTTAAGCCAGCTAGTTTGTGGTACTTTGTCACAGCAGCCCTAGCAAACTAACACACTGCTTCTAGCTCCAAGCTTCCACCTAGTATCGTTTCCTTTTAGCCTGAAAAAAATGTCCTTTATCATTTCTTGGAGTGTTGGTTTGCTGGGGTCCTCTGCTTTTGTTTAGCTGAAAATGTCTTTATTTCACTCATATTTCAGGAATGTTTTCACCAGATAGAATTTTTGTGGATGACTTGGTGGGTGAGACATTGTAGAGAGTCTAGACTATGATGTCTTCCTTTAATTAAAATGGATTTTGCTCTGACAGATAATTAAATTGCTGGCAGATACTTTTGATCCCTCCAAGCATAGGTTTCCTCTTTTTTAGGAAGAAAATCTATTTCAGTTTTGCACTGAGTCCTGTGACCTGGCCATTACTCTGGAGTTTGGTCCTTACTCGTTTCTACCTAGTAAATGTCTGAGGTGCCCGATGTAGCGTGGTCTGTCCTCACTGGCTAGTCTAGAACCCCAGCATCTCTCAGCATTGTACGACTTCTGGTATCTCATCAACTCTCAGACCCGCAGCACTTGCTCTGTGTTAGGCATTGGGAATCTCGCCCTGCTATGTGCAGCACAGTCCTGGTCAATAAATTGCACGGCACCCTCTACCTTCTGGGGCTTCTTCCTTCCACAGCTACCTTTTGTCTGGGTCTCTGCTATGACATTACAAGTGTTTAGGCAGCCTGCTGTGCTCTACCTCGGGTCCACCTCCACGGTGAGGAGAATGCCTCCAGGCAGAGAGCTGGGGTGAACGGAGCTCACTTAGCTCAAGTGTTCCCTTCCTTCAAGAATCTGGTCCCGCGTTGCCTGTTTTCCACGGCCTGAAATCAATTGCCTCACATATTACGTCCAGGGCTGCGTTGTTTACAGCAGGATGGCAATTTCAGGCTGCTTCCTCTGTATCTTCCTTTCAGGACTAGAAGCAGAAGTTCTACGATTATTTATATTTTACTTACCTAAACCGTGCCGTTTTAAATTGACTCACAGAGAGTCAAGGGTAGCGGTACACCCAAAGTATGCTATCCTAACTTCTAAAATAGCAACTAATTAGAGAATCCAAATGATTTCTAATTTGATTAGTTTCTACTGTTAATAATAGAAGAAAACTGTTGATTTAATTGCGGAGCGCATGACAATGGAGTCATATTTTACAAAGTACATGCCTCAAACATCAAGTTACACAGAGAGCTACAACTTCTGCCTGATAATCGCACTGAAGAAGCCAGCTAGTTTTCTTAAATTTGGCATATCCATCCTGGATTTGGGTTATGTCTTATCTGACAATGTTTCCATCAAAATATCTATAATTTTTGATATATTCATTCCTCATTAAACCCATCTTTCTTCCTTGTTTTTTCTTCATTTTTCAAAATCTCTCTTTTTTAATCTATGATCCCTTTTTATACCTGCATGCCGCTACTCTCCTCCCACATTTTCTTGTTCTTGAATCTGCCTAATATTTTGTTTCTATTTTTCAGAATTACGTGGCGAGTCTGCTCCTTTGGAATGATGTTCCCCTCTCTGCCTACAAATCACACCGCACCAGCAAACTCATTTACCTTGCTGGCTCAAAATACTCTGGGTAGACATAGTCAGTTCTTTCAAGATAACTAAAGGCAAGTTTTCCCACTGTCCTTAATGCCCCAAACTTGACTCACTCCTTTTTTTCCACAGTTTTTCTGATCTCCTTTTGGGAATATTCCTGACATAAATGAGCTAACCCATGAGCGTTTAAGGAAGTCATCTCAGAAAACTGGCCAGAGCTGCAGTTTTAAATTAACCTTCTGACAACTTATTTTACAGGAGAATATTTAAAATAAAGAAGTCCAAGCTGGAGGAAATAAGCAATCTTCTGAAATGGGCTTTACGAGCAATGATAATAATAAAAACGACTTATGTTCCCTATTCCTCTATGTAGCATCCATGCAGGCATTCAAATTACTACTGTTAGCTTAGGGTACCACATTAATTTTCAGAAATGTTTCATTTATAAAGAGGCAGAAAAAGTCTTGCTTCTTGATAAGTACTTCATATTTCTATTTCAGGTGAACAGAAATTGAATGGAAATACAGTTCATAAAATGTGTAAGCTGAAAATAAGTAAGTTCCTGACATTCAGTAGAAATGGCAGCTTAGATGGGAGAAGAAAATTTTGTTCATACCCAGCATCAAATGTATCTGAAATCTTATTGAAGAAGTAATGAGAATTTATCTCCCGGGGTCATATAATACCCGTTGCTAAGCGAGTTCTCAATTACTTGTTCTGTGGGTACATACACATCTGGGCCTTCAATGCATACACCAAAAGATACGTTGTAATTACATTGACCATATTTTCTAAGCCTAGCGTCATGTCACATGGTCTGACAACAGCATTTAGTATTGCAATCAAGATTATTTTATAGAGTCTAGAATGTCATGATCATCATAACGTATATAACAGAATCAAAAGAGAAACCTAACATTAAATGAATATTTATTGTTATGCATTAGACATGTTGTCTATTGCTCTATAAATTTCTGATGACGTTGTTATTACTAGGTAGGAATTGTTAGTCCATTTTTAAATATAGAAAAGTTAATATACAACTAATAAGTGAAAAGATAAAATATGAGTCTAAGTCAGTCTTATTTCAAAGCCCATATTTTGTAAAACTACATAACCTTGCCTTTCAAGAAAAGAAGATTAATTAGGAAGCCATTGAGCATTCACATTAAGATCATGGAAACTGAGATATAGTCAGCAGCAATATGTGAAAAATATGTTAGAATATTCACAAAAGTAAAATTTATAGAATTTGGCAAATATTTATATGTTTGTAGATGAAAGAGGAAAAATTTAAAGACTCTAAGTCAATAGTTTTCATTTCTACCAGACCCCAAACTCCCCATCTATAAAAATATTAATAGTGATTCTCCCTTTTTTATCCTGAAATAAAATTTCTAGATACTTAAAAACTATGGGCATCCATTCATTAAACAAAATCAGCATGATTCTTTAAGTGTGACATATAAAAGAGAAATTAAAGAAAAACATTATTAGCAGCATGCATTTCAGTATATAAACCACAGCACAATGACCTTGCAAAGGCACAGTGAAGTCATGCCTGGAATGACTGAATCAATGAATGTGGTGATTCTTCAGATGTTTGCACCCACGTGAGTAATCGCTACCCCTGCTACAGACTTCTAGGATGGTTGTGTATTGGTGACTCAAACACCATGAGCTGTGTTGCTCACAGTGACATAATTTTCTGTAATGGTGAAAAATTCTTGGCAATGTTTAGAAAAAAAGACAATTTACACAGTGTATAAATTTCTGGAACTTCAACATATATGAAAACTGCCAAAAATTCTTCCTGTTTAATGTAAAACAGAGTTGGGTTCTAGGCTGAAAGGATTTTTTAAAAAAGGTTTTTTACCTCTCTGAACATCTGGTGGGGCATTAAAAATTCATTCAAGATATGGAAGTCTTTTCTGGGACGTGGACACCTGATCTGCAAGATGTATATCATCTCTAGCCCCTATACACTAAGTGGTACTAGCAACCTTCAGACCTTATGACAACCACAACCCAAAAGCTTCCACAAATGTTCAAAATGCCTCTGCCGGAGACTATCTCTCCTCTTGAGGACTGCTGAGCTAAGATTTTGAGCCTTGGTGTTGGAGATTATGCAGATGCCATTAATGAAGACAGGGAACATGTGAGAGAGAACACATTTTAGAGGAGCAGATAATGAGATCAGTTTTAGATGTATTGAGATGGAAATAATGTAGGACATTCATGAAGGTTTATCAATGACAAGTTGGAAATGTGAAAAAAGAATTCAAAAGAGAGATTAGACAGCAGTTTGAAATTATAGCAATGGGTACATGGTCAAAGGCGAAGACGCAGAAATTACAAGGAGAGAAACATGAAGACAGATCCATTCAAAATTACATTTAGGGGAAAGAAAATTGAATAGCAACCAGCAAACGAGACACAGAAGTAAGATACAGAGGGTTAACAGAAATAGGACATATATATGGTAAGGAGGAAAAGAAGAAAGAGAGATTTAGAAAAGAACAGTGATTGGCATTCTCAACACTTGAAAGAAGTGAAGGAGAATGAGCTAAAGAACTAAGACAGTTGGGCAGAATTTGGCTACATGATACAGCTAAAAGCCACATTTGCAATGGATTGAGAGGAGTAGAAACTGAAGACATGGAACAGGAATACGCATTGCTTCCTTCACCAGCTGTTCTGGGCATCAGATTCTAGAAACATTCAAGCTTAGTCTAGGGCAGGCATTGCTGAGAAAATCTAGACAATCTATAAAGAAAGTCTGGTGGTATTATAGGGGTCACATTCCCACTGGCATGTGGGATGTGGAATGAGGCCTATTTGCTTTGCAGTGTTCAGTGGATCACAGATGAGCTCCTGGCACAAAACTAGCCATTCGTCTCCACATGCTGTAGGGACAGAAATTCTGCCTTGAGAGAGTCTGTCTGAGAGGGTCTGCACACTCGGCTAGGCTCCTGTGAGGGCTCTGCTTCTGAAACCAGACCAGTTCCAAAGACCCCAGCACTCTATTAGAACCTTGGTTCTCACTGAACAGACACTCCGGCCTGTAGTCCCCATATGCCTGGGTATAAACATCACCACTACCTAAAGGCATCTTTGAAACGTTGACAAGGCCACGCCATCAGGTACCATCAGGGTCTCTTCAGTTCCTGTTCTGCATGCCCTTGTGGATACTGTAATTGAACGGTCAGCATTACAGCCAGGATATGTACAACAGGGCAGAACAGCTAATTTCCTTTTCAGAAGTAATTGTTACGCATTCTCTGCCCTTTGCAAAGCCAGAGATTTCACACGCCGTACATTGAAAGGGCCCTGCAGACTGGTCAGGTTTAACAGGAAGAAGAGCAATGCAGTTGCTGAAGTATCACATTGTACTTTTCCTTTCTTCAAATATCATATTTGAAAGCCATCCCACCAGGAGAAAGATGTGCAGTGCTATGTATTTTAAACGCAGTGTACATGAAACCAGTCTACGTACCAAGTAGGGGCCATGGATGGCTGTTACTTCCACCTGAAAATATTTTAATCCAAAAAAAAGTCTGCAAGCACTTTGCAAAAATCGGACAGAGTTTGACAAAGTAATTTGAGTATATGCTAAGGAATGCCATGTGTCCATCAACGATCAGCAAATAAACTGGTTATTCACTGGGCACGGCTGTTCCAGAGGCAGTGTGGCATAGTGGTGAATGACATGGGCTCAGGAGCCAGAGCGCCTCGCTTTGTGTCCCAGTTCTGTTACTCACTAGCTGCGTCACCATGGACATATAACTCCACTTTGTGCCTCGGTTCTCCCAGTTTTGAAATGGGGACATTAATAGTACTGACCTAATAGTAGCTGCAAAATTTAATTGAGTTTATACTACAGAGCATGCTGTTCTAAGAAACATGCCAGGCATTTAGCAAGCACCCAATCAGAGCTAAATGTTACCGTAATTACAATTACTTCTTTATACCATTGAGATTGTCTTATATGAGAGGAGTTTATTATAATTCATAAGAGGCTGTAAAGCAATTAACTTTGTTAGGTAAAAAAAATGGTTTATTCAATTTACAGTGATTTTTCAAAAATAAAATGGAAGCACTTTTATCACTAGGTTGGGAGAAGACAATGGAAGCTAAAATATAATATTTTAGGTACATACCCTTCAAAACAATAATTCACTTATGATTATTCCTACCGAAACATTACAGATACTTGCACAAATATAGATATAAGGATGTTCAGAAGAGTATATTTAATAATACCAAAAACTTGGCAATAATCTAAAAGTCCAACAATTTGGAATTAATTTACTAAATCATGGTATAATAATTATGACATTAGAAAACCATGTTATTAAAGAATATTTATTGGTGTGTAAAATGTTAAGTGGAAAACAAAATGGCTGTAATACATTATCATGATATATAAAGGCAAACATATGTACTATTAATATTTACATACAAATTGCATACACAACAAAATACTTACAGTGAGGGCATTTAGTTAGTGGAATTATGAGTTATTTTTTCTTTTGCTTTTCTATATTTTCCAAGTTTTTAGAATTGAACATATATTAATTTTATATTTATAAAAGATTATTGAAATGAATTATGACTATAGATATTGGAACATGTAAAATTCAAGTTATAAAGTATTAGTTTTGAGAAAATAATATCCAAAAGACAAAGGTAAATATGAACAAGTTTTATCTCTGACAGATTCAAGAAACATAACCTAGATAGTTTAAGAGCTCCAAAGAAATTTTAAAATAAACCATTAGTTTGAAAAGCATCACAGGCTTAAACTTTTAGATGGCTGATTATTGGTGGACATTGGCCACTTTATGAACTTAACTGTGATTTGATTATTCATAATAAAGGATAATATAGCTATAAACAAGTCATTATGTGGATTATTTGCGTGCTGAGAACATTGATGTTCATTTCATTACCAGAATCTTTATCTAGTAAAAATGTGAATATTGTAGAACTCCTTTACACTTGTTGATTCATATGTTTTTTCAAAACCACTTACCAAACACTTTCTAAATTATTAAGGCCCTGGACTAGGCAATTGAAGTAGAGAAAAGAATTGCATGGTCCGTGCTCTAAGCATAAGTACGTAAGTTACAATGCAATGTGCTGCAGTACACTGTGCTGTATGTGTTATAAATAATGTGTTCAGTGCAGCTGTATATAGTTATAATACAATGGGCTGTGTTCTGTACCAGCACTTAAAAGGAAATGAATTTTGTTGCATTGCATTACTTCTTTCCAGAGGCTCCCGTCATTGGTATTGAGAAATTTCACTTATCAATTTACTCAATACCTTGTACCCAAATACACACCAAATAGACACCAGATTCCCAAGGCTGTGACACAGTAATTTTTAAAAACTTAGAGTCAAATATTCTGTCCGTTATCAATCTAGTTTTGCCAAAATCAGCATTAACCTACTTCAGTAGTTATTATCACTTATGGATATGGAAAAGCACCTCTAGCTTGATTAAGAGAGTGACACTTGAAATTCATAAACTGAAACGAAGGAATAATACTCATCCAATCCACTAGTTTTAAATTTTTTCCAGCTCTTCGCTTGGCAAGTAGATGTCTTGGAGCTTGACATAATCAGGATTAAATGCTGTAAAGTACAAAAAGGATGACAGTATATTTGGATTTTCACGTCATTGACATTCCATGGGATAAGAGCACATACTCAGTCAGTCATCATTTTGAGCTGGAAAGAGATTTTGTGATTCAAATCAGAAAAAAGAAATTTTCACTGAATCATCACAAATACAAAAGTGGTTTTGACTTTGACGGCACTTAAAATTAGTGAGAAAAAAATCTCAAAAATCACATGGTATCATCAAAATATTAGCATTGAATCAGGAGGCATAGCTGTCTATCTATTTCAGAATTGTTTTAGCTTCACATTTCAGAAGAATTCTTGAGCTTTTATCTGCCCAGTGCTCTCTATCAACCTCTCAGGGTCTCTGCCAGTCTTTTGGATGGACCTGAACTGATTAGCGCCCCTAAAAGCTGTGGCCAGAACAGCTCAGAAGCAGTTCTGCTGGCTTGAGTATAGTTATGGCAAACTCAAAGTATTGTGGAAGTAGGAAAAAGAAGAGAATCAGGAATTCTGGGGCACTAATGAGCAAAAATACTTTTGGTGAGAAATAACACCTGGTCATCTTGACAGCCAAATCTGTTTCACCAGGTCCTGCTTCTTCTCTCACCATGATCAAGATCCCATGTCGACTGTCTACATGGACTGTGGGGAGAACTAACTGACAGCTGTGTAAAGAACCCAGCAAGGAAGCTCCTTGGAAGGGAATTGATGACAGCACAAAAGAAAGTGGAGAGCCTCAAATAACAGAAATCTGTTTGTCTGGTTTCAAAGAAGGCCCTAGATTGGAGAAGAAGATGAGAATGATGAAGGTGATAACAACCATTTATACAGTTTTCACTGGTTGATAAGCACTGTTCTTAATTATTTATATGTTTCAATTCACTTATTCCTCAAAAGACACTTCTATAAGATTAGTGCTGCTTTTATCCCCACTTTAAAAGATGTGGCAACTGAAGCTCAGATAGTCAAATTAACTTGCCCAAGCTCACACAGCTAATAAGCAACAAAGCAGGCCTTCCATCCTGGCAGTCTGCTTTGTATCTATGGTCGTGACTCTGTTTTACGATCAGTAAGATCAGTAAATACTGAATGAGTGAATGGATGCAGAGCAGCAAGACACTTTCAAGAGCCAAAAAAACCCCCAAATTATGTCTGTATCCATGCTGAAAACGCTACAGTTCTTGGCACTATCTCTCAGAGGCCTGAACAGTGATCAGCAACTTACGACCCACAGGTCCCACAAAATCTAATTTCAAAAGCAAGAGAGAGAAAACTCAAAGCCAAAGCAATATGAACATTGCTACAGGATACCAATAGATATGTGGCACCTGTAATTACTGAAGGCAATTTTAATTATCCACTCCTCATATTTCTTTATTCCCCAGGAAACAAACCTTGCATCAATGTTTGTTCCCTCAGCATGTGAGACCGCTGGAATCTCGGCTTGGTTTCTCATCTTCACAGCCCTGATTTCTCAGCCGCTCGGCAGCCGCCTCTGACTCAGCCAATGCCTGGCGGGGTAAAAGCAGTGGGGACTGTTGTGATCACCTCTCTGGGTTTTATTTTTCTCCAGATCTCCAGTCTCACAAGACTTGTGTCTTGGTAGCTCTCTGATAACTGAAAATAGATTTTCTTTTAAAAAATTTTTTCCAGCTATTCCAACTCTTCTGAATGGGAGGCTTGGTTCAAGGCAAGGCAAGTTAGTCCACCACTGTGAATTAAGGAACCCCTCCTCCTACCTAAACTTCAAAGGGAGACTTTTTTCCCCAAGACAGGAAGTAGAGACCTTTGGTGATTTGACCACTAGGACAATCCTCTGACTCTCCAGTGCTCACAAACCAGTTTTAGGCAGATAAATAGATGTGCCTTTGTATACCACTCTATATGATTTCCTTAGGCTTTTTTCTTTTTTGGTGAGGAAGATTGGCCCTGTCATTATATCTCTTGCCAGTCTTCACCCTTTTGCTTGAGGATGATTGTGCCTGAGCTAACCAGTCTTCTCCCATTTTGTATGTGGGTTGCCACCACAGCATGGCTTGACAAGTGGTGTGTTGGTCCGTGCCTGGGATCTGAACCTGTGAACCCTGGGTCACCAAAGTGGAGCATGCAGACTTAACCACTACACCACTGGGCTGGCCCAAACAAATAGGCATTTTTTACGGTAGGTGTCCTTCAGTGTTTATAGATTACGTTAATAGTTGATTAAATGTATTTATCTATTACAAGAGAAATAGTTGCATTATACACTTGTGCATCACTTAATGATGGGGCTATGTTCTGAGAAATGTGTCATTAGGTGAGTTTGTCTTTGTGCGAACACTGTAGAGTGTACCTACACAAACCTAGATGTTATAGCCTACTACACACCTGGGCTGTATGATACTAATCTTATAGGACCACTGTGGTATACACGGTCCGCCGTTGACTGAAACGTCATTTGTGGTGCGTGACTGTACTACTTATGAGCATTATTTAAATTGTAATTTTGAGATGAGATTTTTGTGAGTGAATGTGTGCATGTGCATGTGTCACCCAAGAAGTCAACCATGTTTTATACTTGTTGCTTTTACAACCAATCTTCTGTGCTTCCTGCTATTAATTGAATACAAAATTTTATTTCAATACGCCTTCCCTCTGCCCTCTCTTCTCAGGTGATAATGGGAGAACCAGCTCTAACCCCACCTACCAGCTTTAAGGTGGGTCCAGGACCAAAGTCTGGCTAAGCAAAGCAGAAGACCCCCTAAGCACAGTGCTTAGGACAATAGTTGGACACAGAACCCACACTCTACCCCAAACAGTCAGGCCCAGGACTTATGCCAGAATTAATGGGAAAGAAGCACTCTGTGTCTCTGTGGTTGCTAAGCTGGGATGATGTAAGTTTGAAACTCTCATGGACCATCACAAGAATAGAGCCTACCTGTGAGAGAAGTAGAGTTGAGGAATGGAGAGAGACAACTTCCTGATGTCCACCTTTACCTAAAGGAAAAGGGAAATATTCTTACCTAAGTATGCCAGGGGTCAAAGCGAGCAGACTGCACGCCATCAGAACGTATACATTTCCTTTATGTTTTTTCTTATTTTTGCTCAAGCTGGTTTGAATTGGATTTCTATAATGTGTATCTGAAATAGTCCTGATTAATACAGTTGATAAATATTTTCTGATTGCTTGGTGAAGGATTTTCTAAGCAAGAAAGAAATTTCCAAGGAAAAGGTATAAAGATGTCACTGCTGTGTGTAGATGAAAGCCACTGTGATGTTTCCCATAAGACCTTTGAAATGAGGAAAATAAGATTGCTCTGTGTGAATTAAACCAAGAAATCAACACTTAATGAATAAGAATTAAGATATGTAAAGTCACACCAAAGCTGGAATGTGGATTTTATTCTGTTGTATAGCCTTCTGAACTAAACACAAGGTCTATGACTTCCTCTTTCTCAAGTCTGGCCTTGTTAAGGGTTGGCTGAAATGCCACATCAGACATCATCACTGGCCTTATCTTTTTTCGATCCAAGGGATCAGATCCAGGCCATTTGATCCAAATCTTACACCAGGAGTCACACTCTTTTCCCTGTCCTGCTTGTAAGGTGAGGCATTCAATTTGTGAAAGTCTGTGTAGAATGCAGAAGCTCAGAAAAGAAAGAGACATTCTGTAATGTGTTGCAAATCCACCGGGGCTCCAGGACCCACGTGAGGGGAAGAGGAGTTGAATAAGGTTATTTTCAGTGAGCTGAAAACATTGTACTTTAATTATAAAATTGCAGGTTAAATAAGCTAACAAAAAGGAGGGCAGGAGATGAAGACAGAGGCAGTTTGGGAAGCAGGGGATTTCTCCAGTCGCTGGAGCAGATGCTGGATTTCCTGCTGAGTTCCCTTAGAGATGTCTGCACTTCTGCAGTCAGATTTCTTGAATAAGCTCAAGAATTCCAACATCTGGGGTTTTTAGAGGCACGTCAACACATAAAATAGTTTGAATACATTCTGGAAAAACAAAGTTCAACTAGGCCAATCAAATCTTTGGTCTATGAAATATTGGTATGATTGATTGAAAATGAAATATAACAATTTGAACTTGTTATTTTGGTGTCACACACAGTTCATGTCTTTGGTCCTTGAACCACAGTGATTCAATAAATTTGGCAAACAAACAAGCAAAAAGCAGAAATGTCTCACAATCTTCCTACCAATCCTCAGCCCGCTTGTTTCACCAGATTTGCAGTTGGTTTTATGGAATTCACCAGTTCAGTAAACCAAAATGTTTTATTCATTCATTTTGTGTTGAGCTAGCTAACTATTGAGATAAATGGTTGTAGCACAGTGTTGAAATCAAAATAAGAACAATAGAAATTTTCCTGGAAAAGAAAAGTGCCAAGAAATGTCTACTATGAACTGCCTCTAGTTTGTGATGCAAAGATAAAGACAACCTGGGTCACACAGAAAAGAATGTATTCCTATTCCGTGTAAATTATTACTCTGGGTTTTGCGAAGTTTGTCACAGCTTCAACCTGCTGGTTGAGCGACCATTTTTAAAACTTGCGAATAGATCAGCTTTGGCCTCTTCAGACCCTCTTTGCTCTTTGCTGTCTGCACAGTGGCCGCCTCAAGAGCCCACAGCGTTATGTTTGAGGTCTGTTTTTCTGACCCCAGGGAACTTTTGCAATAATGATGTTGGCGCTTTGATATCTACTCTCAAAGTTTTTGATCTTGAAAGTAGAAAATAAAGATACCTGCTTATTTCTAAAACCATTTTCACACAAGAAACCTGAATTCACCTGCTGTTTGTTTCCTTGAATGGTTTTGTTTTCTATTGAATCTTTTTTATTTACAAAATATAATAGAATCTAATAACTGTGTTATGATCTTTTGGGTTTCCTTTAGTACGCCAGTTAATTCCACGGCAGCAATAGCAAGGTGTTTGGGCAGTGCCTGCTAAGGGTCCAGAAAGTAAGATCAAAGGACTTGCTCAGGCAAGAAATGTGAACAAAAAAGTATTCAAAACAGTTCCTAGGTGGAAGCCCAGCAGGAAGCCGGGGTCAGAGGCAGCCTGGAGAACACATCGCCGATCATCTAGTTTGAACCTGCGAGGGCTGTGTTAGCTACTACCTCCATCCTGCTCTGAGTAGATGGTTCCTCAACCAGGAAGCCCAGAAAATCAGACTAGATTAGTGCCTAAACTAAAACAAAGTACACCCACAGACAGGATCTTCTTTTCATCATTTTAGAGAATCCTCTCCGTTTCATAAACTGTCGAGAATTAACAGATTAAGTTTGCAGAAGCACTTGCTATAGAGGCTTAAGCTTAGTTACAGAAGAGATCTAGAATTCAAGCAGAATTGGGATGTACTAACAGAGAATAATTTCCAAGTGGTACAATGATACATGGTCCTCATACAAATGTACAATGAACGTGTACCCAAAATTTGTTTAACTCGTTAATCGATGAAGGACAAGTATGATAATTAAGGTGGCTAAAAGGGTATGTTAAGAACTGGATATTTACAGCATATTTGATAAAGGAATTTTAGGAACTATTACCAGGTTAGATTTTAAAAACTGGTAAACGTTATGTAGTTCACCTTTAGGGTTAATTTTTCTCTGGCAGGAATTATTCCATCTCTACCATATAAAAATCTCCAAGTTCACATGTAACTTCACAGTCTTAAATCTTAATAAATAATAAGTAGCAATGTTACACCATGCTACATTCTCTTAAAAAATTAACTGCTAGGTGATTCTGTTAAACAATGCCTCAGTTTAACGTTGAAAAAACATGCAAGCATCCTCTTGCCTTCTTTATAGGTTTTGGATATTTTTTCCTAAAAATACTAAGCAGATAGGCAGGAAACAATTCTTTGTGTTTTTAACCAAGATGTGCCATTATCTCCTCAACGTGTAATAGCCATAAATGATTAGTCCTCATTTTTCCTGTTGTGCCAACTAATTGTTTTAAAATACTGCTCCTGTTATCACATGTTTCTTACCTAAGATATTTCACAGTTCTTTGAAAGGAACTCAGCTTTCTTGATTTATAATATTTAAAGTCTTCAAAGGCACATGGCTGAACTTGGTGCTAGAATATCAAAAATGGACCATGTGATTTCAGATAAAAGATAAGGACTAGAGAGACATTAGAAGTTTCTCTCCTGGTCTGGTAGAGGCAAGAGGAGGAACAAGAATTAGACAGATGCTGGAGAAAGATTGTAGTTTTGATTTGAAATATGGGTGAAAGGTCTTTAAGTTAGACTTGGATTGGGATATTATGACTTCTAATAGTTAATAAAATTTCCCAAGTTACTGCGAGCTAAACAGTCTCTGATTTCTCTAATTTTCCTTTAGGTCTTCTGAGACCATGGCTAGTACAGGGAGAGATACAGAGACCAATTATATCCGGATGCCGATAGATGAGGTCTTATATAGCTGATTAAAGCTTTTCTCAAGAAATTATCAGTCTTACCTTTGAATTTCATTGAGATTAAACGTGACAGTAGGCCTGACAATTTCATCTTTATTTAAAAAAAAAATCATCCAGTAAACCTTGTTCAAATGCTATTGAAAGTAATATAAATAGACATGACTTTTCCTTTATAAAGTTGATCTTTTGCAGCCAATAGTATGGACAGAAAATTTCAGGGCCTGCCTTTAACAAATATGTAAATTAAGGCAATACTTGGTTGAGTCTGTATAAATAATTGATGAATCAGAATCTTACATATTGTGGTGTAAAAGTGACCTAAAAATGTTTAAAAATATATTAATAAGTCACTCACATGAAGCAATATTTAATGCCCTAGGAGTAGTTTATTGCTCCCTAGTTTATTCTTTTTTTTTTTTTCTGAGGAAGATTAGCCCTGAGCTAACTACTGCCAATCCTCCTCTTTTTGCTGAGGAAGCCTGGCCCTGAGCTAACATCCATGCCCATCTTCCTCTACTTTATACGTGGGACACCTACCACAGCATGACATGCCAAGCAGTGCCATGTCTGCACCGGGGATCCGAACCAGCTAACCCCAGGCCACCAAGAAGCGGGACGTGCGAACTTAACCTTTGCGCCACCAGGCCGGCCCCTCCCTAGTTTATTCTAAGAATTAGTTTCTGTGTGCAATGTATATTTTAAGAGTATGTGTGAGAGAGAAATAAAATATTTTTTGTTTTTTCTTTTGGAAAGTAAAAATCAATCCAGGTGAGGCCAGATTGGATAATAGAGTCAGGAGAGCCAAGATGACTTCAAAGAATGTCTGAGCACTAATGTCCCTGACCTGTGACCTATGATCAGGAGGAGAGTCCCTCAGAGGACCGTAGGACTCAATAATTCTCCAGTGGAATGTAAAGTCTTAAGAAGCAGATATGACAAACATAAAGAAGGAAGCATGGTTTAATGCAGCTGGATTGCTACCACGCAGGGAAACTGCGTCCAGCAGGGTATGCAGAGCACCAAGTATAAACATTCAGAAATGGGTGAAAGACCTTAAAAAGTAGATAGTAGAACATAGAAGAACGACTTTGGTGAAACCATTATTTTTGCACATTAGATAGTAGACTTTAAAAATGCTGAGGGAACCTGAGTAGCTACTATAGCCAGAATCATTCGAGACTCTTCAGAGCCAACCCTGTGATGATACTAAGGACTCAAGCAGAAAAAGTATTCTCGATACCTGTTCATTGAGGCTAGCACAGACCTGGAAAGAGAACAAGCCAAGTAGGTGACAGGGATGGGTCAGCAGTAGACAAAGATAGGTGGGGTGACACGGTGTTGAAAAGAACAGAAGGAACAGAAACAGGAGGTGAAACCAATAGATATGATCTGTAGGATAGACTTTCAAATGAGCCATGCGGAAGACAAGACCAAGCGATGGAGTCATGAGCGTGGGGTTGGCCATAAACACAGAAACTAGAGGATTTCTGGGGGAAGAAAGATCAACTGGGCAGAAACATATGGGAAAGGGCTCATTACAGTGGAGGTTTTGAAAATTGCTGGGACCTTCCTAGGTTGAACAGGGGCACTGCTACAAAACAACTAATGTTAAGATCTTAGTAAAAACGTCTACTAGCTATGAAGAGCAGTAAACTCGCCAAGTAAAACACGTAAGAGAAAATCAAAAAATGCGAAAGTGTAAAATAAGATTATTTTTCTCTTTTGCACATCTCTTTGTTTCTATTAAGCACATTTATTGTAGTTGCAGTGGGATGCCACTAGTATTAAGGACATTTTCTTTTTTCTTTTTTTTTTAAAGATTGACCTTGAGCTAACATCTGTGGCCAATCTTCTCTTTTTCCCTTCCTTATTCTCCTCAAAGACTTCAGGACATAGTTGTCTATTCTAGTTGTAGGTCCTTCTGGTTCTGCTATGTGGGATGCCGCCTCAGCATGGCTTGGTGAGTGGTACTAGGTCCATGCCCAGGATCCAAACCGATGAAGCCCTGGGCTGGCTAAGTGGAGCGTGTGAACTTGATCACTCGCCCATGGGGCCAGCCCCAGGACATTTACAAATGCCAAAAAATATCTTCTAATCTGATTGCTAAGTATGCCATGATTAATGCAAAGGAAAGTCAAGTCCGATAAAACATAGAGAAGAAAAAAAGGAGATTCTGAGATTTGATCTAAATGATGGCTATAAGTATTGATTACCCAAGCAAGCCCAATCAGAACTCTCAATTTAGATTGCGGACTATTCGCCCTTCCAGGTATTTTCACTTCTCAGTGATTAAGACCTTTAAAAACTGTTAAGGCAACATCATTGGTGAATGGTGTTAACTGTTTTTTATTCCAAGTCAGATTGAGGAAAACATTCAGCAAAGCTATGGCAAGTCTGTTATTTGGATCTTAAGTGTGGTAGAAAATAACATACTTTTATGGCAATGAAATCCTTAAAAAATGGCTTGAATCTATGATGTCAACTAAAAGGAAAGAGAATCACTTAAGGAAATTTTAGCTAGGATTATGAAGGAATTAAATATTGAGAATTAAAGTATACTTAGTGAATTCTAATCCCCCAAATTATACCCATATAAATGACAAAAAAATATGTAAACAAGTACAAATAACTTACGACCCCTGCATGATATGACCATACTCCTACCCAGGAACTTCAGATGAAATACCAGGAAAGATAAAGGAAAATGACGCTATTTTGAGGGTGAGAGTTTCTTTTTATTAATGAATGTTAATTCTTTCCCCAGTCTTGGTTACTATTTGTTCATGTCCTCTATGAAGGATGAAAACTAAAATTTATTTTCTCATTAGCTTCATTCTTTTCCAGACATCGATTCTCTCCTTTCCTGGACTCTCACTTCAGAAATAACACAGAATTAATATGAATATAGTAGTTACATTCTAGAGAGAGGCTATTCTTTTGTTCATTAACTATCTTTTAAATTTCATGGTTCTTCAATCAGACCAAGTGTCTATTTAAAGCTGCAAAAAATTTGTATCAGATAAAATTAAATTTGAGACAAATTGAATGACATAGAAAGTACCACTTTATAATTGAAATGTGCAGATTCACAAAGAGGGCATAGCTGTCATGCATATTTTAATATCATAGCATCAAAATACTGAAAGCTAAATCTTCAAGAAGTACACGGATAGATAAATTCAGAAATGTCTCTCTTTTATCTCATGTTGGACTGCATAGACAAAAATATAAGTAAGAATAAAAGAAATTTTAACCAAAGTATTAATAAAGTTGAATGAGTATAGATTCTATAGATATATCTAGTAAAAAAAGGAACTCACCCATGGAACAGCTATAAAAATGGACGACATATTAAACTCAAAGAAAAATTAATTTCATTCCAAATTTGAAATAGTACAGACTGCATTATCAGATGATATTACAATTCGACCGGAAATCAAGAGCGAAAATAAAAATCAAAGAAAATCTCCAACTATCTCAGGTGGGCTCTGAAGACACTGCCCTTCGGGAAATCGTACAGCATCCACTCCTTGCTCCTGTTGGTAGAATTCAGGAGCCCAGGGATATCTTTAGGTGAACTAGTCACAGGGTGCTACTGGACACATTCTTTCGGCAACGCAATTTCCATAAAGTACTGGAAGGTATCAGGATTCTTTGATTCTGGTTAATTCCATAAGAAAGTAAACTACGTCCAAGGACAAAAGATCTTAAACCCGAGCAATCTTGTCTGTTGGCTAATGGTCTTTTTCTCTTCTCATTTATGAATTTAGAAAATAGCCACAATTAAGGAAACGCCACCTTTAGCACAGCCTCTGCCTGAGGATGCACTCCCTCTGTTTGGCAGAAAAAGCTTAGGAAAGAAGTTTTGGAGAAGTTCCTGGAACTTCAATGTTATCAATCTCATGCTTGCTGGTTTTGCTGCTTCAATACTGAATAGGATAGGTTAAGGTTCATGTACCAGAAATCGCTCCTGCTAGGTTACGTAGAAAGGATTTAACAGAGGGAATTTGGTGCTTATACAACCATTGGCAGAGCTGGAGCTCAGTCTACCAGGCTCCAGGAATCTAGAGTTCAGAGCCTGCACTTCTGGAATGACACAGAACAGCACTGCAGAACGGGCCCGCAGAGAGCTGCTACCTCTGCTGCAGTCAGGGAGTGGGACACTGGAAGCCACCAGGACAGTAGTTAGCTACAGGATCCTGCTGTTCTGCCACAAACAGAGCCAGCCTTAGGAGCCACTTCCGAAAGCCTAACTAATTAAAACGGCATTATGCTGTGTTTTTGATAAGTAGTAGTCTCCCCTCCCCAGCAAACATGAAGATTTCATTCTAAATAGTAGTCATGTAACCCTCATCAAAAGGCAACAAAAAATTTCAATAAGCAACAAGAAAATTTAAAAAACCATTGCTTTAACTCACCTTACTTTTTCTCTTTTTTCTTACGAGATACAGTGCAGCTGTGTGGTCAAGCAAAAGGTTTTGATGTCATACTACCCGAGTTCAAACTCTAGTGTTAACTAATCTCAAAGACTGGAGAAATTTAATCATGCTAAACTTTAATTTCCTCATCTGTAAAATGGGTAGATAATAATAGTGACTACTCATAGAGTCATCATACATAATAAGTGAAACAGTACCTTGAAGTGCTTAACTCACTACCTGGCACGTTGTAAGCTCATTGCCGGTGAAATGGGTTTTATCATCACCACCTTATTACTTGCCGTTCTCTCTTTTTTCAAGTGCGCCATCTCTTTAAGTCATAATCTCACGTCTGTCACCCTGGCTCTAGAGGCGGTAACTGACTTCCGACATACTGAAATCCATGGATCTTCTCTCAGTCCACACTCATCTTGGTTTCTCTCCTGATTTTGACATTGTTCATCATTCTCATCAGTTCTCACCACCATTAACGCTGATGGCATATACCTGCTTTCTGTCTTCCTCCCAGTTCCACCCTGCACGCCCAATCGGTCAGAGTAACTGTGGCATTATTTGTGGTCATCTTTTTCTTTTCTATCCATCATCCTAGTGCCAGCCCTCATTATCTCATGCCTGTGTGGATTTTTTATTCATTTACGGATGGCTGACTATTTTTCATTGTCTCTGCTTTAATTCATTTTGCACAACTGATGAACGAACATCTTTAAAATACCGATTATGTCATTCTCATGCTCAGAAATTCTCAGTGGCTTTCAGTTGCCTGCTAAATTAAGTTCAAACGTATTGATCTGGTTTTTAAAACACTTCTCAATCTATTTCCTACCATGCCTTCCAGTCTCGTATCGTTATTTTCCGAAATATGGTACACATCACAGAATATTGAGGCCTTTATTCGTACAGAAATTTGCCTGGATTGCCACCTCCCCAGCCATTTCTACCTCCTGAATTTTTATTTATCCTTTAAGTTATGGTAAAATGCTTTCTCCTTTAGGAAGGATACTCTGATAACCCTAGTTAGGAGCAGTCTCCATTTTCACAACACTAAAGATATATATCCATCACTGAGGGCAACATATGCAGTCCTATATTAGAGCCAATTTTTGTTAAACATAACCTAATTAACATACCAGACCAGGGCAGAAAACTTCCTTAAAGGTCAGATAGTAAATTTGGCTTGGGGACCATATGGTCTTTAGCACAACTACTCAAATCTGCCTGTTTAGTGAGAAAGCAGCTGTAGACAATATGTAAACAAATAGGAATGGCTTTTTTCCAAAAATGCGTTATTTACAAAATGAAAACAGTTGGCCAGCCAAAGGGCTGTTAGTTCGCTGACCACTATACCATACCATCAGCTTCTGAAATGCTGAAACCATGCTGTGATCATCTGAAGACTGCTCATACTGCTACTAACGAGTCATTCAGCACTTCCCTATAGTTTATACCAGGCACTATGCAAGTGCCTTTAGGCATATTATTTGTAATCATTGCAGTGACTTTAAAAAGTAAATATTTTTTATTCCATTTGCAGAAGAGAGAATCAAGGTGCTTTTCACAAACTGAAATTCTTTGTTTTATGTGTTTTACATGCTTGCAGTTTCTCTCTCTCTCTCGAGAAATTCTGTAAAAACGAAGAACAAGTCTGTGTCATTTGCCATTGTGTCTGGCACAGAATAGATATTCAACAAGCGGTTATTTAATAAATTAATAATGAACTAAGCCCATAGCGGTTAACCCATTTGTCCAGAGTTGCACAAGCTGTAAATAATAGAGCAGAAAATCAAATTCACACTTTTCTTGTTTCAGTTTTCATTTGTTTTTTTCCAGCAAATATTTCTTGACCTCACCCTATGCCATGGACTGTGAGCTTTCCACTATATAAGACTGCCTATGACGTTGCGTACGTGACAGTCAGCACTTACAGAGGATTCACTATGTGCTAGTCTCTGTTCTGAGTACTTGATGTATCAACTTATTAACAAGCCTATAAGGCAGGTCAAATTATTATCGCTACTTTACAGGTAAAATTTAGGCACAGAAAGCTTAAGCCTCACCCAAGGTCAACAGTGTAGTAAGTGGTATAATCCAGTGCATTATAAAAAGCACGCTTTATTGCCTTTTGATAAGCAGTTTCTAAATACTGATAAATATTTATTTTCTCCTTAGCTCTTCTTTTGTCCTTGTTATTAGCTTATGTTTTATAATAAGCTATCTGTGTTTCCTGAGAGCCATTCATTCCCAGAATTCAATTTTAATTCTGGTCATGCAGACCGTCTCATTCTTACCATTTCATTTGCTCATACTGCTTCTGCAACCTAGAATATCTCCCATTTGCTCTGTGTCACTCTAAACTTTCTCAAGGTAGAGACCCTCAATTTTTTAAGTTTAATAACACCATCTCCTAAAAGGTAGAAAATATTCACTTAACTTCTAAACTATACTTCAATTTTAGTCAGTAACTAGTATTTCTAGCATGAATAAGCCTGTGGGTCATGCCCTAATGCTTGACGTCTTATATCAATGTTCCATTTCACATAATAATGAGCTAGTAATACATACAATATTCTGCATCCAAATTTTATCTTTTTACACTTTATATATATAATCATTTGTTGCTTAACGATGGGGATATGTTCTGAGAAATGCATCATTAGGCAAATTTGTTGTTGTACAAACACCATAGAATGTACTTAAATTGAGATGGTATAGCCTGCTATGCATTTAAGATATGGGACCACCATGGTTGATGGAAAAATCATTGTGCGCCTCATGACTGTACATCAAGCTTCTCATTGCTGAGCCGTTACCCACCTCTTACCCTTCCTTTCAGGCATGCAAACAGGTGTATACACATGAATACACATGCATCTACTTTTTTCCCCTGCTCTTTTCTGCCACTGGCAAATTTGGTCTTGTTCATGGATTAGACAGTCTTCGGTGTCTTCTCATCCCATGCAATAGCTGTGGGTCAAAGCTCCTTAGAGCTGCACGTAAGGCCCCCTTGCCCAGCTGTCCTGGCTCATTTCTCCCGTTCACATGCATTCTGTACCCCAGTCACACTGAGTACAGGACTTGCACTTTCTGGAACACACCATGCTCTTCCACTCAACCATGACTGTGGACAGAGATTCCTTCTGTGCAGAAGACTTTTCCCCACTTTGTGTAGAATATCCTTTGCTTCCAATATGGGACTCTTTCTTGATTTTCAAGACTCAGTTTAATTTAAATATCATTTAGCTTATGAAGCCTTTCTTTCTTTCTTTCTTTTTTTTTGGTGAGGAAGACTGGCTCTGAGCTAACATCTGTTGCCAATCTTCCTCTTTTTGCTTGAGGAAAATTGTTGCTGAGCTAAGATCCGTGCCAATCTTCCTTTATTTTGTATGTGGGATGCTGCCTCAGCATGGCTGGATGAGCAGTGCGTAGGTGCATGCCCGGGATCCAAACCCTCGAACCCCAGGCTGCCGAAGTGGAGTGTACGAACTTAACCACTACATCATTGGGCTGGCCCCTATGAAGTCTTTCTTTATGCCAAAAATTGAAATTAGTGCTCTCTTCTCTGCTCCTGTAGCCCCCTTTTTTGGAATATTTCACATTGATTATCATTTGCTTGTGCGCTATATTTCCATTGAACGGTAAAATCTTTGAAGACAGCAGCCCTCAAGGATCTCCAGCCTTATAGTGCCCGCCACAGAGTCAGCTCACAGGCAATACTTTTTAATGAAAGATTTAACCAATCAGTCAATAAATTTGTGCTGACATTAAAGAAGTTAAATTTGTGCTACAGAGATAAGAATCATTCAAGGCAAAATTTTGAAACTCTAATATAGATAAAGAGATTTTGAGTAAGGCATTATTTAAAATCATAATGTATTATTATATATTCATATCATTATACTTTATTTGGACCAAAAATGTCACATGTAGGGATTAAATAGCTTAAGCAAATAGTATCTGGCATTTGAAAATGGACAACTTGTCAATTAAATTGTAAGAAGTTACTAATTAAAAAAAGACATAAAGAAAACTGCATTGATTTTTGATGGCTACAGTATAAAAAGTAATTATATAGCTATATTAAATGTACCATGAATATATTAATTTTCCTAAATGATATTTAATTGTTGGTCTCTGGTTTTCCTATTTAATTACTGCTAATTAAGAATTTGATAAGTATTTACTTCAATGTTGAGGACAATATCAAAAAGCCTTATTTCAAAGAAAAAGCTACATTGAAAATTGAAAGCATTCTTATTTCACTGATGGGACCAGTAGAATAACATCCCAGCGTGCCTCCCTGTCCCCATTATACACTCTACAATGTGTGTGTGAGCAAAAGTGCAGGCCAATACAGTCTCTGCTTTTACCAGCTGAAGCAAAGGCCTTCTCCAGTTTACTTTACTGCCCGAGTGTCTCTGGAATCTGAGGCACCTCCGGGTTACTCAGTGGGACATTCGAGTCTTAGGATACTATCATATTAATCTTCCCTGAAGGAAAAGTTTGGCGTAGGGCATGAGTAAAAGGATCTAGATACCAATCTTGGCAAGGACACTCTTCTTCAAGTGGATCCAGGGTCTATTTAGAGTCCAAAACGCCTCTGCCTTTGACAGTGGGCTAGAGGTTTATGCTGATGCAGAATCAGAATTTTCCAGGGAAAATAATGACGCTTGAGCATAATTTTAAAAAAATGCTATCATACCAATAGATAAAATAGAAAGGAATAGTCAAGGGAGGTACATTTTCCTAACAACTCGTAAATGTTTTCTGGCAAAAATTACTCTTAGAGCTTAGAACCAATTTATTCATCCATTAGGTGCTGGTTAAATGAAAAAGTTTCATCAAAGAAGATTAACAGAGCTTTATGGTCAATCACTATTCTTGCTGTAATTACATAAATAATCAGGCCAAGGTTAATGAGACTAGACTTATTTTTGATGAACAAATGAAAAGCAATAGGATATATTGGACTATATGAGGAAGCCATTTGGTTTAAAACTAATTTGGCCTGACCTTGTTTTTCCAGAAAGGCCTTACATGACCTGTTGAGCATGCATTGCACATCTACTTTAAAGATGTATAATGTCCCAAAGACAAGAACGATGCCCTTAAAGATAGGGATGTGGCTTCTCCCCATATCAGCATTAACGATAAGCATCTCTTCCTAGAAACTAACGATTAATTACTGACAGGGTGTGCTCACCTGTGACCACTGACCTGCTGACTACTGACCTGCTGTGCTAGCAAAGCAATTTTGTGACAGTAGTAAAAGATATAGTCTTCTCGTGGGATGTATGCTCTTTGTACTAAGACAGTATATAACCTATATTAGCCCTTGGGGAAGGACGCCCCCAGGCTATAGTCCTCAGACCTAACTCATAATAAACTTACCTCGAAAGCGAGCACCTGAGAATTACTGTAAATACTCAATAAGAACATGATTACCCTTCAACCTTGTTCCCAACACAGACACAGATGAAAAGAAGTTAATCTTATCTTCTGTTTTCTTGTTTAACCTGAGTGGTGACTCAAGAATCACAAGAGTTTATGAGTTTGTTTTGTAGTAGAAAAAGGATGCCTTTAAGGAAGTTTCAATTACTAGATAATGAGCCTCCAGCTGCCATTGATGCCCAGAAGTCTGATTGCCCAAGGGCTTATCTGGAGTGAATCACAGAGTTCTCCTTTTTTCCCCAAAACTCCTCCTCGCAAGCCCTTTAGCTCTATAAGGAGCCCCCTGCTTTCTTCTTACCTTAAGGCAGATTTGAGAGAACCCATCCTCCCCATTCTTGTTTTGGCCAATTTTAATAAAACTTTCTCCATCTCCAAGCATGATGGCTCAGTGATTCACTTATTACATACAGGTGCGGGGAACTGGAGATTTAGAGGTTCTGTTATCAACCCGAATTTTGGTTTATAGATTGATTATGGATTATTTGCATTGACATTTTGCAAACAAATTTGTCTTACTATGATTATCTTTGGTAGAAATGGTGATTGTAGAGAGAAAAATTATGTTTCAGTAGCAAACTTGTGTGGCTATCACATTCTAGTATTGTTAATTGTCTTTGAGGTTTTGTTTTCTATCTGTAAACTGGACTGGATCCTGAATTCTTCTAGTTTCCTATCAGACTCTCCAGACTAACGTTTTCAATTTTCCCCCACCCTTTTGACTTGGAATCACTGAGAATGAAAACTTTCCTTTCCCTAAAACCCTGCAAACTCAATGTGAGAGACTTGATGTAAACTTCAGAGAAATCGCCACAGCTCAAGTTTAGACAATCTTCATGTCTGTTGTTGTGTGAGCAAGAAGGGGAGAGGGATTTGCCACCCCAAAATGTGTGAGCCTTTTTGGCATAAGGGTTATTTTAGGTTTATTATTTTTAAGAAACAGCAGACACAGAAAAGCTCTGAAAACCATATACAAGTGACCCTTTGGTAAGAGACATTTAGATTTATTAGGGAAATCTCCATTTGCAAGGGTGGCTCCCTCTCTGTACCAGGAAGAAGGGGATGACCAAATCTCTAGAAACTCTTACCAATGGAGAAGGCACCAACTTAAATCTGCATAACAGACACACCCTTGTTACTGTGCTTTCTCTGGTCACCTCCCTAACTGGCCTCTTGGGCTCTCCACATCTTCTTTTGTCTTTAGCTGGGAATGGTATTTAAGGTGGTGGTTTGGGCTGTTTTGGAGAGTTATTCAGTTTTCCTAGGTATCTCCCATGTATACAGGAGTTATGCATGTTTTCAAACTTTTGTTTGTTTTTCTCCTATTAATCTGTCTTTTATTACAGAGGATGTCTCAGCAAAGAACCTAGAAAGGTAGAGGGAAAATTGTATTCCCTCCACTCCCCTGCCTACCAGAGACCTACTTCAGCTTTACAGACACACACAGGCTCAAAGGGAAGGGATGGAAAAAAGATACTTCAGGCAAGTGGAAACTAAGAGAGAGCAGGGGGAGCTGTACTTACAGCAGATAAAATTGACTTTAAGTGAAAAACGGTAGCAAGGGATAGAAGGTTTGGATTGTGGAGAGCTCTGCCAGCCCCCAGATTCCCATAGGAGCCCTCCCTCGGGGCCACAAAGATGAACCTGTTCTCCCTCTGCAGCTTTCCTTGTCCTCCCAGGCACCCTGGTCGCCGGCACCCAGTGGAATAAGATCAGTACCCCTTTCCAAGCCCTGCCATCGGCCTTCTGTCTGGAGCCTGCCTTCAGGGACCCTGCAGAGCCCTGAGAACCCGGTTCATCTTCAACACCAGCTCCAGGCCCTGGGAGACCTTTGGGTAGAATGCCCGCAAAGGGAAGGAAAGCCACTTACTAGAGAAGGAGGAGTGCACAGGATCTGCAGTGGGAAAAAATGAGGACCGGGGGCCTGGGAAAGCCTAGAACCTGTGCTCCTCTGAGATGCTGCTTTACAAGGAGGCCTCATGTAGAGCTGAGCTGTGGGTACTTTCCAAAATAATTCAGCTTCCTCCTCGCTGTCTTCTCAACAACACTAACCCTCTCAGCAGAACCCTGCCTCAGCCTGCTCCCCATGGGTTTACTTGTTTTAACTTCCTTATCTAGTAGACTCCAAGCACCATGAGGAAAAACAAATTTTTTTAATTAAAAAAAGAAAAGGAGGAAGAATCCTAGTTGGAGAATATCCAGTTGTAGGATGGCAGAGTCATATCTGACAAGAGATTCTCACATTTTGAGGCATATGCAGTAGCTATTCTGGTTTAAAACTGATTCCGCATGGACTGAAGAAACCTGACTTATGGCCTATGAAACAGGCATTGTACATCTGCTTTAACCATTCAAGGAGACTGCATTAAACATTACCTTACAGAAAAAGGATGCACTCTTTTAAGATAAGAATGCGTACTTCCCTTCCTAAGCCCACCAGTAGTGGTACTGCCCATATTAGTGTATCTGAAGGTCAGTTCCCTTTCCAGATGTCAGGGTCATGTTGACCTGCTAATTTTCAACTGAATACCTCTTTGAGACTGATAAATCTGTATCCCGGGTGTGTTTGATGTATGTTCTTTGTTTTTAAAAAGTTGTAAAACTGTACTGAAAACCCTGTTTCTCCTGAAGGCTTTCTTCCTTTGTGGAGACTGCCTTCCAGGATTATAGTCCTCAAGCCTGGCTCAGGTAAAGGTCACTTTATCTCTCCTATCTGTAGAATGGTTATTGGTTATAGCCGATGAATGACAACTAGTCAATCCAGTAGTCCCCAGTGAAGCTTCTCACAACTTTTAACTCAAGTACTCTCAAGAACAGGAAAAAGAAAAGGAACTTAAAAAACATCTTTGACTTACATAGTATCTATGGACAGAATCTGGGAGATATTACAAGAGATAAGAATGATTCTGTTTTCAGCAACCAATTGATGGTCAACAGATACTTTATCTCATTAAAGAAAGCCCCTCTCTCTGCTTAAAATAAGATTGGAAGATAATGTGTCTCTCTCTGTCAGTCTACCTCTTTTGATAAGAGAATCAAGGTATGTATAAACCATAACATTTTGCAGCTGCCCTTCCACTGTGGAAAGGCCATTAGCTCCATAAGGATCAAGTGTGTTTACTTTAGTTCACCATTGACAATGACTAGTACAGGGCCTGGTGTGCATTTTGGATTCAATAATTATATTTCAAAGGAATGAGTTGTCGAATGGCATTCTTTTTTTGAGGAAGATTAGCCCTGAGGTAACATCTGTGCCCATCTTCCTCTATTTTATATGTGGGAGGCCTGCCACAGCATGGCTTGATAAGTGGTGCATAGGTCTGTGCCCGGGATCCAAACTGATAAACCTGGGGACGCTGACGTGGAGTGCAGGAACCCAACCACTCCCCACTGAATGGCATGCTTTTTAGCATGATTTATCCAATTCCAATTCCTCCTCCTCTCTCTCTTGCCAACCCATTCTTTTCTAGTCATTTGGATACTGCAACACACTTTATTCTGAGAAATGTGGATCCCACAAAGAAATTCTGAAGAACCTCATTAGTATAAATTATATAATGTAGTCTTCTTTATATACCATCAATTCAGTGACAGAGAACCAGGCAAAATGGCTAGGGAATATCCAATTTTAGAAGCAGAGAGCTATATCCAATGAATGCCAACTAGACTGCCAATTTTACCCAAGGAAGTGCCAATTTTCACCTGTCCCCTAGGCAGGGGGATGCTGTTCTAAAACTGCGCTTTCTACACATGTTAAACAAGTTTGACAACTGTTGCTGGAGGTAGGAGTAAGTCCTGATTTGTAGCTTTTGTTGATTTCCACGGTCTATTTTAAGAGCAGTTATGGAACTGGCTCCAAGATACCACTACCCCCAGCTACTCATACCTCAATAACAAATACTTATACTTCAATAACAAACAAAAAATAAATAAGAAAATATAAATAATATAATACATGTAATAAAATAAATTAATAAAAAAATTCATTCCTTACTGTTTGTTAAGTATAAACCTTTAATTTACTATCTATTAATGTATTATAGTCCTTATTCTTTTCTGTATTTTGTTAATTATGAGAATGCAGTGCCATGGTGGATTATGAGTTCCTTAAAAATGGAAAAATTAATTCATTTCTTTGTTCAACAAATATTATTTTTGTCAACTATGTGAATTCTCTGTAGTATACCACATAGTAGACCCAATATAGAGCGGGACTGAAAAAAGGTTTATTTAGTAAACTAAATTCCTGGGCTGGCCTGTGGCTGAGTGGTTAAGTTCGCGTGCTCCACTTCGGCAGCCCAGGATTTTGCCGGTTCATATCCTGGGCGGGGACATGGCACCACTCATGAGGCCATGCTGAGGTGGCGTCCGACATGCCACAACTAGAAGGACCCACAGGTAAAATATACAACTATTTCCTGGGGGGATTTGGGGAAAAAAGCAGGAAAAAAAGAAAAAGATTGGCAACAGTTGTTAGCTCAGGTGCCAATCTTTAAAAAAAATAAAATAAATGAAACAAAATAAATTCCTTCATGATTCTCTGTAGTCCTGTCAGCTCCTCTGTGTCCTCCTGACTGGTAGGCCCTTGTGTCTCATGTGTTCTCATGCAATGTTTTTGTCTGCACGACTCACATGAAATTTAATTTTATGCATATTTTTACTATAAATAACCCATATCCAAAATAAAGTAAGCTTCTTCTAGGTAGAGATTGGATCATACTGTTCTGTATCTTTGGAATCCAGTTGAGGGATTTTTATGACCCAATATTTCTTTTATACCTCTTGTGGTTTTTAGTAGACAGATTAAGTTCCCAATAAATATTGATTGCATTTAGAGAAGTGACGTTGTCAACCTCTGGAATAATTCTTCATTCAGTTTCTTGATGTAGTTACAAAATCTGTCTGAAAACTAAACATGTCACTGTTTTAAAATATTGAATAAAAGTTGTATTTATCTCTCTATTTTCAAAATTATATATCCAAAGTATATTAATTTTTGGCATGCCATGATAAAATGAAATTTTCTTGGCTAACCATTTGAATTTGGATATAACTCATACCACATGACTAAACAATGAGAGAAAAATACATATCACATTAATAAATCATCGAAATAAAGTTATTAGTCTCTCTGTTGAACATATTTCTATACTAAGAGACGATAGTCATTGAACATTTTTAAGTGTGCTTTGTAATTAGGAAAAAAAGAAATAATTCTCATACAATCTTTAAGGTTCCAACCATCTTAGCTCTGTGTATATGTTGCTGACATAACAAAAGGCTGTTAACATAAGAACACAAATGAAGGGAAGAATGAGAGCTAACACATTTGACTTTTTATCCAGATATGAGACACCTTGTAAGCATGGCTACTCTTGAAGAGTATTTCTCTGCAGTATTTCTTTTAAATTACAAAAAAACTAGAAAACAGAAAGGCAAGAGTAAATTGACTGTATGTTAGATAATCTATTTTCTTTTCAATTCAATGAATAAAGAAGTAGACATGATCTTAAATTGACAATGACACAGTCCAATAAATATATTCACAAGGGGATCCTATATCCTATTAAGCAGGAGCTATAAAACTGCCTTCTCTGAATGCCTTCAATGATTTATTAAACCTCACACTTAATGATATAAGGTGTGACTTTAGAAAGGAAATTTATAAGAAGACTTTATAAGAAAATTCACTTCCCTCTCAGTTTATAACTATTCTATGGTATAATATGCATATTCTCCTCTCTAATGAATTTTCATTTCAGAGTACATTGTATTTGTTTTCCAAAAGGTGATACAGTTACCTCTTCAAAAATATATGTGAGTCCTGAAAAAAGTCTCCCTACTATTCTTGTCAGTTTTTCATTACCCATTCTCCTGTCTAGAGGTATTAAGGGTAATAAATTTCTTATCCAACCTTCCCTATGTATATACAAACATTTATTCTTTTAAAATAAATGGGAACGTATCATTCAAGCCCCCTGCATCTCACTATTTTTTTTGAAATTTGGCAATACATATCTTGGGAATTGCTTTATATCAATATATAAAGCTCTTCTTTGTGTGTTTTTTTATAACTCCATAATTTTCTATTGAATAGCTGTTGCCATAACTTATTTAAACAGAGTTTCTATTGATGGCCTTGAGGTGGTTTCAATTTCTTACAAATACAAACACTGCTAAAATGAATAACTTTGAGCATACATCATTTTGTTCATGTGTGAGAGTATCTGAAGAATATATTCTTTGGAGTAGATTTGCCGGGAAAAAGAACACGTGCATTTGTAGTTTTGGTATTTAATATGATAAAAATTGCCATCTACAGAGCTTGCACTAATTGACATTCACACCATCACTCCAAGAAAAATTTTTCTTCTCATTCCCTAGCCAAAATACTGTTTCATGTTTCTGCCATACTTATAGGTAAAAAGCACTAGTTTCATTTTTTAAAGTGAAATATGACATATATATAGAAAAACATACAAAATCACGAATGGATCAATGAATTTTCACAAGCTGAACAATTCCGTGTAATTGCACCCAGATCAAAAAACAGAACATTACCAGCACCCCAGAAAAACCCCCTTTGATCCCCTGGAAGAACAGTAATCCTCACCCAAGGGCACCCTCTATCTGACTTCTAACACCATAGATTAGCTTTACTTGTTTTTGACCTTTATGCTTTGTATGTCTGGATTCTTTCAATTAACATTTTTTTGCGTATGAAATTCACTCACATTTTTGTACATGAATGTTGTTTGCTCATTCTTATTGCAATACTATATTCCATTTTGTGAGTATTCCACAATTTACATTCTACTTTTTATTTGCATTGAGAAGTTTCTAATTTGGGGCTTTTACAAATAGTGATTGTGTGAGCATTCTTATATATGTCTTTTGGCTGCATTTCTGTTGGATATAGATCCAGAAGTAAAGTTGCTGGGTCATAGAGTGTACATACCTTCAGCTTTAGTACATTCTGCTGCAGTTTTCCAAAGTGGTCATACCAATTTATGCTCACACCTTCAGTGGATATGCCTTTGCGTAGCTCCACATCCTCAACACTTGAGCCTGTGTTTTTCACTTTTCCTATTCTAGTGGGTGCATCTTAGTGTGGTTTTAATTTGAATTTCTCTTAATATGAATGGAATGAGCTTTTAACATATTAACGCTTATTTATATTTATTTTCTGAAATCTATTGGCTCTACCTTCAAAACATAGAAACAATGTAAACACTTCTCACCACCTCTGCTACTACCACACTGAACAGAGCCACTGATATTCTTTACTCAGATAATCGGAAAACCCTCCTGACTTGACCTGCTCCCATTCTTGCTCACCCACCCACAATCTATTCACAAGGTAACAGCCAGAGTGGGTTAGATCATGTCACTATTCTGCACGAACCCTTCAATGCTTGTTTTACTCAGACTTACCGTTCCCTACATGATCTGGCCCTCGTGCCTTCTTACACTTAACCACCAACCACTCTTCTCATCTTTTCTGCCTTAACTTCTCTAATCTCCTTATGTTTCCTTAAATATTCCAAGCATCTTCTTATCTTAAGATATTTACACTAGCTCTTCCTTATAATATTTGTACGATATCTTTAAGATATTCGTATGGCTAACTCTCTCAGTGTCTTCAAGATTTTGCTCAAATGTCATCTCCATGGAGCTCATCCTGACCAGAGTCATGTCCATACTCTGCTCTTTTTCCCCCATAGAACTTATCACCTTCTAATATATAATTCTAATACATAATTTACTGATTTGTTATATTTATTGTTTACTTCCCGCTGCAGGAATGGACTCTGTGTGGGAGCAGTGTCTTTCGTTTGTTTTGTTCCTTGATGAATCCCTGGTCCTAGATCAGTGCTTGGGCTATAACAGAGGCTCAACAGGTAAGTGCTACATGAACAACTCAATAAAATGTGCCCACAAACCTGTACCCACCTTGTAGCAGCCTTTCTCTAAATGCTTTGTAGAGTTCTCTATAAGATCATAAAAATACATATTTTTTAATATGAATAGCAATACTGTTTACTATTTGTCACTTGCCATTAGTCTTTGCTTAGAAATTATCGCTGTGTAGAAAATAAAATTTTTATGCAGTATAACTTACCTGGTTTAATTTACAACTTCTAGGTTTCATGTCAAACTTAGTAAGATGTTGCCGCATTAAGATAATATAAAAAAAATTCTGCCAGTATTTTTAGGTTTTCACATTTAGATCTTTCATCCCTCTGAAGTTTATTTTACCAGATGTCCAAGATTTTGACGTTATTCATTGAGTAATTCATGTCTTCTGCGCTGATATGAAATTTCACCTTCATCATTTATCTAATTCCTGTATGAATTTGTTCTTGTTTCTTGACATTTTACTCTATTTCATGGGTCAGTCTATTTATTTTTCCAGAACCACAGTGTTAATTAATTTATTGTAGCATTATGCTATATTTAATATCTGCTAGTTTCCCCTTATTGCTCTTCCTTTCTTAGAAATTTTCCTGAAAAATTTTGTTTTTTTGTTTCCTGCCAAATTTAGAATCAGTACCTAATATCTCTTACTAAAAATACTACAAATTTTTTTTATTGAGATTGCATTACTTTTTGATTAACCTCAGAATAAACATCTTTAAATTTTCTTATTCAGGATTATATGCCTTTCCGTTTCTCTAAATCTTTCGGCCTCCCTCTGTAACATTTACTTTTTAGTACAGATTTTATATATTTCTCTTTTTTAGTTTTAATTATTTTATTGGTACTGTAAATAGACATTTTCTTATTATATCTTCTAAGTGCTTTTTCTGCATATGTGAAGGCTATTGATTTCTTTTTGTTAATTTGGTACACAGCCACTTTACTGAATTTTTTTATTGCTTGCAGAAATTTTTCAATTGATCCTCCCTGGCTAAAGAAACATGTACTTTTACCATCTTCAAGTAATAATTGTGTTTTATTCATTTTCACTTTCTTAATGATTAATTTTTTTCTCTTATCTTGAGTGAATATGTATAGGAAATACAATGTCACTGGCGAGACAGACTGTGTAAGTGTTTTATGGCTTAGTTTTGGTCTATCTGCTAGATTGGCCACAGACTGAGAGAGAGGAATTGTAGAACTGCTGAATTTCTGTTTTATTTCTTCTTGTAACTCTCATAATTAATGCATTATTAATATAATACTATGTTATTTAGCACATAGATATTATTACTCATATCTTATTTGAGAGTTGAGTTCCTATAATTACAAAGTGATGCTTTTCTCATTTAATGCTTATTTTTCTCCGAACTTAACCTTGTCTAAAATTATGGTAGTGGTCCCTGCTTTCTTTTTGTCTGCATCTGCCTGATATAACTTTGTGTGTGTGTCTCTCTCTAGAGACACACACTATACCTATAAACATATGCATACATATACATATGCATATGTACACACACATATACATATATGCATATGTATATGTATATATGAGTGTTTATGTGTTTGTATGTGTATTTTCAATTTTACTAAATCACATTGTTTCTGGAATGCAACATAGATTTAGATTCTGCATTAGGATTAAATCACGCTTTGTTTTAGGTACTTGTATCTTCTGTTATTTTGGTATAGTTCCTTTTGGTTCTAACAGTTAAGTTTAAATATATATTTTTATATAATATCTTGATTTTCTACTTCTTTAGCTAGTATCTATTAATTTCTCACCTTAACAAGTGATGGCAGGATTTTATCTACATCTCCTTTCCACTCTCTTCCCTTTCCACTCTTGCAAATTCTATTATTTTTCTTAGTGTTTTCCTTTGTTTTATTAAATATGTTTGAACTGGATTTCCTCCAGTTGTTTCTCAAAAACCACTATTTGTAATTCTCCACTCTATTTTATGCCCTGCAAGGCTGACCATATGGACTGTATCAAAAGGTTCTGTAACCTGGCTTCCAAGTGGATCAGTCATTGGAAGCCCGCACTGAGTGACCTTATACTACAGAAGGAGCTCCCTTACCTCAGGTATAGAGTAATAACAGCTCCCCACTGTTGCTAGCTCCTGGGAATTTCATCATTTCTTATTGGATTCCTTTAACTTTGCCAACATTAAAAATTAACTGTCCGTTTGTCAACTCCGCTCAATTATCTTATTAAAGTATGTCATCTGCTTCCTGCAGGAACCCTGACTCATCAGTAATTTTATGTCTACTCATTGACTTATTGGTTTTACATAGTATCTCTTGACCTTTTGTTAGTAAATATGAGGAAGTCAGCAGGTTTTTATTCCCTCCCATCATCTGTCTTCTGTCTGCTCTCAGTTTCTCTTTTTAAATGATGTAATTTCTGTATAGTCTCAGTTTAAATTACTTAAATTCCACTTTATGTGTATCCTTTCATTTATTTAATATTAGGCCCACTGCCAAATAGATTTAGTGCTCACTTCCAGTTCTTCTGCTATAACATTCCACCCGTCCTTGATTATGGAAATTTGTTTATAGTGCTCTTTTTTTTCTAAAAGAAAGATCCATGACTGCAATATTCCTGATTCTTACATGTAGAAAAATATTTGTGCCTTCACACTTGGATTTTTGGCTGAGTACAAAATTCTTAGAACACACTTTCCTCCCTTGTAAAGGCTGTAGGACCCTCACTGCACCCCGCTCCTTCCTGCCCAAAACACCCTTGTTTATGCATTTAATCCTCTTGTGAAGAATACTAAGATCACCATGTTTTTCTCTACCCTTCTTTACATCATGAACATTTTTTAAGAGGGTTATTTCTTTATTTTCATGTTTAACAGGATTAACAGAGTTGACAGTTTGGTACCAAATTTTGCTCGGAAGGCCCTTTCAGGTCATCTTTTATTTCTTGAAAGTTTTCTCTGTCCTACTATTTTGCCTTTCTTTTTTGTGAAATCCTATAATGTATATTTCAAATCTCCTTTTTTAAATGTCCCATATCTATCATTTTCTCTGTAATCTTTGTCAAATATTATTATCCTCATTTTTTCCGTTCAGTTTTATCATTCCTGTCTTCTACAGCCCTTACTGTATTCCTAGCTGTCTATTTATTCTTAAACTGCTTCCAATTTTGTCTTCATTTCTCCTACTGTCCTCATCATCTCTTCCCTGAACTCTTACATCTCTGCCTTGTACATTTTCTCATAAAAAAATGTTACAGCCAATTTGAGCACAATTTTGGTCTGCTCCATAATAACATATTTAAGGTAGGTGATTTTCATCTACAATTTGTTTTTCCTGCTCCTTCCTTTGCTTTTTATAGCAATACTGTGCTCATTCTTTTTGGATTCTCCTTTTTTTTTTGGCTTTGCCCCGAGCTAACATCTATTGCTAGTCTTCCTCTTTTTGCTTGAGGAAGATTCACCCTGAGCTGACATCTGTGCCAATCTTCCTCTATTTTGTATGTGGCTCACTGCCACAACATGGCAGCTGACGAGTGGTGTAGGTCAGCACCCGGAAACCAAACCGGGGTCACCAAAGTGGAGACATCAAACTTAACCACTAGGCCTTGGGGTGGTCCCTGGATTCTTCATATTTGAATGAAAAGAGTTTAGTTTTTGCATTTTTTTCCTCCACTGCTTCTTTGCAGGAGATTCAGGTTGGCAAGATTCCATGGCCATATTTTGGGCTAGCAGAAATTTTGGGGGGAATTTAGTGAATTCTTTTAGCCTTAACCTCTTGCATGCTGGTGGATCTAGATAGCTGTAAGGTTTCTCACAATGCAGACTCTCTCTCCTACTCTAAACTTAAAACCTAACAAGATAAAAGGAAATCCCATTGCTGAGCCCATGCATCCTATTCCCTTTGCTGTAAATACAAGATTTTGGTTTTACACTTGAGTGTTTCCTTCACCTTAGAGAAGTTTACTCTGAAGTTTTTCTGAAATCTGTAGCTATTGGTACTCTCTTTCTCTTTTATTGTAGTAAAATATCCATAACATAAAACTTATCATTTTAACCATTTTTAAGTGTACAATTTAGTGGCATTAAGTAAATTCACATTTTGTACCACCATCATCACTATCCATTTTCAGAACTTTTTGACTACCCCAAACAGAAATTCTGTACTTATTAAATAATAACTCCCCAATCCCTCTTCCCCACAGGTGCTAGTAACATCTCTTTATGTCTCTACAAATTCTCCTGGTCTAGATGCCTCATGTAAGGAACCATACGATATTTTCCCTTTTGTCTCTGGCTTATTTCGCTTAGCACAATGTTTTCAAGTTTCCTCTGTGTCATAGCATATATCAGAATTTCATTCTTTCTAATGGATGAATAACATTCCATTGCATGCATATACCACATTTTCTCTGTCCATTCAAGTGTTGATGGACACCTGGGTTGCTTCCACCTTTTGGCTATTGTGAATAATGTTGCTATGCACATTGGTGTACAAGTATCTTTTTGAGTCTCTGCTTTCAATTCTTTTGGGTCTATAACTAGGAGAATTGCTGGATTGACATTTTCTTTTTACTCCTCCGTTACTTTCGTTGATGTTTATTGCTTGTGGCAATTCTCGCACATATTTTTTGGATTATAAGCATAAGAGAGCTCATAGTTTTATTTCAGAGTGTGTTTATGTTTCCGGGTTTCATTTTTCTTGCTGCTTTTGAGTGGTCTCTGAGAAGGAAATGTGGAATAATGCTAATTTTACTCTACTACTTTGAACCAGAAGTATTTAATCAATTCTTATTGTCAACAAATTTGTTCAGAGATGCTTAAAATATTAGGAGTAAACCAAAGCTTATTTCTCTTTCTCATGTATAAAAACTGATAATGAAGTTAATATTTAACAAAAAGAAGAAATGAAGGGCTGGCCTGGTGGCATATTGGTTAAGTTCACATGCTTCGCTTCAGCGGCCCAGGGTTTGCAGGTTCGGATCCAGGGCATGGACCTAGCACTGCTAGCCAAGTTGCACTGTGGCAGCATCCCACATAAAACAGAGGAAGACGGGCAAAAATGTTAGCCCAGTAACACTCTTCCTCAAGCAAAAAGAGGAAGATTGGCAACAGATGTTGGCTCAGGGCCAATCTTCTTCACAAAAAAAAGGAAGAAGAAGAAGAAGAGGAATAATGAATAACTATTGAGCATCTACTGCACTTTGGACTGTGTGCTTGGTGCTTTAAAATTGTATATTATTACTTAATTTAATCATTAGAGTGAACCCTGATAAAGTAATTCTTAGTCCTATTTGATAGATTAAAATCTGTGATATAGAACTTGAGTAATTTTCAAAGATCTAGCAAGCTATCCAGTTGGGAGTGTACCTGCTCTTTCTAACTCTATAACTCATATTCTTTTCTCAACACCAAACTTCTACCCACTGTAATGACTGTTAGTTTTCAATAAAATCAAATACCTCAACTCATAGCAGAAAAAATTATAAATGTAGACATTAAGCAATTGGAGACTTTTAAATGTAGGCATTTAATTTATTTGGTCCAATTCAGGCTATATCTAAAAACCACTGATTGAGAAGAAGCAGAATTTTGGGGTTTTGGCCACTGCGTACTTACATGTCCTTTTGAGAGACCAAACTCCCACTTAAAATAAGAAAAACATAACTTCCCAATTCTCTGGCAGTTTCCAACTAAAAGGTTGCTTCAACCTGCCGTTCTTTTATTGATCCTCATTTCATATTTCCCTGTGTTTCTTATGAGAATCACAGTGAAATGCTGAACACTGAGCAATGTCCACAGTAAGGGCTAGCAATGCACGCATGTGTGAACGCCACCTCTGCTATGAAGATTAGGCTTTTCTTGGCTTAGGTAATACTTTGTCACTCTCTCTTGATGAAGGCCATTAATCAGTTTGTCTAGATGAAAATATCTTTTCAATTTCAAAATTACATTTCCACGTTATATATCTTGCATGGCACAATACTTGGCACTCAACTCTTAACTCAGTGAAACTTGTGACTCTTAGAATTAAATTATAAGCCACTAAGTTAATATTTACATAGAACTGTAAAGAGAATTCTAGTTTCAAATATTCTCATTGGTCTTCTTTATTGTCCATTAATTGCTGTTTAGATTTCAGTGTTTGTTAGATCTTAAGAAAAAAATTATGTATTTATGTACTGTCTTGTTTCAGAAACGACCTAAAGCAACATAAAAGGGGATATGTAAAATAAAGTAAGAGAAAAAAAATTAAGAGTAGGAGGAGCCAAAGAGAAAAGAACTGATAAGTATATGTTTGTGTACATGTGTTTTATAGATCTTGGTATGGTGAATTACTTTTCCAAGAATATAACCAAAGGGTATAAACACAAAGAAAAATTATTGTGAGTTTAAATATATTACAGAAAAAAATTTTAACACCTTAAAAATGCTACATATAAAATAAAATTAAATAAAAGAATTTGAAAAAAATTCAATATAACATAGATCAAGCTGTTGAATACCTATAAGGAAGGGCAAACACTTAAATAAGGCAGCTTCAGAAATTCCTAGGTACCTGGCTCAGTTGCCAGCTCTTAGTATTCTAATCCCATCTGAATTTATAATACAATTTTCACATCACAGATTGACAAAGACTCAAAATGTTGAAAAACTATATCATGCAAAGGTTTGAAAACAAACAGAAACAAAAGAAAACCAAACAAAAGTGCAAGTATACAATAATAAAATACTCCTCAAAGGAAAATTGAAGTTGTATATGAGGGTAAAATTGGAAGAAACATAAATATCTGATATTTTGAGATATCTGGAAAGGTGAATGGGCTGTGCTTTGCACATAATTCTTCCCGTGTATCGTATCTCCCAAACAAACCCTGGAAAAATATTGGGTCATAGTGAGCCCAAATTTGTTGAACACTGGCAAGGTCCTGGTACACAAGCAGTGGATGCTACCAGTTAAAGACTCGTGTACTTAACAGCTCATGAGACATAAGGGTAAACACCCATTTGAAAGTTGTCTGAAAACTCATCAGTAGGATCAACTCTTTTCTTAAAACTATTTTTATTTCATTGTTGCACATAGTAAATTGACAATTTAAATCCAAATTATATTCCTTATGGAACTGTCACAATAATTATATGCTTCAAATAAAAGTTAAGTATTGCAAGCTCACAATCATCCCTACCATCATCAGAAATGTGCTCCAGAGTAAAAAGAAAAAAGGTCATTTGATTGATGGCATTGCTTTTAATAAGGGCGTTAAAAATTTGAAACCATCTACTGACATTAATTTTAACATTGATTTTACATTTACCTTGATTTTAACATTAACTTAACATTATTTTTTAACTAACATAACTAACATTAATTTTCCTTGTAAAATAATTGATTTGAGCTCTGATTTTTCAGCACAATCATGCACCAGGGCCAATCAAATGCTCTTGTCTGAACTTTATCTTGTGTGTTGCAATTGTTAGACCTAATAACAAGATCAATATTAGCCTTCTAATTTTAACATTAACCAGTTGATGTGTCTCCAAATATAAGAATTTCTTGTTAACCAGTCAGAGCAAAACAGTAATACACATTTGAACTGCTAATAAGGCTGACAGTGTCAACACAGGTGACAATAATAGTATAGATATTTCAGACTTCTATCAAAAATAGCCGGATAGTGAGGACATTAATTAGAAATAAAACTGATACTGACAATCAATGCATATTAAAATATGTGTTTGATAGTATACCAGTTTCCATGAGTTTAATCTTTGTATAAACCCATAACATATCTTTCACTTGAATAAATTGGGGCCGTTGCTGTCGTACATGTTAACTGTAGTATAACAGCAATCAGTACAACCCACTGAATGTGGTTAATGACTTCCCATGAGTATTATTGTCTTTAACCATCACCAGTCAGTCTATAATGGTTGATTGTATTATTCTTCACTTTATCAATTGAATTTATACCAAATTTTTTTTCAGTAGTTAATATTGTAATAGGAGTTCATTTATTTAATATACTTAAAGGAAATTTAATACAATCTCCTCATTTTACATACTGAGACCCAAATGGTTAAATGACTTGCCCATAATCCAGACCCAGTTAGTGACAAAGTTGGGACAACTTCTGAGTTCTCTTAACTCCCAATTTATCGCATATATTTCCCATAAAAGAAAATGCATAATGCACATTTATAGAGATTTTTAAAACATTTACTGAGTCCCTAGGGATATAAATATTCCATATACTCATTTTCGAATCATTAAATTCACTTTTTATTTATAGATAGAAGAGATGTATATCTCTTCATAAATTAGAACAAGTTTTAGTAACGTGGTTTTAAGAGGAGGTGATTACTTGAAAGTGAGAGAGCAATTCTGAGAGATGTCAATATAAGTCCATCAACTGGTCTCTCCTTAAAAAACTATAGGCCTTGGATGCATTAGAGTTTTGAAAATGAACTTGTTTCCCACAGTGACCAAATTGGTATTCACATTGTTATCATTTTTTCCTTAAAATCTACTATTAAAGTAAAATGAGATATTACTTTATCCATTTTCGTCTTTCTAGGGTGTTCTGCTATTTAACTTCACAAGTATCTAGTAGGATATAAAGTGTTTAAACAATTACATCACTTATGGTGAATTATCACTGTCTTCTGTCAGGTTATAGAGAGTGTATACACACACCCAAATAGGTTCTTTTTAAAATTCAGTATGAACATCAATTTAAATCAGCAAATCAGTCATTTTGAGGAACACAAAATACTATTCAAGTATTTTTTTCACTTTTAAAACTCTTAATTTCATAAATTATAAGAAGCTTATTCTGTTAGCAGACTATTAAAATTCATCTTTATATGAAAGAGTGAGATATATAAAGAAAAATGCATATAAATGACAGCTACTTTCTGATTTTTTTCCCAGAATTTTCAAATGGTTGATTAGAATTTGTGGAAAATGTGATAAATTTTATATCATCTCTCTGAAAAAGCATCAGTTAAATCAGTTTTAACTAAAAGCTCAATACAATGCTTTATTTTCCAAGATGTAAACACTAAATTCTATGCTCAGCAGCTGCTGGATTATGTCCAACAATCTGCATTTACTTACTTAGCTGAAAAAACAGTTCCCTATATTCCTAACCACAGCTTTTCACAATCAAAACTACCATATTCCCACATAATTACATCTAAACACATCACTAACCCTCCAACAATTGTCTCCACGTTGTTTCTTTTAAATTCTTACAGTTGAAACCCTTAACTTAACTCTAAATTTCCTTTGTGCTCTGACATTTACAAAGCAACATGCTGTATTTACCACTCTCCATTAACTTCTTTGACTTCATGAATTTCCTCTATCGCTTTTTGTTCTCTCCTTGTTCCAGAGTTACCTTCCTTTTTCTATGCCAATCAGTTCACGCCCAGAACATCTCATTAATTTTCTTGTCTTTGCTCTGAGTTTTTCTATCTGTAATGTTTCATTGATCAGTTCTTCTTGCTGGTTTAATCTGTGAAAACAACTCCCCCCACTGTAGATCTTTTATTCTCTTCTTACATATGCTGAAGACCCAGAGGAGAAAGCTATATTTGGCAGCAGCAAATTCTCCCTACGCTACATCCTTCTTTTTTCCGCTTGTTCACTGAATAAGCACCCGACTAGATAGAAGGTGAATAAAGATAAATGCTATATAATCCTTCCCCATGTCGGGGGCTGGTTTAGTAAGGAAAAACAGTTGTAAATAAACAAGTGCCACAATATGGGTCTCAACCAAATAACTAACTAATCAGATCTTTTACATGCATCTAATGGAGGGCCTTCATGAGGGAGGCACTGTGCCAAGCTCAGAGAGATGGGAGGACAAAATAAACATGGTCCTCTCCCTTGTGGAATGTATATTTCAATGAGGAGATAGAAATTGAATGTAGTCATTTAAATAGCACTTTGGAGACTACTAATTTATCACCTCTGTTTCTTTATTGCTGGAACAACTTTCTCATGCTTCACATTCTGAAGATAAATATGGCATTAAACAGAATGCTTTGACCTACATTTTATGTATATCAGGCTTCTGGTAATAATGGGCTGAAATCACACAGATCATCACTCCCTGGCTGTTATTTGCCACAGCTGCATCTGTGAGCTGAGCTGGGTCACTGGGAGGCCTCCAACCGTAAGGCCATTTGAAACTGTCATTTATCTTCATTCTGCTTGGTAATATTTCATCTACCACTATCCCTACCCTGGCAAAGCTTACAGGGACCATTTTTTTCTCATGGCTTATAAATCTCTGAGTATTGGGAATGTTGAAGAGAATCTTAATAATCAATAGATATCACGATTTGCCAAAGAAAATCAATGATAATGCCAAAGACTGATTTCCTAGAGGAAAGAAATCCCAATGTCTTCTGCAATGATGCCTCATGAAATTATGTAGAATTTTGAATTAAACCCTGCCAATCAATCACAAACAAACAATTTTATATGCATTATCTCATTTGATTTTTACATCAACCCTTTGAGAAAGGTAGGGCAGGTGTCATGATCTTCACATTACAGGGAGGAATCTGAATGACTCAAGATCATAGTAAGGGTCTTTTGAAGTGAGGGCACTTCTGTTACAAAGGGAGAGAGGAATGCGAATGCATCTGGAGAAGGGAGAATGTCTGCTTTGCGTCAGGAACTGTGCTGGTGAATTATGCATATTATCCCGCTTAATTGCATAGGAGAAATAAGAGAGGTACAGGATGACTAAGAAGCTAATATTCAAAGGAGCCTTACAGAATAAGAACACAAGAATCCCCAAAGTAGGTCCAAGCAATAGGTGCATCTGGTCCTGTGTTCATGTCTGCTTGTGGCACTTAGAGGTATACTATCTGTGACTGAACCTCAAAATTTTGATGTATCTCCCTCTGTAGTGATGACAGTGAACAAGAGATACATGCAGAAGACACTAGTCTGGCAAGAAGATCTAGGTTTTAGCTCCAGCTCCGCTATACACACACACACACACACACTACTTACCTTGTAACACTGAATAACTCAAACTTCTCTGAACTCCAATTCTCATTATCTCATATTTTCATTAATATTGTTGTTTTTACTAGTAATATTGTATTGACATTAGAGTAATCATAAGAAGCCTAAAGTCACTAACTCTTTGGGTTCCCTGACTTCTAAAGATAGTTTAGCTAGCGGGAACAGAGAGAGGTTTGCTTAGGGGTAAAAAAAAAAATCTACAGCAAAAAGAGAACACAGGTTTACTTTGTCCTCTGCCCCATGTTCCTTTGAAGGCATACAAGCAACTTCTGATCCTGATGAAGTTATGGTGGCAGGGAAATAATTCCCCTGTGCCAACTCTTGCTGCTGGCTCTGCAATCCATATAATTATATGCACGATTTTCCTCTTTGTTAGCAATAAAGCTAATGACTGGGCTGGCTCATCCACGGGCATTTCAGCAGCGTTCTAGGTTTGCTGGCCCACTTTGCTCCTGCAGAATTCTGTTTCAACATCAGACTAGCTAAATTATCAGGATGCCCTCAGCAAATGCTAAGGGAGCTGATGAAAAGCCTTTCGAATAAATACCATATCAAACCAATTCTTCCAACTCAGCAAAAAACTGAGATGTTTTGATTTTATGACAATTGCTGGTTGAAAGCTCACTATTGTTTTCCATATCGAATTTCAGAATTGACATTGATCTTGTTGTCAGCGACAACCTGCAAAACTTTTCCCTTTGAGATGAAAAGAGCACTTTGAGTGAGGAGCAGACACAAATGTGGGCCTTTATGTGGCACAGCCTCATTGATATTTGAGCCTCAGTACAGACACAACATCCTTCGTTATTCTTCATCTCTGTACCTTTTCTCCTTTCCTTCTCTATATCTTGCTTTCATGAGTATCCTTGATGGGAGAACAAGAGGATATTTTTCAAAGGATGAAATATACCGGAGTTGTAACATCCTTTACACAGCAGGGAAACCAAGTAAATAAAAGTTCTCTTTTTCTATATTGTGCCTAACTGTGCTCTCAGGAATGTTAATTAATTGAGAAATTCTGCCAGAAATAGAGGTGCAGGCATTAGACTTTGAAAATGAACCTGAAGTCACATATGTATTTGTTAATAGATAAAAGAAGAAAAATGCTTTCAAGAGGTATTGCTGAGTTTTTATAAGGTGTTTTCAAGACAGTTTAAATGTAGAAAAGGTTCATATCTACTGGGTACATTTTTCTCAGTTCTTGTTCAAAACAGCAGTTTTTGGAATGAATGACACCAACCTAAGATATTACATAATGTGATATCCTAAAAATAAAATGTCTGAACATCAAATTTCCTCAGTGTCCTGAGGTTCCCAAGATGAGTGGAAAAATGGCTCTGAAATAGGGCACAGGATGGAGAACTGGAAAGTTAAAGCGTATAAACAGGGGCACAGAAGCTTAGAGAGAACTTTTATCTGCTTGTTTCATCTCCTTTTCTGCTGGAAGTGGAGTTTCAATTAACTACTCAATCTGCTTTTTGATCTCATAATGCAGTTGCCTTTGTTCTATTATTTTATTTAAAATATTGGTTTTGCTACATTTTGTATTTTATCTCGGGGTAGGGCTTGCAAACTCATAAGGGGTTTGTAGTTTTACATCCTGTTGAGGAAAAATTCTAAAGCCAGACATTTATATCTGCAGTTTGTCATTTATCTCAGAGACTGGGGTCACACAGATTGAAGCTAGAAAGTGAACTCATCCTGACTCCTTCCCTTTAACTCCTTTCGTTCGTTCCAACTGTTTCTTCACTGCCCGCTCCAGCCTATTGCCCACCTCTCCCCCACCATAATCTTGCCTCAATTACTGTCCTCATTTATGTACTCCAAGTCTAACTGTCTGAGATCCTGTGATGCTGTGTATTATAATTCTTGGTCTTTGTACAACAACTGGGTTTAAGAAGTATGAAAAAGAGGAAGTAAAGGGATGTAATCTTTCAAGTAATGTCTCAGGTAGCAAAATCAACTTGTGACCTTTTTCTTTTCTTTTGCTCAAGCTAGCTGTTTCTTCAAGAATTCCCACAAGATAATCTGTGTTTCAACAGTAGCCGTCATTGCAGTACAAGAATTCTGTTCATGTCCTAGATAGAATTTTGCAGTTTTTTAATTTTGCCGTGTTTTTTCTGATGCTGTCTCCCAACGCCACTAACCCCGAGTCCGTGTAAGTAATCCCTGCTGTGGGTGGTAGGGGGAGGAAAGGGAGCGGGTAATGGTGCCTCTTTCTCCTGTCATTTTTCTTTTTTGCCTCACCCATGTCTTTAGGGCATCAGTCTAGGAGACCTGAAGGCTGATGACCTGTTTATAGAGCTTTCTAAGTAAATCTCTCCCACGTCTCCCTTTTATTTTCCTCTATGTCACTTAAGACAATTTATAAAATTATTAATCGGATATGAAATGAAGAGACAACTCTTCCATAGAGAAGAATTTCAAATAATACACTCTCTCCTCTAGGAAGTGAAGCTTAATTCTCCTCCCTTCGAGTATAAGCTGGACTCAGTGACTCCTTCCTTATGAAGAGTGTGGGAAGGTAAAAAGAGTAACTTCTCAGTGGAGACATCTGGCTCTGCTTCTTGGCCAGTGATCAAGGTTAACACCACCAATGACAAGTCATGGTGACAGCATGTACCCCTAGTATAATATGATGAAAGTGCACTTTGCCCTGTAGTATTCTTCCGTGAAACCCATAATATCAGTCTAATCATTAAAAAAATCATACAAACTCAAATTGAGGGACAATCTACAAAACTCCTTACCAGTATTCTCCAAAAGTGTCAAGGTCATGGAAAGTAAGGAAAAACTGAGACACTGTCACAGATTGAAGGAGACTAAGGAGATGTGATTAAATGCAGTGTGGCATCTTAGATGGATTTGGAACAGAGAAAGGACATTAGTGGGAAAACTAGCAAAATCCAAATAAAGTCTCTAGTGTAGTTAATAGTATTTATCAATGTTAATTTCTTACTTTTGACGAATGTGCCATGGTTATGTAAGATGTTAACATTAGGGAGAACTGGATGAAGACTATGCAGGAACTCTTGGTACTATCTCTTCATCTTTTCTGTAAATCTAAAATTACTTCTCAATAAAAAGTTTAAAAAGAGAGGGAAAATATTTATTGGGTTATAAATTTGTTAAATGTCTGCCTCTGGCATGATAGTGTAAACTCCAAGGGGCCAATGAAAATGACTACATACCTCTTTAGTCTAGGGGCCAGAATTGTAAGAATTCCTGGTGAGCCCTCAGGAAATATTTGTTGACTGATAAGTATAACTGCATGCTGAGGATTTGTCCAATATCTGCTGTTTGCTGACTCTAACTAGGGTTGAGCTCAAGACACCATAGCATAATGTGAGATGTAACTAAGAAATTTTCTCATAGGAAAAAATGCATATGTTCTCCTGTCGTTTCTATTGGTCACATTCCTTTATTTCTACTTCAAAGGCAAACCCTGACTTGTTGATGGGATTCAGGATACACTATCCCAAAATATGGCATATTGGATATTGAGTATTTCAAGATGAAGGAATTTGAGAAATCTCAGGTGCAGGAAGGACTTCTGACCTTCCCCTGAAGTAGGTCATAAAAACCCTACGTGAGAGGTGCTCTCTCTCTACCCAGAAGAAGGGAACTTTCTTATCTTTGAAGATGAAGGTACACAGAGAGGGATCTGAACGAACAGACCTTCCAAGTGCCCCTTAGTTCATTACACTTAGCTCACCTCCATCCTGCCACCTCCTTCCATGACTTTCCACTCTTCATCAAACTTAGCACAAAAACACTCACGTTTAACCATTTCTTCGGGTCTTGAGTTCCTTATGAAGGCTCCTGTGTCACATAAAACTTATATTAAATTAATGTGTATGCTTTTCTCTTATTAATCTGTCTTTTGTCCCAAGGATCCCAATTGAGAACTTAGAAAGGTAGAGGAAAAATATGTTTTTCCTCTCCTACAATGCCATGATCCAACTCCTAGAAGTGGGATCTGACAATTAAGTCAGCCTTTTCCAATCTTAGAATTGCATAACTAGAATGCATTCAAATAATTAGGGCTTACTTTTTCTTTTTTACTAGTGAACCCTTATTTTGAAACAAAATCATCAGTGAAATTCATAAAAGAGACAGAAGCACAGCTGCTCTGTTTTTCTTGATGTCACACCCACCTGGCTTCCCCTTGTACTCACAGACCTTCCAGAGGAGCCTGGGGCTCTGTGGAACCCGGTTTGAAAACCACAGAGCTATCTTTTCATTCCACTGACATGGAACACTGAAGCTCTGAGAGGTGAAACAATTTGGCCAGCTAGCAGAGAATTTTTGACAAGATCAGGAGAAGAGCCAAACTTTCTTGAGGATCTTTCCTAATGAGTTTGGTATGGGTTGCTTAAATGCAAATTATGCATTTCCTCCATCGCATTGAAATTCTAATTTATTCTCCCTAAAAACAAAGACTTTCTTTTACTGAATAAGATAAGAAAACTAGTACTCTCCCTCTTTTCACTTCCCCCATGGTTTTCTTCTTTATTTTATGAGAAGATTTTCTTCTCAGAGCCCACCAGTATGTCTGTGAGCAGTGTGAAGCTGGGCCTCTCATTCAAACTTTGTAAATTATATTTCTCAAATCCCAGTTTCCATGCTGAGTGTCACAATCCTATGACAATGTATGAATTTTTCTGAAACTAGATCTGCTTTGTGTACAATAAAGTGAAATGTTGAGAATGACATTCATATGAAGATTTGTGAATGTCTCTGAAACTAGCCATATGCAGTACAAAATGAAATATAAAGTTAAGAATGAAACAATTTACAGTGTGTGTTCAGCCTTATCAGCTAATTCAAAAAGAAAGAAATCACTTCAGGGTGTAAATTATATGAATTGGAAGTAACAAAGTATGAGATGGCAGAAAACTCACTCGAGCGGGGTGTCAGGAAATCTGGGCTCTGCTGCTGATGGGATCATAAATTCTATATCTTCAGTTTGTATTTCTAAGCTTTGAAGGAGTGAACAGGAAGAGAGAGATCCCTGTCTGGCCCTGATTTTATAACAGCGTCTTTGCTGGGAGGACCAGGATGCGAAAGGAGAGTTGCCTTTGGAGAGGCACTCCTCTGCTCCTTCAGGAGCACAGGGAATGCATCATATATGTCTAAGAGTCCTGGTAAGTGATTTTGCCTCCACACATTTCTCTTGCTGGTGCCCCTTCCCTGGACTAATGCAGCTTTTCAGCTAAGTCCTTTCTTGCTAATGATGTCTAAAAACTAAAGGCTAAGTAATGAGCAGATCAATAGCTTTCATTAAAGTCTGTTTGTAGAGACTCTTCTAATTTTATCTCCTATGATGTGACCTCTAATTTGCATAGGAGATACTGCTTAAACTTACAGGGCAGGATTGATTGACTGAAACTGACTCAGGTTGGGGAGCAATTGCTAATTTAAAGCATGTCCAAAAGATGGTGAAAATGATTAAGAACTGTGCTATAAAGACTCTCATAGCCCTTATTTCTGCTGGTTCTTAAAACCAACCCCCTTCAGCACATTTTCCTTAGGTCAGGGATTAAACACACTAAAAAAATTCTAGGTCACTGCAGCAGACATTTCAGGTACTGGAGGCAGGAGGAAAAATGCCTTACTCCAAGACATTGGGCTGTCAAGGGTCAAAAGTTTTAGGTTCCTGTTTGCAGCATCAGTGGCGGGGCATTCTCATTAAATTTCCACAGTTAATTGTTCTCCTGTGATAGAGTTGCCCCAGAAAATCCCTCCATGCCATTTACTTTCAGTTGCTCCCTTGCTCTTTCTTCCTATCTCATCCTTCCAACATTTTCTTTACTGACCAGAGACACATTTCTTCTTTTTTTCTTGGAGTCTCTCTTTCCAGATAATTCTTCCATCCGTACGGCTTTTTATAGAATATGCCTGGTTTACAGCCTTGTGGTTGATGCAGTCAGGAGATCCTAGAAGTGTTTTCTCTTGCCTCAATTGTTCCTACTCAATTTCTCTTTCTCCATTGTTCTTATTACCATTATTGAATAAGTGTCCAAGGTTTAGGGAGAGAACATCGGTGGGCAAAGCAGCATTAAATTGATATTTAAAATAGCCTCTAACATATACCTATACTGGGTGTTTACTGTGTGACTGGCATTGGGTCAAGTATTCACTAAAGCTGTTCTCACAACACTGCTATTAAACAAAGACCTAATTTGCCGCAATTTACAGATGAGGAAGCTATGGTTGAAGGCAGTTTAAGCAGAAAGGGATTTAACACATGGTCTGAGGTGCTTACAAAAATCACTGAGGAGTGAAGGAGTGGGCTATAGGCTGGGCCTCGGGGACAATGTCCAACAAACATAGGACAGGTCTCATCTCCCAGGGGAAAGGTGGGGGATCAGGAGGTCTTTGACAAACTATTGAATGTGAGAACACAGCTGTAGCTGCACACTATGGAACCAGAAGACCAGACTAGGAAGCTTGAAGCCATTATGATCCTTGATACTTACAATGCTAGATACTAGTGCACTGCTAGAGAAAGAGCACTCGTTTCTATGATATTTTTAGCCAGCAAAAAAAACCCCACAAACACCTAAATGTAATGGGAATATGGTCCTCATCACTCTCCTTTACCTTTCAAAACTTTGGTGACTGCAATCTAATGGTGAACCTATCTGTCACCAGCTCTTGGCTGCAAGGAAATCTGGGAAATGTAGTTTTCAGCCTTCCAGCCTCTACAGTAAAGGAAAGCATCCTAGAAGGAGGTGGGAACAGATGTTGAGTGCCAATGAAATAAGCTATCTCCAACACAAAGAAGTGTCTGGGATGGAACAGTGAGCTGGTTAGTAATCAGTGCAGTTGAGAGGAAAGCTCAGGCTGACTTGTCTGCAAAGCCTGACACTGAACCCCTATACTATACTGTCTCTACACCAAAGATGTTCCACATCTCCAATGGAGCTTTCTGGGGAACATTAATTTGTATATTTTAACAGGAAAAATCTTCTGAACAGGAAAAGACTAGAAAATGGAAAAAGACATTATCTTTCCCTTCTTCAAAGTTATTAGCTTATTACAGTAATTAATATGCTATATGCATTTTTTTGATGTATATAAAAACATGAGTTGCTAACACTTACTTCATGTAAATTATGCCAAACCAAAGAGTGTGGCTCCTTTGAAATATTCTGTGTTCAAATCTCATCATGCTGTGATCTGGAGTGCGGCTGATTCTTTTGATATTATTGTAATAATTTTATAGCCTTTGCAATCTATAATTTAAAAGCCTAAATATTTATTTCTGGAATCTCTGCCAGATTCTCTAGGTATCTTTAAGGTGCTGGGAGAGTCATCCACAATTGTCAAAATGTATCTGACTTCAGTAGTTATGGTATCCAGAAATGAGCTGAGTGACAGCATTTCTCTGCCAAAGGAAATGTGGGCAACACGAAAATGTCAACAACGGGAGGCCCCTCTCCTTTGCCCTACAAACTGGACATGGAGGGCTAGATCCTGCTAACCTTTTCCCACCTGCCTTACGCTCTTGAAGATATTTATGTCCCTTGTGTTCTTATGTACCTTCAAGATTCACAAAGCAATTTTCTGAGACTAAGAACTTTTCCTTAGCCTTTAAAAACTAGTCATTGTGATTGTTATTACCAGTTTTGGTGACTTTGCCCTTACACTGATATGTCTGGGAAAGACTGGCTAACTCTGCTTTAAGAGCACTCAGAAAACAGGGCGTATGGCTGGTAGTCAGAAACCTGATTTCTCTGCCCTTGATTCACTGCCTGAACTTGACTAAGTCACTCCACTTCTCTCATCTCATTCATCCTCAAGAAATAGAAGACACATCATTGGATAATATTTGAGTGGAATCAACATTCAAAAGAATGTCAGCACACCTGTTTCACAAATCTGCCTGACTCCTTGTTTCAGTAAAATAGTGAAGAAAATGGAATAGTCTTTTTACGCAGCTTTCTATCCTAAGGAGATGAATAGAGTGTTAACGAAGCATTTGCCATATTCATTATTTTTTCTCTCCGAGGTTGCTCTTTGCCGAAATGTTTGTATTATGTCTTGCAAGGAAACAACTGCCTTCAGTAAGACGTGTGGCTTGAGTTTTCCGAAGAAACAAGGACAGTCATTTGAATGGCAGAAGGTAGTAAATTTTCTTAAAGAAAATGCAATTTATGTGCACGTATGAAAACTGTAGTGCTAAAAAAATGAAAGAAATAATTCCCATTCCTAGCTGCTACTTCTTTTTGGTTTTCACACTTGCAGTTGCAGGATGATAAATGGCTGCTAGAGAGTATGTAAACACACCCTTTTGACAAATGGTCTCATGAAATAAGGGTAAATTATTTAATAACAATCTTTAAGCTCCTACTATGTGTAAGCAAGATGTGCAATGTTCTGGGGCCCTGTGGCCTCTTTCACTCTGCGGCATGCACTTGTTGAAGTAATGTAAGCAATATCTTTGTATTTATCCTATGCAGAAAGGACCTGCTGCCTTCCTTTTGGTTTGGGTGGCCAGAGACCTTTATTCTTTAAGTGGTGCAATAGACAAAGGAAAAATAACAGAGAGAGGTAGCCAGCAGCACAAAAATTCTATCCTAAGACTTACTTGGAAATCATGTAAGTTCACTTGGTCCTGTCTAAACTTCTTAAGAAAATTGGAGTACTTCACAAATTGTTTGCAATGGATATGAACTTGTGAAACTCAGACTCCCCAAATTTGGAAGATCAGCAAGGATCTCTTTTGTTCACCTCCCTTTGGGGTGAAGCCAACTTACTTGTGCCTCTTTCAATTCAGTTGTAGCATTCCGCCTTGTTCCTGTAACCATTGGGTAGGATGTGGTTCTGACAAGAGCAGTAACGCCTTTGGCGACAAGACTGACTGGGCCGACCCACTGGCAAGGCAGGTTTTCTCTTTCTGCCTTGAATCCCTTTTTCTCTCTTCTTTCCTCTAGAAGCTGTTTAAGAGAATGACCTTTCCAGAGAGAGGAGTACTATTCTTTGGCTAAGGGTATTTCTTCCTTTTTATCTCCCACTAGATTTTAGACTCACTGAAGCATGGACCAGACACTCTGTCTTAGTTATCTTTTTATTTTCCTATAGGTATATTTTCCTCACCTGCTTATACTATGAAACCGCAATAATCAATCACTTTTATCAAATCAAGTTTTTAAGTATGACATTTTCATTGTGTTGTACCCTCTACCAGGTAACTAAAGGAAGCATGACTACCGCTCTCTTCGAATTTATTTCCAAAATAGGCAATGCTGCAAACAATAGTCCTTGGCATTCTTCATGATATTTTCATTATTATTTTGTTGTTCTTATACTATTTTATTTTTCAAGGTATTTTGCCCAAGCGTAATCATATTTGTTTATGTCTGTCTTTCCCACTATATTAAGTTCCACAAGAGAGGGACCATATTGTCCTGTTCATCCCTCTATCGCCAACATTGCACGGGTTGATTTTGTATATGTTGTATCACTTAAACATCAAAAGCAGCCTGTGATTAGGAAGCACTATTTTCCTTTTACAAATGGGAAAACTAAGCCTTAAAGTGTCAAGCATACACTTAAAATGTACAGTAAGTGCCGAGGAATGACTGTTTCTCAGAGATCTGTGACTTTCAGACAAATGCACATTATACAACATCTTGCTGCTGTTCGAGCTCTCAAAAGGGTAAGAAATCAAGTTCTATATAAGATACAAAGCTAGTTCCCCTGTGATTCTGATTCCACCTTGTAGTATTGTAACTGACAAAACTTGTTTTGCCATAACAGATCAAACAACAACAGAGATTAATAGCTCCCCAATCCCAAGTGATCCAGGCATGCTAAGGTGCTTGGATTAAAGGTGCTATATAAATAAGCAGGGTTATTTTCAATCTAATATGATAATGAGTGGTAATAGAACTGTGATAGGTGATAACACAGCTTTTGACTTTTTATAGTGTTTTTCTCTCTCTGTTGTAATCATTCTACCTAACTAGTTTCTTAATTAATTATGCTTTTTCAACAGTGATGCCGCTTGACTTCATCCTCTCTTGAGAACATTGGCTATTTAAATTATTATTTAAATATATCCAAATTTGTCATCATTGTAATGTCTAACATAATAATATTAATGACTATCATTAATTGAATATTTATAGCGTGCCATGATTCATTTGGTAAGTATCTTCAATGTAAGACATTAATACTTTAAATAATCTTATGGAATATATACTATCATTATCCTCACTTTTGTGATAAGGAGCCTGAAGCTTACAGGATTTTCCTCATATTCAAGACTTAGCTCAAACGCCACCTGCTTAAACAACTTTCCCAATCACCTTGTATCAAGGTAATTCTCGATTTCCCATACCCTCAAACCTCACATTCCATCCCTTTACACTGCTTTTTTTAATACATAACTAACCACTGTGTGAAATTATATATGTTTATACGTTTGCTGTCTGTTGCTGTTCTCTCTTCCAACTGCAAACTAAGATCCATAGTGCTGTGTGCTCTTTTGATCACACTGTATCTCTAACGTCTGAAACAGTACACAGCACAGAGTCAACACTTGATAAATGATTGATGCTGAAAGAATAAGTTAATGAAACAATTGACTTGGAAATAATCCTTGGAGCTGAGAAGAGAGCCCAAGTCTTCTTACTTCTATCACAGGTCTCTTTGCACCATGTTATGTAAGACTGTACAAGAAAACTGAATTTTGTGCATTTTTAGAGTTTGAGATTTGAAATACTGAGATTTTCTCTTGTTTTTTTTTTATAGCTACATAGTTTATCTTACATTATTGAGCTGGCAAGATTAAAAGGGGAAGTTTTTAATTTGCTAAAAGAGCAATCTGTTTGCAAGGACTGTATTCAGATTGGCTCTCCTGCTAATAAATCAAGTTCATTAGTTTGTGAGAGCTGCAATCTTCATTGGACAATACGCTATCATCACGAATTTCAAATTACGATACTCTTAAGAATACATTTATTTTCATTTATTTAAAAATTTCTTAAAATTCACACTTTTACTCTCCTTTCTTGGATTAGTCGGGAGTAGTAAAACCTTACTCTGTGTCTACATAGATCTTGAAATGGCTCACCCTCTTTGAGCCTGAAAATTGACCTTTGATGAAACCTCTTTTGGCTTATTTTGTTACAAATTAGAAGAACTTAAGGAATGAGAGCTCAGGCACTGAATTTGAATTAGAATGACTTTTAAAAGTACAAGTCTTATTCCACTACTGGGTATTTATCCAAAGAACATGAAATCAATCGTTCAAAAAGATATACGCACCCCTACGTTCATTGAAGCATTATTCACAATAGTCAAGACCTGGAAGCAAGCCACATGCCCATCAACAGATGAATGGATAAAGTTGTGGTATATACAATGGAGTACTACTCAGCCATAAAAAAGACAAAATAGTGCCATTTTTGACAACATAGATAGACCTTGTGGGTATTACACTATGTGAAATAAACCTGAGAAAGCCAAATACCATATGATTTCACCCATATGTGGAAGATAAATAAATATATAGATAAGGAGAACAGATTAGTGGTTACCAGAGGGGAAGAGTGTGAGGAAGGATGAAAGGGGCAAAGGGGCACTATATATAGTGACAGATGAAAACTAGACTATTGGAGGTGAACACAACGTAGTATATACAGAAACTGAAATATAATAATGTACATCTGAAATTTACACAGTGTTGTAAGCCAGTATGACCTCAATAAAATAATTTTTTTTTAAAGGAGTACAAGTCAATCAGCCAAGAAGGCTGCAGAGGTGAAATTATGTCCTTTGTGATCGTGCCCGGCAGGGGTCCTAACGGCTCCATCTGACAAGCTTGGCTGCTTTACTTCCCCAGCACCCTATACCCGGGTGGCTAAGACTGGGACTGAGCTGCAACTAGAATTTGCACAGCTCCTCTGCAGACATTACTAGCCCAGTATATTAGCAACGGATGCCAAAGGAGGGCACTGGGCTTTATCAACTCCGGTTTGAAAATCCTGTAGTTGCAAAGCATCTGCCACATGTTCTGCTTTGGCTTCAACTGTTTCTTATTTTGTTTAAAAATTCCTGTTGGGTAGAAACAAAAGTCATGGCAGGATTTCTCAGTAAGTGAATTTTATCATATAATCTTAAGGTTCTCATGTGGGCACATAACTGTTCCTAAATGAGAATGCATACATAGAGAATACCACATGTACTACCAAGCTTGGCATTTAACTTTCTCTTACCAACGGTGATGAAGTGCATGTGCTCAGAATTAAAACTTTAGGAAGAGTGCAATGCACTGAGTACCCAATCTGATAGCTGGCCTTAGCCTGCCGGATCTCAGAGCTGAGTTGAACCTAGAGGCAGGTAATTCTCCAAAGGTGGCATGAGGCAGCATAACCATGACTGTGAACCAGAATTACTGTTAAGAAAGTCGATTCAGGGAATCAAATTCAAAGAGGGTTAAAGAAAAATAATTATGAAAAATAATTCTGACATTTGTTAAAGATGGACATGAAGACTTCATTCAAGGGACTACTGCAATGGGGTTTTTCAGTAGAGAGAGATTGAGCTCAACCCCAAATGGAAGGAAAAGTGAGGATTTATAGCCAATGAGCAGGGTGGGGGGTCTATGGATGGAAAATTACTGAAAGAAAATATCAGAAGTAAGGGGAGCTTCTGGTTAAACAAGACAGGATTCTTGTTGAAGGCAGACCAGAGTGATCAGGTATCACCTGGAGGGTGGTGGGGAATAAGGAATTTGATCAGCTCTTGGAGCTATCAGATATATAGGGTGGAGGATTCTCAATAAACTGACCCTACAGGATTCTCGCTCTTGTGGACAAGTCCCAAGGATGGGGCCAAGTCAAAAATGGACTCAGATGAGCCTAACTAAAGTTTGGTTAAAGAAAGAGAGTCTTTGTCAAGGCAAATATTGAAACATTATACATATAAGGGGATGTTATTTTTTTTCTTTCAATATATTAGGATTATGTCACAAAAATATAGATGGGAAGTCTTCAATAATTTTCTACCTACTTACTCAAAAAAATAATAGACATGCTTGTTTATTTGATGCTTGTTAGGAACCAAAAAATGCTCCTGTTAGTGCTTGTCTAGTCACCAAATGATGGAAATACAACTGCATCTATTTTTGCAGAAGCATTTTCATCAAGCCATGTGGAGCCCCTGGGAGGATCAGTCCTCATGAAGCCACTGAGGGGCAGTTTGGGTTAGTTTAGGTGGTCATAGTCCAGGCTAAAGAAGCCGTGGGGAAAGATAAAGACAAGGCCCTGGGAGGATCGGGGACTTTATTCTGCTCAAAGGTCAGGTCCTGTCCCCCTGATCTCCTACAAGTGACTGGAAGGAAAATTGTACCAGAGAGCTCTGCTGATGGGTTGATGGATTGGTTGATTTATTTATATACAGTCATTTATTCATATACTTCAGGCTAAGCCTGTGCTAGTTATAGGGGATTCTAAGAGGAGCAATGTGTTCCTGTCTTTACAAAGACAGTTTTCTCATTCTTGTTCAGTGGTATGGAAATGCTTGCAATATCACGAAACTAGACAGAAGTCTGGAGGGACTGGTGCACAGAACAGTGGGGTCTAGAAAAGCAGCACAGCACGTAGTTAGAGCACGGGCTCCAGACTCAGAGCTGAGCACGCATCTGCAACTTACAAGCTGTGTGACTTTAACCGAGATATTCACCCTCCCTTTGCCTCAGTTTCCTCATCTGTAAAATGGGCATGAACTTACCTTACAGGGCTAGTTTCAGGACTAAATAGGTTAATATTTTCAAAGTGCTTGGCACGTGGTAAGCATTAAAGAGGTTTTGTTAAATAAATAAAAATAGGAATCTGGAAAGGCAGGAAAGAAGATTGGACAGGAATAAAAATGAACATTTTTTGAGTGTTTATGAATACTAGACATTGTATGGCACTTAACTTTTAACTGTCACAGTCACATGAGTCAGTAGGTTTATGATTTCCATAATACAGAGCTTCTCGAGTTCCACACTATCGACATTTGAGAATGGGTAATTCTTTATAGTGGGAGCTGTCCTGTACATTGAAGGATATTTAGCAGTATCCTTGGCCTCCACTCACTAGATGCCAATAGTACTCCTCCCCCAAGTTGTAAAAATCAAAAATGTCTCCAGATTTTGACTAATGTCCCTTGGGATGCATAATCATTCCCTGTTTGAGAATCACTGCTAGAGTCAGAAAAATGAGGTTGAGAGAGTTTAAGCAATTTTTTCAAAGTCACACAGCGAATGATGGTAGAACTGCAATGAGAAAGTAGTTTGTACGACCCTTGTAAAGACAAGGGTATAATGAATAATGTCCTGTAAAGATGAGGACATAATGAACAAGGTTTAATAAAATTTCTAGTCTCAGGTTGTGAAATCCATGCTGTGGTAATTGACTTGATTATTCATTCGGCAGTAGGATTAACTTGACTAGATGTGTGTTTGGTATATATCATGGCACATGGATTGAGGGAAGGAAGAAGAGAAAAGTGAGAGTTATACAATCATCCAGAGGAGATGTGATGAGGATGTAAACTCAGGCTGGGTAGAACAACAACGAAAAATCAATGAATGAAACAACTGCAGAGAACCATTTGTTGAGCTGCTGCATTATTGCATTCAGCCTACGTGAAGAACTCCAAATGCCTTTTTGACCTGACGTTGGCAGGCTCTCGCAAGATAAACATAAGAAACTGTCATTTAACTCCACATTGGAGGGAAAGTGGCTCAGGTCCTGATAGATTAATTACAAGCACACAGGGTCATGCAGATGGTCAATGGTTCTCAGTCCTTCAGTTTAATCCCTGGAACACCCAGTCCCCTCACACTTCCTTCCAATCTAAATGGTCTCCCATTACTGACTGCAAGAGAATGGATATTTACAAAGCTAATCAATATCAGTTTAATATATCTGCTTCAATCCACTTTACTTGATGGCATGAAACTACCCTGAATAGCCTTTTCAAATAGGCAAGGTTCAGATCTTCTCAACTACAAGTCTGATATTAATCCCTTCTTCCTCTTTTCCTTTGTCTCTCTGCCTTCCCTCCCTCTCTCATCATCTCTTTTCCTCTTCCTGTTCTTTGTGTGATACAGATTGCACAAAGCACACTGAACTTAATAATTGTAATAATAGGATCAACAAAAACAGCTATCATTTACTGAATATTTGCTATGTTCCTGGCACAATTTTAAGCTCCCTGCATTTATGAACTCATTTAATCCTCACCACAACCTTATAAGGAGGATGGAGTTCTTATCCCCATTATACAGATGAAGAGCCAGACATACTTACCTACCAGCATTATCAGAACTAAACAAGCTAATTGTACACCAGCAAACTGCAAAACACAACAGATTTGAGCTGTTGTTATTAATTCATTTTTATGACTTAATTATCCAACAAAGTAAAATCTGACAACTCTACTTAACCCAGACCCTTAAAACCTACAAACAATAATTGGAATGGAGAGCAAATGCTTGCTATTTAACACGGCTTGTTCTAACAAATAACAAGAGCTCTATAGTTCCTGTTTACTTAGTTGAAAATGAGTTTCTGGTCAGGCATAATTAGGATTAAGGACTAACTGGACTTGAAAAATGATTGAACGTAAGTGTCATCTATCTGGCCAATAGAGCCATATTAAAAGAATTAACCTGAATGACTGACATGTGCTGGTGTATTTGATTTCTGTTCTCAAAATCCTGAGGGATGGACTTAGTGAGAAATAGATTCTCCACAAGAGGCCAGTTTTGTCACCCGGCCAGACCTTATCACAGCTATTAAGACTAAGTACAGAAATCGGGCTAAGGGGAATATGCTGTGATGCTATGAAAATCTGATTTTCTCTTTAAAGTCTAAACCATTTCACCCCCCTACACACACACCCACTCTATATCTTGTCTCACATTCATCACTACCTTCGTAAGTACAGTCTCGAAACTTAGTTCTTTCTTTTCCATGGCATTCAAGTTAGAATATTTGTATAACTGGTTTACTCAATTACCATAGAATTCCTGGTGCTCAGAGCCAGTGGTCTTACTTCTGTCTTCATCCCTTCAATCATTCCGCACCACCTTCCACTGAACTTTTTTCACTTTTCTCTTCTTCACTCCTAAAATTTTGTTTCTTTAAAATATTCAGTTTAGATTTTTCATCTCAGCCTTTTCTCTCTTTCCTCTCCTCCCCCCTCCTTCTCTTCTCCTTCCTTCCATCTTTCTTCCTTTCCTTCTCTCTCTCGTCTTTCTCTCTGTCTCTGTCTCTCTTTCCTTTTATTCTTTCCCGTGGACTCAAATGCTATATTTATCTAGGTGATGCTTGGATTCAAATGCTACATCTGTCTTTATACTGTTCTGATAGTCCTCAAAATAACGGATGCCTCCCTCTCTGGGCCAAACTATAATTTGATTTCTCTGGCTGCAATTAAAAAGATATTTCAGCATACCAATAAACCAAATCCAGTGAAATGTTTTTACCTTCTCTTCATGCTCCATTAAACAAATGCCAAGAAATACTGCACTCAGCTCTTTGTCAAAGGTGGGATTTGTCAATGTTCTAAGAAGTTCTGGCAGGGCAAACTTATTGAAAAGAGTGCCTATAGAGGAATCTTTGCCGGTAGTCTAAAAACAAGCTCCTGTGGGCAACTCTTTATTGAGGTAGAAGGGGCTGTTCTGATTCCTTTCATTGTCCTCCTTGTGCAGACAGTAAGAAACATCCAAGCATAATTTTGTGTTGCTTTATTCCATATTCAAAGGGACATATTTTCCTACAAGTTGTTTATTTAGGCATAAACACAAAAAGATAAACAGGCATGCTTTCTAAGTAAAACGGCTTTAAGGAGGAGGTTTGCACATGCTGTGTATCTCAATGTAGGGAAGCAGCTCACCTTTTTGGAAAGGGCACTCACATATTGACAATCTCTTTACTCAAGTACAAGAGAAAATAGTCATGCTTGTTAATTCTATTTGCTTTCCATGAAAAGGAAAAATTGCTACAAAACTCGGTGGTGTGATGGAGTGGATTCTCTCAGAATTGCCCTTTACACTATGATATTTGAGCTCCAGATGTATTTCCACTCCGCTAGGCAACGCCAAAGAGGTAGCAGGCAGATTTCTTCATCAAGTTGTATATGGAATTAAATGTATTAATTTAACCTCAAAATCTGCTCCATGACCATATTTCCAATCTCAAATTACATAGTCAACATCAATTTAATCCCTCAAACTAGAAACCTCAGACTCGATTTTCTCTTCTCTTTCTTTACCCCACATAAGCAATCCGTCCCACATCCTGTCGTCAGGCATTGTTTATTGAGCACTGAGTGCGTGGAAGTTACTAAGACGTCCCCCTTTCCTATTCTCATTGCACGCTTTAGTGAGCTCTCCTGTCAACTCTTGCTACAGTCACCGCACTGGCATTCTAGCCTCCAGTTTCTCAATTTTCCAATTTTACCATTCAGCTCTGTCCTTTCTGCAACTCCGGCCTTAGCTCTTCTTATTTCCTTCTTTGGATATTTTTCTGAACTTTTCTATTTTTTAGAGCTTTTCGCACTTAGTTTTCCTTCTCCCCAGTTCCTGCTCATATTTCATGTCTTCACATAGATGTCACTTTTTTCCTATTGCTGTCCTTCACTAACCACTCTCTTCTGAAAAACCAAAAATAAAATAAATCTGAAATCCCACAGAAGCTGGGTTCGGCAATCTCCCTGACGTGTTCCAAAGGGCTTTCTCTTTCCCCACCACGGTGCTCATCTCACTTGGCATCGTCACCGCTCTCTGGTGTGTAGATATACCGTGGAGCCAGGGGGTACATGAGGATATAAAGCACTCCTTTCTTGCTCGTGTAGCCCAGTACTTTGCACAGAACAAGGTTCAATAAATATTTGTTGAATAACTGATGAATGTCCCTCTGTTCCTCATTTATTATTTCACACTTTTATTTATTCATTCAGCAAACACATGTTGTGTACCATTGTTTAAGACACTGTGTTAGGTGCCAGGTATGAAAAGTTACAGTCTTGTCATTTCCTACTGAGATCATTTCAAGCTTCATCTAAAAAGTAAGACTTCCCACAATTGGATTCCTCCTTGTCTTTCTAATTATCATTTCTTCTTTCTTCCATAAGCGCTTGTCCATAAAACCCGTCATACCACTCACCATTCACACTCATCAGCCTGCTCAATACCCAACTGTCCCACAGACAGTTGTAACTCTGTGATTTTACTCTTTCTCCTTCTTCAATATTAAATGTACACCAATAAATTAATTTTTGAATTCATTAATCTAACAAATACTTATTGTTTGTTAACTGGATATATGTAGTTGCTGTGTTAAGTGCTGTGGGTATGCGGGTTGATACACCCCAATGTGCCCTCTTTCTAAACTTGTTCTGATAATTTTGAACTTATCTATGCATCCACCAGGTTCTCCGCTCACCTTCTCCATGCAAACCTTCCTGATAACCCAATTACATCTAACTCTCCCTCTCCTCTTGTTTTCCCAAATTTCCAAATCCACTTAGTACTTACTTCATTCTGCGTTGTCTTTGAAATCAGCCCCTCTCTGCCATATCTCCCAAAAGACAGGGGACATGTCTGATTCACTTCCTGATCTCCCAATACTGGACTCATGTACGCTTGAAATAAAGGCTAAATAAACATGGTCCACACAAATCAGAATTACCCCTAATAGCAATTGCTCGCCAAAGAGAAAAGTTGCCTGAGCATTTCCTTTGGGACGTAATAAAGCAAAAGATTTACTGTATCCTGGCTAGCCTGTCACAGTGTGAACTCTGTCCGGCTCGTATCTGCATTCTTGGCACAGAGCACAGTGCCTCAACTTACCAGGTACTCAAATGCTTCGTCAATGAATAAATAAACCAGTTTATTCATCTTTTGTTGACTAGCTATGTGACTAAAATAAAACCCAACTCTTTGAGCTTGTTTCCTCATCTATAAAATGGTATAACAAGTCTTTGCTCACAAGTCCTCTGTGAGGCTTAAACAACTAGGTTAGACTTCACTTGCTGAATGTTGTGTTATTGTTATCTGTTGTTAATTTTAAAGTCACATCTTGAGAGTCATAAGCACAACTAAGGTCAGCGTGATTTGTGTGCTCACTGATGAGACAATTTAAGTGAGCGCACTATTAGTCTTCTACAATTTCTCTTAATTTCCTCTGCTCAAAAATGTATACATGGGGCTGGCCCCGTGACTGAGTGGTTAAGTTCATGCACTCCACTTTCGTAGCCTGGGGTTCGCTGGTTCAGGTCCTGAGTGCAGACCTATGCACCGCTTATCCAGCTGTGCTGTGACAGCGTCCCACCTAGAGGAACTAGAATGACCTACAACTAGGATATACAACTGTGTACCAGGGCTTTGGGAGGAAAAAAAAAAAAAAGAGGAAGTTTGGCAACAGATGTTAGCTCAGGGCTGATCTCCTACAAAACAGAAAAGAAGCCTCCATTAAAAAATACAAAAAAAGCTTTCATTAAAAAGAAAAATGTATACAGAAAATTGAAAGTAGGTTATGTTTCATGTCCCCTCTTTTACTTCCTGGAATTCTGAAATATGGGTCATTTTGACAAGGAAGTTTCAATGTATTTCATAAATATGAAATCTTAGGATTGGTTGGGATCATTATACTTATATTATTCTTTCTCCTCTTAATCAATGAAAAAGCTCATTTTCAACAGTCATGACTTGATGGTCACCAAATCTCAGCTTTAATACCTCTGATACTGTAAGATGTCTTGTCTTCCATTGTGGTGAAATTTTGCCTTTTCTCAGTTTTCCTATAGCTGCCAAGAATTGTTCTTGTTCCCTCTTCTAGAACTGCACTGGACAAATCTAATTCTCCTTTGGATATTTGAACTTTCACTCTCTTAAGAGAGTGATTAATTCATCCTTATATATTTTTTACCCAGCTAAGTATTTCCAGGTCCTTCAACCAGTCTCATCCCATATCGTTCCTGAATTCTCTGGCATTCTGATTGTCTTCTTCCTAAATCAGATTAAATTATATTTTCTGTTAAGCATTGTCACATAATTTGTGGGGCCCAGTACAAATGAAAATGTGGAGCCCTTTGTTAAAACAACAGTCATAATTTCAAGACAGCAAGAGCAGAGCTTTAAACCAACTGCAGAGCCCTTCTGGGAGAGGGACCCCATGCAACCGCACAGGTTGCAAGCTGATGAAGCCGGGCCTGATTCTATGGAGAAATTTCACTTACCCAGCCTTCTATGACACTGCAGAAGGTATTATGAACCCTATTGTGTGGTCACATTGCACATTGATATTTTCCTTTGCACATGCTGACATAAATTCTAGTTAATGGAGGATAGTCCTGATTCACACCTATTGCCACACTCTGCTTATTAGTATAGTATTCCTTTGCAATCTCAAAGTGTACTCATTTGGATGTTGAATTATATAGATACCCTACCTCTGAAAGGAGTTAAATCTATACTGTCTGCTCTGTTTCCCGGTCCTTCACAGTGCCTGTAAAATAACTGACTGCTTAATAAATGTTAAGTGATACTCGTCATAATGTGAGATCTTGAGAAGAAAAGTTTAACACATTACCAACTAACACAAAATTTCGATTTTCTTTAAGTTTTGTGTCATAATGTTACATATTGACATCTATATCTCTCCACAAATAGTTGGTTCCCTTTCCATACTTTTCGTTCCGTTCATACACTCCCACTCATGAGGATTTCCTGGACTTCATCATGTAGAACGATCATTTCTGATCCTTTTGTGCCTTTCTGTAACTTTGTTGTTCTTATCTATTTAACGACACTTACTACAATTGAATTATATATTTTTTTATCAGCCTAGTTCCACAAATAGCCTGTCAGACCCTATTGGACGGGAATGTTATTCATAATGGTGATCCACATCTTTGTGGGTTCTTAACATATGCTTTTGGAGTAAGTAAAGGGAAGCAAGAGAAGTAGGTGACAGTTTCAGCTTGAATTTCCAAGGTGAAATTCTGTTTTGATAGTTCTTGTGTAATATACATGGTGTGTATAACTCAGGAGTTTTGTAAAACTCTCCCTTCTGCCTGCTAGAGAAAATTGCACTACAGCAACATAGGACTCGAGTTTGAATAGAATCCTCTTATCAGACTAAAAATATTCTTGGAATCATGGTGCATAGGCAGAGAAAAGAGAACAACACAAACCAGAACTCATAGGCCAGAACTCAAAGGGAAGTCACTCTCAAGTTTTAGGGACGTACTAGCACAGCGTCCAACACATGGTGGGCACTCAACAAATCGCAGCTCCTGCTTGATTTAATTTGATACTGTCATTTGATTCAAACAGCAAATCCACATAATATGTGCTGAGACCCAGTTCTGTGGACGGGGCACTACAGTGAATGTAGATCAACATATTTCTAGAACTCCCCACCACTGACTGACTATATGACCCTGGGCAACTCGTTTAGCTTCTCTGGGCTTGAATTTTGTCTGTAAAATTATACAATCAGATTTTTAAAATCATATATTTCTTTGACGCTCCAAGTTCTCTGATTATGTGGGTTTAGCGCCGTTGTTGTAGTATAGGGTACACACCTGAGCTCTATATGATTTGATTATATAGGGCTTTGAAAGTCAAGAAAAAGAGTCAATTATAATACAGATGGCAAAATAGACTCACACATTTATAGGGCTTTGTAAATGTCATAGATAGCATTAGAAATCAGTGGGATAGAACTACCACGTGATCCAGCTATTCCACCCCTGGCTATTTATCCAAAGAACATGAAAACACTAATTTGAAAAGATATTTGCTATGTTCATTGTAGCATTATTTACAATAGCCAAGACTTGGAAACAACCTATGTGCCCCTCCGCAGATGAATGGGTAAAGAAGACGTGGTATATATACACAATGGAATAGCACTCAGCCATTAAAAAGATGAAATCTTGTCATTTGCAACAACATGGATGGACCTTGAGGGTATTATGCTAAGTGAAATAAGTCAGATGGAGAAAGCCAAGTACTGTATGATTGTGTTCATATTTGGAAGATAAAAGTAATAGCAACAACAGCAACAGCAAACAAACATATAGATGTGGAGATTAGATTGGTGGTCACCAGAGAGGAAGCGGAGAGGCAGGAAGGTGAAAGGGGTAAGGACACGTGTATGGGGACGGAAGGTAATTAGTCTTTAGTTGGTGAACATGATGTAGTCTACACAGAAATCAAAATATAATGATGTTCACCTGAAATTTATATCATATGATAAACCAATGTTACCTCCATAAAAATAAAATAAAATAAAAAGAAATCAGTGGGAAATGGTGAGATATTAATTAAATCGTACTGGGACAATTGGTTTATATATGGAAAAAAATAATATCAGAATCCTACTCCATACCATATACAAAAGAAAATTCCAGATTGATTAAAGACAAAAATATGATAAGCAAAACTTTTAAACTTTTAATAGAGAATATAGAGACAATAATTTTGTCCTAATTGGGAAAGATTTCTTAAGTAAGGTGAGGAAAAAAAGTAAGAAACCATAAATAAAAGAATCAATAAATTGATCCCATAAACAAAGTTAAAAGAGAAACCACACACTGGGATAAGATATCTGCAACGCGTGTAACAATAGAAGATTAGTATTTGATATAAAGAAAATCTACAAATCAGTAAGTAAATGACAAGCAACCCATTAGACAGATGGATAAAAGATATGGAGAGAAGGTAAAAGCTAAAAGACGTAAATACATGAAAGGATGCTCAATCACACATTTTCACGCCCATCAGATATGTGAAATTAACAGAAACAGACTCATAGATATAGAGAACAAACTGTTGGTCACCACACGGGAGGGGAGTGGTGGGCGAAATAGTTGAAGGAGATTAAAAGGTAAAAACTTCCAATTATAAAATAAGTCACGGAGATGTAACCTCCAGCACAGGGAATATCATCAATAATATTGTAATAACGTATTTTACAGATGACAGTGTGATGATCATTTTGTAATGTATAAAAAATCAAATCACTATGTTGTACACCTGAAACTAATATAATATTGTATGTCAGTTATACCTCAATTTAAAAAAGTCTGCTAACACCAAGTGTTGCTCAGGACGCAGGAAAGTGGGAGTGGGAGTGGGAGTGGTAGTGTCAGTGGAGGATAGCATTGTACTCAGAGGTGGCGGGTCAGGTGGCCTTACCAGGATTTGGGAGGAAGCTGTTTAGGGCGCTGTCATTTTAGACGAAGGTTGTTGAAATATGGATAGGACTTTAACAGATTGAAATTTTAACAGTAGAGCAAGCATGTAAGGCCTCGAGTCACAGAGATCTGAGAGGTTCCTGAAGTTGATCCCTTTAACAGACAAAACTTGTGCCGGCGAAAGCAGTAGAATGCAAATAGTTACAAAGTCTCGGTTAACTTAAGCACCCTTTGCCGTTGCCCTACCATGAACTGCTTTATTTCATGCTTGTCCTGGATTTGCCTTCTAGGCCCTTGTGCCGCTAACTGTCTTGCTTTATTCCCTTGGCGTAGCTTTTCCAGTAATAGCTCTCCCCCAGTGGCTCTGCTGTATTATTTAGTCCTTCCCTCCCCTGGCTGACTGCTATAATTCACAGCGTACATGCATGCATATTCATAGCATAGATATAATATATATATCTCTCTGCTCAGAATTCTCCCTCTCCCGTCACTTAGCCATTCCTCCTACTTTCTTCGTCACCCATCGGATGCCAGTTTTAGTCAATTGCTGGCTTCTTCTGCCACAGATTTGGACCTGGGTCACCAGTTTTGGTCCCAGGACCCAAAATAAGTAGTGCATTTTGGGAAAACTTAAGAGTTCCAGGCTGGTTGGAATAGCTTAGATCCATGAAAGGACATCTTCTTGAAGGGTATGTTGGCGTTACGTGATGAGTGACGTGACGGTAGACTAATGGTTCTGCAAATACTTGTTCCACCACATAAAATAACCACTTTGGTTGAATCATTTGTTTTTGTCAACTGATTGTTTCACTCTCGTGTTTCAAATTCAGCAGTTAGTTCTGGCTGATTGTTTTTCATCTCTCTGCTTCGCTAAGAAAACAAGATTCCTTTCCACTCTTCAGAATTTATCTTGTTCTTTGTGACCCCTCTGCTTTCGTTGGTAAATCAGATAGCTACATTACTTGTTTTCGTCTCTGCCACCAAGACGCTTTCTGTGTCACTGCTAACACCAAGATTGCTTTAGTCTGATGAGTTGTCACTGTATGAAAATGTTTTGCTTTCATGACATGAACGTGTATTCCTGGGAATGCAAATCAAATTAGGCTTGCTAGGCTGAGTCATGGCTGGTTCTGAAATAGTGGAAGAAATAACCAGAGTTTACATGAGGAAACAGTCAGAACTTTGGAGTCCTAGAAACCTAGATTTTGAATCCTCGTCTCAGCCAATTGTGGGAAATTAGAAAAGTTAATTAAACTTTCTGAATTTTAGTTGTATCACTTACATAGTGAACATATTGCCACATTTCCTTAATTTTAAGGTAATATCAAAAACAGAAGACATGTCAGCTAGTAATAGCATTTCACAAAAATGATAGATTATATCAAATGCAATGCACACATCAATTATAAAAAAGCATAAACAAGTAGATGTTTTAATATCATGAAAATTTAATAATGACTGTCTTCAAGGTCTTGTAATTAAAAAACGAAGTTTTATTCATAGTAGGCACATCCTTAGGTATGTGTGGCAAATAGAAAGCATTCAAAAAATGGTAGCTGTTACCATTATTCAACTGAAATATCAGCTGATATTTTGCTATTGTTTAAAATGTAATAAAAACTTCATCTGAACCAAGAAACTTCATGTCCTGTCTAATGTCCTTTTAGTATTTCTGCACATCCCTGTGGCTTCATGTCCTGCCTGAATGTTCTCCTTCCACGTTCTTGCCTCTCTCGAGCTCTGCCTCATGTCTCATTTTCCATGGGTGTTCTCTCGTCTCTGATTTTCCCCACATTCACTCGGGTTTTTGTGTATATGGTAGACTTCACCAAATGTTTAGAGTAACTGGATTTTATTACCCTAAAATATTAAAAATAACCTATAAACTAGTCATTTTTGTTTATAAAATCTTGGCTGCCTGGTCACCAGAAGTTTCTCCTTAGTTACATTCTTCCTCAGACTCTGGAATTCTGCCACGTTGCCGATCTGTTCTTTCACGAGCACCTTCTCCATTCTCTACTTTCTCCTTTATGAAAACTGGGCAATTTCTTATGCAGAGTACATTTTTTTCCTGTGTACATTGAATTGTATCCTTTTAACTTATGTGCTGGGAATCCTACCTTCTACATCCAAAAGATTGACCAATGTATATTCTGACACAAAGAATTATCTCCTTAAACATAAGTCTGATGCTGGTTAGCAATATATTTTCCCAAACAGGTACAGTTCATGCAGAATGTATTTAATGTCTAAAATGTTAAATCCAGCTTCCCATCTATGCTTTACCCGCACCCAGGCAACGGAGCATGGCTGGAGGGAGACATAAACCATGCTGATTGGTTTTACTTTAGATTTATGACCATGAACTTCAGATGTGCCTTTAAGGCTGCCTGGAAATCATACCATCTTCCCTTATTCTCCTCACTGCCCCCATTCTCCTAAATGACCATTTCACGCTTTCCTCTCTTTCTTTAACATCACAACACCAACCCTTCTTCTTCATTCTCTCTCTTTGATCTCTAGCTTGGATCTTGCGCCTTGGTAATCTCATCCATTCTGATGGCTTTCAATATTAACTATGTGCTAATACTATACACACATGTACACATAAACATGTGTGCACATATGCACACACAGACATACCCACATGTACATACACATGCACATGCATGCACACACACACAAACACAGCTAGGATCAGCTCCTCCCTCACCACTCTTTCCCTCAAGCTTCCTCCTATGTATCCAGCTGCCTACGTGATAGCTCCACTTGGATGCCAATTGGTATCTATATCTCAAACCTATGTCTAAAACTGCCGCTTCCTCATCCTCCTCCACAGTCTGCTCCATTGGCTATCTTCCAAATCTTAGTTGATGCCAGCTCCATTCTTTCAATCCTCCAGGTCTAAAATCTTAAAGTCATCCTTGATGCCTCTCTGTCTATCATACGCCATTTCCAAATAGCAAATTCTGTTAACTTTACCTTGAATACAGGAATTCAAACACTTCTTGGGGCCCTCTCTGCTACTTCACACCATCATCTCTTTACCAGATTATTACAGTAGCCTCTTAATTGCTCTATTTTCTATCTCCCCATGTGCCCTCCTGCAGACTCTTCTCAAGAGTATCCAGAGAGATCCTGTTAAAATCTAAGTCAATCCTATCAAGCCTCCATTCAAAATTCTCCAATGGCTCCCCAATCTCCCAGAGTAAGAGCTGAAGCCCTTGTAATGGTCACAAGGCTCTGGTAATCTCCATAGCCCCCATTCCCTCTCTGTCCTCATCTCCTGCCATTTGCTTCTCACTCTACTCCAGTTATACTGAGAGCTTCATTGCTCCTGGAACTCACTAGGTACACTCCTTCCTGAAGCTCTTTGCAGCGGCTGCTCCCTCTGCTAGAATGCTGTCCTTCAATATTCACACAGCTCATAGCCTCACCTCCCTTAAGTTCTTCCTCAAATGTCATCTTCCCATTGTGACATGCTTTCACTACTTTATGTTAGAGACTTATGAAAAAAGGACTTTGGGAACATGTAGGAGACTGATTTGGAAAATACGAATGCTCTTAAACAATGTTTTCACAGCTAGTAGGACATAACTGGGGAAGGAGCAAGGAGAGTGTAATCTGAATAATGGGGGTGACATGCACAGTCCGGGGAAACGAAAGTCTTTTCATTTCTTTCCAATACTGTATGACTTTGAGCAAGTCAATTTAAAAGGAGTGTGCCCCTCAGGTTAGGGATTCCTGTCTGTTGTATTCACTGCTACAGCCCTAGTACCTAGAACAATATCAGGCCCATGCTGGATTCACAATATGTCTTTGTAGAGTGAATGAATAGACTTCTTATTATAAAATGAGAACTTTTGCCAAATGAATTTTAAAGTCTTTTTCAGTTCCATTATCCTAGTTATAATGGGCTTGTTTTGAATTAGTGTAAAGAGCTTCATAGTGATTTGACCAGCCTCAAAACAAAATGGTTGTTAGAGGAATTGGTTGTCTCCCCATCCAACAAGGTTTTCAGTGTCTAAAGATCTACATGAGCACTTTCCAAGACACTATACAAAATTTTTCTGAATTTGATCAGAGGTTTACTAATGGCTGTCTTGACTCTGATGCATGTAAGCATGACTCTTCCAAAAAAAATATACATGTGATCCTCTCAGAAGCCATCCTTGAACAAAATAAATTTAAGCTTTGCAGCTCTGTGCCTCTTCTGGATAGATCTCTGGTTGGCCTATAGTTTTATGTGCTGTTATTGTCAAATGCGCTTACCTGAATCTAGGCTGCATTTTATGGCCACATGAATATCTAAATTACAATCAGGCTTAAAAGAGAAACTCAGCAAAAGTATTTAAAAATTACAGCCGTGGTTCTGTGTGCTCTAAACATCCTCAAGTGATAACGAATATCACAAAAGAAAAAAAGAAGGACAACTTTCATTTTGTTGAAATTAGGTATGCTACTGTCAGATAGTGTATACACGACTCCATTAGCAGATAGTACTGATGATGGGGCCACAGAAACATTGTTTATATTTTAAATTCAACAGCCTCTCAAACCAGCTGACCCTACTCAACCCTCCCCACTGTTGGAGTGCCATTTGACCACGAACGAAGGCCCACAGGACCAGGCCACGATGCCGAAGCAGGAGCTGCCTGCACTGGCCATCTGCCACGCGGTGGACAGTTTCATCTGGATTATTTCTACTCAAAACTTTTGGCTCTTGTTTTATCCAATCCTGACAAATCCCTTTAGTATTAGGCTCTACTCCAAATATTTGTAAAGCTTTCCACTGCCTCCATACTCTTTCCCTGAGGGTGTTATGGCAGAGGAAACTTTAAGCTGTTGCATGTTGATTATTTCTGCTTGAACTCACTCCTACCATGTGAGCTGGGCAAGAGGATGTATGAACTTTTGAGGGCTTTTCTTTGGGCTTTTTACCTTAAACCCAAACTAGAGCCAATCCAAGCACTCTGTGCTTCCTTTCCTCTTTGGTTGCATGGGATGCACCATAGCTTATTGGTAACGACCATGGCCTCCAGAAATACGCAGACCTGTGTTCCAACCCTGATGCATAACACCTTGTAAGCTTGGGTACATTAGGTAATCTCTTTAAGCCTCAGTTTTCTCATCTGTTCAATGAGAATAATAGTACCTGTCTCATAGGTTATATGGATAATGGAGGTCATGTGCAGTGAACATAAAGTACCACGTCTAGTATACTTAGTAAGCACTTTATCAGTGACAGTAATTTTAGCGAGGACAGTCCATTCCTTACTTAACCTCCATTTTATCATACCAACTGCTGGATAGGGTAAAGTGCATGATCGTCCAATTTTATGTTTGATCTATTTAACTTTTCTGCTAAAGATTTCACTCCTTTGAAAGGCTATAAGGAGTTATATTCTATGGCAGCCTCATTACTCAATTTTTCTTCCCATATGTCTTTGATGCCAGTGCATCCACATGAAATTAGAGCAAAGAGGGAGGCTTTGTGATCAATACCAATCCCCTTAAACATGCTTATGCTTATTGGACAAGTTGTTTCTAGACCATGTGGTCACCAATATGCAAGCTTTTGAGTTACAACTTTACTTTAAAAATAGAGCTTGGAAAAATAAAATAAAATAAGCATTGTATACAATGTTCTTTTAGGATATCCAGTTAACTTGTCCTTCCGTGAGGCGATGATGTTTCTGGGAACCAATCAGTTGTCTCAGGAGACAGATACATAGAATATTTTCCCTGCTGCCACTGCATAAGACGAGAAGAGAAGAATGACTGATGGGTCCCTGGGGCAATTCAGTGATACTCTGCAAACCAGAAATAGGACACACAGGGGACAGTGACATGGTGAATATCTTTTTATCAGAGCCATGCTACTTATTCCTGTGCTATGAGAAGAGAGCAGGAGGAATGCCTTCTATTAGGATCTCCAGGTCATACCATTGCCAATTGTTGCAAACATTTATGGAACAATATGCTACCCCAGAATTCCACACTGACGAGCCCATGCAATCATTTATTCATTCAGCAGATATTTACTGAGTGCTAGCAAAGTGCCAGGAGCCAAGGAAACATTAACAAGCAGGGCAAACAGAATCCCTGCCTTCAAGGACATTGTAATCAGAAGACAGATAAAATGAGAAGGAGAGTTGCTATAAAGCTCATAACAGGGAGCATTGATAGGCAGAGTTGGGACCAGGGATATTAACTCCTCACTTCTCTCATTTTCATCTCCTGTCTGCCCCCTCACTCACTTCTTCCCCAACCACAGAATGGTGAGTTGCAGGGGAGGAAACTGAGCATGCTCAACCCCTCTGGCTTCTTTTTTGAATAAAGAGCTTATAGGGCTTGTGCTCCCTGATCTTCACTTGCAGAAGAAGACAGCTCAGCAGAGGGACTCTGGCCCTGCAAGGGGAAATCCAGAAATGATGGAGCATTGGTTCAATTCAGGTGTCAGGACCAGAGCTAAACTGCATTCTCCAGTCCATTTGATGGAACTAAAACTGAACTGACATTTTGATATCCATCCATTTGTCCCGGGCTTAATTTCTCGATAGACTCTAAACTCAGAAGAGAAAATAAATGTTATTTATTACTGTGCCATATATCCCATCATCTCGGTGCCTTTGCCAGATATCTGAGAAGTAGATGCAAGAAATTGGCATTTAAGAACCAAATGAATCCATTGGCCAGTAGAGAGATTGAGGTTTTTGGCTTAACCTGAGGAGGCAGTGACATTTTGCAGGGCTTTAGCAAGCTTAGCTGTGTGGGGCTTTGCTTCTGGTGACTGAGGATGGTGATACTTGGAGAATTGTAATAACCAGGGACTGCGCAGGCCTTTGTGACTGACCTTGATGTGATTTAAGAAGACACATAAGGATCAGATCACAGAGGAAAGAGACAATATACATCCTACCTAAACTTTACCTTAAGGTAGGCAAGGTGTCAACACACTGTCTTTTATAGGTCTTGATGGGCAGAACAGGTTTTTTTTCCTGAATTTACTAAATTTCTCAGTAAATACTACAGACAGCTAAGTTCAATGAGGGCTACTGAATACTCATGTGTGTTTTGTGCCAGCATAAGGAACAAATGCAAGCTCATGTACTCCAAATTCTGTTCTTTATGACAATCATGGTTCAGGGCTAAGTGGGGAATGAATAACAGCTAAACTGTAGGATTCGCGCACATTATCTATAGGCTCCTGGGTCATCCTCTCTTCTAACAAGTTGTCCCAGGTTACTGTTCTGATTTATTGGTTATGTAAGTCTTGATCATGGCTTTAGATTACAGAGATTTATACCTTGGTATATATCACAGAAGTGCATTAGTCTTTATTAATTAAGAATTAAATAACACCTTGAAAGGAATAGAAAATCTGCCTTCTTTTTGGATTGACATAGAGAAACAACTCCACGAACTTTTTGCAAACCTATGAGCTAAGAAGGGATGTACCTAGATTACCGAGCCTTTAGAAGTCAAGTTTGCTGAACAGGTCAAAGAGGGACAGATAATTGTAAAATACACTATTTCTTACCATCAGAACAGCAACAGTGGAAAAGTTAAAATTCAAAAAGATTAAAATGAATTAAAAACATGATAGTTATATTATTTCAGGATCAATAAGGATGATGAAGAGCAAAAAATAGAAAAAGAGAGTTGAGTTTTTAGAAGACCAGGGTTACTTCTCTAATGTGAACAGGGCGTTGAGGAGCAGATGGCCGGCGTCTTGGTGCTCACCAGGCCTGTGTAGCTCAGGTTTCAGAAGCATCAACAGCATCATTTACAAGGCAGGAAACTGCACAGAGCTTGTCCAGCATAAACAAATGTGGAGAAGAGGTTTCAAGTGTCAGAGAACTTTTATAGCAAGAAGCAGAGGCAATGACCACAGTGACACAAGACAAAAATGCCTGCTCACAAGATAAGAGGAGCCCCCATCACTAGACAAACACACAGCACAGCCTGAATGCCAGGAATGCAGAGGGGAAAGCAGCAATAGGAGGTTTTGCATATGCCAGATGGGGGAGAAAGGCACGTCTAATAAGATCTGGCGGCTGAAGCCGCCACTCACGCTCAGTTCTAATGTCTTTCTAGGATGGCAGGGCCGTCTGAAATGCTGTTTTCTGACAGCTAAGATGGTGCATAGGCAGATCTTCCCTCCCCACTCTCCCCCTACAAATGGCAAGCCCAGTGCTGCAATTAAACTCATGGAAGATTTTTCTCAACAGAGTTTAATTTCACAGGCTGTAGCCTTCTGATAACTGACATGAATTAACGGGCATCCTGGCAAAATTCTAAAACCAAGATTTCCCTGTATCTCTCCTCTTTCCCTCAGCTACTAAGTTTCTGCTCTCATTTCTGGCAACAGTAATATGGGTCTGGATTGTACAGAGTACTGGGTCCTGGGAACAATATTTCCGCAGAGGCTAGAGATTTGAATTTTTAAATTTTGTGGAGTGAGGTTAATGTTGTGATATTTTTCGTGTCCCAATATTAGAAAAGTTATGGCACATGAGAGGTTTTAGGTTGGATTAACTCTACCTTGAACACGGCTTAGAAGCTATACCCTTTAGTAGAAGACAGGCCAGGTAGCCGTCTACTCAATCCGAACGCTACCCAGGCATCAGGTTGGGGCTCTCTTTGCATCAGACTGAGCAGAAAAAGAAACGGGGTGATTGTAGTTAAAGAATCTTTTACTTTATTTAGTTTTTAACTTCTAAAGAAAAAGGAATGTGACTTTTGGGCTTCGTTTTGTATCCATGTGCTTCATAATAGGAGATGGTTTTTATTCAAATTTGGGACTTCTTTAGGATTGTTTTCAGACAACAAGTCTGCTTATAAATCAGGACTTTTAAAGTTAGCTCCATTCTTGCCCATCTCAGAGCCATTTCAGGCCAAAGTTCTTCCCACCAGTTGCCTGGCAGGACTTTAAAGGATGAGTGGCTGATACAGTGAGGAGGCCTCATGAAGCTGATAGCATGACCATCCTAACCTCTCCCTCTAGTAAACTAGCTACACCAGTAATTGACCATAGACGTAATGAATAAACTCAGGGAGTTAAAGAAATAAAAAGCTGGGGGCATTGGAGACACACACTTAGTCCACATTCCTAATTTTTCAAATGGGAGGAGGATGGAGAGAGGAGAGAATTTCTACTCTGCTTTCTAGAAGGAAAAGTTTTAGAAGGAAGCCTCTCATCTCCTCTGCAGCCCCAAGGCGGGAAGAGGGCCTTGTGTGACTCATCTGTTTGGGAGGAGAGACTCAGCGCAGCCCTTCTGTTCCCCTCTCCTTTGGGAGCGGCACTCTGGCCTGCTCTGCCCAGTGCCTGCAATTTGGGGGATTAAGTCCAATTCAGGGAGAGTGGAAGTCCATCTGGCTGCAAATTTATATTCATAGTCTTCAGTCAATTTTGCTATCTCTCTGGTTGTCTTTTATGTCTTATTTCTCAATTGGCTTCTAACTCAAGAGATCAAGGCAGAGTTTTATTTATTGCTTCCACTGAAACCTCAACAAGCCCACGGCTGTACAATGTTGGCTTTCTTGGTGAACCCTTCAAAGATTTGAACAATTATAAGTTGTTGGGCTGGGCGAAGAAGTAGTGTTGGTGGTTGGTACAGAGATTTTCCAGGCTAAAGCGAATAGCTATGAAAGGCATGGCAGGGAGAGAGCAAATAATCTCTTTAATGAACTGAAATAAACCCAATATCATTGGAGCAAAAAAAAAGTAGAGAGCGAGTGGACCTGTGGCCGGGAGAAATGATTTATAAAGCTTGGCTACGGAGTTGAGATTTTTGTCCTAAGTTAGGTTTGCCAGACTAAGCAAATAGAAATGTAATACTCCGAGTTTAACTTAAATTTCAAATTAAAAAATTGAATAATTTTTAGTAGAAGTTTGTGTTATGCAGCATTTGCAGTTTTTGGCTATACTTATACTAAAAAAGTATTCATTGTTTATCTGAAATTCAAATTTAACTAATGTCCAGTATCTGGCAAGTCTATCCTGAGGGAAATGACAAACCATTGAAGTCTTGAAAACATTGAAGTGATATAATCAGAGAGAAAGAAAACTAGTCATGCAGCAAAAGGCAAACATCTCCTTGCAAACGTTCTCAAGTTTCTTTAGGGTCCCTTTCAACATGGCCTCACCATGAAACCAATAGTAATGAGAGCCTGCTATATCCTGAGACTCATGATAATATTGTAAATACAACCCGATGAAGATGTTACAACCCCAGTAATATGGCAACAACTTTTAATAAAAGTAGAAATTTGGATTCTCTCTCTTAGCATTCATGCTCTGCAGAGAAAAAGTAATACACACAAGTGACTGACGAACACAGCAATTTCACTTGCAAAACTGAGCATGTTCATTTTGCCTCTGTTGAAATCTAACTCCACACCTCCTCGATCCTCCACAGAGCCTGTTTGTTGTGCCTGACTTCTTCACAATGCAGTGCCTTCTGAGTTCACGGCCACCACAGTCTGACTCACAGTGAGGTGTTTTAAGTGGAGTGACACTGAGATTACTAATACATGATCCATCAGAGGAACAACAGCGCCCCACGCTACCAGCAGAAGAAATGGGCACATTGCCAGTGAGCAGAAACGGTCCTCCTAATTTAATATCCATTTTCTAAACACAAATTCTCATTTTTAATTATGACTTCATGTGTTTCCTCAATACCTCTGTGCCTCTTCTTTGTAACATTCCCCTGGGAGTTCCATCATATAGCAGGTGTTAGAGTTCTAATTGCAATTCTATGGAACAGAGTAATGGTCAGATCAGAACAAGTTGTTCTCACCTACCGATCGGTCAATTTATGGGCTTGCAACAGCGTGTGAGTACACGCATCACCAGGAAACCAGTCTCTCCGTAGGAGGTCAATAACCATAAGTAGCAGGAGCAGTGTTAAAGTGGGAGAGAAAAGAAAAGGCCAAAGATAATGTTTGAGAAAGCATTTAACCTCTTTTTACGAGGCCAGGAATGTGGCTGCAACCCATAGTAAGTATTTTCAAACACCTCCTTACCAAACAATTTTAACACACACTACTGCTGGTGTTCAGTATGTCCACTCAGTCCTAGCCTCATTATTACAAAAGTGAAACTGAAGTATAGGAAATCCAAGCCTAAGCAAGTGGCTCGAATTACTACCTTTTCAGCCAAGCCAAGGTCATACTAAGTGAAAGAGAGTTCGGCAAGAAAACATCAACTCTGGCTAACATTTGATGCCAGGAATCATTATCAACACTTTAATGATTATTTAATACTCACTACAATCCTACAAAGTAGGTATTATTATCCTTTTCATGATACGAATGATACAATTGAAACAGAGCATATGTTTTTTAGCCAAGGATGCACAGCTCAAAAGTGACAGACCAAAGATTCAATCCAGGCAATTTGACTCTAAAGTTGTACTTTTAACCACTATATTACTCTTATTCTGGGGGTGAGGCACCTTTTAATAGTAGAGAACACTTGCATGGCCTACAAAATATGAATGTAGATTAGATTGAGTTTTGCTTTGGTAAGATGCTCAAGTAACAGTTTTCTCATTTTCCCTTTGCTGTTCCATGACTCTAGGTAACTCTACAAGGATTTATGATACATAAAGAAAAGTATGTGTGGTTGTGAACGATATTTGCTCAAAGCAACAATCAGTTTTGTGTTTTGATTTAGTCTCTATCCATTCGTTCTTTCATTCAACAAGCATGCATGAAGTGCCTATTGGGTGAGCTGCACTAAATTTCATTATCAAAACATTGTTCCTGATCAGAAGAACTGCGTAGACTGTAGAACATATAGACACACAGGGAAACAATTGGAATGGTAATCACATTGGCCATAAAAGCTACCCAGTTGTACATGAGGCCTTTAATGCTCTAGAGAATATGTAACTCAGTGTCCCAAAGACTCACAGCCTTGCTCTTTCTCCTACCTGCTTGCTCAGAACTTTCCTACTTCCCCCAAAATACCCCCAAAGATTTCTAGAAATACCCAATGGGTTGTTCTTCCGGTATATAAAATTCCTTATGGGAACTTCACTATGTACACTGTGGTGGTGGCTCTAAGCCATTCCTCTCCTGTAATACAGTTGCTGTTAGTGCCACTGAGTGGATTCTGACTCCTAGTGACCCTGTGTGGACAGCAGAGCAGAACCCAGTCTGGTCTTTTTGTGCCATCCTCTCACCTTCCAGCACGACATCAGACAATGCTCTGCTGCTATTCACAAGGTTTTCATGGCCCATTTATTAGGAAGTGTGTGGCCAGGTCCTTCTTCCTTGTCTGTCTACTCTGGAAGCTCCGCTGAAACCTGTGCGCTATGGGTGAACCTGCTGGTATTTGAAATACCAGTGGCATAGCTTTCAGCATCACAGCAACACACCGCCACCACAGATTGACAATTAACAGACGGTGATGTAGTTCCCTGACCAGGAAATGAACCTGGGCCATGGCAGTGAGAGCATCGAATCTTAATCACTAGACCACCAGGGCTGGCACAATAGGGTGGGGAAATTGCCCTTGCTCTGGTTCTGAGCTACATTTAGTTAATAGCGTTCTGTACCAGAGCCCAGTGGTACCTAGGGTCTCACAGACTCTCAGAAAAAGTTCTCCACCTATGAGTATCCTCTCTCTGAAAAAACCAACAACCTATCCAAAGATTAGACATGGACGAATCCTCCATTGTTTCCCACTTTTGTTTCCATCTCTCAAGAGCTTGAAACAAACACATAAAACACAAACAAGAGAAACATTTTCCTTGTGTTTTACCCAAAAAACACAAAAAGTCTCATTCAAAATACTCATGCAAATTGTGGCGACCAGTCCACGAATAATGTGCACAGCCCAACTTAGTCTGGACTCAAGTAGGACACCCTGTTACACATAGGACGTGGTATGTGATATAACAGAGACGTGACTAAAGTGATTGGTGAGTACAGAGGATCACTCTGTCTGGGAATTCTGGAAATCTTTGTTGAAGCAGTGAGTGACCGTTAGGCTCAATCTTGAAAAATGAACGGAAGTTCATTGTTCAGCAAAGAGACAGTATGAAATGTTGCACAGAGGAAATTGGAGATGCAGTTGTTTGGATGTCTGAAAGAGCTTGGAGTTCTTGGCTGAGTGGGAAGTATAATGAACTTGAGGCATAAGTTGTGTATTACGGGTGTGCATGTGGGGAGGCAGCTTGGGGAAGTGAGGCTAGAAAGAAAGGATAGGAGCAAATTCAGAGGGACCACTGTTCTGGGATATTTTCAGTCAAAAATTTTCTAAGTGGCTTTCAGTGTAGGAGAGGAAAAAGATCTTTTCCCCTTCACCCTTCTTAGATTCATTGGCTGGTATCCTACACAGTAGACTAGCAAAAGACACAGATTACAAAGAAAAAACATACAGAAGTTGATTAGCATGTGCACCACATTCATACACATGGGAGCGCTCAGAGATGAGTAACTCACAGGGGTGGTTGGAATTTGAGCTTATATGGAATCTTAGCAAAGCAATAATAAATTTCAGAGAAGGGGCAACACAAAGGGAAAGAGCTCGTGGCTTCTAGGGAAGGCAAATATATGGGGAACCTCTTGGTACATAAGGGCTAGTTTAGCAAGATTTGTTATGTTGACTCTTCTGGTGCCTTCTATAGGCTGATAAGGATCTAGAGTTGTCTCCTATAATTAACTACCATCCTTTCTGGTAAAGAGAGGAGTGGGGGCCACCTTCCCAAATTTATTCCCTACTTTGAGGCAAATAAATGGAGAGCAGAGAGCTTTTCTTGTATCTGCTTCTTCTCAGTTAACTTTAGCTCAAAATAATTGTTACGCCAAAGTGGCATATTTTTGGGTGTCATATACTGCAATCCTTAATCAGTAAAGTAGATTTCCATTCATCCTTATTTGTAACATACTCTTCAACTCCATTTAGGGAAGAGGAAAAAAAATTAAAAAGGATGTGCACTGAAGATGCACAGTAACTACCAAGATGTTTAATCAATGAAGACTTCAGGGGCAAACTGAACAATACAATAAAGCCTGGAAAATTTTGTCTTAAGCAGAATCTTTCTACAGTTCTAAACTGTAATGGTCTCATAATTTGCCCTAGTGAGATTTTAGAGTTTATTACTTATTTTCGTTTAGCCTGAGATAGTGGCCTATGATCCCACAACAGTTGTAGCAACTGACATTTAGGTTACTACTTGAAGATGGTTCGCACCCACTCATCTGATTTGCACCAGGAAAGTTTATCCCGAAACCCTCCAGGCCATTAGCCTCATCCCTTATTTTCCCAGCAGGAGTTGGCGGGGGAGAGCCTTGGTCCATGATTTTATATCTGGTGCAGCTCATCTAATCAGAAGTCTACACGTGGGGGATTTCCTCCCTTTCCACCCTGTTCTCCCCAGGCTGGTATGTTACCAATGAAGAATGAGGAGATTCTGTGTAAACTCAAGTTTTCCTGTTTGTCTATTCAAAAGTCTAGACTAAGGTGTGAGGAAGATTAGGAATTCCATGGTTATCACACATCTAAGCCATGCCCCCCATGCCATCTTTTTCGCCTGCTCATATTTTGATTTCTCTTTGCCTAGCTTTTTTCTCTGTCTCTGAATTGAGTCAAACCATAAGTAAGAGAAACAGAATGTTATCTATTGGCCCCTTCAAAATATATATTCCTACAGCTAATTGACTGGATGAACCAATGGTGGCATAGTAACAAAAATATATATCTGATGGCAGATACATTTACTCCTTTGATCTTCAGAATAATCCCATGGAGTTGGCAATGAAAAAGCATTATTCTTATTTTACAGATGAGGAGATTGAACCCCAAATGGTGAAGTGGCTTGCTCAGCGTATTCAGCTCTCTGGAACTCTGCATTTTGTCATCCAGAAAAATTCACTGTGTCCTGGATTCACAGTGCCGCAATAGTGGTGTAACAGTAGGATTAGAACACTGGAGTGGTGAAGGCATCAGCATGGAAAAAGGTGGCTTCATACCTTTGCTCTGCTCCTTACCAGCTATGCCCTCAGGTGACTGACTTAACCTCTTTGGCACACAACTCCTACTCTGTAACATAAAGATAACAATCCCTATCTCTCAGAGTTGTAGTGTGCATTAAATGAGAAAATGTATCTAAACAGCACTATGCTTGGCATATAGTAAGAACTGAATATATCATTGCCTAATGTTATCATCATTATTATTAAGTAACAGTGGATAAGTGGAAATATAGTGTGCAAAGAATGGAGATTCAGGTATTTTTTCTGATTCCCTGCCATGGTCCTTAAATTCAGATTTCCAGAAAACAAATTTTCACTTACATCCATATGTGCTTGCATTTTGAAAATTCACCAGGTCTGATTGGCTGCTGTTGCTGCCAGAATGCTGGTTAAGCTTGGTTGCTTGAAAATCTCTCCCAGTTTTGTAAAATTAGAAAAAATCCCTGAAATATCATTGTGAGGGCCATATTCAGGACATATTATGTGTGTTGCTGGACCACTGTGAGCACTCAAATTTATTTTTATGATCATACTCACTTTCGTGTAACTGGGTCTTTTATTTGGTCAGCCAATGACTGTAGTAAAATTATGAAGAAATGGTCTAACATCACTATTCCAGCAAAACGATTTATTGACGCTTGACATAACAGTGACATCGCCTTAGGAAATCTCTAAGACATGCTTTGAACATACTTATCCATATCCTCCCCCCAAGAGGGAATTTTATTGTTCATTTAATGAGACAGTTAAGCTGAAACAAGGAACGTTTTCTTTATATAGAAATTGTCATGTAATTGGACCTTCTGTCATCAAAAGTAAATGTATTAAGAAAATCAATAGTACACATTTTCCAGTATAATCTTCAGCTTCATTCTTGTTTGCTGTCTGAAAGGGGATGCTGCTATGGGAATTGTACATCTTACAGATTTCCCCAACCTTGATATGCTGGGCAACTTCAATAGCAGAAGCTTTGAAAATCTACATTACTCATCTCTTCTGTGTGATTATTGCCGTCATTCAGTTGAATGAAGTTAAACCTGCCACTTGTACCACCACACAGAGGAAATTACAGAAGAATTTTTTTAATGTTATTTCATTTAATTAAGGAGCAAATAGGATTCTGTTCTACTTCAATTGTTTGGTATAAAAAATACAACATTGGAAAGAAGAAAAAGCATTAAGTTCCTATGAGAAGTTCAGGAAGAGAAATCAAAACCAGGACTGGGCATCACCTTGAGATGCTACGGATGCAACTCTTCTTAACACTTTATTTACCAGGAGGGCTCACCAATAACTGGAATTCTACCACTCTTACTTCCTTGTTAGATCTTATCGTTGGTACTTTATTTGGGAGGGAAGTTCCGCTTTTGAAATTACTTTCACTTTTGGATAAAAGGATAATTAATTCCTAAGGCAGAGAAGAGAATAAGGAAGCCTGGGCAGATCTTTTTTCTTGGTTCTCACACTTCTTCTTCATACCCACATTTAAAAATTCACAGGTTTCACATAAAAATTGGGATTAGTGGATTGTCTTAGAAAGTAGGAAAATCAGGCCACACTGAGCCTATGTTTCCACGTGGCAAATATCAGAGGGAGCCGAGCAGCAGCTGCCTCCTTCAGATGGGACACGCGAACCACAACTGGCTACAGTCCTCACCAGTCTCTATTGTCTGTCTACTCCAACCAGCCTGCTCTACTCAGTTAAATTGCTGGCATGACTCCTGAAGACATTCACATTTATCCACTATTGCTCTGTTAATCTAGATCTAGATAGATATGCATTTCTATTGTTATTATTTTTAACAGCAGAAGAATGCTTAAAGGAGAGATAAACAGCCTCAAAGTCTATTTCTGTTTACTTTAAAGTTTTTCCTAGGATAAGTGTGACCTTAGGCAATTTACTTAGGCAAATTTCTCATTTGTAAAATTGGAGCTGCTATTCATAACTCCTATCTTTTCCAGTTTTATGACAACCGATAAGATGATGCATATTAAGGATAATGCCTAGAACACAGTAGGCGTGAAATAAATGTTAGCAGCAAGTGTTCTATGATATACCAAAATAAATGAGGCTTAAAAAAAATTGAGTGTGTGTTCCTGTCACTCCATTTCATATAAAAGATGCCCTGTATCAGGATCTTTGATTTTCAGTTACAGCTTCCCCCCATGAATGGTCTGGGATAATTGCCAATGGACATGCTGCCTCTCTCATTCTGGGTGAATCTTTTGGTCTTGAGCTTTGAGCAGGATAATTAATGAATCAGGAAAGCTGAAGCAAACATGTGGGTGGATATCCCTTGTCAGAGCTTTGATTTAGATTCCTTGCAGAACACCAGAAATATTCATTATATTTTCATTCCTTTCAAAATGCAAAGAAGAGCAGAGCTTCAAAAACAGGGCAGTAAGGCACCACCCCAGTGGAAATTGTTTTAACAAATTTGAAAGCAGCCTCTAGGAATCAGGGCATAGATGCTTTCCTCATTATTTCTCCTCCTCATTATTTGGCACCATTATCCATTTCGATCTCTTCCTACAGATTTTCCAGTGTTATGTGCTGCACATGTGATTCTTGGCTCCAGTCAAGGGTCTGTGGCTCCTGTAGAACGTAGTAGATCATTCAACAGATTTCTGATTTACTGCCTTTAATTTCTTCTTCAGGAGCAATAACAGAAGTTTGCTGGTGGGGGCGGAGGATCCCTGATTACAATCAGGGATGGAGAAATGGTTTCTTCTGCCATTTTTCTTTCAGAGAGACTAAGCAAAATTGCAGTACAGTTTCACAGTACTCTTCTTAACTCACTGCAGGTTGCCATGGAAACAGGAATCTCGCATTGACATGAAAGGCATTTAGGGAATCTGTTAGGTTTTAACATTAGCATGATCTAAGCCTCCTTGCTCACCACTAACAAGTCTAGCATCTCTTTTAGAATATCATTAATACTCATTAAATTTCTCTGCATGTGTTTTTGGGGATCTTCATATTGCATTTGAGGTCATTTTCTGTGGGTGACCAACTAATCAGAGAATATGCATTTTGTAGAACTGTCGTTAGCTCTTCCAGCACATGAAGTAAGACTCACTCTACCTACACTGGTATTTTCACATGATCCACATTTAGATTTTAATAGAGAAGAACAGGAGTGCAATGGCAGTTAAGGAAATCTGCTAATATTTAGGAAGTTTATTTATAATAAAAAAGAACCAAATGGGAATTTTTCTTCTACAAACAAAGTTTAATAGAAACAAGCTCTTTGATTACTTACTTGTGCTAGGTAACTTTTAGGTTAGCTCTCATATGTAAGTTTAGACTGGTTTTGCTATGTAGTATATTTTTAGTGTCTGTTTTTTATTAAAGTTTACTTAGGAATCTTAAAACACTAAAAGATTACGTTCCTGGCAAAATCACTGATTTTTTGCCCCAAGAGTTGCAAAAAATGTGATTTAAAAGCCACCAATTTGTTTAAAGCAATTGTAGCAATGGCTAAATTACCATTTTCTTTTATTTCACAAAAGAAGAGCATTTTAGTGGACTTGTTGAGAAAAAAAATGAGAGGTCTGTTTGAATTATGTTTCAAACTCTTCAAATTATTTTTTATGTGAATCGAAATGTCACCGGCTCAGTAGTTAATCTCCTCTCATTGAGCAATGACCTCCCAAATTGGTTCGGTGTTTCCCATGATTGAAATGTTCAGAGTGGCTCTCAATGCCTCTCTCTGGTATTGGGCAAGCAGCGAGTTGCTGTGGTGAATACATCAGCTTGGAGTCAAAACGCCCAAGTTCAACTCTCAGCTCCACTGCTTGCCAGCTGCGTGACATTGGGCAAGGTACTTAACCACACTGTTCTTCCTCTTCATCATGAGGTTGACATAAGGATTAAGTGAGATAGTCTATATGCAGTACTTAGCACATTTCTGCTGTAATTTAGACATACTGGCATATAATACATACTCAGTAAATTTTAATTATAAGCATCATTATTATAATAATTTTATAGCTTGAATGATCTGACAACACTGCTAAACCAACATTTCCCTTTGTACTAAAATCAAATATCCTAGCAGAATTTAACTCTCCTTCTTTTCCCTGAGCTTGCTGTTTATCTTCTTTAAAAGTGGACTATAATTAAAAAACTGTCCAAAAACCAGAGGAAAGGCAAGAGATGAAAATATTCAAACAATGCACAAACTGGAAATTTGATTTGTAGGTGGCAGTTAAACAAAATCAACCAACCAGTCATTTGTAGTTGAGAAGAGTCAAAATGGGTCTATCAGCAGTCTAGTCGCTGGCTTGTCTAACTTTTGGACCATAATCAATTAGTTTATAATAAAATATTTACCATGAACAGCTCCAGGGCCTATGATTAATGTAACTAGATGTTTAATTTCTTATATGTTGAGTTTTCAAGGTGTAAATGAATTATATCCCTTTCCAATCCACCTGAAATGGAATCAAAGTGAATAGACAATGGGGTAAATCAGATTAAGATGGAAAGTCAGCTTAATTAATGACTTAAACAATTAGCTCTTAAGGTGGTGGCTTAGATTTGGGCTAACAGTGGGATTTTCAAAGCTGTATCCCGGTATTACACAAATGTAAAGATCCAGGCATTGGAAGAAATGGAAAAGAGCAGCCCTCCGTCAGGAAGGGCAGACAGTCCACGATAAAATGTGTGTCACAGATGAGAATAGAATGCATGCTGACGGTAGGGCATGGGTTCCAAAGACAAAGAAAGGAGACAGCAACGGAGATGCCTATGTCCAGTAGCTGCTCTGGCCAACAGCAGACTGAGGCCTGTCTCTGTTTGGCTTCCTATGGCCACCTTCTCACTGTGTTCTCACGTGAGATTTTCTCTGTGTGCTTGTATTGCTGGTGCCTCTTTGTGTGTCCAAATTCCGTCTTCTCATAAGAACACTAGTCAGATTGGATTAGGGTCCACCCAAAGGGCCTCATTTTAACTTAATCACCACTTTAAAGGCCCTAACTCCAAATACAGTCACATGCTGAGATATTGGAGGTTAGGACTTCAACATGAATGGTTTGGGGAGGATCAAGTCAGCCCAGAACAATACATGTTCCCTGTGATAACCTAGTAACAACTAGAGATTTTGCATTGCAATTAATACTTCTGTAGCTTCCTTCTTCCTTTTCTTCATTGAAAAAAAAATCTTCCTTCTTAGACAGCTTTTTCCGGAACTAAGCTGCCTTCACAATGAGGGGCAAACCTGCAGCCCAGAGCATATAGCATCAAAGACACACAGAAACAAAAGAAGGAATTTCCAAGTCTACCTTAAAAAGACCATTTACCGCCTAGTTTCTTGATGGACATATTAAATTCTGGCAAGTTCAAAATGTTCCAAAGTGGCTAATCATTCCAGAAATGCCAATAAAAATGAAAAGGTGGATAATTTATTTTTTGAAAAAGAAAGGATTATATTTTACCAAACATTTATTTGTTATACTTCTATGTGACGCGGGGTTCTAAAAGCACATTAAAACAATTTCCTCCTGAAGAATAGTTTGCTTTAATAAAGCTGAACATAGTTACGGAGTAAGAATAAAGATAAAGCCTGCTAGCTTTGGAACAAATAACTGTAAATGAAATGAAATGAAGTGAAGCCATAAAGACAAGTCATTGCTTTTTTCACAGCCTCTTTCCATGGAGACATTAAGAACTTTATAAATGCTTATTAGTTAGGTTATCTGGTGCACTGCACCTTGGAAATCACCCTTTTATTCAAATCTAAAATTTTCTGATTTGCAAACTGACGATAGAACAAAGAGAAAGAAATAGAAGCTTCTTCAAAAATTCCCAGATCTATGCCTCGGTGCCTATGTTCTGCTCATGTTTTGAGCATGCTACATAAATTGGAAAGACTTAGGACCAGGCCTTGCCCCAAATTTCTGGATTCCACTTCAATCCATAGGTAGATAATAGGCAAAAATGGAATTAAGAAAAAGAAAATAGCCCTATGTTTTATTTTTTTTTTAGCATTTGAGGACTCTTTTCTTTTTTCTCCCCAAAGCTCAAGTGCACGGTTGTATATCCTAGCACAAGTCATTCTAGTTCTTCTATGTGGGATGCCACCATAGTATGGCTTGATGAGCAGTGTGTAGGTCTGCACCCTGGATCCAAAGTGATGAACCCCGGGCCTCTGAAACAGAGCACACCAACTTAATCACTTGGCCAAGGGTGGTTAAGACCCCAGCCCTATGGTTTTAGTTGTGTAAGGTTACTAATATTAATATCAAGAACTAAGATTAATCAAATTCTTTCTCTATACCAGACACTGGTAAACATTTTAAAGTTCACGAGGTCAAGCTTCTCTTGAAAGTCATGGCCGTGGCACTCTGCTACAGGCTGTAGAAATACCCACACGTGGAATGAAATATGGTGTCTGGCCCCAGGGTGCTCACAGTCTAACTGGGAAAATAGACACTAACAATGTTATAACAACTGTAGTACTTGCTCATGAAGTCAAGGTTAATTAATGATGATAAACAGAAGAAGCAAAGAGTCACTATGTTGGGGCTGGCCCCATGGCCGAGTGGTTAAGTTTGCACATTCCTTTTAGGTGGCCCAGGGTTTCACCAGTTCAGATCCTGGATGTGGATCTAGCACAGCTCATCAGGCCATGCTGAGGTGGCATCCCACATAGCAGAGCCAGAAGGACTTAAAACTAGAATATACAACTGTGTACTGGCGGGCTGTGCAGAGAAGAATCAAAAAAAGAAAGATTGGCAACAGATGTTAGCTCAGTGCCAATCTTTAAAAAGGAAAAAAAAGACTCACCATGTTTAGATGATCAAAGAAAGCATCTCAGAGGAGAAAGCATTTAACCCAGGTCTTGAAGGATGAGAAGAATCTTGTAGGGAAACTTTTTCCAAAGGTTAAGGTAGAACATAAGAGAAGGACAACAAAAGGAAAATACAGGATGAGACGTAGAGAGTGGAATTCTTGGTGTGAAAACCAGTTTGATATCACATAATAGAGGACCTTGACTAAGTTTGTGAGACATGGGACAAATAAAGTATGATTTGTTCTCCTGGAAGACAGTCCTGGAAGCCTCCGTAGGGTGGCATACAGATAGAAAAGAAAACAGGTGGACAACTTTTCCTAGGAGAGTCTATGAGCCAAGTTTTCAAGGGCAGCCTGAATATGATGTCCTTTTCCAAGTTAATTCATTGTTCTACAAACCCCAGAGATTTATGGATGTGGTCATTTTAGTATAACGTCCTCTCATTGTCCGTCATCTCCCCTTGAAGAGCATAACACAATCATAAAGAGAAAAGTTCTAGTTTTTCTAATCAACACAAAATCTAAATTCTCCTCAGACCTCTCCTTTAACACTTTATGTTTTTCTACCTTAACTTTATAGCTCTCTATTTAGCTATATCTTCCTGTCTTTTGGTTTTGGTCCAGACTGTGAACAGATCCTACCCAAAAACCATGTAGTCGTTGATAAGTGTGGCTGGTTGCCCCCACTTTATAAAATCTCTTGTTTCCTCCTGCTGGTCTTTACATCTTCAGCCCATATGCCATTAAAAGTGCAGCCAAGGCTTGGCTCGAAGCCATTGTCAGATGTTTTAGAGCACTTGGCAGTCATCTCCATCAGGTTGAACAGTATCACAAAGAGTTTCCCCCACATCTCAGCTGGTGGACCTGAGCAGAAATTTCAGCTTCTCCCTAAGGGTCTTTTTCTTTTGAACAAATTCATGATGTTTTTTGATTAATGTTGTTGAAATAAACTACATTGAGGTACTGGACTTTTTACACATGCTGTCAAATCTTTCTTAGTTTTTGATTGGTCTTCCCTTACTGATAACTAAAGTGTGTGGACCTCTTCTTAGCGTATTCTCTTTAGTACATCCAAATGCCTAGTTAATAACTCCACTTAGATGTATCACTGGTATCTGAAATTTAATATGTCCAAACACAACTCTGCATGCTGCCTCCCACAACTGTCTTCTCTGTTTCATTAGATGCAATCATCAATTGACCATGTTTTACACTTAGGAATCGTCCTATCCTCTTCTCTTTTCCTCACACTTTAAATGCAATCTGTCACCAAATCCTATTGATTGTACTCTCAAAATACATCCCACCTCTAACCTTTTCTTACTGGCTTCACTGCTACTTGCCAAGTAAAAATGACCTGGATAACGCTTCCAACTAATGTCTCTGCTTTTGTTCTTGGTGCCTGCATTCCATTCTCAATACGGCGGCAAAAGAGTCAAGCTTTTCGTTATGTAAATCAGATCATGTAACTCCCTTGCACAAAATCCTCTGATACTTTCGTATTGTAGTCAGAGAAATACCTTACCTCCTTTTCTTGGCCCACAACTAGGCCTCATCACCCTCTACCCCACACCTGGGCAAAGTGATTAGAAGGCCTAGCTGCGCCCTCCTTTGGTGCGGGTGGAAGATTCTAACCACACAACATCCTTCCCATGCAGGAACTCCTGCCCCAGCCCCACCTCTAAGCACAGCAAAAACCCTAGGCCAATCTCCTTTCCTCACTCTCCCAAGTCATTTTTGGACCAGCTTGGGTAGCCCACATTGTTCTTCCAAAAAGCGGTATTAAATAAGGAAGAAAACTTTTCACACCATCTTGGTTGTGTGTGTGGTTATCAGTCTTGCCATCCAAAACAGATTTTGAGCGGCGTCCCGTCCTGTTTCTGTAGCATGACTATAAGAAGGAACGAGTGAATGAATAATCCCGTCTGTATATTTTATCTTGCTCCTAAAACAATTCCAATATGAACTATTCTCTTATCCATTATTTCTCTTTGGCATATTCTTTATATGTTTGCTCTCACATATGCCCTAGGAAGGCTGTGCTACTATCTACTGTCTGCATATCTATCTATCTATCTATCTATCTATCTATCTATCTATCTACCCATCTATTTTTCTCTCTTTCCTCATCAACTTGGAGTCATCATACTTGTCTCATTTATTCTTGGTGGTGTGTATACCTTTTTCTTGAATTTCTTCACACTTAAAAATTGTATGCAAGGACTCACATAATTTCTACATACAGACTTTACTCCTTCTCCTGAGAGATTTCTTTATATCATTTATTAATAAGCATTACCGCTGATAGACTCTCTCCTTGAACAAACTCTAGACAGGCTCCTTTGAGCTCAACTAGGCCTCATCCTTGGGCAAGTCTTCAAGAGCCCAATTTTAGTGAGAACCCTGCTAAGTTAGTTTAGTCAGAATCTCCCACCCTCCACATCTGATCAAATTTCTCATCTCCCATTGTCCCCCAGATGCTATCTGGTCACCCTGATCTGCCTTCAGGAAGACTCTTCTTTAGTCTCTTTAGCTAGGAACTTCCCTGACCCCTGATGCATCCTTTTAGTAATTTTCCATCCTCCCCTGTTCCTTGGCTATAAATGCCCATTTTTCCTCGTTGTCTTTGGAGTTGAGCCCCATCTCTCTCCCATACTGCAAAACCCCATCGCAGTGGTCCCTATACCCATCTAGACAGTCCTGAATAGTTTGCCTTTCCATTTTACAAGTGTCAGACTAATTTTTTCTTTAACATCACTGAGATATTTTGAGAAGAAAGAGAGCCTTCTCTCCTATTTATCAATCTGCTTACCATTAAGAATAATTCATCTGCTCTAATGGGAATTTGACCTTCTTCCATTTATCTTTGACAAATTTTTTAGCTTTTGAGAAATTAATTTCAACTACTATCATATCATGGTCAGAAAACACAATGCCTCTCTCTTTATTACAATCTCTATTAATATAAACCCTATCAATTTTCTTGGTGATCACTTCACACTTTTGATAATACTGATCAATCTGTAAGCACAGATATTAAAATCAAGATTCTCTAATCATATTCATATACAAATAATACCAAAATATGTAGTTTCTCTGATCATTTTTGTTTGTGTCCAAGCCTAGACATCAGAAGTAGAAGAATTCCCTCCACATATCATGCTATAAGTTGTACACAGAACAAGTGCTGTACTCCCTAGGAAACTTCTCTATTTTGCACGTATAAGGAGCATATATTTCCAAGCCTGGTCCTCAGCCTTTCCTAATAATAGCTGTGGTTTGGTTTGACATTTTATGTCTTTCTAAAGTGAACACATAAAACGTCACTTCCCTCTTGGTTTGGTGATCGGTGCTTGCCCATTGATTCATGCCTCACTTGCCATCACAGGCCTTCTCTTTCTCTGTGGTTAGCCTCACTTATCCTCTGAACATATACGCTTCAGAATTCTACTCAAAACCGTATGCCAGGTGGCCACTCCAGTATATTTTGGTGATCTCAAGAGATAACGTCTATTTGCTATCCAGTTTCTTTGTCAAGAACCCCACAGTCCCTTATCAAAATATTTTTCTCTTTTCTCTTCGATCTTTTTAGTTAGGGACTTGATCAGAGAGGAGTCTGCTGGGCTGCTCAGACCAGGTTTCACTCCCAGGGCTGATCATGACCCAGGAACCAGTCTTCTGCTTCATTGGTCTAGAAACACAATTTTTACTGATGCTCCCTGAATTGCGAAAACAAAAACTTCCACTAACTGAGCTCACAAGAGGTTGCAATGTAAAATAGGATGTTTGTCTGTTGATAGATAGAAGGCTTTCAAACTAACCAAAAGAAGAGAATATTTCTACTGTGTGATTTGCGCATTCTATTCTTCTGAGAACAGCTATGTGAGAAACTATAGGGTTATTATGTGAACTTGATATGACAGCAAGGACATCATAAAGGCTGGCATAATAGACCTAAGATACTGTGATGAACCACCTCCACTTGTAGGGACCATCTTGCCCAGCAGAGATAAGAGCCTCCCTTGGCTGGTTTCTTCTGTCCTCGTCTCCGTGCAGACCACTCTCTCTCTCCACGTATTCTTTCACGAGAAAATAGCTTAGAAATAACAGCTACCTTACGTTAAGGGCTTACAATGCTTCCAATGTTTTAAGATAATAATAATAAACACCTATTAAGTACTTACTATGTTCCAGGCACTAAGTAACTTGTTTATAAGTAAATAACTAGATAACTTATTTATCTTCGTAGCAACCTTATAAAGTAGGTACTTACTACAATCTCCACTTTAAAAAATGTACTGAGAAACACATAGTCTTTACAAAAGAGTGTATAAAATGTGCATCATTATAAAATGAACACTAAAAGTACCCACCACCCAGCTTAGGAGAGAGAATATGCATCTCCTTCCTTTCCCACTCTAGCTCAACGAACTTGAAGGTGTTGTCAAGAATTCCCTTTCTTCTGTATTGGTTTATTGGATTGTCTTTTACCTTGACATGTAAGAGTTTGCTTTTATTTTTTTACTATATACTGAATATTGATGTTTTATGTTTTTCATGAGTTACTGATATCTTCCCACAGTTTACGGTTTTCCTTTTCACTGTCTTTACTGTGTCCTTTGCAATTAATTTTAATGTAGTCAGATTTATCCATCTCTTTCTTTATGATTTATAATTTTTGTTTCTTGTTGAAAAAAAAAATCCTTCCCAATCCTGAGATCATAATATTATTCTACATTGCATTCAAAGTTTTCATAGTTTTGCCCTTCACCCCCTAGAAATGATTTTTATGAATGTTGTGACAGATAGGTAATTACTTACATCCTACGGATGAAGAAAATGAGGAAGGAAATTGTCTTACCCGAGGCTCGCAGATGGTAAGTTGTAGAGCTGAGATTTGAACTCAGGCAAACTGATTCTGGAGCCCACACTTCTATCCTGCCCCCAAGGGTATAAGTAGGGGAATTGCACAGATGTAGAAACCGAGGCTCAGTGAGGTTAAGTGACTTGCCCAAGGTCAAGCAATCAGTAAGAGCTACAGGCAGTATGCAAACTTCAACACTTATTCCAGAGTTCGTACATTTTCCTTTACATGCCCTCCTTCCTGGGACCACATGCTGGTCTGTGGATTCTATTTCCACAGACTCTCTGTTCTCTCTGCTTTGTTTTGGAAGTCAGTTTATTCTCTAGTTACTTCTGTAGAGAGCTGGTTGCATCTGGACTCTTTGTATTCAACCAGTTTAACCCATAGATCAAAAGTTTACCTCTTAGTTTTGGATTAATCTTATCCCATCTTTTTCTGAATTTATCACATAGCCTTATTTCTTAGTCTGCGTTTATGTGTAATTTTCGCCTCTTAGAGCCCCATCTGCTGACCTTCTGATATTCTGCATTCAAATTCTATTTATAACAGATCATCTTCCTTTCAGCTTCACGTTACCTCTTTCTCAATGATTGCAATTAACACTTCAAGCATTTCTATGATCTTGTTCCTTTCCTTCTCCTCGGCTCATCTTTTACTGCTCCTTCCATTTAATTCACTCTCAGTTACATCTATAGAAGTCAAGGATAATAGCTGACTTCTCCCCGTCATGCCTTGCAAGGGCAGAGATAAGGGTAAACTTTTTGATAAAAGTTGGCCACTGTTTCTGACTCCTGAAGATGAAGTATAAATGTCAAGCTTCTGTGGTTACTTTGAGCTCAAATGAAGCAAGCTTGTCACTTCAGGATTTTCAGAAGGTCCTTGATCCAGCCTAAATTATCTCTAAGTACAACCTTTATGCATACAAACTACTCTTTCTGTTTTGCTAATACATCTCCCTCTGCTCAAAATGCCATTTGCTCTGCTGTCACATATTGAAATTCTGCTCATCTTTCGAAATCCAAGTCAGAGATCACCCCCGATGCCCCCGCCATGGATACTTTTCTGACCACCTCAAGCAGAATCCAAGTGCACACCAAGCATGTCACACTCCTCCTGGCTCATTAAACTTAGTCTTCAGTACTTAATATTATACATACAGAGTCCCTGGTGTATTGTAAGTTCCTCAGGGAAGAAAACCTAGACTGATTTTCAGGAAAGCACAACCACAACAATTTTTCTTCTTTAGGACTGTAGTTTTCCTACAACCAGAATTTAATAGGTGTATTGTACAAACATTTGGAGGTATTTATTGAACTGATTTTAATTACGTAATTAGTTGGGCTGAATAGTCCTCTCTTCTTTCATGAAATCATTTAGGATCTACTCTATGCCTTGAACTGTGGCATGCAGTGAAGATAGTAGCATGAATATAGAGTAGGCCCTGACCCATAGACTGGTGAGGTAGATAGAAGAGAAAACAAGAGAGGCTACACAGCATAGTGGAAATGCAGAAGCTGCGAGCCAGCACAACTGCTTGGTTACCAGCTTTGGCACTTGCTAGCTGTAGACCCTTGGATTTGTTTCCTAATCTATTGGTGCCAAAACGTTTTCATTTACAAAAGGAGAAAAGTAAATTCCCACCTTTCAAAGAGATTTTAGGTGTAGAGATAATGTGCAGAGCATACTAATAAATAAATGAGGGCCATTAGTATCATTGTAGTATGATATTGCATATTAGCTAATGTGAAAGTAACCAGGATTGTTTTAAACCAATTTTAGGCTAGAGGATTAATCCAGATGACTCAGTTGATACAATGATACTTTCGCCCAAGCCAGACTTGTTGTTGGGACACAACACTGCTTTGGAGAGATGAATGCTCTCAGGATCACCTCAAATTTCACGTGTAAGAGAATGAGAAAGTCATGTCCTTATTAGGTGCAGGCATATTATCTCATTCAATCTCCTCAATAGCCATGCGGGTAAGCGGGCATTGTTATCAGCTTATTATAGACATAGAAACTGAGACTCAGAGAAGTTAAATGTCTGCATCTCTACTATTGTAGTCTAAGAGCAGCTGATTATACTTCAAGAAAAGTGTATGTGTGTGAGTGTGCGTGTATATATAATGTATAAAGAAACTATAGTCATCTTACTAGAGAGCATGTTATTAAATAGTGACTTTGAACATCTGTCCTTGTTAACTGCAATTCAGGTGTGTTTGTAGAACAATGTCATCCCTTTGCTGAAACAAATGACACATAATGTACTATCTAGCATAACAAAGGAAATATAAGGTGTCTCTTGAAAATTTCCAATCTGACTTTTCAGAATGTAGTAGGCATATGATTGCTGGCAAATGGAAGAGTCATCTTTGCCCATCTATGTAAGCAGGCAGCTATTGCACCTCCTAGGTAATAGAATGTTATTTCTGGATGAACTTGTCTGTTTGCGGAGATCATCATTGTTATTATGTAATCTAGGCTGAGTCGATGCAAAGAGCACAATTAAGCATTATTACAAATATTGCCTGTGCCTCCAGTGGCAAAGCAGAGGCAGGTCTCTCTGTTTCTTTTTCTTTGAATTACTTGGACATTGTTGGTTGTACTTTACATTTCATGTATACTGTAATGTGGTCTGACTCTTGAAATTGTGGTCCCTTGAGAAAAATATTTAAAATTGCCTTTATGAAAGAATATTGCTATATATTCAAGGCTAAGGTGTTAGTGATGTTCTGCTCTGTCTCTATGATTTTTTTAAAATGAAGATTCATAAAAATGAATATATGTTGTATATATTCATTTTTTGTATAATTATATATTTAGCATACGTTTTAAGTGTATGTGTACCCATCTAAAATATCCTTTGCAACAAAACAAGCAAGAAAATAATAAATAATGAGTAGTAGTTAAAAAAAAATCGACCACAGTTATAAATGCGCCTGGTCTGCCAACCTGATCATTCCAGCTAGCATTTTCTACATCAAAGAGAAAAATGACATGTACAAGGGAATACATTTTGCCGTGAAGAAAGGTAGATGACTATTCTAAGTTGGGACCTGTCATAACTGGAGGACCTCACCGTATGGCATACTTAGCCCTTGGCAACAAGGGCAGTGAGGAGAGGGAAGAAACTGGGGGCTAAAGGAGACAGCGCCTGGCTCTGCGACACTGAGACTGGTCGGCGTGCAAGCCATGGCACGGCTTGGGCAGACCTCACGACTCTGTGCCTAGGGAAGGGGGAGGAAGAGGAAAGTGACACTTAGCGTGTAAGGCACGGCATGGCCTATGAGGCAGTGCGTGTGGCAAGCAATGGATATCGTCCGGCAAGTGATGTTCTGAGGACGATGCAATAAATCTCACAGTCTTGGACAGGAAGTCAAAGAACACTAAGGAGAGGAGAAGAATCAGGTGGCGAGAGTGAGGCAGGTTTCAGAGCAGTTCAGGTTATCAGATAAATGCAACAGGCAAGAAACCAGGGAACCTGCCTTGTTTTCTGGAAGTAAAAGTGCCACCATGGTGTAGGGCTGGGGAGCAGAGGCTACTGTGACTCGGCAGCTGCTTGGACTCAGCCAAGAGCTTCTCCACGGCACACTAGACCCTGGGCCCGCTGGCTGCACGATCCACCCCAAACTCCTCACATGACACTGAGAGAGCTTCTTATATAGCCTCTGACTTTGCCAAAACTGGCTCAGGGAGAGAAGAAGGCAGACAGAAGCTGGGAAGGGCAGAGTCGGCTAGAAATTAGGTTGACCTGGAACTGCAGCCTGTTACAGACCTACGAGATAATACTAGAGAATAGAAAGGAGAGGCGGGAGAACGTATAGCCATCGCTCCACTTGTAAAATTGAAGGTGTGTCTTTTGCAGGTGATATTTCAAAACTACATTTTAGAGATTTCCCAATTTGAAATACATAATCTCCCTATGCAGACGTCCAACTCAGGCTTCTTGGGGACTGATAAGTACCTGAAGAAAGAATGACTGAATGAATGTAAGAAACAAGAGGTCTTAGGTTAAAGAACAAAGATAAAAGCAAGCTTCATTTCTGTGACGTTTTTCATATAACTGAACGTCCCCAAATGCTTCTCAAAGCCTTTAATTACAGGCTGGCAGCAGAGGAAATGCTGGCCTTGCTCTGTGCCAGCTCCAGCCCACGGTGAGCGGGGAGCATCACGTGAACTCACTAAGTGTAAGGAATTTGCAGAAAGCTCACTCACGGTCTTTTCTCTTTCAAAACACTGCTTCTCATTTCTGAGCACTTTGACATTTCATGGGGAATGAATCGGCCACACTGCTTCTCCCAGGCAGTCATAAGATAGGATGGTAGTCAAGACAAGGTGGTAAAAGTGAGTATTATTTGCAACCTAAGGTGCCACAAAAAAGACCTGAGCACCAAGGAAGGTAAGAGTGGTGGGCAGCGAGGCTTCTGAGAACTTCAGCTGGGGAGAGACAGAACTGGCAAGGTCTGGGGTATATAAAATGAGACGGGAACATTTTAGATTTCACCTTAAAGGCTGGCCTACATTCAGCACACCCACTCTCTTTAGATCCATAGGTAACAAAGAGCTCCCACAAGCCCTTTCTCATCTGGTTCTTAGTGCAGAGATGGCATCATTGACCAGACACTGAAATAGTTCAGCTGTGAACTTAGGTGAGTCAAGGCCTTGAAGCCTGAAACCCTAACAGCCATTGAAAGAAATGCTTATATTTTAGTATAATGAGATCATGAATAAATGAAAAGACACAGAAGACTCTAGATTAAGCAAGGACTTATGAGGAAGAGACTGGTATACCATTAAAATGACGGCATCCACTAAAAGATTTTAAGAAATAAAGGAACGATTTATTCATTTTCTCAGTAAACATGTACCGATGTACTGGTCTGCCGTGTCAGGTACCAGGGATGAATAAAACACAGCCCTCAATCCCAAGGAATGTACCGGTCAGAGAGGAGGACTCTTGTGTAAATGAGTAAGTGCAATTTGGTATTGATAGTGCTATAGCAGCAGAATACTTTATGTTTACTGAGGAATGACAAAGAATTATGAGGAATTGGTCAATTTAACCTGACTCTTTAAGGTAAGAGCTGTAAGAAAAACAAGGTAAAAGAAGAGGTTGATGAGACGACTTTTGAAAGATCAGTGAAAGCTCATTAGGTGAAGAAGCAGGAAAAGAGTATTCTGCGTCCAGGGAGAAACAGGACCCGGGGCCTGGAGCCTTCAATTGGCTGGCTTGTTTGAGAAACTGCAAGCAGTTAAGCGCATCTGGAGTGCAGGCTGAGGGTGTAGGGTGGGAAGCAGCTAGATGGGCAGACAATCATCTTAGAGGCCACAATGTGGGGTTCTGAGTCTGGCAGCAGTGTGGACAACAAGTTAAGTTTGGGGTCAATGAGCTAGTTAAGAGATCATTAGAACTGCCCATTCACAATAGGTTAAGGAGAAAATATTTGCAAAAGATACATCTGATAAAGAACTATTATCCAAAATATACAGAGAACACTTAAAACTCAACAGTAAGAAAACAAACAACTTGATTAAAATATGGACCAAAGACTTTAACAGGCATTTCACCAAAGAGGATATATAGATGGTAAATAAGCATGTGAAAAGATGCTCGAAATCATACGTCATTAGGGAAATGCAGATTAAAACAATAAGATACCATCGGTCACCTATTAGAATGGCCTAAATCTAGAACAGTGACAACACAAAATGCTGGGAGGACGTGGAGCAACAGGAACACTCATTCAGTGCTTGTGGGAATACAGAATGGTACAGCCACTTCGGAAGACAGTTTTGTGGTTTCTTACAAAACTAAACATAATCTTACCAGACAATCCAGCCATTGCACTCCTTGGTATTTACCTGAAGGAGTCGAATACTTACGCCAGTACAAAAAGCTGCACACAGATGTTTATAGCAGCTTTATTCATAATTGGCAAAACTTAGAAGCAACCAAGACGTCCTTCAGTAGGTAAATGGATAAGTAAACTGTACTACACCCAGACAAGGGAATATGATTCAGTGCTAAGAAAAAAGAGCTATCAAGCCATGAAACGATATGGAGGAAACTTAAATGCATATTACTAAGTGAAAGAAGCCAATCTGAAACGGCTATGTTCTGTATGATTCCAACTACATGACATTGGGAGTGGGGGATGCATAAGCAGAGCACAGAGGATTTTTAGGACAATGAAACTATAGTGATACTGTAATGGTAAATACATGTCGTTATACATTTATCCAAACCCAAAGAACGTACATCACCAAGAGTGAACCATAAATTACGGATTCTAGATAATAATGATGTGTCAACGTAGGTTCTTCACTTGTAACAAATACACCACTCTGGTGGGAGATGTTGATAATAGGGGAGGCTATGCATGTGTGGGGGCCGGAGTGTATGGGAAATCTCTGGACCTTTTGCTAAATTTTGCTATGAACCTAAAATTGCTCTAAGAAATAAACCCTACTAAAAACAAAAGTGTCTAAACCAAACAATAGCAATGGGGATGGAGAGGAACCATCAGATGTCAAACGGTTAAGGCTTTAGACACGATGTAGGAATGAGAAGGCAGAGTTTTCTAAATTGACTCTGTGGCATCTGGCCTGGTAACCAAGGGGCTGATGAGGGTGTGTATTACCTTAATCTTTGTAGCTGGGAACGGATACCATTATTTCTCCACATCTCCACAGACTGTTGCATCATTACTAATCTAAAAATAGAAAATACTTTGAAGTATTTGTTGTTTTATAAAGTACTTTTATAGATGCATTTCATTCATCTTCACATCATCCAAGCATTTAACACAGGGCTTGGCAATCAGCAATCACTTGTTGAGTGAATGAATAAATGAATGAATGAACAAGAGTACAATGATGTTGGGTAGGGTTTGAATATTATGCTTATAATTTAAATCTTGAGCATTATGAATATTTTTGAATCTTCAGTATTGTGTAATCTTAGGTATTGTGCCTGTAATTTGGATCCAATTCTGATTCAAGACTAGAGCTTATTGCATTGAACCACAATTGTCACTTTTTAGATAGAAGGAAAATTAAAGAGACCAAGCCAGAGCCATAGACTGAGGATTGAATCTATCTTACCGCTTGCCACTCTGGGCCTCTACTTATAAAATGGTAATAATATCTTTCTTGCCAGGCTATTTTATGTTTGAATTAAATGAGATGATGAAAGCTCCCAACACGTGGAACATATTGGACACAACTTAAAAGAATCTGCTTTGATCATCTGTTGCCCTACTTTCTGGCAATTCTTTTCGTTTTTCATTCTCACCAGTTTATGAGAAGACTGCTACACAATCTGGTCATTAAATTGTTGCTAGAGATGATGTGGACAGCTCTCAAGAAAACGTACCTTCCTTGCATCCCCTCTCAAAAAAGTCCAAGTATTAACAATTTACATGAACAAATCTCAGACCAAATTCTGTAACACAGTCAGTCGTTTGCCGGCAGGCAGGCACACTGAGAGCTGTGCGAGTAGTGAGCTAAAGGAAGTCCCAGGTCTCTTTCATTTCAGGTGCTCTGTCAGTGTCTGTCTGAATGAAAGATTCATTCCAGAGAGTTATGAACAATTCCATTGGCAAGATTCTTAACTTATTGTTGTAGTCTTTTGAAAAAAAAAAAATCATTGGAAAAAATGGCCTAACAAAGGGCTAGTTATGAATCCTAACCCTTGGTCACTTTCCTGCATGATATAACCGTTGAGCTCAATAGAGTTAATAAATGTATGTAATTACGGTAAATTTTCTAGCAGCCATATTTCAAAATGTAAAAAGGAACAGGTGAAATTAATTTTAGTAATATATTCTATTTAACCTAAGGTATCCAAATTATCATCTCAAAATGCGATCATTAGAAAAATGATTAATAAGACTCTAGTGTTCTTTTTGTTATATTGTCTTCAAAATTTGGTGTGCATTTTATGCTTTAGCACAGTTCAATTCGGATGCTGAATTTTCATCAAAAGTACTTGATCTCTATTTAGATTTCATAAAATTTAGATACAAATAGAGTCACATATCCAACTTGTCCCAAACATATTTAAAGTTTTCCTTTAACTGAATTTAGTGTTAGTTTTAAAATTTAATTTGGTTAAAATGAAAAATTCTGGGGGGCCAGCCACATGGCCTGGTAGCTCATGCACTCCACTTTGGTGGCCCAGGGTTTGCCAGTTCGGATCCTACACACTGCTCCTCAAGCCATGCTGTGACAGCATCCCACATAGAAGAACTAGAAGGACTTGAAATTAGGATATACAACTATGTACTGGGGCTTTGGGGAGGAAAAAAAAAAAAAAGAGAAAGACTGGCAATAGATATTATCTCAGGGCCAATCTTGCTCACCAGAAAAAGCATTAAAAAAAAGAGAAAAAATTCTGTTTCTCAGTTGCACAGACCACATTTCAAGTGCTTGGTAGGTACATGTGGCTATGGCTGCCATATTGGACAGTGTGAGCTATAAAGTATAATGTCTGTGGTGATTCAGGCTAGTTAAAATTGTAGATAGAGTAGTACAGCAGGTCCTAGGACCAGCAGGGACACGGGAGTACAAGTACACAAAACCAATTCATAAGAAGAAGAGTAGTAATAATAATTCCTCCCATTGTATTTTAAGAAGCACTTTTTGATATTAAAAATGTGCCAGGTGCTGGGAATTCAGTGATGAATGCCCCTGTCCTTGAGTACTTAGTGGCTGACATGGAGTTAGATTAATAAACATTACCTAACAAGGCACGATTTAACTGTAGCTATGCAGGCGTTAATCTACTTCATGAACTGTAAGCTAAGTAGAAATATCAGGGTATTTCAGATGAGGGCAATTGAGGTCGGAAACGCTATTGCACAACATTGAAGTGGAACTTGGGGCTCAAGGACACCACTCGGCAGGATCACCTCAGAGTGGAGGGTGTTTCAAGACCCCAGTAACACAGTGCCATGTACAAGGGATCACCTTTTCTTCTTTCAAAGTGATTGTCACTCTGGTCCTTAGGTCAGTACATCCACATTATTGGATTATAGTGCACAAAGAAAGGTGCAAGAACTTGAGAATTTGCAGGGCTAACCCTTTAGTAATTAGTTTTAAGATCTGTCAGCAGAGTACAGCTACCCCCTTTAATTCAGAGACAGGCTCTGGGGTTGAAGATATCTTTCTTTTTCTCTGTCATAACTCCTGGAAACTTCTTTTTCAAGGCAGGAGGGCAAGCTTAACCTATTTTGGAATGAGAAATCAATTTCAAGACTCAGAATCCACCTGATCAGGATATAAGTCCTTAACGGCTCTGGCAGAGAATTCCCTCAGGAAGATCCATGTCCTATAAGGAGCATCCTACATAATGAGCCTTTTTAGTTCCATTGATTGCGGCAATGCATTTTCTTCAAGAACTTGAAGCCATCCTGCTCTATGCTCCCCCATCAAGTGTATCTACTTGATATCTCTGGGCCCGTCTGCTCCGCTGCTCCAGCTGTCTCAAGTGTCCGATGGAGAGGCAGGAGTGAGGATCAGGCTCCTCTTTCTCCGGCAGGGAACGTTTACTCCTGTAGCAGCCGTGTCCCTCTCCATCTGATAGCTGGACTTTGTCCTGCTTCACTGGCTTTGATTCTGAACCTCTACACATAAACCCAAATCGTCATTTCCCTTGTCCTGCTGAAGCAGCAAAGAGGAAAAAATTGTAGTCCATTTTTCTAATTTTCTCTCTCTCTCATATTTACTGTGCTTATCCACATTGCTCTGCCGAGGGCTGCACTGAAACTGTCGTATAAAGCCATGTTTTCTGCCCATTGAGAAAGTGTCAAGCATGTCACTTCCAGAAAATAGACATTTCTTCTGAAAAAAATCTAGAGAACTTAAGAAGTGAAGTTAAATTAAAAGGGATGGCTCAATTTATGTTAAAACTCAATTGCTTACTTTACATGAGAAACAGTTTATTCTGAACGTCATCATCATAGATTGTACAAATTTTATCTCTGTGCTGTGTAAGAGGAAAAAAAAAGGATAGACTCAGAAAGGGAAGAAGAATAGGAGAATAGGAAATAAAGGACAGAATGAGAAACTGAGCACTTCAGGATCTCCCTGACTTTAACCATGTTTTATTCTGGTGCTGCACGGTACATTTTGCTCTCAGTCCTGCCCCTCTTCCATAAACCTTCCAAACATAAAAGGGGACATCTAGAACCTCTCATAAAGACTTCATCCTAAACTGCATTTCCTTACTCTGGCTGTACACCATGCCTAAATTTCTCCAAATACTTGTTTTTGGATCTGATGCTTAGCACAATATTTATAGCTTTAACCCAAGGTTCACTCTAGGATTACGATTAAAATAGTCTTCTGGCTACAGTGCCTCAGCTTCTCTTCATATCTTTTTCCTTCTTTTTATAGCCCTGAACCTGCTCATCTTCAGGGCCTGCTCAGTGCAATCTGCATTGGAAGACTTTCCTATGGGTCAGAGGATGTTCCATATCTCTGTCCCCAAATAAAGAAGACCGAGCACTCTGAGATCTTGATATCCCCAATGCTTGGTGAATAAGTCAAGGGTGGATGGATGGATGGGTGGACGGATGCATCAATGACAGGATACGCAGAACAGAGGGAATGATGAAGCAAAAGACAAGGAGACTACAAATGCAATAAGCTCTCTGTTACCCAGAATTCTATTAACTGACACTTCGCCCGTCTGCAGCACAGTGATAACTGATGCAACATAAAGTGTCCCTGAGGCTCTGAAAAGCTAAAGCGCCTTCTGAATTCTCAAAGGAAAAATAAAGTGCATTCAAGGTAATTCAGTGCTCAGGATATTGGGTTGAACTCAAATGTTCTGATTGGCAACCCAGGTAAGTACTGAGGTATATAACATGGCTATCCTTAAAAAAAAAAAAAAAAGTCATAGAAATTAGAGAAGAAAAGGTAATTCAAAAATTCCTTAGCCCAACAGTCTTCTTTTATGAATGGTCTCTATTTCCTGTGTCTACCTGCTTTTTAATCATTCCTGAACCCGCCTCTATCAGGTTTGCTCCCACGTCTACCCTAAACTGCATTTGTCAGGGTTATAAGTAACCTGCACGTTTCTAGAGTCTAAAGTCACAGTCCTCATCGTATTCAAACTACCAGCAGCTTTTAAAACAACTGATCACTCTTTCCTTGAAACTGCTTCTTTGCTTGATTTCTAGGACAATATTTTCTCTTGAATTTACCCTTATTCCATGGTCCCTCCTACTCAGTCTCCTCCAATGGTTCTTCCCTGGCCTCTAAACCTGCACTCAAACCTCTTATCTTCCCTTCCTCCACTCACTCCCTTCGTGGCAACTTCCAAATCTATGGCTGATCCTCTGTCCATATTTAGGTCTTTCTCAGATTTTTAATCTCAAACTTTAAGCTCACCTACCTTCCAGACTCAATTATTTTACTGTTGACTCAAGAATTCCACTCGTATATAGCTATATCTCCATCTCTACCTGTTGTTGTTGTTAGTGCCATCGAGTCTATTCCAACTCCAATTACCCCGGTGTACTGCGGAGCAGAACCCTGCCCAGTCTTTTTGCTCAATCCTCTCGCCTTCCGGCCTGATATGAGACAATGCTCTACTGCTATTCATGGGGTTTTCACTGCCAATTTTTTGGAAGGGGTAGCCAAGTCTTTCTTCCTCATCTAGAAGCTCCACTGAAACCTATCCATCACGGGTGAGCTTGCTGGTATTTGAAATACTGATGGCAGAGCTTTCAGCATCACAAAAACACACAGCCACTACAGTATGGCAACTGACAGATGGGTGGTGTGGTTCTCTGACCAAGAAACAAACCCAGGCCATGGCAGAGAAAGTGCCAGATCTTAACCACTAGACCACGAGGGCTATATCTATGTCTATATAGGTGTATCTATATTTATATCTATATCTACATATTTAAGCATCTAACTCTGACCCTTTGATTCTTCTCTACCCACCCCAGATCTGCTCTTCTCAGTCTTCCTCATCTTAGTAAGTGGCTGAAATTCTAGAATCATCACTGAATTGTTCTATTTCTTACATGTCTCCCATCCATTTCATCAGCAAAAATTCCATGCTAACTTCAAAGTATATCCTAAATCTATTTCTTTCTGCTTTCCCTGCTCCCACCCTAGCCTAAGTCATCAGCAGTGGTTCCTAACTGATCTTGCTTCTGCACGTGTCCCCCTAACGGTATTTACTCCACAGAAGAGTCACAGCGATCCTTTAATGGAGCAATCAGATTGTGCCTCAAGGCCCCCCACTGGCTTCGCCTCTAACTCGGAGTGAAAAGGAAACACTTCACCATGAGCTACAGGCCCTGCATGACTTGGTCCTGCTGACTCTCTGACCTGGTCTTTTCCCACCAGCCCCTCCTTCACTGTGCTCTGGCCACAATTACAGCCTTACTGTTTCTGGAACATGCTTAGCATGATCTTGCTTCAGGCTCCTTGACCTTGTTGTTCCCTTTGCCTGGAAGGCTCTTTCTCTCAAAATGCACATCCTCACTCTTTTATTTCCTTTAGATCTCTGGTCAAATCTCACCTTATCAGAAATGTCTTTTCTGACCATCCTATCTAAAATTGTACCCCTTTGCTTTATTAACCTCTTTTTCCTGTTTCATTTACTGTAATTCTTACAACAGCTTGACACACATATATCTGTCCATTTGGTTTTTGTTTCCTCAAATACAATGTGAATGCCATGAGAAAGGGACTTAGCCTGTTTGGTATATCGCTACATCCTCAGCACCCAGAACTGTGTCAGCCGCTCGTAGAGACTCCATAAATATATATATATATATTAAAACATGTGAATGAAATAGAGGCTCAGAGAGTAGCGAGGAGAATCAGAAACAGGAACTGGACCTCCTGACTCTCAGTTTGGTGGTATCCTGCCTAAACACCAGCAGAACAAAAACCCAGCCTCTGACTGGGTGGAATTATAGAGAGAGTGCTGTGCGTGCTCGCATACTGAGTGCAGAACAGCAATAATTCATTCAGTAATCATTGTTGAGTGCCCACTTTGTGCCAGGCACTGAGGTCCAGACATGAACAATATAGAGTCTCTGCCCTCAAAATTCAAAGAAATTCTCAGGTAATTGGTGTTTTGGGAGCCCAGGCAAGGAATTCTTCCAGACACATGGTATTTGTGCAGTCAAGAATGATGATGCATGATAAGTCCTGCAGAAGAAAGAAACAGTCGCCAGGCAGAAAAACAAGGTATCCTCAACAGTAAGATGGCATGTGCAAACCTGTAGAGTCACAAACCCCAACCCAGCATGGTTAGGAAACTGTAAGAAGTGTGGATGAAAGGGAGAGGTCAAGGAGAGGAAGGAGACTGAAGAGATGAACAGGGACCATGTGGCGGAAGCCTTGAGAGAGAATTCTACAGCAGATGGGCTTGTATCTGAAAGGCTGTTGGGAGACTCTGAGAGGTTTTAAACAGAACAGCACAAGAAGATTTGCACTTCAAAAGGATAATTCTATTTGCCAATATTGAGAAACACTCTTTGAAAAGAGGCAGGAAGTCCAGTTAGGAGGCAATTGTCATCGTCCAGATGCAACGTAATGGGGATCTGGACTAAGGTGAGAACGGTGAAATTCATTCTATTATGCAAATCCTGTTAGGATTACAGCATTTACAGTAAAGGTCGACATGCTGCCTCTATGTTTCTGAAAGGAAGCAAGGATGGCAAATAGGGATCATCATAAAGCATCCTTCCAGGCCAGCATCCAAACTTCCCCTCATTCAGAGAGCAGAGGCATATATATAAACAAGATTAAAATCTTGATAATCAACCCTGACAGCAGGGGTTGGTATCAGTGACAAAAGTAGAAAAGATGAGGAGCTCGTAATGGTATATCTGAGATAAGCACCTAGCTGTTTTCAAGACGAGCAGAGGCAATTAAGACGCAGGCTTGCGAGTTGGGGAGGGCTGGGCTGTGGGAAAAGAGGTGAGACCTTTCCAGGGAAATTGGAAGTTTGACACTGAAAATGATATCCTTCTTGGGGCTGGAAGCAGGCCAAGACCCAGTGGGAATGTTCTCACCCTTCACACCCCTTGAGCTTCTGAAGCCTTGTATCTTTCTATAAAGAAGGACAATTGCAATTGCGAACAAAAACTTACAAGGGAGAAGCAAAGAGAAGCACTGGCAAGATAATCTTCTGACTAAAAGTGACCGATTTTCCACAATGTAAGACCCATTGGCAAGAGGCTTATTTTTTTTTTCCTAATAAAGACCAGATTTATGAGGCTCAAGTCCTGATGTCTAATGATATATGGGAGAGCACATAGAGAGATTTGAAGAATGTTAGAAAAAGTAGAAGAAGAAGAGTTTTGAAAGGTCAATGCTCTAAATCACTCAAGCTCCCAGTCGCTTTTCCCCTCACGTGTAAAGTAAGGGTTAACAGCCCTGGCCTGTCAGCCAGGGGGTGCGGGAGAATTGAAAGAGAGGTGAAACACCTCAAAAATTGTAAAACAATTGTATATTACTAAATATCCCCTTCAGGAGATTTTTCTAGATGATAAATAAATCATTCAATATGTTAAAATTTAAAAGCTCACAAGAAAAAATACTTCTGCATTTTTCTCTTGTTGCTCATTTTCCCCCATGAAATGCTAAAGTCACGCTTAATTTAAATGTTCAAGCACACACACAATGAGGAGCTGGCTTCCCAGATAAGTTGCTGCTCTATCTTCTCTTGTCCTTCTTTTCTTAGTTGCTTTTAGACTTTGTTCAAAGCGATCATTGGTCAGCAGGTGCCACCTTAATAGAATTTTGTAGCTTCCAAGATGACGGGCGCACAAGATGAACAATGAATAATTGTAAAGAAAATGTGAATGAGCCTCAAATATTATCATTGCCCATAGTCCCTGGCTGTAGGATCGTCCATATTGACTGTGACAGATGCATTCCAGTGACTGCACAGCGGGACTCAGATGCTTAGAAAACAAACGGCTGCTCACCCCATGATCTGTGGAAGAAGGCTAACTCTTACTTTAGTGCTTTCAAATTCAGGAATTCTCAAAGGCTTGCATGTACCAGCCACTTCCGGCTCCTGCTTCCTTTACAAATCTGCTATTTCCAAAAGATGTGAAATCTTGGGAAATGTAATTGAGAGGAAATACATCCCTAATGTCAGGGGTAAACATCAAGGTTTGGTTATCAGAAAAAATATACTGGTCCTATAGTCAGACCACTGGCTATGTGGGCACAGGGCACAGGCACAGGGTAAGCTCGCCAGAACACGTGGGCGCTGATGAGAGGAAATGGGCAAGGGTGTGTTCTGGCCAGTGGGAAGGACTAGGCAGAGTTCGAAGAGGAGTGAAAGGCTCATTTTGGGAAATTAAAGCAATTTGGTATGATCGGAGCTTAGACTGGGAGATAAAGTGTAGGGGCTGGTGGAGAGAGACGGGACTAGAAAGAAAACTGGAGGCAAGACTGTGATGGGCTTCCCACGGATTCTGAAGATGATTGGGGATCGTTTTCACTACTTTTGGTGGCAATGCCTAGACTGGAGTGTCCAGAGTGGCTTTGGCTTGACAGCACATTTGCTCAGAGCTTGAACGGCAGCTGTCTGCAGGATTTGGTGGTGCTTGTGGCCTGTCACTTAACAGTTAGGAAGGCTTGTGAAATAGAGGTGCTATAGCTGGGAGATGAAAGTCTACTTCCTGGGGTCAGATAGCCTGAATCGGAATCTCAGTGAGCTGTGTGGCTTTGAGCGGTTATTCAACTTATTAAATCTGTGTCTTCATCTCTAAAAGTGAAGAAATAATAGCACCTATTTCATATAGTTATTGTGGAGATGACAGTGTTTAGCCCAGTGACTGGGACATCCATAGAAAAGCAAATTATCATTATAGTTGCTATTTTCGTAAGTCACTTCCATAGTTTCTCCAGCATGTAACATATACCTCTTGAGTACCACAGTGTGCGAGGACTGCAGAAGGTGAAGAGTTCCCAGCCCTAGCGTTGTGGAGCATTGATGCAGCACAGGCCTTTGATCTGGCCAGAGTTCAGCACACCGTCAACACTGCATACCATCCACAGGGTCTCAGCAGGCTTCCTAGATTCTCATTACCCTTTCCCGTCAGTTGACAGACCTGCCTAAGAAGAGAAATGAAGCTCTGTGCTCATAGTGACATGCGAATCTAAGGTGGAGGGTGTGTTTAAGCAGAGTCAGGTGGTCTTTCCCTCAGTCTCCATTGGGGTCATCTTTAGCCCACAGCATTGTGCCTCTCCTGCACAGTGATCTGAAATTAATTGCAGCCCCTCTTCATTGCATCTGTTGAAAGTATGTGTCCACATTCAAACATTTTCCTGATGATCAAAATATTTAGAAATTGTTTGATGGGATCAAATATGTCTTGTATCAATGATTTTTTAAAAATATATATCAGTGGACAATCTGAGAGATTTTCTCTTTTTCTCCTTGGCTGTCAAATGGATATAATTAACATTTGCTATCTGTGAGGTACGGTAATAAAGGCTTTCTATACATGACCTCATTTTATCTCCACAACTTTTTTATTCTTCTTCTCATTTTATTGATGTTACGACTGAGGTCTCATGGCTTGTAAGAGTTAGAGCCGGGATTACAACCCAGATCTGTCCTATTCAAAGCTTAAAGCTCATAACCACAGCACTAGGATGTCTATTGTGAACATAATGAATTGTTTCCTTTTAGGTTTATAATTCAGATTCCTACTAAGACCCCCACTGGCATTCTTATCTTTGGGGTCAGTTCTCATGTAATATATATATATAGCACTACTGAAGACAATCACACCTACAGGTATAATTTTAAAGACTAATAGATGATGAGCAATCCATGCACATAGAATTTCTAATTTATACTAATTACTAGTAGAGTCTTCTATCTGTAACTAATTCACATAGTTATTCCTTCCTTGTGCTCATTAAAGGGCTTTTTCATTGTAAGAGTCTCAGTGATGTCTTACAATTTCACATCTAGTCTGTAGGATAAAAAATGATAACAACAACAGCAACAATAGTAAAGATTAATTACTGACACTGACACTATACCATCTGTTGAGTAGGATACGCCAGGCACCTATCCAAGCACTTTATATAGGTTATAATATTTAGTAAGTAGAAATTATCCCCATTTTACAGAAGAGGAAGCTAAGATTCAACGAGTTTAAGCAATGTGCACAATGTCATTGAAGCAGTAAATGGTAAAGTCATATCTCAAATACAAAAAGAACTGGATCCAAATCTAAGTATGTTCTTTCTACTATACTTTACCAGGAAGAATTGTTTTTTTCATTTGGCATCATTTCTTCTTGCTACTAATCACACATATTTTACTCTCTAACATTCTGGAAGTAATTCGGGCTGTTATTCCCTTCAACCTCCTGTCCTCTGTTAGAGGACTGAGGGCTGGAATAGCCTGTAGAGTTTCACGTGACTAGAGATGGAGAAAGCTTTGGGGAAGGGAGAGGGAGCAGGGTATGGGTGCTGAAGTGAAATTGTAAGACATTAACAGGTCCCAAATAGAACACCAAACAGGAAGGCTTAAAATTTTGTGAAGATTAAAAAAGCTGAGAGGGCCAGAAGAAGGTTTTCACAACTATTGTATGTCTGCAGTTTACTTTATAAATTTGGAGACAATACGGTATAAGCGTGTGCGTGTGTGTTTGAATTAATAATCTAGAGGAGTCATTTCAGGAATTCATGGTTCACCGGAATTCTGGAGCCGAAAGGCACTGCTCCAGAAGTGGCCGTTGTGAGTCAGCTACATCTATCTCCAATCAATACCAAAGACTTCTCTAATTAACTTGACAAATAACATGAATGGGTTTCCAGTGGAGACAAATTAGTAGGCTTCAAGATCTATGCCTTTTCTAAGATATTTTGGACACACTCCTTGCCCTAGTTTAAACAGGACATACAGTGAGAACTCTACCCTTCACTCTTTAGGATGGTGCTGGGGGCTAGGTTTTGAAATGGTCCTCTGTCCAACTATGACATCAGAGGATGCTGGTGGCAAACCTAGAGATGGCGTGCTATGTTCAGACTCCCTAAAGATCAGAGAGCTGGTACATCTTTGAATGTAAAGAATAGGCCATTGAGCTGTTACTGTTACAGCTTTTTAAATAAATATCATTTCTGATAAATATCTCCAAGTGTGGCTGAATTTGCCATGACACTTGCTTCTATTGTTACCTGATATCTGGGTATTGATGTCAGGAAGTAGCTAACACTTACCTCCATTTGACTGTAGCAGCTTCCAAAATCTGCCACAAATAATCTAATAATTATAGATGGATAATTTGCCATAGGCCAGTTCTGAACAACAGCAAAATTCTGAGCCTGGAACATGAGAACTGGGCAAACAAAAGCAGGGATGAACAATTGAAAATAAACAGAGAATGGTCTTGGGAAATTTGTCGAAACAGGTATCTGTGTCTGCTTCCTGCATTTACAAATGAGTCCATTTTGGCATCGGCTGCCAGCAGACAACTGAGATATCAGAGCTGGGGTGGAAATTGACACTTTCCTTACAGCCAAAATCTCCTTATTGATGATTTTATCTTGCCAAAATAATCACAAGAGAAATGAACCTATCAGCAGTCTTTCCATCTATTAGATGCCAAATACCTGGATATTCCCAAGAACCCAACTGTCTACTGCCATGTTGTCCTACCATGCAAGTGACCAATTCTCTGCCTTAGTATCTGCCCGGGCCAGCTGCACTTCATTTCAATAAGGACTTATTGAGCGCCTAGTGATGTTAACATGTATCATAGATTCCCTTGACAAAAATCCTCAATAAACTTGAAGTGATTCTACAAATTGAGACCGTCCGATCGTCTAAAACAGAGTTGAGCTCCATGGGGAAGCTGACGCTCAGCTTGATCTTCACGTTGCTTTTCCATTTCCCTAAATACAAGCAATAGTTTCGATTCATGTTTCTATGTCCTTTTCCATTATTGTCACCAAAGCTTACAAACTTTCTAGAGAAAACCAAAGTCTGTGTGAAGCCTTTCACTAATTAATTTACACAAAACATGATCTCACCTCTTTAAGGAGTGCTGTAAATGCATCGACATGCTGCAGAGCCATTTATCCTTTCTAGGTTTCTTTTTCTTCTTTCTCTCAGAAAGCAAAAATAAAGCAAACGAACAAACAGAAAACAAAATTAAACACACATACACAATGCACAAACGAAAACCCAAGAACCTCCTCCTATTGGCTTTCTCTAGAATCAGGAGATCTTTTGCCAGTAACGCTGAGAGAAGGCCAGAAACCTGTCAGCTTCCCAGCCTTCAGCGCACTATGCAGCAGGCAGAAGTCAGGAAGCATAAATCTGTGTCTCTTTCTCCAGTATGTCTAAAAAAGAAACAGTGAAACCCATCAAAGTGTGTTCCAGAGAAAGGCAGCTTTCTGTTCTGGTTGGGCCTGTTTGTGCCTGTGCTTACCTTTGCATTCAGCACAGAAAGGTCAATATTTAGAAGAGAGTAAGGAGGATATTTATGAAACTGTAAGAACACACATTTCATTTGGAAATGCTGGCTGTGCCTTCCGCACTTTTTCTGAGCCATCTCCATAGGAAGCCAGCATAAATGCTACCTATTATTTTTGTGAATTGAGCTCTTAATTTGCATCTGTTTTCTATTGGATAACTCCAGGAAATTGAGATCATGAAGTTTAAAGGGAGAATACCTGTTTAATGTTCCATGACAGTCAGATTTTGTGTTTGATGCTGCTCACAGCAAAAGCCTTGCAGGCAAGAGGCAGAATGAGCAATTTAACCAAACCCTGCCTGCTTGAGTCCGTTATGTAAATGGAAAATAAGGCCACTGTATTAATGGGGGGAAAATACAGTCTTGTCTCGAGCAGTTCATTGTTTACAGAGAGATTTATTTTAATGTCTGTCATATAAAAAGGACCTTTTAAAAGCAATACATAAAAATTCAAAAAGGGGGGCTGGTCCTGTGGCCCAGTGGTTAAGTTAGCATGCTCTGCTTCGGCAGCCCAGGGTTTCGCCGGTTCAGATCCTGGGTGCAGACATGGCACCACTTATCAGGCCCTACTGAGGTGGTGTCCCACATGGCACAACCAGAAGGACATACAACTAAAATATACAACTATGTACTGGGGGTATTTGGGGAGAAAAAAAATAAAATTGGCAACGGTTCTTAGCTCAGATACCAATCTTTAAGAAAAAACAAAATTCAGAAAGGAAGTCTATTTTGGAATTATAAACATACAGAAATCTAGCATTAAGGGTTCTAATATAGCATTTCTATTTTCTTTCATGTTTGGATCTAATAAATAGTGATCATAAACTTTAGAATACATTGCATTGTGAAAACATTATAGATATTTTTTGGAAGTTGACTTTTTCAGTCTCAGAAACCAGCCCTTACTAAATGCATCTGTAATGCCAGGCGCTTTGTGTACCTTGTCTGTTCTAATCCCTACGACAACCTCGTGAGTTAGTTATTGCTTTTTTTTTCCTCATGAAGACCTGATGTTATATCTGTCTGATGATGCATCAGTTAGCTATGGTTCAGTAACAAACAGTCACAAATCTCCATGATCTACAGCAGAAAGTTGATAGCTTATGCACGTGAAATCAGCTCTCCTGATCTTGGCTGGGTTTTCTCACATTTCTGGAGGTTGCTGGCTGTCAGCTGGGGTGACTGGAGCAATTCGGCTTTGCTCCACGTGCCTCTCAAACTGCCACAGGCTGCCCTGGACATGTCCTTCTCATGGCAATAGCAAAGGTGTCAGAGGACTAGCGGAAATGCACACTTGCTTTTATAAGCCTCTGTTAGTTCATTTCTATTAACGCCTCATTGGCCACAGCAATATATATAGGAAATACACTCTGCCTCTTGATAGGAGAAGCTCCAAAGTCCCATGACCAGGGGTGAAGAATTGGACCCATTAAAGCAATCAGTGTTCCACATATGACAAAGGTTTGATATTGTCTCTATTTCACCAAATTGCCGTCCACGTTCTGTTGATTTAACTTTCAACATGCCTGCAATACTTGCCACTTTTCCATACAAACTAAAAATCTGGAAACCAAACCAGACTCTCAACAGCCCTTCTTGGATCATTTAATTATTCCCAAACCTTCTCAAGTTCTTTATTATTTTTATTAAGAATGAAGATGGTGGTGGCGGCAGTCACCATTTATTAACATTTACTATATGCCAGACATTGACTAAACACCTTTAAATCTCACAGTGATCGTACTGAGTGGGTATCAGATCCCAATTTCATAAATGAGGAGGAAAATGAGTTGTGGGGAGATTAAGAAACTTGTCCAAGTTTGTCTTGCTAGTAAGTATTGAAGCTTGGATTGCAATCCAGGGCAGTTGGACGTCAATACCCAGGTCCTCAGCTGCCAGTCTACTCACATTTCAATCCACCCAAATGCCAATAGATTGAATTCCCTGCATGTTAATATCTCACGTCATTCCTCTGTTAGAAAAATTATAATCACTTGAGCTTGCCTTTTGATTATCAGAAAAATGCTATGTTGTTCTGATGACACACAAATTCCAACATAGGCTGGGTACAAGATTATCATAAACTTTTTCCCAACAGACAGTATTTGTTCTGAAAGTGCCTCACCATGACCTGTGGAGACTTGCTCCTTTCTGCGCCCATCTTTGCTCCTACTGCTCATACTCTTACTTCACCCAGCTGCCTTCAAGATGTCTCTAATTCAAAAAACCAAAATGTCCATTCCAGTTAAAATGACACTTTCAGTTTGTAAAAACATTTAAGAGCCTACAAAATGCTTTTGCATTTGTATATACATTGCTCAATTCTTATAATAAATGTAAGGGCGACAAAAATAAAAAATAAGAGGCTTAATTCTCCCTATTGAAAATAAGGGAAGAGCTCCTTCTCACCTCCTTTTTCTTACACCATTTACTTCAGAAAACTTAAGCTTGTAAGTGCTTTCTTCTCTCTTTGAAATGCGCATAAATTCTTTAGAAAACTAGATAGGCCTTTCTTCAGCTTTATGATCCAGGAATGTCTTTCTTAAACACCTGGGAGCCATTTCTTTGAAGTATAAACGTAAGGGAGAGAGCATCTCCATCAGCCAGTTTCTGTGGAAGGATAAGAGACTAACTTCTGTGGACACCTTGCTCCAGGTTGCACAACTGCTTCCTATCATAAAGATATGAAGTTTGTTTCTCCTTTAGATAAGGCCAATTAACTAACACAGACGGTCACCCCAACTACCAAGTGAAATTAGGGTGAACTATGTATGACAAATGGTACTGTCAAGTTCTCTTACTTGAGGACTAATTATTGTTTGTGTTGAGAACACGTATGTAATGGGCTGTATCTGTTGGGCTAGATAAAATGTGAGATTTCTTTCTGCCTTTGCAATCTCTTAGCAGATTGCCTGTGATGTGAAAACTTCCTGGTTTAATGCTTATTTGATGTTAAAACTGTTTTTCTCAACTCCTTTTTGGAGGGGATTTCTGGGCTGGGAGAAGATTTTATTTTAATTATACTTCCCCAACACAATCTGCAAGGTAAGATTTGGAAACTCATTTTACAGGTTAGGAAACTGAGGCTCCAAGAGATGAAGTGATTTGCGCAGCCAAACAGCTCTACAACTTGCTGCATTGTCGAACGAGTGGGTCTATAAGTTCATGAAGTCTGGGATCATGTCTGTCTTGCTGATAATTGTATGCTCAGTGCTCCACCAAAACTTCACCCATAGTAAAGGCACACTTAGTATTTCTGGATGAATAAACAAATGCTTGAAGCCCAAGCTCCTTCCAATATTATACTTGCTGCTGAATTTGTAGCAAATTAGAGTCATGGTGAGGTACCCAGAACAGCTTGGAAATTAGGGGGAAAGATTATTATCTGACTATGAACTAGTGAGAACCAAGTATAATGGATCAGAGTAGAGATATTAAAAAATGCTGAGAGAGAATATTTTAACACCTAGGACTAGACTATAACTTCATTAAACATACGAAAAGATTTAAAGAAATACCGCAGTAATGTTTAGGGATGAGGTGTGGTCAACCATGGATCACTGAAAAAAGACAATATAAGCAAATTCTGGCAGAGCCCATCATATTAAGGATCACATTGGTAAAGGCAGCTTTAGCCATCAGTGCCACTAGAAAGACCATCCCTAAAGTGCAATGGCAGCATCAGATGATCTTGTCTTGATCTGTCAAGTTATATAATTATCTAACTCTTGTAGGCTATTATTGTGGGGAAAAAAATGGCTTAATCAATGGACTTCAAGTTCTTTCCATCTCTATTAGCTAATTTTCTTATAGTAAGTCAGTTGGTAGCTTCTGGTTCATATTTCCTTTCCCCTTGGGCATGACTGCAATAAGAGAATATTCTAGTCATTGCAACATGGTGTTTTATGTCTGTCTCAGTGTCATACTAACGTCAGTTAGCCCAACTTAGTCAAATTGTCAGGACTTGAACCCCTCTGGGCACTGACATGAGTGAATCTCCAGGTCTCCAAAGAGGAGAACCAGACTGGATGGGCCTTCTCTTACTCCATCAGGTCCCGACCCATTTTGTGTATGATACACGTGACAGGACAAGTTCTTGTACCTGAAACACTATCCCCAGGAATTATGCACTAGCTATAATCTTCTCTTTTGTTGCCCAGTTAAGAAAGTGGGTAGAAGTAAAAATAAGAGAGCCTCACAAACTAGGGCAGACTTTCACAAAGAGGTGCCCCGTAAAACATTTCCAGACTTTACTAACAGGTATGCTGTTAAACGAAAGATAGGGGAAGCTGTACCTACAAGTCTAGAAAATCCTGATATTATGATAAAGGAGGAGTTTGCTGCTGCTGGTTCATGCTAGCTCACAAGAGTTATTTCCACTTGTCTCTTTCCCTTTGTGCATTCAGTGATGTCACACGCGCACTTTGAAATAGGCCGTGGAAGGAGTATTGACATCATGGAAATATGAAAATGCTACAAATTAGAGATTTTTTTTTTCTGAAAAGCCATTTATCAGCACACCTCTGGATGATTATTTCTTTATCATAGGACTTCTGAGAGATTTTTAAATGATAATATCCATGATGTCTTTAGGATATTTGGTCTTGAACTACTTTTGGCAGCTATGTCAGGATAAAATTTAACCCTTTATACACTATAACAAAAATAAATTATTTGAAAAATTATATTAGAACTATTTTGCTGGCCACTTAAATGCGGCACACCACCCTACTGATCATTCTTTCACTTACTGATATACTCTTTCAATAATTGTTCAAGAGCCTACTAAGCAACAGATGCTAGTGCGCCAAGATACTACAGTTGAATACTGTCCCCTGATAGCACTTCCAGACATTAGCATATTCTGAGTTTTACTGTTCTCAGTGTCAAGTTACTCATCCACGGGTCCCTGAAACAGCTCCTCTATAGTCATTAGCAGACAGTGGGATTTTTCCATGCTCTTATATAGTAGCTAATGCAACATTCTAGGCATCATGCTAAGTTCCTTAAATACATTACCATATCCAATCCTCATCCTTTAAAGTCATCCTAATATTTTATTATACCAACTATTACAGGTGAGGAAACTTAGGCATACAGCTTAGATGATCTACCCTGGGTCATACACTAGCCAATGCTAGAGTCGAAATTCAAACCTAAGTAAACCTAAATAAAAAACTCATAGGTATACTTAATACTATACTTTGCCACCTCCTGACGAGACATTTAAGGTTATGTTGTGACACCCCCACGTGCTGATAGAAGAGGAACAAACTGAATGAGTTCACTCATCTGTTCATTAAGCCTTTACCCAATGAGCTACCTACCATGAACTATGCTCATTGTGTTTCTCAAAATACGTTGTATATATATACCAGGTATACCCAGAAGTGCTCCATGGAGTTCCTTGCAGAGTCTCAGAAGAAATATGGTTCATCTTGCCAGAAATTCAAATTTTTAAGGGGAGGAGAATATATTCTATTCTATTGTTAAAACAAGCAAAGATATCTTGGGAAGAGAATGCAACATTTCTGTAAGTTTTAGGAACACTGGCAGGTTCTCAGAGATTTGATACTTTGGAGTAACAGCTACGTTGGCCTAAGTCTCAGAACTCTTGTGGTCCACGCCTTAGCTGGGAATACTCTATGGCTGAAAGTATCCTAACTGTTAGCCATCACATAAGAGTGCATATTCTAGAGTCAGAGGACCTGGGTTTACCTGATTCGTCTGTGGTTTGCTATGTCGCATGCACTATTCCCCAAGTGCCCTGGACTTCTTTCAGCTCCTGCACACTCTCGCCCTGGCTGCGACTCTTTCCCTAGGTCTTCTTATGCCTGGTCTGTCTCGGCATTGAGCTTCAGCTTGACCTTCACTTTTTCTAACCTTCTTTGAGTCTCTACCTAGTGTCATATTCGCTTACCCATATCCACTGTATTTAGAAGTATATTTAATTTTTTTTCATAGCATATAGATCAGTATTGGAAAGTATCTTACGTATTTTGTATGTGTTTTTATTTATTGGCTGTGTCTCTTACAGGAATTTAAGCATTCTAAGAGTAGGAAACCTGCCTGCTTGTTCACAGCTTTATTCCTAATTCCCAGAACAATGCCTAGCACAAAGGGCATTTAATACCATTTGTTAGATGAGTGAATAAATGAGAAACATGCAAACCATTTGCAACTTAATTAACCTTGCTCCTTCAGTTTCTATGTCTATTAAAAGGGAGAAAGTATGACATTTTTTCATGGTGTCACCATGAAGATTTATAAAATATATAAAAAGTGCTTATAAGAGTGCCCAGCATATAGTAAGTGCTTAATAAATATGAATTGCTATTATTTTAACAGAAAGACACAGGCAAATCTACATGTACAACAAAAAGCATTTTTCTATGTTCTCTGTATTTCACATAGACTGTATTGAAGAGGCATGCTAAATTAAAAAATTCAGATTCTTTAAACCTACCTCTTCAAACTGCAACTAAGCATCAAGTGGATTCATGCTGGTCTTGTCTCCGTGCACGTAAGCTGCATTTTTCCCAAAGGCTAGTGCAAATCACTAAATTTTCTTCTCATAAGAAAGCTGCATGATGTAAGCAATAAAGTAAAAGACAATGGGTGTATGATTAATAGCAAGGGTGTGGGCAGAAAGCTGCTTCACCTGGTTAATACGGTATAAATGCTTATGAGTTGTGAATGTATTTATTTATGTGCTTATGTCTTTGGTGCTGACCACTCACGTAGAAAAAGTGACAATGATGCTTGCCCTTTTTCTGTTTGAAATCACAAAACCTACAACTGAGGTGGCTTCATTGCTATAGAAACTAGCCTATGTGTTCATTATCAAAAAGTTCTATTTTTAGACTACCTTCCATGTTAACAAAAACATTTTGGTGTAAAGTGGGCATTTTACCCTAAAGTCTTATTTTATCTATCCAAAAATTGGATTTTATTTAACCATTATAATTTAAGGATTACAGTTAAGTTTGATTCTTTTTTCATAGGTTTTGATAAGCAGTCACAACTAGCTCATTTCCAAGCATTTAAAAAAGTACTGTTTGATGGCCTATTATGAATTTTGTTATAGGTGCTGGGGAAATAGCAGTGTATACAGCAAGCCAACTCCTGTCAATGATGTTTACGTTCTAGGGTTGGAGAGAGAGACAAAAACAAAGTAGGTATCCAGAGCATTCTGAATCTCAACTCTGGCTCAAATCTGTCTGATGGACTCAAGGGCCATTTTTGAGGTTTTAGCATCTGAACTGGGAGGCAGTCAGAGTAACCACCATGTTATCAAGCACTCTGCTTCCACAGGGTGAGTTGGAGAAGCCCATTTCCTAACATAGCCATCCAGTCATCATGGCTGGTACTGATAGCTCTGTGTACTTCTCCTTCACTCAGCGGTAACTCTGTCCTGCCCACCATCTTTTCAACTCATCTCCCAAACACCTGCCCCTGCTCTTCTTGTTGCCCCATTATCTCTTTTCTTCTCCATTTATTTAGTTCAATCTTCTCCTATGTCACCATCCCTGTCTTCTGTATACTACCTACTTTTGAGGAAACTGGCTTTAATTTTTTCACAATAATTCTTTTAGATCATGAAAGTAATACATATTCAATATAAGACATTTGTAACATTTTTTTTAAAAACCATAAAAAAGAACATTAGTATCACCCTAACAGCACAACCCAGATATAATATTTTTGGCATACTGTGTTTGCCCACAATTTCTTTTCCCACATGTATATCATTACTAGGTAAACGCTTTTTCCAAATTGCTGATATTTTCTTCATTGTGGAGGGAGCCTATTAGTGTACCATTCTGGTCCTTTGCTTTTCTATATGCATGTTCTCACTTTTCAAAGGAGGAGAAATAAGATTGATGAGTTTGGAAGTGGAAACTGGTGTGAGTTGTCCAGCCTTTTCCTCTTCTCATTATCTTGGGACTCAGTTGCCTACAAAGGAGCACACTTTCTGTTCTGCTCCTCCACGTGGTAAGTCTTGGGGAGGTGGGTATCCAGTGGGAAGCCTGTCCCAGCCCAACTCTGCTGAAGACTGAGTGGGAAACTCTAATTTTGGAATAAGTATTGGAAAGCCCACTTGCCATTTTCATCAATAGTGGCTTTTTTTTTTTTTTTAATAAAGGTGATATTTTAGCTTTCATTCTGAGGAGGTTTTTATCTTATTATTCAATTTGTTCAGAACCTGGACAGGAAAGATGGGTTTTGCTTTATTCCTCCCACAGAGACGAAACACACATGTGCTCTGTGACGGATGCTGTGATGCGATGTACCACCTAGACGGCCCTTCCACAAAGGCTTGTTGTCCTAGCTGCTGGGACTAGCACCAGCACGTGACTGTCAGTCCCTTCAGGGACCACCTCAGGTGCAAAGAGCATCCTCGTCCAAGGTCCTGCCTCTTTCTGTGGAAGCCCATGTCCAATGACTTATTGATGCAGGAGTATAAAGTCCTGGCCCATCTTTTGGGACATTCAATGGTTGTTCCAGCTCCGGAGCTACCTGAGGGTCAAAAAAGGTCATCACTGGGCAAAAGTCACAGCTTGACTTCTTTTCCTCACAAGTGCTTCCTTCCTCTCTGTTCTACAGCTGTTGTTCCCAAGGGCTCTCCTTAAGAAATAGCCAGCATACCAAAGTCTCTCTCTGAGTCTGTTGAGCCTGCTTCCTGAGAAACTTCCCCTCTCACATTCATACAAACACACATACATCATCATTATTAAAGATACTTGTTATAATAACTACACATTATTAACAAGACTGTGTAATAATAGGGGAATAATATTGTATCCAATGGTGATTATGTAATTATTCTATTTAACTCCTGTTCTTGGACATTCGCGGTATTTCTAATTCTTGCTATTTTAAATATCACATCAAAAACACCCTTGTTTACAAATATTTTTGCATATATATGATTATTTGTGAAGGATAAATTTCAAGGAGTGAAATTACTGGATACAAGGGGTGCGTACTTTTAAAACTTTTTGATATTACTGTTAAATTGCCCTCTGAAAAAGCTTACACCAGTACAATACACACTCCCACCAGCAGGGAAAGCGAAAAGCTATCTCAAAGCACACTTACTAACACTGATGTTGAAAATAATTTATTTTCTAGTTATTCAATTACATTTTTATTTTCCTTTTTATTAGTGAGTTAGAAAATTCATTTATATATTTATTAGACGATATTACCTCTTTCCTTGTGAATTATATGTCCCATACTTGGTTTATTCTTCTAGGCTGTTATTTTCCTTAATAAGTTTTTATAAAGCTCTTCAAAACTGAAGAGAATGGACATTTTTGCAGTCCCGATGTTACCATGAAAGAAATTAATCATTCTCTCCACTTAAGACGGAGTTCTTTGATGACATAGTCTATACCAGTGGTTCCTAACTGGGGGCAATTTTGCTCCCCAGAGCATTTGGCAATGTCTGGGGACAGTATTAATAGTCATGACTTCGGGGTGGGGGGCAGGAGGTTTTACTAGAATCTAGTGAGGAAAGGCTAGAGATGCTATTAAACATCCTACGATGTCTGGGAAAGTCCCTGACAACAAAGAATTATGCAGTCCAAAATGTCAATCGTGCCAAGATTGAGAAACTCTGGTCTGTAAAGTTTTGATTGAGTTTACTCATAGGAGATACATGTATGTGTGTGTATGTGTAAAAATTTTTCAATTATATTTTCTGACTCATTAATATTAGGTAAAATGAATGACATTTTATGTGTGTATTTTGCAACTCTAAATCTTATTTTTTTTGGTATTTATGTATTTTTATTTCCTGCATTTTCCACTTAATAATTTTGTTCTTGATCATAATACAAGTGTTGTAATTTTGAAATTATTTTGTGTATAACGCAGGAAAGAGAAATAAGGAAGTGTATTGATATCATTGGAAATCAGGGTTTTCAGTTCCTCTAGGACCCTCCCTTCTGTAAAGCGCAACTCTCGCTTAATTTATAGTGTAGAGCTGTTAGGTACTGAATTATTTCCGAATATAATAGCATCACTAGTAACAGCTACTATTTATTTAGTCTCATATGGGTCACTCTGCTCATTGATGTACATACAGTATTTCATTTGTTCCTCCTACTAATTCCATGAGATGGGTATTATTTCCCCCACTTTACAAATGAAGTTCAGAGATTAGAAAATATGCCAAATGCTACTCAACTAAAATATGGCAAAGATTGAAACTTTTGTGTTCCCAACTCCAAATCCTTTGCCCTTTCTATTTAAAACATCAAAAATGGAGCTAAAATATCCCCGTGAATTCAAATCTTTAGCCTATAGTTAATACTATTTGTTCTTATAGATGAAATTGGGGAATCATTTTGCCAGTTACCATCCACCTTTGAGACTTTGATTGGAATTAGACATACAAGAATATTTAAGTTATTTTCAAGAGGCTGATTTAAGCAATAAATATTTCCAGCCAGACCTGTAATAAGTTACACCGATATTTATTTTTCAACAGCTTCATGTTGAAGGGTCAACAACTGGTACTGACTGTCAGTGTGAGTTTTATTTCAATGTCATGAATTTTTCAATAGCTTTTTAGGTTTTATTGGCATTAACTGGCTGTTTACATGCATCATTCTTTCAAAAGATGTAAATTCCTTGTGTATGAATTTTTTTTTAATATTCCTCAACATACATAAAATGTCAGTCTTGAATAATTGTGGGTAGAGCAAATAACAAATCACTCGAAGTGACAGCCCATGAATGGCTTCTGGGACTGGGTCATGTCATAAGCCTTCTCCGTTGAAGTGCTTTCTGCTCCCAGGGAACCTCCTTCCAGGCTGAAGCTTCTCTCCTTCCCAGTCTGAAAGACGGTAATGAGAGGGTTAACTCGTCCAACTATTAGCAAGTATACTTGCCCATAATTTGAAGAAAGCAAATACATGCTTTCTGGAGCTTACAGGAAAGGGAGGAAAGATTCTTATTAACTAGTAGAGCTGAAGGAAGGTGAGCTTCCTTTGTCACTTCTCTTTCAAGGAAGCTTCAAACACTTTGCGCAGAGGGAAAACAAAGGTGTTAGACTGCTAGAAAAATAATTACAGCAGGAAGCTAGGAACTCCTGTGAGCAGTGGCCGGCTGGGAGAATTGTTAGGGCTCGAAGTTCAGCAAGACACTCTTGTTTTGACGAGTTGACGACAGTGGCTGCGTCACAGTCTCAGCAATTCTTGCAGTCCACTGGACTGGACACTCTGGGTTTCTGTGAACTCACCCTGGAATTTCATCATAAATTCTTCTGTTTTGCTTAAGCTAGTTCAAATGGGTTTATTTCACTTGAAACCAACAAGTTTTAACTAATGAAAGATTAGAGTAACCAATTCAGATACTGCATCCTTTGGGAAAGACGTGCTCCCCTTTTTGAGCCTTAAACCTCCAGCTCTGGGAGAGAGGCAAAATGTGCACTTGCCCTACCAAGAAAAGTTCAGCTTCTCCGGGAAATCTATTTGATTAGTTCTAGGATGACTTTGCCAACTGGTATGCTGAGCAGCTAAAAGCTGCAAGCCCTTTTCATGGCGCTGGTTGCATTTCCACAACAGGTCAATTAGACACTGAAAAATCACTCCTCAAAATTAATTCAACATACTCCAGTGGCTTTATGTGTGTTTCAGCAAAATCTCTAAGATGTATAATTGTATGCCTTGAACAAAAATAAGTTCAGCAATTTGTCTTCAGCTGCTACTCATTATTAATTCACTCAGCTCAACTCATTTTAAGTATGATTGTGTATGGACTGCTATGCAATCTGGTTAAGGAACCAAAAACAGACAGGTGACTTCCCTTGGGAAATTTGTATCTTTTGAGTTTACATTTCTACCCTGAAATAAATCAATGCACACTTTAATTGTCGTTTCACTCTTCTATCTTCACCGAATAAATCATATTTTGCAGTCATAGCCCTTGGATTTCAGGTGATGCTGCCCAGGCAAGTAAAAGCCATGTGGCTGGTTCAGTGATCCAGGGAAAACCAATTTCCCTTCCAAACTGAGACATTGCAAAAGAAAAGAAAAGAAAAGAAAAGAAAAGAAAAGAAAAAATACAAAGCTATCAATGAACCAGACTCTTGAGGTTGTTTTCATCTCTAACAGCTATGATTCTATGACCCCAAAAGATAAATGTATGAAAACAAGACAGAAAACCTTCACCTGAATGAAGAAGAAAGGCACCCACTGAAGATGAATGATTCATGAAATATTTTTACTATTGCTGCCCTTAAAATCTTGCCTGCAGAAAAAATCTTTTTGAGTGGGAAATTTGAGTTGTGCAATTTTATCCATGCATGCTAAGAGCTTTCTTTTTTTCTCTTTCAGTTCCTTGCAATGGGTCTAATCCAGTTACCTTCTCCAAGAGGCAGCTTACACAACAAGTAAATGATGGCGGCATCAGCAATGCACTAGTGGTAGTCTTTGAGAGTTGGGTTTCAGAGTTGGCTTGATTTCATTGCCAAAAGTTGTGTAATATTAGGCAAAAAACAACATACCCAAAGAAACTTGAAGGTGAAGAGTACAGTGGGAGTCAAATTACTAAGGGTTTCAAATATTATGAATTTTGAAATCTTTGTCAAAACAAACACAGTGAACAATAGGTAAATTGGGCCTATTAAAACGAAGGTTATTAATTCTTGATTTGATAATCTTTTTGAAGTAGATTGAGGAAAGGAAACTGTAATTGGCCAATATTTCTGAAACTGAACACTCTTTTTGCCCCTAAAGAACTTATTGAAATAGCATTGCTAATAGTGATAATTATAATTAATGATAATAAAAGAGCAATGAAAATTGCTAGCATTTCTTACTATGCATTGCATTTTTACTAAACCCTTCAAAACACAATCCATTGAACCTTTAAAACATTATTAGTTATGTTTCATTATCTCCCTCAGTTTACAGAGGAGGAAACTAAGCCTTACAGAAGTTGGGCATCTTCTCAAGGACACGTAATTGGTAGAGATGAACGTCAAATGCTGTTCTATTGATTTTAGAGCTCTAAATTGCTTTGCCAATGCCCTCTCTTCTTACTGGATTGTGATCTTTTCGTTCATTACTTATTCTATATAATATCCTACTATATTAGGCACCTTACACATCATGTCTTTCTTAATTATCTAAAAAATGTGAGGTGTGTATTAGTCAGCTGTTGGTAGAAGACAAACCATCCCAAAAAATCAGTGGCAAATAACAATAATTTTTTTTCTTTCTCATGGGTTTTTTGGGCAGAATGTAAGCCAGCTAATCTAGATTGGGCTCAGCTGGAATTGACTCCAAGCCATGGGTCATCCAAATGTGCTTTACATGCCTTTCATTCTCTTCGGACCATTCAGCTCATTTGAATATGTGTTTCACATGATTACGGCAGAAGCACAAGAGAGCAAGATCAACTATACCAGCAAACGTCAAGACTTTGCTCTCATCAGGCCCAGGAAAATTCCTTTGACCAAAGTAAGTTACATGGCCAAGGCCAACATCAACAAAGTAGGGAAATATGCTTGGCCCTAATGGGAGCAAATGCAAAGACATGTGACAAAGGACATGGATATAAACAAGATAAGGATTTGGTGACAATGATGCAATCTGCCATAGATATCTACAATATTATTACAGATGAAGAATTACAGACTTAGGTTGCTTAAAAGACTTGATTTTGGTTAGCTAGCTCTTAACTGAAACAGTAAGCTTTTTCTGACTGTTCTCAAAGAAAAAGAGATTTCTAGTATTGGGAGATGTTAAGGAAGAAAAAGAAGAAACTTGAGAGAGATTATGGTATATGTCTCTTATCTTTCTCTGTGTCCTTTGTATTACCTAATCTTGTTCTCTGTTCACCAATGTATGATCAATAAATGTATGATGATCCAGAAATAGCCATCAAGGGGGCCGGTCTGTTGGCACAGCAGTTAAGTTCACACGTTCTGCTTCTGCTGCCTGGGGTTCACCTGTTCAGATCCTGGGTGAGAATTTACTCATCACTTGTCAAGCCATGCTGTGGCAGGTGTCCCACACATAAAGTAGAGGAAGATGGACACGGATGTCAGCTCAGGGCCAGTCTTCCTCAGCAGAAAGAGGAGGATTGGCAGCGGATGTTAGCTCAGGGCTAATCATCTTCAAAACAAAAAAAAAAGAAACAAATAGCCATCAAGGACTGCAATTAAACCAGAGGCAAATGCACAAAAATGAGTGTCAAATGGGACATTTTTATGGGCTCCTTTGCTATAGTAATGGTGTTCGTGTAAAAGAAATTTTAATGAGTAATGCCAAAGCAGAGTTGGCCTTTGAGCAAAGAAATACATATTTTTAAGAGAGAGAGAGGATTAAAATGAAATGCTGGTATTCCTTATGTAGAAGTAATTAAGACAAGGAATTTAGCAACCTATTTTCCTCCTCAGTTTTCACTAGGAAAAATAAAACATAAAAATAAACTATGAATATAGACTTGTGCTTCCCAAATGGGGGCAAATTTTGTCCTTCATTTCTCATCCTTCTAGAGATGTAAATCTGGGGCTTACACAAGACACTGTTAACTTGATATGCTCGCAACTCAGTAGTTTTCAGTATAATTGATGCCAAGAAAACAAATTTGCAGGGCAGGTACAATTCTTCTACAGCTAAGAGAGATCATTTGGGTTCATTGCATTACAAACACATTGAAATTAGTGATGACATGTAGAAAATGCTAACTCTTTAAAAGTAGGTGGGAAGCCAGAGATGGAGTGTGAAGAATATGAATCAATAACCACAACAATAAGAGCTAACATTTATAAAATACTGTGAAACAGTCAATACTGCACTGTTATGATCTGTGTTATCATATTCAGCCCGAATAAGAACCCTTTATTATCTCATGCAATCAATAAATATATAGTGACCATCTGTTCTCTACCAGACCTTGGGTTAGTTGCTGGAAATACAGAGAGAAACAAAAATAAGTGTGGTCCCTGTCATTATAGGACTTAGAGTCTAATCAAATAATCACAAAAGTAATTATAACATTGCAACTATGTCAAGTGCTATATAGATAAATTTAATCGGTCATTTTACCTGGCTGAAGAAGTCAAAGAATGCTTCTCTGAGAAAGTAATTTAAGTTGAGATCTGAAGGACAAGGATGATTTAACTATGGGGGAGAAGAGCATCTGGTCAGAGGGGAAAGCATGTGTGTGCAAAGACCAGGCAAAGGAACAGAGGAGCTCTAGCCTCCGGAATGCAGAGTGAAGAAAAGTAGAGAAGGATGATCCTGGAGAAGAGATGGAGGCCAGACCAGGAAAGACCTGGTGGATAGAGATAAGTTTTGTCTTTATTCCCAGTAAAACTGGAAGCCATTGAAGGGAGCCAAAGGGAGAAGACCCACTGAGAATGACATCATCAGATTTTCACACTGTCTGGCTGCTAGGCGGAGACAGGATTGAACAGAAGGTGGGCAGGATGAATGCAGACTGACTACTTAGCAACTGTTGCAGGTGTCTAAGCAAGAAACGATTATAGCTTGGACTATTGTGATGGCAGTGGAGACAAAGAGAAATATTTTGAAATTCTAAGACACACTAAAAAAATGTTTAACATCTCTGAAGTCAAGATGCTTCTTATAGTCTCTGTACTGTATTGATTATCCAACCGCCATTGTCTGTGCAAGTGCACGGCAATTTGCAAAATACAAAAGACAACAGAACAACACTCTGAGAAATGATATATAGCCAAAGTTTGTGATGGCGCAGATGACAATACTGTGTGAAGAAACCTGGTCCTCTAGAACTCTTAAGTCAAGCAATGTGTCAATGCACATGTTGGCACCCTTTTTTATTTCTTATGGGGAGTTAAAGTAATGGTACATGTTACAACTGATGGGATTTTAGGTTCATTAAAATATGACAAAGGATGTTAGGAGGCCAAAACAACAAAGACTAGTTAGGTATTGACTATGGAAAATAAATGAGAAAGATGACTCTTAAGTTTCTGGTTTGGTCAAATAGTTGAATGGTAATGCTATTCACTAAAATGAAACATTTAGGAGAGCTTGAGGGTTAAAAAAATATGAGTTTAATCTGGGCTATATTGAATTTGAGATAACTTTGAGACACAAAGAAGAATATATCCAAGAGATAATTGAATATAATGATCTAGAACTTAGAAGTGAAATATAAGTTTATGAATCAAGAGGTGAATACCATACCAATGTTATTACCACTTAACTGGCAAACTAACTGAAATAAGAGGAAATAAAACTTTCAAAGGCCACACAATTTATAGGTGGCAGAGATTGGATAGGTCTGATCATAGTGCCTGATACACTAAGACACATAAAATAAAACCTGGACCAACATATCATCGGAGACTAAATAATTCATTAACAAATAGGGAAATATATTAAACTTTACTTGATCTCACAAATAATTAAAGAAATGTAAATTAAAATAATAATGGAATACTACATTGTCTGTCACATTATTAAAAACAAAACAGTAAATTAAATTACCGTCTGAAACTGCCACTATTGAGTATAAGCTAATTTTTGTAATGCAAGAGAAAACTAATTAACATTTACGAACAATAAAAATAAGAGAAACGAATGTGACAAAAAGGAACACATGGGTCAAATATGTGTAATTATTAATTATAAATAGGCAGCTAGCTTTGCTATTTCCTAGCCTTATGTGGCATTCTACATTTTCTTCATTTTGCTTCTTTTCTTTTTGCTTTTCCTTTTTCTTCTCTTCTTCTCTCTTTTCTTTTTGAGGGAGTGGACAGTGGGAAGAGAGCACTAGCTTTCTTTTACTATAGTGTTTGCATAACCACTGCTCTTGGCTCATGTTCCATGTCCTGGGACCAATTTCTAATTCAGACATCCTCAACTCTCTCTCATGTCAAGAGCCAATTGAGACGACATCAATCAGTGCCCAGCATAAACACTGTCATCCCAGTGAGCTTCAGCCTGTCCGAACAGATGGGGCTGGAATCTCTGGACTCATTATTTACCTTCCAAGCCCTTCCTCTCCTCTGGCAAAGCACTTGGACACAGTTACAGTTAAAGCCAAATGGTCTGCATATTTGTTCACAGATTGCACATTGTCCTTTTCTCCCTTTTGGCACCATGTTCTAGCCATTTATCATCTTTACGGAACTGATTCAAGAAGATTTATGTGACTAATCCACATCCCTAAATAATCTGCTATGGTGTAATCCTTGGCAATTCTGAATTTTATCTGGAATTCATGAAGAAGATGAGTGTTGTTGGCTTGAAAACCATGTGAAGTGAACCCTGACTTCATCCTACCTGACTGAAATAAACAAGAATACTTATTTCTGTTTTTCTGTGGTGATTTTTGGTTGAAGAGGGAAAGGATAGTTGAATTAAACTATTGAACATCTCATGACATGTAGAGAGTAGACCAATGGCTTGCTAGCCCCACAAAAGTGGTTGAAAAGTATAATTAGAGGGTATAGATCTGATAATCATCAATTAGAATTGTCCTTGTTCATCCTTTTCATCATTACGAAATTACGATCTTTTTTATGAAGAATTCTATTTTACTTTGTTTTATTTTATTATTTTATTTCTCTCATTTTTGAGGTCAGTGCATGCTGCTCTCCTTGAAGTATAAACAGGAATACTGGGCTCCAAGTACTATTAAAAGAAGTATACTGAGAATAAAAATAACAGACTCAAAGAGTGGCTGAGTATTTTTATATGACAATGATGTGAATATTTTACCTAAAATACTTGACAGACAGCATGCTAAAAATCGGGACCGCCAGGCCAAGGAAGCTTAATAACTAGAAGTTGCAAACTGGTGACATACAAGTTGAATTCACTTTTCAGATGGCTTTTGCCTATCACAAGCTTCATCTATATTTAAAAAAAAATGGTTACCACAATAAAAACTTGGGGAATTTCAAATAAAATTGAAAATATTCTTCCACGGAAACAATCAACCACTTTTGACCCATGTTAATCCAGCATTTATCTTACTATCGAGTTTCCAAGCTCAGATAATGTTTATAAATTAATCAAAAATTGTTTTTATTTCACAGTACCAGCTTTTGATTTTAAAAAATTCTTTCCATTATTTTTCCATAGTATTAATATCAGTTTTTGCCCTTTTAGTTTCATCTTCCCAAGTTATTTTTGCTTTTTGTGGATGTCTAATTCCTTAACATAAACACAAGTTCTTTCATTTTTTATCACCTGCGGCTATACATTTTTCCATGTGTATTGCTTTGTCTGTATGTTATATATGTCGATATAAGATGTTCTGTTCTTTGCTTTTTAATTTCACTTTTGATTCTTCTTCTTAACAAGTTATCTGTCAGTGTCTTTCAAATTGTTAAGATCTTTAACATCCTTAAATTACTTATTTCTAACTTGATTGGATCAGAATCAGAGAATATGCCTTGAAAAAATCTTGAGCTTTAGAAAATCTTGTGACTTTTTTATACGGACACACATTAAATAAGATTCTAGATATTCTTTATGTGGCGGTTATATTTTATATGTGTTTATTAAACCAAGCTTTATTGATTGCATCATTAAAGTCTCTATAATTTTTATTTCCTTATTTTGTCAACTTCTGTTATAAATTCATAATTTTATCTTTTTTTCATTTTCTTCTTATATTTTTAATAGTTACACCTGTAGTTAGGTGCTACATATTGTTCAGAGTATACAAACATCACTATAACATCATCTTATTAAATTTTGCCTCCTTATTACATCATGACTTATTTTATCCATTTTTTATGCTTTTAATATTAAATGCCATCTTATCTAATATTACTATTTCCATTATTGGTATCTACTTATAGCAATTTTTAGTATTCCTTTTCTCAGCTGTTTAGTCAGCATATGGGTTAGGCTCCTCTAAAAATGTACGCAGTTGTGCCCATCTCACAAATATCAAGGTAGGTGATCCACAGTTGAGTTTGGCGCTCGATTGTTTTGAAGCCCAGGGTTTCTTTCTTCTCAATTCACAGATTCCATCTTGTGTTCCAAAACAAGTCTCTATTTCTTTGATCACATCCACATTCCAGCTAGTTCAATGGAGAAAAGAACAAATGGGAGGGCAGGACCTTCCCTTTCAAGGTAATTGCTTGTTAAGTTGAAAACATTACTTCTACTTTTATCCATTGGCCAATATTTCATCTCTTAACTTTTCCTTATTTTTGCTGATTTAGCCCAGCAATTAATTCACTTTTTTCCCCTTGATAATTTATAAGTTTTACTATATATTTCCCGTCCTTTTTCAGATACTAGCCTCTACAATATGAACTGAAAAAGTTACAATAATTCCTGCACAATGATGATCCTGTGTAATAAATAGTTTGACCTCGCCCAAAAGAGAGGTGTGACTTTTGTCTCCAATTCCTTTGAAGAACCTAAACTGAGGGAATTTCTCAAGTAATAGGAGTAACTGTGTTATTCTCGGTTGGCCCCTCTGACAACACTTGACCATTTATGCTAATGAGATGATTCATGGCAGGCCCCTGGGTAGTTTACACTAACAAAATGACTCAGGATAGGGGCTGGCTGGGTCAGAAAGACCAACCATGTGATTAGAGGGTTAGGACCTTGAGCTACACCGTATCAGTCGACCTCCAGGGAAAGACGGTAGTAATGGAGATAGAATACAACCATGTGGGCGATAACTCAATCAGTCAGGCCTATGTGATGAAGCCTTGATAAAAACTCTGCACAAAGCTCAGATGAGCTTCCTGAGTTTCCACACTCTGTACCTATATTACTACACGTCGGTGCTGGGAGTGGGACACCTCCCTGAGGACGTGAAACCTTCATGTTTGGAATGCTCCCAGTCCCTATGCTGCCCTAGGTACCTCTTCCTTTGGCTGGTTCTGATTTGCATCTTTTTGCTGTAACAGAACTACGTTATTGAGTCCTGTGAGTTGTTCTAGAAAATTATTGAATCTGAGGAAGTCTGCGGAAACTCCCAAATTTGTAGTAAGCGGGTGTGAACTGAGGATGGCCCTTGAGACCCCTGAACTTGTGGCTGGTGTCAGAAGACTTGGCGACTTGGCAGTCCTGGAGGACTGTGCCTCCAGCTCGAGTTTGGCTAATTCTATTGTACTGCTTCTCTCCTGCCCGCCTTAATAAGCTAAGACTGTAAGAAGACCTCCACTACCCTCTCTGAAGATCTCTCCCCCTCCAGATGAAGTGACAAAAATGCTTTACAGCCCCTCTTTTTCCTATTTTCACCCTAAATCTTGTTGATATAGTTTTTCTTATTTCTGGACTATTATTGAAATTTATCTTGAATATGCTTTCCTATATTTCAGGAAACTTTATTTAACATCACATTGTTATTCCCAAATGATGCAACACTACTCACGTAGATTTAACTGTAAGTTTTGTTTCCTACCACTTGTTTCCTTCCAATTCATTTTTTCCAATCCTAAGTTCTTAGTTCATTCTCTCGATTTCTTTTTAGTGGTTCAAATTCTTCAGAACTTTCCTCAGATGTGGTGTATGGGTATATGATCATTCATCCCTGTTTTCTAGAAAGTCTTGCTTGTTTTGGTGCAAGCCTTAATAGCGTCATCTTTCACTTTCAGTCAGGATGATAAATTAGATGCCAGTCCAGTTTTCCTAGCAAGTCCTGGTTTATGCCTAGCTTAAGTCCTGCTTGTTGTGGTATAATTATGAATAGTGGCACCTTTCACTCTCAATTAGGATGATAAATTATATGTTACCCTACGTAAGGGACACGTTCTGAATTCTTGATTATCTATCTATCTATCTTGCTCTTACATGTTAACATCTTGGCCAGATATTTTAGTTTCTGGGGTTTTAATTCTTACTTTTCATTCATTTAAATGTACTCGCCCACCATCTTCTAGCTTATTTTATTTTTCTAGGCATTTTTAACTTTCTGTCTGAAACTTAAAGAAATTTGTCTCTTTAGCTTTAAATTTAGAAATTTTTATGCCTAGGTACATGTCCTTTTTTTATCATTCATACCAGGAATTCAGTGCATCCGTTAAAATGTTAAAATCTGGTCTTTCTGCAGCCTAGGGATATTTTTGTTGAATAGTTGTTAAATTAGTATAACCCCTACATCTGTTCTTTTCTCTTTTTCTGGAAATTCTATTGTTGGCATGTTATATCCTGGATTTATCCTCAGAATCTCTTATCCATCAATATTCCCATTTTAGAATACTTGCTCTGGGCTTTTCTTTGTTTTTTCTATCTGACCTTCTAGGATAGGTCTCAACAATGGTTACACTTTCTACAGCTTATTTATCAAATTGTTTAGTTGGAAATCATGTTTTGTTGGAGAATTTTATTTCCAAAAAGTCAATTCTGTGTTTAATCTGAATCTTCCTAAGTGTTCATGTTACTGTTCTATTCAAGTTGACGTTTTTCTCCTCCAGCAGCTATATTTTGTTAGCCATCTGATCTCTTGGTTTTCCTCTCTTCTCAAGTGTGAGACTACCTTTAATGTGTTATGATATTTCTTTGTCAGTTCACTAGAACCAAGTTCTGGCCTCCGATATTCCCTAACTAGTGATGGGCCCACAAATTATGGGAGGGAAAAAACATTTTCTATCTGCGAGCTGGCAGTGTGCAGAAGGTAGTCTGGACTGATGGTGCTCTGAATGGTCAACAGAAGAGACTCTTCCAGATCCTTCTAAACTGTAAGCTTAATAGGTCTCTAACCCAAAAGCCAAATTTCATAGTCCTGAGATTACTGATACTGTGGAAAGGAAGACCAGAAAAAGAGAAGCAACAGGCTTACCTTGAAAGGGAGAGCGCCAGCCTCCTGCCTGCTCCAGCAGCAAGACAGGAAGGAGCAGAAGAGAATACACATGACCATGCCCACCAGCTTATGTGGCCAGTCATCATGCTCTATCAGATTAATGATACTCTTCGTTCAAGATTAATGAGAAAGGAGTCAGGACAATGAAGAAAACATCCTTGGAAATGAGAGAAAAGCCAGATCCCTCTTTCCCTCTAAAGACCTATGGTAGGTGCTAGAAGTGATGAAGGAGGTGAAAAAATAAAAGAAACATAGTCTTTGTTGTCAAAGAGCTCAATGAGGAGTAGAAAAATCAGGCCAGTAATCCAGACAAATGGAAATATAATGGAAGTTTGTTCATGAGGATATGGTACCTGGAAGAGAGCATCATGAACTCTACCTGGGAGCTTTCATAGTGATCTCTCTGTGGAGGTAATGTGAAAGTAGAATTTCAAAGTCACCTTGAAAGATTAGCACCTTGCTAGGTGCAAGAAAGTTTATCTTGTGTGGAAGAGAAAATTGTGCAAAAGAATCAAGATATGAAATAGAATAAAAACTTCTTGTATAACTAGAGTTCTAGATCCAAGTGGTCCATCATTGAGAGATTAGGCTGAAAAACCAAGAACAATCAGAAAGGAAAGTCATTCGAAGTCTTCTATATCATGCTAAGGAGTTAGAGTTTTGTCCTCCAGATGATGAGGTGTCAGTGGCAGTTTTGCCTCTTCTGATTTACATGGGAAAGGCTGCCCCAACAGTTTTAAGAGAGGATAATAATTTTAGGAAGTCACAAAATCATGAAAGAGGGAAAAATAATGAAAATTTTATAAGAATATATCATAAATGCCAAAAATATGATAATTCCCCCTACACCCATCTATACAAGTCTGAGGACTTACTGATGCAGAAATTAGCAATTAAGCTTAAAAAGTCGAATTAAAGTTTTTAAGTCCCTTCTTACAAACTTGATTTCAAACAAACAAAGATACATAAAAATTTTAAAAATTGATCGGGCCTGCAAAATTGGCTGACTATTTTCTGCTATCAACAAAAACTCACCATCAAAATATTAGTACCAGTTTGGAAAGCACAACAAGAAAGACAAAAATTGGTGGTAATTGGAGCATCAAAGAATCTAAGGTGGAAGACCAAAGGAAAATTATTTTTTATGCCTGATTTCAATAACAATGCAACTTGATTTTTTATTCAAAATTGGATTTTGCTACAGCAGTTAAAGAATTCTTTTCCCTTGAGGTGATGTCTCTGACAATCGAAGGCAACCTCAAAGACATGGTAAGAGTATGATACTCAGAATAAATTTACCCAGTTTTCTTGAAACAATAATAAAAAAATATTGAAGATGGTGGCAGTGTGTACCCTATGAGAAGGAAAAGAAATTTCAATCAATTAACGTTTGATTCGGGTCTTGTTTTCTATGACTATGCTTTTTTTTTGTATTTCCACCATATGTTTGTTACGTAATAAGTTGTCTTTACTAAAATTTAATTAGCTGATATTTGTAAAGCTGTCTAAAGATGGGCTTTGTATAATTGCTAAGCATTTGTTTTATTACTAAGCATCAATAGTTCCTGTGTGCTTGCTGCATATAAAGAACATTAATTTTTAAAACTGTAGTAGAATCTCTCACTCTACATAGCTGTATAAAAAGAATCACGGGGCTCTGGAGCATCCAAAGAAACATTCTTAAGGAGTTAATTTCTAGCCTACCCAACTATTTGCAGAGCTCAGATATATATTCAAGACATTTCCAGGCCCTGAGGAAATCATGCTGTAGTCACTGAGTCACTGTCCTCAACATTAGCATCCAGGTGATCTCGGATTACAAAGGCCAGCATTCAAGAGAGAATGCTGTATGGCGTCCCTGAGAAGATATGATGGGTTGTTGAGAAGGGACCTCGGCCAACATGGTCATGGATAAAAGTAGGTGCCGGTCGAGTTGGAGGTGGCTGGTCTTTGTTACTCTCCATAACCTCGCTATCAGGTATAAAGAAAGCAAGGCACAGCTTCTTCTTCAATTCTGTCCCCTACATGGACATTGATTAGATTACTATTTATTAGCAAAGCTGACATGGCATGGGTGCATACAACCTGTTTTCTGCACTTGAAGAATCCCCAGCTCTATGTCCTTTAGGTGTTCCAACCACCTAAAGTGATTTTGATGAAGACACGACGAAATTCCTGAGAGAAGAAACACATCTAACCAGCATCACGCAATCCAGAAATTCTCCCCAAACTAATAAGTGGACACAGGCTCAATTAGGGAATCAAGAGCAGATACTATCTCTGAGAGGTGCAGAAACAATCAAGGATGGTTTAGCCAAACCACATATTTTGAATATTTTCAATTTTTCAGACAAGTTCTTTTTAAAAATAAATGATGATAATTAAAATAATTTCACCAATAAAAACTCACTTTGTACAAGTACTGTTCACTTAGTAAAGTACTGGTTGTTGAGGAGGTGTTAACAGCAGAAGGGCTTGTTTCTGTGCTCTCTCTGGAATGTGGTCTTCCGTCACGTTGCCTAGCTGACCATCCCTAGACTCTACTGTCATGATGGTCCTGACAGCACGGTACCATCTAATCATCCCAGGAGCTAAAATTTAGATAACTGGCACACACATACTATCACATTAACTATACTGAGGTGTTTTAAAGTAAATTATAAGCATTATAACCAGAGTGCCGGGAAAAGTATAGTATTTTGAACAAAGGTCCCTTTAGCAAATGCTTGCTAAGGTATTTGATGTTTCGAACGTTATTTAGCTTCCTGTAGTCTCAGTATATTCATCCATAAAGCAGAGAATGTAATAACACATATTTCACAGGATTGTAATGAGAATTAATTGAATTTTTGAAAAGTGCTTCATAAACGGGAAAGCATTACTTTTGTGTTTTATAAAGGTTAAATGATCCTCAAAGGCAGCTGGAAGTATACTTGTGGGCAGAGAAGGAGGATTTTCTTAGTCCTACTTTATGCCAGAGATTTTGCTAGCTGCTTTATTGAGAAGATAGAAAAATATAAGCCCTATAATCTTTAATGTCAAAATAGAAAACCTATAAGCTCCACATTCTTTGATTCAGTTCTATCTAATAAAAATCATGTTGATACCAGAGACTATAAGAGATCTCATTAGCAAATGTTAATGAAAAACTGGGGGAGGATAAAAAGATATTGTGGATTCAGGTACATTGCAGGGAGCAAAATTCAGAAGTTTGAAGTCATTTACTGCTCATGATAAAGATAAAATTTTGGAATGTTTGCAAGGCATTTGACCTCAAGTTATTACAAATATATACTCTGTTTCTTGTTAGAGTAAGATTTGTGTCAGATGTATACCTGTTCTGTATCTCATCATAAAATGCCTTGGCTGTTTTTGAAGAAGTTCCCTTAAGGCATATGGACTTAAAATTTAAAGTCCTCTCCTATGGAAAGTACGAATAATTCTGAGGCTACACGTTCTAGTCGTTTGCATGAAAAAGCATGTTATGATTCACAATGGTTTGCTGCCCTTCCCTGGAGGAGGATTATAATTTCATGACTCACTGATGACAGAATCAGCCAATGAAGTGAGAACAGAAATGGCTGAGTTCCATTTCAAGCAGAAGGGCCAGCACATACTTTCCCTTTGTTATGAGTTTGACAATGTTTTATGCATTGGATGTTCAGAGGAAAGACGATACAAAGAAGAGCCACAGACCACCTCATGATGGACAAGTGGCATTAGCGATAAATAAATCTTTGCTGTTGCAGGCCACTGAGGTTTTAGAGTCATCTGTCACTGCAGCCTGTCTTGACCTGTTTTTACCTGGTGTTCAACCCACAGTCCTAACTTCATTTGTATATAAGACATTTAAAAATCCACTGTTACTTTGTTAATCAGAAAGCATCACATTCTGTGTCTGACTTTCTTCCTTCTGGTCACATGGCAGCCGACACTGATTACTTCGTAAAAATAATATGAAGGCTTATTTTCTTCGACAGCAGCTCTACCTGGATTCAAATGAAATAGTAGGTAGCAAGGCAGGGTTTTTGTGCCCTATATAAGAAAAGAGAACAAATACCACTGACAGCAAAAAAGTGCTAATACTGCCCAGAGTGATCCTCAGTATGTAGTAGTCACTCAATAAATATTTGTGGACTGAATGAATAAAATAGGATACCAATTAATTCAAGTAACAGTGACATGTAAATTGGTCCTTTTCCTACAATATCAGTCAGCTCTTGCTATAAAGTAATTGTATAAGAAACAACCACAGAATTTCAGCGTCTTAGAAAAATTAATAAATGTCCTTACTCACAGGTCTGTGGGACAGTTGATATGGCTCTACTTCTTCTTTTTGTTTTTTAGGAAGATTAGCCCTGAGCTAACATCTGCTGCCAATCCTCCTGTTTTGGCTGAGGAAGACTGGCCCTGAGCTAACATTCATGTCCATCTCCCTCTACTTTACACGTGGGAAGCCTGCCACAGCATGGCTTGTCAAGTGGTGCCATGTCCACCCCGGGGATCCGAACCCGCAAACCCCAGGCCACTGAAGCGGAACATGTGACCTTAACCACTGCACCACGCGGCTGGCCCCTTTACTTCTAAGTATATATTCAGTTTAAGGATATTCCTCAGGTTCCTCCTTCTAAGACAATGGCTATACAGTGAATTATCTCCTTATGCCAAACAAGAAAAGCACAAAAAGGTAAGCCAAACCATGCAACTGAAGCTTCTGTTCGCATATCTGTGCACACTTTATTACTCAAAACAAGGCACGGATCCAAGCTCAGTATCAATAAGGAGGACATATTACCTTTACCTACTTTCGTGGAGGGCACATGGCAAAGTATGTGGACATAAAGTTGTATTATCAGAAGGGTATAGAGAGAGTTGGAACAAAAATGCTATCCAACTCATTTGGCAAATATGACATGTTTTTGACTGAAAACTTAAAACCAGCAACAATAAACAGCAGCAACCCTTTCCACAGCACTAATCACTTCTGTTGAGAATTTCACAGCAATCTTGAGATTGCTCCACCAAGAATTACCTACACTCAATAGCTGCAGTCAGTTGAAATCCTGAAATTGACTAACGCAGGACATGGGAATCTCTGCTGGGAGTAAATGATCTTTTTAAAATACCGAATTTTAAATTCAAGAAACATTTGGAAACTTTTGAAAAACATTTTGAACAAGGCTTTATATGGATACACCTATAACTATAATTCACACATTAGTGAATATGTATAACAGTGATGGTTAATTGTATGCACAAACTTGGTTAGACCATGGTACTCAAACACCTTCTGGAGGTTTCTGTGAAAGTCTATTTTTAGATGAGATTGACATTTAAATTAGTAGATTTTGAGTAAAGCAGATTACCCTCCATAATGTGGGTGGACCTCACTCAGTCAGTTAAAGGCCTTGAGAGATGGACTGAGGTCCCCCAGGAGGAGAGAATTCCACATGCAGCCTATGTTAGCACTCGAGCTGCAACATTAACTCTTCCGTGGGTCGCCAGCCCACTGGTCTGGCCAGCAGATTTTGGACTTGCCAGACCCCACAATTGTGTGAGGCAATTCCTTAAAATAAATCTCTCTTTCTGTATATGTACACATATTCTATTGGTTCTGTTTCTCTCGAGAATGCTGACTAATACAATGATTAACATTATCTATGAATGACAGAAAAGGTATGAAATAGAAGGTAATTACAAATGTTATAAAATCATGGAATGATTAATGCTTGTAAAAGATCTCTCATTTTAAGCATGAAGCAAAATTATCCACTTTTTGTTAATTGACAATCACAGAGACGAGACAATGAATGCAGATGCCACATAATCAATTCCACTTTCTGCATCAAATCCTTTCAAATTATAGAAAAATATGTTTAAAACATAATAAATCAGAATATCAATGGAAAACAAGATAGGGTGTCATCAGTGGAACTGAATTTTGTGAACCACCTGAAGGATGAATTGCAGACATAATAGATTGACCAGAAACAAAAGAATAAAAGCCCACAGCCCCCAAAGTATGAGGGAAAGCCGGAAGGAAACTTCGAGCAATTGTAATAATTCTCAAGACTCAGAGTCAGATTGCACAAAGAGGCAGAGAAGACCCCGGAAAAATTACCAAAGCACTAGATATTTGGAACAGCTGAGCCCTTTCTCTTCCTTTTCTCTGACTAAACAGCAGCAGGGACATTTCTGAGGCTAGTAGTGTGGGGAGGGGGGTCTGAGAGAAAAGCAGAGCAGAGCTGAGGCATCTCCAGCTTGCAACTTAAGTTTGAGGTAGGGGTGGAGGGTGAGGGGAAGAGAGGAAAACAAAGAAAGGTGGCTCCTAAGGGCAAGGCGACAATCTAGTGCTTCAGAGACAGGGCAAACATCTGGATCCTGGGAATTGGTGGAAGTATAGGGTGAGATCCGAAGTCTTTCTGTCCCCATTTTCCCCAACACACCCTGACGTAAATCTTACCTATTACATTCCCCACACAAATACAAAGCTTACAGTCAGCCCAGCCAGTCAGAAGAGAGGGCTGCTGCTGATACAGACCTGCATAGCCAGCAAGGAACTGTTTCTCAACACTCTCCCTGATCTACCCAGCCCTTCGGCCCTAACTCAGATCGCCAAACCACGTTAACCAGACTTTTGGAGAAAGACAATAAACTGAAAGAGAATGAACAACATAAACAAATAGGAAAGCTGACTTCGGAAAAGGTAAGAGAATTCATAAAATAAATGAGAATTTTAAAAATAATTCAATTAACATTCTCAGAAACAAATGGATAGCTATTGCAATGAAGTAGATGAAAAGTCTGCACTATAAAAAGAATTACCAAAATGAAAATGGAAGGTAAAAGTAGAGAAAACATCAGAAGGGTGAAATAGAGAAAAGAAATGGCTAAAGAACAAATTTATGGTATGTATATAAAGTCAAGGAAATCACAAAAATAAAAGCAAAAAGACAAAGAAATTAGAAGTGCAAGCAAATTAAGACTCACAGAGATCAATCCAAGAGACTAATATCCATCTAAAAGGAGTTCCAAATCAAACAACAGAGATAATAGAAGAAAAGAAATAATAGAAGAATACCTTTCTATTGAGCTAAAGAGAAACATAAGATCTTAGATTAAAATTGTGGACTGAGTGACAAGTAGATGAATTTAAAAAGAAAAAACATAGACATAGCCTGTCTTAGCTAAGAACTCTAAAAAAAACCCTAACATCTTCCAAAATTCATCAAATTACTCACAAAGGAACAAGAAAAAAAATTTGCATTCAATTTTTGAGTCATGGCCATATTCTAGAATGGATGGATTAATATCTTAAACTTCTGCTGAAAAAAATTGGAAAATACTTTTGAAACTAGGGTTTTATACTTTGCGAACATTTTGGTCAAAAACAAGAGCGAGTTATGACACGTGAAGACATAATTAAAGGACGTCCTGTAGGAAAGGGAAGTATCAAGAAAAACACACTACGTAAAAATGTTGTAAAAATGCTGAATGAAGAGACACAAAAATATTGAATTTTCGGGGCTGGCCCCATGGCCAAGTGGTTAAGTTTGCGTGCTCTGCTTCGGTGGCCAGGGGTTCGCTGGTTCAGATCCTGGGTAGGGACATACACACCACCCATCAAGCCATGCTGAGGCAGTGTCCCACACAGAACTGGAAGGACCTACAACAAGGATATACAACTACATACTGGGGGGCTTTGGGGAGGGAAATACATGCTTACGGAAAGCCTATGAAAACATGAGCACCTCCTAAGTGCCAGGCAGTTTGCTGAGACCACCCGCACCCCCCTGAAAGAAAGAATAGTGAAGTTTCAGTAAATGTTGGTGTGTAATATTGAAAATAATACTTGGATCAAAACTCCAAGACAATTGTTACATGAACAATTGGGCAGGGGCAGATGGAAGAGGAGCTTGGTGATAAGGGAAAATGTGCTCAGGCTCTCAATTGCATTTTGATCAGAGAGAGAATATAAATATTAACTCTAGACATTATTATAGGAAATATCAATCTAAATATCAGCTTCAAAATCAACGGTAATCATTGGAAGCCTAGAAACATAATGTGTAATTTCTTCAAACTAACTCAAGAACACTTCAAAAACCTGAATTGAGTAATAACCATAGAAAAAGGACAAAACGTAGCCAAATTCCTGCTCATAAAATTTTGGGGCTCACAAATTTTTACAAGCCATTCCTGGCAAACTTTTAGGATCAGATTGTTTCTGAGTTATAATTTTTAACCCCCTCCCTGACTTGTATCTGGTTCCTTCATTAACGACCTCTGTGACAGTAAGAAATGAAATGATGGAGATCTAAACCAGGAGTGATTTAAGATTAACGCAGAGTGAAGGGATTTATGAGAGATATAAGAAGTAGAATTACAGAAATTGAGACCAGTGCAACGTGTTTTTAAAGGAAGGGAAAGAGGGGTGATTCCCAGTTCAGGTGATAACTTGTTGAATGCTGTTTACTTAGGAAACACACTTGGGGGTGTGTTTGGGGGAGAGAGGAGTTGTTAAAATACAGTACGGTATGGTATAGAACCTGGGGGCAAGGAATATGACACTAGACAGCCCTCAATCATTACCACCGAACCCCATCCTGCCAGGGCTATTTCTCAGCCACTCCATTTGTAAACGCACAGCCTTCTCGAGTAAGGAATTAGAGTCAATGTAGCAGCAACGACCCTTGTTTTTATTCCCAATCCTGTGCCTTGGTTCCTGGAGGGAACACATAAGGAGCTACAGTTTGGCGGAAACACATTGATATGGTGACTAACCTTAGGTTTTGGCTAACCTTAGATTTTGCAAATCATTGTCAGAGTCATTTATTACTTGATTTTGCGTGTGTGTGTGTGAGGAAGATTGGCCCTGAGATAACATCTGTTGCCAATCTTCCGCTTTTTGCTTGAGGTAGATTGTCACTGAGCTAACATCTCAACCAATCTTCCTCTATTTTGTCTGTCACAGCATGACTTGATGAGCAGTGTGTAGGTTTGTGCCCAGGATCCAAACCTACGAACGCTAAGCCATCAAAGCGAAGCGTGCAAACTTAGCCACTGTGCCACTGGGCCAGCCCCTACTTGAATATTTTGCATGCACACAGGGGCTAATCAGTCATTTCCGTTCTTGGAAAAGTACTTAATTTTCCCGGAACCATGTAGGTTAGTCTTAATTATTTTTATCCATTTGTCTCTATGTACAGAGGGGGTAGGAGAGTAAAACATACATATATATATATTTTTAAACAGATATATTTTATAAAGATATATAGTTCAATATTCCATAGCTAATATATTTAAAAGAGAGGTGGAGTACAAATATGTGCCAACATGATTAAGCTTTCAAAATATATAAAGTATGGAAAGTTCCCCGGGTAATTCCACAAAGTAAGCATAAGTCCTAACAACAAAACTGGGCAAGTAACAACATATTCTGATCAAAAAGGGTTTCTTTCCAAGAAATACAAGGAAGGTTCAACATTAGGAAAATCGTGTATTATACACGATTATACTACATTAGTGGATTAGGAAAAAAAATTTTTGATCATCCTGATTGATATAACAAAAGCATTTGATATGATTTTTTTAAAAAAAACTTAGCAAGCTAGAAATAGAAGGAAACTTCTTTTTCTTGTTAACATCTGTATACTAGAATTTCCCAGCAAAATTTATACTTAAGGGTAAGTTGTTTTAAAAATTACACTGAACTCAGGAACAAACTATAAATGCCTACAACTATTGTCATTAATCAATATCTTACAGAGATTCCAGACAATGCAATAAGTCAAGAAATAAACATAAAAAGTACACATATTTGAAAAACACAAAACTGTCAGAATTTACAGATGATATAATTCTCTACCAAGAAAACCTAGGGAAATTGATTTAAAAATTTCTTAAAATTAATTACCTGCTTTAGTAACATAGTTGGATATAAAAGATCAAAAAAATTCACTAAATTATACAACAGAAATGAACAATAAGAAAAAGTAAAGAGAAAATCCTACTTGAGTTAGAAAAAAATAAAATATTTAGGAATATACCTAATATATCCACTACCTGTATAAACAAAGAGGTAAATGTTTACTAATGGACAGAAAAGAAGACTGAAGTAAAAAGACATACAAAATCCATGAATGGAAAAACAAAATATTACAAATTTATAAACATTCCCATGTTAATCTATGAATTCAATGCTGTCCCAAACATGATCCTAACTGAATTCTCAGATCACTCTGATGAGCTAATCTACGATTCAAAAACAAAAAGACAAACACATAGAGATAGTGAAGAAATTTTTGGAAAAGAAGAAAAATAAAACCTTTTACATCAAAACTTGACCTTTGAGGTATCAAGTATATCGATATTTATATGTACCCAGAGTTAACTAAACTGTGCGGTTTGAGGGCACGATTCCCACACAAAACCATCCTCACTTCTGACACAGTTGCAAGTTCACAGAGTTCCAAACCACACTCAGGTTTGATAGTTAGCTGAAAGGAATAACAAGGCTCATTGAAAGCTGTTAAACTCACATTGCAATTTGTTACAGAAAACAATTTGATTCAGATTAAAATCAGCCAAGGGAAGAGACCAGAGAGTCCAGGAGAGGTCCAAGCCTGGAGGTGCCAGTTGTCTTCTCTGTCAAGTCACGAATAGCATTGCCTCCCCCTGGTCACATTGTGTGACAATATGCACAGAGTACTGCCCACCAGGGAAGCTCACCTGAGTCCTTGGTGTCAGAGTTTTCTTTGGGGCTCAGTCGCATCTCGCCTGCCTGCCTGCCTGCCTTTTAGTCTCCAGCCCCCTCTGGAAGTTGAGCTTTAGTTATCAGTTTCTCTGGAAGTCGGAACTGGTATGTTGCAACCAAAGCCCCCATAATAAATCACATCATTAGAGTGTCCATTGGCTGAAGCCCCAAAAGATACAAAGGCCTCCTGTCAGGCAGGATGTTCCAGCGGTCCAGAGCTCTCCTCCTAGAAGCCAAGGGCAAATTCCAGGCTTCCCTTTGGGTGAGGTTAATTCTCCACTACATGTTATGGAAATCGAGTGCATAGCATTGCGTTCAAAGACGGAATGGTCTGCACATGTTCATATAGAAGCATAAAGATAGCTGGGAAAATATACACTAAAAACTGTAAACTGTAATATACACCAAACTACGAAGAGAGCAGAGGAATATTGGGTAAGGGCCGTAAGGAGAGATTTGATCTTTTGCTCTTTCTACTTCTAAAATATTTGGATATTTTTTTAACAATAAGAACCAATTAATGTATATCTTACATGATTTAAATAACTACCTCCTGAAGTAAATTTCTCCCTGCTTCCACTAAGCAAATGTGAACATAAATCTATACAATATGAAGGTTTGAGAGGGTCAGATTTTCAGCCCACTGCCGGTAGGAGCATGCGTCAGTCTCGGCTTCCTGGCTCTCCTGTCAACCTTTGAGAAAGAGGAGGTTGAAATGAGCCGACTGCGACTCTGAATTGATGAACGTTTTTAGTATATGTGCAGCCATTTTTTCTCTTTCTTTTAACCTTTTCAGAGTTGAACGGCACAGGTTTGAGAAGGGCAGAGACAGGTAGAGATTGTACACTGGCCCACCCAAAAGAACCACGCTTCCTGCATGAACTAAATGGGGACTACTTTTCCTAAATCTGCCCTTTACAGCTGGTGTTTTCCACTCTTCCACCCGTTCTCTGCTCCTCCTACCAGGCTGCACAGCCTCAGAGGGCGACCCCAACTACCCTGCAGTTGTCACTCACCATTCGTGGTGATTCACGAGTTATATTCCCTGCCTACAAATTCCACGGATTTCAACTTCTGTATTGTATTTCTTTAATCTCTCTGTAATCACTTTTCTCTGCATTAATCCTATAGTCATTCTTAGTTTAGGTTTTCATCTTTTCATTTCTTACTATCACAAAGATTGTTAAATCAGGGATCAGGACGGTAGCATAAGTAAGTGAAGCAGACAGCTCTAAGATATTCTATAAGGAACTGGAGAATTCTTGCCCCTTTTAAAAGCCTTCACATTCAAAGTTTTGTTTACTGTTTCTATGTTTTGCTTTGCAACACTGTGGCTAAGCACTTCTGTGGCCAAATTCTGTCATAGTTTGCAAACTGTGTGCATGATCTCTACATCATGTACTTTATAAATCTTCTATTTGGCTGCTGGAATGATTGGTCTAGAAATGTAAATCTAATGATGTCAGAACTCTACTCAGAAGCTTTCGAATGATTTAACTCTAGGCTAAAATCAAAACCTCTTCCCCTGGCGCTCGATCATTTAATACCTGACTCCGGTTATCTTCAGCTGGATTCCTCACCATTGCCATATCACCCTGCCATCCAGTCAGCCTGAAATTCTGTGGGGTCATTTAGCACCCTATGTTCTGTATGGCTTCTGTGACTTGCCTGGCTGTTTTAGAAACCTTCCCTGACTTCTCCACTTTGGTGCAAGCCACCTGTTCATTGTTTTCTCAATGCCACTGACATGCTCCCCTCCAAGGAATTTTCATGGATGGCGTGCAATAGTAGATGTTTGCCTTTCTCCCTTTTTCGCTAAAGTGTGTGCTCTTCAAGGTGAGTTTGAGGTTGTGTTTATTTCTGTAGAAATAGCATCTGGAACTTAACAGAGACTATATGAATGTCTCTCTCTCTCTCTTTTTTCCTGAGTGGATTTTTCTTCTTCTAACTTTAAAGTTAGCCGTTACTTTCAATGTAACACACTAGTTGAAAACACAGGGTTTGGTAACAGACAGACAGGACTCAGGGCCTTCCTCGGGACGTACTATCTGTGTGACATTAGGCAAGTTACATAATCTTGCTAAGCTTCCATTTTCTCATAGTGCCCACCCCACAGATGGCTATAGGGATTTAAATAATTCAACTCATTAGTACACAGCCTACCACTTTGAAGCTGTTCAGTAAATGCAGGTTATGGTCGCGGTAACAGTAGTAGTAGAAATAGAAGTAATGCTGGTAACACCAATAAAAATAAACATTTAAACATTTTTTTTAAAAAGCTAAAATGTAATTCAACTGTCCAGCATAGTAAACTCCTCCTATAGTGCTTCTCAGAAAACACGCACATACCTCTTCCTGCCCCAAACTGAACTCATTGCACCGCCCCCTCCTTAATCCGAAGCCTGCTGCTGCTCCTGGCATTCCTGTCTCCTGAACAGCACTGCCATCCGCACCCCTGGCCAATCCAGTAACTTGGGAGGCCTTCTTCCCTCCTCTTCACCCTCAGCTCCAAACAGTCACCAAACCCTCTGATTCCATAGTGTAACAACTACCACATTAGTCTCACTACATCTCGTCTTGCCAATTCTAACTGACTTTCTAAAGAGCAGCCAGGAATAATCTGACCATTTCTCCTCCCCTCAGTGCTTCCCATTGTGCAAACTCTCCCGCTGCCCACACGAGGCTCACGAGACTCACAGGACTGTGCTCTGGCCCCGGATTCCACCATCCCTGTAGCCACTCCCGCCTTTGCACGCGGGACTCACCAGGTCATAATTCTTTCTGTTCCTCCTACCTTTCTTGCTCTTTCTCACCACTAAGTCTTCACACAAGCCATTTCCTTCTCTAAAACAAGTTGCCCAAGCCTCTTTACCTGGCCGTCTACCATTCATTAACCAGGTTTCACCATGTGTGTGATTTTCTCCAGGAAGCCTTACCTGCCATACACGCCCTCCCCTTACGGCTCATAGAGCACAAGACTTGACTGTTTCACTGTATTGCGAATGCCTGTGCACTTGTCCTCCTTTTCTGTTGCACTGTACTGTGAGCTCTATGTTAGCAGAAACCAGGTGTGTCCTGCTCATCATTCCCTCCCAAGTGCTTATCTCAGTACCTGCTCCAAATAGTAAGAATGGCAGTGCCTATGCATGATAAACAGGAATGAATGAAAGAATGAGTAAATGAGGTGGATTTTTAAGCCTATTCTGAAGTTATATGTGGGTCAAACTGATGGGCGTAAAATCCTTTCTTGCTATTCCAGCCTCTATGGTGACCCTAGAAGAATCGCCCGCCTTCCTGAGTTTTCGTAGCTATCGGCAGCTTGTCTGTTCGAAATTCAACAGTTCTATGAAGTTCTGTGGTGTGAAGTATAGCAACTCTCCTCTCTTTAGCAGTAAGAGACTTTTTCACACTTTACTTATGAGACTTGAAGGGCTGATTCTCTCACGGCAAATTTCTTCTTCAACTGATTGATTTTACTTTTCATAAACTTAGAATTACTTTTCTAAAACTCTATTTTATTCTTCCTTTCAATCCTCTGTGTTTAGAATGCCACTGGTTTTTATTACTGCTACAAATGGTAAAATTAGCCAGCTTCGCTGACTCGATCAAAGTCTTCTTACTCAGTTTAGATATTCCAAGTTTTTGATTTACGAAACAAACACAAAGTACATTTGCAGACATCAATGATGTGATGCATGTGGAATGACACTGTCAATGCCATCTCTAATCTCGGTTCTTTGAAGAAAACTCTGGAAGATCCATTCCGTATCTTTATGATCAGTTTCCGATGAGAGGAATGCTTAGATTTCAGTGGTGAAAATCAAATCCTTCAAAACATTTTGGCATCATTGACTTTTGAGGATAGGGAAAGGAATAATTCATCATAATGGGAAAAACATATGGGCTTTGGAGTCTGATGGAAATGAATGAATGGAAATGTATGAAGTTAGAGTCGTGGCTCTGTGACTTCTTAGTTTTGTAAACTTTGGCATTTTAGTAAATTCTCTAAGACTCATTTTCCCTATTTATTTCTTCAAATGGTTTACTATAATACCTACAATAGGGTTGTTTTGAGTGTTAATTCAGTATGTACATAACGTGACTTTCACACAAATTGTTACTGGACCTACTGTGAGTATATAAGTTACAGTTATTGTGCACAATGAAATAACATCTGTGCAGAGTCCATAACAACAATATGCTATTTCATAACCTGAACCTGAATAAGGCATGTTGATGCTGGTCATCCTTATAACTAGCCTTCTGATGAAAGCATACCCTGAGAGCTCTCTTTACAGGTTAGAGCATCAGTAGGATCTAAATGTTCCCATCTTCATTTACGGTGGTTCGAGTATTAGAGCAAAAGTTATAACTAACATTCCAAGGCCCCTGCTACGGAGTACATCACAACCCTTGGCTTTCAGCTTCCAAGATCGTCTGATGTCAGGGGCCCGATTACTGCAGCTTTTCCTCAACTTCATTCTTGAAATCTGGAATGCTGTGTTCCCCTAATATGGGCCTGCCTCTAGAGGAATTTGCTTGAATCTTGAATCTGAAAGCAGAATGGATAGAAGCCTCAGCCCGAGCGCAGCATCTGCTGTGGCCTACAGATTTCTTATAGTTGGCACTTCTCACCTGCTGACTGAGACGGGAAGCACTCTCTACTTAAGTATGTGGCCAAGATTTCCATTGAAAAGATGCCTCTTTAACTTTGTAAACATTTAATGAAGTGGTTTCTCTGACTAGGTTATTTACTTGAATGACTAAAAATGACCAATTTTACTCAAAGAGTTGCTGCTCAAGGAAGATGTTTTGATTATCCATAGCTGCTTGACAAACCATCCAAAGCAATGGCTGTGGCAGACATACACTAAGGTGACCACCAGTAAGCCTTGTATAATACCCTGCTCTTAAGTGCAGATGGAATCTGTGGCTTCCTTCTAACCAACAGTATATGGCAAAGCAATGAAATAGCACTCCCTTGATTAGGTTGCATTATATGACAAGGTGATGGATGTCACCTTTGATTATGTTACATTATCTAAGACTCTGTCTTAGCAGACTGGATCAAGAAGTAAACAGCCACATTGTGAAATGCACGTGGAAAAGGCTGTGTGGTAGGGAACTGTGGGTGGCCTGGAATACCTAAGAGAGGTCTGCAGCAAACAACCAATAAGAAGCCACGGCCCAGGTACAGAGTTACAGGAAATGAATTCTGTTAATAGCCTGAATGAGCTTGGAAATGGATTCTTCTCTAATCAAGACTCAGAGGAGATGGCAGCTTGTTCAACACTTTGCTTGCAGCACAGTGAGATCCTCTGCAGGGGACCCAGCTAGGCCATTACCTGACTCCTGGACCAGGGAAACTGGGAGATAATAAATATGTGTTGTTTCAAGCTGCTATGTTTGTGGTAATTTGTTATCTATCAATAAAAATTAATACAGTAGCTTAAAACAGAAATGGTTTACTATTTCTCATGTTTCTTTGAGTTGACTTGGGCTCATGTGGGGTCTCAGGGGTAATCATGTGGTTGCTTTTATTTGGGAGCTTGGATGAACTGTACGGGATGGTTTCACATACCTCTTCTACTCCTCTCTACATGTCTCTCCAACAGGACAATGGACTTCTTGTGTGGTGCTCAGAGCTCTAAGAAAGAGACTAAGTGTAAGTTGCCAATTCTCTTAAAGTCTGGACTCAGAAGTCCTAGAACCTCCCTTCTGCGATACTTTGTTGGTCAAAGCAAGTCACAAGGCTATTGCAGGTTCAAGGTAGGAAAAATAGGCTTCATCTCTTAATGTAGGGGCTTCATGTGAATCCTGGAAAAGGAGAAATTGTTGATGGCAATATCTGCAGTCAATTTGCCACAACCTATCCTCTGGCCACAACAATTCACATTCATCCCACATGCAAAAGTCTCTCATCCCCACCCAAGACCCAGAAGTTTTCTCCAGTTGGGCTCATACTCCAGTGTCTTGTGATGCCCCTTTATGTACAGATAATGCTCTTCCAGTGTGGATCGGCATATGTCTTCGTAGCACTCTACTCTTGGGCAACGAAAATTCCTTGAGTAGGATTCAATTCTGTTCCCTAGAAGTGATTTTCAATGGTTCTAAGCTCCATCTTTGGACTGTTGCCTCTATCTTCTGAATCATCCTTCCTTTTCTGTAAGAAATGCCCTATATTTATAGCTGAGTGGTATTCTCAGTCTTTACCCTGCCCACAGAGAGCTGGTGGCCTAAAAGTCTCTTTATATTTTAAATTTTCTTTATCCTTTTTCATCCGTCTAACTCAACTACCTTAAAAAGAAACTGTTTCGAAAGTATCAAATTATAATCCACTACATTAGAAAAATGCCACAACCACAAATCTATTCAAGGTGGGTCTCCCCCTGCTTTGGGTTGAGATTGAGGATGCCCTAGGATAAAATCTTTAAAATTTGTTGAAGGCTTTTATCTCGCTGAAAGGGCTTACCAGGCACTGACTTAAATCTTTCACTGACTCAAATCTTAAATCTTTAAGAGCAGTGTTACAGATATACTACTAATTTGATCTTAACCCTGAGGCCAAATTTTACTGTCAGACCCTCAGTTTGATCTTTATCCTGAAGCTATTTCTTACTTTCAGAACCTGTTGTCATTTTGAGCAACTGGGATTGAGAAATAGTATTATTTTCCAACCCAACAAGACTTGGGTTGAAAATATCTCTTCTCAATCCTGCTTGAAAACTGAAGAGTTCCTTCTTTAGTTCACCTGTCTCTTGCAATACCTTCTCACAGGCAGGTAAAAAAATGCTGTTTTCAAAAGTTTGCCTACAAGTCTCCCCAGCCAAATCCAGGGTTCGTTAGGTACTTTTTCTGTCTTCCAAGTAACTTCAGGTAACTATCTCAATTTTTCTGCCAATACTTAGCATGGCCTACCCTTTCTCCAGTCTCCCATAGCAATTCCCTCAGTTACCATTCTTCCTCTATAAACAATCTGCTCACCACTCAGGCTTCTGCCAGTTACCCAGTCACAATGCCAATGCCATATATTTTATGTTGGAAACTGCACTCAAGGACCTGCACCTGAAAAACTGCCGTCAATGAGTTTTATCCACATCTGGGCTTGATTTAGGTGAAAGGATCCTGAACTTGGAGCTGATTTCATAATGGCATGTGACTTTAGGGAAATAGGTGAATGTATTTTCAAGTGGCCAGGACAGGTGAATTGTTGTGACAGAGAACAGAAATGGATGGCCTCCAAATATGGTTATCAACACTTCCTTCCACCCCTGTACGTGTATGCTGCTCTTCCCATCAAGAAATGGAGTCCATTTCCTTTCTCCTTGAGACTGGCCTGATCTTGTGACTCGCTGAAATGCAGCTGAAATGACATTCTGAACCCAGGTGTTAGGAAGACTGGTATCTCCTGCATTTTACCTCCTGGAAGACAGGCATTAGACTAGTATATGTGAAGAAGCCATAGTGTAGTGAATAAGATGCCTTTTTGGTCATTTTAGCCCCAGTTGACTCTTCAGTTGAATGTGGCCTCACTCAACCTGGGCAACATAGAAAAAGCCACCCAATTTAGCCCAGACAATGCATACAACTTTGAGAAATAATAAATTATGTTTTATGTCATTAATTTTTATAGTGTTCTTTTAAAGACAGCAACAGATAACTGAAGCAAATCTCGACCATGGAATCATGGGCAAGAGTTATATCACATGTCATTTAAACTGTGGTTCCCTGGTACATAGCTATGCCTTAGATATAATGACGCCACTAAGACAGTTGTGTGTATACGTCAAAATAAAGTATCTAAATAATGTAGAACCAAGAACAGTTGTTTAAATTATTTAGTGATTTCATTAAGTCCATTGGATTAGGGTGAGTCAAAAAGAGAAAAGACTAAACAAGAAATATATTTGGACTCCACAGATGTGTAGGAATTGATTACTTGGTATCCTGTTTGTAATAAGGTAGTTGTAAATTTCTCATCAAATGCATATCCAAAGTCAGGGAGACTGATATTGAACACTAATAATGTGCCTGCTAGTTATGCTCTTGATCATGTAATTCACTCACATATTAGGATGGAGGCTGGAATCGTATGCTTAGGAGAAACCCAAATTAAATTACCCTCTTGGTTAGTCTTCTTTTCTCATTAAGATCCTATCTTCATTAGCTGCAAATACAGTCTTGTAGGTAGCAATAACCTAGCCAAGGTTATGTTTTAGTCCTAAAAATTATATAACTAACCAAGCTCTACAAACTATAGGTTAAGAAAATATAAAGCTGAAAGCACAATGAATATAAACCTACTCAGATAATCATTGCTTTTTCTATGTAGAAACTGAGTTTCAAGGAGATCAAGAATCTTGTCCAAGATTGCATCCAATTCGGTCTGTTGCAGAAATCCATGCCTTTCTTTTCTTCTTTCCCTCTGTGTACCTCAGCGCCTCCTAGAAACTGAGGTGCTCTGTGAAGTGTGAAACCTGAGACTATAACATTGACCAGACACTGGCGGAAGATGTGTGATCCTTTGAGTAGCCATGGTCACCTGCCACTCTTGAAGGTACTAGTCTCTTACAGAACATAACACTTTTGCTTATTCGTCACTTGCCATGGCTGTCTTCATTTTCTGTAACATTAGAAGTTCCATTATAATGTTTCAGTCTTTACCTATCCTGTGCCAACTTCCTCATCTGTCAAGACAAACATATTAAGAAGAGGGAAAAACAAATGTCATCTAATAAAAAACACTGCTACCTTTCCTTGAGTGTTTTCTACATGCTCCCAATAATTCTATCTTTAAGAAGTGCATATAATAATTTCTATGTCTAAGGAGCAGTATCACTCACCGCGGTTACTCAGTTGGCACGGTAAGAGAGATTTACCCTGAAAATCAGACAGACAACAAGATAGGTCGTGTTATTGCAAAAGGCTAGTGTAATGAAATCGTTGTGCCCAGGTGGTTCATTTATCTGGCGATACCTCCAGTAAACAAAGCAGGAGAAAGAACCATAGATCAGTATTTACCAAATCTAACTTAGAGAGCTCTCCAAAAATATAGCTTCCTGGTTCACATCCTCAGAGATTCTGACTAATTGGTCGTTATATTAGTCATGGTTCCAGCAAGGGTTGAAGGAAGTGATTAGAAAAGCTTATAAAGAGATTTTTTAAAAGCCAAATTAATGCAGAAAAAAAAACCATGAAGAATACAATATCACAATTTTAAATAAAGTGCCGTACAGAGGCACATCGGGACTTGAGCCAAAAGGAAAAATCAGAAATAGTGATCCCGTCTTCATTTAAAATTTTGACATTGTGTTCATTATGGATTTCTGGCATTAATTTTGATATTTAAAAAGTAATTCATTAAAAGATTGTTTATCTTGATTACCGAGTCTTTGGACACATTCCCTTCCCTTAAATTCTCTGCTTGAGGAATGCGCGTGAACTTCTTCACACCACTTTGTGCCCTTACCACACAGAGTACGTGACGTTACCAAATGGTACCACTTCTCACTGCTGAGGCTCATATCATGGCTTCACTACTTGTCAACTCTAGAACCCTGGAGTATTTACTTCACCTCTGTAAAAACTGCTTTCATAGTTCTTTGTTGAGAAGGAGATGAAATGACCCCTGTGAAACACTAGTGCAATACCTGCCACAAAGCAAGTTCTCAATAAATATAAGTTATTGCTGTTACATTTGGAGTTCTTATTTTATTTGCATAATTAAGGAAGGACAAGTCTTCCTTTTATTATATTATAGACTAAAACAAAGTGTTTGTTTAGAATTTTAGATAGTATCAGTGGCAACAGAGTGGAAAATCTCTGCTGGTGCCAGGACTTCTAAGAGGTCTCATTGCAGACCAGCTCTATCCAATAGCACTTTCTGAAATTATGGAATATTCTCTAACCTATGTGTCCATTAGGGGAGCCATAAGCCACGTGTTTTGACAAGTGGCTAGTGCAACTGAGAAACCAAAAGTTTTAGTTTTATTTTATGTTAAATGATTTAAATTTAAACAGTTACGTGTGGTTAGTAGGTACTTTATCGCACAGCACAAGTATAAACTCCTGAAAACATCAGTTTCCTTTTTTTTTTTCTTTTTTTGGCACGAGGAAAAAGGAGAATCAATATGAAGGTACCAAAACATTTGTCACAAAGGTTGTGTCCACTGAAGGCTGTTTCCCCCTGACCTAAACCAGAAAAACTAGCCTTTTCTGACCACTCAGTGAGCTTCTGCTGATTTTCCTACACAGATTACATCCAAAATTTGTAGTCTTTCCAGCAGTCTTCAAAGTGGAAGCCACAAACCGGGAACATACAAGTTGATCCATTGGGGACAGGGAGAAAATAGAGTTAGACTACATGGTGCTTCTTTTTAACATAAATATGAGGAATAAATGAGGTTTCCTGATATTTAATAAATGAGCCAGTCTCTGTCCCACCCCGCCTGACTCAGGCTCTGCCTTATTCCGGCCTCACTCTGCCTGAGCTTATATCAGAAAAGCATCCTTGAAAAGAATAAAACTCTACACAGCGGAAGTGTTGACAGCGGCGTTCTCACTGGCAGGTTTGTGTGTTGTTAACACACCACATTTTGCATTTTATGAGATGACATCATATGGTTAATTTTATTTAAAAAAATAAAGATTTTAAAATTGTAAAATCTCTACAATATTATGTGACAAAATGATAATTGGCCGTGATATCTATTTCAGTCACAGAATTTTCTTGCCTACCTTTTGGCAATATAGTGAAAAGAGTTGTTGACTCTAAAGGTGAATTATGTGTTTTTATTTTACAAAAAACAACTGTTCCAAATTTTCTGTTTTTTTCTGGTATGACAAGTGGCTGTCAGGTAGCTGCTACCGAACAGATCTTTAATAAACAAACTCTTTTAATCTAATCCCTTCAAGGTAAAAGTGGTATTTCAACAATAAGCATGAAAATAATTGGTTTTTGAAAGAAATTCTCGCTGTGGAGAGAATATTTGGAAAATAGATGCTTAGAATTATTTTCATCCTTCTGTGGTATTTCTGCCAAAACGCTGTATATCACAAAAACACTCAAAAATATCATAAATATGTTTTTATATCATAAAAACACTCATATCTGAAGACTCAAAAATGGTGTTTTAACCTTCCTAAAATTCTCACAAATGACCTTTTAGGGGGTTTGAAACCCCTTTTTAAAAATTTAGAAGTGCAATGTTTTACAGTTAGGTTGAAAAACTACCAATTAAATCAGAGAAGAAGGAAATTTACAAGATGAAACAACATAAACTTTCCATAATCGCTGAATAAACTTAAAAATCTTTTGTAATAATTTTTTAAGTGCACTTGATAATGTCTTTCTGCCACTTGGATTTATAAATCTTTTTCATCTCTGACAGCCATAAAAATCAGGAACAAAAAATGAAACCAGAATTAGAACTTTACATTGCCCTGTCACAAAGTATCATAGCGAGATTAAAAATCAATGAGGCGCATTTAATCACACTGCTTTTCCGCCAAATTATAATGTATTTACGTACTAATAATATTTTAGTGAGAGTAAAAATGACTTAATACCTTTAAGAATATTTTACCTCATTCTTTTAAAGCGTCTATCTGTAGATATTATGTGATAGTCATAATATTTTAGAATCATAACCCATGCAGGTTTTTTTAAATAAATAAATATACATACACGTAGGGAAAGTCTAAATTCCTTACTGATATATGTGAGTCATCAAAGATGTTTGAAGGTTTGGGTAGTTATTTCTTCGTCTACTCTGTATGTCTTGACTTTCTAATTAGGTTGAAAGAGGCTTGGCACATGTATTTTTTGCATTTCCCCTCATAGCCTTTAGGGTATTGATCAGCATATAAGAATAATAGGCAAGAATACAAATAGCTACAGCTTATCAAATGCTACGCCAGAAATTATATTGGTATTTACAGTTCAGCACAAGCGGCCACGGAATACTGTGCTCAACCTCACGGCGTATCTGTGAGGTAGGCAATGTGATCCCCTTATGACACACCAAGAACGTGAGAGTCAGAGCAGCCAAACCACTTTCTCAAGTTTACAAACCTAGTAAGTGATGAACGTGTGATTTAAATACATTTCTTTCTGGATCTGAATGATAATAATTACTAATAAAATAATAATATCTAAGATTTGGGGCCAGCCTGGTGGTGCAGCGGTTAAGTGCACATGTTCCGCTTCTCAGCAGCCCGGGGTTCACCGGTTCGGATCCCGGGTGTGGACATGGCACAGCTTGGCAAGCCATGCTGAGGTAGGCATCCCACATATAAAGTAGAGGAAGATGGGCACGGATGTTAGCTCAAGGCCAGGCTTCCTCAGCAAAAAAAGAGGAGGACTGGCCATAGTTAGCTCAGGGCTAATCTTCCTCAATAAATAAATAGATAAATAAATAAATAAATAAAAATTAAAAAAAGAACAATATCTAAGATTTATTGAGCTTTATCACATGGAGAGTTCTAAGCGCCTTACATTGTATCATGTAACTCTTACAAGAATTCTAAGAAATAGGTACTATTATAATTACCCTATGTAGTGTTTAGTAACTAGAGTTTAAAATAGAATTTAAATAACTAACTCAAGGTAGTAATAGGTGGAAGCAAAAGTCATGCCCTGGAGACCATCTCTGAAGTACATTCTGCTGCCCTAAAGACTATGCTCTTTCCAATAGGGCGCCTTCTTCTCACAGGTTGATTGACCCTCACCAACAATAACAGTGACATTGTCAATCTCATCATCCCAAGATTGTTTCTAGGTTTTAATATTTTTAATGAATTCTTCAAAGAACTAAGATTAAAGAAGACCAAAGTTTGGAGGCCAAAGGCAGAGGAATACAGGGCGGCCCTGTGGCCGAGTGGTTAAGTTAATGGACTCTGCTTCAGCGGCCCAGGGTTTCACCAGTTCAGATTCTGGGCGCAGACATGGCATAGCTCATCGAACCATGCTGAGGCAGCACCCTACATAGCACAACCAGAAGGACCTACAACTAGAATAGACAACCATGTAGGGGGGTGCTTTGGGGAGGAGGAGAAGGAAAAAGAAAAAAAGATTGACAACAGATGTTAGCCCAGGTCCTAAACTTAAAAAAAAAAGACAGAGAAATAAATTTGAAAATTGAAAAATTTGTCCACATAAATTAAGTTCTCGACTCCTTTAGATAATTTAAGCAAGTGTTTTGTCTGCTTGTTCAAATTAGCTTTAGAATTGTCTTCCTTCTCCACTTCACCAAGCATGTCTGCTGGTAGGCACAATGGGAAGGAGTATTCTTGTCATAATTAGACAATAATAGTGCCTAAGACATTTACTATGAAATATGTGGCAAGTTTGTGAGCCCTTATGTAAATCCATTTTTTTAAATACCACTTGTGACTTTTCTATTCTATGCTTTCTGCCTTGTGGCTTCCTGGAATTCAAATCATTTGCAAAAAAATTAGTTTTGAACATGGTGTGTTGTCTATTTACAAATGCTCTAATAATTTACCCTATGTATCTATTATTAGCTATTGATCGAAAGTTCTTCAAGGGAAATGGGTGTAAGATGCACTACAGGGCAGATATGCATTCTGCTTACCATGATGAAAATCCTTCTGTCAGATGATGAGGAATTCTAAGTTTAAACTGGTTTGTGCTTTTCCCCACAGAGACTGTGTAACACTCCTGTGACTGTGTAGTTTCATTTCTGTTGAAAGAAAATTTAGTCTCCATTCACTGATTATAATGCTACGATGTATTAATAAGCATCCTATTATGCTAAACCAGCTGGACCCACTTTAACTCTGGAAGACACTGGATGAATCCATTAGCTGTCTGGACCAAGTTCTGACTTTCCATCTGTGAGTTGGCCTCATGTGCTGATTCGGCTACTTGGGAGACTAATAAACAAAGTTAGAAGAGTGTTTATAAAAGCAGTGGAAAGGTGGGCACAGAAAGGGAAGATGAAGGCATTTGGAAATGCAATTGTTACCATCACGAGGCTTTTCAAACTTAGACCTCTAACGCCTGAGAAATAACTTGGGGTTCTTGATAAAAACAGCTTCAGGAGAAGACTTTCAACTCCTTTCAGTTTAATTTGACAAATATTGATTCATATTGATTCACCACCCCCAACTAGAAGTAAATCCAAATGGAATATTTTTCTTCAGCAATAGTGTATTGCTGGGTACAGCCACAGAATGAGTAACCCTGGATGTGACCTCTCAAACAATTCTCTGGAAAAAACCAAACAGGCAAGTCCAGAACATATTTTTTCAGATTCTCATTCTGTCTCTCTCTCTGTCTCTCTCTCCCTTCCCGGGCTACCTATTTAGCTTTCAATCTTGTTTACAAAGGACGATCAAACATAGATCATGAGGGTAAATATTCAAGTGGTTTGGTGTTTCCTTCAAAGACAAAAACGTCTCTTGAGAGGAATTATATCATTGAACGACGGTGAAAATGACAACTTTAATCATATACTAAGACACTTCATGTACTTTACAAATAATATTATTTCTTAATAATATTCTGACATAATGACTATGCTCCATCATATAGTATGGAAATACATGGATTAGTTAGACTGTGGAGAGCATCATGTGAACTTCTGGTGCAGTCAAAAGAGAATAAAGATGATCTGATTGCCAGGGATTTGAAATGAGAACAAAGACTTCACCACCTTTCCTTAAGATAATATTTCATGAAAATTTCAATAAACACCTATTGAGAACCCACTATCTGTCAAGTAGAGTGCTGCACATTTAGAGAGAGGAAAAAAATGCAGCAGCACATGTTCACAAGATTATCGGGTGAGTGTGATAACAGAGGTAAGACCAACGGCAATGTTACCATGGATTGCTATAGACAACGTACAAGAGAAGTTGTGACACAAGACTCCAAAGAAGACCAGAGGTCATCTACTTCTTGAAGATAAAGGAGTTCACTGAAGGGGAGAAAACAGAGGAAGAATATTCTAAGCCCAATAAAGCTAAGAGATAATGATAGATAATTTTCATGGATTGACTGCTGGACATTTTACTAAAATTCTAAATATTAGCTAGCTCATTAAATCCTTATTTAGAAAAATCTTATGCAGTAGGTAATCTATTTCAACTGTAAATACAAGGATGCTAAATCTCAGATGGGTTAAGAAACTTACCAAAGACCACAGAACTAGAAAATGTTAGTGCCATGATTTAAATCAAGAGAGTATGACCCCAGAACCCATGCTTTTAAATAATACATGATACTACTTCCCAAAGGTTCTGAGATGCAAAATAGCCTGACTTTTCCAGGGACTATCAAGAAGGTCAATGAGGTACTTGTTTAAAGTACAATGTACATGTGTATGTATGTCTGCTATCAGTATCTCTCATATTGTTTAGTCTTGGTTTCTGAGAAAGTAATTACTTGAGACAATTTATAAGTATGTCTTTATTGTTTTGCACCCAACACGAGACTCTAAATTCCTTCAAACATAGAGACTGATATTTTCATCTCTACTTCTCCCTAGGACTGAATGAAACTTTTTTTCACCTATTCAGGATCTATTCATCCTTTTTCCAATAACAGTTACTCATTTTTTGTTAAGAAATCATTCGTCCCATCTAAATCCATGAGTTTGGTAGACTTACCTTCAACCCCAAGGGGAACATAGGAACTAGACAGGAAAATAAGACAATCACACGCCTCTAAACACAAAAAATGGTTTCATAGATGGCATATGACCCCATCATAGCTAATGAGAATTGCTCTTGGAGTTTATGGGGTATATTAGGGAGAAAAAATTTCTCTTTCTGCTCAGGTTTATGATATAATAGTAAGCAACACAGGAGCTACTGTTAATCATCTTGCCACCGCATTTTGGCAACATTCCTCATTCTGAGTATAAAAGTCACGATGAAGAAAGATGTATGACATTATTTGAGTCCTAACTGTCCATAGTAGTTAAAACTAACTGGACTTTGGAGTTTTCAGTTACGTGAGTTAATGCAAGCGTTTCCTGTTTAGGTTGATTTAAGTATGACCTTCTGTTAGCTGAAAATGAGAGACTCCTGCACAACACACTGACTGATACATATACGTACACATATATGGTGCTATAGTGAGCAGCTTCTAACACAGCCCTGTATTAGTCTCCTGTGGCTGCTCTAACAAATTATTACAAATTTGGTGGCTTAAAACAACAGAAATGTATTATTTCACAGTTCTGGAGGCCGGAAGTCCAGAATCAGTATCTCTGGGCCAAAATCAAAGGGTCAGCAGAGCCGTAATCCCTCTAGAGGCTCTAGGAGAGAATGTGTTCCTTGTCTCTTCCAGTTTCTGTTGGCTGTTGACATTCCTTGGCTTGTGTCTGCATCACCCCAATCTTCAAGGCCAACATCTTCAAGTCTCTCTCTGCTCTGTCTTCATATCTCCTTTTCCTCTCTGTGTGTAAAATCTCCCTCTGACTTCCTTTGATGAGGATACATTATCCCAGATTATCCAGAATAATCTCTTCACCTCAAGATCCTTAAACATATCCACAAAGACTCTTATTTTGCCATATTAGGTAACATTCACAGGTTCCAGGGGTTAGGACGTGGATATCTTTGGAAGGGGGACATTTTTCAGCCTACCATAACTCCCAATGGCCCCACTTCCCAGTAGTCATACTCTTTTGTAATACCCTCCCCTTGAGTGGGGATGGGACCTAGTAACTTGTTTCTAATGAATAGAATGTAGCAAAAGTGATGTGATGTCACTTCTGTAATTAGGTTATAAAACACTTTGACTTCTGTCTTTCTGGTCTTCTCTCTTTCCATTGCTTTCTTGGCTTATATACCTTGATGAAGCAAGCTGCCATGTTGGACAGGCTCATTTGGCAAGGAACTGAGGGAGACCTCTAACCAACAGCCACTGAGAATCTGAGGCTCTCAGTTCAACAGCACGTGAGGAACTGAAAGCTCCCAACAGCTATGTGAATAAACTTGGAAGCAGAATCCTCCTCTAGTTGAGTTTTTTGATGAATACACTCTAGCAATATGTTGATTGTAGCCTGAGAGAGACCTTAAAGCAAAGGACTTTGTTAAGCCATTTCCAGATTCCTGACTTAGAGAAACTGTGAGATGATAAATGTTGTTTTAAGCCACTAAATTTTGAAATAATTTGTCCAGCATTAAGGCACTAAGTAAATATTCATTGAATAAAGTGATATATGAATAAGACATACAAGTGTGAATAGTTGGTCTGTGTGTGGCAGAAAACAGGTAAGAACAGGAGAAAGGTGTGATCTGGAAAAGATGCTGGTCCAGTAAGCAATCAATGATAATTTGTAATTGTCATGAAGATGGTACACTGTTCTGTGTTATTGAATGAGCAAACTTTATCGGGTATAAATTAAAAGTGAAATATCTGCTATAGAGTATATGCACGTGAAACCTTTGTTCATCTCAGAACAAGTCCCTGAAGTTACTGATTCTGTGTTTTTTGATAATGATGCAAATATGCTCTTTACTCCCTTTATTTTCTGAAAACCTATGTATCTGTCCGCTATTGTTGTGTAACAACCAACCACAGAAATTTCAGTGACAAACAACAATAAGCATTTACTTTGCTGACACAGCTGTGGTTTGAATGGGTGGGTGGAGGCGCAGTTGATCTAGCTAAGTTTCAGCTGAGTATCTATTCTGCAGGCTAACTCCAGATCTGATCTATGAACATCTCATCCACCTAGAACCACTGGGCTAGCCAGGGCATATTTTCTCCATGGTACTGGCAAGAGGACAAGTAAAAGCATTCAATGGCTCTTAAGTAGAGTTTCCAGATAAAATATAGATGCCCAGTTAAATTTGAAATTCAGATAAGCAACAAATTAGTTTTGGCATTAGTACATTATATGCAATATTTGGGACTGACTTAATTTCAAATTTAACTGGACATTTTATATTTTTATTTGCTAAATTTGGCAACCCTAGTCTTAAGCTATGGGTATGGAACGAGCATATCATTGCTTTTATCCAAATTTCTCTGGCCAAAGAAAACCACATGGCAGAGCCCAAAGTAAAGGGTCAGGTACATACACGCCCTGGAGACTAGAGAGTGGGTATTTTGAGCAACAGTCTAACCCACCACAATTTGTCAAGTCTTGCAGAAAAATCAGCAGAACATAAGTTAGATGTTTTAAACATTTTTCTTTTACTTAAGTTTGAGAAATCCATGTATAATATGTCAGCAGTATAAAATAACACCACAGGTTCCAGAGACCATAAAGTAAAATCAGTCTCAGTAACTTTGTTCTTATGTTTTATAGAAAAGGTAACAAACAAATATTTCCCCATAATATGCCAGTTAAATTTAAATACCCATTTCCTAAAATAATAGCGTTTTTCAATTTCAATTCCTCCATGCATGAATTTGTGCCTATTTGTATTACAATAATTATGTGTTTATCTGAATACTTCTTTTTTATCATACCTGGCTGCTGTGCAAATTTCTGTCTCATCTCTAGGTTGCAGAATCCAGCCCAAGAGCAGCTGCAAACATCTTTCTATGTTGGAAGTTTTTTTAAACATTTTTTTTAAAGTTTTAGGACTTTATTTTTTAAGGCAGTTTCAGGTTCACAGCAAAATGGAGGGGAAGGTAAGGAGATTTCCTGTATAACCGGTGCCTGCACATGCACAACCTCCCTCATTATCAACACCCCCACCAGAGTGGCACACTTGTCACAACTGGGGAACCTATATTGACACATTACAATTCCCAAGTCTATAGTTGACCTTACAGTTGACTCTTGCTGTTGTACGTTCTGTGGGTTTGGACAGACGTATAAGGACATGTATTTCACCATTATAGTATCATACAGAGTATTATCTCTACCCCCAAAACCCTCTGCGATCTGCCTCTTCATCCTTCCCCTCCCCCTCAACCTCTGGCAAACACTGATCTTTCTGCTATCTTCAGAGTTTTCCCTTTTCTAGAACGTCATATCATCGGAATCATAGAGTACGTAGCCTTCTCAGATTGGCTTCTTTCACTTAGTAATATGCATTTAAAATTCCTCTATGTGTTTTCATGACTTGATAGCTCATTTCTTTTAGCACCGAGTAACATTCCGCAGTGTGGATGTAGCACAGTTTATTCATCCGCTCACCTACCGAAGGACATCAGAGTTGTTTCCAAGTTCTGGGGGTTATGAATTAAGCTGTTATAAACACCTGGGTGCAGGTTTTTGTGTGGACATAAGTTTTCCACTCCTTTGGGTAAATGCCGAAGGGTATGAGTATGATCTGTGGATCTTGTGGGAAGAGTGTGTTTAGTTTGCAACAAATCGCCAAACTGTCCTCCAAAGTGACTCTCATATTTTGCATTCTCATCAGCAATGAATGAGAGTTCCTGTTTCTCCACATCCTCATCAGTATTTGGCGGTGTAAGCGTTGTAGATTTGGGCCATTTCTAATAGGTGTGTAATGGTATCTCACTGTTGTTTTAATTTGCATTTCCCAGATGACATATGGTGTGGAGAATCTTTTCATACGATTATCTGCCATCCACATATCTTCTTTGGTGAGGTATCTTTTAAGATCTGTGGTCCACTTTTTTATTAGGTTGTTTGTTTTCTTATTGAGTTTTTTCTTTTTCTTTTTTCTTTTTTTTTTTTTTTTGCTGAGGAAGATTAGCCCTGAGCAAACATCTATTGCCAATCTTCTTCATTTTTTCCTTGAGGAAGGTTAGCCCTGAGCTAACATCTGTGCCAATATTCTTCTATTTTATATGTGGGTCGCCTCCACAACATGGCTAATGAGTGGTGTAGGTCTGCACCTAGGATCCAAACCTACGAAGCCGGGCTGCTGAAGCAGAGTGTGCTAAACTTAACCACTAGGCCACGGGGCTGGCACTTCTTATTGTTGAATTTTAATAGATTTTGTATATTTTGGCTAACAGTCCTATATCAGATATGTCTTTTGCAAAGATTTTCTCCTAGTCTGTTGTCTGACTTCTCATGCTCCTGACACTGTCTTTCACAGCACAGAAGTTTTTAAGTTTAACAAAGTCCAGCTTATCATTTATTTCTTTCATGGACTGTGCCTTTGGTGTTGTATCTAAAAAAGGCATCACCATATCCAAGGTCTTTTAGGTTTTCTTCTCTGTTATCTTTTAGGTGTTTTATGGATTTTCAGTTTACATTTATGTCTATGACCCACTCTGAGTTAATTTTTGTGAATGGTGTAAGGTGTGTATCCAGATTCACTCTTTTGTATGTGGATGTCCAATTGTTCCAGTGCCATTGGTTGGAAAGACTGTCTGTGCTCCATTGCGTTACCTTTGCTCCTTTGTCAAAGATCAGTTGACTTTATTTGAGTGGCTCTATTTCTGGGCTGTCTATTCTGTTCTCATGATCTGTTCGTCTGTTCTTTCACCAGTACCACACTGCCTTGATTATGTAGATTTACAGTAAGTCTCACAGTCAGGAGGTGTCAGTCCTCCAACTTTGTTCTTTTCCTTCGATACTGACTTGACTATGCTAGGTCTTTTGACTCTCCACGTAAACTTTAAAATCAGTTTGTCTATATCCACAAAATAACCTCCTGAGATTTCATTTGGGATTGCGTTGAATCCATAGATCAAGTTGGGAAGGACTGAGACGGTTTTTAAAAGTATGCTTTTCTATGGATTATTTTATAGAATCAGAGCCCATTCTAGCACCTCTGGTAATTCTAATCCGGTGACAGAGATGTTTCACTCTGCATCAACGGGTCATTTTCTCTTGCTCTAGTTTGGACGCGATTTGTGCTTCCTCAGTTCCTGCTATATGTGCTGGTATGATATACTTTAAAAAATACAAAGTGAAGCATGATTAATATAACCTCCCAACAGGAATCATACAGAAGCAAACAGATAAGCAAGAACATCGACAATGTGGGAGAATATTTTGACTGTTTGAATGAGAAAACTATTGTGAGAGGTACATGGCCTTTTAGATGCCTTAGAAACACCTGTTCATTCATTTATTCATTATTTGGTCTATGAGCCTGTCTTAAGTGTCTACAACATAAGAGACATTTGCTGGAAGCTGATAATGAAGAATGAAGAAGTACCAATCTTCTAAAATAATATAGTAATACCTGTTTTTTTCTGAGTACCAAATAATATACCACACACTTCGCATACATTGTTTCATGTAAAGGTCACTGCAAGCCACGTAAGTTAGGAGATCTATTACTTATTGTACCAACTAAGAAACTGAGGGCTCTGAGGCTGGATTGGTCATGGTTATGAAGTTAATGATTCACGGGACTAGAATTTAAACGCAAATATTTTCCCCCCTTTAGAAACCAGGCTCTTTACTCTAATTTCACTGTCTGGTAATTCGCTTCTCTGACTATAGAAGACAGCATTGTTCAGGGTTTGAGAACATGTACTTTGGAGTCAAATAAATGCAGGTTCAATTTTTGACCGACACAGGCTGTACAATCCTGGGTAAGTTACTTAAAGTTCCAATGTTCAGTTTATTTGCAAGGAGGAGTAATGAACAAAACAGCGCTTGTATCACAGGCTCTTTAACTAGCATCATGCTTGGAACACAATGCATAGAGCCCAGTGGGCACTCAGTAAACCGTTGTAGGAGAAAGGTAATAAAGCATATTAAGCATTTTGCACACTCTTCCAAGAACATCATCAGTGCTTAATATATGTCAAATTCCTGAAACTCCCCTGACTACGGGAGCTCTGATTTCTAGTAAGTTCCTGATTCTTTTTCAAATGTACCTTTTCTTTATTTTACATATCCCTCCAGTTTGTTATAATGGCTAGTTTCCATCCAGTAGCAATTAGGACCCTTGTATTAACTTATCTAAATCAACAAAAAAATAATTAGTGAAATTTTGCTTTGCTGAAAGATTTGGTTAATTGTGTTATACAGGAAACATTATTGTCACTGATTTTGTCGTAGCACATTTAATCCACATAGCAATTCCAGGAGGAAACTGAGTTTTGCAGCATTTAGTAAGAAATAAGAAATATTAGCCTTGCTTTATCTCCTGACTCCTCACGATAATAATCAAACTTGGTGATATTTCACGGACCTGTGAGTTTTATACCATATGTGAATCTAGTTGTGTATACACAGACAGATCAAGATACAGAAGAATAGTCGATCTGGATCAATTTTTTGTACCTGTATAACCATTCTGAATCACCATAGTTGTACTGTAGGGGTCTGTTCTAATTGTTAAGTACACTCCAGTTCAGAGAGAGTGGTCAGTTTTAGATGAATTTTGTCTGGTAATCTGCTTCACCCAACCACTGCTTTATTCCCCTAAGCAATCAGGCTACATTCTACTTAAGGAAAATCCCCAAACACTGTCTTTGCAGATGAGTTGGTGTGGTTTACCACTATTGGGTTGGAGGAAAGCAGAGGATGAATCTGACATATTTGTTTGACTGAAAGGATGCTGTGCTATTCATTAATATAAAAAGCCTAGGAAGGTGAACTATTTTTTTTTTTTAAAGTAGAATCTCAAACTTAACATTATTCAGTCTAAGAGCTGAATTTTAAGTCATATGTGTTCTAAGATGTAATACAAAGTTGGAGGCAGTATAAAATAGCTGTGGACTCAAGAGTAATTTGATTTGAATCCCACGTCCTTCCCCTACTAGCTATGCGACCTTGGGAATTTACCTATGATCTTGGTTTTTCTCATCTCTAAATAAAGATAATGATATCTCCTTTACAAGACTGTTGTAAGGATGAGATGATGTATGGAAAGTGCTTCTCACAGAGCCTAGCGTTGTACAAGACGCTGAAAAGAAGATGTCTTGTAGGCTATTTAATACATGGCTATGGAGCTCAGGAACAAAGTGGGAGCAATGGAGATAGAGATTTGAAAGTCACCACCTTATAGAGAGTAACATATAAAAATGTCCTTGGGGCTGGCCTAGTGGTGCAGTGAAGTTCGCGCGCTCCATTTCAGCAGCCCGGAGTTACTGAGTTCCTATCCCAGGCCCTGATCTACAAACCACTCTTCAAGCCTGCTGTGGCAACGTCCCACATAGAAAATAGAGGAAGACTGGCACAGGTGTTAGCTCAGGGCCAATCTTCCTCAAGCAAAAAGAGGAAGATTGCAACAGATGTTAGCTCAGGGCCAATCTTCCTCACCAATAAGAAAAAAAGGTCTCAAATCCAAAAAGAAGATAATTCATTTTGAAGACCAGAATGTTCAGGTCATCTGAAGATGCCTTTCAAATGAAAGCTTCATCACTAGTTATAACGTTAACGTTGAGTATAGCCAATCCTGTTTTGAGTCCAAGGCCCTGTAACCAGAAAGAGAGCTAGGGCTTTAGAAACCCGGAACGACAAGCCAGTGTTTCCTCCTGTCTGTTCAGTGGTGTGTCCATGCTGATTCCAAACTACATAATCATCACTCCATTGGTGAGTCCGATGATGCTTTTATCACAGCAGGATAAATTCCTCTTGTCAAAATTGGCACCAATTATGCAAATGAAATTTGAAGGGTTCATTAGCTAAATGGTAATTGGAGTAAGTTGCATCAAAGAAATGATATACAAAATTTCTATCAAGAAAAATCACTTCATTTTTACAATACCCTTTAAAAGGCTCCTCAGTGAATGATAAATAAATCAAGATTTCAGAATTATTTTCCAGATATTTAATGGATTCAGAGCTGACATTCTGTTCACAATCCATTTTAATATTTGTTTCTTTGCTAGACATTTGCTTTGGTTACAATATACTGCTAAGGGTACTAACAGGAAAGATAGTATGTGTTTTTGGAAGGTACAGCATAGTATTGTCAGTTGAAAGAAATGTAAAATCAATAAGCTTTTACTGGAAGAAAATTTAAGACTTTCCTAATCACCCCAGGTAGATTTCATAAATTCCTCATATATATGACAATAATAGCATCTTATCACCGGTCTTATTCATTCAATGAGTTTGAAAATATTTCCCCCTCTTCAGTTTTCTGGAAAAGTTTATATTGAATTAATATTATCTTTTCCTTGAACATTTGTTAGGATTTACCAGTGAAATCATCTGGGCCTGGAGCTTTATTTGTGGTAAATTTTAATTTTAATCGAGCTTCTTATAGGTAGCATGTAGTTAAGTCTGGAGGGTTTTTTTTTTTTTCTTTTTTACCCAATATAACAATCTCTTCCTTCAAACTGGGGTATTTAGATCATTTACATTCAATGTGATTATTGACATAGTTAAGCTTATCATGTTGCTATTTGTTTTCTATTTGTCCCCTCTCTCTTTATTCCTTTTTTCCTCTTTTTTATGTCTTCTTTAGGAGCCACTGAGCATTTTTTATGATTCCCTTTTATTTCTCTTATTATTTTATTAGCTATAACTTTGTTTTTTTTTAATCTTAGTATTTGCATTACAGGGCATAGTATACACCCTTACTTGCTACAGTGCACCTCCAAGTGACATTATATTACTTCATGATAATCTAAGAATAAATCCAAATGCATTGTTATTCCTTTTGTTTCTAAAGAGGCTTAATAAGAAAACAGTGGTCTATTTACCCACATGGTCACCATTCCCCGTGCCCTTCATTCATTGGTGTAGATCCAGATTTCCATCTTGTATTGTTTTTGTTCTGCCTGAAGGACTTCCTTTCATATTTCTTATAGTGTGAATCAACCAGTAACGAAGTCTTTCAGCTTGTGTGTGTCTGAAAGTGATTTTATTTCACTTTCCCTTTTTAAATATGTTTTTGCTCAGTATCGAATTCTAGATTGACGGGGTTTTTTCTTTCCATACTTTCAAGATGTTGTTATATTTTCTTTTTTCTTGTTTTGTTCTCAAGGAGAAATCTGCTTTCATCCTTAAATTTGTTCCTTTGCATAAAATGTGTCTTTTGTCCCTCTGGCTGATTTTGCAATTTTCTCTTTCTTGCAAGTTTAGGGGAATTGCCGACAATGTGCCTTGGCTTAGTTTTCCTCAGGGTTTTTGTTTTGGCTATTTGCTGAGCTTGGATCTGTAGACTTACCTCCCTATCCTTCACTTCAGGGCCTCTGATCTTTGCATATGGGCCTACTTGAAGTTGTCCCAGCCCCTTACTGATGCTCTTTTCATTTATTTTGGCATACCTGTGACTTTGGTCTTTTGTATATCTTTCATGTTTCTACTTAACTTCTTGAACATATAGAATACAGTTACAATAATTATTTTAATCTCTTTGTCTATTAATTCTAAAATCCGTGTCTATTCTGGGTCCATTTCAGTTTGTTGTTTACTTTAGTTGTAGCTCATGTTTTTCTGCTTTCTTGCATACCTGATAATATTTGATTGGGTGACATACATTGTGAATTTTACCTTTTTGGGTGCTGGATATTTTTGTACTCCTACAAATATTCTTGAGCTTTATTGTGGGATATAGTTTAATTGCTTGGAAACAGCTTGCTGTTTTTGGGTCTTGCTTTTATATTTTGTTAGGCAAGTCCTGAGCGGTGCTAGGATTAGAGCTAATTATCCCTCACTATTGAGGAAAGACCTTCTTGATTACTCTACCTACAAATGAGTTTTTCCATTTGGGCTGGAAGGATGGGGCACTATTGCCAGCTCTGTATGAGTACAGAGGCAGTGTTCTCTTTTTTCTCCAACCTCAAGTTGTTTCTTCATGTACATGCACTGACTGGTACAGGGTTCAACAGTTGAGAGGGATCTTCAGCAAATCTCATGGGATTTATCTTCATGCAGCTCTCTAGTACGTTGTCAAGCCATGTCAGTTTTCTTGAACTCACTACTCATCTCAACTCAGAGAGTCAGCCATTTTTACCTGAATTCCCGCTCCCTGAGCTGAAGCCTGGCAACAAGCTTGGCATCAAGGCATCAAGCTTGGGCAATCACAGGGCTTATCTCATTTGTTTCTTGTCTTTCATGGGTCATCACTTGTAACCCAATCCCAGTGTCTTAAAAATAATCACTCCATATATTTGTCTGTCTTATTTTCTGTCCCTTTCTGGATTGTTTCAAATTTCAGTGTAAATCCAGATCCTGTTACTCCATTGTATTAGATTTTAACTTAGATGTCAATATAATATCTGAATTCATATTTTTTTCCTAAAAAGTCCTTGCCCTTTTCCATTATGCTATAGTATATTATTGCAGATATTGCTGTGTTACTTTTAGAGAAAAACAGAGACATTAATTTTTCTCTCAATTATAAATTGAGAATTGGAATTATAAAGGATATGCAAGAGATACTAAGGAGGTAGATGGAGAGCTCATATCTCATTGAAGGAATAGAGAAAGTTGTCAGCTGTAAGGAGAGGGGCAAAGACAAGTGATGAAAGGCTAAAGCCTGGATCTGCCACTGAGGAGAGGGAGCCAGAAATCCAATGAGGGATGAACGAGAGTGTTGCCAAGAAAGTATCCACAGCCAAGTTGTGGTTGGATGGCACAAACCTCTAGTAAGCCAAGCTTGCTGGTTCCAGAAAACACTATAGCCCAGGAGCAGGAGCAGAGCAGAGAAAGCTAAATGCAAGGATACTGCGAGGCTTGGCACTGTAATGCCAAGAGAAGGGTGGGTCAGGGCAAGGGAGCATGTTAGCAATTTAAGTAACAGTATTCAGGTAGCTGAGTTGGCAAAAAAGCACCATTTGGCTATGAGTGGACTCATTTAATAAGTTGAGAACAATATTCTAAAATATCAATATGGATGGAAAACAATTTTTGTGCATGAGAGGAAGGAAAGCAAGAGATGACAGGTGAGGATATTTTGATTTTGTACAGTACTGAGGGAACTCAGGGATAATTTTTTATTCTGTTATGTGTGGCTCATGGCTGATTAGAGTGGAAATGAAGGTTAACAGAGGCAGAGGGTAATTGACCATGAGATCAAGTGCCTGAAAGATAGTATAGTGCTTTGAAAGGAATGATATTTTTGAGCCAGAGGCTGTAGAATTCCAGGCAGAGCAACTAACAGAAGGGAGCTGGTACAGATGCACAGTACAATCCCCAGTGCCGAAGAGCTGCGGGGAGATGGCTGGTCCATGAGGAGTCCATGTCCAGGTCAAAATCCTATGTACAATCTTTCTGGCCCAACCATAGGCAATTACAAAGCTTTGCCTGGCAGGACCCCTGGGCGGAAGCTACCTCCCCACTCCAGACTTGGTGTACAGCCAGTGCATTGCAGTTTTCTGGAGAGAGCTGTGGTCATGGACTCAAGGCCCCCATCCTGGGGCCAGCCAGACATGCTCATATACACAATTTGCGGTCCTAACCTAAACTCTGTTCAGAGGCCTCCTCCTTGAGGACCTGTGCTGAGGTACTTTTCTCCACTTTAACTGAGTATGTTTCTACTGTCCCTTAACCTACCCACCCCCACTGACCCACACACATACACAGAGGAACCTCTTGTTCAGGGCAGGAAGCTTTTGCTCAGGGCTGCTCAAAGGTCAGAGGATTCCCTCTGTCCGCACTAACCCACTGGACGCCCGTGGTGCTGGTCCATATGAAGAAATGGAATACTGAGCAGCCAGGGCCACTTCTGCCTCTTGCTTGCTCTGTCACCGAAGTAAATAAGCTTGAATGCTACTTTCAATTTGGCTCAGTGTTCTGTTTGACCACCTGACACCTGGTTCCTCCACAGTCAGGACCTCGAGAATTAACTGTTTTCAAACTGAAATGAAATTACTTCAAGCTTCAAGTGTAACTAAAAATTATAAAATCTGCTAGCTCCAGTGAAAGAATGTTATATTGTCCTGCTATGAAGTTTGACACATGAAGACTTTTTCCTCTCTGAGCTTCTGCAAACTGGACAAAAAGTCAGAAAACTAGTTAGTGAGGTTAATTATGGCATTCTTAGTATTCAATGCATAATGTCACGATTATATCAATTAAGCAAAGATTGATTCTGATTACTTAAAGACAGTGTGAAAGAATATGGACTGATACTACAACTGTCCTTTGAAGATCAGAAACTCACTAATTTTATAGAACTTACAGTGTCGAACTCAGTGTGTAAACCATGGCAAGTACACTGTAAACATTTGTGATTTTCAACTAAATTAAATACTTAGACTATTGTTTTATTTTAAATTTGATCTTTTCATTCATTCATCATTCAGTCATTTATGCATTTTTCATCAAATACTTTATTATGTGTCTACTACATACCAGCCACTTCACTAAGCCCTAAGATAAAAAAGATGAAAAGTGCACGTTTCCTGACCTCAGCGAAACATTTATCAGTGTTTGTACAAGGCTAGCTCTCAACAAAGAACATCATTCAATGTTGATAAGAACAGTTTTAATGAGACCGTGCTAAAATCCTAAGAGGAAAATAAGCAACTTTCAAACATCAAATTCAATGGCGCATGTTGTACAATAAAGAAAAAATAACAAATAGGTCCATCCTTAAAGCAAAACATGCTACTTAGATCTTTTACTTTTGTACAAGCTGTTCTCCACTCTGATTAATTTTCCCCCAGCATTGTAGCCTTGTCTCCGAAACATTTCCTGTTTGATGCTGTAAGAATCTAAGTAAAAAGTTCCTTCACTATTTTCTTCCTCTCTTCCTCTCTCCCTGCCTCTTTTTTTTCTTCCTTCCTTCTCTTATTCTTTCATAATCGTACAGAATTTAAAAAGCAGCTACCTGAGGAGAGAGGATAAATGTTAAATTTATATCTCAATAGAAAGTGCAGCAAGAAATTTTTTAGGTAAACACTTGATCTAGAAATGCTTGTTTATGTGTGGTACAGTGGCTTAAAATTTGGAAAAGTGAACTAAAAATATAAGCTATTTAAATTCACATAGGATGTCCTCTTAGAAATGCTTAATGATTTGCTTGATTCTAATTGCAGTACAAGAAGGAGATGAGTGCCCAGATCTCAAATCAAAAAGCAAAATCGTCCAGAATTTTTTTAATGAATTACATTTTTTCCTTTGGCATTTTGAAGCCAGAAAACAAAAATAATCCCATAAGCCAAAAAAAAACCTGGTTAAAAAACTTTGAGATTGCCGCTATATATATTTGCCATGTCATACATACAGCACTGACTTAAGAAAAATTCTCTCTTTTTTTGGTTTTTAAAACCAAAGGGAAAACCTGTCATCAAAATGGATTCTAGGGAAGAAATATCTTGTATCTTCTGACCAGCGGTTACCAGAATTATCTACCACCCAGGAAAATAATATATCCTTGTTAAATATTCTTGGGCTAAAATCTAGGATTAAATTGTAGCTCTCCATTCAGGGATGATAAAAACAAAATCACTCACTCTGGAGGATAAAGGAAATTCACTCATTCTTCTTCCCTTCCTCCCTCCCTCCCTCTCTTCCATCTTTTCATTCTTCTTTCTCGCACTTTTATTCCCCACAAAATGTGAGTGCTTATTATGTATACAGCAGACACTGAGTAGGGTGGCTGAGGTGATAGAAATAAATAAGACAGATTTCTTCTCTCCAGGAGATCAGCTGCAAAAGACAAGCCTAAACATATGCAATTGGTACAAAGCAGCATGTGCCCTAAGAGAGGTTTAATCAAAGTGCAAGGAGAACACAAGGTCTGTGGATCTCTTCATCTGCCTGGGAGGATCAGGAAAGGCTTCAGAGGGAACAGGAGATCTGAGTTGGATGACGAAATTTGAATTGGAGTTTTCCAACTCCCCCTTACTCCTAGTTTCATCTATATGCCACCAGGGTCCAAGGCAAGGAAGAAGTGCTTACCAAATTCCTCTGGGATCTTGACCTTTGTCTCGAACTTTAGCTTCCCCTCTTTTAGGAGAACAGATAATGTTGACAGGGCCCTGCCCAAGGCAGTAAATCCAATTGAAGGTCCCTAGGAGGTAGTCTCAGCAAAGACAAGGACGGAAGAAGGCTCTCTGCCAGATACAAATGTCCTCATGGCAACTGTCAAGGTTCTGTACCCATCAGGAAATAGGAAGTATAGACACAGGAGAACATATGTGAGAGATTATGGGCTAAGGAGCAGGGGAGAGAACAACGACCAGCATCACAAGAAGCAGACTGGGAGTATATGCTCATAACAATGCCTTACACTTGCATGGCAGGTTAGAATTCACATCTCTTTCATACACAGCATTGTCTTTGTGCTGCAAAGCAAATCTATAAAACAAATGAGAAAAATATTAACTTTTCTATTTGACACTTACGGCTCCAACAAGTTAAATGAGCTGCCCAAGGTCCCACCGCTTAGGCTCCTAACTCCTCGTCCAGAGATATCCCTTCTGCTCCTTGGAGTCTAATGGTGCCGTCTGTCTGGAGGTGTATATGCTGTTAATATGAGTGAAAGAGCAGGGCTCCAGGCGTCATGGTTTCCGAGTTTGAGTCTCATTTCTGCTATGCATTCTCTTCAGGATGAAGACAAATGCCCACTGTTCTTGTCTATCATGGAAAGCAGAAAACCACAACCAGGAATTATCTATGGAGCTCTGATTTGCTAACTGCTTATATTTTTTTTAATTTTGGCCAGTTCCTGAGTCAGAAGCACATTGACAACCTGAAATAGTACATATCTGTAGATATAACCTGCACCATCCAAAGTTGCTTGATCTGCCCTCTGAAAGTGCCTAAAGGATGGTAACAGTGATTTTTTAACCAAAAGAGAAGCAAAATCCACAGTTTTAAAATGTCCAACCACAGTGTAGTGCATCATAGAACAAGGTCATGGGGCACATTCACCTCTCGTGTTTGATGAAAAATGCATTAAAGGCAGAAACTGGCTCTTGATCTTTTTTTCTTAATTTTGTCTTTTCATATAAACCTTGAAATAGTGCCTGCTTCCAGGATGGCAATGATCCTTGGCCCCCGTATAGCCAGTGGTGTAAACCAGAGCATAATGAAAGGAACATTTAGGAATAGAAGTTTGCCCCATGCAGAACAACCCAAACGGTGATCGTCAAGAGCAAAGGATACAACTAACCAGTTCTCACCATCTGGGCATGTGCATAACCATCTACGAGTTTCACCATACCAATGTATCACAGCTATTGTTAATGTCCTTTAACTTAAACTTTTGCTTTTTAGCTTAAACCAATTTATCTTAAAGGAAAATCATATCTCTTTCTCTTATTAGAGAGAAGGCCCAAAATAAAAATTGCATTATTAAATTTTAATGATATTGTTCCCCACTTTGAGCTCTTGGACTGATGCCTCTCTCTTTCATAAAAAAAGAGAAAGGGAGATCTGTCTAGGGAGGAGCTAAAGATACAGGGGCACCACACTGAAACATGCTTTTGGATGATACTCAGGTTTGGAAGAGAAGTGAAAAGAGCTTGCTCATTGTATGATTCATTGTCATTTAATACCATCTCAACATACTACCTAAAACCATCTCTAACCCACAGATAATACTTTGGGATGCACTTAGAAATTTTCTTTCTTCACATACATTGTATACAGGAAATGCTGAATACTTGTGTGTTAAATATATGTTAAATCAAATCTGGACTGACGATCTCTTTAGTACCTTTGTCTGGCCAGATTACCTTTATAATCCTAATTGACGACATGAGACTTTCAACAAAAATGTGCAAATTCCAAGCACAAAGTAAATACATACTTGATAGTAACCAGTTGATCAGTAGTTGGATCTGCATGGACAGAGCAAAAAGGCACGTGTTCCCACCAGCAAACTGAATGATAGGGATAGACCCCCTATACACTCTGCTGTGCAGATTCACATAAGATCTATACTCTATTTTTCCCTTAGTATGTTAGGGAGGGTATTGAACTACACAGTTTCATATGGAACTGAAAGAAAAAAATAACTTACATATGTTAGCCATAGTATCAATATTACAGAAGAAGCTATCGCTTCTTTACTGATGCATCTGCTTAGGAAAGCTGACCTTTATCTAACCAGAATTTCCAATTTGGACTTGTTCCTAAAGCCACTACAGCACATGTTCAGTGTCAAACATTCGACTGTTGTCCCTGTTGACATTTTTCATATATTCGGTCCTAATTGCACCCAGAAAGCAGAAGAAGGTTGCACCATGTTTTAAAGATAAAGAGGGTTCTGTACAGCAATCAAAAGAATGTGTTTTACATATTAATTCTGGGTTTCAGAGAACTCAGGGGTGGAATACAGGGAGACACGTCTTTTGAAAATGATAAATATCATTCTAATTCAGAAGCATTATAGTGGCATTAAAAACTTAATAAAGAAAAATGTAGGGAATCTAAAATGTGAATGCATTTTCATATAGAATAAAATGAGAAAATACAAATTGGATCACCAGTAAGAAAAAAATAAGACAAAAGGAAATAAATTTCGGAATGATACATATAGGTTAATATTGGGAGTATTGCACACATATGTTTTAAGTTCTATATCAAAGTAATCTAGTACCTTTTTAAAAAAATTTAAACCATACAGGTTAGAGATGGGGTCTTGGAGCCGTGCAAATACATGTTTCTGTGTACTTCACACTTTTAAAATGTGTATAAAACTTACAAATTATGGAAGTAAGACGTCATGAAATTGCTGTGATGTAAATTTTTCTGACTGCGTTAGTCCCAAATTATCTATTCACTCTTCTGCCCTAACTCAGAGAGATGGACCAAGCAATGATCTTTCTAGCCACGTCCGGCACTGGTGATTCTACCTGGATATGACAATGATAAAGGACAACTGGGGTGAAAGAAGAACAAAATCTCAAAATAGTGAGGAAACTTACATTGCTGGTGGGAATGCAAAATGGTGCAGCCACTTTGGAAGACAGCATGACAGCTTCCTACAAAACTGAACATACTCTCACCACACGATCCAGCATTCCCACTCCCGGTATTTACTCAAAGGAGTTGAAAACTAATGTCCACACAAAAAACTACACAAGGATGTTTGTAGAAGCTTTATTCTTAATTTCCAGAACATGGAAGCAACCGAGATCTCCTTCAGTAGGTAAATAGATAAATAATCTGTGCTATATGCAGACAATGAAATATTACTCTGCCCTAAAAAGAGATGAGCTATCAAGCCATGAAAAGACATAAAGGAATCTTAAATGCATCTTACTAAATGAAAGAAGCCAATCTGAGAAGATTACATACCGCATAATTCTAGCCACATAACATTCTGGAAAAGGCAAAACTATGGAGACAGTGAAAATATCAGTGGTTGCCAGAGGTGGTGGGGCTGGGGGAAGAACAGGCAGATACGGAAGATTTTTAGGGCAGTGAAAATGGTTGGTATGACATTATAATGATGGATATATGTCATTATACATTTGTCCAAACTCATAGAATGTACCACACCAAGAGTGAACCCTAAAGTAACTGTGGTGTCTGGGTGATTATGTCAGTGTAGGTTCATCCTTGGTGAGAAGTGTACCGTTCTAGTGAGTGAGTGAGCGATGTTGACAATGGAGGAGGCTATGTGTGTGTGGGGACAGGATTATACAGGAAATCTCTGTACGTTCTTCTCAATTTTGTTGTAAGCCTAAAATTGCTCTAAAAATATTGTCTTTAAAAAATATTTAGGAAACCAATCATATTCAAAATAAAGATACTGGCAAAGTGATATTTCTGTGCCAATGTCGTCTTAGGTTTGCAGAGTATGTTCAACAAAGTAGATTTAAACACAGATTCACTATTTTCTCAGAAGAGGGTGACAAGCTCATTTTATGGGGCTATGTCTACAGGGAAATCTCATCTTCAGATGAGTGCTTACATTTAGAGGTCTCAAAAAAATGAACCAAAGAACTAAAATCTGAGAACCATAAGACTGGACAGAAATGAATTTTCAGGGGCATTTTGAAGAGCTCCTCATTCAATATTTCATCATCATTTACAACTTTCAGCAAAGCGATCAGTCTCATTCATTTAAAAAATGTTTACGATGTGTTTCCTGTATGTCAGACACAGCTTCATGTCTGGCAATTTGTTTCTGTCTAAGCAAACTGTCTTATTTGACTTCATTCAACTTCTCTCTTCCCCGACTTCTTGACTGAGGACCAGGCATGATTTTCCGATTGACTGTTATTGATCTTAAATGGAAAGTCTCACAACCACACAAAGCAAAATTCCTAAATCTCAACGTCGTCTCAACATAGTTGCACATTCTCTATTCTGATAAAGGAAGCCACCATCCACTTTTTTTCTAGGGCAAACTCCTTGAAGTCTCACATTTCTAATTCATTCCTCCCCCTCATTATCTCTCAAATATGGTCCCTTCCTTTGACCACATCACTGTATTAGTTTAGACATCTATTATCCCTCACCTACATCACTGAAAAACCTCCAAATTAGTTCTGACTCCTGTTTTCCACCCTCTAATCACATGCCGTGCTGTTCTAAGAATATACAGATTAATTATGTCATTCCCTGCTTAAAGTTATGAAAATACTATATCTTTTTTTTTTTTTCTGGTGAGGAAGATTGGCCCTGAGCTAACATCTATTGTTGAACCTTTTTTTTTAACTTGAGAGAAGTTGTCCCTGAGCTAACATCTATGCCAATCTTCCTCTATTTTGTATGTGGGATGCCACCACAGCATGGCTTGATGAGTGGCATGTAGGTCCACACTGGGTTGCAAACCTATGAACTCTGGGCCACCGAAGAGGAGCATGTGAACTTAACCACTATGCCACCCAGCTGGCCCCTGAAAATACTGTATCTTGCTTAGACTATGTAATCACATAAAAGATTTTTCCCATCATTGCTTCAGAATTTTGCACAAATTCCATCGCTTCATTGTTCTATTCTAATTGAGAGTTCCATTTACCAAGTCTTGGTGCAATCTATAGTCTTATTTACCTTTTGGTTTTACCCTATTCCCTTCTCACACTCTTCACAGTGGAACAGAAATTTCTGAATGTATCGGTGGCATTTTCAGTTTCCTAGCCACATGTTAATATTCTGAAATACTGGGCAATTTCATCGGGTTCACGTTTTTGTTTCAGTTCTATCCAGTGTCTTAAACAGTGATCTCGTGTGTTCTCAGGAATTGAATATATTGATGCCAATAGTTAGCACATATATACTGCGACTGCATAAACTCAAAACTTTACTATTTTCCTGGAGTCATTCAATACGTTATAGTCATTATATGCATGCAAGCTTATTATTAACGGCCGTGTGTGATTTGGAAAATATAGGAATTACATAAAGATAATTAACTATTCAAGATATTAAGTTAAAGACTAAGCTTAGTGGGCAGATGGATACTTAGTTTTTCTTTTCACTTTGTCATATTTTGGTTTTAATGTCACTTTAAGCACTTTACTAAGAAAATTTTCATACTCAAAAGTAGAAAGAATGCTATCCCGGGAATTTTTGTCTCTCCTGGCAACAGCAGCCCGTGTGTGACCTGTGGTTAGTCATTAATCTTGTTCTCTAGCTTTTCACCTGTGCTCTCAAGACGGAATTACAATAACCTCTCCTCAGAGCTCTTAGAAATAATTTAAAAATTAAAGCTTTCTGCTAGAGATGCTAAATACAACTTAGATTTAAATACAAATACAATTTGGATTTAATGGGAGAATTGGGGCATGTAAATATAGCAATTGGAGCAAGAGAGCAGGGTGCTGACTGCGTTTTACTGATGAGAACAGGGAACTGGGAATCAGGGTTCTGAGTTATAGTCCCAACTCTGTTTCTTTTTGCTGTTATCAAGAGAAAAACATTTAACCTGTCTTAATTGACCTATCTGGAATGAAAAACTGCTTTTCTTTTCCAATGTGAGCCTTAACTAGATTATCAAAGCTGTCTGAACTCACTTTTTTATGTAAAAAAAGATATACGATTAAAAAATATGTATTATATCATGCCTAAGGGTGTTTGGTATGAGAATGCTCAGCTTCCGAGGCTGCGATAAATGATGCAAAGCCATCTGTATGGATTACCAGACAGAGCATCATGTCCTAATGGCTCAAGAATTTAGCAGTATAAGTGTTCACAGTCCATGGGTCAAAGCTTAGAAACAGTGGTCAGGGGCCAGCACCGTCACGCAGCGGTTAAGTGTGCATGCTCCGCTTTGGCGGCCCAGGGTTCGCGGGTTCGGATCCCTGGTGTGGACATGGCACCGCTTGGCAAGCCATGCTGTGGTAGGCGTCCCACATAGAAAGTAGAGGAAGATAGCCACGGATGTTAGCTCAGGGCCAGTCTTCCTCAGCAAAAAAGAGGAGGATTGGCATCAGATGTTAGCTCAGGGCTGATCTTCCTCAAAAGAAAAAAAAAAGAAACAGAGGTCGTTTCAGGAGAAAGACAACATGTGAACAAATAACTCTCTACCAACTCACACACACAGGCAGTGAGCCCCACTGTCCAGGGGAAACAAGTGCACAGAAAACCCAGAGGCTAGAAAAACTTTAGTGAGATGAACGGATGGTAAACTGTGTTATTACAGAGAGAGTAATAGAGGAACAGACAGTTCTCTCAGGCTACTAAACTGTGTCAAGTGTCAGGTCACAACTCTCTGTCTCAGGCTTTCTGAGTCATGTTTACTCAAAATGAAGGCAGAAAAGAGGGGATTTCTGGATGTCTCACTACTGCCGTTAGTATTCCTTCTTTCCTGTACGGCTGGGTGCCCCTGGTTGGCTCTTAGGTACCGCAGAGTTCTGTTCCACCACTACCAGCACTGGCACGCTGGTGTCTGTAACGGGACAGCTGCCCCCAGACTCAGACAAGGAGCCAAACCCAAATAGGAGAGGCTTCTGGGATGCCTTTATGGGGCCAAGCTGCTTCTAAACTCAGCCCTTTGCTCCCACTCAACTCCTGTCCACTGGCAGTTTCCTCCGCTGTCCCTTCTTCAAACGCCTACAGCCATGGGAGAGCCCAGGTCAGGTCTCCACCTCTCTGCCCTTGAACTAGGATCGTGTTAGTGACCACAAGCTGCTCCACCAGACCCTGCCCTCCCTCTGCCTTCCCTCTGATTTTCTCTGGGATTTCATCACCACTTTGCTCTGTGCACTCCTCACCCCTCTTTGATAAAAGCCCAGACCTCCCTCCCTCCCTTCAGCAGAGCCACGGTGTGCTTTGTTTGGTCAGAGTTTAGCTATGGGGTTGCTGACCACAAAGGAACTGGAAAGGCATCTTAGAGATGATCAAGCCCACCATCTCCGTCTGGCATCTGATCACCCCACCATGTACCTGCCTGTCTCTGGCTGCCAGACCTCCGCTCACATGAAATTCATTTCTTCCTGGGCAGCTTTTCTTATTGAGGGGCAATTAGAAAGTCCTTGTTGGGGCCGGCCCCATGGCCAAGTGGTTAAGTTTGCAAGCTCCACTTTGGTGGCCCAGGGTTTCTCCGGTTCAGATCCTGGGCGCAGACCTAGCACCACTCATCAAGCCATGCTGAGACGGCATCCCACACAGCAGAACCAGAAAGACCTACAACTAGAATATAAAACTATGTACTGTGGGGCTTTGAGGAGAAGAAGAAGAAGAAAAAGAAGATGGGCAACAGATGTTAGCTCAGGTGCCAATCTTAAAAGAAAAAAAAATCCAAGTGCTCTTATTATATAAAAAAAAAATTCCTTATTGTCAACTATACCTCAATAATGCTGAAAGAAACGAAAGAAAAGAAAAAAGTCCTTGCACGAGGAGCTGAAAAGAGGAGACTTTGACCTTAGAGAAAGAAATTTAAAAAAGATCTGGATTAAGATAAAGAGAAAGGGAGCTGATTTCCTAATTTAACCTGATAATTCTTTATAATTACTTTTAAAATTTTAAAAATGAATCAAGTTCCTTGTACTTTAGTTTCTAATATATAAAATGGGACCAGTAATGCCTTACCATGACTACCTCAGAGAGTTGTCATGGAAACCTAATGCGATAACCTACAGCAGACTCTCACTTGGATCCAAATCAGGCCCAGGGCTAGGGCTAATCTGAGCGTACCTTGTGAGGTGATGGGGGCCTGTTCACAGAGTCTATGTACTTGGCATAAGAGTCCCAGCAGGAAGACTAAGAGGGAGGAAAATGTAGCATAAAGTAGGTTAACGCAGAGCATTCTCTCCGGTTCCATGGAGATCACAGCATCCCTCTGGCACCTCAAGGGTCAGCTCAGATATTAGCATTCCCCTGGGGAACAGAGCCACTAGCAGACATTTTTAAAGTAATTTGGCGACTAGAGAACATTAACAAAAGAATCCAGTACAGATGAGAAAGAGAATAGTGGACACCCTGTGGTAGCGATAGCTGACACACAATATTGTTAGACAAGGTCAAACATCTCCTTGGTACTCCCAGAAACAGCACGTCGGGAGGGGCTGCCAGTTTGCATGCAAATGGGGGCAAGATGCTACCACAACTGGTTTTTAATGCTAGCATCACCTATTTGTATCCAGGGAAGAAAAATCAGATTATTTCCACTAAAGAGCTTTGCAAACTACAAAGTGCTATGTAAAAGTAATATAAAACTATGCTTCTAATGTGAGTAGACCTCTGGGTGTGTCTTTTCTATTATAGATGCACAATTTTAAAAGAGAGAAACATACAAACTTATCAGTCTCATGAAACGAATGAGCTAATCTGAACCACTGTTGGTGTAGAGAGGAAAGAGGCCGTCTTACTTTTCTCCTGACCAAGCTTCTATTTTCAGACACGTACAGGAGTACTGCTGTTGAATAGCTAATTAAAGAGCTGAGGAGGAAAGTCAATGCAGGGGAAATTCTTTTGATTAACTTATGCACTGCATTTATTTCCTCTGGAATAATCTGCATCATCCACAAAACGCCCACTTATCCAATGTTCCCTATCAAGAGCCATTTCTGGCAAAGTGGGGGCATAAAGATTACTAAAGAACCCTTCCTCTGCACTCAAGCGAACCCCTGTCACCTGGGCTCGATTTCATCATCGCGGAAGCCACCTGTCTGAAACATGCTAATTTCTCTCAAACTCCGCTTGCTGAACTTTGCCCAAAGTTAAAACAAACATGTTTTATGTGTGATCTTGAAGTCTAGATGAATGAAGGGGACAAAATCTCGCAGAGAGTGCCTTTCCCACCTCTGCACACTAATTACGTTCAGTTTCGGCTGCCAGACAGAATCTCAATTCTGCCTTAATCTAACCTGGAGTGGAATGTCCCTAATGCACAAGTGTTTACTTCCAGGAGGGACACGGGCACCGGCCTCGTTCTCTACAAACATCAGTCATTTTATCAACACTCTCAAACAACAAACGAACAAATTCCTCAAGAAAGCCTGATACCTGGGAGGCACTAAACGAACATTAGTGACTAGCTGTTGAATTTATTCAACACTGAATGACTACTCTTTGCAGACTCTGTGTTAAGAGATGCGAGTAAAGTGGTGAAAACAAGCAAGTCTCTCCCCTTGTGGAAATCACATGCATAATAAATGCATAAACCAATAAAGATTGTGTTTACAGATAGTGTCAAATGCTATTTAAAAATAATGCAGATTGATTAAGGTGGGGAGTATGAGAAGGTGTGAAGCACGCAAGAATCTCGGGGCAGAGCAGCCCAGGCAGGGAGAAGAGCAGAGGAGGAAGGAGCTCGGCAGGTGACTGACGGCAGGACAGGCCTGCAGGAGTCAAGTGGGACAGGAGACAGTGAAGCCCCAGACACAGCAGGGACCTTGAAGGCTTGGTGGGCTAATCAAAACTTGGGCTGGATCCGAATGAGAGTAGAAGTCATTGGAAAGAAGGATTTTAGTAGGAAAATGATACCAACTGACTTGCGTTTGGAGATGGTTCCAACTGCAACATGGAGACTGGACGGTCCGGGCAGAGCGGAAGCGGATGACCAGGCCAGAGCGTTATGGAACGAGAGCGAAGTCAGCGGAGGTTGTGATGAGACAGCTGGTTTTATTTTTTCCAATTTTCAGTACAATTGTAAAGAACACAGTCCTATATGATCCCAACTTTTTTGAGATTCCTTTTTAAAGAAGTCTGTTTCTAGGGAGGTTGCTATGGAGACTGAGCAAAGCCTGGAAGATAAGTGAGTTTAGTATTTTATGCAGACTTTATTTAAATACCAGAGAGGTGGAGCCAGGAGTAGTTCAATCCCCCAAAGCAGAAAAACGTGTGAGTTAGAAAAGGTCAGAGAAGGGGCTTGTATGCTTATGTGTAAGTGTGTCTGTGTGTGTGTGGGTGGGTGTTGCTGGTTTGTCTGTTTTAACCACTCCCAGGACAAAGATGATTGGTGGCATGCCTCAGGGGGAGCAGGAAGAATTTGTCTAGAAAGAAGGTGTAACTCTTGATTCAGGAAAAGTTAGAACTAGCTAAGATTCCATTGGTTGATCAAAAAAAGCTGGTAAAGGGGCCAGCCTGATAGCAGGGTGGTTAAGTTCACACACTTCACTTCAGTGGCCCAGGATTCGTGGGTTCGGATCCTGGGCGTGGACCTAGCACTGCTCCTCAAGCCATACTGTGGCAGCATCCCACATAAAATAGAGGAAGATTGGCACAGATGTTAGCTCAGCGATGATCTTCCATAAGCAAAAAGAGGAAGATTGGCAACAGATGTTAGTTCAGGGCCAATCTTCCTCATAAAAGAAAAAAAAGAGCTGGTAAAAATAGGAAGATTGAATTCATTTGAGAAGGAGAGCAAAGTGTAGGAATAGGAAGCACTCTCACCAGAGATGGTTTGATGGTATAAGAACATACCTAGATGTTAAAATTAGACCAAAATTCATCAGTCATTTATGACCCATGAGACCTTGGGAAAGTTTCTTGAATCTTTATGAGCTTTAGCGTCCTCAGCTGTAAAAAGTTCATCTTGCTGGTTGCGGCTAAAAAGCTTAGTCACTCGCCAACAAATCCATTCTCTCTTTTTCATAGCGGGAGTCTTCAGAAGACATCCGCCCAGCTGAGGCCTGTATTTCTCGGCTTCCTCCTGACTCCTTGCTCCCCCTCCCTCCACCACCTCCCCTGCTTCCAAGTCTGGTCACGTGAGCTCTTCTGGCTAATGGAATCTGTGCGTGTCGTTTCCCAGGCAGCTTTAAGAAGCCATTGTGCTGCTAGACACAGACACTTGACTGTCGGCTGGGTAAATGGGGAAGGTGCTGAGGCCCTAAAGGATAGAGGAGCCACAAGATGGAGGAAGCCTGAGTTCTAGAAACAACCCCTGGAGGAAAGAACACCACTTAAGGGGGTCAAAGACTGGACAGTTAGACCTGTGGAAATAAACTCTAATTTTAAGTCATTAAATTAGCCGCTAAAATGTGGGGGGTGTTCATATAGCAGTTTGTATTGCCAAAACCAATACACATGCTTGTTATGAACACTGCAAATGATGCAGAGTCCATCACGTGGCAATGCAGCTTTGATAAGTTAAACTACAAGCAGTGCTAGTTTTGTTTACCCTGGACAATTTACTTAAGCTCTCTGAGTCCTAATTCACTCATATGGAAACGACATCTTCCCTAAATATTTTCTTCTCCACTCTGAACATCCCCAGTTCTGTCCACCATTCTTCAAATAGAGGAATTTTGGATCTTTCATTATCTTTGCCTTTTGCCAAAGCTCTCAGTTTGGTCAATGCTCCTCTTAAAGGGCACCACTCAGAATTAACTACATCACCATAATGGAGTCTAATACAGTGGGGTCATCACCTTACTTGCTTTGAAGACTAGAAGACTAGACATCCTTTGTAGTTAAAGATTGCATGGAAATGGGTGAAACCAGTGTCTCTCTACGTATTAAGATAGTAAGGAGCTAATATTTGTAAGTGAGCCTACACCTTCGATCTGTACTGATGCAATCATATCCTGGAAGCTGAGAGTGAATTTCACTGTATTTGTTTCAATTCATTGTCTTACCTTGGGTGTCACCTGTCACATTAACTATTCTTCCCAACTTTGTGTTATCTCCAAATCTGATAAACATGCCTTCTATATCTTTTTTCAAGCTATTATCAAAATGCTGAACTGAAAGGGCCAAAACCATTATATTTTCTTCCAGAGTACAGTTTTAAGTATCCCAACACATATCCAGGGTTTCAAACATATATTTCCAAAGCAGCCACCAATCATCTTTATAGTCAAGAAGTGAGTTTTTATACGTTGATAGATTTCCGTTGTTTACATTCCTAAGTAATGTCAACCTCCTGCTCACCTATCCATAGCTAATCCAATATTCAGGGCCCATCTACTGGAGAAGGAGATGTATTCAGCAAACATTTAACAAAGCTGTTCTCAAAGGGGTAGGCTCACTTTCAAAGGGATGTTTTAGAAATTTGAGAGGGTTTTTTGGTTGTCACAATGATTAGGGGGGCCTTTTGGAATTAAGGGTGTAGAGGTGACCAGAGAAGATATACACACAGCAGTGTACAGGCCTGTCCTGCACATTACAGAACTGTCTCACAACTGACACCCATCAGATGTCCTGTGGGAGATTCACGTAGGTGAATAATCCCCATATAATATCTGAGCCTGGATCCTAACTCTGTTTTGCATATAAATGCCCACACACGCACATATATTTGCTCTGCTTTAATTACTTAGAATTTTTTAGAAATACTATCATGCTAATCAATAAAAAATGTACTTTCTTATTAAACCTACCAAGATTTGTTCACCGTTTTGGAAAAGCCTGTCATAAGTTACAATGATCTTATGACATTTAAGTTGCCCATATAACACTCCTGGGTCAGCCTGCCTTTTCAGTTGCTGTATTCACACTGTCTGTGTATATATACACTGAGTCTATGTATTAGCCTATATTTCAGTTAACAAAGATTAAAAAGGTAAATAATATTCAGATGAATATTTTCTTTTTTCCTTAAAGCTAAACATATTTTTTGATAAGTGCAGGTATCTAACAACTTACTATGCCTTCTGGTGTACTCATGCCTTCTCCTTTACATAATGACATGCATGTTATCTTATTATAAATTGGTTCCTTAGTTTTTCTTTTTATTAGAGGTAGAATGTAATATTGACTTTTTTTTATGATTGATCTTTTTTTTAAAGGTTGGCATCGGAGCTAACATCTGTTGCCAATCTTCTTTTTTTCTTCTTCTTGTTCTCTCCAAAGCCCTCCAGTACATAGTTGTATTTTCTAGTTGTAGGTCCTTCTGGTTGTACTATGTGGGACACCACCTCAGCATAGCTCAATGAGCCGTGCCATGTCCATGCCCAGGATCCGAACTGGCAAAACTCTGGGCTGCTGAAATGGAGCACGCAAACTTAATCACTCAGACACAGGGCTGGCCCCCTAATATTGACTTTTTAAAAAAATATCTGTGTAGGTAAGCTAATTATTTAAATTTCATGGAAGTGAATTGGATATTTCATATTGTTTGTTATAAAAAGGAAAGACATGTCTGATTGGGTTATGAAGCACTAATTTAATCCTCTCTATATATTAAGGACTTCTGTGCCTGATTGGTGGGGACTAGATAAGGAGTAAGAAATAGCTTCTGGTTTAAAGAGCAAAAGTCCATATTGGAAACAGACATGTAATAAACACAGTGATAGACATATGGAGAAAGTACAAAAGACATGGAGAAGAGAAGCACCTAATTCAGTGTTGGGAATGTAGCAGGCGCTATCATTGCTCCGTGACACCCAACATTCCTGCACCTGCTGACAGCTTCTTTCTGCAGGCACCTCTGCCTGTGGACTTTCTCTGGTCATCTCTCTCTGATCATCTTCAGCCCATGCCCAGGGGAGCCTGCAAGTACCACCGAGATAATGATAATCCATCCTCTCCCAAGAGCAGTTCTCAACCAATGAGGGAAGAGAGTTGGTACACACGTTCCCTAGCTTCTTCATCTCTTAGGCAGGGTATCTGAGGCATTTTCTATGCAGTTTCTCAGAGTTTTCCAAGATGATTGAGCCCCTGCTGCCCACAGTAGTATGCTGCTTATTAAAGCTCCCTGCATGGGCTTGCTTACCTCCCATATATCATCTCCCACTCCTATTCCTGTGCATCCTGGATTCACCTCCCAAATAAACCACTTGAACTCAAATCCTTATTTTTGAGTACTTCTGGGTAAGTTCAACTTGAGACAGGTTGTAAAATTCATTTGTGTATTGGCTTTAAGATCCATTCCCCACCTCCTCCTCCTACCTGCTCTGCTTTGCATCTCAGGGAACTATGTTTCCCAGGCTTCCTTGCTAACTGACACCTAGTTGTTTTGGGCAATGGAAGTCAATGGTGGAAGAATGAAAGGCAGGAAGAGAGGAGAAGTCAGGATATTAATGATTGTCTCACTCTTTCTGGTGGCATTTCCAGCAGCAGCTCTGCTTCCTCTGGTTCAGCTCCTGAGGAACAGTGCCTTTGTGTTCTCAGGTCCCACCTGGCAGCCCACACCTTGGTTCCAGCTCTTGCAGGACAATCCGAGGTCCAAGTCTCTAGCGAAGCACCTGTTCCTTGTTTCCTCCAAGCATGGTGCATCTAGAACATTTCCACAGTGTAGTGTGGTTGGAATATTTGGTGTCAGACGATGAGTGACAAGAAATGGGCTGGAAAAGTAGGCAGCAAGTTGATGGAGGACCCTAGATGCATGTTATGGAATTCATCCTGTTAAGTAAAATTTCCTGAATTCAAATACTGTCTCTTACTCTTTTTTCTTTCAGAAAACCCATCATAACGTTGTGTTATTTAACACCATGTGAATCCTAACTTCCAAATTATAAGACAGTTTTTCTATGCTGTTTAGTAGCATAGTCTGTATATTTCCTTTGGACAACAAAATTATTGCCCCCCCTGGGGGATTTAAATATTTCTTAGGAGACCTGATTGTGATTTATACCTATGGACTCTAAGCAGAAAACTGGCAAGAAAATATACAAGAGGATGACAATACAATGTAATGAGATGGACGTCAGACTGGGGGTTAGGAGCTGCGGCTCCTGGAACCGGTTCCCCCGCGTTGGGATGATGATGACATAACCAAGCAAATCAAAAGGATAAGAAAAAAAACCACTGGAATTATTTCAACATCGAGATAAAGCAGCTCCCCTCAAAGTACTTCTCAACTCATACTACTTTAGAGAAAATTGTATGGGGCAAGACACTCTGCCCTAAACAAAGGACTACTTCTCACCCTTTCAATGAAAACAGAACCTAAAGACTGTACAAGGACTAAGTGTATTAAAACAACTGAGGAAATTATAGCATAATTGTTTTTCTTCCTGGCCCCTACCTCCCACCACTAAAAAAGGAGGTCACTCCATAGAATGATCGCCAAAAACCAAAGCTGATCAGCTGCAGAATACTAAAGACCAGAAGTTTAACATATGCACGGAGCAGCAATTTTATGCTTCCCCATCTTTTCAGAGGTCTGATGAATTCATTGCCAAGGGTTGTTAAATTAACTGAAGCTTAATTTATTTTAATCGGGTTATATTAAAAAAAATACTAAAGAAGAAAATCTCTAAAACACTGTCGGTACTTTATTTCCAAGCCCATCTACATGACCAAAGTTCAGTCATTAGTTAGGGACTAAATTAAAGTAACTTTGACAAAAGCTGAATTGGATTGATGTGGACATAGAGGGGCGTAAGCACAGCCTGGGCATTTCTACAGAAGAACTAAATGCTTTCAAGTCTTCATATCAGAGTGTACTCTAAACCTCCTTAGTTACCAAAAGAAAAAGAAAAAGTGCCTTCCTTTGTAGGAGATTGGCAATTTCCCTGGCACAGCAGTATGACATTTTCCCAGATAGGCTGTCAAAAACTAGGGCATTGAATTGCATGCTTTGCCAAATAGTTTCCCTTCTGACTTAAAAATAAGTGATATTTCATCATTCTTTACTGGATTCACTAAAATGCAACATAAACTCAACTCTATGGGCTTTCATCAAAGTCATACAAAATTGAGGAATTCAAAGAATACCTATTATTTAACCTCTACCCTAAATAGGGCCTATATGGATGAAGTCAGATTTTCTAAGGAGGAAGCAAAAATTTGAATTTTTATTCTGAAGTGCATCTAAATTGAGCTTAATTCTCTTTAAGACCTTGACATACTTGAAGGTCCATGGTGGAGTTAGGGATGGGCGAGAAAAGAAGAGACTAGGTCAAAATTAAATGTATGGTAAAGTCAATTCACTGAAGAAACAAGCAAAAATTCAATTCACAATGAGTCAAAGCCACTGTGCTTAGAGAAGTCAGCACAGTTAATTCCCAAAGGAAGCCCCCTCAGGTTTGTGCCTTATTCTCAGATCTGCATTCAACACACTAGTCTGAAATCTCTCTGGAAATAATTCTCAAAGTTCAGTGTACAGAACAATCACTTGGGAAACTTGCTAGATGCAGATTCCTGAGGCCCCATAAACAAGGGTTGCGATCTCAGGTCAGCCCTGGGTAGCTGCACTCACAATAAGAACACCAGGAATTACTGATGAAGGTCGTTTAGAGACAACGCTTTAAGAAAACAAAGCTATGGGGACTAAGAAGGGCTCGGCACAACTCAACCTTCCCATCTCTTTCCGAGCGTGGTCTGCCGTTGCCAATCTAGAGCACGTGGCTCAAACTGTAGTAACTGTCAACCTAGCAAGTGCAGCAGAATTGCCTGTGGAGCTTATAAAGGATACACATTACGGGGCTTCTCCCCTGATCCCTAGCCTACTGAACCAGAACCTCTATGAGTCAGCGTCACAGTCAAGCTTAGACATGTGGGTTTTTAAAACTCCATCAACTATTCTGATGCACAGTCAAGATGGAGAATCGTTAGCAAAAACCGAAGCCAACAAACTGCTGAAAGCTTTAAAGGACAAGAGAATATTGAAGGACCCTCCACTGGGATGGCAGTCCAGGATGAAGCACATCCACTGGAACATACTGAATGATCAGAGTGTTTGTCTAGTGACTATTTGATTCCTACTCCCTTGTATCAAACTTAACCACAGAAGGAGGGCGGGCATGGAAGATTGAAAGGAAGCTGTGGAAGGTAATCTACATATACTGTTTGTTTAGTATTAACAATCTTAGGAAAGGTCATTATCTCCATTTTATAGATGAGGAAAAAGGGAGGTTCGGAGTGGTGAACTTTTCAAGACCCCACAATGAGAAGACCCAGTAACGAGACCCAGGTCTGCCTGACACTATGCTCTCTCAAAATGCTTTCATTTCACTCATTTCCTATCCTCCTCCAATGCATATTGCCACTCAAAAGTTGGACTATAGAGTGTATGCAACACCAGGGAAGAAAAGGATAGAGTCCCAGTCTAGCAGAGGAATTCAAAGGAAGGTACAGAGCACTAATGTCTCTCCTCCAACTCCAAGGTTTAGATTTGGAGAAAGCTTTAGACACACGTGTGTGGGGATCCCTTTGGATAATCAGGAGACCTGCAAACACACGTGGTCTAGTAGCGGATTCTGCCCTGGATTTGTGAATCTGGAGACTTGGTTTTCCTAAAATGTGTTAATTTTGGCATAACTCTTAAAATTTCCAAACGCGGGGCCGGCCCCATGGCCTAGTGGTTAAGTTCACGCGCTCCACTTCGGCGGCCCAGGGTTTCGCCAGTTTGGATCCTGGGCACAGACATGGCACCGCTCATCAGGCCAAGCTGAGGTGGCATCCCACATGCCACAACTAGAAGGACCTGCAACTAGAATATGCAACTATGTACTGGGGGCTTTGGGGAGAAGAAGAAAACTAAAAAGAAGATTAGCAACAGATGTTAGTTCAGGTGCCAATCTTTAAAAAAAAAATTCCAAACATTTGTTTGTCTCTAAAATGAAAGTCTGTCTCAAAGAGATGAAGAAGTGATTAGTAAAAATAACGTCACCACCAAAAAGAGACTGGTACAGTATAGGATCTCAATAAAGGTAGTTCCTTCTTTCCACTCTGCCAATAAGGAAAATGTGAAAAGAAACTCTGCTGAGGGTAAGACTCCAAGAGATGGGATGAGAGCCTGGTTCTTCCACTGTTGTACTCTCACATGCGAAAGAAAATTCATGATGCTGGGGTAAAAATATTTGGTCTCACAGCCTCAAATGTATCCCTCTGCTCATATCATCCATAGCATTTCTCGATGGAGCAAAATGGTTTGATTGTGTTCACATTAATGGTGAAGTCACACCTATTTCTAGTTTTTTCTCTTTCAGTAAGTAATTAGAAAATTCTTCCCTAATCCCAGTAACTATTGTCTGCCATATTACATTCTGTGAATTCTTTGCTTCAAGAAATTATTGGCCTTTAGCCATATAGAACTACTTTAGGAACATGGCACTACACAATCCCCATGTATTCTGTCATTTAGAGACTGCCAAGATTCTAAAACTAAAGCATAGTGGAAAAAAACTCAGACAGTCAAGGGGATAGGCCAAGACTTGTAAATATCACATTATTAAACAGGCTCATTGATTCCTGAGGGGTAGCAATTTGCCACCATATTTATAACTTTCATTAAATTGAAGTCCAATAAGATTTTCAATCGAAAAAGAATTTATTGATCTCCTGTGTCACGCAGCTTGTGTTTGACAGGCCTGGCTATAAATCTTGGCTTTAGTTACTATCTTTATAATGACGTGAGAAAGCTTTAAAGTTCCTTGAGTCTCAATGCCCTCATATGTAGAATATTGAAATACTGACTTCTTCCTTAAAGTAACGCTTTAAGGATAAAGTTAGATCATTCCATGGAGTCGTATTCTAGATATATTTATTTTTTTCACGTGATGTCAAACACATGTACTTGGCAGAGTCAGGGGGCATTTTAAATCGTGTGGGCGAATGCTATGGACTGAATATTTATGTCTCCCCCCAAATGCATCCGTCAAACCATTAATCCCCAATGTGATTGTATTTGGGGGTGAGGCCTTTGGAAGGAAGAAGATTTGGAGGAGGTCATGGAGAGGGAGCCCCCGTAGTGGGATTGGAGTCCTTAGAAGAAGATAAAGAGACTTGAGCTCCTCCTCTCCGCCGTGTGAGGAAACTGAGAAGAAGGCTCTCATCTGACCCTGACCATGCTGGCATCCTGAACTCAGACTTCTCTGTCTCCAGAACTGTGGGAAATAAATGGTTGCTGTTCAATCCCCCCCACCGTGATATTCTTGTTGTAACACCCTTGAACTGAAGAAGACGTGATATTATCTGACATCCACTCAATGAGCAAATGTCCTAGAGCGAGCACAAGAATCTGCTACTACCTGGGATGAGCCCACTTTTCACTTGCCCTACACATTTTGAGCACCTCACTACACAGGGTGTTATTCTAGAGTAAATAAGTACATTTTTCCTAACACAGCCCTCAAATAAAGGTCAGTGAACTCATCTCCTGCCCAACTCAAGATGTAGCAATCTGCTTCCATGACAAAGAACAACAACAAAAAACTGATCTTATTGATCTTGCTGTGAGATTTTGTGTCTATCTATAATGTAATAACATTGCATATATAATGTAATAACATAATTTTTTTTTACCTTTCCTGGAGAAACTGGTAAGACTCATACTGTGAGGAACAGAAAAAACAACTCAACCTCCTTAAGCAATAAGAAAATCTATTGGTTCCTAGTTCTGGATTGGAGGTGACTGAAGGCTTAAACAATGTTCCTGAGACACAGGTCTTTCTCACCATCTCATAGCTCTGCATTTTCAGTGTTGGTTGAATTCATAGGAAGATCCTTCCTTCTTGGTCCTCAACTCTCTTGAAGCTACGAAAAGAAGAATTTGACTTTTCTTTTAGCTCAAACCAAAGACTGGAATTGTGTCTTGATTGGTTTTGCTTGGATCATGTGACATCCTTGAATCAATCACTGTAGCCAAGGAGATGGAATTCCCTGATTAATGAGTTCAATCAGGGCTCACTATGGAGCTCTGATGAGACCGATTCCATTGAAATTCCATACGGCTGGGAAATAAGGGGTTGTGTTAGAGAGGCAACTTGGTGTTAGAGAAAAGACTAACAAAAATCACCTTGAACACTGCCTTTAGAATCTAATCCTCACACAAAATGTGATTCCAGAAGAACCACGTGAAAAAATCTCATCCTGTGTTGGGAACACACATGTTAATGTCTTGTCTGCTCCCTTGTCTTTGCTGTAATTGGATTTCTTATCTTATATTAGGCCCGGAGGAGGATACAAAAAAAGTGAAAAAACAATCTGCCCTCAAGGATTGGTCTTCATAAAAGAAACAGAACAATTTGTGAGAATATAAAATTATGTGCTAAATTGAGTAGTACAGATATTGAAGCATTTTAAATTTTTGGCTTTGCCACACATTATGAATAAAATATTCTCCCGCTGCCTTACATTTTACAGGAATGTTTTTAAAAGATGGTGGGTTTCACAGTGCAATTCCAAAATCAGATCCAGGAGGCCGTAAATAGTACAGATTTTAGAGACAAGCAGGCCTGAGGTTGGGTTTACTCCTTTAACCTCCCTGAGACTATTACAGTAGAGGTTATAAATATCTACCTGTGGAAGATTGGGAGGAGTAAATGAGGAGATGCACCTAGCACACTGCCAAGCTCAAAACAAATAATAAATAACCATTATTGTTATTACCATAATTTGTGCCTGGCAGTCTGATTTGGCATTCAAACAGTCGCTTCCACAGACGCAATAAGGATCACATAAATATAACAGTTTGACATTTTGTGATGAACCAGAATCTCGGTACACACATAACACATACACACACACACACACACACACACACACATGGGCCTCACTTCTCCGCAGAGTTGGCTGCAGACCCAGCAGCTCCTGGATCAAGATGCTGGGAGTCGCAGTCTGCAAAGTTGCCACTCAAGCACAGGAAGGAACATTGCCCACCCTATGGCATTCTGCTTCATCCTGTCCCCGTCCACACACACAATTTGCATGAGTAGGTGGAATCAACCCCTTAATCAAGTATGACTCATTTGCCTCCCAATATATGAATCAAAAAGGAATGGAACATGACCAGACCCCCAGGCATTAGCTGAGTAATGCCATTCTTCCAGGGAGTTAAAGAAATACACATTAAACATTCAAGTGGATTGTACAGAAGGAATTCCGTTTGGTGGTGCCACTCTGTTGTTCTTTCAGAAACTGTCACGGAAGCTGCTAATGAAAATTCAGAAGAATTTTAACCATTGAAGAAAAAGAAGTCCATCAAAAGGCAGAACCAAATTTCACCTCCAGGTCACTTTCCTTCTGAAGGGTCCTCAACTCAGCTATTCAAAAATGTGCTTCACTCTCTCCACAGTATCTTCTCCTAGCTTTTGTGTGTCTGGATGTGATTTCTTGTCTTTGCTAGCAAGCCAGAAATAGCCACTTCTCTCCAATATGTGCATGTGTTTGAGGGGGTGGAAAGAAGGAGGAGGAAAGACATGAAAAGCAAACGGGGGCAGTTGGGGGAAGACAGCTCCCACAATTCCCTGGGCTTGCAAGGGCGCACAGGCCCACTCAAGCCAGAGATGCCCGCGATGGGCTCCCCCTTTCTCCTGGCCCCCCTCTTGTGAGTCATGACCAGAGTCTCCACCCTTCTCTGCAGGCGAGTAGGAGACCGTTGGGCTAAAGTCAGAAGACACAGTCCCTGCTGCAGTGCGCAACATCGACTGGAGGCTCTTCTGTGCTTGTTGTCTCCAGAACAGCTCTTGAGAGTTTACCAACTTATTCACTGAGGGAGGAGAAGTGTCATGGAGAAAACACGTGGGATCTTGACAAATTTTGTCCTCCATTGCCTGCCAGTGCTGAGGGTGCCATCTTTTGAAAGTATTTACATATTTTTTTAACACATGAAAATGCTCATCTGCAACTTCCCCTGGGACCTTTTCCTCCTCACCCCACTTCTGGTTGGTTTGATTTCTTCTAGAGGTAGGTCTTAATCATGGGAGCAGTATTTACAAAGGTGAGTTTCATTCAAGTCAATCCTAGCTGGCTTAGTCCGGGGCCAGCTTGAGCATGAGTTAGAGAGTCAGTGGGTGTCCCCAGAAAAGGAGGCAAGAATTTACCCTGGCACTTAAGAAGAAATGTCCCTGAGATAACTTACTCCCCATCACTGATGTCTGAATCAGCTGCTGATTTAGAATTAGATTCCACTCCAAGTGTTCACCCTTATGGGGGTGGAGAAGGGATTGGGAAGCGAGAGTCATTTGGATGATTCAGCTACAGCCACCAAACTCTGCTGGGTGGTTACCAGGCAACAATCTCAAAAGCTTCCTGGCAGTTTTCTTTAGGATCTCTCTCCCCTTGCCAGTCAACGGGTCTTGGCTTAGCCTGTGCTTTCTGCCTGTGAAAACTTTCCCCTTCTGCTCTTGCTGAATTTCTATTCACTCTCTGGGACTTTTCAGCGCCATCTCTTCTCCGAAGCCCTTCACTGCTCTGCAGCTCTCCAGGCTAGAGAGAGAAGGAGGTGGCAATTCATCTCATAAGCCCAGATCACCTTTTTGAGCCACATAAGTGCACAAGTAAGAGGTCTCTAGCCTCTCCACCACTGCGGTTTATACATCCATCATTTTCTTCACTCAAATGTGGCTAAGATTATGGTACCAACATGGAATAAAACACAGGCAGTTAGGGCAGTGGGGTCTGTTTCATACAGGACGAGACATATCTAGCAGAAAAGGCAATGTGAGACCTCTTCTCCCTGACACTTCTCAAGCCTATGTTCTGGTCCCAGGGACAAGTCACGTCCTGACTGGTGTATAAAGAAAATATATCTAAGATTAAGGAATTTTACAGAGAAATACATGACTAAAAATCAATCAATGAGACTAATGGAAAGTTAGAGTTTGTCTATATCCTATCACTTCTAAGGAAAAATATTTCCATTTAAGTTTCACTTTGTACCTTTTCAGAGAGTTTTAACACACATTTACTCTTTTTTAGTAGGAATAACTTGATCCCTGGTGTCCAAAGGCCGAGGTTTCAGTCTCACTTCTGCTATTATTCACTAGAGAGCTTTGGCAGAATTATGTGATCATTTTAAACTTCTTTTATTGGTAAAATGGCAATATGAATCCTAGTTAACATTTATTGCATTACTATGTACTCAGCTCTGTGCTATAAGCCCTACATATGCTACCTCATTTAATACTCATAAATACCCCAGTTTATAGAAAGGAAGATAATAATAATAACTGTATTTATCATCAGTTGTTACCAGGTTAGGTGACTGAGGCACCAGGAGGGTCAGTCGGCCGGTCTCAGACAGCTTGTGCAGGGCTGGATGCCAACACTGCTCTCTCTCCAAAGCCTGGGCTCCTAACCAAAGTGCACCGCTGTCCTAAAAATACCTGTGCTGAGCTGCCTCATGTGTTTGTCAGGAGGGACTAATAAGACTATGAAAGCAAGAAGGTTTGGGGGATCTGTAACTCTGCATCAGGGATGGGAAATGTATGGCATCTGTGTCACCAAACTCCCTCTGTCCATTGAAGACATTCTAACCGCAGAGGCTGGCAAACTGTGGCCCTGCCGTGGGCCGAATGTGCCACCTGTTTATGTAAATAAAGTTGTGCTGGATCACACCATACTTATTCATTCACGTATCGTCTCAGCTGCTTTGGGGTTGCAATGGCAGAGTCGAGTAGTTGCAACAAAGTCATATGGCTTCCAATGCCTAAAATATTTACCCTCTGACCCTTTACAGAAAAAATTTGCCTAACCCTGGATTACAACATCGTTTTCTACTAACCAGGACTCAGTTTAATAGTAGTTATCAACAAATTGCTCCTGGCGCCCACTACCAGTTGATTGAAATTTTGACAAAGAAATAAAACTATTAGTTATTCCTGTGATCAAAAATGTCAATGATCATTACTTCTAAATCAGATAGAGAAACTGAATCACTAATAAATCAATGGACTCATTAAGGTCACAGGAACACGTGGCCACATTTGGGAACTCTGGTTTCTTGCTGCCCGGGCTTCTCCTTCTTAAACTTGGGGCAGAAAGCTCTCTTCTCTAACCATGGGAATCACTCCAAGAGTTTCTGACCCAGGGTAGGGAGGAGGCAGAGCAGGGAAGACACTGCGTAAACCACCTCCTCATCCCATTATTTCTGGAGGTCCTCTCTACGTGGCTCCTGCAGACTTCCATGTCACCCCACGACTGTCTCTGCCACCTAAATGAACCAAGTCTGTCTGATTCACCACATACCTAAATATGGAAGGAAAAATGCAGATGAGGAAGAGCCGTCTGGAAACCTTCAGGAGAAAACAAGGAATAGAGAATGCAGGGGGTGGGGTGGGGCATGTTGCCCATTCTGGTACGTTCAGAAATTCTACTTCAAGTCAACTTGAAGTCTCATTATCTTGTTCCTACGTGCCAGGCACAAAGTGGCCACAGCACAGCTATCTTAACCTTGGGAGGGAGAATTTTTCACGGATGTGATTTCGGCCATGTGCAGAGTGCTCTGAAGAGCTGTGATGGGGCGTATGTAAAACAACGCCCAACGGCTGGTCTGAAAGGAATATTGTGCATGCAGATTTCCGAGACACCCACACCTCGGAGATCATGCCAGGGAGTTAATCAAATACTTTTCTGCCTGCACAACTCTGATACCTAAAGCTGCTAGGAACATCATTTTTAGACTCCCGTGGGAGGGATTCTTTTTTGTAATTCTGCATTTCTTTAACTCCCACCACATGTCTAGGCTTGCCTTCCAGAGACACACACTGCCACCTTTTCAGCACGTTTTCTTTTCTGTTTTTTTGGCCATGGACTAAGTAGCCTTCCCAGGGCTGATTGCGGTCAACGCCGAAATGACGAGCACATTCCACTGGCGCTGCGTGAACTGCCCTGCGCGCAGGTCCTGTCGGGTGCCCTAGAATTGAGGCTATCATTCTCGCTTCCCTCAAATCCGCTTTGTTCCTGCCTTCCAGGCACCGTCACTGCCCTCAGCATCCACCTAATACAAAGGGTCAGTCAACTCTGACGCCTTTAATTGAATGTCGCTATGAGCCAAGCCCTAGGAAAACAGTGGTGGACAGGACAGACGGCCAGTGTTCAGGAAGACAAGACTCTGAAGGCTGAGCAAGATGAATAAATAGAACATGCGAGAGTGGACCAAGCATGGTGACAGGAGTAAACACAGAGAAGATGGACTCGCACAGCCAGGGAGGGAGTGTCAGGAAGGCTTGCAGGAAGAAAACAGATTTGAGCTGAGGTGTGAAATGTGAAAGAGATTTAGCCCACAAAAGACAGTGGAGAGAAAACTGTTCCAGCCACGAGGAACAGCATGTACAAAGACTTGGAGGAGAGAGAAAGCATTTTGGAACTGCAGGAAGGCAGGATTCTTTAGATAATTAGGCACATAAGCCTAGTGGTCAGAAAGATCTGGATCTGAAGCTTTGTGTGCCTCGGTTTCCTCATCTGTAAAGTGGAGGTGATAACAACACCTCCAGCAGAGAGTTGTGAGGAGTAAACAAATATAATGCAAATGACACCTACTAAGCGTAATTCACTATCTATATTATCATTGTTACTATTATTTTTAATACTAAAGTGTTACTTTTCACTATTAAGCCCCAATTCATGTTAAATCTCAACTGAAAAAAAAAATGACAATAACCATCTCTACCTTCCTGGAGTTTTACAAAGATTAAAGAAAATAATGTGTGGCTTAAAAACAAAAGATGGATAACTCTGTTAGGAATGCTTCCACCTGCAAATAACAGAAGACCTTCTGGCAGAGTCAATATAAAGACAATAAAAATAAATGATAGGGGTATTTTTCTCACACAAAAGAAACCTAGATAAAGGCGCCCGCTGGCGTTGGTTTAGTAGGTTGGTCATGGTTGGGCTGGCATTTCTGTTATTCTCTTGAAATTTCCCTTTGCTTGTTGCTTCCATCCCAGATGGTGCCTTTGACTCCCGGCATTTGATCCACATTCAAGGAAGAAAAAGTGGGGAAAGGGTGATGCCAGGCAGTTGTGTTCCCTTTGAAAGGGGAAGTGAAAGCTTTCCCAGAAACTTCCAGGAGGCTTCCACCTGCAACAAATTGAACTGTGGCTGCCTCTGGTTCCAGGGAGGCTAGAAAGAGGGCTTTATCGAGGCGTATGGCCACTCAGCTCAGCTGGAGGTTGGTCAGCAAGCAGGAGAGAATGGGTATTACCAAGGCAATCAAGAGTTTCTGCCATCATGGTCTTACTGACTCTTCCATGTGCCAAGTTGCGCACTGAGTGCCTTATGTGAAATATTTCACTTACTCCTCGCACTGAATACAATGAGGTATCTGTTATTAGTAATAGTGTTGCCGTTGTCGTTTAAAGGATAAGGAGATAGAGGCACAGAAGGAGAGTAATGTGGACACAATCACACAACTGACAGGTAGTGAAGGTGGGTGTCAAAACCTGACAGCTTGACTCCAGGGCACTGAGCAAAAACAAACAACAACAAAATTGATAGGGCCTCTCAAAAATGTACTCATGACTATGAGCTATAATTGTGGCTGGAATGTAGTGAGTGAGACCACAGGCTTTCCCCTTCCTCTGAATTTCCATCCCAGAGCTCTGGCGCTCAGCTTTTCACAAGCACCTATGGTGAACACTGTGCCCATCGTGCACATTCCCGCTTCTACCGCCAGGCCTCCCTCAACTGTGCTTCTTGAGTTGGGAGTCACATCCTCAACTTCTTTAAGTTCACCTCTCCATCAACGCCTTGCTCTCAGCAAACCAAAAAACCAAGTAAAAGCAATCAGAGTTTGTTTTTAAATTCAAAAGGCCTGAAATCCTGCCTTCCTGAGCACAGGATCTGCCCCTTAGCCCCAAAGTGGTAGGCCTGGAGGGAGAACGGACCCCAGGCTGCGGATTTGCGGCTGCAGACACACTTCACAAACGCCGCCTCCTCTCAGCTAGAGCAACATCTTCAACTCTCCTCTCCTGCTCCTCTCCTTGGGCTCCTCTCATTGTTGATTTGAGTGTCTGAAATCAGGAACATTCTGCGTTTCTTGTTAGGAATAGCGTAATAGGAACGTGTGGTGTCAATGTCCTGGTGTAGGACCTACAAAGCTGGGAATAAGTATCTTCACTAAACATTAGCAATTTAAGATCTATTACAGAGTGGAAAACTACAAGAGTATCATAAAAGCAAGAATGCGCCCAGATATAATACAGATCCAGAAGTGACTCCACCTCAAATAGACCAAAGAAAAAGAAAGAAAGAAAGAAAGAAAGAAAGAAAGAAAGAAAGAAAGAAAACTACCAAGAACAAGGTAAATCTCTATGCCTCTGTTTTTCATTACACTTTATACATGGGAATAATTTGACTTCAGTCAGTGGCACATAATTGATGCCAATTGTTTGCCGAAAGTTACTTTTTTATCTATGTTTCTGCAGAGGCCCACCCAGCATTGCCGCCTGTGCATGGGAAACTTGTGCTCAAGCAATTAGTACCAGTCCCAGTGGGCGTCCTTGTCCTAATGACCCACTAGTCCAGACAACTCCTTTAGTGAGGATGTTCCAGGCAGAATCCTGCTCTAGGACAGGAATTTGACAATCAAACCTGAGAGTGTTCAGGGTGGGAAAGAGACTAGCAAAGAGTGCAGAGGAAATGAGGCAGCTGTGTATTGTAGTTAAAAACGTAGGAATTGGATATACCCGGATTTGAATCCTAATTCGTACACACTGTGTGACGCAGGGCAAGTTGATTAATCTCTTGGAGCCTCATTTTCTTTATCTGTAAACCAGGAAGGATATAATGCTAATACCTGACAGAATGGACTTCAAGTGCTTGTCTGTAGAGCCTGGTACAGTTAGGCATTCAGTAAATGGCAGTCAATTACCTGAGAGACACAGGGCAGAAACATTAAGAGAACATATGGTTCAGCATAGAAATCTGATCCCAGGGGAACCAGGAAACCCAAGGGAAGTCTCTTCTTACTGGAGATGCTTTATCCAAGCTCACTTTTTCTTGTGCCTTGCCCTTCTGTCTCCTCAGCTAGAGCTGCCACTCTGAAATGTCCATGTGCTGGCTCCCTACTGTCCTACCCAAGCTATCTGTCAGAGCCCGTGTGCCCACTAGCTCTGTGCAACTTTCAGTTACGAGGTAGAAGTTAGGACAATGCCAGCCGTGGGGGCTTTGCACTGTTGGTGGGATTGATCGGAGCCATCAGCTGGACACTTCTCCTGCTGTGATTAATCAGCCCAGTGCATCAGCCTGAGATATCAGGAGGAACCAGGGCCTTCTGGGTCGGCTCATAAGAAGGCGATACTTTCCACTGTCCTCAGTGACTTCTGCATGAACAGTCTTACCTGCTAGCAACACAGGAGGAATGGATTAGCTACAAACGTCACTGGAGTCCCTGAGCCTCGTGCAGCGGGGCCCAACAGGACGAGAGGAGGCTGTCGAGGGGGTGGAAGGATAACTCGAGTTTTATGCTGAGCTTTTCAGCCTAATGATTTTTCTTTTAAACAATCTGCCTTGACCATCTGAATTACAGACTGTACATTTTCTCTATGGATCTATTTCAAGACGATTTGCTGTGGTTTGTCTGAGTTTTCCTTGTTAGATGTTACATTTGCAGGCCGACTTCCTTCGCCATGTAGCTGTTGCATGAGACAAGCTTGTGAGATCTGTCCATGTATTCCATTAGAACTAAAAGTCCATAGCTGAGTCGGTAAAGCTTTTTTAAACAAAAGGTATTAACCCAGTCCCACCCACCTGACCATTGCACCACAGAGAAGAGGAGAAGGTTAGGGAGGAAGCTGAATTCCCGTTTCTGAGAGAAGAACGGCATATGCATACAGAAAGTTGCAATTCTGACCAGCACTGAAGCACTAGCCCTGGATATTAGAAAGCATCTTTGAAAGGAAAACCAATGTTTGATTTACATAATAATGGATTCAGAGAAGTTTTTGAAACAGGCAAATTGGTTGATTAATCAAGTCTCATTTCTGAATCTTTTGATAGGCTGAGTCTTTATAGACTGCAAGCCATGTTGAAATGTCCCGTATGCCTTCCAAAGAATATCTCAATATTTCAATTTTCTTCCCTTTTGAAAGACAAGAAAACAAAATAGCTGAAGTTTTCACAGAGCAAGTGGAAAGTATTACCTCTTTTTTGCAAAGTAATAGACAGCATTAAGTACTTTCCTTTAAATAAAAACAAAATAAAACTTTCTTTCTTTGCATTGTAAGGAAAAATGTGTTTTTCCTCACAATTGGGCAGCATTTCAACAACAAAAAGCCATCCACCGAGACTAAGGAGTGTTCCAGACATCTAATTTCTCAGGGCATAGATTTCCTGCAGCCAAAAATGACGTGAACTCTGGGATCAGAAGAAAGCTTTCCGAGACCCAGTCTGTAGTTGAGTCGACCGGCCCAGCATGACCTGTTTGGATGATCCGATCATTTTAAAGTGACAAATGCTCTCTTAAAGAGAAGGTAACCTCTAATATCGTTAGAGACCCAGTGTTGGTCTGATTGTTACACTCTTTTCTTTCCTTCGTATCTGTAATCTGATAACCAGTGGGAAACCAGGAGAACAAAGGCAGCTCAGACACAGCACATCAATCAAGAAATCGCTTGTACTACAATGACGACTCAGCTGGCGGCTTTGAAAGTTTATGCCATGAGCCAGCATAAAATGTAATCATCGGAGTAGTCAGGGCATATTATGGGATAGCTAGAAGCCTAGCTGTGGAGTTTGAGAGGATCAGCAGGAAAATATTTTATTGATGTGGATGGTAGTAGCATAGATAAAAATCTTTGTGATAAACAATTCAAGAAAAAGGAGGGCCTTACATAACATTTCCATGGGGGGCATCATCCCAAAGGGCAGCATGGGGAACTGTAGAGCACAGAGCAGCAACGTGTTCCTCGGACACCATTTACACATCCTTTCTGGGACAAGATCCCTCTAGCCCACTGAACTGTGGAGAGCCAGTGCATGGGGAACACCTTCTCTTAAGGCCCTAAAGGATTTTTTTAAAGTATGCATTTATGTTTTCTATTGGGACAATCCAATAAGATCATTTCTCTGCTATTGGGCTCACTCAGCAAGAGTATCGTGGCCTCCTAAAGTTCCAGAATCAAGCTTGTCAGAGTGTACTGAGTTTATCATTGATCTTCTGATGCAAGCTGGCGAACTGATGAGAGCAAAGCATGCTCAAGTGAGCTAGGTCCACGCACAGAGGGAGAAAGTTGATTACCCTTCCTCACTCCTGTAAGTCCTGTTATATAAGAAGCCCCATTATCCCAGCTCGTTCTCTCTTGTGAGGCTGTGATGTTCTCCTTCTCCCCAATATAATCTAGGGACTGAGATGTGTTTATTTATCTAAATTTGATCTGTTCTGTCCATTTTCTGATACCGAAAACTTCCTTCCTGAGATCTCCCTCCTAAGCCCTTTTGCCAATATCAGTGCCATCATTTGCCCTTAGCAAACACTAACTAGAAGGCAGGTGCTGTGCTGAATGCTTTCTATACGTAATTCCATGTAATCCTCACAACCTGCTTGGGAGGAAGATAACATTACCCCACAGTATGTAAAATAGAATTTAGGCTCAAAGATAGGAATTAACTTGCCCAAGATCACCGAGTTAGCAAGTCACAGAGTTGGAATTTGAACCTAGTCAGCCTCAACTCAAAGCCCATCCCTTAGATATCATCCTACACCACTTTCCAAGGCTGAGCTTGAACCCTGCCTACAGCTTTAATCCATTTCCTTGTTAGAGAGTAACATTGTCACTAAGTCCCTCAGGCAACACCCAGCAAAGGGACGATGCAGCTTACTTTTAGTTTGAGTGGCTGGGAAGAGCAGTAACTCTGCAACAATCTAAAAATTACCTTATAAATAGGAATGCTTTGGAAACCTCGCCCCCACACTCTGTTCCGACCACACTAAACCTCTTGTTATTCTAACTGGGCCCCATGATACATTTGCTCTTCTGTTGGCCTATGGTTCCTTCCTGAAAATTTATACAGTGTCCAGCCTTTCCTGATTCTGACACTTAATGTGCATTTTCAACCGCATATTTATTGTCAGTGTTGCTAAACTTGCTCCCTCCCAAGCCCTGTGCCGAATGCATGCTTCCTGTGTGTGTGAACACCCTGTGCTTGGCCTCTCTTGTCTGTGTATCTTGCCGAAGCCTGTTCCCTCCGCACACTCAAGCTCTTTGGCCCATGGCCCATGGACTAATCCCTTTGTTTTCTGCTGCAAACAGGAGGAGTGCAGCAAATAGAGGATTCTTTAAGGTCCTTCTCATATTGTGAGCTTAACACAGCCCCGTTCCTAGCTGCACCTCCCTCCTCCTCAACCAAACGGAGATGTAGCCACTACTACAATTCCTACGTGATATGCCCTGGTACTTAAGTATTCCGTGCCGCACTTCCATATCAAAAAAGCGTTTTATTGACTCACCGCTCTTAAATCTGAAGAGGACCCCGGATTCTCTTCAGTCTTTTTGCACAGAATTGTAAGAGATACTTTGGACATTATGTGAAACCTTGAACAGAAGAAAAAATGAGTCTGGCGCTCTTCCACCCGGAAAGTCCCCATAACCCTTGGGACTCTGACTTCATCTCCCGCCACCTATGTAGCTAGTTATGTTATTGCTTCCACATTGTGGGGGCGCATTTCTGAGTAGCTTTGTTTTGCAGATTATAGCACAAGCAACCGGTGAAGATAAAAGAATAGGAGCCAAGGTTCCTGCATTCAGGGAACTTGTATAGCTCTGCTGAAGAAATTCTGATCCTATTAATGATGGAAGATAACACTGACCAGGTGTTTACAAGGTGCCAACCCTGTGTTAAGTACCTTACATGTGTTCTCGCCCTCAATCTCCATAATAACCCTAGGGGGTGAAATAATCATTGGCTTCTGGTCAAATTTGAGGCAACAGGCACAAAAAAGTTGAAGAATGTGCCATGTTATCACAACCAGTGAAGGCAGAGTCCAAGCCTGGAGCCCATGCTCCTGACCCCTAGACTATGCCAGACTCCAGACCTGATCAGAGACTATTTTCCTAAATGCATTGATTGGTTTTACCCAATTTATTCATTCAAAAAGCATTTGTTGAACCTACATAGTAGGTGCAGGCACTGCTCTAGATGTTGATGATACATCTGTGGATGAAAGAGACAAAAATCTCTCACATTCCTATGGAGGGAATCAGCCAATAATAATAAATATATAAGATAGATGTTAGATACTGATTTTGCTGGGGAAAAACCAGAAGGAAAGGGGACTCAGGAACTCCAGGTGCAAAAGATCGGGAAGATGCAGAAAAACCAGAATGAAGAGTAGAAGGCATGTCAGGGAGGTAGGAGGAAAGCCGGGAGAGTTTGATGTGCCAGAAGCCCAGTGGAAACAGATTTCCAGGGAGGAGGGAGTCATCCACTGTGGCAAGTGAGGTGGGGCCCCAATATGCGCTGTTTTGGAAGAATGGTGAGGCCAAAACCTAAATGGAGCAGGTGCAAGAGGAAATGGGGTGGAGCAACTGGAGGCAGCTTGTTTGCTGGGGCTGCCGTAATAAGATACCGTGCACTCAGGGGCTTAAACAGCAGAAATTATTTTCTCAGAGTTCTGAGGTCTGGAATCCCAAGAGCGAGGTGTCTGCAGGTTCGGTTTCTTCCAAGGTCTGTCTCTTTGGCCTGAAGGTGCCCGTCTTTTCATTATGTCCTCACATGGTCTTTTCTCTGTGGGCGCACACCTGGTGTCTCACTCTGTATCTAAATTTCCTCTTCTAAGGACACCAGTGAGTTTGGATTAGGGCCCACCCTAATGAACTCTTTCTAACTGAATCACTTTGTTAAAGGCCCCATCTCCAAATGCAGGCACAGTCTGAGATATTGGGGATTAGGGTTTCAATATATAAATTTTGTGGGACACAATTCAGTGTGCAACATAGGACATATAGGCAACTCTTTTGAGGAGATATGCAGCACAGGGGGACAGAAAATTGGGCTGGTAATTGGGTTCAGTCAAAAAAGAGGTTTTCTATTGTCTCTCTTATGGTGGAAATGACTACATGATGTTGCGTACTGTTGCAATTGATCTGGTAAACGGAACAGTTACTTAACGTTGCAAAACAGGAAATGATACAGAACACAATTATATATTATGTGCAGTTTTTTTAATGTACTCTTGCTTAAGGTAAACCTTTAAGAACTAGACTCAGAGTATGTTCTTCCAAATTCTACTTTCAAAGAATGTCAGTGGATGTTCAGGGATAGAGTGCTGGATTCACAAAAATTGGGGAAATAAATTTATTTACTAAAGGCTTTCTCGACTTCTTCAGTAAGGAAATGTGCCCTTTAGCTTTGAAGAAGGGGATAGATCATGCAGCATTTCCCACACATAGGTAAGAGCAATTTTCCTTTTCATAGATCATGTAATGCTTCTGGTGTTCACAGTACACTATTTGGGAAGTGCTTCTCCATGTTAATGAGAATAATCACAATAGTAACAGCGAACATATATTGATGGCCTATGGTGGGCAATGCCAATGGGTCTCAATCCCAGGGGAAAAGCGTTTGCGTCTAATCAGTTGCTATTGCTGTTATAGTTGCTGTATTGTTTAATCGCGTCAGACATGCTCAGTGAAAATCTCAGTATGGAGCGGCAATTCAGATGAACAGCTGGAGTTGAGAACCATCACGCTAAGCACTTCCTAAGCATCATTTCATTTAATAGTTTCAGCTGCATTAGAGGATAGGTTCTCTTAGCATAGTTCAATATATCAGGAATGGTAATGTTTGGCCTTACGACCACCTTTCCCACGCACCTCATCCACGGAAGACAGCTCTAATTGATTGTCCTGCTCTTTCCTACTGCACCTTGACTTTGTTTTACAAACCTTCTTAACAGAGAGCTTCAGGCAACCACTGTCAACCTGAATTAGCCTAATAAAATGAATTTATTTGCTATTTCTATTATACATAAATTATTTTATTGGAGAGACCCTATCTCACCATTGAAGCCAAGATTCTGTTGCTCAGAGTGGGAAAAACCAGTAAGTAGCCATCACATCACTTTTAGAATGTGGTGGCTTTAAAATTTCTTTCTCTCTCATGTACATTTTTGACAAATGGTCTGGTAAAGGGGAGTTTATTCAGATTATTTTTCTCCTAAGCTCTAGCTGAAGTCATGTTACACAGAAAAGAATTTTGAGTGGTACGGGGAAAGAGAGGGCATACGGAGTGAAGTTTGCCAGCCGAGGTTTGAAGACTTGAAGTGTGGGTGACGCATAGGCAGCACCAGGATGAAAAAGAGAAGTAAAGAATGGAAAGAGAGGCGCCGGCCCAGTGGCGCAGAGGTTAAGTGTGCATGTTCTGCTTCAACGACCCTGGGTTCGCTGATTCGGATCCCAGTGCGGACATGGCACTGCTTGGCAAAAAGCCATGCTGTGGTAGGTGTCCCACCTATAAACTAGAGGAAGATGGGCATGGATGTTAGCTCAGGGCCAGTCTTCCTCAGCAAAAAGGGGAGGAATGGTAGTAGTTAGCTCAGGGCTAATCTTCCTCAAAAAAAAAAAAAAAAAGAATGGAAAGGGAGAAGAAAACAAAAGCAAATTTTGAAAATTTGCTGAGGATTCCAATGACTCTAATCCTGTAATTGGAATTAGACTGCTTTAAAATATTCCACTTACATGTTAAGACTTACTATTAGCTGGCTGCAGGGTCAGTTTCTCCTATTTTTTTACACCAACTTCCCTGTTTGCATGGAAAAATACCAAAAAAAAAAAGTTCAGGACTAATTCTTTTGTTGTGTGTACTCTATTTTGAACCAAAATTACTAACGATCTGCTTCTTTTTAAAAAGCAAATTGTGGGCCAGCCCCACAGCCGAGTGGTTGAGTTCATGTACTCCACTTCCGAGGCCCAGGGTTTCGCCGGTTCGGATCCTGGGCACAGACCTAGGACCACACATCAGGCCGTGCTGAGGCCGCGTCCCACATAACAGAGCCAGAAGGACCTACAACTAGAATATACAACTATGTCCTGGCGGGCTTGGGGAGGAGAAGAAGCAGAAAATAAAGAAGATTGGCAACAGATATTAGCTCGGGTGCCAATCTAAAAAAAAATAAAAAGCAACGACATGAGACTTTAAAAGTCAACTCGTGGATTTACCAGCCTTTCTAACTTTATAAACTTTCTCACCACAAACTGGAGAGTTAACCCCCCGGATGAAGCTTAAATGTCAAGACTCCAAAACACTAGAGTCTCTTCTCTTCTCTGAACTTCTCACTTCAATGGGCATTTTGAGCTTGAAAACCCCGCAGAACCACTAGAAGTAAATTATCTCTAAACAAATGAAATACCTGATCTTGGATCAAGAAATAGATGAAAGAGCTAAGCTGAAAAAACTAGAATGGTTCAAAGAGAAAGCAGGCATTTAAGATCAGATCATGGTGTGACACTGTAAGAAGTCAATGAGAAATCCCTAAAGAATGGAAAACTAATGGTCCCAAGGAAACCCAGGAAGATAATGGTAAAGATTCCTTGTTCATAATAAGGCTCTAGTTAAGTACTGTGCTGAGGAGAGGGTTTTGCCACGTGTTCATCAGTATCATGGTTATTAAAGGAAGACATCAGTTAACGGGAAAAACGAAGACTGTGCTTCAGCTCCCAATGCAAAAATCAAAACCTAACGAAATTTATCCTTTGAAAAAAAAGGAGTCAACCTGCTAAAGGAATGAAAACCTGGCTACCATTATCCGTAATTTTAGTTTCTCTTGTTTTTTATAATATCACAGCAGAATGGGCAGATGAACTTAATGGACAAAGAAAGCATATTTCCAGCGACAGAAATTCCCTCTTCCTTCCAGATTTAAATCAAGAGACTTGAAGCTTTTGCTATTTAATCAGATTGTCCGTCTCATGGAGATAATCAATGTCGTCAATAAGTGGCATCAATATCTGGTCAGGGCACAGAGAACAATGCGTGTGGGGCTGAGCTACGTTCCACCTGAGCGCTCAGGTCCCACTCTCGGCACTTTTCTCATCTTGTAAAACTGTTTGTGTACACTGCTGGCAGTGTACAAATCATGATAAATCTCTATTAATTACACTTAGGGTTTGGGGACTTGGCCTTTTCCCACCTGGAAATAGATTCTCTGCTCCCCGCAAAGCCCCCCGTATTCAATTCAGCATCTTGCTGCCTTAGCATTTAACATTCCCGAAAGATGGATTATATCAGTGTCTCCCTCAGTCAGCAAAAATACCCAAGCTAGGGAACCAGAGGAAGGCACAGCTTTTACAAGTGCCTGTCACCATATTTAGCACACAGAGGGGACAGTTTTCTTAAAAAATACTTCTACATTCCTCATTCTCTGACACAGGGACATTAGGTATGAGTGGTTTGCTGCCGAAGACTGTTAGTTATCATTCTTGGCGATCATTTGCATTTATATAGCACCTTTTATAGGAGCAAATCAAATCATTAAAGCTATTATACTAATGAATGCAAGGCGACAAGTGTCAGTACCTCCATGTGTGTGGGGAGGCACTGAGGGTCCCAGAGGAACCAAAAAAGGGAGCCAATTAAGTTCAGGCCTCATACGTGCCTCCCCCAGACTCAAATGGTTACCATGGAGCTTAGGGGCCTCCAACACTCTGAGGAGGTCGTTGCTGAGCCTCATGTGATGAATTTTTTTTTTCCAAAATTGTTTGGAGGCTCTGATTTTAAACTTGTGTCAGACAAATCCTGTGTTCCAGCCTATATCTGAAAAGATAGAGCAATCCTTCTTGTAAATGTTTATCTTCATCAATAGATCCCCAAATTCTATCAGAGGGATAATACCCTTGAGACTAAGGAATTAGGCATTCTGATCCATCATGCCCATCAAACTGCAGGTCTTGGAAAGGTCTTAAAATCATAGTCTCTCAAGATTAAAAATGACATAAGGTCATCTGCTTTGACTCTCCCTAAATTTCCTCTATGGTAGCTACCGAGAGGTCTCCTAGCTTGTACTTAATGCCAGCTGTGTAGCCACACCACCACTGATGAAAGAAACTTCTGGACAATGGGACAAAGTCTCTCATTTACTCAGCATCGTTTACATAATGCCTTGCCAATGCCACATCTGGAGGATACGGTGACAAACCAGAGGAACACAGACCCTGCCCTCAGCAGGTTGACCACACCCTCCCCTACCAGGCTGCTGGGACTCCAGAGCAGACCGAGGAAGGACAAACCTCCCAGAACACCACTTCGGGGATTCTGTAAAAGTCTGTTGGGCCATCTTTTTACTTCTAGTAAATAAATTTTAAGCATTTCAGCAAAACATTCCTTTGAAAGGAGGAGTCGTTTTCTTTGCAACTTAAACTTTAAATGCTGAGACCCTCTTTGCTCAACCTTGTGCTTACCTACCATAAACTGTCTTTGAATTTGCCAACCATTGACCGGGTTGTTTGTAAACACTGTGCATCACAGTGCTCCTCTCCTGGCTTCTGAGCAGGAAGAATACTGGTTGATTCCTTTCCATTGCCCCAGCCTGGTACACCAGCAGCAGACATACAGACACAGTTATTTGCCGAAGATCTTCTCAGTTCCCCTGACTTAAGTGCTTCATGAAATAATTTCGTGGGTCCTCGCCATGCTTCTGTTAAAACATAAACCGAGGCTTATTAAAAATTTTAAGATTTTACTTGAACAAAAATCCATTCAAATCAGATAGTGATAAACTAGGAGTTGTTAGGAGCACTTCATTGACGGGAACTAGGGGCAAGACTTTTATAGAGAAGACCAGGAAGCAAAGCAAGGAGATCATTTGATTGGCTAGTGGTTTAAGCCGTTGCCTTATTTGGGAGAGCCTTGGTTGGTTGTTTGTGATTGGCTGTCCTCAGGTTTTGATTTCTTAGCCTTGAGGCCTTTACAGGCTTGGGTTTTAGTTTGCTGCCTAGGATATTGTGGCATTAGAACCACCTCAGTCTAATGGCCTCCTTGTTTAATTAATTTAACACTTCTGTCACAAAGACAAGCCCCAAAATGTTGTAAGTGGACAACTAATAAGTCCCTAAGCATGTTTTTGAATTTACATCATTTGTTCACTTGACCCATGAGAAAATTGTGTGTTTCTCAAGGTCAAATCTGTCCTAAGTGGACAGGTTTCTAATTGAAGCCTCAAAGTCACTAATAGCAAAGGAAATGAAAACCTTGACATTCTCAAACGACTGACTTCTTTGACTTTTTCTCAGAATATTGCGTCTCCAACTAGATTTGGGAACTGGAGTCAGACAGTGTACACTCGGACAACAGCATTTTTATCACATACTCCCTCAGGCACTTCTTGGAGCCTCAGTGGCGTCTCCCAAGCAATTAAGAGCAATTCAATGATTATTGTTTTGGTCCTGTGCTACTTTTCTACCTGTCACATTAAGATAATGGGCTCTTTCTTATTTGTCCCAGGGCAATTTTTTCCTAAACAACTGTATAGAATTGTCTGAAAGAAGATTGAGAGGCCATAAAGAGAAGGGGAGAAGCCGACTTTTCAGGTAGGGTCTGATAGTGCCCCGATAATTCAGGATTTGGTCTTCAACTTTAGTTAACTTATTTATCCTTTTATTTATTTTTACATACCCAGGATTGATCAGAGTCTCAGGACTGACTTGTTAGCCATTTCATAAGACATCAACTTGTAAGTTAAATTCCTAAATATTAATTTTCAAAAGAGAATATAACTTTTGGTGACTAGAATATTTATGTCCAAGATTTTAGGGCACCTACTTCCTGTGTCAGTGTGCATAAGAAATTAAACTATTAGTTAAAATGCTGTTGTATGAGCATGTATAATAGAGTGAGAGTAAAACAGAACAGAGATAATGGACATGGGCACTGGAGTTAGAAGTCAGAGGTTTCAAAGCCAGCTCTACCAGTTGCTAGCTGTGAAACTAATTACTTTGCGTCTCAGTTGTTTTATCTGCAAATAGGTATAGCAATAGTACCTAATTCACATGTTCCAAGGAACAAATTAATGCAGAACACAGCTCTGAGCAAGAACTCAGATGATTTCAAGTTTGAGACAGTCTTCTGAAATCAGAGGAAAAACATTTGCATAGTATAAAAGCATATTTCATCCAGGCTCCCCAGATTTAGCATTCTTTTCCCTCAGGCAGCTCAAGTTAAGTTTTCCCAGATTTTCACCCTTTCTCATCACACCCACTAGCAAACTTTTTGTCAATCTAGGCCTCAGTTTTTCTATCAAGTCTCTTCCTGGTGCTATAGCCGTGTGTTCATGATTGGTTTGAAATGTTGCCGCGTCCTCTCCACTATGTATTTGTAAACCATCATTTAGAGTGAGATCTTTTTAGAGATGGGCAGTCTTTTGAGTTACAGATGATCTGTACTATGTTCAGTTTAGAGCCAGCTTTAAATAATTGCCCAGAAACTAGTCTCTGAGAGCACCTGGGTGTGTAAAACCCTCTATGTACTTATTAGAGTTAGACTATTCTAGAGCTGTGCTCTCCAATAAGATAGTCACTAATTCCATGTGGCTGTTGAGCATTAGTCCATGAGTCCTAATCGAGATGTGTTTTAAGTAGAAAATGCACGCCAGATTTCAAAGACTTTAGTATGAAAAAAATGTAAAATATCTTATTAATAAATTTTTATATTGATTACATGTTTAAATGATAGTATTGTTGATATATTGGGTTAAATAGAATATGTTTTAAAAATTTGTTTTGCTGATTTCTTTTTACTTTTTTAATCTGGCTGTTAGAACATTTATAATTACGTATGTGGCTCACATTATTTTTCTATTAGACAGGACTATACTAACAAGACGAATGAATTTCCACAACAAAACTTGCTGTGATTTAATAGAAACTCCCTAAATTGAACACTTAATGTGGACACCAGGATCCAGCAGTTTCACTTTTAGGAATCATCCTGATATAATCAATGCATGTACAAAGATGTTCGCCACAATGACATTTGGCAAACAACCTAAAATATCCATCCACAGGGAATTGGTTGACTAAATTAGGATACATCCACACTGAGGAACGCCTTGTAGCCCTTTAAAGTAACCATATCAATTTCTACTTCTTGTAGTGGCAGCTGCTGCTTTCACTTCCAAGTCTCCATTTCTCCTTTTGTTTTGGAAAATTACCATAATTTTCTTTGGAAAAAAATCACCCTTGTTCGTATTCTTGGTCTTTACTATCTGAACTTCTCCTACCCTTTACGTGCAGAAGACATATAATGCAAGCTTGATTAATTTGTGTTCCACTCTCCTGGCCTCAAAATTTGGTTCAGGAATGGTCACTTGATCCGAGTCAGTCCAATCAAAGCTAGTCTTGGTCCTTCCAAAGAACTGGACTTGAAGGTGAGGATCATGTATAAGCCTACTGATGTTTGTAACCAAGTTGTCCCTTTCTCTGTAAACAAACAGATGAAGCCCGTGCACTCATGGAGTTGTAGAGGTGGAAAAATTTTCCTTTCTTCCCTTCTAGGATCTTTGGCTGGCCTAATAATTAAATTGACATAAGACAGATTAACAAGAGAAAAACAAATTTAATTTTGTATGTCTGGGAGCTCCATAAAAATATGAGATTACAAGAAGTGACCAAAGCAGGAAGATTTTATACCTTCTAGACAAAGAAACAACACATTTGTGAAGAATGGACAAGATGAGAGGTTTGGGCTTGGGGTAGTAAATTAGTGAAGAAGTAGCAAGCCTTGTGTATACAGGCTTCTCAGCCCTGAAGTTCCTATCTCTGGTGATAAAGATGCCTTCTACCCTCCTGGTACAGGTAGGGTACTTTTCACAGGGAAGATTTATTTCCTGCTTTCAGGGGGACAAAGGAGGGTCAGAACGTCCTTCTTGCACTGGCTGTTTTTCAAGTAACTTTAATTCAAAATAATCAATATGCCAAAGTTGCATATCTTGGAGTGGCATGTTCTGCTCCCCTTCAGAGTCAATAGACTAAAGTAACTTAAGAGCATTTCAGACCAAACAAAAAAGAATAATGGAATAGATGTTTGGTGAGAAGGGCCTGCTTTGTCTGTGACGATCAGAGCAGGCATTTCTAAGAAGATGACATCTGAACTGAGAGCAAATGAAAAGGAAGCAGGTACATGGAGACCAGGGAGAATGTGCACCATCACCATATGCAAAGTTCCTAAGGCATGAAGGGCCCAGACATGTCTGGGAATCACACACGTGGACTAGGGAGCCAGGGAAGAACGTTAAGAAAAGTCATAGAGACAGACTACGTCCAGGTCACATGAGGCCTTGCAGACCATGACAACATTTCAAGTTTATTCTATTTGCTGCACAAAGCCATTGGAAGGTTTTAAACAGAGGAGTAATGTCCACAAAGCTCAGCCAAAGGTATTCTGTTTTTCCCTCTTATGGTAAGTCTCTGCAGTTAATTATCTTAAGGTCACTATAAGAGAAAAAGAAGTATATTCACAAATATCACTTAGAATAAGAATATTTGTAAAATCTTTAGCATGTCATAATTCCCATCATTAATTTTTAAAACAGGATGGGTAAGCCAATGACTATTTAAGTGTCCTACCGTGTAAGGCAGAGGCACACCGTTCCTCAAGCCTTGTTCTCGTTCGGTCTGAACAGAGGCTGGGAGACACCAGAGCAGCTGGCAATATTCTCAGAAGTTCAGTGAGTGTTCCCGAGAAGAAATGATTAAGACAACCGAGCCCCTCAGCAGAGTCCCAGAGGGTCTCTTGCTGACAGAAATCACACCAGGTCTAAAAGAAAAACTGGCAATGAGATAAGCCTTCAAATGGCACTTCACATTTGGCATTGATTTATTTGCTTCTGTCTTTAACTAACGTGCCATTCTTGAGGGCACATCTGTAGGAAATCAAGAAAATAATTTTTTTCCCCTCAAGCAAGTGTGTGAATGCCGTTTACCTTGACTAATGGCAAAAATCTTAGTTTACCAAACCAATCCACCTGGCATTAGGTAACAGACATCAAAATTAAAAGGAACCTATCCCAGGGTCAGCTTTGTGAAAAGTTGTTAGTTTTTTTTTGAGTAAGAAACTTAAGTGTCAAGTTTCCAATTTTGAACACTTTTTATGATCTTAGAGGGTGAACTTTTTTTGTTTGTTTGAGGAAGATTAGCCCTGAGTTAACATCCATGCCCATCTTCCTCTACTTTATATGTGGGATGCCTGCCACAGCATGGCTTGATGAGCCGTGAGTAGGTCCACGCCCAGCATCCAAACTTGTGAACCCCAGGCCACCGAAGCAGAGCATGCAAACTTAACCACTACGCCACCTGGGCGGCCCCTATGGTGGCCTTTTTTTAAACCTTCTTCAGCAGCAGTGCCCCCATTACTAGCGCCCAGAGTACTTCCCACCCCAGTTGAAGGTGAAAATGACTAAATGGAAGTGCTCAACATATCTGTGGTTATGTATATTTTAGTGGAATTTAAGTTTTTCATTTAACAAGCATTTGCTGAGTACCTATCATATTCTACACAAAGTGCTAATTGTAAGGAATACAATGATAAACAGAACACAAGGCCTCTGGTCAAGGAGCTCAAACAACCATGACAGTACAGTGGGATAAGTGATCTGGTGGATATACACTGAGATCTTACAGAAGCATGGAAAGGTGATGTGGGTGCTTCCTGGAGATGACGACACCCGAACTGATCCTTGAAAGAGAGATGAGGCAAGTAGAGAAGAAAGGATTGGAGGACATGCCAGGGAGAGGAAAGAGAGAGCATGAAGTACGAGAGATTATATCACTAATCTGATGGTGAAATTTCAGGCATCAGGCAATAGGTGGAAAGAAAAGCAAGCACATTGGGGCCTTCTTCAATGCCTGAAATCATGTGAAAGAAGTATGCAGATAATAAGCTGACTCTGAAAATATAAGACATGAATAGAAACAAGTATAAGCAAAAGTTTAGGGAAGTTAATAAGCTATCCAATAAAGCAGAACAATATCCACTCTTTTTCTGATATATTACAACATTTATTTTTAGAATCTTACTTTTTAATTTAGTCCTCCAGTTCAAAACTTATTATAATCAGATTTATTCCAGTAATATTTTGAATCAGCCTTATAAATATATATATCCACAAAATAACAAGATAAGAAAAAGTGAAGGGGTTGGGGAATAATTCTTAGGTAATATTTGTGTAGTAAATTCATGCTGTATGGTTTGTGGCGGCTGGGGGTGTGCTTCTCAGATATGCCTCTAAGAGAACCTGCCGTGAAGAGCATAGTTGGCAAAAAGCTTCCAGAGACCACATCTTTGCATCCACTACAGTGTTCCCTGCACCCCACACTCACCCTGAGCTGCTCAATGCTAATGACTGAGCTTGGTGGGGATACCATAGCTGTGCCATTTCAGCCAAGTGGACTCCTCTGAGAGGTGATCCTACTGTGTCCCCCACTTGCCTGGGCAGAGACTCTCTCAGAACTGCATCGCAGCCAAGGCCTCTACTACCTACTTTTTCCTTCCCTCGCTCCTTTCCCAGGGCTCAGACCTGCATCATGGTCTGAAGAATCTCCCTGCCCCCCTTCCTCCCTTCCTTCCCTTCCCCTTTACCTGTCCAGGCATTGCTCCCAATAAATCTCTTGCATGGCGAATTCTATTTCGGCCTCTGCTTCTTTGAGGACTCTAATTGACACCAAATCCTTATACTTCCTACAAGTAAACACCATTTTTCTTTCTGAACTTCTTAGCTTATTGAAGAGTCAGAAAGATAATATGTGACATAATTCACACTATAAATTCATATCATGATCTAATAGAATAATATTATAAGAAGAAAAAAATCACATTCACGAATGATATAGTGAAAAAGGGATAACGTATGGTAACATTGTTTGTAAGAATTTTTCCCTTCTGTGACATTTCATTCTGCTGTATTGTTATTCATTCCTTTGTTCTTGAGATTCTTCTGTTTTGTCTTCCATAACATATATTACGGTTATTTACTTCTTTGGGATCCTCTTGTGCCGTCTACCCTTTGAACATTATTATTTCCCAAGTACATATTATTGACTTACTTTTCTCACTGTGTAAAACTATGTCTTCTTCTTGTACTTATACCCTGAGTTTGAGATGTGTTTGTGCATGTAGGTATGTGTGTGTGTAATATATACATTTATCTATCCCTATTGCAACAAGTTACTGCAAACACATCAGCTTGAAACAACAACCGTTTATTATTTCACGGTTTCCGTAGGTCAGAATTTGGGGCACAGCATGGTTCACCCATTCTTCTGCTCTGGGTCTCACAAAACTGAAATCAAGGGGTTGGCAGGCTGTGTTCCATTCTCGAGGCTCCAGGGAAAGATTCCACTTCCAAGTTCCTTCACAATGTTGGCAGAATCCAGTTCCTTGTGGTTGTATGACTGAGGTCCCACTTTCTTGCTGGCTGTCAGCTTGGGGTTGCCCTTAGCTCCTAGAAACGTCACTCCAATCCTTGCACATGAGTACCTACATCTGAGGGGCAGTAATGACACCAAGAATCCTTCTCATGCTTGGAATCACTCTGATGTCCCTTTCTGCTGCATCTCTTGACTGACTCTTCTGCCTTCTTCTGCTGCTTTTAAGAGCTCATGTGATTATATTGGACCCATTTGGAAAATCCAGGTTAAATGCTCTAGCTTAATGTCATGTGATAATAACCTTAATTATATCTGCAAAGTCCCTGCACAACAGTATATAGGTTAGTGCTTGATGGAATCTTCAGGGAACAAGAATGTTGGGAGGAGCATCTTTAGAATTCTGCCTACCACTATGTGTGTGTATTCAAAATACCCCAAATGCAGTATGCCCACGCTGAATTTATTTTTTTCCCAAGTCCTCATCCAGTGTTACTTCTCCTTCTGTATTTTCGATCTCATTGAATAGCACCACCATCCAGGGTCATCTAAAGCAGAAACCTGGTGTCAATACCTTTTATGGCCACATCCAGTCAGTAGTTCAGAACCGAAAAACGAGGAGGAGCTCTAGAATGACCTCCAGCTTTCATTTGCGATGCCAATGTAATTGCCCATGTGCTTCTTGAAACAGCTCTGCTCTTCTCTATCCTTACCATTCTGACCTCACTTTAGGCCCTCATTATCTTTCCCTAGGTGTTTACACTATTGCCTTAGTCTCTCAGTTTATCCCCTAATTCCCTCCTTTCTACTTCTTCACAATCCCGCTTCATCAGAGCGAATATACAAAGTTCAAATTGAGCTCCAAATCCAGCAACGGTAGACTGGGTTATTTCAGACAGACTTTCTTACTGATGACAACAATAAAACTTAGTCAAATAAGGCTTTAAAAAATTTGAAGGCAGGGCTGGCCCGGGGATGTAGTGGTTAAGTTTGTGCACTCCACTTTGGTGGCCCAGGGTTTGAAGGTTCAGATCCGGGGTATGGACCTACATACCACTCATCAAGCCATGCTGTGGCGGCATCCCACATACGAAATAGAGGAAGGTTGGCACTGATATCAGCTCAGCAATAATCTTCCTCAAGAAAAAAGAGGAAGATTGGCAATAGATGCTATCTCAGGGCCAATCTTCCTCACCAAAAAAAAAAACAACAAAAAAAAAAACTGAAGGCATTGGAAAGTTACCAACAACAAAATTTGGGGGACAGAATGTGGGAAAGAAAAGAAAGCCAAAGAGGTGAGCTTGGCAGTTAGTACTACTTTTCCTGTTGAGGAATTTGCCAATTCTAAAAGTATTGTTAGAGATTTTGAGAAGGTAAGCAGAGTTTTTGGCAGATTCAAGGGGCTGTGAGAACCAACACTGGTCTTCAGGACTCACCAACCCAGAGGACCCTGGTGTGTACCTGGGCTTCCTACTGTGACTCCAAAGGGTTACACACGGGAGAAGGGGAGGCACCCACGAGAAGAACTAAACCTCAGCTTCAATGATCTCAGGTCTTTAGTATATTAAGACACTCCGGGATCGCAGTTGTCTCTAGCCCAGATGCATGCTAGAAACAATACTAAATCCTTTATAGAAAAAGAAAACATCCATAGTCTCAAATTACTTTTGCTACTTTTATATTTAATGTCTGGCATTCAGTAAAAAATAACTGAGCGTACAAAGAGAAAAGATTTAATCAAAAAATTAAGAAAAAAGGCAAAAAATAAAAACAGACCCATCAGAGAGATGCATAATTGAATTTTTAAACCTAGTGATTAAATAAATGTGATAAATATGCTCAAATAATTAAAATACAAGATGGAGAATTTAAGCAGAGGACTAAAAGCTACATAAAAGATCAGATAGAAATCCTAATAGTGAAAAATATAAGGACTGAAAGTAAAAACTCCTCCTACCCGCCTTGAGGAGTGGACATAAATAAGGAATGAGTTTTTTCCAACAGAAGCTAGTTCAGAAGGATATATTTTGACTAAAGCTGTGAGAGACAAGAGGACCGAAAATGCTTCTTAAAAAGCATGAGAGAAAGAGAGGCTGTGTTAATAAGGATGACCACGCAGATAATTGGAGTCCCAGCAGAAAGGAGAGAAAGACTGGGCCAAAACCAGTATCTGAACCCAGTCTGCATTCACTAATCTGGATTGATAATCATCTTAAAGATACGCAGGTCTGGACCCACTCATCTTCACATCGACTCTCCTCTGCTGCTCCGTGCTTCCTCTGCTGAAACTGCAGCATTCATGAAAATTAATGTGTAAGGTGCCCACCCATCACTTACACTCTAATTCATAGGCAATTTAAGAGATCTTCAAAAGTTATTTTGATAATACATGATTTTTGCCTTTTAAAGTTTACCTTAGGAGGCTGGCCCCGTGGCTGAGCTGTTAACTTCACACGCTCTGCTTCGGCAGGCCGGGGTTTTGCCGGTTCGAATCCTGGGCGCGGAAATGACACTGCTCATCAAACCACGCTGAGGTGGCGTCCCACATGCCACAACTAGAAGGACCCACAACTAAACAATACACAGCTATGTACTGGGGGCTTTGGGAGAAAAAGGAAAATATAAAATCTTTAATAAAGTTGACTTTACGACCTAATTCTCACATACGTATGATTTCAGTGTATATTTATCAAAATCCGCAGTTTCTTTTTATGCAGCCAAAATAAAACCAGTGTTTAAGAATGGCTGGCCTAAAGAGTAAAGTCTCGACTACTTGCCATGGAGGGCGAGACCCCGTGTAACCCAGTCCTGCCTAACTGCTAAGTTTCCTCTCCTCACGTTCTTTTAATGTTATAATTTATGGTTGAATTTACTTAGATTTTCATACCACTTCAAAACCATTTTTCTTCAACTGTCCTAACTAGTCTTCATATAGCAATCTCTTCAAAAGTTCAAGTTTAAGATGCCATTTAGCTAGAAGTCCCTAATACAGTTTCCCATAAATGCAATTGTTATGGGATAACTAAACAAAAATAAAGAATGTAGAGTATTTGAACAATCCAAATAATGATGCTGATTGAATTTTTAGATGTATATTGAACAGCAAATGCATATGTTACCAAGATCTCACGGCATGTTCTAAGAGGAGAAAAATAAACTCAATCAATTTTCAGAGGGAAAATTTGTAAGACTGTTATTCTCCAGCCACAGTGCAACAAAACTCTAAAATTCATAGCACTCAGTGTAACAAACCGACCATTGTAAGAAAAATTGCCCAAGTATTAGAAAAGAATCAAATATTTTATTAGTTTTCACGACAGATCACAGTAAATTCTTGAGCTTAAAGAGTAACGTAAATTATCGTTAGAAAAATTAACGTAAGCAGGGGAATATTTGGGTGACAGGTTATGGAATGACATTTTTAGGATAAAAGCAATGAGAAAAACTACTAAAAAGATTTTTAAAAATAAAAATTTAAGTCTTCTGAATATCAAAAATATTATAAAATTTAAAGGCAAACTTACATACGAAAGGGACACGTTTACAAAACATTTCACAGAAAAGTTGGTTAACGTTATTTTACATCTATTTCTCAGTAACCATCAAAGGACCCTAATGTTTTCCCTTCTCTAGTTAACTCAGTCCTGCGTCTCTCACCGCAATGTTTTCATTACCTTTAATCATCTTCTAGACCGTTTTCTGAACTACCAAGTTCTGCTTGTTCCAAAGACAGGAGGCACAGAATTAGATAGGTCTCTCCAAGGAAATAACTATTATAAGATGACTCTGTTGGGAAAATAGCCCAGCATCTGTATAATATATACGTTCTTTAATCTAGATGGTCTTATCCGATACAGTCTGAATCAATATACATCACATAAAAAGCCTCATCCCATGCAGGGACATTATTTTCTGATCAAAATACATTTTCTGTTACTGTAAGAAGGAGCGTATCATCTTGCAAATAAAATTTTGATACAGCCTGGTATAATTATGGAACAAGCCAGGTGTAAATATAAATGTGCCTAGCAATTAATATCATTAAAGAGTCCTTAAAGTACAGTTGTTAAAGGTGACACTCCAGAGCTGATCACCTGGGTTCGTATGCTGGCTCTACCACTTAACCACGTGTGACCAGGGGCAGATTACTTTCTCTTCCTCTGTGTCCAATGGGTATAATGAGGAGAATGAGTTAATTGAATACATATCTTGGAACAGTATCTACTCAAAGGTATTATTACTTGGGTGAAATTAGCCTTGCTCTGAGAAATTTAAAAATATTTTATTCTTTACAGATAGCCAATAATCATATGAAGACATATTTCAAATTTACAAGTACTTAAAGAAACCCCCACAAAATTCAATGAAATACCATACCTCACTCATAAATTATCAAATTTAAAAATAATGCTCAGTTTTAGAAAGTGTATTAAGACAGATACTCTAATATATTGTTGATGTTAGTGTAAAAAGATAAAACTTTTGCAAAAGTCGTAAAAATATTCATACCGGGGTCGGCCCGGTGGTGCAACAGTTAAGTGCACACGTTCCGCTTCAGCGGTTCGGGGTTCGCCGGTTCGGATCCCGGGTGCAGAAATGGCACCGCTTATCAAGCCATGCTGTGGTAGGCATCCTACATATAAAGTAGAGGAAGATGGGCACAGATGTTAGCTCAGGGCCAGGCTTCCTCAGCAAAAAGAGGAGGATTGGCAGCAGATGTTAGCTCAGGGCTAATCTTCCTCAAAAATATTTAAAAAACTATTCATACCTTTTGACCTACTTATTCTGCTTCTCAGAATGTACACTATGGAAATAACCAGAAATACTGACAAGAATGTATGTACAAATACTCCCATCACATCATTATTTGTAGTATACAGAATTGAAAGCAACCTAAATTTCCAGTAGTGCTATAGAATAATCAAGTAAGTTACAGCCTATCCTCATGTAGCAGTAAAAATTGCATTCTCAAAAAACCTTAATGTCATGGGAAACTAAAAATGTAAAGTTTATTGAAACTGATTATAAACGATGATGTTAACGATTTGGATAATTATGACAAACAGTGCATTACTGTCAGCAATGTTTTCAATGTAAGTTTTATTTGTACTTTTAAAGTTTTTCTGAGGTTTCCAAATTTCTCTCGTGGGATATCCTGCCTTTACGTATTTGTTTATTCTCTCTCTCGTTTTTCCCTCAGACTTTTAAGTCTGCACTGAGTTAGTAGAGAAAGGAGTTAATCCTACTTCTCAGTTCATTGCACATTATCATGATCAGTTTATTTTCCCCTCATCCTCCTTTCCCATATGTATATGTATATACGCACACATATATACCTGTGTGTGTGCAAAATCTCTTTAGGAATGCATGTATCATATTTTGCTTTTATAATGCAACAAAGTAAAATTTTAAAGAAAAAGCATATTCTATTCCTATTTATCTTAACCTTTAGTGGAAAGATGAAAAAGGATAAGTTGGAAGAAGTACATGATTCAGAGTCAGAGGATCAAGGTTTAAGTCATTCCTCTTCCTTTTACTACCTGTATTACCCTGGGCACATCATTTAACTTCTCTTAACTTCTGTCCCCATGTTTGTAAAAACGGAAATAAAGCTGATAACACCAAGATTACAGAATGTTTTTAATGATTAAATGAAGTACAGATGTTAAGCATCTGGTACAATGATTGTCACATCATGGGTACTCAGTAGGATTTTTAAGGATGTAATTTAATCCTAAATTCACAGTACAGAACTTGATAACATAACCTAGATTTCTTTGACGATGAATGTTTTCTTCCCATCTTGCAATATTAATAAAACGCTCTGTAAAAAAGAAAGATTCATCACCAGACAAGGAAACAAAAGACAGAAGCCACTTGTCTCCAACAACAGCTAAATTTTATATTTCTTTGAGTCCAGAGCACTCGTATATAGTTGGATATTTCCTTTGTGAGCTGGAATCAAAGAACTACATTCTCCTGAATCAGCCCTCAATTTAGTGCACACATGATATTGAGGGGCATCCCCATTACCGCCTGCCCATTTTGAGATAAAACTATTCTACTCCATTCTACTCTTCTGCCTTGTTACTACAGATAGATTTGATTCATTGAAGAGTCAAGCATTCCTCAAGAAAATATTATATAAATGTAAATATTTAATTGCATTCTCTTCTGAGCACATAAAGATTTTGCATAGTTTTAAAAACACTTTTCGAAGGAGGGATGTTGATTAGCAATATCAGTGAGACAGCTCTACGTACATGGGCAAACTAGGATTTTACCCACATATTGTAAATGAAAGAGAAGGAAGTTCTGCCTTTACCCCAGGTTATCACACATTTGTTACTCATGACATTCTACCATTAGTAATTTATTTTTATGTGCTAATTACTATTCTCTTTTTAGAAGGAAATTTTCCTGAAAAGAATATTTGTGAATTCTTCACAGACAATTGTGCTTGAACTTTTCAGCTTGCTGCACAAAATTCATGAGCAGTCTGAGATAAAGAATTGTCCTGCATCCTTGACAGGCAGGGAAGCCGGCAAGATAGAGGATGGCCACAGGGCAGATAAAGAGAAAAGGTAGGCATGAGATGCCAAGGAAATATTTGCTTATCTCCCAGGCTTGTGGAACCAGCCAACATCTTCCCCCTTGTCATGACTAACCTGATGATTGAGGGTATAGTATGTTTATCCAGAGATACCTTCTTTAAATAGAAATATGGTTTATAGAGAATTATGAGAATCATCAATTTTAGTCTCACAGTGTGGTTTCAGGATTTTCCAACCACTAATAATATTTTCTCCATTTCTCTCAGTGTATTTCATTTGTTTTGATCTATCAAAAACCAGTTCTGGTCTATTTTGTCTGTAAAGCTTTATCTCATCATGTAATCCACAGGGATTCTCTGATACTTTGAAACGCTAATTCGACACTGACCTATGAGACAATACAAAAGGTCTCATATTCATACTATTGAAATTCCAGAAGGAGAAGAGAGTCTGGTGCAAAAAAATATATTTGAAGAAACAACAGCTGAAGAAATAATATACTTACAGATCAGAGATAGTTTTTAAAAAGCACATTTAAAGGGTAAACTCAAAAAAGTTCACACTCAGGCACGTTATCAAACCGGCAAAAACCAAAGACAAAGAAAAAATCTTGAAACCAGCCAAAGAGAAATGACATATTATCTGTAGGGGAATAATTACTCAAATGACCGTGGATTTCTCATCTGAAACCATGGAGGCCAGAAGACAGTAAAACATTTCTCAAGTGTTGAAAGAAAATAACTGTCAACCCCAATCCTATATCAAAAGAGAATATCCAAAAATCAAGAATAGAATTACCATATGATCCAGCTATTCTACTTTGAGTATTTATCCAAAGAACACTAAGTCAAAAAGATATTGCATTCCTATGTTCATTGCAGCACTATTCACAATAGGCAAGACTTGGAAACAACCTAAGTGCCCAGCAGGGGACGGATGGATAAAGAAGATGTGCTCTCTCTCTCTCTCTCTTTCTCTCTCTCTCTATACAATGGAATACTGTTCTGCCATAAAAAAAGATGAAATCTTGCCATTTGTGACAACATGGATCGACTTTGAGAGTATCATGCTGGATGGAGAAAGCCAAATACCATATGATTTCACTAATAATCGGAATATAAAGGCAATGACAATAACAACAAACAAACAAATAGATACAGAGATTAGATTAGTGGTTACCAAAAGGTAAGCAGGAAGGGAGGAAGGCAAAAGGGGTAATAAGTCACATGTGTGAGGTGATGAACGCTAATTAGTGTTTGGGTGGTGAACATGATATAGTCTACACAAAAATTGAAATATAATGATGTACACCTGAAATTTACATAATGTTATAAATCAATGTTACTTCAATAAAATAAAATAAAAAATAATTATTTTAAAAAAAGAACCATTCTTCAGGATTGAAGGTGAAATAAAGACATTCTCAGTTAAAGAAAAATGAAGACTTACGCTGAGAGAAATATTAAAGTTCTTCAGGTAAAAGAGAACTTCAAGTGGATCAGAAATGAAGGAAGAACAATAGAAATGGTAAATATCTGGTTAAATATATTAAAACATTTTCTCTTAAGTTCTGTAAAATATGCACAACAGATGTATTTAAAAATTATGACATTGGTGAGTTTTGCAGTGTATTTAGATGTAATATATATGACAATTAAATGGGGAAAAAGAAAGGGGCTGTATAGTACAAGTTTTCTAAATTACACTTAAAGTGATAAAATATTAATTTTAAGGGGAATATAAAGTTAATATGTGTATTATAATCTCCAGAAAAACCACTAAAAATACTGAACACAAAATATAGTAAAAAAGCCAGTAGAGAAATAAAAATGCAATACAAAAAAATTCAAATAATTTGAAAAAAGGCAGGAAAGAGAAAATAAAGGAATAAAAACAAGAAGGATAACATTTTAAAAAATAATAAAATGCTAGACATAAATTCAAGCATATCAATAATTGCATTAAATGTAAACGACCTAAACACACCAAGTAAAAGACAGAGATTGTCAAATTCAGCTAATAAAAACAAGATCCCATTATAAGTTGTAAACAAGAAAAACACTTTAAATATAATGATGTAGGCAGGATAAAAGTAAAAGGATAAAAAATATTCCCATATAAAAACCAATCAAAAGAAAGCTGGAAGAGCCATGTTAATATCAGACAAATTGTATATCGGCACAAAGAAAATTACCAAGAATGAAGAAAGACATAGCACAACGATAAAAAGATTAATTCAGAAACAAATCATAATAACCCTAAATGAATATGCACCTCACGACAGAGATTCAAAATACAGGAAGCAAAGCTTATAGAACTAAAAGGATAAATGGACCAATTCACAGTTATAGTTTGAGACTTCAACACTCCTCTCACTGATCAAAAGAAGAAGTAGAGAGAAAATAGCAGGGACACAATGACACAAAAAATACCATCAACCAACTAGATCTTATCAACATTTATAGAACTTTCCATATGACAATAGCAGAATCCACATTTCTTTCAAATGCACACAGGACACTTATCAAGATAGATCATATCCTGGGTCATAAAACAAATCCTAATAAATTAAAGAATTGAAATCATATAAAGTTTGTTCTCTGGCCAAAACGGAATTGAACTAGCAATCAATCACAAAAACATGTGAACAAAATCCTCAAATACTTGGAAATTAAACTACGTGCAAGTGGAATTTTCAAGAGAAGTAAGGACATATTTTGAATTGAAGAAAAATTAGAATATAACATACCGAAATTTAAAGGATGCAGCTAAAGCAGTTTAGAGGGAAACGTACAGTTTTAACTAACAGTGACATAAAAGAAGAAAGGTCTCAAAATCAATAGTTTACTTTTTCATCTTAAGAAGTCAGAAAAAGAAAACCCTATAGCAATCAGAAAGAAAAAATAAAAAGGAAACAAGTGGAAATCAATGAAGTTGAAATCAGGAAAAAAATGGAGAAAATTAATGAAACCCAAACTGGTTGTGATGGTTAATTTTATGTGTCAACTTGGCTGGGCCCTAGTGCCAAGATATTTGGTCAAAAATTGTTCTGGATTCTTTTGGAGGCTTTTTGGAATGAGATTTACATTCATATTGGTGAACTTTGAGTGGAGCAGCTTGCCCTTCATAATGTGGGTGGGCCTTCTCTAATTAGTTGAAGGCCTGAATAGAACAAAAGGTTGACCTCCACCAGCCAAGAAAAAATTCTCCCACAAGCTGCCTTGAGACTTCATCTGCGACATTGGCTTTTCCACCAGGCTGCCTTTGGACTAAAATTGCAACTCCTTCCTGAGTTAACCACGGTATTAACAGAACAAATAAGAATCTTTGAATCACAATATCTCTGGTTTAGATAATACCTAAATGCTGATTAGTCCAATCATCTCTGATCTTGTAAAATTTTACATAGCATCTCTCCTACTGGGTCACCAAATTTCTACTTAAGCATCTCCTATAAAGTGTAGGTTTTGTACAATGGAAACGATCTGCGTTTTAGAAACAGACAGGCTTGGGTTTAATCCGTAACTTTGTTGAGAAGTAGCCATGTATTCACGGGCTTGTCACTTTCCTTCTTCAGGTCTCAGCTTCCTCAACTTTGAAATGGGAATACTCTACAAAGATCTTGTAAAAATTAGAAATGATGTGTATAAAGCACCCAACACATTGTAGGCGCTCCATAAATGTTATAAGATTACCATGTAGTTCACATTGGTGGTGTAGGAATAAGTTCAGATGCTTTTCAAAATCCTTTCTTTATGACATTGAACAATATGCATCTCAGGTGTATGTTCTGCCTTTTTTCTCAGACACTCTGACACCTGGAACAATTCCTAACACACAAAAAGTACCTAATAATTTTGTTATTATCTGAATAGAAAATAGCTTGTGTCAACTGTTCTCAACTTTTTGGTCTCTTTATCCCTTTATACTATAAAAATTATTGAGGATCCCAAAGAGCTTTTGTTTATTTTGGTCAAATCTGTCTATATTTACAGTATTGGAGATTAGAAGCAAATATTAATTCAATTAAAAATAATAAAAATAAAACCACTTCTTGTTAACATACATAATAAACTTTCCAAAACAAAACAAAAAGTTAGTGAGAAGAATGATATTGTTTTATATTTTTGTAAACTTTTTTAAAGTTTGGCTTAATAGAAGTTAACTAGATTCTCATATTGGCTTCAGCATCCAATCAATTACAAAATATGGTTTTAGTTGAAGTATGTGAAGAAAATTCAGCTTCACAAAGATGTGAGTTGGAAAGAGGAATATTTCAATAGCATTTTCAGATAATTATAAATATTCTTATTTGATACGACACCAAAACGAAACTAACGTAGTCTTTTAAAAGTTATTTACAATATGGAATCTGAAACCATGTCAATGAATTCTGTTACATTAGATCCCATTAGTCTGTCTGTAGTCTGAATGAATCTTTTGCTCATATATGAATTTGTAACATCATGCATGGATCATTTGGAGAATACTGGTTCAATGATTCATGTGTGTCTTCTATATGTGAACATATTTCATTAGACAATACCATCAATAGATCACATTTGTTAATATCGTGACTGATCTTAGCAGTAAAGGTTTTTAAGTATGGTGAAATTGTCAAGCTCACACTGGTAAATGCAAGTTGGCCAAAGTTCTAATTTTTGCTAGAAAGCTCAAATTTTATCATTGACAACAAATACTGGTAATTATTTTCCTTAAAGTGACGGGCTCACATTGTTGATTTTTGAGAAAACGCCTGCCAAAATACCCAAGTCTGAAAAACCATAGTTGGTCTTTCTGTTGTTCATAGACAAACGCAGTTAGCGCCTCACTCCAACAATGGCACAGACGCTTTTCATTAAGGTGCCCATCGCCTTCCACACGCAGAATTGCTTCACGTGCACTTCCCCATTTCGTCATACAAAATATTAAAAAGCAAGTACTCAAGGGTCAACATTTTAAAAATTATTAATTTTTTACTACTTCTTCAAGAAAATTCTTAAGTGAAATTGGCATTTAAAAAAAAAATGTACGCACGTGTTTGTGAAAAGCTACTGGGACAGCTTGTTGCCATGCTATATGAGTAATTTTATCTCCCATAAGCTAACCTAGTTATCATTTAATAAATCACGATTTTGAAATTCTAAAACTTGCCTTTTGCACTTTTATAAAATGTTATAGTTTATCTTGGAATTTCAAAATAATAATTTTCTAGATAATAATAAGGTTAGTTAGATTATGGAACGTTTCACTGCAGATAACCAGTGATAGCAAATTAAAATCACTGAGAACAAACTGAGTTAATTCCTGAAAAAGAATATATTTATACCCTAAATCTACTACCTTAGAAAATGCAGAATATATGAGTACATATCCCATTAGCTATCAAAGTGAGGATGTCATCACACTTCAGGGGGCCTCTGGAAAATTCCACTGTACACTCATAAGAGAATAAGAGTAAAAAAGGCAACGAACATCTTAGCATTATTATGAAAATAGTTTTAACTATACTTAAATCCTTCCTTAAAGAGTCTCAGGGACTTCTAGAAACTCCCAGACCAAACTTTGAGAATTGTTGGCTACTATCCTTTCTGGAAAATTCTGTGGGTTATAAAAGGCTGCCTAATGATGTGCTAAAATAGGTTTCCTGGTTCTAGTTTTTCCCTTTTTTCATGGTTAGAAATCCAGGGCTCTTCAAATCCACATTTAAACTGAAAGATCCTTTTTGGTCCACCAAAAAGAACTCTACATTATAACCATTCAATGCAAAAGCCAGCTGAGGTGAAGTCACCAGAGGCCATCAGAGGCCAGGAGTGAAGCACCACACAGCCTTCAACCACAATAGTTTTCAAATCTTTTGATCAGGCCACCTCTCAGGGCCCTTTCATCTATCGTTTTATGCCTCTCTGTTCCTTTTTGAGATTTTTGTCTTGTGTAATGTTGCTGGGCGTTCTGTCCTCAATTTCCTTGTCACACAAGTGAAGGAAGCGTTCCATCTGATACAAAGCCACATGTCAGCACCTGTTCTCTGGGTTGACTTGTTCATTATTTCCATTTCTCTTTTCCAATACTGCAGGGTCTTTTTCTGTCAACAGCAACAACAACACATGCCTGCTATTCTTTTTACGGATGTCAACATCCAGGGTCTGATGCGTGCCCTTAAGGCTCAGCCCATCATTTAAGGAGTGCTTTGGTTTGGATGTCCAATGTTTTTGCTTAACTAAACTTATGGTTAGGACTTGCTGAAATATAAAATTTGACTTTGTGTGGGTAGATAATCTGACTAAAGAAGAGAGATAACTTCTTACCACACTAGGAGAAAATTATGCTCTTACTATGCAAAAGGACATCTTGTTTTAGGGTTAAACATTCAAACATCAATCTAATCCAGTGCAATCCAATTTGATGTAGCCACCATATATTAAGACCCCAGCAGACAGACACTGTATATAAACGCATTGGGATCCTTGGGAGATAAGCAAATGATTAAATTTGAAAACACAGTTAACATAGAAAGATTGGAGCTCTTAACCTGAATAGGGTAGGTGATTTTAGGCTTTTGTGGCACATTAGCAAGCGTAGTCCATCTAGGTATTTTTTTATTGTGCCAGTTGGTGGCAGTTCATATTGTTAGGCAGATTATCTTTTACAATTATGCAGATGGCTATAAACTCAAATGGCCTAATACATGGCTTTAAGCCTTAGACTTCAGTAGACATGTAGGATTTTAACCTTGTAGGTCACTGTAACATTTGGTACATTGCTCAGGTAAGTGTTGTTTTCATACAGGGAAGCATGCAGGTGCAGATCTTAGCAAGTGCCAGCTGTAGGAACCTTACACCTCACGGGCCAGTTAGAGCTGAGCTTGAACAACACATGACTGCCCAGCTTCGAATTGTAGGCACAGTAAGAACAGAAATGAACTCACAAAATGAGGATGAGGAAACATGCATAAGGAAACATTAGACAAGCCAAAACTGATGTGCATTCTAAAAAACATTGGGTTTCTACTCTTCAAAAAAGTCAATGTTGTAAAAGAGCAAAGAAGGCTGAGCATATTTACCAGGTTAAAGGAGATTAGAGATATGACAACTCAACACAGTGCTTGATCTCGGAATGGATCTTGGAATGGTACCAGAAGAAATGATAATGCTAAAAAAAATTCTATAAAGAATAATATTGGTATAATTACAAAAATTTCAGTATGGGGTATATATTAGCTAGTAGTATTAGTTTCTAAACATCTTGAATTTGATCATTTCACTATAGTTACATAAGAGAATGTCCTTGCTGTTAGGAGATACAAGATCTGTACTAAAGTTTTTACAAGTGAAACGTCATGAATTTCATACTTTTTTCTCAAATGGTTTCTCAAATAAAATAATAAATACATTATATATTTACATAGTTGATTACGTCTTATGTGTATATATTATATAGATTTACATAGATGCATGTAGATGTGTATGTATGTGTGTATGCGCAGAGAGAAAGAGAAGAGAGAGGAGAAAACGTGTGACAAAATAATAACAATGGGTGAACCTAGATGAAGGATGTGTGTGTATGTGTGCGCGTGTGTGTATGTTCTTTGTAATATTCCTGTGAATTTTTTTCTAGGTTTGAGTTTTTAAAAGATAAAGAGTAGCTAAAAACCAGTCTTCCCTCCTACTCTCCCTCATACCTGCCCCCCAAAGTCTTCCTTGCTGGAGAGAATTGGGGAAAAATGCTTGCTACTTTTACTCTGTTTCTCAACCAGATATCTGGCCACAAGATCTGAACCTAAAACTGTAAAAGCAGCTGAGATCTTCTTGCTGCAGAGCCCTTTCAAGTTTCTAGCTCTAAATCTTTAGTGCCAAGCCTCGGTAGGTCGAGCTATAACAATTTCACCAAATTCAAGAATCACCCACTGCCACGTGATGACAACTGGTAATGGATTTTGCCCCTTAAGCAAGTTCTGAACTTGATGTCAGAAAACCAAAATGACACACCCCCAAGAGAGTGAAAGATTTTGTTCATAAACAAATAAAAAATGAACGGGGTTCCTAATTTTAAACAGAACATATTATTTTATTTGGTTAATGTAGAGAAACAAATCAAAGAATTTATGGCAAATCCAAAGGACCAAACAGTGTTTAAATGACCTTTGTTTCTAAGATCACATTTGCCTAGAAAATAAGAGAAGAAGTGGCATATTTAAAAATACTCTTCAGACTTTTAATGAGCACTAAAGCAAAAGAACATAAATGAACAAATGAAGGGGAACAAATGAAGACAAACTAATAAGCTGGAAGAAGAAATACATTTCTTGAAGAGAAATGATAAGGATCTTAGAGGACAGATTATTCACAGATGGAAAAGAAAATAAGATCTTAAAGATTAAGAGAGACTAACATGTGAAGGGGAAAAGGACAATCACCCAGATCTAGTTATTCTTAAAGAGTGTGTTGGAAAAAAGCAAGATTTGTAATAAACAGGAAAGGGGAATAGGGCCCAAAGTAACCCACGAAAGAACAATGGCAAATTCTCAGAGAGCAGACAGGCTGCCCAGAAAGAATCAGGTTCCAGGAAGCTATGGAGGAGTACCCTCTTAAAGCTGCAGCTGGCATTTCACAGTAAGAGCAGTTACAAATACTACCCCAGCTGCAACAGCTAAACTACAAAGTCACAGATTGTATAGATCTGAGATGAAAAGATCAAAAAGTCCCATAAGAACACAGACTTGAAGAATTGCTGGTGAGCTTCAAGGTGACACCCATTATGGGTGGCATGAAGTCGCTGAGTGTGTCCTGAGAAACTGCGCCCCTCCAATTTTGGAATTATAACTCTGAAGGTAGACACAGCTAAGATAAAGCAGATTAAAGGGGAGATAAGAAAACAATAACAAATTGAGTTCGGGCCTAGATGAAATATTGGTCCAATGGAATAGTAATCCCTAGGCAGTACTTTCCAATTCAGAGAGTTAACATGGACAAGGTTTACTTCTTCACTGGTTGCTTTTCTTATACCCAGAATTCTTTGACTTTATTTACCTCACTGTAGGACAAACCAGAAGACAAAATCAAGAGAAATTTATAAAGAATAAAATGTGTGGGCAGAAGGAAAAGGAAGGTAAAACGAAGGAAAGTTTTTGGTTCCAGGTGAACACGCTCTTATAACACGTGCTAAAGAAATTAGAAGACAAATCCAAGGAGCCAGTTAGGCTGTCTCCAACACAATTGAGCCTTCCTAAAAGGTACGCAGGGGAACAGTGGAGAAAGCTTCAAACACCGGAAGCAAATCTCATTATTGCAGAAACAAAGTTAGCAGAAAAAAAGGGCTAAAACATTCCAGAAATAAGGAAGAAATGACTTGATGAGTCTAAGGAAGAGGTCGTTGGCATCACTAGGTCCTAGGCGAAACAGACTTCTGAAAAATCAACAGTAGCTTTTCTTCTGGAATCCACTGAGGATGATTATCCAGATGGAACAAATGTGAAGACTGTGGGTATCTTCCCAAGGAAGCAGGTTTCTCTGGTGTAAGCAATTCCACAGCAAAAGGGTCAACAGCTACCGTAGCCCAAAACTGAAAATGCCTGCTCCAAGGTAATAAGAATGCTGTCACTAAACAGGGCGTATAGTCATTTCAGAAGTGGTGCCAGAAACATGGGGGCCAAAGGTAAATGGAAATTAAGAAGTTCTGAATATACTAGGTGAAAAAGAATGACACCTCAGAATATGCTCTCGTGATGGGACTGCGATCATTGCGATTACAAACCTGCACAAGAGAATGTAGCAACGTCTCAGACACCGTTCTCCACCAGTAGAGGACAGAATGCACACGTACGCTTTTTTCTACCTGTGGTAATTCGCATCATCCTATAACTACTCTCCTGATGTGAGATTTCTCCCAACTGAAATTTTGATCATTGTTTGTGCTATCAGGACAGCTAGCCTAAACTCCCTATCATCCCCAAGGGGCCAAACCAACATCCACTCTGGCTTCTCTCTTAACCTCAGATAACTTCAAGCGGCTGCTTTAGATTTAATCTAAGAATATTATTCTGACTGTAGAAGTAGGGATAAGCTTTTTTAACATGTGTGAAAGATTGTGATAGTTGTAGTAAATTTTTATTTCAGGTGCTTCTGCTTCCAGACTAGCCCTCCCACTGTGAACAACTATGAAACTGAACAAAATAAATGAAATGACAGTTATCAGATATTCAGTAAGAGGCAGCATAGGACAGTGAGCCCTGAACGAGGGAAATGCAGAGTCACCCTGGCTTTCTGTCTGCAGGCGCTGGCTGTGCTGCAGCGGACAGAGACATTGTCCAAACAAAGCATGAAGTGCTCACTAAGCTGATGAGGCAGAGACTAGAGTCTGGGGATGCTGAGGCAGATAGAATGCGTGGGACATGATACTGGAGAGAAAAGTGCTGTGTACAGTAGGAGCACCACAGACCTACAGCGGTACTCTAATACCTTTGGTCAAATACTAAGTTTAACACAAGCCGGGAAAAATCTCCTTGAGGTCTGGCAGAGAATAACTACTAAGGAAATGCAAGCTAAATGGAGATTCTCCAGATCATATACTGCAGAGAAAAGTAGGAGTTCCAAACAGACAGAATAGAGACCTCAGTGAACACCTTGAAAAATTCAAATGATATTACCGGTAAAGCTGTAGGGCTATTCTAGCCCTAGGGTAAGAGTTATTTGTGACTCACTCTAAAAAAATTTAAAAACATGTCTGAAAAGGATCAAGCTAATCCAGTAAATTAACTACCTGTTAGGCCAAAACACAGCCCTCTTTAGAGAAAGATAACATAATCAAGTTTCCTTACACCACACTATCAAAAATATGGAGCTAAAAATAAAAAATTACTACCCATGCAAAAAAGCAGGAATGTGTAATCTATAACCAAGAAAAAAATACCAGTATTTGTTAGAAACAGAAACAGAGCTAACAGAAATGTTGGAATTAGAAGATAATGACTTTAAGAGAGCCGTTATAAATATTTTAAGGAATTAAAAGAAAAGATAAGCAAGATACGTGGAAGAGTTAGGAAATTTCAGAAAACAAATTAATGCTATGAAAAAAATGGAAACTCTAGAATTGAAGAATACAATTTTTGAGAAAAGAAATTCAATGGATAAGCCTTATAGCTGAGACAAAACGAAAGGTCTACAAGCTTAAAGACAATAAAATGTAAATAACCTAAAGTGAAGCACACAGAAAAAAATGAACAGAGTAATCTCAAGCAGGTTAGCATACACGGACTTGGAGTTTCTGAAGAGACATAGATTGCTACACAAAAAATATTTTAAGAAATAATGGCCAATAACAGATACATTTCAATAGATAGCAAACCACAGATATAAGCAGCTAATGAATCCCAAGCAGGGTAAATAGAAAGAACACCACATATAGATAAATCATAGTAAAATTGCTGAAAGCCAAAGATAAAAAGAGAATTTTAAAAGCATCCAGAAAAAAAATGACGTATATAGAAAAAAAGACATGAGATTGACTGCTGAATTCCAGTCATAAACAATTCAAGGCAGAGAACAATGGAATGACGCTTTTAAATTGTTAAAAGAAAAAGAAGTAACTGCCAACCTAGAATAAATACCCTGGGAAAACATCCTTTAAAATAAAGATAAATAAAGAATTTTTACGACAAATAAAAAGCTGGTAGAATTTATCTCCAGCAGATTTGTACTGCAACAAATGTCAAAGAAAATCCTTTAGTGAGAGGGAAAATGACATCAGAAGGAAAGTTTGATACACACAAAATTCTAAAAATATGAAAATAGTAAAAAATGGGTGAATATAAGACATTTTGTACTTCATATTTTATTTACTTAAAAGATAATTAAGTTTTAAAAGAAAAAATAATACTAATATAGTGAGGGGCTTATAACGTAGAATAAATTATTTGACCACAATAGCACAAAGATGGAAGGAAAGTTAACAAAAGTATACTGTTGTAATGTCTTGAATAACATGTAGGGAAATATAACAGTAATTCATGGTGAACTGTAATAAGTAAAGGATACATGTACAGTCCATAAACAACCAGTAAAAATAATAAACAAAAATAAAGAGATATAGGTAATAAACCAATAGATGAGATAGAATTGAATACTTGAAAAAAATTCAACTAATAAAATTGTCTTATTTCAGGCTGCTATAACAGAATACCATATATTGGGTGGCTCAAACAGCAGAAAATTATTTCTCACAGTTCTGGAGGCTGGGAAGTCCAAGATCAGAGTCCTGGCAGATTCAGTGTCTCATAAGGATCTTCCTCCTAGTTTAGAGAAGGCTATCTGCTCACTGTATCATCACATGGTGGGGAGAGAGAAAGAAAGAAAGCTCTCTCTTGTCTCTTCTTACAAGGGCACTAATATCATCATGAGGGTTTTACCTTTATGATCTGATTACCTCCCGAAGGCCTCATCTCCAAATGCCATCCATTGAAGATTAGTGTTTCAACATATGGATTTGGGGGTGGGGAGCACAAACGTTCAGTCTATAGCAAAAATGAAGGCAGGACAAAGAAAAAAAGAACAGAACCAGAATCAGTTAATGATAAAATGAATAGCAAATTGTGATTTTAAACCCAACCACATAAATGACTATGCTAAATTTAAGCGGACTAAACACTTGTAGTAAAAGGCAGAGATTATCAGGCTGGATAAAAAAGCAATACCCAACTAAATACTGCTTTTAAGAGATAGACTTGAAATATAAGCACACTCTAAGTATCAGCTTATCTTAAAGATATACTTTAAATATAGTTATAAATATAAAAATAAAAGTAAAGGATTAATAAAATACATGCCATGCAAAAAATCAGGATAAAAAAGCAAAAGGGGCTCCATTATTATCAAAAGAAGATGGACTTCAAGAAAAGAAATATTGCCAGATTTTAAGGGGGATAATTAATAATGATAAAAGGGTTAATTCATCAAGTAGACAAAAATCTTAAATAGGTACACACTTAATACCAGAAGCACAAAATATAGGCAGCAAGTACTGAGAGAACTAATGGGAGAAAATGATGTGACAAATCCAAAATTATAGTTGAACATTTTATTATTGCTCTCTCAATTGATAAAGTAGGCACAATTCAGTGAAGATAGAGAAAAACTGTGTAAAGCTATCCACTACCTTACAGTAACTTTCATTTACAGAACACTATATCCAACAACTACAGAGCGTTCAGTCTTTTCATGTGCACATAGAACATCAATCAAGTATATTATTTTACATACTGCACCATAAAACAATTTTCAATAAATTTTAAAATACTTAAGTGATACAAAGTATTTTTTCTGACCACAGAAGAATTAGGTTAGATTTCAGTGACAAGTGATATTTGGAAATTTCCCATGGGTCAAAGAATAAATCCCAAGGGAAATGAGAAAATATTTTTAGAAAATATTTTAATTAAATAAAAATAAAACCAAATCATATTGAAATGCGTGGGGGTGATTAGAAAGAAATTTATACCATTAAATGCTTATATTAAAAAATAGGTCACAAATCAGTAATTTTATTTCCACCTTAAGAAGCTAGAAAGAGAAGAAAAAATTAAATTTAAAGTAAGTAGAAGGAAGGAAATAACAAAGACAAAAGTAAAAGTCAATGAAATAAAAAAATCATCAATAATAGAGAAATGTTTTCCTTAATGGTTCTTTTTAAAATAAATTTTAAGACTTTATTTTTTAGAGCAGTTTTAGGTTTGCAATAAAATTGAGAAGGAGGTACTGAGATTTCTTGCATAAGCCTGTCCCGACACATGCATAGTCTCCCCCATTGCCAACATCACTGAGCAGAAAGGTACCTGTTCTTTTTTTTACCAAGGATGAACCTACGTTGACACATCATAATTACCCAAAGTCCATAGTTTACCTTATGGCTCACTCTAGGTTTTGTACATTCTATGAGTCTGGACAAATGTGTAATGACATATATCCATTATTATAACGTCATACAGAGTATTTTCACTGCCCTAAAAATCTCTGTAATGTGCCTCTTCTTGCCCCCAAAGCCTCCCCACCTCCCACCTCTGGCAACCACTGATCTTTCGACTGTCTCTACAGTTTTGCCTTTTCCAGAATGGTATATAGTTGGAATCATACAGTACATAGCTTTTTCAGATTGGCTTCTTTCACTTAGAAATACACATTTCAGTTTCCTGCATGTCTTTCGTGGCTTGATAGCTCATTTCTTTCTAGTGCTGAATAATAAAATATCCAATTGTATGGATGTAACCTAATTTATTTATCCATTTACCTACTAAAGGAGATCATAGTTCCTTCCAAATTTTGGCAATTATTAATAAAGCTGTTATAACTATCCTCGTGCAGGTTATTGTGTGGGCATAAGTTTTCAACTCCTTTGGGTAAATACCAAGGAGTGTGATTGCTGGATCACATGCTATCAGTATGCTTAGTTAAAAAATTGACAAACTGTCCTCTAAGTGGCTATATCATTTTGCATTCACACTAACAGTAAAAGAGTTCCTGTTGCTCCATGTCCTCACCAGCATTTGGTGTTGTAAATGTTCTGGATTTTGGCCATTCTAATAGGTGTGTAGAGGTATCTTGTTGTTTTAATTTGCCTTTCCCTAATGACAAATGATGGGGAGCATCTTTTCGCATGCTGATTTGCCACCTGTATGTCTTGTTGGTGAGGTATCTGTTAAAATCTTTGGCCCTTTTTTTAATTGAGTTGTTTGTTTTCTTATAATTGAATTTTAAGAGTTCTTTGTACATTTTGGATAACAGTCCTTTATCAGATACATCTTTTGCAAATAGTTTCTCTCACTCTGTGGCTTTTCTTATCATGCTCTTGACACTGTCTTTTGCAGAGCAGAAATTTTAAATTTTAATGAAGTCCAGCTTATCAATTATTTCTTTTAAGGGTCATGTCTTTGGTGTCATTTCTAAAAAAGCATCACCATATCAAAGACCATCTAGGTTTTCTCCTATGTTGTCTTCTAGGAAATGTATGTTTTTGTGTTTTACATGTAGGTCTATGATCCATTTTTGTGAAGTGGTGTAAGGTTTGTGTTTAGATTCATTTTTTTTTTGCATGTAGATGTCCAGTTGTTCCAGCACCATTTGTTGAAGGGACTATCTTTGCCCATGTATTGACTTTGCTCCTTTGTCAAATATTAGTTGACTCTATTTAAGTGAGTCTGTTTTCAGATTCTCTATTCTGTTCCAATGATCTGTCTATTCTCTTGTCAATATCACACTATGTTGACTACTGTAGCCTTTTAGTAAGTTTGAAGTCATGTAGTATCAGTCCTCCAACTCTTCAATATTGTGTTGGGTATTCTGAGTCTTTTGCTTCTCCATATAAACTTTAGAATCAGTTTGTTGAAATCCGCAAAATAACTTTCTGGGATTTTGATTGGGATTGCACTGAATCTATAGACAAAGTTGGGAAGAATTGACATATTGACAATATTGAATCTTCCTTTGCATGAACATGCTACCTATCCATATATTTAATTTTTTTCTTATTTCATTCATCAGAGTTTAGTAGTTTTCCTCATATAGATCTTGTACATATTTTGTTAGATTTATACCTAAGTATTTCAATTTGGGGAATGCTAATGTAAATGGTGTTGTGCTTTTAAATCCAAATTCCACTCATTCATTTTCAGTATATAGGAAAGAGAATGACTTTTGTATGTTAACTTCATATCTTGCTACAGTGATAATTGATTATTATTTCCAGGAGTTTTTTGTCAATTCTTTTGGATTTTCTGCATAGATGGTCATGTCATCTATGAACAAAGACATTTTTTATGTCTTCATTCATAAATAATGAATAATAATAATAATAATAATCTGTATACCATTTGTTTTCTTTTCTTGCCTTATTGCATTAGCAAGGACTTCCAGTATGATGTTGAAACAAGAGTGCTAAGAGGGGACATACTTGCCTTATACCTGATCCTAATGGGAAAGCTTCAAGTCTCTCATCATAAAGTATGATGTTAGATGTAGGTTTTTTTATGGACAGTCTTTATCAAGTTGAGGAAGTTTCCCTGTACTCCTAGTTTACTGAGAGTTTTTTTTTAATAAGGAATGAATATCAGATTTTGTTAATTTTGTTGATATGATCATGTGACTTTTCATTTTCAGTCTGTTGATGTAATGGATTACATTAATTTAGAATGTTTACAGTCAGCCTTACACACCTGGGATAAATCCCATTTGGCCATCGTGTATAATTCCTTTTATATTTTTCTGGCTTTGATTTGCTAATACTTTGTTGAGAATTTTTGCATCTATGTTCATGGGACATATTAGTCTGTAGATTTCTTTTCTTGTAATGTCTTTATCTAGTTTTCATATTAGGGTAATGCTTACCACATGGAATGCATTAGGGAGTATTCCCTCCACTTCTATCCTTTAAAATAGATTGTAGAGAATTGGTATAATTTTCCCTAAATGTTTGGTAGAATTCGCTAGTGAAACCATGAGAGGCTGGTGATTTCTATTTTAGAAGGTTATTAATTATTGATTCAATACCTTAATAAATATAGGCTTAATCAGATCACTTATTTTTGTGTGTGTGAGTTTTGACAGATGGTATCTTTCAAAGAATTGGTCCATGTCATCTAGGTTATTAAATTTGGGGGCATAGAGATGTTCATAGTATTCCTTTATTATTCTTTTAGTGAAATCTGTAATGATGTCCCCTCTTTCACTTCTGATATTAGCAATTATGCTCTTTCTGTCTCTTTTTTTTCTTGGTTAGCCTGGCTAGAGGCTTGATTTTGTTGTCTAAGTGGTTCTTTGGTAAAAAATTAATAAATCCCTAGCTACACTGATCAAAAAAAGAGAGAAAGAGACATAAATTCCAATATTGGGATTCAAAGAGGGGAACCACAGCTGGTACCTAGAAGTGTTACTAAAAGTATAATAAGAAAGTATTAAGAAAAATAATATGGCAATAGATTCAATAACTTAACTGAAATACTAAAACATGTAAAAGTTTCAAATTAATACAACTGATTCGAGGAAAAACTAAAATATGAATAGTCAAATATGTGATAAATAAGTTATATTTATTGGGAAAATCTTCCAAAGAAAACCTGAGGTCCAGGTGACATCACTGCTGAATTCTGTCACACATTTTAAGTACAAATAATACCAATACTACCAAACAACTTCAGAAAATAGAGGAAGATATTATGTGTTCCAACGTTTTTAATGAGGCAGAATGGAAAACAGGAAAGAAACTTACAAAGACAGAAAATTAGAGATTAATATTCCTCATGAACATACATGTAAAAATCCTTAACAAAATATTAGCATACTCAAACCAACAACATGAAAGTAAAATATATTTTGTCTAAGGAAAACAAGGTTGGTTTACGATTGAAAAATCAGTGTAATTTGCCATAGTAAAAGGAACTCCGTATAATTATCTCAAAAGAAGCAGGAAAATAGCGTTTGACATAATTCAATACCCACTCATGTTTAAAAACTGTTGGAAAAACAAGAATAGAATTTTCTTCAGCCTGATATAAAACAATCTGATAAAACTCACATTAAAATTAATGGAAAAACACTAAATAATTTAATATAGTCTCTCTAAGATCAAGAAAAACTGGAAAATATCCTTTTTCATAACTTCTCTTTAACATTGTACTGCAGATTCTTGCCAGTTGAATAAAGTCAGAAAAATAGTGAAAAGCACTGTAGATTGGACAAGGAGAAATCCAACTCTCTTCAACAGAAAAACGTGATGTTGTCTGCAAAAAATCACAAGTCTACAAAGAAAAAATATTAAAGTATTAAGTGAATTTAGCAAGGCTCTAGGATCCAATGTCAATACAAAATATTCATTTTTTTATTATACTGGCAACAAATGTAAAATAAAATCTTTAAAAATACCATTTATAATAGCAAAACCAAAAACTGTTCTTTAGTTTTACTGAAAGAATAATAATAATTTACACTGACATCTACCAAACATTGTGAGACAAATGATAGAAAACCGATAGAAATGTAGAATGATAATATGTTCATGGACCAAAAGATTCAACAATGTTAAAATACAAATTCTCCCCATATTGACCCATTGATTCAATAGAATCCCTAGCAAATTTCCAGTAGACTCTATTTTTACGGAAATTGATAATATTGATAGATAAATCAATAAATGGACTAGAATAGAATTAGACTCACATTTATATGGTCAATTTATTTTTTTGACAAATTTCTCAAAGCAATCCAATGTAGAAAGGAAAGCCTTTTCAACAAGTAGTAATAAGACTACTGAGAAAATATAAACTAAATTCCAAATTTTTACTTGATATACCTCAGTATAGAAGCTGAAATGATAAATGTTTTAGGTGAAAACATGAGAAAATATTTTCATGATTTGAGAGTAGGCAAATTTAGATAAGGCACAGAGAGCAGGAATCATAAAAAAACTGATAAATTACACTTATTTAAAAAAATTAAAACATCTACTCGTAAAAAGGCAATATTAGGAAAATAAGTAGGCAAGTCATGGACTGGGCTACCATAGTCAGTCAGTATATACATGTATATGTTTGTGTGTATGTGTGTAAATACATATATATATATATACATATATCTCTCAAAGGGCTTGTATCCAGAATATATCAAGAATTCCTACATCACTAAAAAGAATACTAACAATTTAAAAAATAATTTAAAACCTGAAACATCCATCACAAAGGAAGATGGGTGAATGACCAATAAGCACATAAAAAGGAGCTCTATATAACTATTCACATATTAGAATTATTAAAATAGAAAAACCTGAAAACACTGGCTATGAAGGTCTGGAGATTCCAGGCATCTCACATATTCCTGATGTAAATATAAAATGGTACAGTCATTTAGGGAAAGATGACATACAACTACCTTATTAACCTGATATTCTATTCCTAAGTATTTATCCAAGAGAAATGAAGACGTTTCAACAAAAACACTTGTGTAAGAATGCTTATAGCAGGTTTATTCACAACAGATAAACCTGTAAACAATCCAAATGTCTTTGTAAAGGAGAATGAATAAACAAAATTATAATATATTTATATAATGATCTACTAGCCTCCAATTAAATATATATACTTAAAATATGCAACAATGTGGCTGAAACACTAAGATATTGTGCTGAGAGAAAAGAGTCATACACAAAAGTATTCACACTGTTTGATTTATTTTATGTGAAGTTCTAGAACAGGGGTAACTAAATCATGGTGAAATAAATCAGAATATTGGTTACTTGTGGAGAGGGGAGAGTATGATTTGACTGAGATGAAGTACAAAGAAATTTTTTGGGGTGATGATAATGTCTATATCCTGATAAGGGTGTAGATTACCCTGATGGTTGCATTTGTCAAAATTCATAACACAGTAGCACCTAAGATCTTTGTACTTCAATGTATGTCAATTATATTTCAATAAAATATTTTTAAAGAATTAGCTTCAGCAAGATATTTGATAATGTCTTCTGAACAAAACTGAGATATGAACAATATGTTGCTGTTGTCACTACATAGCTAATTAAACTTAAAAACATTGAGTAATTGATTGGGGTCCAGCTAAAGCAAGGATTGTAGAGATTTGTCCAATACACTTGTTCTAATTTCTTCTTCACATTTTAACAGTGTTTTGAATTAATACATAGAACGCTTTTTCTCATTATCTGAGCTACTCACAGCTGAGCAATTTGGCTTGTGTGTTGGATGATACAATTAAGACAGAAAAGAAATATACCTGGTGAAGTTTTAGAGGGATTAAGTCTTGAATTTACAAGGAAAAAAAATACTTTCCTAAGTTGAGGCTAGTAAGATCATGACTTCACGTTATTCATTTGATAAAGAATATTTTATTGGCTACATATTACAAGGAAACAAACTCTATTTGTGAAATGATTGAATATTTTATCTGTAAGGAAAAAAATGGAAAGGACCACTTTAGCATAAAGTAAGATGCTGATAGCTAGCAATGTTCTGAGACGTTATGAAAGAGTTCTGTACGTTGAGTGAGAGATTGCATAAGGTGATATTTGGATTCCTTCAAACAGTGTTTTCACTATTCTGTGATTCTAAGACCTGGTTCAATTTTCAATAAGTACAATTTGTGAATAATGTACTCCAAACCAGTAAAGAAGTCATACCCTTTCTCTTTAAAAGCATAATCTGTGACAACAACACTGATTTGGAATCACACTAAAAGATATTAAATTGGAAATTAAGTTGAATTAAATGGAAAGAATCAATCCATCAGTATATTATATTACATATTTATATTGAACAAGAGGACATAAAACTTGTTTATTTTTGAGTCACAGAGTGGAGAAAAGAAAAGTGGCCCATAAATTTTGCACATTGGAGGAGAGAGAAGGCAGAAACAGTAGTGAGGAGGTTGCCCACCATCTTTGAAAGAGCCTGAGAAGAAAGCACAGGACATATCTGCCAGATATCGTTTGATGATGATATCTCATCCACCTTTCAAAGTTCTCCCTTTTACTATGGTGGATAAAAGCCTAGAAATTATATTTCCTGGATAATCTTGAGGAATTTATTGGATATTTGGAAGGTAGAAGAAAAGGAGAAGCCATTATTTTTCAGTAGCAGCAATGGACAGACACTGGGATTCAAAAGAGGGCAAACGTGGAATTTTGCTAGCAGGTTCCAGCTGTGCTTGAAATACCCCACCTAGACTTTGCAGGGAGTTGAGATTATTAACAAAATCTTCTCTGTAATTCTTTCTCTTCTGAATTTTGTGAAAAAACATCAATGGTTCTAATGCCTTCATTCTTCTAGAACTTCCAAAAGTTGTATAAGCTTCTAATTCCCTGTATTAAATTCCTTCTCCCTTGAAATATTTACTGTGGTTTCTGTTTTCTAGGCAAACTCTGACCGGTTCAACCTATGTCAAGTATGTTGAGTTTCAGAGTCCTTGATAATTCAGGAGTTTTAAGTATTTTTTAAGCACCTAGAATATTCCCAGCACTAAGCTATTAGGTGGAATTGTACATTCAGAGATAGGTTGATCCTCGCCCTCACGATGTTTACATTTAGTAGGAAAATCAGGTAATTAAATTTGACTTCAAGAGCTTCTCAGGTGATTCTCATGTACAAACAGTTTTGAGAGCCACAAATGAAATTTTATTTTTCCACCGAATCTGCTTTTCATCCCCTATTTCTCATTTCCCTTAACGGTGTAATAATTCATTCAGGCATTCAAACTATAAAACTAGGAAGCATTCTGGACTCTTCTCTCCTTTGCTCTCTATTCTAACTGCATCAAATGTTAGGTTTTGTTTCCTAAATAGGACCTGAATACGTTCCTTCCTCTCCATCCCATTACACTGAATTATGTTGATGAAAAATTAAGAGATTTGGAACCAGATAAAACCTAATTTTAAATCCTGGTTATGTCATTTGTTGGCTGTGAGAAATGGAATATATAATTTTTCTAGGGCATAAAAATAGTAGTGCATAATAGGCTTTTTTGAGGATTAAAGATAGTATTTGCAAAGCATCTAGCGCAGTGTCTGGCTCATTAGTAGGTGCCTTCCTCCTCTACACATGTCCCACCCATTTGTTTCATTTATAATTGTGGGTTATGTGGACCACTTCAATAGGAGTAACATCCTAACTGACCTCTCTGCCTATTGTCTTGCATCACTTAAATCTCCTTTGCTTAATGACTCCGGAATTATTATCACAAAATACAAATTTAGTTATATTCCTCTCCTGTTTAGTGACTTTCAATGTTTCCCTAAAATTTACAAGATGGAATTCAATCTCTTTAAAATAGTCAGACTTTTATCATCTGATCCCTAGATACTTTTCCAGTCTTCTCTGCCCTTCCTTGTACATATCTGCCATCTCAGCCAAGCCAAAATCTTAGTTGTTATGAATGAGGGAATTAAACTGATGTAACAGAAGTCACTGCAAATGCGGTATTAAATTCTAGCTTTTCTTCTTTTATGATCTTGGGGAAAATCACTTGGATCCTCTGTGGTTCACTTTTGTCACCTATACACAGAAGACAATAATATCCATTTCGGTTGTCCTGAAGTTTAAGTTAAGTTGAGAGATATTGAAGTTCTTTTTAGGCTGCAAGATTCTATGGAAAAGAGAAATTAATACTATTTGATGTTGTCGTTATGTTGTGATAGTTGTTGTTTTTATTTATCAATGTGTGGTGACATATTGAGGGACTGGATATTACATGCTTTTAGTCCTATATAAAAAGCTGATCCATTTGCTCAACGGCTGGACAATAAGAAGAGTAGGAAAGATTTAGAAGGGATATATGGATCTTAGTAAATATGGTAAGTTCAGAAGAAAATATAATGGCCAGGTATATTTGTTTGCTTATTATTCAACAACAGACATTTGTCTTTAAGTATTTAGTAAGTACTGAATAAAAACACTAAGGTGAGGTGAGCCCTTCTTTGGTGGAAATCTTTTTGGGAAATTTCCTAATTCAGTAGATCACATCTGCAAACCATAAACATCTGAAACCTGGTTTGGAAGCTGTGATTTGCCGTTGTGAAAGAAGATTAAACTTTAGTTTGATGAGTGTTCAAAAGATTAGGCTTAACGTAAGTTCATCAGTGATACAGAGAAATCATTTTGGATCTCAGTCAAAAGGTTTTTCTAAGTCTTTTAGAGGAGCAAGGGTTCCAGAGATAGACTTGACAAGCTAACAAATTTAAATCTTTGAGAGGATTTAGAAAGGGATTTAGTGAGTCAGTCCCATGATGGCTGTGCTCTACCTGTGGTTGCCAAGGTATCAAGAAGCTTGGGATTCCCAGAATGTTTTTTCTAAACTAGCTTCAGGAAGAACACAATTATCAGTCAACTGACTGCCTCCCAGCGTGTCCATATAAGTTTCTGGATGCTAATCTCAGAAAAACAATGAAGCTCTATTGTGTTTTTCCCCCTAGACAAACAAATGTGCATTTTAAATAAATCACCTGCTGCTTTCCCATTTAACATCTCTGTTTGTCTCTAAATTATAGCAGGCATTTTATATGTGATTTACTTTACCACTGGCTATTGTTTCTGACCTGTCCGACTCACATATATGTTGAAATATACTCTAGTCTCCTCAAAGAAGAAAATCTACCCCTACCACGAATGAACAAATAGGTCAACATAGCATAATGCCCTGGGTTAGAACATTTATTTATTCACTTATTCATTCAATATTTAATAAGAAACAACCCTGTGCCAAGCCTGTAGTAGAGCCTATGGAAACAAATGAACAAAAAAGAATAAAACGTAAACATAAAACGTGATCTTGGCCCCATGAGTTCAGTCTAGTGAAGGAAATCAACATTTAGTAGTAAAGTACATGTTAAAAGCTGCTATTTAAAAAAAGATCCTCCCCTTCTTTCTTTGTTTTTCATGTTAAAACCAGCAATATACATTCTACTTGAGAAGCATCTCTAGCTCTGAGAAGGAGCCAGGGTGGGGTCCAGAAGAAAGAAAGGGTGAAGCTGTTTGCTAGAGAGTGACTTTAGCTGTAAGGGAAATGTATAGAGTTGATGTTGGCATTTCTTCCTCAGGTGTTTATTTCAAGCTCATCCATAAAAGAATAACAAGAAATTAGCAGAGGAGACCTGATAAGAAACAATAAAAACATATTATGCTGTGTTACTCCTATATTGGATCTCTTCAGAACCAAAACAGGCAGAAATCGATATAAGCAAGAAACAAGTAACCAAATCTCAACATTGATGCTAAATTAACAATAATATCTATTATTTTTGAAGTACATACTGTGAATCTAGTATCTATATCTAAATGTGGGAGAGAGAATGGGTTTATAAATGCAAATAATAGATACATTTATTAATAATTATATGATCATTTCAATAGATGAAGAAAAAAACATTTGACAAAAATCCACCATCTATTCATAATAAATATTGTCAGCAAACTAGGAATTAAAAGGAACTTCCTCAATGTGATAACAGCGTTATGTTAACAATTTAGGGCATCTATCTCTTTTTGAGTGAGCTTTGGTAGTTTATGTCTTTCAAAAAATTGTCCATTTCATCTACATTGTAAAATATATTCATATAAAGTTGTTCAAAATATTTCCATATCATCATCTTAATGCTTGTGGGATCTGTGGTGATGTCTCCTCCTTCATCTGTGATATTTGTAATTTGGATTTCCCCTCTCTGTCTCTGTCACTATCTCTCTCTTTGCCTCTCTCTCTCTCTCTCTCTTTTCTCTCATTTTTATTATTCATTGGTCATTGTGACTAAATCTTATTAAAGAGATTCAATAAGAGTTCCATCAAACTACAAGCTATGGCCACCCCAGGACCACTTTGGACTCTTTGTGTCCAAAGACCAGCAGGCAAGAAGAAAACTCACCACACTGGCAGGGAAATTGGTCTGTAGATGGAAGTATGAGGTCATATTCTTTTTATTTTTTATTTTTCATAATTTAGATTTATAGAAAAGTTACAAAAATAGGATGGAAGATCTTTGCGTATCATTCACCTATAAAAATACATAGTAACACAATTACAATGATCTGTTTCTTACCCATAGACACTGCTGACACCAAACGTGTGGGCTTTCCACATTAAGCAGTTCTCCAGTTCCTGTGGACACCAACTGGATGTCCCACAATTAATTCAATTCTGACACTACCTGGACTTAATGCAGACCTCACTGGTTAAGGGCTCAGTCCATAGCCTGTCCCCAGTGTCAGAAGCCAATCACAAGTAGTGGGTCCCGAGGTTACCCACAATTCTGTCTGATTTGACAAATTGTGGGTTCCCATGATCCCCTACTCAGGTTTGGTAAATTGCTGTAATGGCTTTTAGAAATCAGGGAAACACTATACTTATTATTACTGGTTTACTATAAAGGAAATTATAAAGGATACAAATGAATAGCCAGATAAAAAAGTACACAGGGCAAAGTCCAGAAGGGTCCTGAGAGCAGGAGCTTCTGTCTTCGTGGAGTTGGGGATGTACCTCCTTTCCAGCATGTGGATACATTCACCAACCTTAAAGCTCCTGAATCCCATTGTTTAGACTTTTTATGGAGGTTTCATTATGTAGGTGTGATTGATTAAATCATGAGCCATTGATGATTAACTCGATCTCCAGCACCTCTCCCTTCCTTGGAGGTCAGGGGGTAGGACTGAAAATTTCAACCCTCTATTCACATGGTTGGTTCCTCTGGCAACCAGCCCCCATCCTGACGCTATTTAGAGGCCTACTAAGAGTCACCTCATTAGCATAAATCAGGTATGGTTGAAAAGGGCTGTCTCTTCCTCTCTCTCTCTCTCTATATACATGTATACATGTATATATACATATGTATATACATAAGACAAATGGTGCTTCTCTCATCCCTTATCACTTAGGAAATCAGAAGGGTTTTAGAAGTACTGTGCCAGGTACCAGAGAAAAAACAAATATATATTTCTTATTATATAAGAATATGTCAGGTACATTCACCAAAACTTAGAAATTAACATTGGTACAATACTAATGAATAAACTATGAACTTTATTTGGATTTCTGCAGCATCAATGGCAGTAGTTTGTTCCACTGACCTTACTTTTCTAAGTTTCTCCTCAGAAAGAGAAGTCCGTAGGAACCACGGAGAAGCTGTTCTCCAAAGCTGTGTGAAGTAGATCTGTGCAGCATAAGGCATGTACTTGGTATCCATGAAAATGTGCCACCCAGGTCTCCTGCTTGGGGAAGCATAGTTGTTGGATGGCCCCAGCTGCTATCCACTGAGTTCACCACTGCACCATTCATGCTAAGTCATGCTACCCATGGGCTTCTCTCCTCCAAGGACTGAACACGGCAGGAATACTAAGGCAGGTCCGTTCCTGTGAGACAGGGGATACCCTTGACAGATGAGCCTCAAGACTCTCATTTGGCCTGCCTGAAACTTTGTTAGACATGCTCTGCAGTCTGAGACTGCCTGTTCAACTCTCTCCCCTTCTTTCTCTCTCAAAGGACAGATATTTACAATAGCTTAATGTCTTTTCCCATCTCTTACGGATCCTTTCTATTGTTTCCTTAGAGGCAGTTTCACCAATAAATCTCTTTCCTTTTTTTTTCAACTTACAAATGTACAATACAGTATTGTTAACTCTAGTGACCATGCTGTACATTACATCCCCAGGGCTTATTTATCTTATAACTGGAAGTTTGCTTGTATTTTTTTCCTTGGAGTCAGTCTCACCGACAAATTTCTTTGTCTAATTCCATCTCAAAGTCTGCTTATAGGAGGCACAGAAATAAAGCAAACGCATATTCTATTTTGGGTAAAGCATATTTTTTAAATGTCAATTAAGTCAAGTTGGTTTATGGAATTGTACAGAGGTACTTATCCTCACTGAGTTTCTATCTGTTCTGTAGATTACTAGGAGAGGAGTATTAAGGTCTCTCAACTAAAATTGTGGACTGCCTATGTCTTCTTTCAGCTCCATCAGTTTTCATTTCTATATTTTGAAGCTCAATTGTTAGGTGCATACATATTGAAGATTGTTATGTCTTTGTTAGTGAAATAACCCCTTTATCACCAGGTAATGTCCCCGTTTGCCCCCGATACTCTTCCTTGTATTGAAATCTATATTGTCTGCTATTAATACAACCACTCCATCTTTCTTTTAGTTAGAGTTGGCACATCTCTTTTTCTGTCCTATTACTTTATTTTTTTTAAAGATTGGCACCTGAGCTAACATCTGTTGCCAATCTTTTTTTTATTTTTCCTGCTTTTTCTCCCCAAATTCCCCCAGTACATAGTTGTATATTTTTGTTGTGGGTCCTTTTAGTTGTGGCATGTGGGGCACCACCTCAGCATGGCCTGACAAGCAGTCCCATGCCCACACCCAGGATCCAAACCAGCGAAACCCTGGGCCGCCAAAGCAGAGCATGTGAACTTAAACCACTTGGCCACGGGGCCTGATGCTGTCCTATTACTTTTAACTTATCAACATCTTTATATTTGTAGTGAATTTTTTTTTTTTTTTTGTAAATAGTAACTAGCATGGCCATGTGTTTTTTTTCCTAATTAGAATGATTAGACCTTATACATTTACTGTAAATATTTGTAGTGTTAGATTTAAATCTACTATTTTATTGGACATTTTCTATTTGTCCCATCTGTTATTTATTCTTTTTTCCTTACTTTGACAGGCTGTTTTTGGATTTATTTTCTAAGATTCTATTCATCTTCACTATTAGCTTATTAGCTATGCCTTTTTTCTTTTTAATTTTTAGAGGTCGCCCTAGAGTTTACAACATACGTCTTTTATCTCAGTCTATCTTCAAACAATATTTTACCACTTCATGTATAGTGTAAGAACCTTACAAAAAATATGTTCATTTTTTTCTCCCTTCCCATTTCTGATATCACTACCATACGCTTTAATTTTAAATATCTCATAATCCAATACTGTTAAAATTTTTGCTTGTAATAGTCAATTATGTTTTAAAGTAATTAAAAAATAAGAATAATGATATCTTCATTTATTTTCACCTTTACCATTGTGAAAGCTCTTTATTTCTTTGTGTAGATGCACGTTTCTATCTGGTATCATATTCCTCCTGCCTGAGAATCTTCCTTTAACTTCCAGTATCACAGGTCTCAACAATTAATTCTCTCCATTTTTTTTTGATGGAAAAACTTTTTGTTTTGCTTTTTATTTTTTTATTTATTTTTTAATATTTTTTTATTGCAGTAACATTGGATTATAACATTATATAGCTTTCAGATGTACATTGCAATATATTTCGAATTCTGTGTAGATTACATCATGTTCACCATCCAAAAACAAATTATAGTCCATCCCTTCACATGTAAGCCTAATCACCCCTTTTGCTCTCCCCCCTTCCCCTATGATAAACACCAATCCAATCTCCAATGCTATGTATGTGTTTGTCATTGTTTTTGTTTTCTACTTATGAGTGAGATCATATGGTATTTGACTTTCTCCCTCTGACTTATTTCACTCAGCATAATACCCTCAAGGTCCATCCATGTTGTCACAAATGGCTGGATTTCATCATTTCTTGTGGCTGAGTAGTATTCCTTTGTGTATGAATACCACATCTTCTTTATCCATTTGTCCCTTGATGGGCACCTAGGTTGCTTCCAAGTCTTGGCTATTGTGAATAATGCTGCAATGAACATAGGGGTGCAAGTATCTTTATGCATTTGTGTTTTCAAGCTCTTTGGATAAATACTCAGCAGTGGGATAACTGGATCATATGGTAGAAACCGAATGTGAAAGGACGGAAAAAGATATTCCATGCAAAAGGCAAAGAAAAGAAAGTGGGGGGAGCAATACTTATATCAGACAAAATAGACTTTAAAACAAAAACTGTAACAAGAGACAAAGACCGACACTACATAATGATAAAGGGAACAATCCAACAAGAAAATATAACTCTTGTAAATATCTATGCACCCAACATAGGAGCACCTAAATATATAAAGCAATTATTAACAGACATAAAAGGAGAAATAGACAGTAACACAATAATAGTAGGGGACTTTAATACTCCACTTACACCAATGGATAGATCATCCAAACAGAAGATCAATAAGGAAACAGTGGCCTTAAAGGACACATTAGACCAGATGTACCTGGTACATACATACAGAACATTCCATCCAAAAACCACAGAATAGACATTCTTTTCAAATGCATGTGGAACATTCTCCAGGATTGATCACATATTAGGCCACAAAACAAGTCTCAATAAATTTAAGAAGATCGAAATAATACCATGCATCTTTTTTGACGACAAAGGTATGAAACTAGAAATCAACTACAGGAAGAAAACCAGAAAAACCACCAAAATGTGGAGATTAAATAAAATTCTACTGAACAACGATTGGGTCAATGAATAAATCAAAGGAGAAATCAAAAAATTCCTGGAGACAAATGAAAATGAAAATACAACATGTCAAAATCTGTGGGATACAGCAAAAGCGGTTCTAAGAGGCAAGTTTATAGCAATTCAGGCCTACCTCAACAAAGAAGAAAAATCCCAAATGGACAATCTAAAAGCACACGTAAAGGTACTGGAAAAAGAACAACAAACTAAGCCCAAAATCAGCAGAAGGAAGGAAATAATAAAAATCAGAGAAGAAATACATGATATAGAGACTAAAAAAACAATAGAAAAAATTAATGAAACCAAGAGCTGGTTCTTTGAAAAGATAAACAAAACTGACAAACTCTTAGCTAGACTCACCAAGAAAAAGTACAGAAAGCTCACATAAATAAAATCAGAAATGAAAGAGGAGAGATTACAATGGACACCTCAGAAATACAAAAGATGGGGCCGGCCCAGGTGTGCAGTGGTTAAGTTTGCATGTTCTGCTTCTTGGCAGCCTGGGGTTCTCTGGTTCAGATCCCGGGTGTGGATATGGCACTGCTTGGCAAGCCATATTGTGGCAGGTGTCCCACATATAAACTAGAGTAAGATGGGCATGGATGTTAACTCAGGGCCAGGCTTCCTCAGCAAAAAAGAGGACTGGCAGTAGTTAGCTCACAGCCAATCTTCCTCAAAAAAAAAAAAAGAAATACAAAAGATAATAAGAGAATACCATGAAAAGCTATACGCCAACAAATTGGATAATCTAGAAGAAATGGATAAATTCTTAGAAACATACAACCTTCCAAAACTGGGCCAAAAAGAAGCAGAAAATTTGAATAGACTGATCACCAGTAAGGAGATTGAAACGGCAATAAATAACCTCCCAAAAAATAAAAGTCCAGGACCAGATGGCTTCCCTGGTGAATTCTACCAAACATTCAAAGAAGACTTAATATCTATCCTTCTCAAACTCTTCCAAAAAATTGAAGAGGAGGGGCGGCTTCCTAACTCATTCTACGAAGCCAACGTTATCCTGATACCGAAACCAGAGAAGGACAACACAAAAAAAGAAAATTACAGGCCAATATCACTTATGAACATTGATGCAAAAATCCTCCACAAAATACTAGCAAATAGAATAGAACAATACATTAAAAAGATCATACATCATGATCAAGTGGGCCATTCTAGGGATGCAGGGATGGTTCAATATCCACAAACCTATCAATGTGATACACCACATTAACAAAATGAAGCATAAAAATCACATGATCATCTCAATAGATGCAGAGAAAGCATTTGACAAAATATGGCATCCATTTATGATAAAAACTCTAAATAAAATGGGTATGAAGGAAAATACCTCAACATAATAAAGGCCATGTATGACAAACCCACAGCAAATATCATTCTCAATGGAGAAAAACTGAAAGCTATCCCTCTAAGAACAGGAACCAGACAAGGATGCCCACTGTCACCTCTTATTTAACATAGTATCAGAAGTCCTAGCCAGAGAAATCAGCCAAGAAAAGGAAATAAAAGGGATCCGCATTGGAAAAGAAGAAGTGAAACTGTCACTCTTTGCAGATGACATGATTTTATATCTAGAAAACCCTAAAGAGTCCGCTAAAAAACTTTTAGAAATAATAAAGGAATACAGTCAAGTTGCGGGATACAAAATCAATGTACAAAAATCCGTTGCGTTTCTATACACTAACAACGAAGTAGCAGAAGGAGAAATTAAGAATACAATCCCATTTACAATTGCAACAAAAAGAATAAAATACCTAGGAATAAACTTAACCAAAGAGGTGAAAGATCTGTACACCAAAAACTATAAAACATTTTTGAAAGAAATCAAAGAAGACACAAAGAAATGGAAAGATATTCCGTGCTCTTGGATTGGAAGAATTAACATAGTTAAAATGTCCATACTTCCTAAAGCAATCTATAGATTCAACGCAATCCCTGTCAAAGTTCCAACAACAATTTTCACAGAAATAGAATAAAGAATACTTTTTTTTTTTAAAGATTGGCACCTGAGCTAACATCTGTTGCCAATCTCCTTTTTTTTTCCTGCTTTTTTTCTCCAAATCCCCCCAGTACATAGTTGTATATTTTTGTTGTGGGTCCTTCTAGTTGTGGCATGTGGGGCACTGCCTCAGCATGGCCTGACAAGCAGTACCATGTTCACACCCAGGATCCAAACCAGCGAAACCCTGGGCCGCCAAAGCAGAGCATGTGAACTTAAACGACTCGGCCACGGGGCCAGATGCTGTCCTATTGCTTTTAACTTATCAACATCTTTATATTTGCAGTGAATTTTTTTTCTTGTAAATAGTATATAGTGTGGTCATGTTTTTTTCCGTTTGGAAACCTTTATCTTTTAATTGAAATGATTGGACCTTATACATATACTATAAATATTTGTAGTGTTAGATTTAAATCTACTATTTTATTGGACATTTTCTATTTGCTCCATCTGTTATTTATTCTTTTTTTTTCTACTTTTACTGCCTGTTTTTGGATTTATTTTCTAAGATTCTATTCATCTTCACTATTAGCTTATTAGCTATGCCTTTTTTCTTTTTAAACTTTAGAAGTCACTCTAGAGTTTACAACATACATCTTATTTATCTCAGTCTATCTTCAAACAATATTTTACCACTTCATGTATAGTGTAAGAACCTTACAACAAAGTACTATATGTTCATTTTTTCTCTCCTCCCATTTCTGATATTATTACCATACATTTTAATTTTACATATCTCCCAATCCAATACTGTAAGGATTTTTGCTTGTAATAGTAAATTATGTTTTAAAGTAATTAAAAAATAAGAATAATGGTATCTTCTACATTTATCTTCACCTTTACCATTTGAAAGCTCTTTATTTCTTTGCGTAGATGCACGTTTCTATCTGGTATTGTATTCCTCCCACCTAAGAAACTTCCAGTATCACAGGTCTCAGCAATTAATTCTCTCCATTTTTTTATGGAAAACTATTTTTTTAATTTTTTTAAATATTTATTTATTTTAGTAACATTGGATTATAACATTATATAACTTTCAGATGTACATCATAATATATTTCGAACTCTGTGTAGATTACATCATGTTCACCATCCAAAAACAAATTATAGCCCATCCCTTCACATGTGAGCCTAATCACCCCTTTCACTCACCCCCCTTCCCCTATGATAAACACCAATCCAATCTCCAATGCTATGTGTTTGTTTGTCATTGTTTTTATCTTCTACTTATGAGTGAGATCATACGGTACTTGACTTTCTCCCTCTGACTTATTTCACTCAGCATAATACCCTCAAGGTCCATCCATGTTGTCACAAATGGCTGGATTTCATCATTTCTTGTGGCTGAGTAGTATTCCTTTGTGTATCTATACCACATCTTCTTTATCCATTTGTCCCTTGATGGGCACCAAGGTTGCTTCCAAGTCTTGGCTATTGTGAATAATGCTGTGATGAACATAGGGGTGCATGTATCTTTATGCATTTGTGCTTTCAAGTTCTTTGGATAAACACCCAGCAGTGGAATAGCTGGATCGTATGTTAGATCTATTCTTAATTTTCTGAGGATACTCCATACTGCTTTCCATTGTGGCTGCACCAGTTTGCACTCCCACCAGCAGTGTATGAGGGTTCCCTTCTCTCCACATTCTCTCCAACCCTTGTTGTTTCGATGAAAAACTATTGACCTTCATTTTTGACAGATCTTTTCACTTGGTATAAAATTAAGAGTTAGAAATTTTTTCCTTATATTTAAAGGTGTCACTCCTTTGTCATCTGCCTTGCATCGTGTATGGTGAGAAGTCTCCTATAAACCGTATCTTTTTTCAGTATCTGTAACATCCCTTTTTTTGTGTCTACATTTACTGTTTTCTCTTCTTCTTTAGTTACCAGAAGGTTAAATATGCTCTATTAGGTGTGCTTTATTTTTCACTTATCTTTCTTTTGTTTCTCTGAGCATTTTAGATCTGCAGTTTCCTAGCTTTTATTACTTTTGGAAGTCATTTTCTTTTCAAATACGTCTTCTGCTATGTTCTCTCTCTCATTCTTCTGGGACTCCAACTACATGTATATTAACCCATTTAACATTGTTCCATAGCTGTTGGAGATCGGTTCTGTTTTTTCCCTACTGTTTTTTCCCCGTTGTTATCCGGTTTCGGTGTTTTCTCTTCATCTATATTCAGACTCCCTGGTTCCCACCCCTGCTGCGTTGTGTCTCTTGACGAGCCTGGCAAATGGAGCCTTCATCTTTTACACCAAGTTCTTTACTTCTAACATTTCCATTTGACTTTGTTATAGTTCCAACTCTCTGCTGAAATGCCCTCCATCTTTATGCATATTATCAACATTTTCCAGTAGCTGTTTTAAGATATTAAACATCATTGTTTTAAAGTCCCTGTCTGATAGTTCCAACATCTGAGTCACCTTTAAATCTAGTTCCATTGATTGTTTTCCTTTTGACAAGAGATTGGTGTGTGTGTGCCTGTGTCTTGTACTTTTTAAATATTATTATTACTACTGAATGCCAGGCATATTGTGTATAACAGCAGAGACTGTGGGAAATAGAATTTATGCTTGGAAATGGGCATGCCTCCTTTTCGGTTAGGCCATGAGCATTGGCGGCTGAGTCAATCTAGTCAGGAGTTAAGCTGGACTTGGGCTTTGTTGTTGCTATGACTACCGCCACGCACCATAAACTTCAAATTCCTCTTAGGTTTTGTCTCAATGTTTGTGCTCCACCTTCTGTTTTCTGCCATCCCAATATGCGTACACCACATAAGGGAACCCTCTTCACGCTTTTGCCCTTTCTCTGTGTCAGACTGCTGTCGCTTGTTCCCCAGAGCTTCCTAGGCTGGTGGTAGGGAGCCCGGCTCAGCTCAGTGTAGGGAAGACCTGTGTGCCTGGGCCTTGTGAGTGGAACTTCCTCAGCATTCGAGCCCCTCTTCCCGGTGGCACCCAAACTCTGCCTGCTGTCCGTGGTGAGTCATGCGCAGGGGAGAGGTGTCGCTCCTCCCCTAGTGTTAGGAGATCTCTAATAATTTTATAGCATTTGGGGCAGAGGACTCTGCCTACTGCTTCCCCGTGAGGAGACAGGGCTTTCCCTCACTTTATTCAGCAGCAGTGGCCTTGGTGGTACAGGGATTGCTGCCCTTCACCCATTTAAGGCTTTTTCCCACTTGAGAGAAGAGTCTAAGCAGGGGGTGGGGCTTCACGCCCTTCCTGGAGTGGTGGCAGATCCCCTCCTGCACAGCACCACTGAGGGAGCTCTCTCTGGACTCCGGACTTGCCCCTAATCTACCAGTGAATGCAAACTTCCTTTGTCTCTAGGCCTCCCAGTGATTCCATACTTTAACACCAGTCCGTACTGGACATTCCACAACCATTAAAATTTTAGCAGATTTCTTCAAACCTACTTGGATGACTGCCACATCTTTCTCCTATTACCTGCCACTGGTGATGCCGGCCCAGGGTCAGAGATAATTGGCAGTGGTGGTATGGAAACGTGACTCTATTACTTTAGATAGTTTTGGTTCATTAGTAGTAGCATTAAAACTGTGAGCTGGTACTTTTTTTTTTTTTTTAACACAGAATTCTTAGAGAAGTGTGAAAGTATTTCTTGTTTCATTTGTTGCCATGAAGTGGAAAGTATATTTCTGGGAAAGGTGCACACACTTCCTGATGTGAGATTCTTGAGAACAATACTTAACAGTTACATTTTGTTAGTCTCATTGTTTATCTAAGGAGGAAGGAAAAATGATAACCTGAAGTGTGAATGCCTGGAGTCTCCAGACCTGTGTGGTGGAAACTGCCCAAGGTGCCCCAGCGTAATCAGAGAGCAAGAAATGAAGTAAGGATTTGCACTCACAGAGCGAAGAAAGGGCAGCAGTCAGCCTACGATATCCGTGAAATTCTTTCTTTCTTCACCAAGGACACCTGAGGAAGAACAGGCTGCATTGGTCAAAGTCCCCTGCAAACCTACTGAGAGAAGGAGAATAGAGAGAGTCCTTTGATATGAAATGCTTTTAGCAGAATATACCTGGTCTAAGTTGCTTATTGTACACACCCTAGGAATTCAAAGAAACATGGGACATGGCCCACTGGAAAGTGTCACATAAGCTATATTGAAGGCTAAAAAGGAGCTATAACCAAAATGGTCCCTTCTATAACAAGCAATGTCTTGCATGTATTGCTTAGAACATCACATTACTAGTAAAGTTCAGTACTGAGGAAGAGCTCTGATTCCTGTGCATCTGATAGGATAATCCAAACCATTTCTTTTCAATCTCGATAGATAACTCTGAGTTCAAAGTACATCATGTTCCCCTGTGCAATACTGCCTGCTTCTGCCTGGTACATGATCAGAGTCTAAACAAGAACCACTGAGTCAAATTCTGAACTCATGTCACTTTACTGCACAAATCCTTTACAACATTTAGGGAGTTTTCATTTGTTCTGAGTTTTGAAATATCACTGTGTGATAATGATGGTGTGACATGTGGCTGAAATTCCAGGAAACCAAAAATCTCTGTGCAGCATATGCAAATACAACAGGAAAGAAATATTTCATATTGCAAAGTATGGAGAACAAAGGACATCACGTTAACAACAGTGGATTTTCCTTGAATATAAGGTATCGATGTTTGGCTGTTTTGTGATAGATCATTGATCTGTTTTCAATAATAGCAGGCACAGAAAATGAATCTATGCAATAGGCATTCTGCTGGCACTCTTTCTTTATGGTTATATTACACCAAAGATAAAGAGACACAAGAAACAATAATTTCTTTGAAATGTTACTCAGGGGTCAACCTAAGTGCTACCAGTGCTAGGCTTTGACCATCTGTGTCCTACCACCTGGTTCATCAGGATTCTGATATGATACAGGCCTTCATCGGGATTGGCTCAGTCTACATGGGACTGAGTCTGCAGTCAAGGTTGTCCATTTTACGGAGCAGAGGAAGGGGCTACTCAAGGAAGCACCTATCACAAAACCAAAGTAAATAAAAGACCTGATTAATGTAAAACTAAAATTAAGATCTATCTCTATATGTTCTATATTTTTATGCTTTTAAATAGGACAGCTTGCTTTTCATGCCCATTGGTCTGGATTTCTTTGATTGTTCAATGTACCTAAAATAATGACTTTGTATTTAATTAATTATCCTGTATGGTTGATTTCAATATTGGATACATAGAGTTCTCTATTATTACAGAAATTTTATTTTTGTTGTTCTTGAATGATTTTGTTTTTATTTTTTCCAACCTAAGTTTTTGAATCTATCACATATAAATTTGGAAGGCCTTCTAAATTTAGTAGACTTCATGCTTTGTTTTCAGGTTATTCATTTCCAAACATTAACACACACACACATTTATTTTAGAAATACTCATACTCTGACCCCCACTTCCCAGCCCCTGGATTCCTTATAATTATTTTTTTACACTGTTAAAATTCAGGCTGTCCAATTAGCCTCAAAAAACACCAAGGAGACAGACCCATTGGTACTGAACCTGTCTGGAAGACCCTGAGAGTCGTGATGGGGGTTGTATTCTCTGTGGAAAATACAGAAGTACAGCCAGATATGGATTCTCAGTGTTGTTTTCCTTCCCAAAGTGACTATGCCTGTGCTAAGAAAGCATATTAATGTTTTCTGCTTTCTTTCTTAGTAATGGGGCTTAACAGGAGCACCCTACGATGGTTTTTAAGCAGTTTGTTTGCCAGAAAGAGAGTAATCAGCCAATATTTTGACAATAGTTCTGGAAAACAACCAGTTTTCCTCTCTGAGTCAGAAGACCTTTTCAGCTGTCTTGAGTAAAGTTTGTACTAGGATCATGTTTTAGCCCTGATGCCTTTAATTGGCCTCTTATCAGAAAAGAGAAGCTTGCCACAGTATCTTTTTAACCTTAGGAATTTCCCACTTCACATCCTTTATACATCAGTCAGTTAGGACATAGAATGAAATTATAGAAAATGAAAATAATTCTAGTTATATGGAAAACAATTCTATAATTACAATAGAAAATAATTCTAATTATAAAATAACTCTATAGAAATAGTAATTTCTATAGAAAATGAAAATAATTTGGAATCAGAAGATCAATTTTTTTTTATTTGTTAGGTTTTTCATTCCAAGTAACTCCTTAAACTCCTTTCAGTCTTGATTTTTTCCCCCTCCCCAAAGCCCCAGGACCTTGTCATATATTCTAGTTGCAAGTCATTCTAGTTCTTCTATGTGGGAAGCCACCACAGCATGGCCTGATGAGCAGTGTGTAGGTCCATGCTAAGGATCCAAACCAGCGAACCCCAGACTGCTGAAGCAGAGTGTACGAACTTAACCACTCAGCCACCAAGCCGGCCCCTTAGTCTTGATTTTTTAACATACAAAATGGGAAGAAAATGTCTGATTTGCTATTGCATAGACATAAGTATCAAATAAAAGATGTGCATGAAAGTCCTGGTAACTGGAACATATATAAACAGGTTTGATCCATCCAATCGTGTATTTACACTACCCCTTGAGTCCATCATTCGTTTTTCTGATGTGTTCTTGAGTTAGAGTTTGCCAAATTAAATCAGGGCTTATTTTAGAGTAAGGATGGAAGAGGTTTCATCTCACACATCAACATGGTAAATGGTAGAGGCTGCCTAAAATACTATGTTGAGAAAGATTCTGAAGAAGTATTAGGTTTAATGGGAATAAATGTTGTTAATAACTGATGATGTCTCCCACAGAGACCAGTGTGAGAATACAAGCAGCCATGCCACACATTTGCAACAGCTTCCTTAAAACTCAAGACAAGTTATTCCAATAAACTAGATATTCCTCGTCAACTCAAGGACCAACATTAACAGAGAAACATAAAAGATTTACATTACTTAGGCTCAGGCTCTCCCACCTGGCCAAGACAAACCTGACATGGTCTTTGCTCAAAAGGGGTAATGGATGCTAGGGGGAGCTAGCTGTGAATTCTTTGAAAAGCAAGGTGGTGCTCTGACCAGTGAGGTAAGTATTCCCCAGACTGCTGCAGTCAAAGAGGAAGACTACTCATGATAAAGGACTGCTCTTCAGTAAGGGATATGAGTAGATGTGTGGATCTCCCTGTGGGACCCTCCTAACGTGTTGTCAGAGACAATGAAGACAAATGAAAATCACTGACTTTTTTTGTTATTACAGATTGTTGCTGACGTTTGTCAAGAAGACAGATCTTGAGATGTTTTTCTCCCAAATGATGGTCTGAGGAGAAAGCATGACCATGTACAATTTGGGCAATTATTTTTCAAAATGAGTTATTAAAAAGTGGTACATTTTAGTATGTCGACAGAGAACTGTGGACTGCAGGTCATAGATACTAAATGACCCCAAAAGGTCTGGTTGATACATTTTCCTTGTTAACATTCATTGACTCATCCATTTATTTATCCAGCAAATAATATTTGAAGACTGAGTGTGTGCTAAGCAGTGTGCTAGATGGTGATGATACAATGGTGACTAAGACAGCACGGTTCCCTAGCTTCATGGGACTAACGTGGGATCAACAGAGACATCAGTATTAACCAAGTTATTACACCTGTGGGGATTGCTAGACAGGCCACAGCACAGGCATACTAAGAAGGTCAGAATGGGAACATTAATTCTTTGAGATTAGGGAAAGCTAAAGCCCCAAAGGTTTGCAGTGGCTGAATATAGAAGGATGGAGAAATGGTAAATATTTTCTAGATGAAAGCATTTTCTAAATGAGAAGTGAGGATGTGAAATGGTCAGCTTAGCTAACTGAGCCAGCCAGCCTAGATTTTAAGAAAATAAAGACAGATGAGTGGGTTAGTAAGGAGCTGAGTCATCCAATGTGATATATATTTTTGATGCTGCTATCTTCTGCATTTTCACCCAAGTTCAGATTTTGAGTGTCTTATCTCTATGCTGACTTCAGAGGCACAATCCTTTGGTCTGGATTCTCCCTGTGTTTTATTTTCCCCCTCAGAAATGAGTCATCAAAATCATCATCTACAAGCAAGAATTTGGAAAAGGCTTTCACATTCCTATGAAATCATGGCAGCTGCCTGGAAATCTATCCACATAGCCTTAAAATACGTACAGATCAACAAGGAGAGAATAATAATGCTCTCACTAGGGGCAGTTCACACCCAATGACTGATTGACTTGGCTATAAAAGACCTCAAACCTGAAAGGCCTTCTCCAGCTTTAGAGCTGCCGCGAGGGTCAACTGATGTCTTTGGTGAGACTGCTTCATAGCCCAACCTCTCCTTTTGTTCAATCCTGCTTCCTTCTCTTCCCTTCTAGAAGTGATGAACCTGAGTACTCCTTAATAAACCTCCTGCAAGAACCATCTCTGTGCTATAGACTGAATTGTGTCCCCCCAAATCCATATGTTGAAGCCCTAACTCCTGATGCAACTGTACTTTTAGGAAGAGATAGGGCTTTTAGGAGGCAATTAAGGTGGAATGAGGGAATAAGGGTGGAGTCCTAAACCAACAGGAGTGGTGACTTTATAAAAAGAGAAAGAGAGAGAAAGAAATCTCTCTCTCCATGTGCATGCACAAAGAAATAGTCACGTAAGCCCACAGCAACAAGGTGGATATTTGCAAGCCAGAAAGAGAACCTTCAGGTCAACCTGACCATGCTGGCACCCTAATCTCAGACTTTCAGCCTCCAGAACTGTGAGAAAATAAATTTCTGTTGTTTAAGGCCCCCAGTCTGTGGTATTTTGTTATGGTGGCCTGAGCTGACTAATACACTCCACCTGAGCGTCTGCTTCCCAGGAAACCCAACCTGTGACAGCACCCTTCTACACCACCACTGACTATGCAATGAGGACAATTCCTTGGACTCAAATGAAAATGATAGAACCCAAAGAAACAAATAAATTATGTACATAAAGATTCCAATATGCTTAAATGCTTTCTGAGTTGTAACTCAACTTTCTATTTAGAAAGTATCTTCTCAGTCTGAATTACTCTAAGAAGGTAACCTCCTGGGGAACACAAAGCTATTTATCATATTCATGATTTGGGAAGAGGCTGCCACTGGTCCCCAAGTTCCTGGCAGGTGGAAACGGAGAGACTGTCATTTCTAGTACGTCATGTCCCCAGTGACGCTGAATCACTTGAAATTCAAAACACCTGCTTTGTGCCCCCTAAGGCTTCCTACCATCAGAATGCAAGACACTGCAGAGCTCTGAGACAGGCAATAAGGAGAGCCACTGAGCCAAGACAGCAACAAATAACTTTGTAGAAGTCTCTGGAAATTTAGAATTTCCAATCACAGCCTTGTCTGCTCTGAGCAGAACTAAGTTCTACACCCCGAATTATTAGGGGTGGGTAAGGTTTTTACGGGAATGCGGGAAAACCTGAATCTTGCCTTGTAATCACCACTTCCTCATATAAGATTTCTGAGACAGATTTACATGAGAATCAATACCGAGATGAGAAATAAAGTACTGCTTCATCATTAAAGATGGGCCAGCACCTAATACCACAATAAGGACTCTGGTGCTGGTAGATTACATTGACCCAACCGAGAGTGGACCAGAAGCCAAAGGAGTATCTCCATTTCTACCTTAAGTCCAAACTCGGATTTCAGGATTGCATTTCCTCTAGCTAGACGCAAGGAAGAAAAACATAAGAGAGATGCATGGAGCCTGAGCACACTTACTTCTGTCCTTCTGTCCATGCTGCCACCTCTGTTTGGAAAATCTTTTTTAAACAATGCTCCATCTCACACCCTCCAGAAACCGCCACTTGGCCTCTGCAATCCTCCTGAGTAACAGTATCCTGATTTCCACAGGCAGAGTATGTTATTCCTTACTTTGTGTCTTCCACATTACATATGTCCTTGTTGCACATTTCAGCCTCTTTGTAATTATTTTTTGGGTTCTTTATTCACTAGAGAATGAGTTTCTTGGAGGCAGGAACTATGTCTTGCTAGTCAGTCGGATGAGTCTACCACAGCACCTGACAGACACCAGGCGCTGCATATCCAGGTGCCTGAAACCACACATCATTGGCCCCAGCCTCTCTTTCCAGCCTCAGATCCCACTGAACTCACCAATCCATCACTCATTCACACTGACCTACTTTATCCACAACACACAACTCACTGACCTGCCAGCATGCCATGTACAGCCACACCTCCTGCTTTCACTCCTACTGTTCTCTGCCTGAAAGGTTTCCCAATCATTTCAAACAACATTATCTCCATCTTCATTTGAGGTCTCTCTTAAATACACTTCCTCCACACAGTCTCCTCTTTGCTTTCCTATCACCTCTTGTTGACTCCTTTCTTTCCACATGCATACTGCTTTCTCTGCATTGCTCTCCATTCTTTACTGGGCTATACACTCTTGGGAGGCAGGAGTCGGGTTGTACGCCCTTCTCTGCCCAAAGGCACTCAGATGGATGCATGGTTCCTTGCTTCTGTCCCCACTAAATCTACTCCATCTTTTGTATCCTCTAAGCTGCAAACTTGAGTAGCATCTTAAACTCCTCATCAGTTACCATTCTCTGCATTTCTTGAACCCTTTATTTCTTTTCACTACCACTACCCTAACTCAGTGCCTTCCCATCTTTTCTCTACCTGGAGGGCTGCTTCCACTCTCAATCATCGGCTTGCCTGTAGTTTCGCCCACTCTCACCAAGGTTCTTTCTTCTCCTCTAGACTCTGAGAACATTGATGACAGAGTTTCTATCTTATTTGTCTTTCTTTTTTGTTAAACAAATACTTCTAAAGGCCTATTGTGTGCCAGACTCTGTTCTAGCTTTGAAGACAGAAAAATAAGCAAGACTCAGTCCCTGGCATGGCGTTTGGTCTTTGTAGGATTTTCAGAAATATTTATGGAACGAATTAATGAAAAAGGAATGAATAATTTTTTAAGTGTTTGGTAATCATCTTTTTCCTACTTAGAACTCCTCTGTGATCCGCATATATATGGTTAATTGCTTTTCAACAATTACCAAATCAATTCAATGAGGAATGAAAAGTCTTCTCAACAAATTACCCTGGATCGACTGAATATCCAAAAAAACAAGTAGTATTGACCCTTATCTTATACCATACACAAAAACATAACACTAAATGAATCATAGTCCTAAATATAAAACCTAAAACAATACAACTTCTAGAAAAACACATAGAAGCCTTCGTGATAGGCAAATGTGTGTCAGATATAACATAAAAAGCATAATAAAATTGATGAGATAGACATTTGCACTTCAAAACACCATAAACAAAATTAAACTGTAAGGCAAAGACTAGTGAAATATTAATAACACATATATCAGACAAACGACTTGCATTCAGAATATATAAAGAACATTTGCAACCCAACAATAAGAAGACAAACAACTTCATTAAAATAGGCAAAAGAGTTGAACAGAGACTTCACAAAACAAAGTATACAAAGGCCAATAAATACGTGAAAAGAGGATCGATATTACTAGGTATCAGGGAAATGAAAGTTAGAAACACAATGAGATGCCACTGCATATCCATTGGATTTCCTGAAATTGAAAAGATCGAACATATAAGTGTTAGAGAGGTTAGAGAGCCCCTAGAAGTTTCATATACTCCTGCAAAATGATGTAACCGCTTTGGGAAAGTTTCTTAAAAGTTAAACAGTTAAAAGTAAAACAATTAAAAGATGAAAAGTTATGACAGATTCTATTCCTAGGTATTTACTCAAGAGAAATAAAAACATGTCTGCAGAGACTAATACATGAATGTTCACAGCAGCTTTATTAAATAACTTATCTACAAAGTAGCCAAAAGCTGCAGACAACACCAACGTCCACCAACAGGAAAATGGATAAACAACTGTGGTATAGTCATCCCAAGCAACGGAATAGTACTTAACAATCAAAAGGAGTGACCTCTTGACACTTGCCACAACAAAGAGGAACTTCAAAATCATTATGCTGAGTGAAAGAACCAAGCACAAACGAGTAAATGAGTGCATGAATCCATTGATATAAAATTCTAGAAAATAGAAACTAATGTGTAGTGACAGAAAGCAAATCAGCAGTTGCCTGGGGCAGAGTCGGGAGAGAGACGGATTACAAAGGACACAAGAAAACTACTGGAGCGATAGAAAATGTTTGTTTTCTTGATTGTGGTGAGGGTTTCGCGGGTGTGTGAAGTGTGTCAAAATTCATCAAATTGTATGCTTCACATACGTGCAATTTATTGTACTTTAAATACACCTCAACTAAGTTGGGGGGAAAACCCTGGCTGGTTCCCTGTCACTGAAAAACAAAGTAAAATCTGTGTCACAGGTTTTCATAAGTTAGGCCCCTGCCTCACTCTGGGCTCATCTCCAGCCACTTCCCACACACATTTTGTGTCCTACCAGGACTGAACAGCACCTCATGCCTCGAATACCTCTCTTTTTTGTCACTTGTCGGATACATGCTTTTTCATATGGTGTCTCCTCTCTGGGAAGTTCAACCGTATTCACCTCCTATTCACCTGGAAAATAGCTGTTCATCTCTCACAACTCAGATCAGTGCCTGGCACACAGCAGGTGCTCAATAAGTAATTGTCTAATGTGTGAATGGGCTCAAGCGTCACCTCCTCTAAGGAGCCTGATCTGACCCTCTGAACATACACCCTGGAGTTAATCACTCTGCAATTTGTAAGCACCACTTCTCTTCCTTGTATCTGTTACCATCTTCTATTGCTTTCCATGGGCTTTCAAGTCTATTTCCCTACATGTGAACTAATTGGGTCTGTGGTAGGCAGAGCTCTAAGATGGCCCCCAAATTTCCTGTCCCATGTTCCCACAAACCTTCTCTCAATTATTCAATCAAATGCTAATCTAGTTGTTGCTACGAAGGGACTTTTGCAAGTGTAATTAAAGTCCCAAATCAGTTGACTTTAAGATGGGGAAACTGGTCAAGTGGCCCTGACCTAATCATGTGAATCCTTTGAAAGCAAAGAGTTTCCTCCAGTTGGTCACAGAAGAGGAAATCACAGATTCACTCAAAGCATGAGAAAGATTCAATGCACCATTGTTGGCTTGAAAACAGAGGGCACTAAATGACGACAGATGTGAGTGGCCTCTAGATGCTGAGAATAGCCCCTGACTGACAGCCAGCAAGACAACCAGGACCTCAGTCCTAGACCCACAAGGAACCAAATTCAGCCAATAACCTGAATGAGCTTGGAAGTGGATTTTTTCCCAGAGCCTCCAGATAAGAACTCAGCCTGGTCAACACTTCCCTTTCAGCCTTGTGATTTCCTGAGCAGGGAGCCCATTCAGGCTGTGCCAGCTTCTGAGCTACAGAACTGTTAGCTAATAAACGGGTGTTGTTTTAAACCTCTACATTTGCGTACGTTTGTTACACTACTGCATAAACATAATACAGGGACAGAAATCACATCTTATGTATCTTTATAGCACATGACTTCTCATGTAGTAATAAGTCCTCACTCACTTTTTTAAGAACAAATGAAAAGAAGAATGAGAAGAAAGGAGGGAGGGAGGAATGAAGGTAAGAAATGTAAAGGAATGGAAGAGAAAAAGAGGAAAACATTTTAGCTTTCAGAACAGTGACTCTTGACCTCAGCTATGCATTATCACCTGATGTTGGCCTTTAAAAAATACTGGTGGCTGGGTCTCACTCCCAGTGATTCTGATGTAATTGATCTAGGAGTGGCTTTGGCATCAGCATGTTTTAAATCTCCCCAGATGATCCTAACTTGCAGCCAAGGTTGAGAACGACTGCTGTGATTGCTCCTATGTGAATTGACTCCCAGGGAACAGCAGCTCAGCCAGGACTTCAGAGGATCAAGGGCCCTGTGGAGACTGGCTGTGTCCTTGAGGTCAACCTCCAGAGAGCTCTTAGTTCCTAGCTGAGTCCTATTCCACAGTCAGCTCTTCCCAGGATGCTAATGGGCCTCACTCCAGGAGATACTCATTCATTCTTCCGTCCATTCACAGGTTCTTTAGTTTAGGTTTAAATAATAATCCCTTGGTATTTTAATAACTTCTCAGCATCCTCCATGTTATAGACATCTTGGACCCTGCTGATGACATGAAGTTTTCTCTGCAGGATTCTAGACTGCAATCCACAGAGAGAACGTTTGTAATGCTCTGATCAGAAATGGTGAATGCCAATACCTGAATGCTGTCCTTATCTATAACCAACACCTAGACATCTTTCTCAGTTTATAAGAAAATTTAATTGCTAATCAGAGTTCTTGGAGGGAAGGCTTTAAATGAAAAGAAGATTATACTGGGATTCTGAGCTACAATTCTGATTCTGCCCCTATTAACTGTGCGGGATATCTGGCAAGATATTTAAGCACTATTAATGATAGTTTATCATCATTAAAGTGGAGGGTCTATATTTATCTCACGGAGTTGATATTAGACTCATAGTCTGGTTCTGTAAAGGTTTATTACAACAGCTTAGGTGTATATGTGTGTGTTGTGTGTGTACACATATACATATATTTAGATTCAGCCAATCCACTGGAGTACCTAATATGTTTTCGGTACTCTCCTAGAAAGGTTTTTAGAAAAAAATGCAAAATATTTCAACAAATGCCTTTCTTGAGGAGAGGAGAGTAAGAAGGATGGATGATAGGATGCTCTAGCTGGCTTGAAGATGCCATATAGATCTACGCACTGTTTATTCTTAAGTCCAGCTGGTCTTTCAAAGGTATCTGAGAGGGGAGAGGGAAAAGGGCATCCACATACGTTTTAAACAAGTGTCCCGTGAAGCATATTCTCAGTGTCAGAACCCGGGAAGCTACCTAAACAAACGATCTAAATAATTACGCAGAGAAAGCCTGTGAGACAGCTGATTTACTCCTGTTTTTGCACATGAAAACATTGAATTTAAAGATGAATTTGAACTTGGTCAAGGCATGCTGTTAGTAACTCATGAAGCTGAGATTTGAACTCGGGGTTCTTTGGCCTGCTGATGAAACCAGCATGCTTGGTTTGGGTTGCCAAGCGTTGCCTTGGAATAACATCAAATTGTAGATACTAATACCAAGTAAGCACTACCCTTAAGGCTGAGAGGGGATGATGGCAACATCATGCAATGGGAATAGCACATTCCAAATAGGAACCTAGCAAGGAAAGTTACTCACGGTTGGGAGCCAATGGTCAGGAGATGGCAGAATTCCATGGGAGAGGAATGGGCCACTCCGCTGGCTGAAAGGAAGATTGAAGGGAAAGGCTATTAGGAGAGATGGCATGTCCTTTCTGGGGTTGTACCTGTACACTACTGGAATGGTTCTCAAGCTGGAGGGTGCACTGGAATCCCTGTGAGGACCTGTTAAAATGCAGATCATGAGCCTTCCTCCCAGAGTTTCTGATTCTGAGTCTAGGTGAGGCCAGGGCACTTGCACTTCTATCGAATTTCCAGTGATGCTGATGTTGCCGATGTGGGGACCACATTTTGAGAACCACTGTACTGGAGACACACAGTTGTATCGGACAGGACCAGCAGATCTCTTCGGAGACCCAGGTCCCTGCTAGATAGATTATAGCAGTGTTTAAGATATAAGCACTGTGGCTAGACTGTCTTGTTTCAAAAGCTACTTAACAAGTGGTTATCTTGAGCAATTTATTGAACTTATTTGTGCCTCAGTTTAGATAGACAGATAGATAGAGATATCAGTATATGTGTAACATTGCTTGACACGTAGAAAACCAAGAGCTAGCTGTAATTATGCATCAGTATGGCAGGGACATAGTATGGCAGGGGCATGGCATGGCAGACATGGGGACAGCCCACCCAAACCCCTCTTCAAAGAGCACTTGTCGCTAAGCTGTGGAGAGTGCTGCCAGCAGACACGCTGCAGCTGCCAGTCCCTTCAAGGGTTGCCTCAGCTGCAGAGTCACCCCGCCAAAGGTCCAGTCCTCCCAGGGGCAGCCACATCCAATGACTGTTGAGGCAGAGATATAAATATCTGGTCATTTGGGCCCAGTGTGGGACAACTCTGACCGCCAGTCTAGTCTAGAGCTTTCTGTGGGGTCCCCTGAAGCTGCCCAACCTGCATCGCAGCTCGACTCCCGCCTTTGCTCAAACCTGCTTCCTTTCTTCCCTTCCATGGGGAATGGTCCCAAAGACCCTCCCATCTGAACATCCTGTGACTGAACTACATCTCAGAGTCTGCTTCCTTGAGAACTCAACCTGCAACATGTCAAGCCCTTGGAGGTCAAAGGTGCAGGACTTGGAGGAGGGAGCACAACAGAAAGTCGAAGCCCTCAGACCCAGTTCTTGGGTTTGGTGGCGGTTGCACAAAATTTTCTAGTGAATAACACATCATTCATTGCCACTTGGTATGTGCCATGGATTATTGCATTTAACCACCAGAAAATGCCCATGAGGTTATTGTTACACCCAATATAGAGATAAGGAAATGGAGATTTACAGATGTTAGCTTTGATCCACAGCCTCCTTAGGTAATTTCGTCCCAAATAAAACCTGGGTGTGTCTGATTCTGTGGGCCGTGCTCTCATACACCACACTTTTCTGCTTTGGTTCATTAAAGGAAAATGCAGGCAGCATTTTTCACAGGGTGAGACCTGGGATTTGGGAAAGCTTTTGGATTCAAGCAGGTAAAGCCCTGCCTGGAAAGCTGCTGTCTCCCTAACAGAAAACAGTGCTGTTTGGCCACGGGGGCCTTCAGCCATCCCTGGTGCCAGGCACTCCTGAGACTAGATGACACTCTCCTCACCACAGGCTCTGGGAAGGGTGGCTCTGTTAGTCATGAAGAGATGATTTTTGACAAGGACTCAGGATCTGTGAATTTTTTGACCGCCCATGTGCTGCTAATTCAGATTCCAAAATAAGATACTTAGAAGGGACACTCCATGCAAATGCACACACTTTATTACCCTGTAGGACATTGGCCTCTGACCTCATGTGGGAACTCTAGCATTGTTGAGCTGTAAAAGGTAGAGGAATGGGGACAACTTTGGCTTAGCAGGCAGATCTGAAACACCTAGACCCAAAGAAAGCCTGTGACCTCCTTGGCACCTTCCATACCCTAATATCAGCCCTCTAAATATCACCATTCCAGTGGTAAGTAAAGATGATAAAAGATAAATCCAAAGGCAGAGATTTTTCTCCCTAAAACCTGGGGCAGTTGGCCAAATCCTTCTCCCTTTCCCCAAACCTTACCATAATGGTAAAACCTAGGCTCCGTTCATTTCTTTCTATTAGGTATATGGTAGGGAGGTAACATTTTATCAAATTTCCATGTGAAGCTCAGAGAAGGCAAGAGAAAAAAAAATGATTCATGCATAGGAGCCCCCAAAAAAGAGACTTCCCACAGAAAACTGTGTTTTTTAATTTCTTTCACTCAGTACACAAAAAATTCTACTCCCCAACCACCAGGACCTAGTAATGTACTTGAATGTAACCCTTCCATATCAGTCCTTCTCCTTTAGGAGAGAGGGAAAGGTGGTATTTCAGGAGGGTCTAGAAGCCAGCAGCCCCACAGGTGACAGAGGTCTATGACACGTCACTGGAAGTGACAAGAAACAGCCTCACCTTCTGAAGAAAAGGCAGGTCGAGTTGACTTCTATTTCTACTTTCATAGCATCAGTGCTGCCTTCCTGCCTCTCCTGTTCCTTCTCTCTCCTGCCCCATTCCCCTCCCTTGTCCCTCTCTTTCTTCCTTGCACCCTTCTCTTCTTCCTTTTTTCTTTCTTTCCTTACTGCCAGCTGCTTCCTTCCAAAAGCACTAACTGAGTATCTCTGAGAAGAAATACTATGTAGAGGTTGAGATTAGAGTTAGAACAATAGGAAGAAAAGGCTTCACACATTTAATGTGGGATGCAGGGCAAAAAGCTTAGCCTGGCTGACCCTCAGTTTCCTCCTCTGAAAAATGCCAAAGATCATTTTGGTACCAACCTCCATCTATTGTTTGGAATGAAACAGGAGAGTATGCATAACTTCATACAGCTCCTGGTTCAGAGAAATGGGTTTATGTTACGGTTTATTGTCATTCCTTGGAATACTAATATAGGAATAGTATTGCTATTATAGACCAGACACTGGGCTAGGCATTGACAATATGAAAGCTTTTCTCAGTCCCTCCCCAACAGTTCTGACAGCGTGATTGTCTCACCAGCAATTAGCTATATTATAACTCCACAATGATTCTCAGCCCTTCTTGGGGATCAAAATACCCTACAGTGTTTTGGAAACTACCTTTACCTGAGCTCCGGGTCTCCCTTCCCCTCACTGCTGGGATCTGATTCTGTAGTTCTGAAATGGATCCAGACACTGTTATTTTAAATAATCTCCACAAGTGATTATGATGCAGACACAAATGTGCCACTAGGAGTTGACCAAACTAGGATGAGTAATGAATCTAACTGTGTCTGGTTGGAAAATCTTCTTTAAGAAATTTAATACTCATTTTCATTGTTGTTATAATCTATAAGCTATTTGGTTATGGGGCATTACTGTGCTGTGGGCTTTGAAGTCCAAAAGACTAGGCTTATTTACCAGGTCTTACTACACCTAATAGGCTCCCTACTCATCTGTGAAAGGGGAGCGAGAATGGTACTTATGTCGTAGGTTTGTTATAAGGATCCAGTAAAATTCATTCATTCAAAAGTGAGTATGCACTGAGTGCCTCGTCTGTGTCAGATACTGTTCTAGGTTCCGACGATACAGCAATGAACAAAAAAGTCTCCATTCGCATAAAGCTCACATTCTAGCGGCTGGAGACTCACGAGACACATAGAGCACTTAGCATAGACTCTGGCACACTTAATATGATGCTTTTTTTTACACAAATATTTTGTGTACATCAATTATGTGCCAGGCTGTTCTACATGTTGAAAATACAGAGAACAAGACAGCTATCTACTCTCAGAGAACCTGTAGTCTAATAGACGGAAAACTAATGGGGAAGTAATAATTGTACAGGATGATTTCTAACATTTTCTACGGAAAACCTAAAATAAAATAATGGGATAGTAAGTGCATCCATAAGTATATTTTTCATTGCAAGGAACAGGAAACCCAAATAAAACTGGCCTAAATAGTAAAAGGGCTTTATTGGTAACTTAAAGTCTGATGGTAGACTAGGATTCAAGCACGGTTATTCAGGAACCTGGCTTTGTCTCTCTATGTTCTCTCTGCCTGCTCTCCTTTGTGTATCTGCTTCATCTTCGGGCAGCTCACCTTATGGTCACAAAATGGCTGCCAGGAGTACTAAGGCAGGCTTCCCTGGTAGTCACTTCCCATAGTCATTGAACAAAAGTCCTATGCTGTGCACTGATTGGACTGCTAGGAAACACATTCCTGATGCTAGGACAATGACATGGGTTAATTGGTTTAGGATTGGGTTACTTGAACTAAACAGTGTTGCGAGGGATATCCTTGTCTTGACTGACAATTTAATTCCATTCTCCTCTTCAGTTTCCACTTTCATGAGTGACTGGGGTGGGGAAAACTTTAGGATAATCATGATATTTCTGAGGAGGTGACCATTGAGATGAGACTTGAATGTCAAAAAACTCTCTAGCCCTTTGAAGATCTGGGGGAAGAACATTTCATACAGAGAAAAGAAAGAAGTACAAACAGGCATGTGTTAGTTTGCTATGGTTTCCACAACAAAATATCAGAGACTGGGGGTCTTAAACAACAGAAACTGATTTTCTCACAATTCTGGAGGCTAGAAATCCGAGATGAACTTGTTGGCAGGGGGGTTTCTTCTGAGACCTCTCCTTGGCTTATGGATAACACCTTCTCCCTGCGCCTTCACATGGTCCTCCCTCTGTGCACATCTGTTTCCTAATGTCCTCTACTCACAGGGACACGAGTCGTGTTGGATTAAGGCCCACCCTAATGACCTCATTTTAACTTAATTACCTCTTTAAAGACCCTGTTTCCAAATACAATCTCATCCTTAGGCACTGGGGGTTAGGCCGTCAACATAGGAATTTTGAGGGGGATACGATTCAGCCCATAACACCCCTGATGTGGAGAAAAGGCCTGGGCATGTTCAAGGAACAAATAGGCCAGTGTGACTCTTGGAATGGGGTAAACAGAGAAACGTTGGTACAAAGTGACATCAGACAGCGCTATTCCATTCATCTACGCCTTGAGGGACATGGAAAGTATTTGGATCTTGCATTTTTTATTATTATTATTATTATTATTATTACTATGATATCCAGGAAACTATATATGAAAAATCAGAGATTCTAGCTCAAGGAGAAAAAACCATGTTTCCACCAAAGGAGTCAGGTGGCATTTAGAGCAGTTCAATAAATCCCTCCAGCTATCTGACCAGGTAGAGGGAGAGGAGACTGTGCTTTTAAAAGCTTGGCTGCATCTCTTTAAATCAATTGACTGTATGAATAATTTAAATATAAAAATGGGGCATAGCAGTTCTCAAGTAACCTCTAATACCTTCCCCCCTCCACTAACCCCTCCACACACGCCAGCCCACCTGTGTTTGGCACATTTCCATGGTAACTCCCAAGCTATTTAACTGCTGGATTGTGTTGTTAATATGATGATTTAACATTTTCCAAGTGGGTTAAACTGGATACAAAAAGCTGCAACAGCTTAGTCATGTAGGATAAATTTTATGGAATATTCAATAGTTTCACTAAGCCATGTTTCTTCATAATTTAAAGAGATTTATTGCTGAAATCAAGAGTTTAGCTCAGAATGGTACTTGAAAAGTGCTTGTCTCCTAAGAGAGAGCTTTTTCAAAGTGGCAGTCTGGCTTTAGGCATTTTCCTGCCCCTTAGAGAGAGAAGAGTGGTGGGATATAGCCAGAGGCCCAGCAGAAGGTGACAAGATTGCAGATATGGAGAGACCGATGCTAAAGAAATAGGATGGGAAAGTAGTTAAAAGAACTTCCCTAATGGTGGTAATAAGACTAGTTATTTCACAGCACACCCCGGGGTCCCTTGGGTCTGTCTCTTGCTTCAACAGTGTTTGGAGGGAACACACCCGGGGACTCTCCCCTTCTTCCAGCTTCTGACCACCTTCCAAACTCCTTTCCCAGTTGCAACCTCCCGGACCAGTCAACATGGTATTTTATCATTAGCTCCTTATTGCAGACCAGCCATGAGCTCCTATATTTGTCAGAATTATTCAACCGTTCCCGACTCCCTGGTCAACCTGCATGTGTGGGCCTCCTACACCTACCACTCTCTGGGCTTCTATGTTGACCTCAAGGATGTGGCTCTGGAGGGTGTCCAGTATCTCTTGAAGATGCATCCTCCCAAAATGAGTGGAGTAAAACCCTGGATACGGTGGAAGCCACCATGGCCCTAGAGAAGAACTTGTGCTAGGTCTTTCTGCTTCTGCATGCCCTGGGTTCTGCCGGCACAGACCCCCATCTCTGTGACTTCCTGGAGAGCCATTGCCTGGATGAGCAGGTGAAACTCATCAAGAAGATGGGTGACCACCTGACTAAGCTCCACTGGCTGGTCGGCCCCAGGCCGGGCTGAGCATCTCTTTGAAAGTCTCACCCCCAAGCATGCCAAGGATCCTCCGGAGCCCAGTGGCCTTTGAGGGGCCCCTCTGATTCCCCTGGAGTCAGGGCTTTTGCCTGAGCCTTTCCTGCAGCTACTAAGCTGCTTTTTAACTACTCTGGAGCCCTCTCCCATACCGTGGACCAAATGGAAACAATAAAGCTTTTCGCAGCAAATAAAAAAAAGACTGGTTACTTCAAAATCACCTGGAGAAATTTCAAAAAGTACAGATTCTCAGTTTCCATCTCCTGCCCATTCCAAAGATTCTGATTCCGTTGGCCTGGGGTGGAGAGGCTTGGAAATCCATAGTATTTTCATGTATCCCAGGTTATTCCAATCTTGTCCACTTTGGTAACCAGTGCTGTTCAGCAGTGAATACTGATGGATGGTCCCCACACCACTTGCATAAGATCACCAAGGGAAATCGCTAAAAGTTCAGGTTCCTGAGTCCCCTTTCTGTCCTGGTAAATCACGAAGAATGGCTATACCAACAAGAATCTGAGCTTTTGATGAACATCCCCTGGGCGACTCATAAAATGGAGAAATTTTGCCACGGAGTTGGATTATTTAGCAGCCTGCTTTGAGAACTGAGCAATGGAAACCCAAGCAAAGATCAGGTGGCTTGCCCAAAGACACATGGTTATCCAGTGACAATGTCCGGTCCTTCTGGGGTATTCTGGGAATGTGACTCATCATGTTCAAAAACATGATGAATATGTATGTGACCAGCAGTCTTCAGCTGTAATAGGAAACAAAAAGGGAACGAGATGCAGGTCTGCTTCTCAGGGAGCTCCGAAAAGTCAAGCTTAGATGGAGAGGCAAGATGTGCTCTAATGAAACAGAGACAACCTTAAGAAATACACTTGCGATTCTGAAAAGTAGTCTTGTAGGAATTCTGAAGAGAGAGAAAGCTAGATCAGTGCAGGCTGAGCTAGTCCGGACAGGCTTCCTAGAGGAAGTGATACTTGATTGAGCTCAGTTTTTGGATAAGAAGTAAAGTGAGAACAGTAGTGTATTACACATGTGGGGAGTACAGGAGAATAGTGATGTAGACAGAGATAGAGATCAGGATGAAAATTTGATGAGTTACGTTCAAAAATTTGCCGATTATTCACCTAAGATTATCTGTTCTCTCCTTTGCTTCCTCATCTGTAGAATGTGAACATTGAATGAGATCGCATACGAATATGCATAATGAAAACCTCGGCTCCTAATAAGACATCACCAAATGCTGGTCCCACCCTCTCCTTCCTCTTCAAGGTGAAGACAGAAATCACACATAATGTGAAACGATGATCTTTTTTCTTGTCCCGTATGCCAGAGAGGAGACGATCTGCCAGTCATCATCTCTCTTGCCAAATGCCTTTGAAACAGTTAAACTATTTTTTTACTTTTAAAACATTTTTATAAGATAACTGTGTCTGAGCTTTCTGAATTACCATTTTCAGAACTTAGACGGACTTGGCTTCTGGAATAATTCCTTCAAGATTCAAAATTAAGTGAGAGAGTGTTACCAAGACACTCCAGTGCTAAAAACGTTTATTGGATGAATGACATATATATATATAAAGTTACATTCAAAAATTTCTTTGTACATAGATAAGTAAGATCTTTTGATCTTTGGTGTTTTCTGCTTCTTATAGGACCCCCTCAACCACCTCAGGTATTTGTTTCTTTAGATTTGACTATCAATTTCTTCACCAATAAAAAAATCCTAGTATCTTCACGTTAGCAACAAGCCAGCTGCTGGTAAAGCATAGGGAGGCATCGACAGTGATCAGACACTTTAGGCCCATGAGGCAGCAGCATGCAAGGAAATGTGCTGGGGCTATGAACTCAGATAGAAGTTGGCTTGAAACCTGGCTCTGCCAAACCTCCCGGCAGTGTGACCTTGTTCACGGCACTCAAACTCCCTAAATTCAGGTGCAGTATGTGTAAGAAAAGGAAAACAACACATGTGTTGCAGAGTTGATCATCAGGAACCATCCTCATATAGCATAGTACTATATGTGGTACTCAATAAACACATGTAAAAGAGAGAGAAATGTGAGAGGGGGTAAAGGGAGAGATAAGGAGAGAAGAGAGAGAGATGGAGAGAAAGACAGCAACGAAGCCCCTTTTAGGCCCTTCAGAAATGTAAAAGGTAGCAGAGACCATTTAGGTGATGTTATAAAATTTTACTGATAACATTGACATTGCACGAATCAGATCATGGAAATTCGATGAGAACTCTGGCTAATTCAAGCCTGATCCGCAGATGGAATACTTCACGAAGCTTTTCTAAGAGCCCCAGCATCGCAATGCTTTATCTAGGCCACCGCCTTCCAACACCATGGCAACGTATCTAACAAAACGGATTGGAGAAGAGCTGCTGATGCTCATCCAGAGCAGGGGGAATGCTTTGTCTCCTTAGCTACTCCACAATCCACAGCACCCACAGGAATATCCAGGCTTGAGATGCAAAGATCCCAAGGGTCTGAATTTTATTTTACATCAGTAGGAAAATGCACCTTTTCCCAGACTACAATCTTGTTCACAAAAGCCTGTAACTGGGCACAAACAAAGACGCCTTAGCTAAGGTATTCTAAGTGCTTAGGGGAACCAAGAAACAATGAAAAGAGCTCAGGCAGAAACTGCAAGAAATCTATGTGGCCATCCACAGCTAGCCTGTTTCAGGAGACGTTAGTCAGTGTGGGTGGGGGTGAGGGCTCAAATTCAAATACCTTCCGCCACTTTATATTTCAATTCAGTTAGAATATTACAATTAATATTAAATAGCATAATTTGGCCTCTGTAACTTAAGCTTGTTAGTATCCCTCAAGGTAAGTATTAAGACAAAATATGTGTAATTCCCAGAACAGCAGAGGCAAAAGATCTATGTTGGTTCTTTTCCTCTTCCAAGAACCCGGACTGGGAACTTGAGGCCCCAAAAGCTAAAATCATTCCCCAACTATTTGAATCATAGCTAATAAAATAGCCTTTTGTCATTTCATTCAACAGGCACATATAAAACATTAAAGACTTTTAATTAAAAAATAAATTCTAACAAATTATGAGTGATGTCTTTATAGAACTTACTTACATACAATTAACTTTTACCTTATTATGAAATTATTTTCTTTGTTTGACCTTCCCCCTGAAAACAGCCTGGCCTAACAATCTAGAAGAGATTAAACAGATGTTTCTCCATCAGAGACCGTGGGAGGACATGCCCATGGAAATAAACAGTTGATCAGTACGGCATTTCTGAGCTGCTATTCCAAACTAAGATGGATTTTTCATACCCCCGTCTCTCTCTAGGTTTGCATGAAAGCATCAACTGGGAAAGTTACAGATGAACTTTTGTAAAGGATCCATTTATAAGGTGCAGATGCTCAGCACAGGGAACTCAGCATCCTGGTCCAGCAGCAAGCCTCAGTTGCCCACACAATGCAGTGGTAATGGCCCCTTCCTCCACTGCCCCCCAACCTCCTCATATTCTGTGAGGCATCTTGAGGAGGAGATACATGGGAGGCGGGGAGGGGGTAGATTTCCATTAAGAACAGCCCCCTCCGATGATGAATTTGTACCCTGAACAATAAGCACGGCCCTGCTCTGTTGCTCAGAGCCATGAGCAATGCACAGCAGCTGGGAGGCTGCAGGAAAGCTCTGGATGGTGTGGGCTGCATCACAGACAAGCCTGCTCCAGTCCTGGTTATTGAGCATGGAAATTTATGTATTACCTTTCAGCATGCCAACTTCTTATCTGCCCAAGAGAATTTCCTTTTGAAAGCATACAAATAGAGTTAATAGAGTCAGGGATAGAGTCTGTTCTTTCAGCACCGCGCTCCCTTTCATCCTGACGACACAAAAGTTTCCCCTTCTTGACAAAGCCATGTTTAAGTGGTGGAGTTTCAGGTAACTCCCTGGATTGAACTTACTGCACAGTCACTCAGCTAATCTGACTATAATGATTACAGATATTTCCTTCTTGTTATGAGAGGGAATTATAAAGAGCAGACCAGTCAAAAAGCATCTCACCTCTGACTGTAGACCACTGTTTAAGTTTTAGCTCCACCAGCCTGCTTGGCAACGTATGGTGAGTCACTTAACCTCTCTGGGCCTCCAATTCCCAGGCTACAAAATAAAGAACTTGGAAGCGCTGATTGGTAAGGTCCTCTCCTGCTGTAAGAGTCCACAAGCCCACGCTCTGCTAACTCATGCCCCCTCACCCCTGTTATGGTTCTATCATCTTACACTAGCAGTGACAGTGCCTTACTCTGTGGCTTGCGGCTTTGTTTGCATTAGTTTACTTATTGCTTACAATAAACTTACTAACGAAATGTTATTAGAAAGACCACATAACAGATGAGAAAACTCGAGATTTAGAGACGCTAAGCAATTAGTTTGAGGTCATGTGACCAGTAAGTGACCAAGCTTGGATCTGTTTATCTTCAAGACCTGTACTTTTTGTTCCTAGGCTAGAGCACCTTTCTTCCTTCTGAACAGTTAGAACATGGTATGTCTCTCTATGTGCTGTCTTCTGATAGACTGGGCTAATGGTACAGACATGTTTCTGTGGGCTGAGTAAAGAGGGATGGTGCCAAGCATAGGCAAACCATCCACTCTTTTGATCAAGCCTTCAAAGGGTCCAGGGGGAGGAAATGATTCCCCAGGCTGCAAATACGGCAAGAACATCAGAAGACATCTATTATCTATCTATCTATCTATCTATCTATCTATCTATCTATCTACTATCTACAATATCTATGTCTATCCATACCTATCTCTCTATACCTATCCATCGATCTACCTACCTATTTCCCATGTTCCTCTGTTGTAGAAATGTCTGCAATATCCTGGAGAGTACATCATCACAAGTGATTTAATAAATATTCTTATGTGAGCCTATGTAGAACATTTAGAAAAGATATTAATGTTTGAACTCCCAGAATTGAGAATCAAAGCCAGCAGCTGAGAAGAAACATTTTGACTATTGTAATAGTATGCACATTTATTTAAAAGTCAAAGCTTCTTTCACGTAAAAACAACTCAGAAAATATTTAAGATTCTTCATTTTTAAAAATACTCAAAAAAAACGAAGTTTTTTCACAAAGTTGTGGGCAAGATAGAAGAAGCAACTGATTTAAACCTGTATTAACAATGATAATTGCCAGAGGAGAGACAAATACTGCCCAGGACTAACGAGAATGAAATCAAGTCTCCTAACCTTCATACAGTAGCTGAGTCACGATGCCCCGAAGCCCAAATCCTGCTATGGTAGATCTTACTCCCCACTTTACCAGTTCCATCCCAGTGCAGAGCGCGGCTCAGCACATCATCAGGTCAGAAGTATAGACTCAATCTTGCAAGAGAGTAAGTCAGTGAGTTATTTCACAGAAATAACATATCAACACTACTGGATTCTTTTTAATATTTTTGTTGCTGTTTTAAATTTTCTATTGTTCTTGTACATTCTATAATGTTTATTTTAAAACTACATCTATTACTCACCTTTGGATTTATCAGTGAGAAAATATCTACTCTAGAATATACTTATTTTGGAAAATACCCGTTTCTAAATAGACCAAAAGAGTTAAACTGATCTCTATTGTTTTCTTACGTTTTATAACTTGGGAGCAATGTGCAGCCCTGTAAGCTCTGTAATGGAAAGGACTTTTGTCAAGTTGGTTGGTTGATGTTTCTTAAGTGGCTAAAATGGTGTCTCATACACAGTAGGCACTCAAAAAATAATCAGTGGGAAGTTGAATAAAATGTTACTATAAGAAAGATGGGCTTATTTCCTCTTGAATCATTTCTTGCCCAGCAAGCAAGTCAGAGATTTACTATATTTGGAAGTGTCTTGCTGTATAAAAATAAAGAAGAATCTGCCTGACGTCCTGAGGTCCTACTGTCAGCAATCCAAATAACCATGTCGCCCAGGTACTAATTCTTAAAAGTCCCAGGATAGTAGACAATTTGCTCCAATGTTCTATTCTCTCTGCCAACACAGAAAGTAACTGGCACTTTCTCTCAGTAGAATACTATATCCAAGTTTATCTAGACGCAAGTCACAGAAGCCAATTCTACTAGCTTAAGGAAAATAAAGAATTTTATTGTACAGTCCAGAGGCAACTTAGAGTGGACAAGGGCAGAACGTGTAACCAGGCATCAGCAGGTTCTGGAACCAGAGCCTCTGTCTCTTTGGAAACATGTGGACTTTATCCCTGTGGTTGTGCTCTCATTGTTCCCTCTCTGCCGGATGGGCCCGTGACTATCACAGTGCCAAGCATACAATGGGTGTGCTGTAAATATTTTTGAATGAATGAATTACTGGCGTATCTCTGCTTCTCCATTAATATGGATGAGGAATGACTGCACAGAATGGCTGTCGGTACCAGCGCTACTGACTCCCTAACTTAATCTTTGCTTCACAATTTAAAACTCTTGGGTTAAGACTCTGGTTGACTCAACTTGGCAATGGATTGACTCCTTCTTGGGTAAGGGTCTATCTCTTGTCTAAGCAGCTCTTGCTAGGGAGCCCTATCCCATTAACATGGAGGCAGTCTCTCAGAAGAGGGGTCCTTGCCCGAGCAGGTGTTCTAAGAAGGGTCTGCTTAAACAGTGGTCGAGCATTTGCAAAGATGGCCACAATAGTTCCTGTCCACAGGGCCCTCTGCAGTATGACTTTGCTGCCTCGCCCATGAAGAAGAAGGCCTTTAAACCTGGGCTGATTTTATGACTTGCTTTGAGTAGCAGAATGAGGGGAACTGATGGTGCAGGAGTTCCGAAGCCTAATTCTCAAGAGGCCTGAGCACAGAGCCACCACCATGCGAGGAATCCCACCTTTGCCTGCTGGATACAGAGGGTCTGTGGTGGGCCAGTCATAACCACCAGCTACGAAGACAAGGCTGCTTCAGAGTGTCGAGCCCCCCTTGAGCTACCAATGACTGCTGCCGTGTGAGTGACCTCAAATGAGACCAACAGGAGTCCTGTGAGCAAATAAAATAGTTTGTGTTTTAAGCCTCCAAGTTTTGGGGTGATTTGTTATGCAGAGGTGGATAAGTGATGAACATTTTCATAAATTTTAGTGACTTTCTGTGTTCCTTATCTGACCAAGAAGTTACTAAAAGCTGAATCCTGAATTGGTACCAAGGCATTCATTTCCATGTTGACTATGTATCTAGGTCAGCCTGATGGAAAAAAAAAAACCAAAGAACAAAATACTGGGAAAGAATTGAAATTATCCTTGGCACTTCAGCAGAAGTTTGCATCCTGGTTCTGACACTTACTAGCTACTCTAATACTTAAGCTCCCTGGACCTCAGTTTAATTATCTGTTAAATGGGAACAATCATGTGTATGTTTCAGGCAGATCTGTGAATGTCATCCACTACTCAATATGTACAACCATCATTGTGGCAGTATCGTAAAAATTAATGAGACCATTTATAAAGAGTTTATATTAAATGCATGGCACCATGCAAGTGTTCAATACAGGCATAAACTCAAAGCACATTGGAAAGCTCAGTTCTCTCGGACAGGATTTTAGACACTAAGTGGTGAAGTTTTGGGGACATAGATGAGCAAAGAGCTTTTAAACCAAGAAAGCACATTTGTGTGTGTCCTCTCCTGCAGCAGAAGATACATCAGCTCTATAAGCTGTCCCAGGTGTACCCTAGCAAGCAGAAGTGGCAGCCCAGCTCTGCTTCAGACAGGTGACCCCCAGATGCAATCTAGTAGAGTATTCCCCTGAGCTCTGCCCTGGGAAACTCCATGCTATAATCTGCTCTTTGAAAATGTGCTTAGGTGATCAATCAAGTTGCAGAAATGCCATCAAGTATGTGACCTCTGGGAGATTAGTAATTTACATGAGCATATAAAGGCCCTGAGAAGTCCTGTAGTAGAAAACAAACAGAAGACAGGGACAAGAAAGCTTGTCTAAAGAGACATCCCCTTTTTGTTCTAAACATGAAGTGATTTTTACCACATAATGCCTTCTAACACACCACAAAACAAGTGCACGTCAGGAGATAGAAAGTGACACCCTCATCCTACTTTATAGAGAGGACACTGAGCGCCCAGGGGTGCAGGACCTTGTACTCAAATCCCCAGCTACACTCTGCTCTTCAGGTACAGCACTGGCCAGCCCCTCATTGCCCTTCTGTGGTAATGACTTCCCCAATAAATGATGGGGGAAGGGACACACCTCCTACCACCTGTTTCTGCTCCCGTATGCAATCATCTCAAAGCATATAGAGGCTATGGAATTCCTGCACCACTCTGCTCCACAAATGGAGAAGTAGCTATTCCATTTGCCAAGTGCAGAGCAATGGCTGGGCCAGCTCCATCTATCTCTGTTAACAACCTAAGCATGCTGCCACAGTTTATTTATGACAAACAGGGCACAGAGGAAAACTGCAGGCCTCCCCCACAGTCTGGATATTTGCATAAGCCCTGATTCTCCCAACGGAGATGTTTTCTTTGGCCCAGCTGGGTTTTCCTGAGCGGTCAGATGTGACAGGCACATTTAACCCACTAGAGAAAGAGTAAGAGACTAACTTAGGGAAGATGATGATGGTCTTAGGGGACATCTGAGAGGCAGGATGGGTTAGTGGCTCAGACCATGGGTTCCACAGTTGATCACATCTGGGTTTGATGCCAGCTCCATCACTAGCTTGGGTGAGTTACCTAATATTTCTAACCTCTGTTTCCTCATCTGTGAAATGGAGATTATAGACATTCCTACCTCTTGTAGTCACAGAGAGTATCAAATAAAGCCACGTATATCAGATACTTAACACAGAATCTGGCTCAGTAAATGAGAGCCACTGATATTAGTAGTAACGTCATTATTACAAGGAGTTTCTAATTTCTTTATAGCGTTTATTCATTCATACAACAGACGTCAGTGTCCTTCCTACATGCCTGGCACAGTGTTACATCCTGAAGCTACAGACAAAGGTGAGATGCTGCCTTTCTGTTCAAAGAGCTCACTTTGTAGTAAAGAGAGACCGCAGACGGACAGTGACCACACCTGGTAGCAGGTGCTCTGAGAAAGGAAAGCTAATAGCTCACAAGGTGGCAGGTGGGGGGAGGTGGGCTTCAAGGAGGTGGGACTCTGCACCAGAGTCTTGGAGGATTAAACAATTTAAGTGTCTAGTAATGAGCCAGCCGTCTGGAAGGTGCTTCATACCTAGTAGCCATATACAAGAGAGTAGGCGTTAGGCGGGTGAGGTGAAACCAAAGCGCTATCAGGGAGATGACCAGCTTGAGGGGAAGGCGCAGGGTCAAGGAGAGCATGACTGATCCAGCAGGACATTTCTTCACAGCCAGGGCAGAGTAGGGATGAGGCTGGGACAGTACACAGGTCTCTAGCAGACAGGGGTTTTTGTTGGTATTTAATTAAAAAGGTTATGGGGACTGTTAAAGGATTTTAAGCAAGGGCAGGGGTGTATAGAGACTTGCACTTGGAGAGAGAGCATTTCAGCAGGCGTGTGGAGCTGAGACTGTGAAGTGAAGCAGGGCAATGAGATGGGGTCATGCCCAGCTGGAGTAAATTCTTCCCCAAGAAGACTTCCCGTGTCCAGGCCAAATCTCTCCCAGCAACGTGCCACACGCCTCCCAGAAGTTCATATCACAGTCACTTAAGTGCATTCCTCTGCTCTTCTATTGGACTCCAAGCACCAAAGAAGGATGAACTGGTACCCAGACATTTCTCCCTTCTTCACAGTGCCCCGCATGGGACAAGTGCCCATAAAATGTTTGTTGACTGACTGAAAGGACACACTGTCACACAATTTGTTCCACTTCAACCAAACGACCTCTTCCAGCAGAACTCCATTCCTATTGATCTTAATCAATGTCTCTTGGAACTCTCATATGGATCAAACCAGAGTAGGCCTGCCAAACAAAATACAGGATGCCCAGTGAAATCTAAATTTCAGATAAACAACAAATACTTTTTAGCATCAGTATGTTCCATGCAACTTTTGAGATATACTCAAAGTAATAAAACTATTTGCTGTTTATCTGAAATTCAAGTTTACCTGGGCACCCTGGAGTTTTCTTCTGTAAATCTGGCGATATTACGCTAAGCAAAGAGCACCCAAGTTAATTACGTCATACTGGAAATGGCAGACTCCTGTTCCTCCCCTCTCTGACATATCCTTCTCTCCATTTGACCCCAGAATTCCTAAGTGTTCTCCCTCCTTTAGAGCTACCGTGATGAATAACCACATTTCCAAATCACAAATTGACACATGTTATAGGATACGTGGTCAGAGTAAAGGTTAGTTCCCCACTCTGTCACTTACAAAGTTTGTACGGACTTCCTCTGTGTCTCAGTTTTGTCATTTATAACAAAATTTATATCATTTAGGTTAATGATATCTCACAGGGTTGTGACAAAAATTAGAAATAATATACTAAAGTCTCTCATTCAGGGACTGAAATACAGGTGAGATTTATTCAATTAACATTTCTCAGGCACTTATTCTGTGCTAGGCAGATCCTGGGTGTTTTCCTGTCTTCACGGAGTTTAAAATTTGGGGTAGAGATGCTTATAGAAGCTATGATTCTCTTTTTTTTTTTACTTTTTGTTTTGTTTGAGGAAGATTAGCCCTGAGCTAACATGCACTGCTAATCCTCCTCTTTTTTCTGAGGAAGACTGGCCCTGAGCTAACATCCGTGCCCATCTTGCTGTACTTTACATGTGAGACGCCTGCCACAGCATGGCCCAACAAGCATACGTAGGGCCACACCCGGGATCCAAACCAGTGAACCCCTGGCCGCCAAAGTGGAACTGGTGAACTTAACCATTGCTCCACCGGGCTGGCCCCAAAACTATGATTCTTATGGGAAGAAAGATTAAAATCATGGTCTCTTAAAATGTGTAGGCAACTTGGTTATTATACCCATCGCTTTTCCCATGCTCATTCTTGTCTTATTTTCACACATATGTGTTAAGTGTGCACGTACACATACACATGAATATATATATATCATGGCTATGACAGTAGCTCAGAGGGTCAAGCTTAGAGAAATTAGCCACGAACCAGCAAAGGCAACAGAGAAGGGAGCAGCCAGCGCTTCTCAGTGGGCCTATCTCAGTACCTGACGCCTGACTTCTAATCTGCTTGCCCCTAGGAGAGTGACTGTACTCTGTTCCAACCTGTTTTCGGGACATCAGTAATCCCCTGCCCACCTCAGGTCCTCTAACACAAGAGCCAAGTACAGTGCCACTGCAGCCTGTGCTCCTGGCTCCTGGGACAGGCCTCCAGGTGGCCTCTCCAGCACCTGGCGGAGGTGAGGCAGGCAGGACTGCTGGCAGAGCCTGTCCCAGCATTTCTCAGGCAGCTGCTCTCATCATTGACCTGAGAGGCTGGCCTGCTCTGCAATGCCCTTGCCTGCTCATCCATGGGCACCAAGGGCCCATGCCCAACTCCTGTACCAAACCTGATGGAGGCAGGGAGGACAACAGCAGCCTCTGCCCTACCAGCTGGTGAGGTCTAAAGTCTGTCCCGTCTGAGTCAGATGTACCCAGGAGCCTAGCACTATCTTCGCCTGGCTGTGGCTCACAGCGCCCCATCTGCATCCCTGGTCTTCTGACCTTGCCTCCTGATTGTCCCTTAATTCCCACTGCTGAGAGCCTGAACACCAGTCACTGTCTACTATCTGCCTGTGTCCTCCCATCTTTCCTGGGGTCTCAACCCTCCAATCTAACATGAATAACTGTCTTTGATTGTCAGCTCCTGTGTGAGGTATTTGATATATACTATGCTCTTTAAGTTTCATCACAGCCTTTTGAGGTAATTATTACCTCCCCTATTTCTATGTGAGGAAACCAAGGCTCACAGAGGTTAATTAAGTTGCCCAAATCACAGAGCTAGTTAGGGGTCGGCAGTAGTTAGGACCCAAGGCCTTTTAATTTCAAAGCTCAAACTCCTTTTCATTATGCCTCACTCACCTTTGGCTAGGGCAGACTTCTCCAAATTACACAGACCACTCACATCGACAAAGCTGCCACCAGTTGGACTTTGCACATGGCCACTAACTAGAGCTCTGATCTCCACGCCTTGTCCACCATTTGGAACCATTTGGCCTTGATGCTGGCTGCCTTCCTCAGGCTCCTAGGGAAGTAAAATTTGGCTTTATGGACTTCCCCTGCAGTGGTCATCTCGGTAGCTGGGCCAGTCCCCTGCAGCTGGAGTCTGTCCCGTGTTTATTTTTAGCTCTGTCCCAGCCCACCTGCCACTCAGCTCCCAGCATATCTCATAGCAGGGCTTGCTAGAAAGGTCTATCCAGGACTCTCAACTGGGCTGGGGTCTAGGAGCTGGGCTTGGCCTTTGTCTGTGGGCCCTAAAGCCAAAGCAAAGAGGTACGGAAGTCAGTTTCTTGATTAATAGTAGTGGGCTGGGGAAATGAAGATTTAGTCTTAAGGAAGGTTCTGGTCCAAAGTGATGGAGCAGAGATGAGAAAATGGGCTACAGGCTGAGCAACTGTAGTGGGAATTGAAGGTTGAGACTGCAAGGGCAGCGACACAGACGAGTCACGGAGGGGAATTCCTTGTGGCACAGGCACAATTTTACAGAAGCCTTGTGGTCTTGCCTGTTGGTGGGGAGGCAGCCAGATGGTGAAATATGGCTTCAGTTGCCTTTTGAAACACCAGGAGTTACAAATGGCAAAGGATACAATAGAAGGTTTCTTTCGTGTCTAAAGACCAATTTAACTCCGGTCGGGGCAGAGTTGAGGGAAGGTACACATCGTTCACATCTCCTGTGGTTTGGATCTTCTGTGGCTCTCGATGCAGTGACAGAATCCTGTGACTGACACAGCACTGCACTGAGCAGCCCATGGCACCGGCCTGCTGCCATCTCCCCAAAAACAGGTGGATTCTTGGAAGGGACAGACATAGTGTACTATTAGCACTGTTCCAGTGAAACATAGAAATTATGCCATGAAAACTTAATTGCCACTTTATTCAGTAATCAGCATTAACACAGCGAATATTTAAAGCTGCAACAGATTGTGTGTCAGCCAGGAGTTAGGTGGCAGCAACTTCTAGAAAGCCAGAAAATCAAGACCTATGTGGACTGGGGCTGACAGAGTTATTCAGGCCTATATGTGAAAAGGCCCATATTAGTGGTGGTGGCCAATCTCCAGCCGTGTTGAGACCACCAACTCCATGGACTTCCCTTCCCCAAGGTCCCTCAGCTACAGTTTGATTGATTGAAACTCAACCAATTCAGTTCTTAATAAATGCGATGTGGCTAACACTGAGGGACCCACGACATAGCCCATGTCCTCAAGGAGTCTGTGATGTACGATTGCTGATGAAAAAGTACAATGATGATCACAGTCAGGGCGTCATATAATCAGGAAAGAGAGCAAGCTTGGTCGATTCCTGACTCTAAAATTCCTCAGTGGTTTGGCCTTGGGCAAGTTACTTTTTCTCTGTGCTTCATTTTCCTAATCTTTAAAATGGGGGTAAGATTATGGACCTAGCAAGGATATAGGGAGTATTAAATTTAATCATATATGACCTATCATACTGCTTGTCACAGATTAGGTATTTGTTAAGTGGTTTGAGCCAAAATGTGAGACAAAACAAACAAAAAGCAGTGCCATAAGAAAAGCGCAGAGAAAATACTGAGAACCTTCAGAAGACGTAGAATGGCATTGCCTTGTGGAGGCGGAAGGCTATGGAGGAGGTTATATTTGATACGGGCCTCGAAGGACAGGTAGACATTTGACAGGGAGCGCTTGTGAAAATCCTGGTAGGTACTTAAAAAGGAGCGGTTGAATGAATGGATTAAAGCCTGAAAGTGCGGGCAGACGAAACTAGTAACAACGGCCCAAAGGTCTGGAAATGTGGGCTTTGTTAGTGGACTAGCAGAAGGATTCATTTGTCAGGAAAATAAAGAATTTCAGAGAAGTGCGGGAAGTCAGAAAAGGCGGACTGGGCACGCACGGTCGTGAAGGCGAATGCCCTCCTGAGTCGCGGATTAATCAACAGTATCGGCAGTGGAGGAGCCACTGAAGTCTGGGCTCAGAGGCACATCTGGAGGCGGCAGTGGTGTGGAGAGATTTGCGTGAGGGGTGAGAGGAGGCAGGGATGTCGGTGGGGGCTGTTACACCCGTTCAGGCAAGAGAGAATGAGACCTGAATTAGGATGCTAACCGTGAAGACAGAGGAATATGGCCGACGTGGTGGAACAGAACACACAGGAATTGGTAGAAGTTGGATGTGGGGAACAAGAAACCCCCTATTGGGAGTACCACGGGCCAGAAGGTGGTGAGGGAGGCACACTTAGAGAGAAAGAGCAGACAGTGGTGAGGGAGTCAGGGACCCAGTCAGGAAGAGAGCCCCATGGACCTTCAGCCCCTATGAAGTCAGGTGAGGCCACACCCTGGCTGGGTCATTCACAGCCGGGTCAGCTCTCCCTGCCTGAGCTGCACGCAGCGTCACCTGAGAATGTGGATGTGAACAACTTCAAGTGGATTGTGTACAACCCTCAGCTCCTAGAAACCAGGTTTCTGACCACCGAGCATTTGCCTCCACTGCACACAGCCTCTCTCCAAGGCCTCACAACCAGAGCAGACCATTCAGGCAGTCCAGATGTACAGATGGCTTCTTTTGGAGAAAACAGAAGAGCCCACGCACCAAGGCCCATCTGCACCCTCCAAGTGAAATGTTCAAGATGAACAGCTAAGGAATGGGAAATGAATATAAGAAACTTTATTTTTTAATGTAAAAAGAAATCAAGAGAAAAAAATACTAATATTTAATATCCAGATTGAGACCAGCCTCTTGTCTGGAGTCCATAGGTCGGTGAAAGAAGTCCTGTTGGAAGGACAGGGCTTCACAGGGAGATGGGTTGGCAGCGACACCTGCTCTCGGGCGTTGCTTATGGGATATTGCCACCATTTATCATTTACATCAAGTAGGTGTACGGAGTAGATTACCTGATATTAAACAGAAAATTCACTTGCAGCTTATAACTATCTCCTCTGAGGAACTGTGGAGCGAAGGAATACAAATGATCGATGTAGCCTATAACCACAGGACAATGGTACAACCAAGACTCCTGTCCCTGGTATGAGGTCTTCATTAGCCACTTCAAAAGTAAAGACTGACATTCAAATCAGATTTGGTAATGTAACCAAAATTATTGAAATTATTAAGAAGACTATTTGCATCCACTATAATTAGTTATTAATTTTTCCCAGGTGTATACTATGCGTTTATTTTATGAGTACACTTATATTGCCAGTGCCTACTCATTTGTATGTTCATATGCATGTAAATACATGTATTTGCTTTACGCAGACAGGTATAGTCCAAAACATTTGGAAATCACAGCTATTAGTGATTTTCCAACCCTGAGGCCCCTGTGGTTGTTTCAAAATAGTGAGATTGAATTTTTCTAAGACTTTGTTGGGAAAAAAATGCAGACGTGGGAAAGAGTTGGTGTGCAGGGGACAAATGGAGGAAGCATATTATTATTAATAAGGGAGGAAAGAATCCAGAGAGAGGAGCTGGGACCACTCCTGTCTTAATTATACCCAGAACACCTGAGTGGCCAGGAGAAGACGGATCATTTGCTGGAGCAGAAACGTCCCATTTGGGGCTCTACCAACAAGGCTGCCCTTTACCTGAAGGGTTGCCAGCCTTTTCCATGATATAATGGTACCAAGGGCTAGAAAGGAAGCTCTTTAGTGGATACCATTTCATGCAGCATTGCTTGCTTTTCTTTTCTCCTCCCACCCCCCAGAAGCTGTTGTGATGGGCGCATTTTTAGAATATTTAAAAATAAATTACAGTTAGTGGTGAAACACATAAGCCAGAGAAATGCTGGGCAAGTGTGTGCTTCAAGCTACACAGACCAGGGCTGCTGAGTATAAAAATACTCTATGTCTTCCATCAGGCTAAGTGAGGCTTTAGCAACTGGTAATTTTTGTATGTCATAGTCACCGCTAATTGTTGAATTAGAACATCTGTCAAAAGTAGGGATATTTTCCTCAGAACACAGAGCAGGGGAAATTAGCTCTTCTCTAAGGCAATTCAAGGCACATCACGACTGTGCCCACTGCCAAAAGCTAATATTCCCTCTCTCTGGCAATCGTTTACGAGTGGGAAGCCTGCTGAGTGGCTTCTGAGCACCCTCACTAGAAAGCATGGGGGCTTTTGCTGACTCTTTGGATCTCCCCAGGCAATGGCAACTTAAAAATATCCAAAAAGGGTCAAAACCTACACAGTGTATGATTTAACAAGGTGTCTGTCCCCAACCAAGGATACAGAAACTGTTCCAGCTCAGCCTTGTCCCAGGAAATATGAGTTCTACTTATAGCTTAGCTCCATCAAGTCAGGAGATAGTAGTGTATGTGGCTTTGAGTGAGTCTCATACCCTCTCTGGATCCAATTTTCCCCTCTATAAAACGAAGGAATTGGACTAAACCAATAGTTTCCAAACTGAGATCTTCAGAACACTAGAGATTCTTCTTGGCTATCTCAAGAGTCATCTCTGAGGTGATTGGTTGACCATAGACCAGGTCCTCAACTCTACTTCAATAACCTCAGTTATCCTTTTATCTATTTTATGTAGTGGGGTTCCGTGTATAATTAGGAGAGTGAATGATTTAACGGTCAAAACATTTAGAAGATCGCAGAGGTCCCTGCAGAGATTTGCCATGACAGAGCAAAGAGGACCATGCAAAAGCTGAACCGCCCAGTATATCCCATGTGTGACTAGACAAGAGGGATGGTGTCTCCAGACAAATTAGCCTGCTTACAATCTTCAACCATGGCTCTGCCAATCCCCTCATCCTTTAACTCCTTCCATTCTCCCTGCTACTAATTCCTTCCCTGCTCTTTGACCTGACTGTGTTGCCCTTCTCCTTCAAGCTCAGATAAGTTTGCACATGCAACATGAAGCCATCTGTACAACTCTAACCCGTCTCCTTCACATCTGAGAATTTGAACCACTGATTTCTGCACACATCATTTGCTCCGAGGCTCCCTTAGATTATTATCTATAAGTCTTGTTTCCCTACCAAGAATGCATAACTCTTGAAGGCAGTGGCCAGTATTATTCATATTTTGCATCCCAACAGAGCCAGCCTCAGTGTTCGGTACATGGCAGGATCCATGGGATTTTGGTGTCTGATTGACTGAGTAATCCAACTTATAGGAGTAAAAACAAAATCAAAGCTCTGGTACCTTATGAGTTCCAGAACCAAATCAAACTCTTTCAGTATTTACATACCCAAATTCTCTGTCCATCCATCCACCCATTCATCCTTCTATTCACCCATCCATCCATCTATCCAGAAAAACGATTATTGATCTTGGATTCATTATGGACTTTCTTTTACTTTTTTCTTCTTTATGGCCATATTAAATCAGTAACCAGATTTTCCCAATATAAAACTCCTCTCCAATCCACATATATTTAGGGAATCTATTCCCTCTTCTCCATCCCAACTACTATTACTCCAGTTAAGGCCTGGTCATCGGGCTGGAGTTACTATTTTAGCCTCCTAACTTAGCTTTGCTTTTCCAGTTTCGTTCCCCTCAAATCTATCCTTCATGCTACCTCCAGATTGATCCTTCTAAAATACAAATACGACCATGTCATCGCTCTGCTTAAAGCAGTTCATTTGTTCCCCATAAATAGAAATCAAACACATTAGCAGGGCACAGAATGCCCTAGATAACCTGGCCATTGTGTAATTCTCCAGCCTTATTGTCTGACACTCTGACTCATGTCCTACATCTGATAATACTAAACTGCTTTTACTTCCCAGGACCAACTGTTGGATAGTGTTGGATGCCTTTATAGGTTTGCTCATTCTGTTGCCTCCGTCTGACACACCCCAGACTCCTCTCCCCCTCTTCACTTGAACAACTCCTCCTCACCCTGTAAGAGGCAAATTTGGACTCTTTTTCTCCAAGAAGTCTTTTCTTAATCTCAAGGCCCAATGAGGAAGATGGCCTCTCAGCTACCATTATATCCTGACCATAGATCTACTTTTGTTGAAACAAAATACAAATCAACATAAAAAACATACAAGTAAACAGATGTAACATAAGTAACCATACACATAAAGTATATAACTTTATACGAATATAAGGCATGGTTAAATGTGCAGAATGCATTCACATCCATCATCTCCTTTGAGCTTTATTTTGTGAGGAAATTAAAGAGGCATCCTTTTTTTCACTTCCCAAATGATAAGAGATTAAAAGACTTTCAGAAAATTATAAAGTGTGTAAGTGGCAGAAAGGAGTTCAAAATTTAAAAGAGATGATCCAAGTCCAGCGCATAGCACAGCATGTAGTACACAGTGAGTGCTCAGGGACTGTAGCTGCCATTGTCATTGTTACCCAGGTCTTGATATTCCATCACCCCCACACTGACATTAACGCGTTTGGCCAGCAGCCCACCTGGCTCATTTCAGAGAGGAACAACCACTCCAGTCTTTCACAGAATAGACTCATACCCCAGACCTGACTCAAAACCAAACCAGCTGCTAGGAGAAAGGGTGGGAGATGATTGTTCTAAGGCCACACACTCCTATCCCAATTTCCCTGGGAGACATCTGATCTTTCTCATCAGTATTCTATTCTCTTAATCATTAGGCTGGAATTCTAGAACTGGGCTGCTTTTTTCTCCCTTCTTTTTCATTTCTTTCATAATTGGCGTGGATCACGCCTGGAAATGAGAAATTTAGAGGGTGTGCTTGTAGCATATGGCTTTGCAATAGGTATGTGTGTGTGTGTGTGTGTTCCTGAAAAGTAATGTGAATCAAATTCTGCTAAATCAAGTCCTATTTTAAACGCTTGGAAGAAGCTCCATGTTTCAAGGACTCCTCTGGGAAATTATTGTATGAAGTGAAAATTCACTCCCTCCTCCCCAATCTGTCTGCATATTTGGATTTTCAGATAAATTTCTTAATTGGCACATTCTAAATATACATGTTCAAAGCTAAATATTTATAGATTGTTTACCATGTACCAAACATTTGTTGGTGCTGAGGATACAGCACCTCAACCAGCTTTAATCTACTGGCTGAGAGACGATAAACCATAATTACACAAGTAAACAAGCACTTATTTACAAGTGTTGTACGTGCCACAAAGGAAAGTACCAGGCACTCGGGCAATTTGTAACAGGGAGACCTCGCCTAGTTGGGGGTGTCAGGAGAGGCAAGGAGCTGTGATGCAGAAGGAGAAGTGGTAAGGTGGAGAGTGGCGAGCTTTCAACCTGGAAATGTAAGTAGGAGTCAGATCTTGGCTTGGGATATACCTCTAATGAAATGGTGTCCAGATTTCTTAAACCAAATCTTCCCACATGAGAAGAGGCAGTTCTTGACACTTAGGCATGTCTCCAGCCCTTCCCTCCTCCTTTTACAGTGCCTGACTAATGCAATTCTGGGAAAAGGTCCAATGCAAATCTTACCCTCCCAGATAGTTCTATTTTCTAAGTCTTTTCCCAAGACCAGCATTCTTTGAAAATGGCCCAACAGTTGTTATTAATCTCCTCCAATATTTAGATTGAGATCCATTCTTTGGAATCCAGATAAGCAATCTGATCCAAATTGTTAAGAATATTTCTTGAAAGTCCGGCTATTTTAAGGGCAACTTTCTGGATCCTACAGTGTATTTGGGTTCAGAAGTCATATTTTCATGAACTGAATATCAGGGCTTGTAAGCTGGCCAGAGATATTTTTATTTATAAGTTTATTCATTTTTATTAGGCAAAGGGATAGTAAAATTAGCCTTTTTTGAATGACGATTGTGGCAGATACTTTCCACGGCCCACTCAACAACTCCTTTGCCCACCCTATCTCCTTCTACTTGACTGAGAGAACCCTATTATTTCAGGGAGCTGGCTGAGATCCCTTTATCTCATATAGGTTAGACCCTTCCTTGCCTAGCCCAGGTGATGAATAATGGTAACTTTATTACCCTTGGCCATTGATTGGTCTAAAGGGGAGGATGTGACCCAGTTCTGGCCAATGATCTATAAAAGGGTACTATGCTAGGGGACTACAAAGCTCAAGTCTCCTGAAGAGAAGACCTCTTAATTCTTTTTTTCCTTCTTCATTCTTGAAACCGAAGTCAAAGCTACAGAAGTCATCTTGTGGTCATGAGGCAACGACTGCAGAGGATGAAAGGCAGTGTCTAAGACTACAGAAACAGGAGTCTGCGTGCTGCCACCATCAATGAGCAGCTTATCCATTGGCAACAAGGTTACCTCTCTCTGGCATTTTGTCACCAGAAAAAAATAGAACCCTATTCGTTTAAGCCACTGTGTATATGGGTTGGGTTTCTGTCACTTGCTGCTGAAAACAGTCTTAAATGACACTTGTCTTAACTGCCAGGTATTTTACATATTATTAGATCCTTGGAACATTTAATCTTCCCAATAATCATTTGATATAGTTGTTATTGTCTTCATCTTACACACAGGAACTGAGTCTCAGAGAAACTGCCCAAGTTCACACAACCAGAGAAGGATGGTGGAGACATTTGAACCCAATCCTGCATGAATTCAAAATCCAAGCCCTTCCCTTGACAAAACTCTACTTAATGACAGTACAAAGCCAAAATATATATATATATATTATTTTAATGATTGGCACCTGGGCTAACAACTGTTGCCAATCTTTTTTTTTTTCTGCTTTATTTCCCAAACCCCCCCCAGTACATAATTGTATATCTTAGTTGCAGGTCCTCTAGTTGTGGGATGTGGGACGCCGCCTCAACGTGGCCCGACGAGCGGTGCCATGTCCGCACCCAGGATCCGAACCCTGGATCGCCGCAGCAGAGTGCGTGAACTTAACCACTCGGCCACGGAGCCGGCCCCAAAATATTTTTAATTATATAGTTAAAAATCACATTTATCAAGAATCATTAAATTACATGGAAACAGAATTACACTGAAAAAAAATGATTTTATTAATATGATGGAAGAGAGCTCTTGCTTCACATAAAAAATATTTTAACAAAAAGAAACCACAGTATGATCTCTCAGTGTACTGCCCTTGGGTCAGGTGGGCCTGTGTGACCACTTGGGGATGGTGATGCCTCTGACTTGTTTAATGTATTCAGTACTTACCACTCCCCAGTGCCTGTGCTGAGTACTTTACATGTAATATGACATGCAAGTCTTTTAACAGCCCTATGAGTAGGTAGAAAAATTATATCCATTTACTGATGAGAAAACTGAGGGTTAGTGGTCCTAAAATGATTTGCCTAAGGTCACACAAATGTTCATTGAGGGTATTTAAACTTAAGCTTGAATCCAGAGTGCATGCGCATGCTCTCATCCTCTGGGCTCCAAAGCCTCCATGTACACAATCCTGCTTTCTCAGAGCTTCCTCAAGTAATCCCAGATACACAACTGTTTCCTCAGGGTTCATCTTGGCATTCATCTGTGTTAATGGCAGCAGGAAAGATGATAAGCGCCATATGCGTTACATGATAGAGTGAAAAAACATAGGCTTTGGAACCACAAAGATCTGGGTTTGAGCCCTTATATTGTCACTTATTAGCTGTGTCACAGTTAGCTGGTTATTTGTTCTGAGCCTCAGTCCCCCCGTCTACATACAAGGGGTAATAATGCTACAATGCAGAACTGTTTTGAGGACCTAAAAAGATAACCTAATTAAATGAGTCTCTCCTCCCGTATTCTCTGCACATGCTGTAGCAACAGCATTATTTCAGAGGCACCAAAATGCTGAAACCCATTCTTGAATACTTAAGAATCAGGCAACATTTACAAGTCTGGAACTGGTTTACATTTTCCCTGAGGGTGGTTCTATAAACTGTATTCTTTTCCGTTTTTGCTGGTTATTCCCCAGAAGATCATTAGAGAATGTTTATTTTGAACATGTTATACGTGGTGAGGTAAGACTCATTGAGGTAAATAAAAACGGTAGCAGTGAATGAGTGGTGGGTGAGAAAGTTAGGATGCCCCGCAGGTTGTGCAAACCTTGTTACATGGTAGACCGGCCCTGGTTGAATACACTCCATGGGGCCACATAGAGGTGCCTTGGTGGCCTTAAACACTCCAACAATGAGTTGACTGCCTAAGAACCACCCGGGAACTTATTAAAAATACAGATTCAAGGTGCTCCATTGGAAATTTTGATTTAGTAGTTTCAAACGTAGACATTTTATTTTTAACAAGTATTTCATACAATTTATTATCCAGACATATTTTGGAAACATTGATTTAAATTATAACATGGCTTTTATCTTGCCCCTACTTCATCCTTGTTTTGATGGGTGTATTAATATATTAATATCTTTGTATATAATTGTCTCATCTTTCCCCACCTTCTCCATAAACTTACCAGAAAGAGTTACATAAACAACCACCATTACATGAATGAAAACATTTATAAAATACCAGGGGATCAATAAGACAAATGCCAAGTGGGCCAGCGAATTTAACAGTTACCCTGTGTTCTCAATAAACAAATAACCCCTGGACACAATATCTACCTAAAAGGGCTACACATTTCTTGCTTTCTCAAGGCCCTTGGGAGTAATTGTGTGTAACCTTTCACTAGCAGACAGCTGTGTTTATCTCTCACTTGGGTTTTCTCCGGGAAAACATTATTCCAGAATCACTGCTGCACAAAGGAAATTTCACCTTGGTAACCAGAAGGAGCACGAGCTGTGACTGGAACTACAAAGAAGCCCCATTTCAGGAAAACCCACCAAGACCCCCAAATTCCTGACCTCTTGTTTTTATACTAGTTCAGTTGTGGCCAAATTCCATTTGCCTGTAGAATCTTTTATGGAAATGAATTATCACAAGGAATCCTATTAGATACAACATAAAATAAAAGCATAGCTGCTCTGTTTGAAGCAATATGGCGGGTCCAAAGTCTGCCTCTTCCCCTCAAGACAGCCCCATAGATATGCAGCTTTAACAATTATTCCCATCATATCAAAGTATGAAAACAACTATGGTGGGACTATGCCCCAACCTATCTTCATTTCCCTCCTACTCAAAGGAGATCACATGTCTAGAAACATTGTCACCAGCATCTATAATTTTTTCACTCCTAAGTGAGCAATAAGCAAGAATCCATTCATACTTATTTTTCCACTTCCCTGCTCATGCTGCCAAGCCTTGGTAGCCACATTGCAGAGGTTTTAATTTATTCCATTAAAAATTTATAATTTCCTGACTCATTGGGCTATTAAGACAATTTGACCACCTTCGTCCTGTCCTTTAATTGATAGCCTTTTGTCTAACTTTTGCCAGACTTCCAAGGCCCTGCATCAACCAGTCGCAAAATCAGTGGCTCTCAACGTCTAGTTCTCAGACCAGCAGCATTAGCACCGTCTGTCGAAAAGCAAATTCTCAGGCTCCACCACAGACCTACTGAGTCAGGAGCTCTGAGGAAGGGACCCAGCACGCTGCAGTGACTTTGGTGCACACGGGAGTTTGGGAACCACAGCTCTGAATCACTCTCAACACGTCTATCCTATCTCACTGGGAGAGCAGATGCTTTCAGCACCGTTAGCAGATCTTGTCACTCTGCTTATCACCACGGACTCCAATTTGCCATTTCCATGTTGGTCTTTCTCCCCGGACTGCTAGATCTTTGAGCATAGAGAAGTATCTTATTCATCTTCATCCTTCTATTTCCAGGTCCTGGTACAGCACAGTAGTTGCTCAACAGGTATGTTCAAATAAATTAAATAGCTTTGTGGCCAAAAAGGGCCACCATTGTCTCAGGTCTCAGTTTCCTCCTCTATAACATGAAAGCCAATCGATAATTGACTTGTTAACTTTGCAGGATTTTTGTAACAATCAAAGTTAGTGAGATAATGGATATTACAAAACTTCTGATAAGCTACAAGTTCCATATAAATGGAGATATCATTATTCTCCCCTACTGTACTGTGTGGAAAAAAATATAAATAAAAATAATCATTCCTTTAAACACGAAAGGGCAATTGGATAAAATTTGAAGTCATGGAGGTCAGACATCTTCCCTCTGTGTTCTTGAAATCCTATTTTGTCTCCACCTGATAATTTAGGAAAATATGTGGACTCAAATTTCCGGCAGCTTCATTTTCCACAAAAATGCTGTGGGTTTTGCAGCTCAAATAAAGACCAAGATCTTGCAGTTATCTCTGGGTGAGCTTGAAGTATAATATTCTGTCTTCAAACTGAACCACCATATAAATGTTTAATGAAAACAGAGCTGCAAACTAGTCTCCCTTTGAAACACTAAGAAAGCACATAACAAGGCTCTGTCACCATTTGGGGCTGGGCGTAAGGGAGAGAGATGATCCTGAGTGGGCAGAGAAACGCTGAAATTCCTATCGGATTGTGCAGAGAGGGAGAACCCCACAACATGACCTTCTGCTGCCTCCAGAGCAACCAGATCAAGGTGGCTGCCGGGCAGCTCCTCACACAGCTCCTCTCTCAAAATAGTTCTGCTGTTGGTAGCACCTCTGGTGAAATGAGGGGACGTGCTGCATTCTCTAATCCAATTCAATTCTCTCAGTATTGATTGAGTCCCTAAGATGTGCTCAGCCGAGGTTGACCTGAAGGTATAGAAAGCGATTGCCTACATGCTCCGCTTCAAGCTGAACAAGACAGGTTCCTGGGTCCTAAATAGCCACCTCTCCATTTCTCCTTCCCCCACACCACCTGAACCTCCACTCTGTCTTCCTGGCCGCAATTCAGCACTCTTCAAGATGTGTTTGATGAACACTTATTCAGAGAGGCTCCACAAATATCCAGTTCTGGGGTCCAGTTTGGGAAATAATGTAGTCTATACTCCCTCTTGGATATTCTTAATGTTTCTTAGCCATAAGACTCCAAGAATGCCTATGGCAATGATAGCTGCTTAATTTTAAAGTAGATTCCAGTCTTTTTTGACAATAGAAATCTTCCTCCCTGCTAACTCTTTTTCCCTCCTCTCATTTTAAGTAATGTGTCATAGTATCTGTAAGTGAGAGTTTCGTTCTCATTCCTTGTTCCTACTGGCAGCAGTTTCACCCACTGGAGAGCCACTTACGATAAAAGACATCCATTTAAAAAATTCAAGTAATCCCGGGAAGAGTAAAAGGATTCCCCTACCAAAATGACCCCACTCCCTAAACATAGACATTTTTCTTTACCAATTTCAACACTTCAAGGACCATCTCAAATGCCACTTTCATGTAGCCTCAGGATCCTAATTCCAAAGTGTTTTCTCCCTTTTCTGAATTCTCCTGTCATATCACAAATTGAATACTTAACCTGCTCTGCCTAATTCTATATTTGTCACTACAAATGCTGCATCTCCTAGACTAGTTTATGAAGTTAGTAAGACAGAGACTGTGTCTTGCACATTATCCACCATAGTGCTTACAACAAAATAAATGATTGTTGAATGATTTCAGGCGTCCTTGAGTTTTCTTAATTGGGTCGCTTTCCTCCATACACTTGAACAAGATCTGTTGTGTCAAAGAAATGCAGCTTTCTCTGGGAGGAAGAAAGAGCACATTAGAATATGAGACATTTGGGATCGGACTAGGGGGATAACTACCCTGGATAAGGAGTTTGGAGAATTACTAGGCAACATAACCACCAGCTGTCTGAGATGCATGAGTGAGACTATCGGGGGGGTGAAGGAGGAGTACAGTAGGTATGGCGCATTAGGGTGACAGAGTGCAAGTCCCCTGTTAAGAACTCTTGCTCAGAGGGGGCACTCCATGCCCAGCACCCTGGTAGGTGCCTTTGGGGTTGGTATAAAATGAGCACAAGGCACTCAGCCCTTGAAGAACTTACATACAGTTAGGGGACGGGTTTCAGAGACGCAATAATCATAGAAGTGGTGAATGTGTGGGACAGACATAAGCATACGCTCTGGGATCGGACCACCCAGGTTCCCAACCTAGTTCTGCCAAGACCTACCTGTTTGACCCGGGGCAGGTGATTTAACTTCCCTGCTTCTCAATTTCCTCATTTGTAAATTGGATATAATAGTACTATTTCACGTGTTTGCTGTGAGTATTAAATGAGATAATTCATGTACTATGTTTACAAAAGTGCCTTCCATATAATAAGCATTCATCAAATATTAGGTGTTGTTACATTTACATTTTATTGCAATTGTGTATTTAATAGTGTAAGCCATATGTCCCCTTATCTCACTTGCCAGCAAGTATAACTATATGAAAATTACAGCAATACTCCAAATCACAATGGTCTGAGACTTCACTCTCTTGACTAATAGGGAGTCTTGCCTTTTTCAGAATCTCTTTCCCTAATTCTCCTCACCAGGAACCTCTGGGCATGGGGAGAGATGTGATTCTGCACGGTCGGGGTTGCTGTTAGTGGGTATTTTTGGACTTTCTTCTCTGATGGCCACTTTTTCCATGGTCCCTCTTAGCTAACTCCTAACAAGTAGCTGCTGCTGATCCCGCTGCAGGCCTTGTCTGGACTTCTGGCCTCTGGTGCTCTTCTGTGCTGGCAAGCAGCAAACTTCTGCTTCTGCAGACCAGCTCCTTCAGGTAACCAGTGACATGGTGCTCATCTCATACCACTGCTCTCTCCGTCACAGAACACCTGGACACTGCAGAGAAGAGTGTCAGAAGGCCATCAGCCTCACTGCTGCCTCCAGGCCTTGCTCTTCAAGGGCTTTAGCAGAGAGAGAGGTGTCGGGGACAGGGAAGGCCCTGTTTAGCACATGAATTTCCTCTTATGATTTTCCCTCGCCATTATCTCTTCCTCTACATGCCTGAGCCCTAGGGCTGGCCAAATTCATGTTCTGTCTCTCAAGTCTTTGGGAATCCTACATAAACCAAAGGGTGGGCATCTTTCTCAGTGTCCACAAACATTCCCTATCAGGAAGCTGGTCTTCCCAGAGCACACTGACAATGCTACTGGGTGTAATGCTCTACCCACATACTTATCTATCAGAGTTCAGTCTGACCACATGCTGACACTTGTCAGAGCCCCCCACTAGAAGGCGAGTTCCATGAGGACAGAGATCATGTCTATCTCGATTTATGACTTAATATCTAGCACCTGTCGTAGTGCCTGGCATCCTGTGGGTAGGTGCATGACAAATATATGTGAAAGGAAGGACGTAAACAGGAAAGGATGGAGGGATGGAAGAAAGAAGGGAGATCCGTTTGGGTCAGCTTTGCCAAGAAAGTCCTTTTGAGAGAGGTGGGGCTTTAGTTATGTCTAACAGAAAAATTTTTTCATGATAATTTTATATTACCATGCTTCATATACATCTTTGTACATCCAAAGAATAGAAACAAATTATGTCCTTGAGTTAAACAAATTTTTCAGTGAAATTTGTGCTCATATGCGATTCGGCTTCAGAGTTATCTCCCCAGTGGTTTATGCATATTAAGCTGCTGAAAGCTATTTATATCAACAACGCTTCTACCACCTCAGATGCAAGTGTGGATACAACACCGAGCAAGAATTGGCTAAGAACAAATTTCAGTTCACAAAACATAAACTTCATTTGAGGATTCATTCATTCACTCAAAAACTATTTATTGAGCATTAGTGTAATATAGATACTGTATTAGGCATGGAAATGGATGAATGAAGAGACATAAAGCCTCCCCTCAAGGAGCTTCAAGTATGCAATTGGAATACAAAAAATAGTTATTTAATGGGAGCGTGGACTAGTCAGGTAGAAACACAGGGAAACAGACGCCTCAGTGAAGAATGAAGGCAGCCAGAGGGCTCTGCAGAAGAAGTAGTCCTCTAGCTGAGTCTAAAGACAGGCTGCTAACAACACTACCAATAGCAACAATAGGCCCATTTATGGATTATTTACCAGGCACTCTATTAAAACCTTGACATTAATGACATAGTTTCAACCTAATGCTAACCAACGGAAGAAGATATTATTGGTCCCATTTTATAGATGACAAAGTGGAGCATTAAGGAGGTAAAAACCTTGCCCAAGACATCACAGTTATTAAATTACAAAACCAGGACTTAAGCCCAGATCCAAATGACTCCAAATTCCACTCCTCTACCCACCAGGGATTTTGTCCTCGGTGACCCGGAAGAACACTTGTTATGATCAAGTGAGGTCAGAGATGAGAAAGCAGGTGAGACCATTCCACAGATGTTATAATGCAGAAGATCAGTGCTGTCATACACTGTCCCTTAATTTATACCCTCCAATGCCCTTTTGACACTTTCAACCAGAAGACACCAAATACAGACCCCCCTGGGCCAACCAGTGTTGCATTGCCTGGTGAGTCAGAAACAGCATGTAGAAGTGAAAGGACCATAGCATCGGGTAGTCCAGTGGTGTATAAACTTTATTTTTAGCCATGTAATATTTATTTTAAATAAACTCTTGCAAAGATTTCCAATATATAATACAAAACTGAAAGCTGGTAGTATCTTATCATGTACTTTGATGACTTCTACTGCCAAACTCTGAAGCAATATCTCACCACAAATTCAAATGACATCTCCTATGTGTGGTGACTCCTTCACTGTTCTGTAGATTAAGGATGTGAGCATGGGATGTGATGATGTCACCTCATCTCATTGTCGAGCCCAACTTCTCAACTCCAGCTTTAGCTAGAACAACCATTTTGTGGAGATGTGTGTTTACCTTGCTGCCTTCTATTCTCCTGGCCAGGGATGTATCTCCCTGCTATCTTGAGTCATTAAGGATTATAATTTGAAAACTGCCAGTTTGTTCTAACCTATTTACTTTCTGGATGAAGGAAAATGCCCGGAGAGAGGAACATAATTTGCCAGAGGTTACTGGCTGAATACTGGTAGAGTCAAAATCCAAACTCAGGACTTTGAACATTAAGCCCTACTTTCCCAAGAACTTCACATTAATTTAATATATGACTTGCAGCCAGAGAATGAGAATAGAACTTATACCTCTGCCTTGTCAGTTGAGCAAAGGCAGGAGCCAGATGAGGATGGATGGTAGAAAGTGGGAAAACAAAGAGAAGTTGTGCAAAGAATTCTGGAATGAAGGCTGTAGAAATGTAACACTCTGTGAACTAAGAAACAAGGCAAATAAACATGTTCAAGTGGACAAGATTTGGAAAAAGAGCTAATAAAGGCACTTCTTGTGGGAAAAAAATGACAGCAACTCCTTTGCAAGCTAGTTTCAGAGGAAAATATAAGTGGTTGGTATTTTCAAAATGCATTATACATGCAAATCTAACTGATTAAGGAGAAAACAAAAGGTGAAATATTGCATGGCACAGATTTATGTTCTGCTTAATTCTATGGTTTTCCTTTTTTCACATATCATTTTAGAGGAAAGAAAGAGTTTCTAAAGAAATTAGAAACACGATTGACAGAATCACGTTGATGTTTTATACTGAGCCAGTAAAAAAAAAAAAAAAAAAAGCAACACACTTGTGCTGCTGATAAAACTTTTACTGAAGGGCAAAATCACACCCATATCCAGACAGTACATTGTCATTTCATCAAAATAAAGAGGTCACTACAAGCATGCTCCCATAGGAAGCTCACTTGGGTTTGTGAAGAGATTTGACTTTAAGGTTTAGCAATAAAAGTTGTCAGAGAACGTGAGAGAGTACTAGCTGAATTCATTGATCGCTTGACTCATTCTTTCCAAAGAAGATTGTTAAGGGAATAAATGGTACAGTAAAGGGGTCAACACAATGAGTAAGACAAGGTTTGATCCTCTAGTAAGCTTACAATCTAGTTGAGCAGAAAAAAAAATATATGTAAATAAGTACAGTATAAAACAGACCAAGAAAAATGAAAATGAGTATGATGGAAAATTAATGCTATGAAAAGTCAGAGGAAGAAACATCACATACAGCTGAAAATGATTCAGAACACTTTATACAATGGTTGAAATTTGAGATTAGACTTAAAGGTTAAGTAAGTGGGATATATAGGTGGGCAGACCAGGTAAGTCAGAACAAAGTGAGAGAGGAGGAGGGTAATGGGAGATTCAAGGTATTGATCAGAAAAGAGGGGTTTATTCCAGGAAGCTGTGAGAAGCAAGACTAGAAACGTAGGTTGGGTGATATTGTAGAGGATGGCGTTTCCAATGTTTTCCTGTCATGACACATATAGGAAATGATCACGTGTATGTGCTACAGAGGGGTAGATGGACTCTGCTGCTCATAGCCGAGGCCTGGTGGCTCTCCAAGGGCTGGGATGGTTGGGGAGCTCACATACCTGTCATCCATTCACAGAGCATTAATGAGTCACTGCACACCTGTTGGGAAGCAGAGGAACTTGAATGCCATTTAAATGATAACATGTTATCCTACAGCAATCCTCTTTGCTGAACCAAACTTATATCCCACACATGTTATCATAAATTGTCTCAAAATGTAGGTACAAAATATACTGGGTAGCCAACTGCCTCTTTCCTATTCTAGTAGAAGACAGAAATACCATCCTGTGGAAATCGGCCCAGAAAAGCTCTGGACTTGGGAACAGCAGGCCCAGCTGAGGCCAAGGATGAGGAACCATACTGACATAAATGCCAGAACCCGTCTCCTTCTCTCACTCAGCACTCTCAAGCTTGGCAGGTGGGCTTGGGACCCACATAGATCACAAGACTTCTACTTTGGGAAACAAAATAGCCCAAGAGAAAAGATCCACAGATACTGATTTTGGAAAAACGTATCACCCCACAGTGAAAGGCATCAGAACACAAGCACGCATCTCCCACTGTCTACGGCTTTTATTCTTTCTTTTAGTGCCTCACTGTGATATGTGAGTGGATAGCCAAATACCACCAGACATTTTAGAAATGCCGCTCACATGAAAGACAGAGACCTAAACAAGCGAACAAGTAACTTAGATACAGGAGAGACGATTCAAAAAGAAAATTAAAAAACTTCAACAGCACAAGCCATCATTCTTACTATATGAAAAAAAAATGCTATTAAAAAAGACAAAGAATACTTAGGAATTAAAAGTATGATTGAAAAATATAGCATCTCATAGATGGGTTGGTAGGTAAAGTTGAGAAAATGTCAAGAATATAGAAAGATTAAAGGTCTTGGAAAATAGTAGAGAAAAGATAAGAAATTTAGAAGATCAATTCAAGAATGTGGTTAATAGGAGATCCAAAAAAAGAAAACGAAAAAAAAAAATGAAATTAAAATTAGAAATCTCAAACAATTTCCCAGAACTGATGGACACCTGTTTTCAAATTGGCAGGGCCACCCAAAAGAACTGCATCAATGCACACCAAGAATATCTTTTAAAACATTTGGCATAAAATAAAGATACTATGTATTATGGAGAGGGAAAAAAACAGGGGCCGGATACAGGGGTTCAAAAATTACAACCCATCAGATTTCTAAATAGCCGCATGATGGGTTAGAAGACAACGTAGCTTTGGAAATTCTGAGTAAAAAAATTACTCTCAATCTGCAATTTTATACAAAACAAATTTATCAATCAGGGGTGAGGGTAGAAGAAAGGTTCTTTCAGGTAGGCAAAATGTCTGCCCTTTCTCAGGGAGGTGTTGAAAGGTAATGCATCAGTTAACTTTTGCTGAGTAACAATACTACCACAAACAGTGGCTGTAAACAACACAGGTTTATTATCTCACAGTTTGTGAGTCAGGATTCCAGGCACCAGGTTGGCCACGGGTTTCTCATCTGGAGGTTTAACTGGGGGAGGATCTACCTCCAAGCTCACATTTTTGTTGGTGGCATTCAATTTCCTGGAGGATGCCAGACTGAGCGCCTCAGTTTCTTGCTGACTTTTGGTCAGACGTTGCCCTCAGTTTTTTGTCACATGACTCTCTTCATGGGACAGCTCACAACACACAGCTTTTTTCCCTAAAGCCAGCAAAGGAGGGAGTTTCCTAGCAAAACAGACGTTACAGTCTTATGTAGTATCATCACAAAGGTGGCATGCTGTCTTTATTGTTGGATTCTCTTGGATAAGGGGAGGGGTTACAGAAGGCAGGGATACCAGGAGGTGGGGATCATTTTGCCACCTTCTGGAAAAGTCTATCTGTCACTATCCACCTTCTGGCCTTCAGTAATTCATGCCCCTTCCACATGCAAAATACAATCACCACTTCCCAAGGTCTCCAAAATTATTATCCCATTACAGCATCTATTCAAAGTCCGGAATCTCATCATCCAAATTAAGTCCAGGTATGGATGAGGTTCCTTGAGTACAGTTCTTCTTGATGTATTAAGCTGTAAAACTAAAGAAACTAGCTCTCTGTCCCACACACACCCCACATACAATGGTGGGACAGGTATAAGATAACAGCTATAGACCGTTCCATTTAAAAAAAATGGAAGGGAAAATGAAAGGTGTAATGGAATCACTGGTCCATAGCAATTTTAAAATCCAGCTAGCCAAATGTTGGGAGTTCCATGATTAGCTTTCAAGATCAGGGAATAATTTTCCCTGGCTCTGGGCTCCACCCTCTGGGCTCTTGGTTCCCCACGTTGAGTCATGAAGAGTAATGTGCATTTGCTGCTGAGTAGTTATATCAGCCTGCTTTCTGCCAGTAGAATTTGGGGAAATGACAGCCTCCTTTCCTTTTACACTCTCTCTATCCTTTCCAGTTCAAGCTGGCAGTGCTTTTGCTGAAATAATTTTTTTAAAAACATTGTGGATCTTCCATGGTTCCTTCCATTAGGCAAAAGCCACATTTTTTTTTTTTTTTGAGATAATTCTTCTTCACCTTTGGCTCCTGCTGAGATAGCTGAGGGACAATACCTAATCTTCCTAGAAGCCCCATGGTTTGATTGAGAGATTCCAAGAGGCAAACTCTGAATCTCCTTCAAGGGTGCCTTGTGTGACTGAGTACCACCCGGAAACTTTGATCTTTCTGAAGTTTTGACAAAAGGTGGTACAGTCATACTCTTGTCTTTTTCTCTAGACCACATACTTTTCTGACAATGCCCAGAAGCCATCTCCTAATTTGACCATCTTTTGCCATCCAGAGAGACTGAAATTTCTCAAGATCATCAATTTCTGGTTCCTCTTTGTTTAATGGTTCTTCCCTCAGTGTATGTCTGTCCTCTCACATTTTACCAAAAGCCGCAAAAAGAAACTAGGCCAAACCTCCAATACTTTGCTTGGAAATATCCTTAGCAATTAAGTTTATCACTTACATGTTCAGCTCTCCACTAACTGCAGGTGACAATTTCACTAAGCTTTCTGCCATACATACTAGGGATGCCCCTTCACCCAGCTTCCAATAACATGTTACTCACCACCTTTGAGTCCTCACTGGCAACATCCTTAAAGTCTAGCTTTCTACTAACTGTCCGTCAAGGCAATTTAAGCTTTCTCTATCACTCTCCTCAAAATTCTCCCAGGTGCCAGCCACTGCCCAGTTCCAAGGTTGTTCTCACATTTTTAAGTATTTGTTATAAGAGCACATCATTTCCAGGTACCAAAACCTATATTCGTTTTCTATTGCTGTGTAATAATATCACAAATTTAGTGGCTTAAAACTACCTACATTTGCTATCTCACATGTTCTGTGTGTCAGAAACCTTGGGGCTTGACTTAGCTGTGTCCTCTACAAGGCTACACTCAAGGCGCGGCCAGGAGTAGACTCTCATCTGAAGGTCTGACTACAGAAGGATTTCCTTCCAAGCTCGCTTGTTCGTTGCTGGCATTCAGTTCTTTGTAGGATGCCAGACTGAGGACCCCAGTTTCTTGCTGTCAGCCAGAAACTGCCTTCAGTTTCTCTCTATGTGGCCCTCTCCATAGTACAGCTCACAACATGGCTGCTTGTTTGTTTAATGCCAGCAAGGGAAAGAACCTTCTAGCAAGACCAGCATTACAATCTTATGTAATATAATCATGAAACTGACAATCTGTCACCTTTGCCATATTCTACTGCCTGAAAGCAAGTCACTAGATCCCCACACACAAAGGCATGAACACCAGGATATGGGGATCATGGTGGCAAATTTAGAATTTCTCTGCCATGGACATGTTTTACCAAAATGAATGGACTACACCAAGAAAGACAAAAATACAGCATCCTGGAAATGGGAGATAATTTGGGGGAATCCTAGAAGGAAGGTGAAAGGAAATCTCAGAGTGACAGCTGTGCAGAAACCAGATAGTAAATGGTCCAGACTGGAAGAGGGGAAGAGAGGGCTCCAGGGAGATAGCTCTATAAAAAAAAGAAATAGACTAACAGGTTACTCAATCATTTAGACCGTATTGAGAGGAGTTCATAGCTGTGTTGGAGAGTTTGCAGATGAATTAGTGATATATAAACAGAAAACTGAGCAAACAAACAAAAGGATAATTAATAACCCCAGGAAAAATTAAAAGTTGAATAAAGAAAACATAATCATAGTACATCCCATAGTTGAGCTATGAACAGAGTCCAAGTCAGCATATAAATACTGAATGTTCAGTCTACATGGTGACACAGATCCATCCAGAGGATGGGAAGAAGGAAACCTGCGTGAGTACATGGCGAGGGCGGGGGAGTGAGAACGATAAGCCTTATCTTCCATAAGTTCAAAATGCAAAGATAATATAAAAAACTGAAAAAAACAAGAAATAATAATATACACATTGTTATGGTATTAAATGCCAGAAGAACCAGCTAAATGCACTTGAGGGGATTGTCACTGTGGAATGAGAATCAGATGAAAGCAGAATTGAGGAAAGAAGCTCCTGATTTTCCGTTATAAGCCTTAAAGTATTAACTGATATTTTAACAATATAAATGCACTATTTAGATAAACATTAAATTTAAAACTTTTAAAACCAGCAAAGAAGAAAACAATATACTGTGATTTTAATATAGCTCTGCGGAAAAATTTTGAACAGCTTTTCCTGAATGGTGCTAAATTATCCTTTCCTTTTTCCCAAATCCCATAACATTTGTGTGTTACCAGTAATGGATTGTGAGAGAGGCTTGGGTAGGCAGCCTCCTAGAACCTTAGCACAACAAGCTAATGGGGAACAGAGGATGCTATGACGAGATACAGCCCCAGTCACTCCAGATTATTGACTCTATGATGAGATACAGCCTCAGTCACTCCAGATTATTGGATGGGCCAGAGCAAACAAGGTGCGAGGCTGGCCAGGGAAAAGAGCAGCTTCACAAGCCATGTGTGCTTGGGTCTTCATCACTGGCAGGAGAGAGTGAGGACGACTTACTTTCATGAGAGGAGACTGCTGGGAGAACCTCCAGACTGTCTGTGGAAAGTCTAGCTGTGACTCCAGCTAGTCATGGAGTAACCAAGAACAGTATAGAGATCCTGAAGGGAGGGAGTCAACCGGAGCCACACAAAGCTCAGAGTTCCTGTGTGAAGACAGGAGATTCCAGGAAGCGTTCCAGGGCATGTGGTGTGCTTGGCAAAGACTCCAACTTAAAATGAAGCTCCTATGACATGAGCCAGAAGGGAGGGAGAGAAAGCAAGATTCTTTAACTCAAGAGATTATTATAGGCCTTACCTGCAACCCATCACATAGTGAGTCAATGGCAAACCTTCTATCCAATCGTATTGTGACACTGATACCACTACCTCAATTAGCTCAGAAATCTGGGTAGCCTGTGGGCCCTGGCTTACTGATGGTGCTCGTCCTTCAATCTAATTCCAGAATACTGGAGAAGTCACAGGCAGAAAGAAAAAAAATAACTATTACATATTCATTGTGTTCAATTGCAATAAAGCATTTGGTAAAACCAACATTATGCACATAATAAGGGTAAAATATTTTAACAGCACAACCTTGGGCTTCTAGATTTGGAGCAAAAGGAAAAATCTTTGAAAACATGACATAGAGAGAAATAACTTATTTCTATTCAGGTGAGGAGTCTTTACTGAGGAAGTACTCATCTCGAAGAGAGGTGGTTTTCAACAGAAATGTCAAGAACGTTTATAAAGCAACCTCTTCAGGAATAGTTAGAGTTATACACTGCAAGGGATAAATCCCAATGACAATTGCAGTTAAAATTCCAAAGCCTAGAGTGGACATACACAGAAGTAGAATTCGCAAAAGAAAGTAGTTTAAAAAGGCAAGTTTCTATCTTGCTGGGTATGACTCTGTTGAGAAACCCAGGACAGATGCAACAGAGGAATTGAAGAGGCCGTATTAACCTTGCGATGAGGACTTTTGAGATCTATTTCTCACAATGCCTCTAGCCTTCCCAGCCCATAACCATCGCTACTTGTCAATTTGAGAAATTACACAAGGCCTTAATCTCTAACATGCCAATTGAGCATGAACCAGGAGAGATTATAATGGCTTCGAACAAAGTCAGATCAAACCTACCCAACCAAGCGACAGCGACAGCAGTTCTAATTAAAGGCCATTTGGAGAGAAGAGCTATGGCTGTCTGAGAAGCATAAGAGTGTGCAGTGACAGGCCCATGGGCTACATGGATCAACAGAGAGTAAACCTTCACAGGACTGCGTGGGTTCCTGCTTCTGCCTCCAATCCCCATGGGCAGGCTGTGCACCACGATAACCTGCTGCCTTTAATAACGCTATTCCTTCTGCTGCTTTCAACTCACTGGGTACAGTCTCATCACAGAGAGGGAGAAAGAACAAGAAGCTGAAAATATCCCTTTAGAACATCAACACTGATCGGGACAGATATTTTTAGTAAGTGATTGTCTGTCAAATCTAAGTCACATGGCATGCCACTTTAATGATCTGAGAGTTTGCAAGTCCCTGAAAAGTGACAGCTGCAAATGAGAATTTAGGAGGTTCCACCAGGGAAGCAGAACATTGATCAAATCTATTGGCAGGAGCCCTAATGAAAGCAAAGTGTCAGTGGAGATGCCGAGCTTAAGATCCCCCTCCAGGTGATAAAGTACTTTCTGGCCAGGCATTCCCAGCGTTAATGTTTAAGAGTTATTGCTATTCAAGACTGGTTAATATCTTCAAGAGCCTGTCACGCTTTTGCTGTTTACTACATTTAAAATATTTTTCCTCCTTATAAATATGTGATGGGATAACATTTCAAAAGTAGGTAAAATGTGAATTGCTGCACATTATGTTCTCCGTGAAATTTTAAATGGAAATGCTTGGTTCATCCGTGTTCATCTGTCATTGACAGGTTGCACTAAGAATCAAGGTGCCCACTCTCCTAATTCCTCTCCATGCCACAGGCCACCTTGCCCATTTGACTGGTCATCCGTAGCCTTATGACCACAAGTTCTTTTACCTTGCTTCCATGTCACCCATGGAGGTACCTGGAGGAGTATCCATGGAGAGCATGCCTGAGGTTGGTTCTCTTTGTTGAATGGACCCTTCAGGATGGCTGCATAAAGGAGTGAATAGCCGAGGACACAAAGCTCTGTGCTACATCTCAGTTGCTCTCGGAGGCATTAAAATCAAGCTAGAATCACAACGGCACATTTGCAGGAAGGCATGAGAGCTCCTCCTTCCTCTTGTTCCTCATCTTCTTTACAATGACTATTGGTTTATGGCTTCAGTTTTATTAACTTTGAGTCTTAAGTATGCTCACAATAATGCCAACTGCTTTCAGATTTCTGACTAGGTCTCCTTCCCTTAATTTAGGTATTTTCTTTCCCTGCTGGGTTATGAGCAGTCCTGCCCAGCACTCTGGTTCCCATGCTACCCTCTTGCAACCCATTGTGCTAACTCCTCTTTAGACTGCCACTACTGACCCATTACCCGTGAACTCTGCTAAATATCTTAGGACTAAAACATAAATTTCCTGGAATTCTTATTGTATGATTTCCTACTTATGCAAAATGCTAGTCTGCTCACAACCATATCAATATGGTATACTTTCTCACAATGGAACTAAAATTATACAGCATTTTCAACAACGAAAGTCTTCATGAATTCTCTATGCAAGTATTTTCATGAAAAAGGGGATGGTATTCCACCTCATAGTTTGCTAGAACTCCTGGGAATATCTGAAATATTAGGTAAGCACTCAATATAAATTTATATTAAGAAATATAATTTACAGAAATGCTACAAAGCACATTTATCAACACAGTATGTAGACTGCATTCAGACATTGAAAATTCCTAATGATCCCCAGACTGTAAAACTAGTCACCTGGCCTGAAAATACTTAGGCTTCCCTGGCTGGAAATTTGAGATCTACTTCCTTTAGTTTCCCAGGGCTCCAGTACAAATGCCAAATTCTTTCCTTTGCCAGATTTCTGAGAACATCTTTTCTGGGGTAACTGATATATTCCTTTCCCATGGAAGACATATACAGAATTTTAATTCCAGGCAGAAAATTCTCTCTGACTCCAACACCTTCCGCTGTGTCTGCACTGGTATTTCTTAGCTCAAAGAAGAACATCCCACTGCACTGTTTGGAGGCAGCAATTTTGATATGGACTCATGACAGCAGCCACATTGTTACAAACACAAGAACGCAACGGACACCCCTGATTATTATCTCAATCCGTCTGTCCATCTCTGACCACTTCACAGCTTTGGGCCCTCCTCCAACCTTTATATCTTCCTGAGCTTCAACCCCTCCTCAAGCCTTATCCATTACTCTAACCCTAATCCTCCCCTATTTCTCCCTGACCCTGAGTCCACGAAGGCATGAACTTCTGCTTTATTCCATTAATCTGCCAATGCGCAATCCTCAGATACTTTTCCTATTGTGTCTCTACAGCTGCAGCTGCAGAGCAGCACCATTTCATTAGGAAGAGGAGATCTCCGCTTGTTTTCTCATTCGTTCCTACACTCATTTTAGGCAGCTCCAGGGCACCTCCAGACTCTCCATGAAGGTCTTCTGCATGCTTTTGAGCCACTCTTTCTCAATACCCATCCCACCTGCCACCACCCACCCTGGGTCTCTCTCCACACCCCCTGCCACAACTACACGTTATCTTTCTCTGAAAAGCACCTATCATCTCTGCCTCCACTTTAATAAACCAATTAATAAACTAAGGTTTTAGAGATCTACTTGAAAATCAATGTTAGACATCAGGAGTTCTAAGAACCTAATGATTGTATTAATGATTTGAGAAGGAGAATAAATGGAAGAAATGGAAAGTCCTTAATTAGAAAAGAACCAGTATAGCTACTGAAGTGATGAGGGAAAATTCCACTCTTCTGATATGTGCTTATTTCATCCTATACCTCATCTTATGACCACCACTCATCTCTCCAAGTGAGTATCCAGCCATGCCAAATCAGTAAGAGTTCTCTGAGGATGTGTTTCTTCATAGCGTTGCATTGCTATTCCCCTGAGCAGAATTCTCTACCCTTGGCTCCATTACATTTTTCCTTTGTTATGCTTTGGACCTCTTGATAAACCAGCACTACTCCTTCAAATATTCAGCACAAATGTGAATTGTTATTTACTCTTTAAGCCAGCCATTCCTTATTGCCCCAAACCTAGTAAAGCCATCCAATTTAGCATTTGTCTTATGCTACAGAAGTAGCCTATTCACTTGCCCACTACAGGGTGCCTTCTTGAGGTCAGACTTTACCTCTGTATCCAAGCTTCTGGTATAGTGCATGACATGGAGCATGGGCTCAACAAAGGCACAGTCTCTAGGGAATACTTTCAGTAGTCATCAGTCTGTATGACTCCTTCAGGTTCTCCTTCATCCTCCCAGTAAGTTACTTTGGAACCATTTTCAAGGTAGGGTTAGTAACGCTGTACAACCTTGGACATCTGAGAAGGGGCTTTAATGGGGGATGGTAGAAGTACTAAGCCAAATATGGATTGAGTTAGAAGGAGGCAGAAGGAGGAACATGGCGGGAAAGCAAGCATCCTTTCCTATCTTGCTACAAGAAACCCTCTTTGTAACTATGGCCTCTCTGATTATTGCTTCCTCCTAACATTTTTATTTCCCCTTTAACTGTAGCACTGTCTCTTCAATCCTTCTAAGTCTGTCTTTGAATCCTATTGTGCTTCCTTAATTCACTAATGCTTTATCAAGCCAAAGAATAAGACCTTCAATTACTTTCTTTGAAGGGAGTTAAGAATACTTATAGGCATTCTGGGCCCATATCTTCCTCTTACAGGGTAAGCTTGATGTACTTAGGAGTCTTGCTGTTTTTGCTCGGTGGATTTATGGGGCAGCTCCTGGCTCAACGTATTAATTCTGGAAAGACTGAGATCTTTCTAGAAGATGGCATTCAATAAAGTGCTCCAATGGCCAAATAAGGATAGAAGAAGCATTAGCATAAGTAAAATATCTGTGCATTAGGGAAAAAAAAATAAGATAACTCTGCAGCTGGAAGAGGAAAATGTCCAATACAAATTCAAATTTTCCACTTTCTTTTACGGAGCAAGACAGCATTATCCAAGTCTCCGAGCAGGACCACAGCTGGCACCTCTGGCTAAGCTGGGAGGCTTTTGTTCTTCGTATTTCAAAAAGCAGCCCAGGAAAACTCAGCATCAGTCTCAAGCAAGTGCCATCGGTAAGGACCAAAACATGTGAAATTTTATTGTTTCTGAAATTAGTTGTTCGGACAAGAAGCCTCCCATCTGAGAGAGGAGTCCGCTCGTTTGGTCGCAGCACAGGAGGCTTCTGAGAGAGTGGAATGGACAGATGTGGACGGAGTCCTCTGGAGGTCAAAATGGTTACATTGTCTCGAACGAGGACCTGGCCCTCAGCTGCTCCCCTGGTATTTGCAAACTACCAGTGACAGATTTGAAACAGGCTGTGCTGTGGATGCCGAACTGCTGGACATTGTCCTCATCGTGAAGGTCACACAGGGTGACTTAAAGCGATGTTTCCATGACTGCAAACTTTCTTCTTGAAAACTAGTACATTGTGCTGATTGCTTTTTACCTCAGGAATGAAAAGGAGTCTGTGCAGTGAGATGTGGAGAGAAAAGCAGCCCCATAATGGCTTGTTTTCTTTAAAGCAACAAGAGCAGAATAGATCAAAGTTTTTCAGCAATCTCTAGACTTCAAACTAAACGGACGAGTGACTAAGTCATTTGAGTGTCATCTCCCTTTTGAGTGCCAGTGTGGCTATACCTGCACACAACTCAAATTAGTCCATTTATAAACTTATAAAATAGTAAAGTAGAATTTTAGACCAGAAGGCACTGGCAAATTTTTTTAATTTCAAACTCCTAATTTTACATATGAGGAAACTGAGGTACCAAGAGGTTGTAATTTTTCCAAGGAAGTGGCAAGAACTAGAACACACATTTTCTCACGCTAATTACCATGTTTTATCCACTATGACACATCCAGTTGCAGGCAATTTACACTATTCCTTAAAACTAAGTAAGGTAATTCATTACTTTTATGATGATAATGAATCAAAGCTCTGGTCACAATTGAAAGAACTGCCACACATAACATACTGTTCACCTGTAAAACAATCCTACACATAAAAGTTCGCCCTTTAGTGAATTCTGAGTGAAACACTTTGACTTCCATATTTACTCTTTGTAATTGTTTTCAGCTTCTTCACAGATTAGGGAAATAAGGTACTGTCCACTGGGGACACCCATCCAAGAAGTACATATAATGACCAGAGCAGTATCAGGCATTTTGAAGTTTTATCTCCTCAGATCATAGCCATCAATTATTGCTGGAGATCACTGGGAGTTTGCTGTGGCTCATTCCTCATTTCTCATCCCTGGCCTATTTGTCAATGATGCTCGGGAAAATTAAGTTTGGTTAATGTACTGGATATTATCCATCGGCTCTCAGCATCCATTCCCACTGCCTTTTATACACGTGTTACAGCAATCACAAGCCTGAAAACAGCTCAGCCCCAGCTCTCTTGAAAATAGGGTTGTGTATGCAGTTTGGTTTCTGTCAACAAGATGCACTCATTCAAGATTTGGGAGGTGGAAAAAAGGTGGGGGACATTGTTTTCAAGTTCCAACAGGTGTCAGTGCCTGAGGTGGCTGAATCCTTGTTCCAGTCGCCAGCTACATGGATGCGAGGTAGTGGCAACTGTGGTCACAGCCCCAGTAGCATCCTGACATCTAGTCTGCAGCTACAGAATTTGGATCCTGAAATCAATAGTCCAGTAGGAGAACTCTTGACGTCTACTCCTCTAAATCCTTACGGTCATTTTGTAAGCACCTAATTTCTTGCATTAAATCCCTTCTTTCTAGAAAAACATCGAATTGTTTCTTTTTCCTGCGCTAATTCTTAATACAGTCACCATTTGAAAGTGAAACCTTTCAGATCTAAAATCTTTTCTTTCAAACCCCCCAGCTTTTTTTCCCAACCCCCAGACTCGGTCCGGGGTCCAGGCTCCTGGGACAATTGTCTCTCTCTCCCCTTTTCCATCTCCTGCTTAAGTTGTAGAAAGGCTGAGGGCTGGAAGTGGGCATAGCAATGATCCTAGAGCCTGGAGTTGGGAGGCATTTTCTAGTTATGTATTACCTACTGATTTCAGCATAAAGAACGAAATTCTTAATAGGGCCCATAAGAAAGGTTCTGATTCAGCCTCATTTTGTGCCTTCTTTCCTAGCTCTCTGTTCTCTAGCCATAAGGCTTTTTTTCAAGTCCTTGAGCCATCATGTTCCCTCCCACCGCAAGGCATTTGTGAATGCCCTGGCCTTTTCCTGAAATCCATGCCCTACCCATTGCTTCTCTCTGTCCTCCACACCATCCTCTCCCTTTCTCCCCTCAGTAGTGTTCTTTACCTACACGTGTAGGTAATTCCTCTTCTTTTTTCTGATCTCATTTCAAATTTCTCTTCCTCATGAAAACCTTGCCCTAATCCCAGAAACCACATAAAGATCTTACACATTTCACAGCACTTCGCACAGTTTGTAATCGTACTTTGCATAATTATTTGACTGCTGTGATGCTATCAGAACACAAGTCCAATGAAGACGAGAAATGGGTTTGTTTGGAAGTAAAGTATTAGCATTTGCTGAAAAAATTTCATTTTCAATTTGTTTAATATAAATTGTGGCTTGCATTTCATCAAAAAATGACTTTCTCTATCACTAATGATTGTACAGAGTTCAGGGAAAGAAAAGACCTAGCTGTAGCTGGGAAAAACTAGTCACTCCAATTCATTACAACCTCAGTAGATGACGGAGGATTGCATTTGTGAACTGTCATAGCCTTTTATCTATATTAGCTAATCACATTTTAAGACCCCATACAATAAGTAAAATGTTTCACAAATCTTGAAATTACACAATTATAGGTATTTTTTAAATGTATGTCTTCAAAAGATGTGGGAAGCATTCCCCCAATCTAGCTGCCATTGTATTGTGACAAGGTCTGGCAATGGAAGGAGAATCGTGCAAGGCACTTCTCCAGGGAACATAATTCTTTAAGCAGAGTTCTTTGTCCTCCTTTCTAAAGCCTATTACTGATTAACGTCTTCCCTCTGTCCTGGAAGCCTTGTAAAAACAGGCAGAACTAGCAATAAACATATCTCAAAGAACAAACAGCAGCCACCAAGGATGCGGGGGTCTATATTCTGTTAATTATATCCTCGCTGCCCTCCTAACTTCTTTGAAGACACTGAAACTATGTAACCTCTTCCTAAACAATCGATATGTATGCTGCACATCTGGTATGTAGACAACCACCTTTGATGATTACCTTTAGTCACGCACTGCCCCTCATCTATTGTTCCCATGACGACAATAGTTAGACCACCTCGTGTGATTTTTTCCTATGTAAGTGTACCCTGTCCCCGAAATAAATTGGACTTGCTTGCAACTGCGTCGAGTCTCACGTCTAGCACTTACACTTTCGCCGACGCCGTCTCTCCCGCGGGAACCTGGACTCTGCCGAGGCTGGACCCTGGCAAAAAGAGAGAGTCTGGGAAGCACAGCTGACTGAGTTCTTAACCGTTAGGCTTGTTTGGGTTGTTCTCAGCCTTGTATGATGGCCCAAGGTAGCCAGATGGAGAGCTTTTTGTGTGCAGAGAAGAAGGAGAGAGAGAGATGGGCAGAGGGAGAGGGAGGAGAGAAGAAAGATGGAAGAGAACAGAGAGAGAGAGAGAGCAATTTCTGGCTAACTCATTATTCCCGTCCCCAGCCATAGGTTCAACCCGGCTGGGACTCTAGATATGGTGGAACAGAGGGAAGCTGTTCCCATTATGTTCTGTCAGAATTCCTAACCCCCAAATTAAGAGACAAGATAGGAATAAAATATTTTAAACTACTAAGTTTTGAGATAGTTTGTTCATACCAATAGTTACCTACAACAATCTTTCTCCTCATGGTTTTTATTGAAAAATGTATTTGTTGAAAACTATTTATTGAATGAATGTCTAATTATATAAATACATATTAAAACGAATCTCCACTCTACTCCTCTCACATTAACAATAATGGGCAAGACTAATAACACCGAGTAGAGAGAGTATGTTGGTGAGAGTGTAAATTGGTATATTCTCCTTGAAGGACAATATCGAAAACTCTACTAAAGTGTAAACACATGTTCCCCTTAGTCATGCTCATCTACTTCTAGGAATGTATTTCACAGATAGACTCACGTGTGCGCAGAAACACATGCATAAACGTTCACTCACCGAAGAATTGTTTGTGATAATAAAAGCCTGAAAAGAATATAAGTGCCCATCAATAGGAGGTCAATTAAATAGATTGTGTTACACCCGTTCAATGGAATAATTTGCTCTGTCGACAAGTATGAGGTAAAATGTGCAGGTGCTGATATCAAGCTATCTGTGAAGTGCATTGTTAAATGAGAAAAGCAAGGTGTAGAATACTGCCCATGGTAAATGGTGTGTCGGAGAAATAGATGTGTGGTCCGTGTAGAAGCACACTACTTCCGGGAGGCTGGTGAAGAAGCTGCTAACACTGGTTGCCACTGGAAGGTGGCTAGAGGTCTGGATGGCGGAGATTTACTTTGCACTGACTATGCTTTTGTACTGTTAGTTCCTTCCCCCATGCTTGTTTTACTTTGGATTAAAAAAAAATTCCAGCACGCAATCAATCGAAGTTTTCAATTGATATGGAAGAGTGAAAGAAGCTGTTATCACAAAAATGTAATCCTGGCTCTTTATTCTTAAACTCAGTAGAGGTGTATCTAACGAAAAATAAAGAGCCTAAGGAATATTTCAACCAAGAAGAAATTAGATCTCTTTGGAATTGAAAATCTGTAAAACTTAAAGAATTTAGTGACCGTATGCCAGGCCTTCAAGGTCTTAGCCTTTGGGACTCAGCTTTTCTCCTGGAGCAGAATTCAGAAAAATGTTGACATCATATTTACATTGATTTGCAGGCAAAAGTTCAAAAGGAACCACTGTGAGCAAGAAAATGTGTTCAAATATTCTGCTACCATCGTCCCTCCACTGGAATTCTTTCACTTGTGCATGGTCACATACATAAAGCATATATTTGGGGAACAATTATTAAATAAGTATTTTGAATTTTCTTTTAGTAAAGAAAAGGATGAAGAAGAAGAGCTGTAGGAAGTTGGTACAAATTCCTTAGCTACTTTGAGCTCTTCCACACATCAGGGTTAACCTGGCTGATGTGGGCCAGAACCAGCCCACGAGAACCATTTCTTCGCCTTGCCTGTCATAATCCAATATTAAGACACCAGCAGAAACTCACCTGTTTTCTACCTTATCCACGCTTCTTGTTTGGCAGCACTTCATCTTTTCCAGGAAAAAATACACAAGCCCGTGCCTGAACTTTCCGGGCTATGAATGACTTTTCCACACGGGAAACTACAAAACACCTCGGGCCTCGTGCAGATAATCTTGGATAATATGTGTGATCCCGGAATAGCCTGCAGCTTTCCCACTTTGATCAAAGTCACAACGAGATGGGTCTTTTTTCAAGAGTTTCTATTAATCCATGGCAGATTTGCTGTTAAATTTTGAAAACTGATTTCTTCACAGTTTTTCAAATTAAATTACCGGAAAAGCACTCCTTCGCCATTACCCGTCATTCACTGTCTTTGTAAAAATAATCGGCTTTATAAATAATTCAGTTCTATCTATTACTTTCATGAATGAATGCAACATCTCCATGAAGCCTATTTGTATTATTTATTCTTTAAAAAGCTGAAATGATTGCTTAGATAAGGCACAGAGAAAAGAAAAACTTCCACATTGGACTAATTTAATGCAAAGATTGAGAACTGAAAGGAATGATAAAAGATGTTTCCTGCTCAATTTATTTTTGCTTCCAGGCTGCTTCCTTCTCAGTAATTAAAAAACTAATATACTTAAATCTGCTTTTCCTTTTTTAATAGTGTACAGTCTAAAAGTTTTTCTTTCCTTTTCCTTTTTTTCTCTCTTCCTTTCTTTCTTCCCTCTTTTCAGTCATGAGATAACTCCTAGCTGTAACATGCAATTACATTCTGTTTTAATAAGCCCCAATTTAAATTCATCCTTATCATTCTTTACTTCTACATGAAGCCCTACTCATATGCCAAAACTGAAACTGAATGTATCTTCTGAGTTCTGAGCTTCTGAAGTCCTTTCCAATAGGATGATAAAATATCACCCTTAATCATTTTCTTGCATAAATTTTTAAATCATTTGGTGCCTATAGGGGTAGTATATTAGTTTTCTATTGCTGTCATAACAACAGTATTGTTTAGTGTCTTAAATGATATAAATTTATTATCTTATATTATCTAAGGGCCAGAAGGCTGACCTGGATTTTACTGGCTAACATCAACGTGTCAGTACTGCTGTGTTCTTTTCAAGAGGCTCAAGAAAAGGAATCTGTTCCCTTCCCTTTTCCAACTTCTAGAGGCTGCCTGCATTCCTTGGCTTGTGGCCCCTTCCTCCATCCTCAAAATCAGCAAAGTTGGGTTGAGTCTTTCTCCCATCATGTTACTCTGATCTACTCTTTTGTCTCCCTTATCCTCTTTTAAGGACTTTGTGATTACCCTCGGCTACCCAGATAATCCAGGAAAATTCCATCTGAAAAATTACTTCTCCTTTGCCATGTAAGGGAACATATTTACAAATTTTGGGAATTAGGATGTGGACATTCCTGGTGGAGGTGCCTTTCTCTACCTCCCACAGAAGGTATCGCACCATGGAAAATGTGTGGGATTTAGAGTCAGGTGGGTCCATGTTAGCAACCCAGTGTAGCCTCTTACCAAGGGAATGAGCTTGGCCGATAACTTAACCTTTCTGAGGCTTAGTTTTCTATTTTCACAATGAATTTAGTAATTCTTAGCTTGTAGGATTTGTTGTGAGGACTAAAAGTAATACAGAATGCCTGGATTATGGTAGGAAGAAAGTCAAGAGTAGCCACCATCAATCTTATTTGATTTATAATATGCTATTTTCTCTCATCTTTACCTTCTTTTCCAGGACAGATATTAACCAAATGATCACCATTTATTAATTTGTTGGTATCAGATTATCAGATGTAGAGAAAAGTGAGAAGGAGGTGGTAAAGAGAAATAAAAATCTATGTATGGGAACGGAAGTTGCCTTCAATGACGTTACTTGGTGGAAACGGTGCCAGAGGTAAGTTATGACTATATTAGAATGAGCTACTCCAGGCAATATAAGCAGAAAAAACAAAAACAGAACAAACATTGACTCTTGTTGGCCCAGTTTACATGTTACATCTGGCTCCATCCAATACTTAATCAAAGACAGAAAAACCTCACTTACTCTACGTAGGGGGCATACACACTATTCACCAACATACATTCTCTAAAAAAAATGGTCTAGGAAAAAATGCATGATATGACTGACAGATTTACATTGTGTTAGATTGCATGCCCCAAGAGGACAGGGGCTGGGCATGTCTTATTCAATGCAAATTTCCTGGCATCTTGCCCAGCACCCATCGCATAGCAGACACTCAATAAATATTTGTTGAATGAAACAAAAAGTAGGCAGGAAAACTAAACATGTTTCTGAGCCTGCATGGACTAAATATTTGTGAAGTCAGCTGGTTTCTCTCAACTATTCAGTTCATTTACTCTAAAAGATCTGTGCTAATACCCTGGGTCAGAATTAATAAAAAGCCTCATTATCAATAATAACTGTCATTTATCAAACATCTACTATAAGCAGACACAGCAAGAGTTTTGCTTATGCTCTCTAATTAAGCCCTACAAGTCTATGTGGCAAGTGTTCCTTTCCACATTTGAAAGCTAAGTTGGGGTCAGAGAAGAGATTTAATACATCTGAGGGTAATAGCAGGAATGGGATTAAATATAGGCTTTTTTTGATTCCAAAGATCATGCTGCTTGACTCAGCTATGCTGCTTCCCGTGAAACAATCTTTTTTGAGCACTCGTGTAATGTGTCAGGCCTCTCCTAAGTTCTGGGAATATAAAGATGAAAATGTTAGTATAGCTTCTATCTTCAAAAATGAAACTCTAGGGGCCGGCCTGGTGACACAGCAGTTAAGTTCGCACCCTCCGCCTCCATGGCCCATAGTCTGCCACTTTGGATCCCTGGCATGGACCCATGTACCACTTATCAAGCCATGCTGTGGTAGGTGTCCCATGTATGAAAGAGAGTAAGATGGGCACAGATGTTATCTCAGGGCTAATCTTCCTCAAAAAAAATGATGCAACTGTAATATGTTGTGGCAATAGCTATATTAGCAATATAAACAAAGGACTTTGGGGATCACAGATATGACAGCAATTTTTTAGCATCCAGGGACATTTCCCCTCTAGTTCTTTACATGTTATTCCCTGTCCCTCTTTCTATCGCTAACTCACCCTTGAGATCTCAGTATAAACATCAGTCATACCGGCCAATCCTTGACCTTCAAGACTCGCTTAAACCTTCTTGCTCACTATTCCCAAAGAGCTATATTTTTCCAGTAATTATTAATTAAAATTATTGAGTGTGCACTAGACCAAGGCCACAGGACCAACATGGATTATCTCATTGGATCACCAAAAACAGAGCAGAGATATGAAAACTGAGGCTAAACATTAGTAAATTTCTCATGGTCACACAGTTGATATGGAATGGAACTAGTATTTCAATCAAGACAGTTTGTCTAAACCACCTGTTACAACACAGATCACACTGTTCTATTATTACCGGGTTAATTGCCTATCTGCTCTTCCAGAATAAAGAACAAAAGCTGTGAGGGCAAGAATCCAGTTTATTTTGCTCACCGTTGTATCTCCAGTGCCTATAATTGTGCCAGAGTACAAGAATGGCTGTAAGTAAAAGTAACCATTACGGACTAGAAGGAATTTGCTAGGGTTTGAGATAGAAAGAGACTTTGGTATCAACATGGTGAGTTGACTAGTGTTGGAGTGATTAATGGCAAGGAAACCAGTTGGAAGACAGTTTCAATTGCCCAGGTGAGAAATTATGAGAGTGTGAACTAGAACAGGGACCAGCAAACATTTTCTGTAAAGTAAATATTTTAGGCTTTGACGCTACTCAGTTGTAGCGCCGAAGCAGCTGTAGATAATACGGAAACAAATGAACACGGCTGTGTGCCAATAAAACTTACACTAACCAAAATAGTTGGCAGGCTGGATATGGCCCAAGGGCAGCTGTTTGTTGACCCCCCAAACCAGAATACAAGCATAGAATTGATAGAGTCTGTGTGTCTTGCAGTGGTAGTCCTGCGTGTGAACCAGAGAAACATTTCAAATGCAAACCTGACAGAACTTGTTGACTGACTATACAGCATGGGAAAAGGAAGAGCTGAAGATAATCCTGATTCCTCTGCCATCAAGAAGCCAAGGAAGATAAACTAGTTTAAAGGTAAGGAATGATAATATGAATTAGAAATCCAAAGAAGTAAGTTTCAGGGGGAAAACAGCATCCAATAATATCTAAAGCTCAAAATAAGAGTGAAAAAGCCACTATATTGAGGGAGAATTCCCTGATATAGTCTTATAAATCTGTTGTAGGACTGCATTATTCCCCATCCCCAGACTTATACTTGGCTCCTTAAATATGCAGTCATTTTCTTTTGATAATTCATAGTTTCCCTTAGTCCTTATCAAGAGGGACATGAGCAGAATTGCTCAGGCAATGATAAGCCACAGAGTCCAGTTCACAATTTAATTCACTAGAAAAACTTTCAGGAGCTACCTTTTAAAGTCTTTTGGGAATTCAGTGCTTAGAGGAGAAACCTCCTCTGAATTCTCAACTGACTTACAAATGAAGGAAGAATGTAATTTCTACCCATGAGATCTGGTCCCTTGTGCTATTTGGCATATAGAAAGGCAACCCATACATTGAAAAGTATGCCAAAAGGTGAATTCTTCTGCTTCATTCAAAGACATCTTTAAAAAGAAAAGTAAAGGTGGGTCTGAGTGAACACTTGCTGCTTCAGATTTAATAGTTATACCCTTTTCCTTTACATAAAGGCTCTTTAAGAACTTTTTCTGCCACAAAGCCTCATTTAACAGTAGGAATTTAGGTACCAGGCGGACTTGAAGGATAGTATTAATGAACAATACTTGCTATAATTTATTTTCAAACTAACATCCTATATCAATATCTAGGTCTCAGAGAAAACACATTCTCCTCTCTGAATTTTTAAAAAGGCGTTTGAAGGAACCAAGCAATCTGAGGAGCTGAATCAAACAACTTCCCTTCTTGCAAGATATAGTAATGGTCTTTGAGCACATAGAAATAGGGCTTATTAAAGTGAAGGGAGAAACTTGCCAACAAGTGCATCACCAGGATTCATAAATTGGCTTGGGCAGGAATGAATAGAACATCAAAATCTAGCTGCTTGTCATCAGTCTTTCTAACCTTGCGAAAACATGAGTCATCCCCCAACATAACCCATGTGAACTCTTGAGTTGCAAGAAATTCTGGAGCCTTTGAAATACCAATAAGTGAGTAGTAGGAAGTAAGTAGTAGGAAGAAGTAGTAGGAAGGGTTGGGGGACCAAGCTGGGCTGCAGGGCCGTGTTCTCACTAGAGAGCAAGCCCACCAATGGTGCTTAAGGGGCCAAACAAACACAGGCTTTGGGGAGACCTCATCCAAGACTCAGAAGGGACAAGATCTGACCCTCTGAGAAGAAACTTGGCAGTGTCCAGATCAGGTATCAACTGGGGTGCAAGCAAAAACATAGGTGGGGTTGGTGGACAGCCTGGAGAACCAATCAGACAGCAGAGTGAACAGCCACCACCACAAAGACGGGCCAGAGAAGGCAGCACATTGATGGATTAATAGTTGCCTAGGGCCCACTCCAGACACACCAGATACTGGATGCAAAGGCAAAGAGACAAACTTCAAACCCTGAACATTCACCCCTTAACCTGGCAGTTAGGGCTGATGCTGGCGCTCATGGTGAATCAGTTGTGGTCCCTGGGCAGGTTAGAGAAGGCAAAAGCTAATGCTTTTCCTCCTCTTCATCTCCACCCAAACAAATTGTTCAGTCTCTCTATGAATTGAGATAATAATATTTGCTACCAAATATTAGTTCTCACTGTTTACCAGACACTGGGCTAGACCCTTTTTATACACTATGAATTCTTATAACTCTGCAGAATATTAATTATACCCATTTTTTAATTTTGGAAATTGAAGTTAACTGAAAGCTAAGTGGTTCACGCAAGACCAAGTGGCAAGGCCTGGAACAGGAGTAACTAGAATGTTATTCTTGCTTTCCAGGAGACTGGTCTACTCTGGATTAAAAACAAAAGAAATTAGTGTACAACAGTCACCCCAACAAGATAGACACTTTAATAAAGTAGAGAACCAGCTCTATAGGAGGTAGGAGAAGAGAGCACAGTTATTCTTTTTTTCTTTTTTTTTTAATGCTTTTTGGGGAGGAAGGTTGGCCCTGTGCTAATGTCTGTTGCCTACCTTCTTCTTTTGTTTTTTTCCTCCCCAAAGCCCCAGCATATAGTTGTACATCCTAGTTGCAAGTCCTTCTACTTCTTCTATGTGGGACGCCACCACAGCATCGCTTGATGAGCAGTGTGTAGGTCCACGCCCAGGATCCAAATGTGTGAACCCCACGCGACCAAAGTTAACCACTTCAGAGTGCGCGAACTTAACCACTATGCCCCGAGCCAGCCCCTACACAGCTATTCTTGAAGAGGTTAGAAAAGGCTTCTTTAAAGGTGACCCTTGATGCCAGGTCCTAACCTCCAGCATGTGGTAAGGGAAGGTACGAGGCCAGAGGAAGCCTGGGAAGGTGTTTTGATGGTTGTCCATGAATAAGGGAAACAGTGACATAGCCGGGAAGGAAACTGAACCCCAGAGTCAGAAGATCCTGGACTGTGAACCAAGGAGAAGGATAAAGATGATACAGGAAATGGCCAAGGGGGTTTGCATGAATAAAGCAAAGGACAAGGGGTGGCAGTGGGGAATTTTGATGATCCAGGAAACTAAATAAGAACACTGAACAAAAGTTCAGATGTTTCCTTTGGCAAAGACGTTATTTGCAGACCAGGCTCTCTACACAATGCATGCAATTAAAATGCATGCATTAAAATGTTGCACTGGTCCAGGCACTAAGTTCTGAAGGTGGGTGTGAGTTCACCTAGCAGGAAAGGAGAGTAAGGGTATTCCAGTGCAAATGTGCCCAGCTAACGAGTAATGAGACATGATGTGGGAACAGCAAGTATTTTGACAGAGCCTTGATTTGTGGACATGGGGCTCCAGGAAGGACTGGAAAGGTGGGCACTAATCCCATCACGTTGAAAGGCTTTTATGACACACTCTGTGGGACTTGAATGTACTGCATATAAGCTCTCAGGCAGGCACTGTCATCATTTGGTTTGTGTTTTAGAAGGGCTCCTCTCGTGGCATTGTGAGGTCAGGGAACACGCTGGAGGAAGAATTAGGAGCCTTGCGAAAACTCGGGCAAGCTAGGAGTACATGAAAGAGGAGGAAACAACAGCTTTTCACTTATAGAACCTATTTAAATGCTATTTTTTTTTTTTATTTCTAAAGAGTTTCTATTTGATCCTACCAACTACACTGCAAGGTAGATAGACATTAACAACAGCTCACATTTATAACACCATTACTGTGCCACAAACCAAATCTTAGGGAGCCATTTCAGCACGTTGGCTAAGTGCTGTCACCACTTACTAGCTGTGTGACTTTGGAAAATAAATGTCCCTATGCCTCAGTTTTCTCATCTGTAAAACTGGAAAGTCTCGTTAGTGATGCTCTGAAGACTAAATGCGATTTTACATGTGAAGTGCTTAGACTAATTCCTTGCATATAGTAAGCAATCAGGAAGTATTAGTTATCATTAGCATGTTTACATTTCACAGCGCTTTTTATTACTTTATTTGCGTCCTGGTACAGAAGAGGAAATAGAATCTCCAAGAGAAGTTAAGTCACTTGTCAATGGCATAAACTCAGGTTATTCTGACTCCTGATCTTATGCAGGAGAGAAGGGGTACATGACCTCCATCCGGCACAACTTCCAACTTCATTCTGATACCTAGGGAACGGTGGATGAAGCGGATGCCATCATCTAAAGCTTATCCATTAATGGCTTCTGTGACAGGGCTTTCTAAGCCAAACAAGGACATTTCTCCTTATCCAATTCATTGCACTGCTTCTTGGAATCCTTTTACAGCATTTCTGTCTTCCCTGACATTTAATTTGCAATCCCAGGAAACCAGAAATTTTCACATATGCAGTTGCCTAGGCTTCCAAAGCAGGGAACACTCCCTTAACTAGGCAACAGATATTTCTGGCAGGAACCTCAGTCAGTTAACGTGGCAACATGCAGTGGGTGTTCAGCTATGCTTGCAATGAGTCAGCCAGATTTCTCTGCCCATAGCTTCTCAGGGTTGGTAGCGCCACATAAACAGGAAAATCAAGGTTGACCGTAATTATGACAAAGACAGGGCCCTATGCCTATTAAAATTATTGTTAGTTCAGTAGTACTGTCTATATGATATCAATCATAATCGTAAAACTATTCTTTACTGGTTGGTAACTTACTATGTCATACAGGTAAGGCTCAGAGAGGTTTGGTAATTTGTCCAAGGTCACATAGCTAGCATATTAGTTTTCTATGGCTGCTAAAACAAATTACAACAAATTTAGTAGTTTAAAACAACACTAATTTGGGGCTGGCCCCGTGGCCATGTGGTTAAGTTCACGCGCTTTGCTGCAGGTGGCCCAGTGTTTCGTTGGTTCGAATCCTGGGGGTGGACATGGCACTGCTCATCAAGCCAAGCTGAGGCAGCGTCCCACATGCCACAACTAGAAGGACCCACAATGAAGAATATACAACTATGTACCAGGGGGCTTTGGGTAGAAAAAGGAAAAATATAAAATCTTAAAAAAAAAAAAAAAGCAAAAAACAACACTAATTTATTTTCTTATGAAAGGCCATTAATCTGCCTATCTCAGCTAATCCAAACTGGGTAAAGCCAGGATTGGAACCCAAATATTTCTAATTCTGAAGGTTGTGCTCTTAACCATCATGCTATATCAAACTATTGCAAAACATCAGGTCTTCATCTTCAAGAGGAAATGACTGAGAGTGGTTCTCATGATTTCCACCCGGTCTATTCTCCAAACAGCATGACAATTAATATTTCCGTTGTTAATCTGACACTGTACGATCTTATCCGAGCACAAGAAGAACAGAGTAAAGTGGGCAGCATGAAGGTTATCACTGTTCCCATCTCAGGTATTAGGATCAGAGAATATTCAAGTGTCATGAGCAGAGTTTCATTCTAATAAATGACAAAGCCATCTCAAACCCTGAGGTTTTGACCCAGAGTCTTCGTACCCCACCACATCTCAGGGGGAAGTAGAAAGAACTCCAGTTTTAAAAATTCATTTACAGCCGGGCTCAATTTGTAGCTCCTCCACATTCTGGCCGTGTGGTACTTAGTAAGCCCCTCAACCTCTCTGAGTCTTTGTTTCTTCACCTGTAAACAAAAAACAAGGACACCTACTCTGAACTTGTTAGGTTAAATAGTAATAATGACAGACGCAGCCTGGCATACAACAGGTGCGTAATAAAGGTATTCAGTTATTATTGCATTAAAAAAAACAGCCAGCTTCACAGCCTCTCTAAAGATAGTGTCTGGTCTTACTGTTAGAGAGTTTTTGGTAAATGTGCAACTAGGGCCAGCTTGCTCAGTGTTCAAGACAGGAGGAATTCTCCATTCAACGACAAGAAATGCTCCTGCAGAGTGGAGCTGCCTCTTTCTATGACTTTCTGGGAGTCACCTGGTGGCAGAATTTGACCGGGTTACAGATAATCAGCAAGAGGCTTCAAAACTTACCTGGACTCTCTGAGGACTTTCATTTTATTGTTCGTACTTTTATCTGTTTGTTTTATCTGTTTTGACTTCATTCTCCCAGGTCCAGAACCACAGACTGGAAATAAAATGGCTCTCTCTGGAGGTCCCTTTGCTTTAGGGTCTTGCTTTAGACCCTGAAGAAGGACTCTCCATCAAGGCGAACTGGTACCAAGACACTCATGGAGGCAAAAATGAAAGTGGCAAGACACTGTGCACGACCATGACATGAGTGCATGACCAGGGCTCACTGGAGACTGCACACCAACTCCCCAGGCCAACAGCTAGTTCTCTACCTGTCAAATCCTACATAGCCTTGGTCACTCAGTTCAGGACACTTTCCACACTCCCCTCCACATCTAGTGTTCCTTCCTCTTTGCCTGACACAACACATTGTTCTTCCACTGGACTTTTATGTCTTGTAGTAAAGATTGTGATCTACAGAACTCCCCAGTATTTCAGTAGCCCCTATCCAGCCCACTCCCAGTTCCCAAGGGCTCAGCACAGAAAGCTTTATCAAACGTCCCATGGAGTGAATCTATAAATGTACCTGTTAAAGGTGGTGGTGATATCAAGAGTCAAATGCTGGCTGCCAGGAGCATGATTTCCACTCAATGTTCATTCAAGGAGTATCTGCTGAGCTCTTACTCAGTGCCTAGTCCTCCGAAAGATGAACGACAAGGGCCCTCGCTGTACTCAGAGAACATGCCCCGTGATGGAGGAGAGAGTCACATAGAGTGCTATAAAACATTAACTTAAGGGCACAGGGGGCCATGAGAGCGTATGGAAGAGGCATGTACCCTGGACTGAGGGCTCTCTTAGGGAAACTTTGTTTTGGTCCTGGTTTGGGTTCCTTACCTGTAAAATGAGGAGGTTGGAATAAATCCAAGGATACTGACTCTCAGGCTAAGGGTGTATCGAGTCCACAGATGCAAGATCCACCTGCTGTATTGGCCTGCACAGAAGGTTTCTTTTCTTTCTTGAACAAATATCAGAAGTGTTGGCAATATAGGCCCCATTTTTCCCCCTGACAATGATCTGCTGAACTGAGATGTGGACGCCCCCTGCATGTGCACATGCTCTCCAGTGACTCTAGGCCCCTGCACTTGCTATGGACTTTCTTACATGGAAACCAACTATCAGGCACCAGTTTCCAACAGGCAGTAGGTCACCTCCCTCACTGAACTTTAGGATTAGCTGATATCTAATGTACCTCCCAATTTGAATAATCTGGCTTTCTGCTTACTCAAGTCTGTGAATAAGTTATTATCCCAACCTCAATGCTAAGAATTGGGAATATGGAGATAAATAAGAAATAGCTCTTGCCTTTGAGGGAGGAACTAAGGAGAGACCAATTATTACAAACCATTGAAACAGAGTGTGGTAAGTGCTAACAGGAAGGGAGGCATGAAACAGGGGAGAAGCACAAAGTCTTCTGAGCAGCAGCTAAGTTTTACTGCCAAACCTCACCAGGTGAACAGCAAGGGGAGGAGCTTTGCCAGCACACTGCACATATTTGAGGACACTGTAGGTTTGAAGTAGGTGGTTGCTGAATAGACTAGAATTGGCTGAATTCTAAGATGTAGAATCTGCATGTAGAAAGACAGAAAGGTGAGTGATAAAGACTTTCTATTCTAGGAGCCAAAATTATTTAAGCAAGGTTGTGCATAGAATTCACATTGGAAAGAAATGAGATATGAGGCTGGGGAGGCAGAAGAAAAATCCAATAATGTGGGACCTTGTGTGTCATGCTGATGAGGTTTAATTTATTCTGAAGATAATAGGTTGCCATGGTAGGGGATTAAGTAGGGAGCACATGAATAGATCTGCGGGGCTTTTTGAAAGATCACCCTGTCAGGAGAGTAGATGGCCAACTGGAGAGGTTTATTCTAGATGGAGAAATGAGTTGCCAGACCATTGTGACAACTCTAGAAAGAAGATATATCACTTAGGATTTCTATGTTGCAAATAAGAGAAACTCCTAGTCAAATTCAGTTAAGCAATGTGTAAACTTACCGGCTCATGTAATGAAAGTAGTGAAATAAGGTGAGCTTTAAGTGTAGCTTAGTATCGTGTCCCCGGATCCATTTTTCTTCTCTTCCTTTGGCTATGCTTCATCTTCTGGCTGGCTTCTCTCATAGTGGTAAATGGAGCCAGGCTTTGTATAATCACTACAAGACCCCAGAAACCATCCCTTTGAATCTCATTGGCAAAATGAATCTTGTGCTCTTGGTCCAATCTTTTGTCCACAGAATGTGGAAACCTGGGTTCCTGACCCAACCATTGGGGTGAGGAGTATAGAATTACCATTGCTTTGATCAGACTTACTCCTGAAACTGGGAATTGGATCAATTTTCCCTGAATCACTCAGGCCATATAGAGGTGGAGTGTACATATGAACAAGATTTAGATTACCATTAGGAAGGCGGAAGGGGTGCTTCTGAGGCAGCCATCAAGATCCACCTTGGATGATGATGGCCTGAATAAAAGAAGTGCCAGGAACGAAGTAAAGGGGAGGACAGAGAAATGTTAAAGAAGTAGAAGGATCAAAATTGATCATTAATTGAATGTGGGAAGTGAAGCTAGGAAGGAACTGAGAAAGGATTCTCACTTCCTGACATGGATAATGGGGATCCCTGGAGGATATGCACATTTTGAAGTCAAGAGAATGAGTTGAGTATTGAACATGTTAAGTTAGGCCCTGATTCTTAATTATTCAAGTGATGTGCAGGAATTAGTTGGATGGTTGAGTCTGGATCACAAAGGACAGGACTGGAAATACAGATTGGGGACATGATGGGATCATAGTGGGATTCCCTAGGGACAGGGTTATATGAGAAAAGCAACTTCTGCACATGTTACTATAAAATCATTCTTAAGAAACATGATGTCTACAAGAGGGAAACTGTCACCTCAGAGATAGAAGAGATCCTACTAAACTCTGAGAGCAGTCTCTTCACCCTCAAAACCAAGGAGTTCCAGGTGAGTGATGGAGAGAGTTGATGAGCAGCTTTCTCACCTCCTCTTCGTGCTCTTTCGAGTGAGCTAAAATGCGTTATAGCTGCCACTGATGTCTGCCCTCTGGGAGTTTGCGATATTAGACAAGTGTTCAGTCTATTTAGGACATGAACTGTGTCTGAAAATATGCCCTCATCATACAAGAGAAGCAACGGATTCCTAGTGTCCAGAAATATCAGAGGACCACTGAAATTTGACTCTTGCTTGATAATATGTGGCTTGCCTTGTCAGGGTATTAAATATTACAGGGGTAGCTCATCACTGCAGATTAATGAAGTCACCCGAATCATTTAGAAAGCAATTGAGTGACTAATTTTAATTAGAAGTTTGATTGCTACTATTGAAATGAAACAAGAGAAACTCATACCCCTCACCTCGTGGATGTTTTTCCCACTGGAACAACAATTACTATGTCAATCTTTAGTTCATTAGTGGGTCTTTTCTAAGATTAAACATGAGATGATTTCCAAAGAATAGAGTATTTTAAGCAAAGAATACTGGGTAGCAGGACTCTAATCAGGAAAACTCCTGGAATGAAAAGACAGGGTGGAAAATGTCCTTTTATGAATGTAAGGTAATATAATGAAAGAAAAAGTAGATGCATTACTCTTCCTCCCAGGAAATAATATCAGATTTTCCAAGCAATAAGATATAAGAGCGCGGCTGACAGGTTGGGAGGTTTTCTTCAGACTGGCAAGGAGACAAGTGAGTGCCCCTAAAAAGAAAGGAATCCGTTTACGAAGAAACGAATATGAAAACCTGAAAATGTCCATCATAAAGAAATTTTGTAACTAGATACAAGATGTGGACTAGCATCTGTTTTCAGAGAGACCAGAAACCACAAAGTATCAATTTGTCAAAGCTTATCCTCACCTGGGAAGAGCAAAAGAGAGACAGAGAAAGGGAGAAGGAGAAAGAGAGAGAGGGCGGAGGAGGGAGAGGGAAAGGAAGAGGGAAAGGGAGGGAGGGAGGGAGAGAGAGAGAGATTGATTGATATATGGAAAATGTGCATCTTGCTCATCAACTGGCATACTCTGGAATAATGACCATTCTCTGGGTTCCAAGTGGCCTGTAGCATCCATGTCCAGGTGTTTTCTTTTGCTCTAATTTCATATTTGTAAACAATCTTCTTACTTCTAATTTGGCTTCCCAGGTATCCCAGGACTTAGTGAGGATAGAAAAGGAAAGTGACATGATTGAGAGCCTAACAAAACCAAAATACTGTTCTAAGTACTTTATATATATTACCATGTTTAAGGATACCCTGGACAATGGTAATTTGGGTCATTAAAATGTAATCTTGATCTTAATGGAGTTAATGTGTTTCAACATGTGGGTTTTTTTTTTTTTTTTTTTTTTGAGGAAGATTAGCCCTGAGCTAACTACTGCCAATCCTCCCCTTTTTTCTGAGGAAGGCTGGACCTGAGCTAACATCCGTGCCCATCTCCTTCTGCTTTCTATGTGGGATGCCTACCACAGCATGGTGTGCCATGCAGTGCCATGTCTGCACCCAGGATCCGAACCGGCGAACGCTGGGCCAGCGAGAAGCAGAACGTGAGCACTCAACCACTGCGCCACCTGGCCAGCCCCTAAGCATGTGATTTTTTTGAGTTCGTTCACCACAACTGTCTCCCAGTGAGTGCACAGGAAAAATCAAAGTTTAGGATAAGACATTTATCCTAAGGGGATGTCAAAAAGTTCCCGCAGCCCATTCCACATTAAAAGGAAAACAAAGAAACAAAACCCAAGATATCTGTCCCTATTACTTCTCACTGTGACAACGTGCATTGAAGATAGAAATGTGTCATCAGTGGGCAACTTTTCAAATACTAACCAGAATTTTTTGCCAGTATCCAAATGCTTTTTGCAAAGAAAACGAAAGGTTGACCAAGTTCATTTATATAATGCAAGAAAGTGGTATATGTGGCAGACACTACTAGTGCCAGTTGTCTACCAAATTATCCATTCTCCTCTCTGCTACTAAAAGAGACTCATCTGTTTGGAGCATCAATGTTCCTGTTTACCACATCCCACCCAAAAAAATCCCAGGTTTGCTTGTGGCTAAGGGTGTCCACGTTATATGGTTTTGGCCAAAGAAAGGAATGAATAGAAATCTTCTAGAGAGTTCTGGAAATGATTTTTAACTTTTTATTTATTTACTCTTTTATTCATGAGATTTTAAGTCAGATATCTACTCTGGGCTTACAATCACCACCTGCACAGGTTCACAATTCACCTTCTCCATAGCTCTTCTAAATAGAAGTAGAATGATCAGATCGGGACCACTACATTGCACAATTTCCATGGGCGTTGTAATCTATTTAAATAGTGTACTCTAATGGCTTTCAACACTTTATCTCTGGGACAAGTTGTAGCCAAATTCCACAGAGCCAAACTGTTGTCTTATTGTATGCATAAATGTCTACAAAATTTCATGGTTCTTCTGGAAAGTTAATCAGACTGAGGTTTACTTTAAGGAGGAAGATTTGTTGAATTTTCAAGTAGCAGCTTTGTCATTATTCTTAAATTCCTCAACAAAGACTCGTACTTGAATGTTTTTCCTGAGATGGAAGTCCCTCACTTCAAGTGGTTTGGCTATTTCTATGTTTCAAGAGGACTTTGTCCTTTACATATGGCACCAGGGGCAGATGACTTGAAAGCCAAGTTGGAGGGAACGTAAAGAAAAGATAAATCTGATGGTGCTGCAACTATTCTAGAGCACGGATGGATGTGGAAAGATGCACAGTTCATCTCACAAGGCCAGCCTACCACCACACACACAACTCTCCTATAGTCTTCTTCATCGCAGTAGATTATAATTCCATTCTAGTTGCCCAGGTCAGAAACCTTGGAGTAATTTCTATTTTCTTTATCTCATATCCTACATCCAGACCAACCACACATAGCTCCAATTACCATGTAAATCTCCATGCAAGTTTGCTGGACATGGTTTTGTTTTACCGGCCTCAGACACAGTTGGAACCAGGGTTTGCAGGACCACCAGGGTTAGATGGCTCATGTCTCTCCTCCCTGTTTTTGCCCACTGTGTCGACCATTCTCTTGTAATAACTTAATAATAGTACCAGCAGTACATGGTTTGAAAAATGAGTTGAAGTCAGTATTTAAAGCAGAGTTAAATCAGGTAGTGAAGGAAGTATTCCAGGTCATGGATGAACATGGAAATAGCCCTGATTTGGTTCATGAAGTCAGCCTGTGTTAACACAGGTAGAATCCCAGAAGCCCAGGACCAAAGCCTGCAGGTCCAGGGTGGATCTCGATCCATGGAAATGGTGCTTGTGTCTCCCGGTGGCTGCCCCACCCCGACTCCCACCTCATGCTCCAGGATAGTTTCTCTAGGAATTGATGCCAAAACCTCTGGGGAGCTTTCACTTTCCTGATATAGGCACTCCCCTTTCTCCTTCTTCTTTCTTCTTCTCTGTAGAGCACAGATATGAGGCAATTCACTCTAAGATTACTATTCTTTGATTATATTTATTTTACTTTTCCATCTCAATAAAATCTAACGCCAGTGTTACTGGGGTGGATTATAATTATAATACATTCACAGCAAGATTTAGAGAGTTTTACCACCTAAGGAGCTTACTAGGTTAGATAACTACCAATGCCTTGACTACTAAATTAGCTTTTCCCTACGAATCAGTGGATTCTATTATCCGTAATAATTCAGTATCCTCATCCAACCATTGTCTGCAGTGAGGAAACACATTTAGTCACCATGATCTACTTTTAATAGACATGAAATATCTAGTGGGAAACTTTTCCTTGATCTGAAAATCTTCATGTCTTTAAATTTGTTCAAGAGCACTCTAAATTTGTTGTGCTATATGCAGAAGACAGAAGTTCCTGAAGTAACTGAGACCAGAGTTGATAATGGAGAGATGACGTAGAAAGTTTTGTTTCAGAAGGTCAAGCTGAAACTCAATTCAGCATCACCAAATATACCACACATTGTAGCTGTTGAAGAATGGTGTGCTTTGGGCCAGTGAACCTATCGCTATAGGTGCAATATATTCAATTAACTAGAGTTTCTGCACGTAGAGAGCAACTTCATGATAGGAATGAGGGTAAATGGTAGAAAAATTTTAACGCCATCCCCATCCCTGGTATCTCATGTCTTCAAGGCCAAATAGATTCAAATGGCAATTTATTTGCACACTGACCTTTATCTTTTCTTTTCTTTTTTTTGTTTATACTGAGGAAGATTCACCCTGAGCTAACATCTGTGCCAGTCTTCCCCTATTTTGTATCTGGGTCACTGCCACAACATGGCTACCAACATATGGTATAGGTCTGCACCTGGGAACCGAACCTGGGCCTCCAAAGAGGAGTGTGCCTAACTTAATCACTAGGCCACAGGGCTGGCCCCTATTTTTCCTTTTTTACTTTCCTTTGATTTCTGTTCCCACTAGCCCCAACAAAAGGTAAAATAACCTGGACTCTTCCATGTATAATTCTGAATTGACATCTTTTAAACTTGGAATTCAGTCCATGTGGCACTTGAAATCTCAGCAGGCTCTCCTTTTATCTCCTTTGTTGTGAGAGCTACTATGATAATGAGAAGATAGAGAAAATGTTGTCATTATTGGAGTTGATAACATCTTTCATCAGCTGTAGCTGAGCAAGTGTGGACTGAGATGTTACCTAACTTCCAAGATATCGTGGATGACATGGGGGCAGTAAGCTTTTGATTGCCAGAAGGTGTGTGCCTTCTTTGATTTTATCCTGAAACTCCAAGTCGCCTGGTTCTAAAAGGTAATCTAAGCAGAATAATGTCAGTACTCACTGGTCTTAGGGGCTCAGAGAGGTACACATGGCCCATGGCATCCAGTTCAGTACCTGCCTGGCTAGAAGATTTGTAGAAAGAAAATTGAGGTTTCTGGTACAAATCATGGAGTCAGATAATTTAAGATAGTAAAGATGGAATGAAATTTAGGGAACATCTAAACCAAACAACTCCTTTAATAGGCCTGGACGCATGAGGTGCCTTGCCCAAATGTACACAGAAATTTAGAGGACAATTTGGGTTTAAGACTCATATCTGTTGAATGACTCCAAATGCAGACTTCAGTTCCGTCTTTTTTATTACAAAGGCAGAGATCTCAGGAGGGAGCCACCATGAGTTCAGAAAGTTCCCCTCTGGAGCCCAGAGAGCACGGAAATAGATCTTGAAGGCACACTGTGGTCACAGTGTGGATAAGAAGTTCCAAGGTTTGAAAAAAAAAGTAATTAAGCCCTAGAAGTCTAATGGGAACCTGAAGGGGCTAAGTCATCTATTCTTAACTCACAAAGGGAAAAAATTTAATCAACCAATGATTGCTATTTTCTAATAAAGTTTTTAAAAACAAAACAAGGAGGCCAATGTCCACCTTCATGTTCATTTTTAGAACTAAAGAGTCTATAACTTAATTGAAAGAAAAACATACTTTCATTGTTTAATGACCTTGAAAAAGTATTGCAACTTAAAATTATGCTTATTTTTAATTGGGCTTTTTACATTGCATTTTCATAATCATGAAATATTTTTTACTTTTCTTAAAATGATCTAGTTTTAGGCTATCACACGTAATAATCCTCTAGTTTACAATGAAGTAGATTATTTAAATTATTGATCTAAAGTAGTGTTAAATTAGATAAATGTTATGTTTAAAACATTAGCACATATTTGGCTTTTAGAAAATCCCCTACAAATGAATATGTGAACTTTTGCAGGGAATTACACTAAAATGATCATTACCATTTAAAAACTACTTAAAGCTGGAAAAGGACTAAAGACATCATCATGGGCAACCTGCCTAACTGAAGTTAGTTAAAGATCAGTAGTACAGATTTGCAGTAACCATGGAGGTTATTTAATTACTTTTTTACATAGTATCTAAGCCTCTTGTACTGTCAGTGCATTTTCTGAGTACTCCAGAGAGCAACTTCCCATTGGTCTCAATATTAGAAAGTTGTATTTCTCCAAGGTTTGTTTGGAGACTAGTATATCATTTTCCCGTGTTTCATGTTTTAGACTTTTATAGGAATTTCCATACACAGCTTTCATTCATGCACTCAATAGTCTATTCAGACAGTAATTAAAACAGTATGGTACTGTCATAAAAATAGACACGTAGACCAATGGAACATAATAGAAAGCCCAGAAATAAACCTCTACATATACAATCAACTAATATTTGACAAGGGAGCCAAGAACACTCATTGAGGAGAAGATAGTCTCTTCAACAAATGGTGAAATTTGACCACATCTTATATCACTCATAAAAATTAACTTGAAATGGATCAAAGACTTAAATGTAAGACCTGATACCATAAAACTTCTAGAAGAAGACATAGGGAAGAAATTCCTTGACATTGGGCGGGGCAATGATTTTTTGAATATGACACTATAAGCACAAGCAACAAAAGTAAAAATCAACAAGTGTGACTACATCAAATGGAAAAGTTTTTAAACAGCAAAAAAAAATCAGAAAAAAGAAAAGAAAAGAAATCCCACCAATGGAATGGGAAAAAATATTTGCAAACCATATATCAGATAAGGGGTTAATAACCAAAATATATAAAGTACTCATACAACTCAATAACAAAAATACAACCTGTTTAAAAACTGGGCAGAGGAATTAAATAGATATTTTTCCCAAAAAAACACATCCAAATGGCCAAGTATATGAAAAGATGCTCAACATCATTAATCATCAGGGAAATGCAAATAAAAACCACAATGAGATGTCACCTCACGCCTATTAGAATGGGTATCATCAAGAAGACAAGAGATAAGTGTTGGTGAGGATACGGAGATAAGAGAACACTTGTACACTGTTGGTGGAAATGTAAACTGATTCAGTCACTATGGAAAACAGTATGGAGTTTCCTCAAAAAATTACAAATACAACTACCACGTGATCCAGCAATTTCATTTTTGGGTGTATGTCCAAAGGAAGTGAAAACAGGAGTTTGAATAGATATATGCACTCCTATGTTTATTGCAGCATTATTCATAATAGTCAAGATATGGGGGCCAGCCCCATGGCCAAGTGATTAAGTTCGCGCACTCCGCTTCAGCGGCCCAGGGTTTTGCTGGTTTGAATCCTGCGCATTGACATGGCACCACTCATCAGGCCATGCAGAGGCAGTGTCCCACATGCCACAACTAGAAGGACCCACCACTAAAAAGAAAAAAATAAATATATGCAACTATGTACTGGGGGGATTTGGGGAGAAAAAAAGCAGAGGAAAAAAAAAAAGAAGATTGGCAACAGTTATTAGCTCAGGTGCCAATCTTTAAAAAATAGTCAAAATATGTAAACAACCTAAATGTGCATCAATGGATGAATAGGTAAAGAAGACGCGGTATATATATACAATGAAATGTTTATTATTCAGCCATGATGAAGAAGGAAATCCTGCCATTTGGGACAACGTAGATAGAACTTGACGGCATTATGTGAAGTGAGATAAGTCGGAGAAAGACAAATACGGTATGAGAGCACCTATATGTGGAATCTACAAATGCTACAAATATGTGGAAATACAAATACAAATACAAAAAAAAAACAGAGAGTAGAATGGTGGTTCCCAGATGCTAGGAAGTGGGGGAATCGGAGAGATGTTGTTTAAAGGTACAGGCTAAGATAGATGAGTGCTGGAGAGCTAACACACAGTATAGTGATTGTAGTCAATCATTGTATTATAAACTTCATAGTTGCTAAGAGACTAAATCTTAGTTGTTCCTGCCACAAAAAAGAAATGATAATTACATGACACGATAGAGATATTAGCTAACACTACAGTGATATCATATTGCAATATATAAATGTATCAAATCAACATGTACACTTTAAACTTACACAATGTTATATGTCAATTATATTTCAATTAAAAAATAATATGTAATAAAAAATCATGTATTGATGTTCTACCACGTATCAGACATTCTCTTAGGCATCATAGATACACAAATAAAGCAAAGTCTCTGCTTTAAGGGCTCAAAATCTAATGGGGAGGACAAATCAGCAAGTAACAGAAAATCTCTTTTATAAAGTAAGTGTGAAAACACTATGGGAACCCTTGGGAAAAGCATATAACTGAGTCATAAGCACCAGGGAAGGCGTTTTAGAGGAGGTGACCTCTACACCAAACTCGAAGGGTGAATAGAAGTTAGCTGTTCAAAGTTGAGGGTAAAGTAAGGAGGTAAAGAGAATATAAATTTCGCCAGGAAGAGAAGATAGAAAACACTAAGTCCCAGAGGAAGAAGACAGCATGGAATGTGGCTGGAGCAGAAAATGTGTGTGAGGGGTGTTGATGGAGATGAGATGGTTAGGATATTAATTTAGAGGGAGAGAGAGACCAGTTGCTAAAGGACTTCGTGTGTCAGACCAGGGAGGTTGGGTTTCCCTAAGGTGAGGGCACTGGAGAACAACTGAGGAGTTTTAAACAGAGAAATGATATCGTTTGCACTTTAGGAAGATCATTCCAATGTGGTGATTGGATTGGGTAGGTGAAGGGGGATTAAGCCTGAAATGCTGGAAACAAATTAGGAGACTAAGTCAATTTTCCAAGCCAAAGATGAAAGTCTTAACAACAGGATGAAAGGAGGAGAGAGACTGGGAGACAGGCTAATGAGATGGAATCTATAACGATTGAGTGGGTGATGGCCACATGAATACAATATTCTATCATCCTATGAGAATTGTAAGCCAGGCTGGCCTTTTTATTCCTGTCTGTACAACTTGTCTCCTATTCTTAAAGATTTCAACTGAGGCTGAGAGTATCTAGGTATCTGTAGAAAGTCCTTTCAGGGATTTTCAAAAGACCCACTGATCCAAGTAAAGTACCTGCCCACTAACGCCTGAAATCTACAATTAGAGCACCATTCCTTTTGTTTAAACTTGACACTCTACTTATAAAACATATCTTATAAATCATGTAGACCACAAAGTAGATGAGTTTATTATCTCTTTTCCTGAGGACATTAGGAGACTAGAAAGAGCATATGAGAGAATTTGAAGAGCACTGGAAGTGGGTTGGGAAGGAAGGAAATCACCATCAAGGAGAGGCGAAGGGCACAGAAGGAAGGAAGCAGAAGGTCTACTCTCCTAACTGGTCTCCTTTCTCCCACCTCTGCTCTACTTCATTCTATCGGCAAACATCAACTACAGGCTTCTTGTTAAAACATAAATCAGATAATATCATTCTTCTTCTCAAAACACTTGAATGGCTTTGTATCTCATCCTGACTAAAAGCCAAAGTCCTTACAGTGGGCTCCAAGGTCTTGTAGATCTGGTTCCACCCTTTGGTCTATACAGCCCCACCCGACACCATTACTTCTCTGAATCACACCCTACCCTTGCCACCCCATCTACCTCACATGCTGGCTTTCTTGTTGTTCCATAAACACCCCAGGCACATTCCTGCACCAGGACACGTGTCCTTTCTGCATCCTCTATTGGAATGACCAATCCCCAGAAAGCCAATTGCTTGCTTCCTCATTTTCGTAGGGTCTTTACTCACATTTCATGTTCTCATGAGGCCTCCTCTAATCATTCAATTCAAAATCTGACCCTTCCCCCACACTCCCTACTTAATTTTTTCCATAATACTTACCAGCATCTAGTATTCTATCCATGCTACTCTCATGTTTATTTTTTATTGTCTGACTCCCTCACCGAAATGTAATCTCCTGGCTGCATCCTCAGATATATACTACTGCTTGGCACACAATAAAAGTCAATAAACATTTGTTGAATTGAATTTCACATTGCCAGAGGTCAGCCCTGTGGGTCAGGGAGCATTTGCAGATGGAGAAATAGAATATTGCCAAGTCAACTATAATAGAGTTGGGAGGAGGATACAGTCCATTCTGTCTATTTACCACTATACTACTTAAGGGCTATTGTCATTGTCATTCTTTCCCCTGTGGTCCTCATACTTCATATAAATTCTGGCTGCATAAAATCACTTGGGAGATCCAAGACATGGTTCTTTTCAGGTCAATATATAGACAGGCCTTCAGAACATCCCTCCCCATAGACCATCTTTTTCTTTGACACTCTTGGTTGAAACTTTCCATGCTGGCCATGCCACAAGTGTTCAGTTGACTCAGCTTTGCCATCCCCCAAGTGAGGGAAAGAGTCTCACTGAGGGACTAACCTTGGTGGAATCTGTCAGTACTGTTCTGCCTCTCATGACAAGAATGATCCTTACCATTGATCAGGCCCTTGAGTTGGGATTTAAAAATGTTTCCCTCTATTTGGCCTCTTTTCCCATCTCCAATAGTAGGAAAGATTATCTGACAAAGAACACTCGTGGGCTACAAATTAAAAGCAGGGCACCTACAACACCTAAATTCCAGTTTTGATCCTGAGGCCATGATGCTATGTTAGCCCACACTTCATATTCCTTTCCCTTCATTACCAACTCCACCACAGACTTCACATCTCTGCTCAAATGCCTCTTCACAGAGAGCCTTAACTAAGTACCCTATAGAAGTAGCCCTCCCCACAGCCACCATTACTCTATATACTTTCTCTCTACTTTTTTGTAGCACTTCTCATTATCTGAACATACATGTGTATATACACACACACATATACACATGTACATTTGTTTACTTGTTTATAATTTGCTTCACTACTGGAATGCATCTTCCATGAAGGCCAAAGAATCTAGAATATTGTGATATACTTCTTCTCTCCCTCCAGATTGTATCCAGCTTTATGGACAATAACTAATTTTATTGATCTTTAGGTCCTTCCCACCTTCCTCTTATCCTTGGACTCTAGGAGATGAAACAAGAATTTTTTAGTATATATCATGTGCTAAGTATTTCAGTAGGCAACTTCATATCCAGACTCATTTAATGTTGCTAATGAACCTATAATTTATCATCATCCTTATCATCATCAATAAAAATGTGACATTTTTACTTCATGGATGCAAAACTGTAAATTAGAAAGAAAACTCTTGTCCAAGATAGTGGTAAAGCCAACTTTTATATTCAGATCTCAATTCTCTGATGATGGTTACATCAATGATGATGATAATGATTATATATTACATTTCTGAGTATTTTGTATGTGTCAGACTCTTTGCTAGACTCTTTATAAACATTACCCCATTTAATACGAACAATAACAGTAAGACTTTACACCTATATAATGCTATTTATGTGCTAGGCACTGTCCTAAACAGTCTGGATTACACTTAGAACAGGAACAAGATAAGGATGCCCACTCTCATCACTCTTATTCAACACAGTATTGGAAGTCCTGGCCAGAGCAATTAGGCAAGAAAATAAATAAATAAAAGGTATCTAAATAGGAAAGTAAAATGTAAAACTATCATTATTTGGAGACGACATGATTTTATGTATAGAAAACTCTAAAGAATCCCGAAAAAACTATTAGAAATAATAAACGAATATGGTAAAGTTGCAGCGTACAAAATCAACATGCAAAAGTCAGTTGCATTTCTAAACATTAACAATGAAATAGCAGAAAGAGAAATCAAGAATACAATTCTGTTTACAATCGCATCAAAAAGAATAAAATGTCAAGGAATAAATTTAGCCCAGAAGGTGAAAGACCTGTACACTGAAAACTATAAGACACTATTGAAAGAAATTGAAGAAGACACAAAGGAATTGAAAGATATTCCATGCTCATGGATTGGAAGAATTAACATAGTTAAAATGTCCATATTACCTAAAGCAATCTACAGATTCAATGTAATCCCTATCAAATTCCCAACAACTCTTTTTACAGAAATAGAACAAAGAATCCTAAAATTTATATAAAACAACAAAAGACCTCAAATAGCCAAAGGAATCCTTAGAAAAAAGAACAAAGCTGGAGGTATCACACTCCTTGATTTCAAAGTATACTACAAAGCTGTAGTAATCAAAACAGCATGGTGCTAGAGGAAAAAGAGAGATACAGATCAATGGAACAGAATCAAGAGCCCAGAAATAAACCCACACATTTATGGACAGCTAATTTTTGACAAAGAAGCCAAGAACATTCAATGGAGAAAGGAAAGTCTCTTCGATAAATGGTGTTGGGAAAACTGGACAGCCACATGCAAAATAACGAAAGTGGACCACGATCTTACACCATACACAAAAGCCAACTCAAAATGGATTAATGACTGAATGTAAGACCTGAACCCATAAAGCTCCTGGAAGAAAACATAGGCAGTATGCTCTTTGACAGCAGTCTTTGCAGCATCTTTTTGGATATGCCTCCTAAAGCAAGGGAACCAATGAAAAAATAAACAAATGGGACTACATCAAACTAAAAACTTCTGCACAGCAAAGGAAACCATCAACAAACAAAAATACAACCTGTTGAATGAGAGAAGATATTTTCAAATTATATATCCAATATTGGGTTATTATCCAAAATATATAAAGAACTCATACAACTCAACAACAACAAAACAAACAACCTGATTAAAAAAATGGCAAGAGAATCTGAATAGATATTTTTTCCAAAGAAGACATACAGATGGCCAACAGGTTCATGAAAAGATCTTCAACATCACTAATTATTAGGGAAATGCAAATCAAAACCACAATGTGATATCATCTTATGCCTGTCAGAAGGGTGACTATTAAAAAGATAAGAAATAAGCATCAGAGAGGATATGGAGAAAAGGGAACCCTCATATACTGCTGGTGGGAATGTAAATTGGTGCAGCTACTATGGAAAACAGTATGGAGATCCCCCCCCCCAAAATTAAAAATACAACTACCATATGATCCAGCTACTCTACTCCTCAGTATTCATCCAAAGAACACAAAAACATTTGAAAAGATATGTGCACCCTTATGTTCATTGCAGTATTTACAATAGCCAAGACTTGGAAACAATCTAAGTACCTACTGATGGATGAATGGATAAAGAAGATGTGGTCTACATATCCAATGGAATACTACTCAGCCATAAAGAAGATAAAATCTTGCCCTTTGCAACAATATGAATGGATCTTGAGGGTATTATGCTGAGCGAAATAAATCAGATGAAGATAGACAAATACCATACGATTTCACTCACATGTGGAAGATAAACAAACAAACACATAGATACAGAGAACAGATAGATGGCTACCAGATGAGAAGCAGGGTGGCAGGAGGGCAAAAGGAGTAAAGGGAGACATTTGTATGGTGATGTTTGGAAACTAGACTTTTGGTGGTGAACACAATGTAGTCTCTACCGTTGAAATATAATGATGTACACTTGAATTTTATAATGTTATAAACCAATGTTACTTCAATTAAAAAAATGAAGCAAAACAAAAAATAAAAAGTCTGGATTATTAACCGATTTAATCCTTATAAAACCCCTGTGAAGCTGTGGCAGAAATTGTTAGCTGATCATCAAATCATTTCCTTTTCTTCATTGACACTTACCAAGATGACATTCCTCAGCCTTCCCAGCTATTAGATTGGTCATGTAATTGAGCTGTAATCAGTGGATTGTGGGTGGAGATAATGCAAATCACTCCCAGGGTCAGCCAATAAGAATTATCTGTGTGATCCTTGCATTTTCTGGTTAGTGGAACAGACATGACCCAAGGCAACCCTGAAAACCATGTGTTGAAGATACCAAAGGCTCCATGAGCCTCTGAATGACTGTGTGAACTACAGACTCACTCCAAGGCCCACACCTCAATTCCCACATTGCCTAGATCTATATTAAACTGCCCATCTACGAGGAGGAGGTGCTGAATTTGGATGGTTTATTTCTTATAGCAGTTGGTTTATTTATTTCCAAGGGAGGTAGTGTTCTTATCTACATTTCCCAAATGGCGAAACTGAAGCACTGAGAGTTTAAGTAACTCGCGAGCAGTTACTATCATCCTTATTTTGTAGACAAGAAAACTAAGTCTCAGTGAAGTTGAGTATTTGCTCATACAATATCAGTCAGCTTCATTTAGCAAAACAGAACCCACATTATGTTGTTCAGTAGGAGGTAAATAACGTGGAGAACTCCTCACCAAGGGGTTGGAGGAGCTGAGAGGGCAAAGAGGAGTCAGTGAGGCAAGCCAGGAGAGTAGGAAGCCACCATTATCCCCAGGACTAGCAGGGCAAGGAGCAGGTGGTATTACTGGAGGCTGAGTGCTGGGGTGGCCCCGTGTAAGCTGGAACCACTACCCTGAAGGAACTGGGACCTGTAAAGGAGAAGGAAACACTGCCAGAGTGCTGCCTAAAGCAGAGAGAGTGGGAAACAAAGACCCCTGCTTCCCTCCCATTTCCAGTCCTCTCCCAATGCCCTCCAGTATCTGACGGAGCTAGAATCCAATTGGCAAAAGAGCCTGCAAAATGCACTTTGCTGAAATCGGCACTCTGCAATACAGCATGGAGCAGGGAGGCATGAGGAATGGATCTAAGAGCAAATACGAAGGTGACCAGAGTATCAACCAAGGACACACAGCCAATAAGTGGCAACGCTGTGATTGGAACAGGCCTGTATACCTCCCAAGACACACCTGGACCTGGTCTTTCTAAGATGCTATGCTGTCTCTCAAGTGAACATAGTTCTTTCTTTGTATGTAGTATACCCTAAATAAACACTTGCCTCCATGGCTTGCACCTTTCTAAAAACCATTTAGCTCATTTAGCTCATAGGATAGAGACTTCGTTAAAAGAAGAGATGGGAAAGTGACTGGATATATTTCTACCACCTTTCCAGATAGTTCCAGGTAAACATTAAACAATGGTATGGGTGTCAGAAAGTGTCACCTCAATAGCAACAAGCAGCCCAGCACAGCGGTGGAGAGCATCAGCTTTGTCGTTGGACAAATCGTTTTTGGTATATGTGCCAATCACACTTACTGACTGCATAGTATTTGAGATAAAATTATTCAAATTCATTGAGGCTTAGTTCGTTCATCTGCAACATGGGGATACTAATACCGACTGTCCATAGGTGCATTCATAGTAGAATTTAAGAAGAATAAATTAAATTGTGTATATATATCACCTCATTAAGTTCATGACTTTTCCTGGCAGTCAGTCTAGTAGCAGCCATTGCTATAGCTGTTGCCGTTGGTGCCGGGTCATTTAGGAAGCAAAGACAGCTGGAATTGGGATGGAATGGAATGTAATTCAGAATACGCCACATTTCCTTCAAGGTATTCAGTGCATTCAGCTAAAATTCAAAGGGATCCAAAGTCAGGGTTTTTGTGCTAGATAGACTCCCTTAAGTGTCATGCTACAAACCCTTGGCATTTTGAGAGATTTGAAAAAAGCATATTTACTAAAGCTTCAAAAATTCATTTTGGTACCCTCTAGTGATAGCAGTTAGGAATAATTTCATCATATGTTATGAGCCCTCAATAGAAAATGAATTTCAAGTGATTATATTATAATGGAACAGTATGGAGATTTATACAAGCACACTGAAGAGGTCGTCAAGAACTTGGGTCAATTTAAATTATTTTGCTATTTTTTCACCTGGGACTGGAATGCAATATTAGCTAAAACTTCTCACCTAAATGCACTTCCTCTACTGTGCCTCTGCAGGAGTCTCTGATTCTTGCTTTACATGATTTGCCGTGTGTCAAATAAGAGTTTTAGGTGATAAATTCCCTAAGATAGAAAGTAGATATGTGATAATTTGCATGAATAAATTGGCAGACACAGTTTTTCTTAGTTTGATGCTGATATGAATTCAGTTTGAATACTGATGAGAAGTAGCTGTTGGAATCCCCAGGAACCACTGAATTCAAATCTGATTCCAAGAGTAGAGAGGCATCATCATTAACTCCCTGTTCCTTGAGACATTTATACTTTCACCACCACAATAAATCATTTTGCCTTTAGGCATAATGTTGGGTGTAAGAAATAATGTCTTTTTTTTTCCCACTCTGCATTGCATCTGCCAGTGGGTTGAGTTAAATCCACATGCCATTTTGGCATGCTCATATGTTGACCAAAATATAAATCCCCACTTACTCACCCTGAACCTTGCCCCGCTGTATCTATCACTCTGTCAAGGTTTTTCTAGTTCAAAGAACATGAAGACACAAGGAAAGAAGAAGCAAGAGTGAGAGAGAGTTTCATAATACCCAGAGTGGAGTAGTTTCGGCTGCCCAACCAAGGCATTCAAAGGGGTAGCCCCCAAGCCAATAGGGACAGTCTCTACATCTGCATTCCTTCATCAAGTAGAAAACCAAAATACCCTAGAGGCCAGCATTTTCCTTCTTTTGGTTTTTTCTTTTGTTAAGCCAAATGGCTTAGAGTTGGGTCACTGAGACCACCTCAATAGAGGATATAAAAGAACAGTCAGGAATTCATCAACACTCTCATAAAGGGGCTTCCTCGCATCTCTTCACTGTTATAACTGCTATAACTGGAGTATCCATTCTATTTCACTCCAAGTTCCGTACACTAATGTACCCCCATTAACCAAAGAGAGATAGATATTACACTAGAAATAGATAGAAATGGGTTATGGCGCTAGACTTCTATGCATCATTTATTCATTCACAAAAGTGTTTATTGAGCCATTGCTATATGCCAGGCACAGACCTAGGCTCTAGGGATGAATAAAACAGTGACCAGAAGAGACAAAAATTACTACCCTTGTTAAATTTGCATTCTGCTTGGGGGGGCAGAGAGGAGGAGAAAAAATTAACAAGATAAAGTATATAATATGTTAGATGATAATTGTGGTGGAAAAATTAAACAAAAAGGAATGTAAAGAGTACTGGAGGTGGGGAATGTATCCAATGTCTTAAGTGTCACTGTCACTCTAGCACTTACGAAAGCTCTGGGATTTCACTGAGTTAGTCTCGTGATGTGTACAGTTATTTAAAATATCGAGTCTCAAAGAACTTGCAGAAAAATGGCTCTACTCATTTGAATACCAGCAGTTTGGCAGGAATTCATGAACATTTGCAGGACAAAGCCCTGGCTTATTTAATGACAGACTTTTAGAGGGAAACCCCTTGGAGCAGGACTGGAACGTGTTCTCACTCAATCCGTGGGGACATCTCTGCCCAGTCTTCCTTAGTCCTCTACGACTCTTGGGGTCTTGCATGGTGCTCCTCAAAGTCACCCAATCCCTGACTGGACCGGTCTAACCATATGACTCGGGGGATCTGACAGAACTCAGCTTATGATGAACAGTTCTGTTCACACGGCTGCTTAATGGCTCATGGTCAGGAGCTCGGTATATCAGGGCCCCAGTAGCATGACAAAAGTGGTTTATTTTTTTTTATTTTTTCTTGAGGAAGATTAGCCCTGAGCTAAAATCCACTACCAATCCACCTCTTTTTGCTGAGGAAGACTGGCCTTGAGCTAACATTCGTGCCCATCTCCCTCTGCTTTGTTATATATGGGATGCCTGCCACAACATGGCTTGACAAGTGCACGTATGTCCGCACCTGGGATCCGAACCAGTGAACCCCGGGCCACCAAAGCAGAACATGCAAACTTAACCACTGTACCACCGGGCCGGCCCTACAAGTGGTTTACTGAATGGTGTGCAACCCACTGTTGCAGACGGCATGACCTTGCTTCAGAATACTGGGGCCTATGTTGTGATTTTTCTACTGCAGTTTGCCATAAACTCCATATAATTTCTTTTTCCTATCATAGATACCCATATAGGTATAGACTGTATATATAGTTATGTATAGGGACAGATACCTATATAGGATATATGTATAGGAATTACTCAGATATATGACCCAAATGCCAGGGCTGCCATTATTTGCTGCAGAAGACTTTACTGCTCTGGGTTCATTAAGAGCTAGTACTCTTTCCAATCACTTGGCTAATATATCAGAGCTGTTACGTGTGGAATATGTGCTTTCCAGAACACAGAGATATCTACCAAGTGTTGTGCTTCTTTCTTAGCGGTGGAAAGTCCAAAATAAAACTGTTTGTCCTTTTAATGCCAAGGGGATATTCTGGCATGCACCAAAAAACTGAACCTCTAATAACTTCACTGATTTGGCAGGACACTAAAGACATCCTAAGATCTCTCTTCCACCCTCTTCTCACATAGAGGAGTGCCTCCAATGCGTTCGCCATGCTTTTCTTATCTGGTCCTAGAAACATGATGCCACTGATTCAGCGAACTAAATTGATATTCTGCGGAATGTTCTGACAATCCAGGTCCCTTTGGATTATATTATGACAGGTCCAATGAGTTAGCATAGCCCTGGGGCAAAATCATAAGTGTAAAATGTTGTCCATCCCACATGAATGCAAACTACTTCCATTCCTTCTTCCTACAAATGGAAAAAAATGTCTTTGCAAGATCAGTGGACACATACCATGCCCTGAGGCAGCATCAATCTGATTGGCAAAGATACCACACCTGGCACAGCAGCTGCAACTGGGACTAGTACTTGTTCAAGTTTATAATAGTTCAGTCATACTCCGGGACCTGTCTGCTTTGTCATGGCAAGAATGGCGAATTAATTGGTGGATGTAATGAGATCACCATCCCTGTAAACCTTAAAGGCTTTATTTAAAGTAGGCATGGTTTCCATCATTCCTCCTCAGGATGAGGTGGTTGCAGTTTTGTTATCTTTCCTGCATGGGGTTGTTCTAGAGTCTTCCGTTTGGATTTCCCCTATAGACTAGCTCCTACTCCACAGGCCAAGGAACTAATGTGGGAGTTCTGCCAACTATCAAGTATGCCCCTTCCAGTTAGACATTTGGGGACAGAGAATTAACCACTGCATGGATTTGTGGAACCAGTGGACCCTCTGTGAACAGATCCTGGACCAGGACTCCATTTATTATATGGACCCCATAGATACTCCCACTCTCACGCAAGGGAGGAATGATAACATTGTGTCCCTAGGCACCAACGTCAGCGTGGATGCTATGTTCAGTAGTTCTCAAAATGGCTAGACATTCCTCTTTGCCTCAGTGTATGGTTACCTAAGTAAATAACTGTAAGTCCCTTTGAGGAAGGACAGAGGACATCATAACTGTGTATACTTCCTGTGATGTTGCAGAGTCCTTCTTTCTGGGGACTCAGTATCTACTCCAGTCATTGAGTTACGGGTTTAAAAGAAGGCTCACGTCCAGAAACCATGCAAAGGACTGTCACTTCTACTGGGGTGGTTGCCATTACCTTCCTGATGACCCATCCTTGATTTGTTTTGTTTGAATAAATTGAGCAACTCCCATATTGGCAGCCCATTTATTTGCCTTTAGGGATGTCATGTTCTATTACCCATCGCCAAGCTCCTTGTAGGGCAGGCTCCTTTCTGTGTTACTCTGACTATCCACTCATTATAATAATTGTACTCTTTCTGTTTCTGAGATTAAGTGCCTCCACCTGATCTCTATTATTTAGGGGTCCTACCATCTCCATTGCTTTAGGGAAGCCAGCTCTGTCGCAGATCCTCCTGGTGTCAGCCTTGGCCTCAGAGGATAGTGACTTACTGGGTTTCTCAGTGATACTGGACATCCTCTCACCTGCATTCTTTTTGTTTTGGTCACTGGAGTGGACTCCGAACTCTCCCACCTATCACGGCTGACTGGTGGATCTTCCAACCTTATAGTCACTCAAGCATGCACATTCCTCTGAAACTTTGATATCCTTTTCCATTACTGAGACTTTCTGCTCCACTTAGCACAAGCCATAGCCTTCTCCAGACTTTCAAGATCCATCCTAGCAGCATGTTAGCAACATCATCAGGACCCTTGCCTGGTCATTAAATCCTATATCATGTGAGAGTGTTCTTGTATTGATACACACTCTTTATCCAACTTAGAGGCTATAGCATTGTTAACACATGGATTCCAAGGTCTCCATGGGGGCTGTGTCCATACTTGACTATCGGAAGCAGAAAATTCATGGAGAAGCACATATGAGAGGTTTTTATGACATGGCCTGGGAGTGACACTAATCACTTCCACTCACATTGCTTTGATTGGAACTCAGTCATAGGATCACAGCTCACTGTAAAAGAACCTGGGAGGTAGAGTCTATCTTTGTGCCCAGGAAGAAGAGGAGAGTACTGGTCTTTGTGAGCAGCTGGCATTCTCTACTACAATAGCATAGCCCAAGACTTCGAAGGTTCCTGTGAACTATACTGCCCATAGGTCAAGGCTAGGTAGAGGCATGCTCTATAGAACTTTGAGGCTTTTGCTTATAATTCAAATGCAGTGCCCTGGTGAGCCAGTGTAGACCTCAGAGAGGAACGTCTTCTTCCTAGGTGATGTAAACCAAAGAAGGCCAAGTAGCTTTCCGTGCTCCTTTCTACACACGCCTAACCTCAAACTTGATCCTCTAATATTCCAATGACAATGGTGAAGAAAGGCCAAGACAAGGAAGAGTAAAGCAGTCAGTGAGAGCAGCAGGTACATGAGAGGGGAGAGGGAGGGATAGGGGACGGGGGAGAGAGGGAGGAAGGAGAGAAGGAAGAGACAGAGAGACAACATTTTCCCAGTGACTAGATAGGCTCTCATATAAGTCCTTGTCAAGACAGGGTCCAGAGCTTCTACCAGCTGAAAAAGAGTGAATCAAAGAGGGAAGAATGAAAAAGACAGACGATTGCTGCCAGAGTCCACTATCTTAAACTCCTTGCTCAGTACAGTGAAAACATCATCTCCTAAAAATGGGATTCAGTAAAATATCCCTTCCCTTAACATCGACTCATTCTTTCCAATGAAGAGGAGAAAGGCATGAGATCATCCAGAGGGCACAGCTGAACTGCAAAGGCATGCTAAGAAAATGCTCGATATCCACTGTGTCCTCTTAGCTAAAAATGCACAAAAAGCCACAGCAATTATGTAGCATTTTGTGGCCTATAAAAGGCCAGCTTGCTTTCATGATTATCTGAAACCCCATTGGCCTGTTGTGGTTTTTAAAATATACCCTGGAAGAAAAGATTTCCAACAGTGAAAATTCAACTGATTAACAAATATTTAAAATTTAAAAATGTACTCTTACTACTAATCACTTTACCAATGATGACAAGAGTATGATGAAAATAGCACTTTTATGCTAATGCCCATGGGGAGTGTTATGTCAACACCTGCCAATGGGCAAGATATGTTGAATTTCAAAATTATTCACATCCTTTGAACCGAACTTCTCACTTCTAGTCATTTATCCTAAGGGAAAAAAATAATAAATGTACTTACGGACATATGGATTCAAGTATTTATCAAAATAATATTTACATATTTTTATTATTCAAAAAAGTACAGATTTAAGAAGTACATGATTTTAATAGCACAAAAAATAGGAAATATTGATTAAGGAAGGTATGTAAATTCATATCAACCAAAATCTCACTCCCAAGAAATAACCACTGTTAATATTTTCTTCCCTGTTTTTCTAGATGTTCCCCCCAAGTAACCAGAAACATAAGTATGTGCAAAAATAGAATACCATACATTTTCTCCCATAATGTTTTCTACATTTACTAGATAATGACTGGTCTCAACACTATAACACTATATATTAATTTAGATAATTTTATTTAGGAACCACATGGCTTTCTACTGCGTGATCATGCCAAAATGTTTTTAACAACCCAGTGTTGTTGGGCATTGAGGTTGCTTTCAATTCTTCATGATGATACAGAACACTGAGATGAATATCTACACACACATCTATGGACAGTTATTTAATTATATCCTTAGAATAAATTCAAAGAACTTCTGGAAAGTACTCAACATTCAGGGTCTTTGACATGTATTGTTAAAATATCTCCCAGAGAGTTGTACCAATTTAAAATTCCACTCTGTGTTTGGAAGTGTCTGTTTCCCACAGTCACAACAACATGAGGTATTCTAACCACTTTAAACTTTGCAATGATAGGGGAAATAATATATCATTATTTTAATTCATGTCTCTTTTATTGCTAGTGTGCATGAATATTTTAAATGTTTTCATATTTTTTTCTGTAGTGAATCATCAATACATCAAAGTTAGACCATTTTTTAGCCTAGTTATTGATTTCTAAGAGATTTTTAGGCAGTTTTTCTTGTCATTTTTTCCTTTAAATCTATCATTTATTTCCTTGTGGTTTCTGCTTTATTTTCTTACTTAAAAAGACCCTTCTCCAGGGGCCTGCCCGGTGGCGTAGTGCTTAAGTTCATATGCTCCACTTCAGTGGCCCAGGGTTTGCAGCTTTGGATCCCAGGCACGGACCTACATACCACTCATCAAGCCATGCTGTGGTTCTGTCCCATATTTAAAATAGAGGAAGATTGGCACAGATGTTAGTTCAGGGCCAATCTCCCTCACTAAATTAAAAAAGACCCTTCTTCACCAAGATTATATAAATATTCACCCTTATATTCTTCTAGCACGTTTTATGATTTACTGCTATTGCCATCAAGTCTTTTCCAACTTCTAGCACCCTGTCTACAGCAGAGCAGAACCCTGCCCCATCTTGTGGTGCCATCCTCTCCCTTTCCGGTGCTGTATCAGACAATGCCCTACTGCTATTCGTAGGGTTTTCATGGCCAGTTTCCCAGTGAGCAGCCAAGTCCTTCTTCCTAGTCTGTCTTAGTCTGGAAGCTCTGCTGAAAACTGTCCACTGTGGGAGACCCTGTTGGTATTTGAAATACTGGTGGCATAGCTTTCAGTATACCAGTAACACATGGCCACCACAGTATGACAACCAACAGAGGGGCAATGTGGCTCTCTGACCAGGAATCGAACCCAGGGTTGGTGATGAGAGTGCCAATTCTTAACCACTAGACCACCAGGGCTGGCTGCCATTTTAAATATTAAATCATTAGTTATCTATAATTTATTTAGAAATAAAGTAAGAAGTGCATTTTAACCCATCAAATGGTTATCCATTTCGGGAGGATGGTGTTGGAAATAGCCTTTTTATCCCCCACTACTGTGAAATGATACCTTTATCATATCCTAAATTTTAAACAATTGGAAATAAGTTAAATATCCCACAGTAATAGATAATTAAATCATCTACTCAATAGCATATTGAGCAATAATTAAATATGATATTTATAATTAATTTTCAATATCATTAAAAATGCTTTTGTCTTATAAGTGGGAGGAACAAGCAATGAAATTCTAGAAAGGATAAGATTACTGCTATATTTTTCCAAATATTCAAAAATTTACATTCGTAAAAAAATACACACACGTAAATGATGATTATTTCCATGCGTTAAGAATGTGGAAGGATGGGGGATTTTCCTGATTCTTTTGGCCTTCACAATTTTTTTATAAGTATGTACTCTTCCTTGTAACAGAAAAAAAAAATCTTATGCTTTCTTTAAAAATATGATCAGCATACCTAGTGTGACTCTATATCTTGAGGGCAAAATATAAAGACAATGTAAATTAAAGATTCTGGAGGTTTCAGCAAGAGAATGAATTCAGACATTTGGGTTATCTCTTTCACCACTATGAGTGTTTCCAAGCTAACGTACTATTGGGAAGGATGAATTAGTCAGCATTTTTCAATTCAGGTCAGTACTTCTGAACCTTCTCCCTGACCCATAACCATTTATCCTAAGGGCTCCTATTTCACTTTGTTGTGGCAAACTCCAATGCTCATCCAAGGTCTGAGGGGGTTAATTTGCTGTAGAAAATCGATTAGGCGCCATCTCTACAAAGTACTTAGGTTTCAAGGGAGCCTTAAAGGAGGCTGATATGGAATTGCTCAGAAGGCGGCTTTAAAGGAGTATGAGCTTTGAGAAATTGTCAGTACCTGAACTGGTATTGATCTATGCTGAGCAACAATTCACGGAAATTGCCTAAGGTACTTGTACAATTGTGAGTGTGGTGAAGAAAGAGAAAAACACAACAAGACCAGAAAGTCCCTCTTATAGTGGATATAGTGTTCTGCTCTACCCAGGAAAAGCCCGAAGCTGTAGTGTAGAAGATGTGATGACTGAGATGTTTTTCTTTTTCTTACTTCTCGTTAATACCCTTTGAAAGCTTGCACTCTTTACCAAAAGGCAGTGAAGTGGCCAGATTTCCTCCCTGTCAAATGCACCCACTTCTTCGCTCCACCTGCCCCAGGTGACAGAGATTCTCACTCTCAAGTCTCTGGTTGGGGAGAAGCAGCTCAGTGATTGCAAAATGTTCCCTTTGCTTTCTACCTGAGTCACCGCCATGCTAATGAGGTAGCAGGGGAGAAGTCTGACATTTAAAGAGCCACTACTGTGGTGATCTAGAGTCCAAGTTGAAGTAGGATAATGGTTTCTTAAAAGTATAAATCGACAGGAATTATCAAGAAGTACTAGTGAAAAGTCACTGCCTATATCTGCAAGATTCAGACAAGTATTGATTGACTCCTAACATTGTGCCATGAATTAAGGGAAAGAAATAAGAAACATGAAATAGGCTGTTTGCTCCTGAGACCCTAACAGTCTGGAAATAAAGGAAACAAAAATCATGGAGAACTGGGTGGTCAGTGACCATGCTGTAACGTTGCTTAAATATTTGGAATATCACCTCTGCGTTTAATGTTCCAGGATCTCTGCGAGGTGCTTTTCACATCCAAAGAAGGTATCTTATTATTTCACAGGGTCTTAATATTGTCATATTCTTGCTCAAAGACACATAGCTACTAAAGTATAGAGGTGAAAAATGAATCCAGGATTTTCAAGATGGAACCCGAATCCAAGTAAAAATGGTGAATGTACATATTTACTTTCACCTCCTTCCAAAATGCCGTGGAACTGACAATAAAGGATTTTTTAAGGCATAAATGCAAAGAATGGGGAGAAAAGTAGAGAGGACATCAACCACAAAATTATAGAATCTAAAAGGCAGATGACGAGGGGTTACTCATTTAGGAGATTTGGGAATATTGCGTCAGAGGCTGGCAGCGGCGAAAGTTGAGAACGTACTCAACCTGGGGCTGCAGAATCTTCAAAAGGCCCGGTACTGGCAACATAATTACTCTGAAAGAGGGAGTGAACAGGTGCTAAATTATAAAGATTGTTTAAAAGTCTATTTAGGAATCAATTATAAAGATCAGATCCCTTACAGCACTCCATGCAACCAGGTCACTACTCCTCCCATCTCCTGGCAAAAAACTGAAAGGTTATTTTCTGAAAACATAAAAACAGAGTCTTTGTAATAGCTCACCAGACAGAAATGAGGCTTGATGTATTGCACTGAAAAGAGGAAATGAACATGCTTTTGGATGCTGAGACCCTGAGCATCCTTCCGTGACTCAGCTCCCAACGCTGGCAGCAGTGCCTGTGCCTTGACCTTCCAGGCAAGAAGTTGGTAGCAACCTCCCCAGGAATCTGCTCAGCCTAAAAGGACAGGCTTAACGATATTAGTATTGAATTATCATCAGCTCAATGGCCCAGCCAGGCCAATTTTGTGAAATTCTCGGTCAACAATGCCTATCTATGGACTTAGAGCCCTCAGTCAAGTTTTTAAATCATAGATTATCAGATTATAGTTCACGTAGTAAGGTTAAGGACTATGCATGAATTTCTAACCCCTGATGATGCGTGAATGTGTGCATTTCTGTCTGTGTCTGTGTGTGTGTATGCGTAGTGTGTCCTGATATGAAAAGTACTTTTTATTGAGAGTCATAGTCAAACAGTTTTGAAAGTCAATACTCTAATTTGAATGTTAATAACTAGAACAAAATAAAACTGATTAGAAAGAACAATCTGGAAGAATCAGAATTTATGTGGGTAGAAGAATACAAACATTAATTACAAATAAAAGACCCTAACTATATCCAGAGAAATTATAATTGCATTAAGGAAGCAAGTTACCAAACTGCAAAGGGAACACTTATAAAACCAAAAAAAACCCTTGGAAGTTAAATACCATCAAGATACAATAGTAATTTAAAACCCCATAAAACAGTAGGAAGATAATATGGAAGAAAGTTATCAGAAAGCAAAGCAAAATAATATCCAACTTTTATTAGCCAGTTGTTAATTTAACGTGCATTAAGTCATTTAGTCCTCACAATAACCCATGAGATAGACACTCTTATTATCTATTATCGCCATTTTATAGAAGCAGCAACTGCAGCACAGAGAGGCTGTGTAACGAATGTTCACAAAGGTAATAAGGGTGGACCCATGCTTGAGCCAATTGCAATTCTCCTTTGCAGACTAAAATTATTTTATTCTTTCTGTTCTGGTCCTGATTTTCCATTCTATTGATACACTTATTAAGTACTTTGTAACTCCTTCAAATCCTTTTCACACAGTTAGGCTATAAATGCATTTGGTAAGTAAATACACTAAGCCAAACTATGAAGATAAAAGGTGAGTAAGCTGTATTTCAGCTGTTACATACATGTCTGTTTCTTTCACTATATCTAATTTTCTTCCAACTTTCTGGAGATACAATTAGCATAATATTATGTAAGTTTAAGGTGTACAATGTGATGATTTGATACACATGTATACTGCAAAATGTTTATCATAATGTTAATTGAATACATCTTTCAGCGTACGTAGTTGTCATTTCGTTGTTGTTGTTATGGTGAGAACATTAAAGCTCTGCTCTCATAACAACTTTCCAGTATATGACAAAGTATTGTTATCTGTAGTCACCATGCTGTACCTTAGATCACCAGAACTTCTTCTTCTAGCTAAAAGTTCGTAACTTTTGACTGATATCTCCCCATTTCCTCCACCCCTCAGCTGCTGCCAATCACTATTCAACTCTCTGTTTCTATGAGTTCGATGTTTGCAGAGCCCATATATAAGTGAGATCAAACAGAATTTGTCTTTGACTTACTTAACTTAGCATAATGCACTCAAGTTCATCTATGTTGTCACAAATGGCAGGATTTCCTTCTTTCTTAAGGCTAAATAATATCCCATTGAGTGTGTGTGTGTGTGTGTGTGTGTGTGTGTGTGTGTGTATACATCACATCTTCTTTATCCCTTCATCCATTGATGGACACAAGGCGTCTCCACATCTTGGCTGTTGTGAATGACGCTGCAGGAAACATAGGAGAGCAGGTGTCTCTTTGAGACAACGATTTCATTTCCTTTGGATAGATAATTCTTGAGGAAAGTAGCTTATTTTTTTCATCCAAAGCTCTCCACCTAACTTTTGGGACTTAATAGGTGCTCCGAAAATGTTTGTGAAAATCATTTTAAACCAGTGAATATTCCATTGGGGTAAAGTCTGAGATTTGAACTCAGAAAAGGGCATTGATTTTATTTCCCTCTTGTTGAAACTAGCAAACACCCTCCTCAAAGTCCCTAATGTTTGTTATGCCCTCCTGGCCATGGCCGAGCTCCACTCTCTCAGCCCTCCTCCCATGGCCATTCCCACACGGTCTTCAGAAATCAGCACAGGAGCACCATAGATGAATGTGTGCAGGTTAACACCCGGCTCCCAGACATGGAATTTCAGTCCCAGTGGGTTCTCTGCTGCGTCTCCACAAGGGAGACTTCTGTTTCTTGGCTGGCCTCAAGGAATCCGCTCATTCAGCCCCATCTCCCTGGCCAACTACCTCTCCTACTTATCAACTCTGGCAGGTGGCTAGTCAGTCTCCCGACGAAAAGCTTTACATATTTTCTCATGAGGCTCTCAACCTCCTGGGACTCTTCTTGGAGAAGGAGGGGTTGGAGTAACATTCTGGATCTCTTCCTATTTTTATAGAATGCTGGATTTAAAAGTAAAATGAGAAGACAGTGATTTGCTCGAATCTCAGTCCTTAAAAGGCCCCTTCAACAGAAACCCTGGAGAAGTCAAGACAACACTGCCACTCCACCACCAGGACCTCGAACAAACTACTTACCCTCACCACCTGACTCAGTTTCCCCTCCATTAAATGAGGCAGTTGGACTAAAGCTATGATTAGAAACTGTCTTCTGTAGAGCCCTAGAGTTTCTTAATTGTACCTCAGGGACCAACTGAGTAGGAGTTAGGAGACACTGAGAAAGCAGGGCTCAGGGTCTCCCACTCTCACATCAATTTGAGAAACTCTGTTAACTTTGTTAACAAATAACTGTTATTTGAATAAGATTTCATTTGTAGGAGGAAGTTTTGCTACAAAAGAAAATAAAAAGGAAAATAGATTCCATAACCTCTAAAATCCTTACTAGCTCCTTCAATAATTCTATAATATGTCTATTGACATAGTATTTCTTAATTGTCTTTATTTTGAAAGAAAAAATTAGAAATTATTTAGCCTATCTTAACATTGTTACCCACCCACCCCACCCCACCCCCCATGTTATTCCCTTGGGTGTAGGTGACCCATCTTAGGAACAGGACTTGTTCAATTGATGTTCTTAAATGGATGCTGCTTACCTGGGTATCAGGACAGTTATTTTAAATTATGGTTCCATCCCCTAAGATATCATTCCTTATCAGTACAGTACACAATTGAATCCTTGTGTTTCAACTGGGGATTTTGAAAGCCAAAGGAGGGTTCATTCCAAATGATTGAGCTCACCATAGGGAAGGAAGGGAGAGAGGGAATCCCTCAAGAGAAGGATGAGACAGGGAGAGATGGGGAGAGTCAGCATTACTGAGCACCTGCTCTAGGAAAAGCCCCATAAAATATGACTGGCAGGGCCAGGATTTGAATCCAACTCTGGAAGACTCTTAAGTTCATGTTCTTCCATCTCTTCCCACCTCAGTTTAGACGTTATTAATAAACATCACACATCCCAAGCCAAATGCTTAGAGTGAACTTACTGCTTCACTGTGACTCTGCTAGTTACCTTCTACAAAGGTATTTAGTGAAATTTTTACTTAGGACTACCTATTGGCTCTATTTCTGTCACACATCCATCAGTCTTCTGTCCTAAGCACTTTTCACAGATACTCATGTGCTCTTCCTGTGCAATCTCAGTCTCTCTGGTGATTTAACCTAGAACGTATGTTCTTCCCACTCTCAATTATAGCTCCAGCTCAAAGCTCCCTTCTGAGTTCTAGGCTCATTCAGGAAATCTCCACCTGAGTGTCTGAAGGCATGTCACATTCAACAAATTCAAAACAAAACTCATTACCTCCCCCAAATTTCCCCAAACCAGCTTCTCTGTCACTTGCTATCTCAGTTAACAGCACCACCATTCATCAAGATAGAAAGCTCAGAATCAGCCTCGACTCTTGACTTTTCTCCTCTTTATAGCTGGCCTTCCATCAGTTCCTGCCAAAATGACCTCCTAAATGTCTTGTTTTCTTCTTATCTCCACTTCTGTTGCTCAGTCGTGGTCATCTCCCTTTCTCTTAGAGTATTTTGATAGCTTCCAGCTGACTTTCCTACCTCAAGTTTTTATTCCATTAGATTTGAATTCTAAAAGCAAAATCACTTATATTCTATCCTTCTTTGGAACTCTTCAAATTGGTCATCCTCTACCTCTTGCAATTCTGTCCTCCCTTACCCTTCAGGTTCCACAATTTTCCTGGTCCCAGTTCTGTGACAGCCCCCTCTTACTTTTAACCATTGGCTTTATTTACTTTCCCACTTTAATGGTAGTTTTCTTTTTTCTTTCTTCAGAAATTCCCCCCTTTGTTCTTCACTCTTTTCCTTATAAGTCTTCTCCTTTTGCATGGTTGCAGCTACCTCCCATATGTTGACAACACCTACATCTTTATTTCCAGCCCTGACATCTTACCCAACTCAAGATCCATATTTCTACCTACCTACTGAGCTCGTTAGTTTCCCCATAAAACCCACTCTCTGGATTATCATTCTCTCCAAACAGTGTTACAAGATACCTATTCTCCAAAACTAGAAGCCTAGAAGAAAGTCTAAACCTGTCTTAATTCTTCAGTCCTAGAATCAAACTAGCAATCTTCCACCTTCAAATATCCCTTAGGAAGGTCTTTGAAATCCAGACTCTTCTTCTCCTTTCCTCTGCCATTGTTTCTGCCAAGGTCTTTACCATCTGTCATCTGAAATGTGGCAACTATGTCTCTGAATGGTCCCTCCCACTTCTATTCATTTATCCACTCATTGCAAAGTTATTTTCATCAAAAATAAATCTATGTAGTTGAGTCCTATCTTTTAAAAATCTATAGTTACTCCTAATTATAAACAGTATAAAATCAGGTTTATCATGCAAGGCCCTTCACAACTGCCATTTACTGAGCAAGGACTGTCTGCCTCTGTCCATTTTTCCTCATTCAACATGGCTGACCAAAGGAAGAGAATTTCACAATTTGGATTAATCAGAGTCTAGGGTGGCACCGGACCATATTTACTAGTGGGTGAATTCATTGGGTGTAACGGTTATTCTCTCGTTGCCCGGATTTCAGGCCCAGGCAAGTCTTGTGCTTCACTTTCTCTACACTGGCAACTGAGTGGGTGAGTTAAGTTGTGCCCTGATTTATAGACACAAGCATATCATATTCAAGGGATGACAAGCAAGAAGTCTTACCCCTAACCTATACTGTGTTCCCCAAACCAGATTTTCCAAGAAAGCACTAAAGTACTACACTGGAATGTATCAATCTTTGTCCAGATATTCATAAATTTTAAGAGTGTGTGTGTGTGTGTGTGTGTGTTCATACATACATTTGGCTATTCCTCTTCATAAAGTTCTTTTGGTTAGAAATTACATGGAGAGAAGGGGGGAAATTACAATGAAAAAAATATTTCGCCTCTCATTCTTAGCACTATAAATCGGGAAGGAATCTAGTTTTCGTGAGGCCAGATGCTTACGTAAATTTGGGGGTCTTTGTTAAGAAAAAAATTATGAAATTATAAACAAAAAATCATGACAAATTACAAATTTTAGAAAGCTGACAAATACCATAAATATAAAAAACAATCCACAAAATTAACATTTTTTAATTAACATTAGTTAATGTCCTGGCATACTTCTTCAATATCTATTTTTCTAAATTTTGGGGATGCAAATTCTTTGAGTGCCTCTTTACATGCAATGATTTTTAATGTTTTCTGTAGAATAGTAAGGTTACTCTGAATTTCTTCTGGCATGGTCGATCGAGATTTGTTTTTCATTATTGATAGTTTAGAAGAGTTGCTTTCCATTTCATCTGTAACTTTCCCTGTGCTTCTGCTCAGCAGCAAGCCTAGGGAGAACTCCAGCCCTTTGCTCTCCCTGGGCACAGCGCAGCCCAGGCGGCTCCTTACTTACCACAGCACTCCCTCACCCACTCCCATGCTGTCCCATCATGGTGATCCTGGGAACTGGCGGGACCAGGTTTCCATAATCTGGATCATAGTGGCCCTAAGCAGGATGCAGAGTGGCATCTTATTTGGATCCTTCTTCTTGGGATCTGAGGGTTGGGATGATCCATGAGGTACATGGTGGGCAGGGTGCTGATGGAGACCAGGCAGAGGGAGAAGTAGTGCTGGCAGCCTGCAGGTCCCACTCACAGTCCCAGGACCACCATCAGGGGCAGGGTTCCATGCCTCCAATATCCCGTTTTCTGTTGATTCCTACCATCTCGGAGAAGAACACGTGGAGAAATAGAAGGGGCGCACTCAAGCAAGAGGTCCTGAAACTTAAACTTCGTATAATTCATGGTATATCTGCCCTGTGCGAATCTCTTCTTGATGGTCCTTTTTCAGGTATTGTTTCTTCTGCCTGGAAGGCTCTCCTCCCTTTTCTCTATTTGCCATACTCCTGCTCACTGTTCCATATACAGATAACATATTACCTCATCTCTGGAGACTTCTGCCATGACGTGCCATGCCATGACACCCTGTATTATCTCACTCATGCTTTTAGCAACATTCACCTTGGAATATTATAATTTGTATCACTGGATATCTACATGTCTACCTCTCTCACTAAATTGAGATGTTATTAAGGAGAGGAACTATGTTTGTTAATTTTATATTCCTTGCCTTTACTACAAGCTCTGTCACGTAGTAGACTTTTAACAAATGATTGTTGAATGAATGGCTGAATGTCTTATCTCCAAGGTTACCAGCTCTAAAAGGTCTCCTTGACACAGAATTACTCCATTATGTCCAGCATCTTGTACATGTTGAGTTCTTAACAAATTTTACAAAAGTTCATGGATGTATTTACCGTATCCACTAGAGTATTAGAATATCAGAGAAAAAAAAATCTAACTCTTGATCTACTTTTCTCCCAGCATTGAACACAGCACTTGACATGACAGTGGAATGTGAGTACGTCTTAGAAAAAGGAATGAGCTACTTTGTCGAGATAAAAAAAAACTAACATCTATTGAGTGTGCATTGGGTACTAAGCACTGTTCTAGGTCCTTTATATCAAATATTTCACTTAACCCTTACAGCAACCCTACAAACTAGGATGTTATCACTCTTTTAAAAATAGAGGTACTGAGGCTTTGTGAGGTTATCTAAACACACCAGTTGCACATTCAGCACACAGAAGAAACAGAATTCAGACACTAGAGGCTGAATGCAGAAACTCTTGCTCTTAACCACCTCACTACACTGCCTTCTAAGAAATCAGTATTCAGTGGTCTGGGTCACTACATGACTCATTTTCCTGCTGCTTGTGATTGTTGAGTGTGCTCTGTAACTATTTAAGTCACATACCATAAAATGTCAGTCAACTGGAAAGTTCAGAGCACACAGCTAATTGAATTTTTTGATTAACTTTTCAGTAACCATTCCCCTGCCTCAGTAAGTACAGAGTGCAGTTGAATCTTTATTTTCAAATTTAGAATCTCCTAAGTTCTCAAGGACATAATTTTGAGTCTTAGTAGTTTCTGTTCCACACAAGGCTGTAGGAAATCCGGAAAATGAGCCTGGATATTAGACAAACTGGAGACAGGATGAAATGATTCAGAGGAGATTATCCAGGATGCGGTGAGTTCTGAAAACTGCGACACATGAGGAGCTGCTTAAAGAGCCCTGCTTCCCCTGGAAATGAGAAGACTTTGGGTGTTGATTAAGTTAATCATGACATCTTAGCATCATTGGCCCGCCCAGTGCTGCTCTTTTAGGTCTCATTTGCGTACTTATTCACTGATTCATTTCATTGCCTTTTTCCCTCATCCTCCATTCTCATGCCCTTACCCGCATGGTAGCATTCTAATGTATTTAATATATATCTTTTTTTTATGTGCTCTTGTAAAAACTATATTGGTGTCTCATGCACATATATTTTAAATTCACATAAAAGGTATTTTATTAAATAGCTTGCTCTTCTCACTCAGCATTATGCCATTGAGATCCATTTATATTGCTCTGTATACTAATCTACTGCTTCTGATTGTGGCAGGGCTCTTCAGAATGTCCATCCACCATGTTTTACCTCTCCACTCTCCATGTTGTGGGCCTCTGGATTTCCTCCAACTTTCCACTATCGCAAATAACCTGGAGTGAATATCCTTCTCTCTATCCTTATGGAGTTGTGTAAGAATTACTTTGGGTCATAAGTGCAGGCAGATGATGATCTTCGAAGAGTGCACCTAAAGGATCATCAGGTACTACGTCTTTGTTTGACTCACCAATGAATCCACAACATCTAGCATAGCGCATATATGTAGTAGTAGTGCTCAATAATGCACTCTATTCTGTCTCCAGATTGTCCAATGTATAATACTTGCTGAATGGATGAATAAATGAATCAATACAGAATGAAGGAATATCCTGACTCCCAGAGCTGACATTCTAAGGTTGGGTGATAGGCAGTACACAAATAAACACAAATGCAAGTAAAAATGATAAGGGTTATAAAGAAAAATAGGGCAGAGTGTGGAGAAAGAGTGTGAGGAAGATCCTAGTTTAAATATGAGGTCACGGCAGGCACGTCTGTTGAGATCATTTCTGAGCAGAGACTTGGTAAAGTGAGAAAGAGAGCCACTTGCTTAAGCTGGGTAAAACCTTTTCAGACAGAGGCAACAACAAAAGGAAAGGCCCTGATATGGCAGTACTCATGTTCCAGAAACAGATCAGAGGCTCAGAGGTTAAGAAACAGCTCGCTATGCATGGTGGAGCTAGATTAGAAATAAGCAATGGGGGAGAATGATCGAGGAACTATACATCACAATAAAGATCTTAGGCTTTTATTCTGTATGACATGAAGACACTAGAAGGTTTGAAAAGAGAAGTCACATCATCCAAAGGGTTTTAAAAGAATCACTATGGCTTCTGTGTCGAGAACAGACTAGAAGAGAGGCTTATAGCAAGAGCAAGGCAATGAGGGAGGAGGCTCAAACTGTTTTGCAGCTGAGAGATGTCTGCATATGGTAAAGGCGTTGAGAAGCAGATATAGTTTAAAAGTGATGTTAACAGGATTTATTGTTGGAACTGATGTAGGACATGAAAGAAAGAACTGAGTTGAGGACTACTCCAAGATTTTGGACCTAAGCAACTGGGCGACTAGACATATCATTTCCTGGGATTGGGGAGACGCATAAGGAGCAGGCTTAAGGTAGGAGTTAGAGCAGGAAGTGAATTTGGAATGAGTTAGGTAAACAGATATATGACTTAGCTATCTGGGTGTCAGGGGACATGCCTCGGCTTGATGTAAAACATCTGAGAAACACTAGCACGTAGAGATAGTTTGTAATCTCTGGGATAGGATGAGATCGCCTAAGGTGTGAGTGCAGACAGAAGTGATTAAACTGTCCTGGGGGGCTCTAAGGTTTGGAAACTACAAAATGGAGGATTCAGGTAACAAGAACAAAAAGGAGTAACCTACAAAATACAAGGAAGGCTAAGAGAGCATAATAGCCAGGAAGTCAAGTCAGAAAATTCAAGTATGTTAAAAAACAATTCAAATAAGATGAGATTTGAAAAAACTGATGTTACAGGCTGAATTGTGTTCCCCACCATTCATATATTGAAGTCCTAACCCCCAGTACCTCAGTATGTGACTGTATTTGGAGGTAGGATCTTTTAAAAGGTAATTAAGTTAAAATGAGGTCATTAGGGTGGGCCCTCATCCAGTATGACTGGTATCCTTCTTAGAAGAGGAAATTCAGACACAGGCAGGCACAGAGGGAGACCATTTGAAGTCATAGGAAGAAGATAGCCATCTAGAACCCATGGAGAGAGGCCTCAGGAGACACCAAACCTGATAATACTTTGATCTTGAACTTCTAGCTGCCAGAACTGTGAGAAAATAAATTTGTGTTATTTAAGTCCCAAATCTTTGCTACTTTGTTGTGACAACCCTAGTCAACTAATACAATTGGCCATTGTATTTGGTGATGAGGAGGTCATGGGTGACATTGAAATGAGCAGTGTCAGCGGAGAGGTGGGCACCAAAGCCTGACCAGGGTTTATGACACCAGAGGGAAGGAGGAAGAATTATGTCCACTGGGGAGAAGCTTTGAAGGAGATAGATTTTATTCCAGCATTTGATCGCACTTCTAACAGCCCGACTATTGAACGGGCTACCTAGAGGGGTAGTGAGTTTCTGATCAAGAGTAGAGTTCGGACAATTTATTGTGTCATTAATTCAATCTTTATTCTGAAATTCTTATTTTATTGTTAGGAAAATTATGGAAGGAAACTTTAAAGTAACCAGGTAATATTCTTGCTATTTGCCTCTTTATTCAACAAAAGTGAACCCTGTGAGGAAGTATATAAGATATTCTGTCTACTCAAATGTTCCAGTTGGTTGAGATCTGATTAACTTTTTCCAGCTTTATTGAAGTATAACTAACAAATGAAACTGTAAGATATTTAAAGTGTATAATATGATGACTTAATGTACAAGTATATTGTGAAAAAATTACTCCCACCAAGTTAACACGTCCTCACATATTTCTTTCTTTTCTTTTCCTTTTTCTTTTTTTTTTGAAGAGAACTTTTACGTTCTACTCTCTTAACAAATTTCAATTACACAATAGAGTGTGATCAACTGTAGTCACCATGTGATGCATTACATCCTCAGATCTTCTTCATCTTATAACGAAAAGTTTGCACCTTTTTACAACCTCTCCCTATTTTCCCGCCCTTCAGCCCCTGATAATTAGAGAAAGACAAATACCACCCCATTTTACATGGAATCTAAAGAAAAAGTTGAACTCACTGATTAATTATTTTACCTGACATGGAAACAGGAGGAATTTCAAAGGCCTTTTATGAACCATTGAGGTAACATCATGCTGGCTCATTTTTAGGTTTGATAAGGTTAGTTCCTAATTTACTTTATGCTCTCCAGATGCCAAGGGTTCATTCTGTCAAGAGAAGCTTGCTGCTATATGTGTTTTTAGACGTGAGCTCTAGGGCACAGTCTAAGCCCATATGTCAAGTAATAATTAAGAATCAGAACAACTGTCAATTGGTTTGTTCATTCTGATAAGCCACATTTGTTGGCACCAAATCCCTTAGAAGCAGGAGAGGAGATTTTCGTCCTTCCTCTGTTTTTGCCCCCAACGGTTCATTTATCTGATATGCCAGGAACGCCTCTGAAGGTCATGGAACAATGACATTTTTTACCACCATGATCAACCTCTCTCAGAGGACTTTTTTGGATCAATCAGAGAAGAAAGCGCTTTCTCTCGGTGGAGTCCAACCTTAATACCATATCACTCCATTCCTGGCCAAAGATATAATGGTAATAAAAATAATAACTCTAGGGGCCCGCCCGGTGGCACAGTGGTTAAGTTTGCAGATTCCTCTTCGGCGGCCCGGAGTTCACCAGTTTGGATCCCAGGTGCGGACATGGCACTGCTTGGCACTCCATGCTGTGGTAGGCATCCCACATATAAACTAGAGGAAGATGGGCACAGATGTTAGCTCAGGGCCAGTCTTCCTCAGCAAAAGGAGGAGGATTGGCAGCAGATGTTAGCTCAGGGCTAATCTTCCTCAAAAGAATAAAAAAATAATAATAACTCTAAAATTTTAAATAGCACTTCGTGTTGCAGAGCACTTTTACCATTATCTAAGAAATGCTTAAAAATATAAAAGAAGGGCTGGCTGCACTAGACACCCTGTACTGGATAAGGAAATGAAGTCTGAAATGAGGAGATATTTCAAACTTGCCTAGCCCTGAATTTTCTTCCTTTGAAGCTTGAAAGAGTGCTTTTATAGCTCTCTGATATGCTGTGTTTCTGTACCTGTAGATAGTGCCATTTAGGGTCATCTCACATCCCCTTTGATGTTAGAAAATTTTATAGTCCTTTTGTGATCAGGGTACTGCTGTGGTCTGAGTGTTTGTGTCTCCCCAAAATTCACATGCTGAGACTTAACTCCTAATGTGATGGTGTTAGGAGGCGGGGCCTTTGAGCAGTGATTAGGTTATGAGCCCTAACTAATCAGATTACAGTCCTTATCAAAGTCACCTGAGGAAGCTCCCTCACCTCTTCTGCCATGTGAGGTTACAATGAAAAGGCGGCCATCTGGGAAGTGGGCTCTCATCAGACACTGAATCGGCTGGCCCCATGACCTTGGACTTCCCAGGCTCCAGAAGCGTAAGAAATAAATGTTTGTTGTTGATAAGCCTCCCAGTTTATGCTATTTTGGTATAGCAGCCTGAACAGACTAGGACAGGTATAGTTAGAGAGTCTGAGCTGGGGCTTTCAGGGTTTACGTACTCTTGCTGGTAGTAGTTTGTTGGGGAGGGCATGTATAGATCTAAGCAATACTCTTGGTAAATGGATGATATAGACTGAATGTTTGTGCCACTCAATATTCATATGTTGAAGCCTAAATCTCCAATGTGATAGATTTGGTGGTGGGGCCTTTAGAAGGTAATCAGGTCATGAGGGTAGAACCCTAATGAATGGGATTAGTGCCCTTAATGAGAAGAGATATGAGAGAGATGATGTCTTTTTCTCACTCTCCATCACATGAGGACACAACAGGAAGAAGACCATCTGCAAACCAGGAAGAAGGCCTTACCAGAATCCTACCATACAGGCACCCTGATCTCAGACTTCCCAGCTTCCAGAACTGTGAGAAATCAATGTTTTCTATTTACATCAGCCAGGCTATAGTATTTTGCTATAGCCGCCAGATGGACTGACAGAGAGGGTGTCAGTTGTGTCCACTCCCACCTTCAGAGGTCTGACCTCCTGACTGGCCCATGATCTAAAAGCCTACCATGTCACCCAGAGAGACCTTGCGCCTCTGAACTGGGAATGTAAGTAGAACACACAGGCAAGTTCCTCCATCTTTGATACTAAACTCTGACCCCAAACTAACCCCAGTGTTTTATTCTGGAATATGGATCATTATGGTGTAGGTAAGAGATTGAACTGAGAAGGTATGAGGAATATTGTTATAATTTGGAGGGGCCCAGAGGACCTATAATTTATGTCAGTGTTATCAGAGTTGAGTCCTGAGTTCTGGGCTTGAGATATTACATCACCTCCTTGAATATTCATGGCCTCCATAAAATATTCTTAAAAATGTTTAAGCCTGACTGGTCTTTGGAATCCCACGAAGGTCACAGCTATAAGAAGGAGGGGAGCAGGAATGTTCACGTGCCATTAAAAGCTTAGCTTGTTCTGTAGAAACATTGCTCAAAACAAAAACTTGTCACTACCTCTGACAACCTTTCTGTGAGTAACCGTCTTCTTTCCCTCACAGAGCAGCAGGGTGACACTAACACAGAGGGTAACGAATTAAAAGCATACTTTGTTCAGGGTTGTCTTCATGGTAGGCGTAGAGGATGTTTGACATAGAGTTTTGGAGTCAGAAATCTGGGGGTTCCAATCCAGCTCCACTAATTACCAGTTGAATAATTTATCTATTTATAAAATGTTTATTTAAACCAGGCCTGTTTTTCTAGCTATGAAATGAGGACAGTAGTGAGACAAAATATTTGTAGAACATCTAACATGATTACTACAAAATTGATACTCAATGCTAATTCTTCTCTATTTAGATAACTTTTTGTGGAAATCTGATAAGAGGAAGAATAGCTACAGATTCCAGGAGGACTAAAAGAGGCAGAAAAAAACAAATGGTTATAACACAAGTTCATACTCAGAAAGCCTGTGGGTAATGGTTAAGGTTACTTCCTACCAAAGAATTTCCAAGTATGGCGTTGTCTTATAACCAATTTTTCTTTGACCTTCTCAGTCCTGCTGGAATCTGTAATTCTTATTTGATTTCCACAAAAAGTTATCTAAAACTAACCACAACCATTACAGAGATGCTGATGTTTTCCAAGTCTACCCATTTGAAATTATGCTTTCACCTAGAGCCAGACCCCAAATCACACAGGAAAGGAAGTGAAATGGATGTAGGCCAGTGAAAATTAGGTATATTCCAGAACAACTCTGCTCTCAGCTCATTCTTCACGTTGCTTACCCACTATGTGTCTGACATGAGATGAGAAAATAACGGCAAGGAATTGGCTTTTATATGCTAGGTAACAGTTTATAAAGCTCTTTTTTCTTGTGTTATTTCACAAAATATTCTTGAGAAGTTTCTGAAGTAATCAAGGTAAATATTATTACTCTCTCCATTTTAGATGAATAAACCCAGTCTCTTACAGTCAAAGTACTCAGCCCAGTGGCAGTGTTGGGACCAGGATCCAAATTCAGGTCTAGCTGATGTTCACGCTTAATCTTCTTCCTTTTTGCCGAGTTGTCTTAGAGTCAGTTAAATCCCCTGAGGCTTTTTTCTCACAGGAATTGCTCTTAAACAAGGTTTCCCTCATTCAGAATTTGTGCAGGAAAATGTTGAACCTAAGTGTGAAATTTCATGTGCATCCCTTCTAAATTTCATCTTGATCATTTTGAACATTATTGCTGTCTAAGAATCCTTCTGATTCTTGTGTCAAAGTATTTTTTCTCCTGCCCAGCTTTTTGTCATCTACAGATCTGATGAGCTCGTCTGCTACGCTTTCACCCAGTCATTGAAAGTGTGATCCAATAGGACAGATACAAGAACAAAATCCCGTATCACATCATTTAAGAAATGCTTTAAGTTTCACACCATCTATTAATCAATAATGAGAATAGATTAGTAGTTAAGTCATGGGTTCTAGACCAAAGAGACCTAGATTTTATTTCTAGGTCCGCCATCTGTGGTATGACTTTGAGGAGGTAAATTCACTTTTCTAAATCTTAAGGCGTCCCATCTGTACAACGGAAATAATAATAAGATATCCTCCTAAAGCTTTATTGAATAAATGAAATTATGCTAGAGATCATAGCATTGTGACTGGCACAGTCAGCTTTGTAAAAATGTTAAGTATTATTATTCTAATTGGCAATATTTTTACATGTGGCCTAGTTTTGAGTTCAGGTCACCATGCTGTCTCTGAACATTTATTTCCCCCCGAAACGAGGAAGGTTTGATAAACTTGGAGATGAGTCACCTGATCCTTTTCAAGAGAGGACTTTCTGCCCAGCTGCAGGGAGCTCAGACTGCAGACATCTCCAGCTTTCTGCCTCAACTACAGAGCCACCTCACCCTGGGTCCTGCCCTTCCAGGACAGCCTGCACCAAGTGACTGGATACGGGGGATTATTAGGAACCAGCCACTCCAGTCCACTGTGGGACAACTTAAATAGGCAATACTTTTTCCAGAGCTCCTGACAAGTGCCTGCATCACATTCTGACTTCTCCCTTTGTCCGGTCGTTCTTCCTCTCAGTTTCTTTTGCACGTGTTAATCCCTACCTCTTGCATCTCAATCTTGGTTTCAGCATCTGTTTCTGGAGAACTCAGTCTGGGACAGACGGTATTGTTCAGCGGCTGGAAGCAAGTGACATTGCATATGATATGCATATGCATAAGGGTCAGTTCTGTACCCTTATCAAACAAATAAATAAGCAAAGACAAATACTTTTGTTTAACTTGATTTTTATTTAAGAATTCTATTTTGTTACCTAGGGGTTACCAATTTCTTCTCTAAGAACTAACACTGAAATTGTTAAAGAAAGCATCATGTTTCTTATGACCTTCCCCTCCCTTGATCCCCCCCTCTCTGCTCAAATTCAGACCTTCATCCTTGTGTCAGTCTGCTCGGGCTGCCATAAGAAAGTACCACAGACTGTGTGGCTTCACCAACAGAAATTTACTTCCTCACAGTTCTGGAGGCTAGAAATCCAAGATCAAGGTTAAGTTTTTGCATAATCCCCCCCTCCTAAATGTGGGTTGGACCTGTGACTTGCTTCCAATGAACAAATTATGGCAAAAATGAGGAGATGTCACTTCCAAGATTAGGTTATAAAAAGACCGTGGCTTCCGTCTTGGGCACCGTCTCTTGCTCGTTGGCTCTGAGAGAAGTTAGTAGCCATGTGTGAGTGTCCCAATGGAAGCTCATGTGTCAAGGAACTGCTGTTCCCAGCCCACAGCCACTAGGACCTGAGGCCTGCAAATAGTCACAGGGATGAGCTTGGAAGCAGATTATCCCCGAGTCAAGCCTCGAGATGACTGTAGCTGGAGCCAACAACTTGATTTTAGCCTCGCGGCCCCCAGTTAAACCATCCTGGGATTCTTGACCCAGAGAAACCCTGAGATAATAAAACCTGTTTTAAACCATAAGTTTAAGGGTAATCTGTTATACAACAATAGATAACTAATGTATCATCTCTCTTCTCTCATCCACACTACTGCAATAGCCATCTAAGACATCTCTGCCTGCAGACTCTCCCGAGTACACCCTTCATACTGTGTTAGGATTATTTTGGCACAGGTCAAATCACGTTATTTTCTAAATTAAAAAATTTTTCGATAATTCCTAGTTGTCTCTTGATTAAAGTCCAGACTCTTAACACGGCTCTTCAGAATCTGATGTCAATCCATTCTCCAGTGTTATCTTCTATGTCACTCAAGAATCCTACAGTGCTCCAACCAGACCAAAACAACTTCTCATATTTTCTATTTCACGTTATATTCTCAGTTGGGAATATTAATATCCATCTTCTCCTCCCATCAAATTTCTTATCTTTCAAGGAAAATTTCAAATGCCACCTTCCTGACAAATGGTCCCCAATTAACTCTGATGAAAATGAATTCCCTTTGTTCCCTGTGTTTCCTCTGCCCATTAACTGTATCTCAACTATAGCATCTATTTTAGTTCACTTTATATTACAGACTAGAACTATATGTATCCGCCTATTTGAAGACACTCCTTGAAGAGACAAACTCTGTATTAATCTTTTCTCCTCCATGTTGTCAATAGGGTATTTTGCTCATGGTAGATGCTCACCAGCAAGTTGATCCAATTAATTCTAAAATTATCTTGGGAATAGATTTGTCCACACATGGTCTACTCTTTTCTCTCTGAAATAAAATATTACAACATCCCATAGCTCACTCACTTTATACCTAAATTTGAACTCCTTGTCACCCCACTAATCATAAGACTTGCTTTTTATCCCACTCAGCTTAGAAGTTAAGGAAGGTCAAATGGAAGGAAGAGAGGAATATAGATTTTAAAAGTGGGAGGAAAAATCACAGGAAAGAACGAAGATTCTTTTTCATTCAATTCCTTTTTAGCATGGTGGTGGAGAAAAAGGAGGAGATTTAATGTAAAATAGACGCAGATACAAACACCAGGGTCAAACCTTTTAACTTAAGGTCTTGTGGCCTCAATTTCTGCAAGTAGAAAAATGAAGGCAATGAGAATACCTGTCACATAAGTTCGTGAAGGGGAACGAGGAGACCTAGGAGAGACATTCCTCAGTGGTGGGTATTCTCTCACTTCCCTACAGGGTCCTGGAACTTCATTTCAATTCCAATTGCTTCAAATTTTGTTCAATAACAACCAAAGGAGGTTAAGAAATAGGCAAGAGGTAAATGAGGGGGAAAGAAAGGCTGTGAGGGAAAGTGGGGAAGAGAGAAGGCAAGGGCCAAAGAAAATAATATCCACAGATTTGAAGGGTTACTCATTCATTTTACATTCCCCAGCACGGCATGGAGACTCCTCAGTGACATGGAGGGTCAGCCCAGGTACAAACGATGTGAAGAAGTTGTGCTGGCAGAGTAAGCAAACCAGTAGGAAATATGTGTTATCAACTGTTGTCAGCTTCACAAAACTCTATTTAAAAAAAATCTGGAGTGGTGGGTTTAATCTGCCAGCCAGTTTCCTTGATGTCATGGAAACTTTAAATCAGTGCAAAACAGATAACATCGTACAACTTCTTTACTGCTAATTTTCAAGAAATGTCCCAAACTTTAGGAGCATCCAGAGAGATACTCCAAATTAGTTTCCCCTGCAGAGACTGACAGATCTCCGTATCCTGAGGCTGCACAGTTCTAAAGAAAGTGACCTGGCAGTGTTTGGGGGCCGGGTTTGTGGCATATGAAGCTGAGAACTGGCTACAGGTACAGCTTGAGGTTCTCCAAACCGTCCTCTTCCGTCTTCTGCTGTCACGTCATGCTGCGGCATTGAATTATTGCTCTTTTTCACTCTCACATCAGATTTTCTCCACCATAAAATAAACTATTCTTTTTAAATGGCACATTCAACTCTACCTAAAAATGGAGACTCAGAAAAACATGCTATTGGAAGAATCATAACATTGACATTTCTTAAAAACTCATTTCTCCTGCCATAAGCACAAAATCTTCAAGATGATCGTGGGAAAAAATATTCTACCCCATAAATGAAATAGCATACTTACCTTTTTTTATGGATGGCAAAATTAAACAAGGTATAAACCAGACACAGATATTTCATGGAGACCTTCAGAAAGGAGCTATAACTTCCAATGTTAAACCCATTATTTTTCATTAAGGACACCATAAATTGGTGCTATCTTATCTCTAAAAGATGAAAAGCTGTCAGGCAGTTTCCCAAGGATCTGCATCGCACTCACACCACCTAAACTCCTAACAGCAAGAGGAGCTAGCTCAGAGGGACCAGTCAGAGGAGAGCCGGGGAGCTCTGAGATCCAACAAAAAGTTCGTCTAATGCATGACTGAAGGACCGTCCTAAGACAGACAACAGAATAACGCTGAAGTAACAGGACAGACAAACAGCTTTCCCAGAAGCAGCGACCCCTGCTTTTGATCTTCTATGCTCTCGCCATACTCCCAAGGAACTTGGTCAAGTTTTCTGAACTTAGGTTCTCAATAATTCCTATTTCTAAGCTGTATCCTTGCCTTCTAGGATAGAAATGCAAATTTCACAATAGAACTGACATTCAGAGCTATGCACGATCGGACAGGCCTGTTATTAAAATGGTGAAATATTTCTTTAGTATTTGATAAAGAGCCCCTACTCTGAACCCCCATAGTGCCTCCACCATCACCGTGGCCACCATGGCCCCAGCCCCAGAAACCCCTAAACCTTCCCACATGCCAGCACCTAAAGGGCACTGTCTGGCATCACCATGGGATGTGCCTCAGGACCCTGCTTTAGCACCCTATGATCCGTGCCCTTTCTAATTGATCGGTTCTTGGCTTTAATAGCTAAACATACTGAATACTAGCCCTGTTTAAAGGATCCCAGAGATAATGGAAATGAATTAAGCGGGTGGGTGTAATGCAATAGGGGGTGACGAGCAATGTAGGAAACTGGAGAGCACATAGCCCGTAAGGAAGCAGTTCCTATGTAGCTGTGGAAGATTGTTGTCATGTAGGGATGTAAGCTGAGGGTGCTAAAGCTTCTGATATTTCAACAGAAGCCAGCAATTGTGATTTTAATGAGAAACTTCCCAATTTCTTAACATTGACAGTGAATACAGATATCTGCAAAATACTGTGTGCCAAACCAAATCACACGTGGCCCACAAGCCATGAGTTTGTGACCTCTGTTTTAGGTGCCATGCAGTCTTCATGACCACATCAGAACTTCTTCATCTGTCACACATGAAACAAGTCAGACAAAAAATGTGGCACTCAGTTATATAATTACAAATAATTTCAAATTGGAACTTTGACATAATTACATGAAACTGATAATTATATCAAACTCTTTTTTATCATATGTTAAGTTTGCCAACCGTCATCAAATACATTGTCTCAGATTTTCCTCACAGGCGGAATATTGTTTTTTACAGTTTAGGAAAATGGATCCAGAGTGATTAAGGAAGCTGCCAACATGTGGCACAACTGGGTCTTCAACTGAGCACAAGTGGATTTGTACCTCCAATCTCTTCTTTCATTTTACCCTCCTTCCCTTTTTTGATAGACTGGCATTTTCTTACTACTTTTTTATTGAGGTATAATTGACATATGACATGATATTAGTTTCAGGTATACAACATAATGATTCAATACTTCCATATATTTTGAGGTGATCACTACAGTAAGTCTCGTTAACATCCATCACTACACCTAGTTACAAATTTTTTTTTTCCTGTGATGAGGACTTTTAAGATCTACTCACTTAATTTTCAAATATACAGTACAATATTATTAACTATAGTCACATGCTGTATGTTACATCCCCATGACTTACTTATAACTAGAAGCCTGTACCTTCACCCATTTTGCCCTCCACCCCACCCCCACAACCACCAAGCTGGTCTCTGTATCTATGAGCTTGGTTTGGTTTTCTCATTGTTTGTGAGATCATACGGTATTTGTCTTTCTCTGTCTGATTTATTTCACTTAGCATAATGCCCTTGAGGTCCATCCATGGTGTCACAAATGGCAAGATTTCATTCTTTTTTATGATTGAGTAGTATTCTTTTGTGTATATATATACCACATCTTCTTTATCCATTCATCCGCTGATGGATACTTAGGTCGTTTCCATATTTGGGCTATTGTATGTAATGCTTCATGTAAATCATAGCTTCTTTAAGTTGTCTACCCTACTCCCAACTTCATTGATATCCCGGACATAATCCCAGGCAGTTACCCCAGAATAAACATCTTTTGGACTCTATTTTCCACATTCATTTGGAATTATCTTTTCATACATCTAAATTACTTGTTAAGGGCAAAACATGTGTTTGGAATAGATTAGATGATTGTTCCCAATTCTTTAGTAAAATTATACATCATTTCCCTATGACTTTGTAAGGCCTCCCATTGTGGTCAGGGTGTATTTCCCTGGCCCAATATCTTTGGCAAATGGATGGGGGCAGAAGTGACGCTGGGCCAGTTTCGAGCTGAGGGCTTAAGAGGCATCATGTGTTTCCACTTTCTCTCTTGACCTTCTGTGATCACTTCTAAGAGCAGCATGTCCCAGTTCTCCTCTGCTCCTGATTCAGCCACGGATGCAGACGTGTGAAGCAGACCCAGACCTGACCTGCAGCCTGGAGCCAAGTCCACGCTAACTCAGTCAAGAGCAGCAGAACTGCAGATGAGCCACAGGTCCACGAGTGAGAAAAATAAATATTTGTTGATAGAAGCTACTGAGATTTTGGGAAGTTGCTTGTCATTAAGTGTCATTGCAGCAATGTCTGATTACTATACTGTAATAATCATCTTCACCAAAAATAGTAACTTCCATGCTTAGGCCTTTGAAAATTTATCTGAACGATAGAGAAAATTCCAGAAACAGCTCAATAATAATACAACAAGAGTATATGCTTTTGGAGAAATCTTATATCTTCTAAACTAGTACTCCTAAAGATAACCGGCTAAGGCTCTATGCAAAGAAAATAGAAAGGAAAAAACACATTTTAATTGGAATATAATGAAATTAAAATATCAGGTGATTAATGCCCTTTAAAACTAAGCATTGTTGTTGATCCTTGACCAGGCTGAACATTATCAAAGAAACACATTTGTGAATTGGCTTATTTGAAAAAAACAAAAGAAGAAGAAAAGAAAAGAAAAAACTTTTGTTTTCTTTACTGGTTGATTATTTCCACCTCCAATTGATTGGAACAATTTTTTCCCCTCTTTTACTTTCAACAGGTCCTTTGAACTGGGAGGAAAATTGTGGTCTTTGAGGATCTGAGGGAAAATCATCACAGTTGTTTTTCACCCAGGCTATGCTTTAGAATCATCTGAGCAGCATTTTTAAAAATGCAGATACCTGGGACTCTGTCTGAGTAGGGCTGGGGCAAAAGTACGTTGTGATGCTTTCTGCCCAGGTGATTCTAATATGCAGCCAGGATTGAAATCACTGTCCTTATAGGAGATAGGAGAATGCCCAAAAAAAATAATAAAAGTTAATAAAAATATACTCACACTAAAAGATAACATTTTAAAGAATGCTTTCAACTAAAATAACAGTAACAGAAAAAGTTCCAAGAAATAATAATGTCTGATAAAATGAAAAGTTGAATATGTTACCTTTTCAGTTAACACCATCTTTGAAATAAACTACCCACCAAGTGGCTAACTCACCTCTGCCATTTCGGCTAGGAAAGAGCTGATTCTGGTAACTGGAAGGGCAACGTCTTTCATATCTTCATTCTCAATCACTAACTCAAGACATGGACTGTTTTTTCATTTAAAGTGTCTTGATAGTTAAGTCCCTAATTATGAGTAAACTACACGAAACGACAGGATTTCAAGCGTAGCATACATATGCAGTGTATTTTCTGGCTTTTGCAATATGAGCAGGTCATTGTCCTTGGTGTTCAAAATATTTATCAGCTATTCTAAGCTCAGAGACACAGTGGCGTTCTTGATCCACCCGTTTTTAAAAAGTTCTAATGAGCTCAGTTACAACACATGATCAGAGCATAGGGGGTTCATGTTAGACGAGATCTGCCATATAATCTAAACACTTGGCATGAATTTTTCAAGACTTTGAAAGGAGGGAAATACATACAATGCTACACATTTACTGATTATAATTTAAGAGACCTGGAGCTGGAAGGCGTGATTTTCAGGCTGAAAATTAAGTGCTAAGCTTACTTCAGAAATCAGTTTTGTTCACAAACTTTTTCCCCTATCTCATTTCCTAAAATCAGGTACCAAATTCCAAGGATTCTTTCTCTCTCTTGGAACTGTCATCATATATAGCTTTTCATCTCCACCTCACGGTCCTTCTGCCACTGGCATCCTTCAGTCTCCCATCATCTCTGCCACCATTCCAATCTATTGTCCACATTATCTCCAGGGTTGGCTTCGTAAACCTAAATGTGATGTATTACTCCCATTCATAAAAGTGTTTTGGTTCCTTATATCAAAGAGTACCAATTCCAAAATCCATAGCTTTGCATATACTGTCATTTATAATCTGGGCCCAACATAATCTCTTTCTATTCCATACACTCTATAATCATCACAGCATGGCCAGCTTCGTGGTTGTTCAACCTGTGCCATCACACTGGGTCCTGTCCTCAGAAGGATCCCTCACTTGGTTTAATATTCTGTTATTGCCTTCTTAAAATTCTTAATAGTTTTATCTTTGAACTTGTGTTTTGTAAACTAAGTCCAACTGAACAATGGAGAATATGAATGAACCCAAGACAAACACACACTATGCATGTCGGCAGTTCTTTGCTGCTTTATCTGCAAATGGTGTTTGTGACACCCCACGAGCACAAATTCCAGTGGGGCCACAATGGGTGGGAGATCAGCAAGACACAAAGCAAGTCCAAGGTATGTGTGTTACATCTCAAACTAAGTAAGCAGGTTCACTCACAGGCTTCAATCCACACTCTCTGTCTGAACAAGAACTTACTGTGAATGCAGAAAAAAGGCAATGGCGTTCTAAAAAGTACAAATGACAGAGAAAGCTATCATAGCCTTTCCTATTCACGTAATTTTCTTGTATTAACCAGCTACTTATTGAACATGATGGTGTAGAAGGAAGAGATAGGAAAACCTTTAGTTTCTTTTCAGGGCTTTTTACTTATCAGTGAGCTGAAGATTGAGAATGGCAGTAGAATGTGAACACATCAAAATGAGAAATAGAAACAGCTGAGTTGGTTTTGTGTGGCATGTCCATTGTTATGGTAAGAACAAAATGCATATGCATGGATTTTTCTATGAAAGAAGAATTGTATAACTTCAGTGATTCCACATATGAGTTAAATGTTCTTATATTTCCATTTAAAACTGGCATTGCACAATACAAGGATGAAAGGCAAAATTCATGATAATAATGAAAAATTCTAATTTTTCTTCACTTAGGATAACACTAAATGGTAAATAAAAAACATTGAGACAAGTAAGAGATAGAATGTGGAAGAAACCTTATAGCATTTTTTCCTGCCTTTTTTTTTTTTAAAAAAAACAAAGGTCTCTGTGTTTTCTTTTCGCCATTCCTACAAATTATGTAGCCAGCCCTGCATCACTTAACTTCTCACTCTTTCTTCAAAATACTGAGCCCCTTTCATAGCACATGTATTCTTCTATCTGCACTGCTTTTCTCTTTCTAAACCTGAGAATTCCTGCTTATTCTTCAAAGACCATTGTAAATGTCACCTCCTCTGTGAAAAATTTCCCAAAGCCTCTAAGGTAAAGTTGGGTACAGCTTTCCCACTATAAACTGTGAGGTCTTATAATATCTACCACATAAGCAGGCATTCAATAAAACATTTATTGAATGAGATGATTGTCAAGAAGTTAGGTAGAAATGGGCTTTATATTCTATGATTTGCCATAGAATCCTAGAGTCGTCTAGAGATGACACTGCTTTTGTCACTTGGGCTCACACTCGTTGTCTAATGAAAGTACTTGTAATTTAAAACAGTTTTCTGCTTACTGAGTCAAGACCCTTTCATCTTTACTTTTCAAGATGAGAGTATGACTGGTGCAGCCAAAGGTGATCTTATTTCCAGCCATTAAACAACATTAATTTCATGGGCTACAGAGAGAAGCAGCTTATGCAAATGAATATGATTTTGCCTTTTGCCAGCACACAGTTTATTAATCTGAATAGGTTAGCAATTCATGATCCATAGCCTTTCCCAATAGGTATGATTCATGAGGTCAAGGTTATTTTTTTTTTCCTGAAAAGAGATTCATATTAACATTCAAATAGGTTATCAGAGGTAAGCCCAGGACCACTCACATTCTAAATAGTTCCTTCTATTGTACAAAAAGTCAATGAACTGCAGAGAAAATAAGAAAAGGAAATATAAATGTCTCCATGTAATCCTGCAGAACTCAGAACGGGCACAAGGATACTACCTGCTGAACTTGATCTGACGTTCTAACCCATTCATGAACGTGCCAGATATGCCTACTCTAATGTGTAACATTTCTGAGAATAGAAATGCAGTTTTCACAGTGAAGGATGCTGATGGTATTTCTTGAGCTCATGAGAAACCTTAAGAGTTTCCATGCACAAATGGTACACATAGGTTATGGATCTTTCATGTTAATATCTGGGCAGCAAACAATATGAAATATACGCATGAAGGACAAAATGAAAGATCACTTAGCTAAAACTGGTATTTATTATGTCTGAGATGGACTCATCCTTCTTGGTTTAAAGCCATTTTTCCTAGAGAGAATACTGTTAACTTGGTGTCCCTGAAACGCCAGTTTTGCGTTGTTTCTCTAACAGCGGGGTGGGGTAGATTGCCTAGGCTCGAATCTGATGTCCCTTGAAATTAAACTGTAAATGTCTGAGATGCTTGTTAAGGTGCATTTTGAAACCACAAAATAGATTTTCTTTTAATTGAGAAATGCCTAGGAGCCTATACGGAGATTTGCCTTTTGATCTCAGCTTAGCAGGGTGATTTTCTGATAAAATCAAGATTATCAACCCAGACCCCAAACATAAAAGTAGGAATTCTTAAAATTGGAAGAAAAAAAGTACAGATCATTTAGTTTATCTTCTCAGCCATATTGGAACTCTCTCCCTAGCAAGGACAAAGATTATGAGACCAACTAAGGAAATATGAATGAACCAAGCACACTCAAGGAATACACAGACAATCAATAATAGAGTCCTGACAATTCTCCTATCAAGATATCTTTTATTTATCTGTTCAACTTCTTTCCATCTCCATTTCCAAAACCATAAGGAAGATCAGCATTGAACATTGACTCTCATCTGGATTCCTTAATCCAGGAATTAGGATCGTGGCCCATCCTAATATGGAGAAGGATAGAAGACAAGGGTCAACTAAAGCCATGGCACAAAGGAGTGCACACTGTTCCTGACCATCTGGCTCCTCAACATCGTCTGGGGTTCTTAGGGTGGGACCCAATTTCAGGGTTGGTAGGAAGATAGGGTGTGGGAACCTCGGAGAGCTCAGATTAGGTAAAAATCTCTAGACCAATGAATATGTAGCTATCAAACTGGAACCAATAGAATGCCATGCTCCACAGCTTCCCTGAGAGCACAGGTTCCATAAACAGCTCGGCAGTGCAGGTGCGGGTCTCCCACAGGTGTGTTATTTAACCATGCCTCCAGACAGCCTCCTCCGAGTCAGTTTCCCACAGTACAAGCAAAATGTCATTTTTAATGCAATTTTAATCAATTATCTGCAAAGCTTAAATCTCTGAAATGGTTTTTATTGCTCCGAAAGTCCCAAATAATTAACGTGGCCCTAGGAGGCCCTCCTGGCTCCTAGCTCCTAACACCACTTCTGTCTCAAGCCTCAGCTTCCCCAACTTTTTCTCGATTTTGCATTTGTTCTCTAAAGTTTAGCCATTCTGAACTCTGACCCCAAATCATCATTCTCTTAATTGTGGTATGGCTAACTCCTACTGAACAGTCCAGGATCCCTTAAAAATGATGACAGTACAGAGAATTTCCTGATCTCCAGATTAGATCTTCAGGATACATATGTTCTGTCACCTTATATTTCCCCTTTCATAATACTTATCACAATTAGGATTATTTGTTCAATGTCTAAATTTCCTACTTTCTTTAAGATCTGTGAGGGTAGGGATATAACTGGTTCACACAGCTCTCTATGGCTAGCGTCTAGCAGTATTTGATTACTAATCGGTGCTTAATGTTTGCTAGGTTAATTAAAAAACAAAGTTACAAATGCTGGTTGGTTCTTACCAGTGGGCTGTGAGTGCCAAGCTAGAGATTTTGGACTTGATTCTGTGGAGAATGGAAAGCAAGTGAATGTGTTTGGGCAAGGAAATGACAGAAGAAAGACCATTCTGTAGAAATACTAATCTAACAGATTTCTGGAGAATGGTCACAGATTAAAGTTTACTCCAATAATCCAGTTATGACTGGATATTATAAGTCACTTATAACCTAACTATATTGTGTAGGGGATGGGCAGTGAGCATGAAAAGAGATGGAAAAATGTGTTTTACCTATGTGACTTGGGTGTGGTCACTATTTCCCTGGGCTACTTCCATGTATTTTGTAACAATGACAGGGGGATCACATCACTGGCCATCGGAGCTCAGTGATCAGTGTGTAACTGGTGGCCAAAACTATGGGTTTTAATGAGGTCAGCCCAGAAATGCACATGGCGGAGTCCTGAAAACCAAGCATTTCATCAGCCTCTTTGATTGACCCCCCTCTCATTTTTCCTCTATTTGTTATGTCTACATAGAGACATATATCTACCTTTATATCTACATCTATATGTTATTCTTATATGATTCTTCCTTATGCTCTACATACCCAGTCAGTAATCAGGCTAGTCATCAATATACATAGCCTCCACTCCTCATAAGTCAATGATTCTCAAATATTTTCCTATACTCTCCAGACTGTCGGACCTAAATATTCAGCTCCTTACTAAACATCTCTGTTCATATGTTCCACAATCACCCCAACCCAGTATGTCCTGAACTGTATTTATTACCTTTATTGGATGTGAGAAGAGTAGAGATGGTGAAATATTAATGTTTGTGGTTAATAGTTTATACAAAATTTATGAAAATTGCTTCTCTATATAACATTTAGCATTAAGTATTCTTTTGGCTATGTACTGATGGAAAAATAAGAAGGCAGAAAGACAGGATAACACGCTCCAAACCAGACTCTACCCATCGTCAGTGATGGGCACTTTGCCCTAAGGGACAGAAGTTACTAAAAAACAGAAACACAGTGTTTGCTTTAAAATACTAATTGAAAAAATACCAACATTCCTTCTGAACTAAATTTAGAAAAGGTTATAGTTAAAAAGCCTAAAAGCATTCTCTAAAATGAATCCATTTTTAATGTAATTTTAAAAGCCTGCATTATTCTTAAATAGTGTGCAAATGGAAGCCTCAATTTGCTTTATTTATTAATGAATTCAAAATATGCAAAGTGGCTGCTCTTGCTGTTGAAAGGTGCTAGATGGCCAGATGTTGATCTATGGCTAAGAAAAAAAAAAAAAAGAAAGAAAGGAAGAAATTTCTAGGTTTCAAAAAAGGATCTGGAACTCTGTGAGCGGAGTACTTCCTTTCAAGCACTCAGTCTCCTCACGTATTTGTATTTCTCTGAGTTGTTCAATCAAACAGTGCACCTGTGTGTATGGAGATGGGTTTGTCCATTTTGTTTCCCCATTTAAAAAAGTCTAATCTTATATATAACATTTGTAGTTTTCATGCTAAGTAACTTTCACAGAGCTCATACACATTTGTAATTAATACACACAACCGTGCAATGTGGCACCACATGGCGTAAATCAGACACTCCACACCTGCTTGTCAAATGAGTGAAGCACTACATTGTAACCACTAGCCCTAAGTGATCCGTTGGCTGCTTACAGAACAACCCACTGATCTCTTTTTATTCCTTGATATTTATCTTTATTTCTATCTGCCATGTTCCTAGCCACCTGGCTACGGATATATATGAACATAGAGCTCATCCTTTGTCCACATCTGTGGGTTTGTTTCTGCTGCCTGGAATGCCTACTGAACCACACCCCCGTGACTCTGCCTGGTGGAAAACTAATCCATCACTGGAGTGTCACTCCCGACACTGTCACTTAGCTGAAGCCTCCCCGTTCACTCTAGTTGATGATACTTTTTCCCTGCTCTGAACACAGATTTCCATTTGCATCTCTCACAAGGTCCTTTTCTCTTCCTACCTTGTATTCTAATTTTCCACAGCTTATCCATCCTTGTAGAACACAAACTCCTTAAAGACAGGATCCATATCTGAGTTACTTTTGTCTCAGAAGCATCTTGTACAGTGCCTTGTACACATAAACATATATGTTTTTTAAAGAAGGCTTTCTATCTGTGAGAATCTCTTGGATCTTCCTTTAGGTATTTTCACTTATAGTTTAAATACAATTTTAAGAAGCTCAAAATGAAATAATAAGAAGCCAGAAAATACAAAAAGCAAACACAAGCCTCCCTTCACTCTAGCTCACTGGGACCACTCATATGGGAGCAAATAACTCCTGTGGACCTGAGGATGTTAGTACGATGAGAGTCAGGGGAATAACTGAAGTGCAGAAAATACACCCTGAATCCTAAATAAATACTTTAATATACCATTCGTTATTTATTAACAATACCTCATTTGTTATGCAATTATAATGATTCAATAAGTTTATAGAATTAACTTTTAATAAATTATTAATAACTTATTAGCAATGCGTTATTCATTATTCAGTTATAACCACTTAATAAATTTTTAGAGATTTAACATTTACAAAGTATTTTTACATCTATTATAACTCTTACTCTTCACATTAAGACTAAAAGATAGATAGATGTTAAATCTACCAGAGTTTACAGAAGAAAAAGCTGAAAGTTAATGGGTCGAGTAAGATGTCCCAAGGTCACACAGCTAAAAAGTGGGAAAGTGGGGTCCAATTTTTAGTGTCCTAATTCCAGTGAGTCTAACAGCCTTAGTCCCCACTTACTGCCTGATGAGGCACTGAAAAGCTGTAAACAAAAGTAGATGAAGAAGTAGTGATTTTTGATGGAGAATCATGGTGAGCAGAGAGCAGAACCTTTTGCGATAAAGCGAACAGGGAAGACATTAGAGAAAAGGTTATTTTTAAGCTAAGACCGGAAGGATGAGAAAGAGCCAGACGACAACAGAAACAGGGAAAGAGCATTCAGGTATAGAAACAGGATTGTGCAAAGTCCTTAAAATAGGAAATTTCAGACTTCTTCCCATGGCATAAAATATCCTTGGTGAAGTGGCTTCCGAGTAGCGATTGTGTGCCAGCTGCTCTTCATCCCTGCTTTACACTCCAAGAAAACACTCTCAACACTTTCTGAACTGCATATTCCTTTATACTTTTGCATATGTTATTTCCTCCACCTGAAATACCCTTTCCTGGCATCTCTACACAGAAGAAACATATATTTATTCTGAAAAACTTTTCTCAGGTGGCATTTATTCTCTCACAGTTTCTCTATTTCCCCTCACTCCAGTCTAACTAAAGGAATCTCTCCCATATATTTAAAAATCACTATCATTTTTATTAACAGCTTTAATGAGGAATGATTTACATAACATTACCTGTTTTAAGTATACAACTCAGGGGCTTTTAGTGTATTTACAGAGTTATGCGAGCATCATCACAGTGTAATTTTAGAACTTTTCCATCACTCAAGAAAGAAGCAACATGCCCATTTACAGTCCACCCCCATTCCCATGTGTAGTCCTGGGCAACCACTAGTCTACTTTCTATCTCCTTAAGATTTGCCTTTTCTGGACATTTTTACATAAACGGAATCATACGATATGTATTCTTTTGAGTCTGGCTTCTTTCACCGAGCATAACATATTTTTTTGAGATTCATTCAAATTGTAGCATGTTTCAATAGTTCATTCTTTTTATTGATGAATAGTTTTCCATTGCACGGACACACCAAATTTTGTTTATCCATCACCAATTGATGGATATTTAGCCCAATCCAGCTTTTGTCCATTGTCAATGGTGCTGCTGTGAACATTCACGAGCCAGTCTCCGCGAGGACACCTCTTCATTTCCCCTGGGTAGATACGCAGAAGTGGTATTGCTGAGTTATGTGTTATCCGTTCCCACCTTTCTTTGACTTCTATGTCTTCTGCACATCCTTCTATATTAGCACACACCCCTTTTTTTTTCACTACTGTGATGTATTTGTTTTTACATATCTATCTCCCCCTTTTGGGCTATGAGCAGCATTACAGCAGGCGGCATGGCTCAACACTTTTTTTAGCCTCAACGACAGCAGTTACTGGCACATAGTAGGGACTCATAAATTTGCTGAACTCTAATCCCACATCCTTCTCTTCAAGGTGGAGGCCTTCATGCCCACGGCTGCAGAGAGTGTTGCCTGCCGAGGCTCACAAATAGCTCCTTGCTCTGCCAGAAGCTCATTTGCGCAAGGGTGTCCTCCCTCGCTAGAGGCAGCTAGGATCCAATGACTGACCCATGCCAGGATACCTGACCTGGGTTCTTGCCTCCACTCAGCACGTCTCATAATGGCATCCTAGCTCCACAGCATCCTGTGGTATCAGCTGAGGCCACTGCTGCAGTTGTGCCCCAGTTCACATCCTCTTTCTGCCCAGTCCCGCTTCCCCTGTCCTTGCACACCTGTGTGATTGCTGGGAGCACGGCCTGACAAACCTCCTCCAAGCAAGTGTCAGTCTCAGAATCTGTTGCCTGGGGAACCTGACTGCCCGCCTTGCCTGATGAACTCAAACAAGGCCGTGGCTGTCAAGGAGACAATAATCCTCAGTCCCCCTTCTCTCCTCACAGGCAGTCAGTCTCGTCAATTGTTCGTGACAGAGCTGTAACCTAGGGATCATCCAGCTTCCACCCGACCCTCGAGGAGGAGATAAGATCAGTTGAAGCCCCTCTCTATTCCATGCCACTTGAAAACCAAAAGCCCTATCTGATATTTCTATAAATGATTGAGGAATTGGGCTTTCACTGTTCATTTGATTAGTTTACACAGTTTATTTTCCTGCCTAGCATCTTTATTTTGAATTATATCACTCTAGACAAAAACTCTCCTCAATTTTTACAAAACTCCCACTCATTGATGAGTAGAGTAGACTTTGTTGAATATCTGAGGACATCAAGAGAGAGCTGACATTTTAATAAAGCAAGCACTTCAATTAAGTATTAGATTTCCCTGGTCTTGAATTTTCCCTTGGCCTTCCCATCAGGATATCTTTGCACAGCCACTTCACCCCAGGGTGTGTTAGCCTGCTGCCATTTCACTGGTGTCTGTCTTCCCCCTCTTTTTCTGACTACCATGTCCTTCTCCTTCCCTCTGCTGCCCCTCCCTCAGGAGCACCTTCCTCCCATTTTCTTGTGTAAAGAGTAAAGCTCTCTGTTGCCTTTACACTCACACACTGAGAGTCTCTTTTGCACCCTAAACAGCTTCCAAGACTTTCTCCTAAACAGACAGCTCTCTCTCACAAGGCATTCTAGTCCAGCCATTAAGGTAATCTATTTTCCATCTTCACTACGTAGAGATGCATTAATCCACTCTGGGAAGACACTAATACATTTATTATTCAATATTTCTGATTACGGAATTATGCAACCTTGCTGACTTCTGTACTTTTGGCACTATACAGAGCTAGGGCAGACAGTCTAAAAAGTATTGTTACATTTTGGATAAAAGAACTGTGTCAGGGGCCTGCAAGACCACCCTCAGGCTCGATAACTCACTAGGCGGGGTCTCTCACAGCTATGGGTAATTACAGCAAAAGGATGAAGAAAAAGTCAGTAAAGGGCAAGGCCCAGGGGCAAAGCCTGTGGGAAGCAAGGCACAAGCTTCCAGGTGTCGCCTCCTTGCAGTCACACCAGGACACGCTGCATTCTCCCAACAATGATGCGTGACAACACGTGTGAAGTGTTGTCAATCAGGGAAGCTCACCCTAGCTTGGAGTCCGGGGTTTTTACTGGGGGTTAGGCAGTCATGTAAGCAGACAGCACCTGTACAACCAGCTCAGCTACTCAGGCTCCAGACCCCCAAAGCAAAAACAGGTGCTCATCACAAATCACATTAACATGAACTCTGTGTCAAACTGTTACAGCCTGCCCCAAGGCCTCAAACATAAGAAAATACTTATCAGGCAGACATTCCAAGGGTTCAGAGCTCAGCTCCCATGGGCTGGCCAAGGCCCGATCCTAAAAACAGGCTTCACTTGGGAATGTGCGGGATTTGAGCACCCAGATCTGCTGAGTCAAACCTTTCCTGCACAGGTACGATGGTGCCTCTAGTATCTAATTTCAAGTTTCAAGAATCCTATTCATTTCATTCATTCATTCACTCATTCATTATGATAGGACAAGTGTCTCAGAAATACATCTAAAACCGGCCATATAATGTCAATATCAACCAACGTCTTCCAAAGAAGACACCAGACCTAGCAAATTACTAGCCTCACCTCTGCTCCACAGCCGAGGACAATCACACATTCTGCAGCTTTCCTAATGGGGGTGCAGAACTAGACCTTGCCCCCTCCCCGGGGGGGAGACTAGACGGGATCTCAGTTGACCCTATTATGTGTCTGCCGGAGTCTTCTCCACATGGCCCTGTCCGTTGTTTTGTCTTTTTGTGCACATCCTGGTTGATGCCAGCAGCATCAGTGAGAATACCGAAGCCCTGAAAGGCGAAGAGTGAGGAGGCAAACCCGCACACCTTTCAAACATTGACCTTTGTACGAGAACATTGAGAAATAAGGTCAGTATCTCCCTCAAACACCACCAAATTTGTTACAACTGTAACTTGGAAGTCTGTCTACATTCACTGCTCTTTGTACAAAGCAGATTAATAAAACTCAGCCATTGAAATACAGGGCAGAGACAAAAGCAAGTAGCAAGTGCTTCCTGCAGTGTAGCTAACAGAACACTCCTTCAGGGCTCCTCTACGTGGAATCTGTCCTTGCCCTCTCCCTTCCTTGCTTCCCTCCCTCCCTCGCTTTCTTTCTTCCTTCCCCCTGTCTCTTTTCTTGCTCTCTCTTTCTCCTCCCATCCTTTCCTTCTATTCTTTAACAAATATTTACTGGACTCTGTTTCAAGAACTGTACTAGGCACTAAGAATCCAATGATAAATGAGACCAACATGGTCACTGCCTCCATGCACTTACAGTCTAGCAGGAATGAGCCTTCTGAGGCATAAAGGCTCCAGTGGCCAGCTGCTTTCATATCCAATCTCCTGCTTCACCCTTCACGCTTATCTCTGGCCACTGGCCCCCACCCACCTTCCTAGTGCTCCACAGTTCGGGCCACGCTGAGCGAGGGCACTGATTTGCAGAGCCCCACACATGCTCCTTCTTGCTCCGAGCTTTGCATGTTCTGCCTCCTCTCTTGTGATGCCCTTTTCACCTAGACCCTTGCGCTTGACCTAGTTTCTTCTATTAATCCTTCAGGTTTCCTCCTAGCACCAACTGAGGGAAGCCTTCTCTGGCTGTCACCTAAGATCAGTGCCACTCCTGAAACTCATCCGTGTTGACATGTAGAAGCTGCAGGCACTGCAGCGATCATTTCAGGCTCATGCCAGAACCCCCCAGGGAAGCCTTTCCTCTGACACATCAGATACTCCCGCGGGAAGCCATGCCTTTGACTTCTGCTAATTGTAGAATAGACTTGAGTGGTTCCTGCAGCAAACAATCACTCTCTAAGGCATTAGAAGGAGGATGTAAAACAAAGAACTAGCACCTCACTTCCAGTGAAAACAGGCAAAATCGGGGATTTCTCTTTGTATTAATTCATTCCCCCCATCCTTCGTTCACTCAGCACTCAGCAATTGTTTAACTCTACAGCGACCCCACACAAATGTCCTCTTCTCAGGGAGCCTCACGGTCTTGTTCTTGGCCATTGGATCACTTTCCTGTGTTGCTGCAGTAAAAAATTACCGTAAGCTTAGTGGTTTGAAACAACACCAATCTATCTTCTGGACATTTCTGGAGGTCTGAAGTCTGAAATGAGTGTCACAGAGTTAAAACCAAGGTGTTGGCAGTGCTGTGTTCCTTCTGGAGCCCTGGGGGAAAGTTCATTTCCTAGCCTTTTCCAGCTTCCAGAGGCCGCCTGAATTTCCTGGCTCATGGCGCCTTCCTCTATCTTCAAATCTCTCTCTCCATCTCTCTCTCAATTCTGCTTTCCTTGACACATCACTTTCCCTCTTATTAAGGACCCTAGTGATTACACCCAGATAATTCAGAACAATCTTCCTACCTTGAGATTCTTACCTTGCTTACATCTGCCAAGTCTCTTTTACTATGTAAGATACCATTTGTACTTTCTGGGGATTAGGACATGGACATCTTTTGGGGACTATTTTTCTATCTACCACAGCCACAAGTGGTTCAGTCTACAGCCACTAGAGCCATTCTTTCTCCTTTGTACCACAAAGGGCTTTAAACTGCTCCCTCTGCTCCCTTACTATATTGAGCAATGATGTGAACTGATCTTGGCATGGCCTTGATGTGTTCATTGGTTTGGGGCTTTTTGCTTCTTGTTGTTTGTTTTCCCCCACGTCATTGGCCTTGCTACTAACATTATTGCGTATAACCCACTGCTACCGCCACTAGGAGACCTGCTCCAGGTCACCACATACACTGCTCAAGCTGACCTGGGAGGTGAGGGCAGCCTCTCCGTTGGTGCTGAACTATTGTATTAGGCTGCTGAGCTGGGCTGCCTTCCTCCATCCGTCTCTTGGAGCACTACCTGTTGTACAATGCTTTCATCTCCATTGGTGATCTAGGGAGTCAGGCTTAATTTTTAATCTTGGCCATTCCACGGACATGCTGTGTGACTTTTGGGAAGTGAATTATTCTTCATGCGCATTAGTTCTCTCATCTGTAGAATGGAGATAATAATATCTACCTTGTAGATCTCAACCTGTAGATTTCTACATTGTAGAAATCAACTGAGGTGACACTGGGAATGCCCCTTGCAGGCTGTACAGAAGACTGAAGGAATTCTCTGTCTCATTGTTACATTGATAAGCACAAAACACACGTGGAAGAAAACATGAGGTGTTAGGCTGAGATAGCGAAATGAGGCAAAGTTACAGAAGGCCTTGAATGACCAGGTAAGGAAGTACCGTGATACCTGGAATCAAACCTTCAGCTTTTCCTCAGGCAGCCCTCATCCCTGGACCCTGAAAGCCCTACTCTTGAAGACTCCTTCCCTCTCTTTACCTCAAATTGTTTCTCAAGCCTCACTTTATACCAGAAGTTTCTTATTAACACTTGGAAGATCGGCAGTTGTCTCAACCAACTCCCTCTGAAACCACAATTCGTACGTGTCCGTTTTCTCTCAGCACAATCTCAGGATGCCCTGATAGCGTCCTTCTCTGAGAATGCCAGCCGGTTTGACCTAAGGAGGGTGTTTTCCAGACAACTAACAGCCCCTAGCCCTATGGCAGCCTCCTATCCCGAGCAATGAGTCAATCAAATGTACACTCAAGTACTAGCACTATTTACCTATTTATTTATTTAGTCAAATGTTAAACTAAGAAAAAAAAGGATTCTGCAAGATTATTCCCTAATTCCTATCCCTTCCTAACACAGACCCTATGTCCAAAGGTTTAAGAGCTAGAACTATAAATGTAGGAATTTTCACAGGACATTGATGGCTCATATTTGTGCCTCCCTCATAGCTTTAAGTTCAAATACAATCAGTTTGCAAGTCAAACAAGATCTTAGCAACTGCCAACTCATCTTGGCATCTGAAAAATCAAGCTGTGTTCTGATGTTTTCTTCACAAATTAGAACCAACAATAAAGATTCTGGAATCAGGGCTTAAGTGGCAATTTTGTTGATGGTGCATGAGGCAGAACAGAATGCATTTTGTTCGGCCACACGGTGCTGTCTTTGCAAGGCTGGCAGCAGTAGGACATTTTCTGTGTAGGATGTTAGCTAAGGTTTGCAAAAGGCCACCAATTATATACCTTCTGAGCCAAAGAGAAGTTTTTCATAGCTATTTATACACTTGAATCGTAAATGGCCAGAATTTCAGGGGTTATCAAGGACAACGTGATCTTCAACAGAAGTAATAATCCCTCCCCCCTTCTAAATGACACAGGCAACTTGTATGGGACCAAACCAAATGCAATTACTCTGATAAGCTTTGGGGAAAGGAGTTAATTCATCATTGTCAAATGAGGAATCTGAGTTAGAGAGACACTCAACGAATTGCCCACGGCTGTGTACCTACAGAACTGAGACTAGGACTCACAATTCCTGATCCATCACTTCTTTTCCAGCTACTTGGCCCCTAACTCCAAATGTAATCATTCATTTCTCATTTTTAAGGGCCTTAACCTGAGCCTGCTTCTCTGCTCAAAAAAGACCACATTTTGCTCCTTTCTGCTGCCAGATTTTCATAAAGGTAATCATATCTATATCTTTATTTCTCCATTTAATTGTTGAGTCTTATAATCTTCTTTCCATAGCTTCCCACTCTACTAAAATTAGCATCTGAAGGCCTCCGGGTAGTTCCTTCTTGAAAACTCAAGGGACAGGCATCATCACTGCAATTCAGAACTATAAACGAGAAACATAAGAATTACTGTGATTTTTTTCCACTCAAAAAACATGCATGGTTCCGTAGAGATGAGAAACCTCTGTTTATTATTGCATTTGGTGACTCCTACCTCTACTCTTCCCTTCCTAAAAAACACCAGTGGAAGGTCATAGACAAAACTAGAACTTAATTTAGAGTTAAAAATTAATATTGGAAGAATAGGAGATTTGCATGGACACCTCGTCTTGGCTCAGCTGAACACCCTCACAACTAAATACACAATTTGCCAAGGGAGAGAGCAGCCCTTAGCCATCATCCAAAATCAAGGGGATCGGCAGCTGACTTGTGCTATAGCAGTCACATCAAACTTCTTCCAACAGCACCCCACTCCATCTATCACTGGAATAGACTCTTATCCTGGACTTGCTTTCCCCACCCATCTTGCTCTGCAGAGCACTTTCAGCCACGAATTTGTTAAGTGTTTTGAAGATACAGCATTGTCTCTAACCAAAGGACATCATTTCACAACGAAAGTAGGGAGGCAATGGGTTGCTGCCCTTGGGATAACTGGAATTATTAGGTAGCTCATCATGCAAAAAACAGCTTGCTTTACTGAATGGTGGAAAGACCTATTCAATACTTCCCTACAATGACAGCCGTAAGATATCAACCTATGAGCTGCTGCATAATTTTAAAGGCACATTCCTTGAACCAGTGACCCACAAATGGTGCTTTTTCTTCCATAGGCAAATTATATAGGTCTGAGAATCAATCACTTTCAAATTTTGTTTCCCATCCCAATAACCCTGAATTCTGCTGGCCTACAGTTTTTAGTTCCCAAGAGAGTGATGTATCCAATTAGGTGCACAATAATGCTTAGAGTAAATTGCAGTTGAGATTGCCATGCAGACATCTCTAGCTTCTCGGGCCACTGATGGAACCATTGGGAAATAGTCCAATTGTTGACACTAAGTCTAAAGAAGTAATTGGCTTCTACTGTATTCTGTGCTTACAAAGTGTATGGGTAGACCCCTGGAACTTGGAGGCTTCCTGGGCAACTCTTTGTGTCATCACATCCAATGGAGCAGGTTAATGGAAAATGACCTCAATTTTGTATTGGCAAGACTACCAAGGACTCAGACCCCACAGGAACGAGATCACATCTCCAGAAGTAAAATCCCTGTCCAGCTAGGGTGCTGTCTGAAGGTTAATGGAATGCAGGATGAATGACAGTGAAAGATACTGGTCCCCTCGCTCTCTTTTGTTTCAAACACAGGAATAACTAAGATAGTCATTACTAGCTTAATCTCCTCTTTTTCCACTATTATATTTTGGGTATATTACTGGTGTTGGTAGCTACCATTTAGTTTATACGTTGTGAAATAATGAGGAGTAATAGTTAGATAGGAGTATGATAGGGCTACAGGTAGAATTAGCATCACCTGGAGTTTGTGGGGGATGAGGATAAAGATCTTTAAAGGGACCTCATGATACCATAACCATAAGTGCAGTAGCTTTATGTGATTTTGAGTTTCTTTCTATGGACGAGGTAAATGCATTAAAGTTGTATCATGATTGTTAGATCTTGTGAAATGATAGTATCTGTAAAACTAGTAGGAAGAAAGGAAGTTTAGAATAATTTTTAGCCACCTTAACTTGCACACAGTCTATTTCAGTTCTCCCTAGACAAGCTACATGGTCCAACCAAATTAAACATCCTTTAAAAATAAGGCATTAAAATGTTTATTTATTGGGTATAGTGAGCAAAAAGGAAAAAACATTGAAAAGGCAGCAGTTGCACTTTTCTTAATCCCGTACAGTTGGTCCCCAGACAGATTTTCCTGATCTGAGTATGCTTGCTCAGGATGCAGCCTGCAACAGATTGATGGCAATGACCCTTCTGGAACCAAGACTTGACTATCGCTTGGATTCTATTACCAGTTGCTTTTCTTATTCTTATAAAGGAAATGGACTGGGATCAATTTGGGTCTTAAAGCATCCTCTCACAATGTGCCACGCAGCAACCATACCTGGCTAAGACTCTGTCTTTCCTGAATATGCCCTTTCTCCTCCTCTCAGTCTTGACCGTTAGAACGAAGCCAACCTCTCACCTTGCTTGTCTCTTTCCCCTTTAATCTGTTCAACTACGTTATCTTAGACAGACAAATTTGGCAGCATTAGAAATCAAAACATTTCTTTGGCCAGATCATAGCCATTCATAATCATCTCTTATGCATTGTATATTTTAAACAAGAAGATTAGCATAGCCCATATATCTTTTCTTCAAGGAGGTGTAGGTGAGAAACATAAAAGCATTCCTTGAATCGACCCCTAGTAGAGAGGCTAATGACTGCATTTACCAGTCCTTTCCCAACCTGTAGGAGCACTCTAGGAGCCCAGGTAATCACATCATTCATCCTATAGTTGAAAGAACTTTGCCTACCGAATTGTATTTATTAAGTAGCAATGTTTATGTTTTCCATTATTACAAACAATGCCATATGTAATTCTCAGATGGGACTTCTGATTGGTATGATATGCCCAAAGAGATCAACTTAGTTGATATAATTTAAATCAAAGACTAAGCAACTGGACATTTTAGTTTGCCTTAGCAACACTTAAGTGAGACATTTTGTGATTTTATTTAAGTTTCTTAAAATATAGAAAATAGGTCATAGATTTCCAATTTCCTTCTCCTTAGCAATTTCAGTTCCAAGGAATTGAGGGTAAGAAAATTGAGAGCCAGACAGTATATAGCATTTCATCCTCCTCTGCCTTTCAACATGGCACTCCTTCTGTCTTGAAAGTCTTCCTTTTCTTCCTTCTTCATTTGCTGGGGACAAATTTTGCTTCACATTTCAGTTTGCGCTTGGGCTCCTCTGGGGAGAATATCCTAACACCCCTTCCCTCCCCAGAGCCAGGGTAGACTTCACGCCTACCGGCTCCCGCTGTCAACAGTAAACTGTGCTGTATGGCGATTGTTTTCTCATCTCTCTCTCATTAGGCTGTGAGATCTTTTAGGTTATGATGGATACTTTTATCTGTTTCTTCACACCAAGAAAATTTCTGTAACCTGATGAGCATTCAATAATTGTCTCTTAAATAAATGAGAGAGGGCAAGTGACTTGTCAAAGGTCATGCAGTTAGTGACGAAGTTAGATTTGAGTCTGAAGCTTTTTTTCATGAATGTCATATCTCACTGTGATGTATTTTCAAGATAAAGTAAAAGACTTTCATTGGATACTCTGTCTTACACAGGCTCTGTCTGGTAAGTACACCTCAAGGTCTCATGTTTCAAAAGTATTGTTTACCTTCTCTTTTTAGCAAAAAAATGAACAACATATACATTAGCAGTTTGCTTGACAGGCAAAGTGATTTAAGCAGTAGTTGCCAACCTAATCTTACATGAGGAATCCTGTTTTAATGTAAGAGATTGTAAAGGCCTAGTACACAATAATAATTGTACTTTTAATGTACATTGATTGGGAAACACACACACTCATGCATACACATACACAAACACACCCACACACACAACTCCTTGTACTCCTCATAACAATTCCATGGTCCTTAGAGAATTACAATCCATAGTCTGGGAGTCACAGGTTTAGTTGAAAGATCACTACACTGAAAGCAGAGAAATTTGGCTTCTGGTTGCATTCTGCTACTGCCTATATGACCTTGGCCTGGGACGTGGCCCCTCTGAGTCTCACAGCTCCTTCACCTGCAAATGAGGCATTGGACTGCAGACTTCTATGCCAAGATTTGCACTGCATGACTGTACAACCCCAGAGGTAACAGTCACAGAGTTGCAGTGCAAATGATGCCCCTCGGAGCTGACAATGCAACAGCCCTGCTTAAGAAGTTTCCAGCCCTAATAGGCTGACTCTAGATAGCTCTGTTCTGAATGGACAATGGGAACAGACTTCAATCCTTTGTTCCTAAAAGTGTCAATCATTCTCAGTGTCCTCTCATAGTCTTTCATAGCCAACTTGATAACTTGGTAATCGCGTCAGGAAGTCCTCTGTTTCTCATGTGACATTGACACCTTTTATATGAACCACCCTGACTTATAATTTCCCATTCCTACCACCTCCCATCTCATCTCTTCTCTTTCAAAACACTCTTATGGGCAAAACGACAGAGAATAAGCCTTTTGGAATCTCCTAGGAACCTCCCTAATGTTAATCAGGCATTCTTAATGGGTTGTTAAAAGCTCTGAGGCCTTTTTCAAAGCCAAATGCACATTTTTTCTCTGAACAACATCCGGCCCTTGTGTCAGTTCCAGAAGCAAGGATCATGGAGATTAGAGGTGATAATGACACCAGAGCTCCTCTCTTCCACTCCCCTCACTCTGCTCTGGGACCCATGGCACTGGACGGGAACCTGTGCCTCCTACTCCTCCTTGTGGCTCTCACCATGCAACTCTTTGGAACGTGTCTCTCATTTCCCTTTACAAACAATTCCTGAAATATAATCCCTGCACCCTCATAAAAAGCATACTTGGAAGGAAGGAGTATAAGAGGGAGGGAAGGAAGGAAAGGAAGTAGTGAGAAGAGAGGACCAAGGGAGGAAGGAAGGAAACACAACACTGTGGGCATTTTAATCAGTAGTTTCACTTACTTTATTTAATCCTTTCAACTATCTTATAACTTAAATAATGTTATTTTTCCTTTGAAAATGTGATAACTGATTCTCAGAGAGGTTAAAACATGTGCATAAAGTCACACAGTTTTGCCCTCATATTTCACCTGGTATCCGTGCCCTACTTGCTAAAATAGAAGGTCCAGTACAGAGAGAGAAAGGAAGTACCGAGTATTATAAAAATGTTCGTAGATTTTTTTTAAAGGATGTGTAATTTATTTACATTGCTTTGACCAAACTCCATCACCTTATCCATGATAAAAATGAGGCCCAAAGAATTTTAAGCAAATGCCCAAATCCCACAGTGACTTATTGGCAGGGGCATAACAAGAACTCTGGTCTCTTTAAGTACCAACAACGAGATTTGTGATTTTGTGCAGAGGATAGAATAGTTCTTTGAGTAAGAGTGTACTGGACTCAAATTCTATCTCCAGTTTTTATCAACTGTTTAGTTTTGAGCAAGTTTCTAGGCTTCTCTCTACGAGTTCTTGCTAACTGGCAACAGTGAGAAAACTCACCATAATACCTACTGAATTTGGAGGAGTTTATGAGGACTAGAACAATTACATGTGCAATGTTTGGCACATAGGATATATTTCAGTTGGAAATTTTGGGCTGCCAGAAACAGAAACTGACTTACATTCATGGATTGGAAAGATGTCATTGACACTCGCATTGACACTGGAGGGCATGAAACAAAATATAATGGCCTCAAACACTGGGACTGAACAGACAGCTACCAAGTATCTTCTCTCCATCTTTCAGAGGACTCCTCTCTGCTCCTGTCTATGCCAACCCCCCATTCACCTCTGTTAAACAGATTTCTTCATTCATTCATTTTATATACATCCCCTCCTCACCACCCCTAGTCGCTATATCACAGCTTTCAGTTCCAGTGCCAAACATTAACCCACCATTGTATCTATGTCTTTCTTTGGTGTAATTCTTGAGATAATCTGACTGGATCCTACCCAGGAGATCAATTGGTGGCCTTGGATCATGATTCCATCCCATGTCCAACTAAAGGTGGCCAGTTACGGAGAAATGGGAGCCAGCATGTGTTGTGGGGAAAACTCAGATTCGGTAGTTAGATGAACCTGGGTTTGAATCTAGCTTTCTCTACTTATTTATTCACTGTGTGACCTTGAGCAAACAGCTTAACCTCCATGAGACTCTACTTTACCAGCAAAATGGGAATAAAATAGTATTTTCTTCATAAGGTTGTTATAGGAAATAAAGGAGATGCATGTAAATCATTGAGCCCTTATTAAGTGTTCAAAACTGTTGGCTAGTGAAGCTGCACGTCCAGGGCGGCGATGGGAGTTTCCCTCCTTTATCTTTCTTTCCTCACCTGTCCAATTCCTGTTCATCTTTTAGTTCTCAGCTCAGTTCTCCTCTGGAGTGCATCATCTAAATGCTTTAGGCTAGTTCAAGTTTTCCTCCCTTCCACTCAGGTTCCTTAACTTCATCAAATGCATATCTCACTGTACTAAAATCATCCATTATTTTTTTTCTAATTGCATTTGATTTTATTTTTTGTTACCTTTTTTGAGGTGTAATTGACAAGTTGTAAGACATTTAGAGTGTACTATGTGATGATTTGATGTATGTACACATTGTGAAAGGATTCCCCCCATCGAGTTAATGAAGACATTCGTCATTTCATATATTTCCCTTTTCTGTGTGTGTGAGAACATTTAAGTTCTACTCTCTCAGCAAATTTCAATTATACAATGCACTTATTGCACATTTACCGTCTAAATTCACAACTAGTAAATGAGATACCTTAGGGAAGGGAAAGTGCCCAGTCACCATTATATCACCAGAAGATAGGACAGTGCTGCACGTAGTAGTGCCCAGTAGTTACTTTTTGAATAAATGAACTAATGAACAAACATTACGAGCAGCACCTCCCCTCAGATGTGAGGCGCATTGGGAAATGTAGTTTTGTAGGGAAGAAGCAAGCTCCATCTAAACATCATGAAGTAATGCCTTCTGGTTGAAACTGAAAGCTCTATTTTCTATTCAGGAGTGTTTCTGATTAACTATGTGACTCCAGCTAGGGGCCCCCAAGGAAAGAAGCAACAGCTAAGAGTAGGTTTGGAAACCTTACCTAAGGGATAACCAAATCATTTGTTTCTCTTGTCCCTTCCCTTCCAAGAGTGGCCGAGATTCCCACTGAGGAAGAGAACTTAGGAGATTATACTCACCTTTATCAGCAACCTCCAACCTGCCCCCTCCTTCAAGGCTCAGTGGTGTCATTGTCAATTCCCCTTTCGTCATGCAAACAAGCTGCTCACCTATGATCACTTCCCCCTTTGTTAGGCTCAGAGTTCATCAAGCCCCCACTTGTGAGCCCTGTGATGAGCACTTAAGATGCCAGAAAAGGCAGCAGACTCACTCCCCTCAAGAGCATATCTCCCTTTGTAAAAACCCTCCCTGTGAAGACCAGCGAAAGAGGCTGTGACTTTGGAGTGGTGTTCGTCTTTTAAAGATTCAATACCATATATTTTCAATGGGAAGGCTGAACGCGAAAGGTTTCTCTGGAGATAAACGAGTAGAATGCATCATTGGCTTGTACTCAAACGTATCCTAATTTTTCCCAACTACCTTGCCTCAAGCTGGAATGACTGTGGCAAAATGAAGGGACACTGCATTGACTGAAGACAGTGGACAACTTACGTATTCCCTAATCAGCCACGCAGTGGAGCTGTGATATGGCATGCACACGGCCACACTGTGGGACATGAAAGGCACCCCTCATTGATGTTGAGTGTAGAGCAACCTGCACCTCCACTCCCAGGTTAGAGGGCAGCAATAGCTCTGCCGCAAGGTCTGACTTCCTTAAACACACGCAGAGCTCAGTGCAAACTGCGTCGACCAGTATTTTTATGTTTCCTCAAAAGGATTTAATAGACTGGTTGTGCAATTACATAGACATTGGATTAAAGTACGCGAAAAGCACTTTGCAGTCTTTTCTATAACAAACATTTATTATTGGTGTTTTAGAAGTCTTGTCTATGCAGAATTCAGGCCACATCGTAGGCATTACCTAACTCGACCTGCCAGCGCTCAGGGAGATGGTGGGTAAGTATCACTCCTTTCTGTTTCACCTCTAGGGAACCTGAGGTATAAAACCTTGTTTGGAATATACCTGAGTCAGTAATACAACAAACATGAAATCATAAAATCCCTGGAACCCTACTCAGAGAGTTCAACAAGAATGCCTCAAGTAAAATTGCTGCCAGTCCCCTCACCGTGGCAACACTATAACACAGAGGCCACACACTCCTCACACCACAGCAAGGCAGCACTCTTATTTAGTGAATAGGAGAGGCTCTTCCACTCTTCTAAGTAGGCTGAGAATTAGCATTAGGGCTGAGGCAGAGCCTTAAGGGACAGCACTGTAGCGATGGTGTAATGCAGTGCTTTCTACAATGTGTTCTGCAAAAAAAAAAAAACCCAAATGATGCTCCATGAGAAAGGTCAAATCAATACAGGCATCCCCACATGTATGATGCACCTCCTTTTGGCATTTTACACCAGCAAACAAAGGAGTTTAAGAACTCTTGCAGTACAAAAACATATAAAAAAAGATATGTAATGCATCTTTGTAGGTTATTTGTTCATAAGTAACAGGAGTGGGCTCTGGTTAAGTTAACCAAAGGAATTCATTGGAAGGATACTGCAGAGAGAGCCGTGGATTCTGGCAGGGATAGGATAAAGGAGTCCTCTAGAAGGTCAGGGGCAGGCCAGGGCAGATTTGGGCATCTTCTCAGGAATTCACGGACTTTCTTTAGGCCATATCTATCAGATACCTTGGCTCCAGCTTTCTTCCCCCTTCCATGCCTGTGTTTATCTTCACTTTACTTGAATGGGGAGTCTGTTTGGCCTAGTTGGGAGTCAAGTACAAAAGCTCTGCCTAGGAGTGGTGCTGAGTGACAGTCTGACCGTGCGCAAATCGCTAAAGACGTGGTTACTACTCATGATGGACTCAATTACTTCAGTGATTATTTGGAGCTCTGAAATTACAATCCAAATAGAATTCCAGGCCTTTTACATTTCATGGTTGTCTCAAGAAACCTCCTGAACGTTTCTTCGGTTATTTTCCCAAACCCCTTTCTAAACTGTGCTACACGTTGAGGCTCAAGACGGTTTAGTTTTATTTTCCTCTGTAATATTTTTCTTTGTGGAATCTGAAATGTGGTCAAAATAAAGCAAAGAGAGACTTGACCGCTAAAATGGAAACATCACTGGAAAGTTCCTCTTTACTGTAAAAGACAATAATAAAAAGTAGATGGGAAAAAGAAGATGAAATCCTGTTTTATGTCTGGATTCCAATTCCCAAAACTGTATGCTTCCATCAGCTGGCCGTGCCCCAACATTGTTTGCTGTCACACACAGGGAGAGGATTAGTGGCTCTTTGGGCTAGTCTAGGTTTAATCTTTCCTATAAAGGCTTAGTGAAAAGAGTACAGCAGGCAGAGAGCAGGGAGAGCTCTCTCCAACCTCTCTTTCCTCTTCTTCCCAAAGAAAAGGGAGATTAGTCAGATTCAAAGTCATCATTTGGGAGTCATTTACGAATGATGGGTCACTGCGCATTAAAATATAAAATAGATGAATGTGGTTCTTTTCTTTTCCTCTTCCATCCACAAAGCTGTTGCAACAAAGTGACCTCTGACTTCTTCTCACCTGAAAAGATGCTCAGCTATACCTCTGGTGTTCTCCTCTCTCTTCTGTGCCTTTTCTGTGGGTGGTAAGCTTTTTCCAGCTGTTATACATATTCTCATCTCTTTCCTCTTTCCGTGTAGCCAGAGCCAGAAAAATACCATGGCCTTTCGCCCCTCAGGACAGGACCAGAGTGAGACAAGATCCTCATATTAGAAGGAGATGGTAGAGACACACAGACCCCAGGTCAGAGCACCTGCTCTAGCAGAGCTTGTGAGATTTCTGCTTCAAGGATTGGGCCCAACCTACTAATAGAGAAATATGAGTTTGTTTCCTTTTGTTAAGATTTGTATTTGCATATTCATTTCTTCAATAATATGTATTAATAAAGAGCTCTGATGTGGGCTAGGGAATACAATGGTATACAAGAACCTGACTCTCAACCTGAGAGAATTTACAGTTCTGTGGAAGATAACAAAAATCAACAAGGACAACATGATCTTCAACAGGAGATTAGCCCTAAACTAACGTCTGTTGCCAATCCTCGTCTTTTTTCTTGAGGAAGATTAGCCCTGACCTAACATCTGTGCTGCTCTTTCTCCACTTTATATGTGGGTTGCCCCCACAGCATGGCTGATGAGTGGTGTAGGTCCACACCCAGGATCTGAACCCACTAACCTGGACTGCCAGAGTAGAGCACATGGAACTTAACCACTATGCCATGGGGCCAGCCCCAGAAAGATAATATTTTGAAAAATAACTAAGTGTTTCTTTCTCAAAATTATCCTTGTTGTTCTGGGAAAGTGTGAATCAAGGTAGAAAAAAAAAGTCAATTGAGTTTCTGAATGGATTTTTAAAATCTCATTGCAAGGACAATAGTCATGAAAGTCAATGAGAAAAGGTTTAAAATACAAGTTTGACTATGACTATCAAGAGGAGGCAAAACCTTAAGCTTAAGGATGTGGGGGCAAAGTTCATCCATAACTTTACATCAGAAAGGCAATCGAGGAGGAGCCAGTTTTCATCTGGTTTAGCAGCTTCAGGACTGGAGACAAAGCGAGAGCATGAGCCTGTGGTTGGTGTGGGTAGGCCTCCTCCTGAGAAGACTGCAGGTCAGTTGGGCCAAAGCAGGGCCTCCTTGCCCCTGTTGCATTCTGGGAAGAGGCAAGGCTCACAGGAAATCCAATTCCACCACAGCACCACATTCTGCTGTAGCTGTGGTTGCGTGAGGCTCATACCCCTGGGAGCCCAAGGGCAGCCTCCCAGAGCACGGTAGACCCCAGTAGCATTTAGAAAACGAACTGAGTTTGAAAGCAACCCCAATCCTCTTCAACCAAGAGGAAATCAAGTCCAAAAACAGATTAGCAAGCCTCTGGGGTGGAGATTAGGCTGAGACAGAGGGCAGGGATGCAGCCATCAGGTCATTGCAGAATCAAGAGTAGCAGCAGGAAGTGCCAGCCCAGGAAGGAACAAAGGAGAACAGGTCATAGAGAAAAAGAGAGCCGTTATGAACAAAGCACCCCACTCCCTCTCAGATCCAGGAACTCAGATCCCCCTGAGAGCAGGGACGGAGATGGGGGAGGGGAGGCTCTTAAACTGGAAGAATAGTATTTATCTGAAAGAGACTGAAAAAAAAGATGTGGCAGTGACTTGTGGCAAGATTTAGTGGCAGTTGCACCATGAGTAGCAATGGAATCCCAGGAGCAAAAACTTATCAGACAGAAATAAAGGAAATTATATCTTGTATACATTTGCACTTTGTGACTATGAAAGTTCATAACAGCACAGTTTATAATTGCAGCCTGAGAAAAGTACTATAAAGAAAAAGTACAGGTGTCACACAAGTATTTAATAGGCTAGTCTGGGGTCTATGTAAAGGTTTCCCTGTGGAATTGACATTTGAGATGAGGCTTGAAGGACGTGTAGGCACGAAACAGGTGACTGGAAAAGAGGAGAGCAACTTAGACACATGGAACAGCATGTGCAAAGGCTCAAGGCAGGAGGGAACACAACATATCCATAGAAGAGAAAGTCAGCCATGCGGCTGCATGATGGAGCCCATGGAGAGGTATAAGGCAAGACCAGGGTGTGGGTTTAGACACAGGAGGAGGATGAGCAGAAACTACATCCTGTAGATACTTGTAAGCCATGTTATGCATCTTGCTTTTCATGCTGAAAATAACCAGACCCCTTTGAACTACTCCAAGTGGGACAGTGACACAATCAGATCTGTCTTACAAAGAGTATTCTACCAAAATGTGGAAAGTGGAATACAGGTGGTCAAGAGCAAAGGCCCGGAGACTATGCAGGGGCCGGTGCAGTGGCGTTGGGACGAGATGATAGAAAAGGGGAGGTAGGGAGGTGGAAAGATGGAAATAAACATGAGGAAAACATTAAACATTAAAAATCAAAAGGACTTGTAGAAATGGATTGAAATAGGGGTGGGCAAAAGGCAAAAGGACTCACTCAGTAAAGAGAATGTTTGACAGCCATGGTTGGGCATTCCTATAAAACTTGGTACTAATACTATCAAAATCACCTTGTTCTCTCTCAAACATTGGAATCAATGCTGAGAATATTGGAGAAAACATCGTGGATTATGCTTCTTGTGACTTCCTAAATACAATGGTTTATAGTTCAAAGTTCGAAAACCAGTTTGTCTAAGAGAATGCTTTAAAGTTACAAATGCTAAAATTAATCAGTTGTCTAACAGTTAAGCGAGACATTTAAAAGCTAGTCTTAAGTTTCCAGGTTAATTTTTTAAGATGTAAAATTATAATTTCCATTTTATTTTATTTTTTATTTTTCTATTCTATTTCATAAACCAAGAGTAGCCCACATATACATACACATAGAAACCCCCGCATATATAGGTTCATCACATACAGAGGCAATTTCATTGCTGTCTGTTTTTTTTCTTTTTCTTTTGCCTTCTCTCTGGTTTCACTTAACCCTCTTATTTGTTTACCCAAACTTTGAGAATATAAGTATACTCAAATGGAGTATAATACGTTGCTTCTTATCAATGTTCAGGAAATGGGCTGCACACTTTCAGAACCTCTTTCTTTTCAAAGTAGGAAAATAGGCACATCTGTGGGGAACAAAGGCACAACCATTACAAATTCTAGGCTTGTCTAGACGTAATCAAACCCATTTCACAGTAGGTGTTAAATACTCCTAATTAAAGCAATTTAAGAAATTTTTAAAAATTCAAGAATGGTGGCAAAATGTTAACATTCAAAAATCAAAACTCTTATTTTCTTCAGGCTCCACTTTGGTCCCCATAGTAACCAAAATACTTACTGGCCCGACTCTCTCAAATTTATTTTATATATATAAGTTTTAATATATTATGTATAATATACATAACATATTATGTAAAAATATATATTTATGTTATGTATCTAAAAGAGAAATGTTCACAGAAGGAACAGATCTTTCTTTAAGTGGTATGCTGTCTAACCTATTCTTTCTTCTCTAGGCTTCCCCGATGTCTCTTCTATCTCATAGTCTCCTGACCAAAAAGATTGATCTTTCCAGGTGGCTTTGACATTTCCAAGGAACGCTCCAGTGGGCATGATGAACTGGGAAGAAAAAGTGACCTGCTTCTCACAAGGAGGGTAGGCCACAGGATCTGACATGTCATTATGTCACATGCCAGAAGTGGATAAATTGCATGGCTTCCCTCCCATTAGACAGAGCAGCCACCCTCCCTCTCATGAGAGCTAAAGGATTGCCACCTGAAAGCATTTATCTGAAGAGAGCACTGCACACAGAGGCAACCATGACTCCATGCAATAGATCTGTCTGCCTCCATTCGTGGAGGCTAGTCCGAAATTAGAAATTAATCTTATTATGAGAGCTTTTTCCAGTTCTCCCCTTCAATTTTTTCTCACTGCTTCAGCTGCGCCTCACTGCAACTCCTTTTCAGTCATACAAAAACATGCCCGCGGAGGTCCTCCTGAACGTTATTTTCTCTTGATCTCAAACCAGAAAAATAATCAAACAATTATTTTTCCAGTGTTCTATTTAGACAGAAGCCACTGTAGAAAAATAAAAAAAGAGAGATTCAAGAGGATTGGGAGAAAAAAAAAAAGTGAAATGAAAAGCAAGCTTGAGGCAACATGGTGCAGAATTTTAATTCACCTTGAGGATTATTCATTTCAAAGCTCTGGCGAATTTCCTAAGCCTGTCTTCTGTAGTTTCCTTCTATGACAGTGTTAGAGAGCTGGATGCAGCTCTGCCATAGGAGTTGATGACTCAGAGGGTTAGTTTGTTTATGTAAACTGTTAATCAGAGGAGTCTTTTGGGGAGGCATGTCTGAACTCCACTTATTATTTCAACAATCCCAACTGGTACCATATAACCTTCTGATAGCGATTCACAGGGTGCAAAGGAAGTGAACAACTTCGCTTCACAATTTTGCACCAATTTGTGCAAGTACTTTGGTTTTTATTGTTTAATTATTTTAACTCCCCAAGTTCATTAACCGTGTAAAATTTCACTGTGTCTCGACTGGCTATTAGGTTAGGCTAGATTATGGTGTTATAACAAAAAACCCTAAAATGCCAGTGGCTTCAAATTAATTCACAGGTTTATTTCTTGCTCTTGGTACATGTTTAGTGTGGAGTGGTAGGTGGGGGTATTTTCATGGTAAATATCCAGGGACCCAGGGTGATGGAGGTTCATCATGTTCAGATGCTACCACTGCACTAAGAACTTCTGTGGGTGCGAGGGCACTGGCAGGAGAAAGGAGGGCTACAGAACTGATCACTGGCATTAAACAGTTCATTCTGGAAGTGATGCTGCATACCTTTGCTCACATTTCACTGGCTTTAAAAGGATAGAGAAGTGAATCCTCCACGTTCCTAGAAGGAAAGTAGATCCCCAAATTGATGAATAATGTCTACTCCACCCCTTCCTCCCCAGATTAGGCTGTTTGGGGTTGTAGCTTGTGGAGGGCAGATCCTAGCAAGGCTCCATGATTCCTGCCCCTTGGTGCTCATGCCCTGTGTGACCCCACCCCGCCTCCCCCCAACTCCAACTCCTTGAGTTTGGGTGAGATGTGTCTATTACTTCGGTAGGGCTGCCGTAACAAGATACCATAGACCAGGTGGATTAAACAACAGAAATTAATTTTTTCACAGTTCTGGAGGCTGAAAATCTGAGATCAAGGTGTTGATAAAAGGTTGATTTCTTCTGAGGCCTCTCTCCTTGGGTTGTAGATGGCTGTTTCTCTCTCTTTACAGAGCCTTTCTTCTGTGTGTCTGTGTCCTAACCTCCTCTTCTTATAAAGACGTCAGTCATAGTGGATTAGGGCCCACCTTAATGAGCTCGTTTTCCCTTAACTATCTCTTTCAGGTCCTATCGTCAAATGCAGTCACATTCTGAGGTAGCGGGAGACAAGAATTCAACGTGAATTTCAGGGGTGGGGGGTGAGGGTCTAACTCAGCCTGTACCAGCCTGTGACTTTCTTCTAACTGACTGAACACAGCAGAAGGGAAGGGGTTTCGTGGATGCAACTGAAGTGTCAAATTAGTTCATTTTGAGTTAATCAAAAGGGAAGTTACCCTTTTGATAATGGGGCTGAGCTAACCAGGCCTAAGCCCTTAAAAGGAGGACTGGGTTCTTTCCAGGGAGAGAATCTCTCCTTGAGGCTTCATGAAGCAAACAGCCACAACAGAGAAGCCCATATGGCAAGGAGCCATCAGTGACCTCTAAAACCTGGGCACTGCCTCCAGCCGATGGTCAGCAAAACGCTAGGGCCCTCCGCCATACAGCAGCCAGGAAATGAATTCTGCCAACAACCCGAATAAGCTTGAAGGTGAATTCCACCCCTGTCAGCCTCCAGATGAGAACGCAGCCCAGCCAGCACTTATCATAGCCTTTCAAGATCCCAAGCAGAGGACTCAGCTAAACCCCGTCCAGACTCCTGGCTCACAGAAACTCGAGATAATAAATATGTGTCGTTAAATAAATATGTGTTATCACTAAATCAACGATAAGTTGCTATTCAGCAATAGAAATTACCACTATACACTGCTAGAAATAGAAATACACCAATATAGTGACTTTGTTACCACTTGAGGTGTAGAGATCTGGAAACTTGGAAATGTGATTTCAAACCCTGATTCATTCAGTCGTAAACAATGTTAAGATAAATGTGCGTGTGTGTGTGTGTGTGTGTGTGTGTGTTTAATGACCTCATTCTAGTCCCTATGATGTCTCTACCATTGCTTTCTCTTTGCCTCATTTTTCTCTCCTTATATTCATGATCTTTTTTGTGCGTGTGGGCATGTGCGTGCGTGTTAAACAAAGCAGAGAATATCTTCTTAAATAAACTGCATCACTCGACTGTCACGTAGCATCCAATAAGCAACTGGATTGCAACTCTCCCTCTCCTGGTTTTTCTGTACAGCTAGTGGAAGTGGCCAAACAAGGCTAGTTGAGCTTTTGGAAAGGATTAGCTTCCAGAAATTGCATCTTGCTACCTACGTTCCATTTTCATGATGTAACAAAATCCAATATTCACTGGGTGCTGACAGAGGCTCCAAGGAACTGGCTCCTTGCAAAGGGTTTAGGCAAATGATGAAATTATATCACAGTTGATGGTTTGGGAAAATACAAACCTGGAGAGTTTATAATGTATTATTTCTAGTTTTAACAAAAGCACCTTGCCTCTTTTAAAACACTGTCTGGCATAATGGGTCACCAAACACCTTGGTTAAATAAATGAATGGGCTTTAAACATAATTCCCTAGAATAGTCATTCACTTATTTAGCAAACAGTTTTGAATACCTACTATGCATGAGCTGTATGCTGAGGAAAAAATGGGGGGAATGTGCTGTGAAAGAAGAAGACACAATCGAGGAAGGCTGGGAAGGAAATCAGAGAAGTTTAATGAAGGAGGACACACGAATTTAGCTTTAAACAGTGAATAGAAAGTTGCCAACTGGAGCTGAAGAAGGGAAGGGAGGTGGAAAGAAGGGAAGAGGAATTCACTGCAGAGGACACCACAGGAGCAAAAACTCCATGATGCACAAATGATTGGTTTGATCTGAGATGGCGAATAATTTAACATGTTGGCAGAATTGTCTGGAAGAAGCTAGGAACTGGAATTTTGTTCATAGTTGTGTTACGGTTTGGCTGTACAATGACTATTAAACTTTTGAATTAGCTGGCCACATTTTGAAAAATGTTTAGAGTAATGCCTAATCCATAATACGTGCTGTATACATGTTTGCTATTAATATTGAAAAATCAAAATATTTCTGATGAAACTCTAGATTTCTGATTTTTCCTGAAAGATTGGAAATATAGAACCCTTGAAGCAATCTACTGGAGAAGCTCCTGCAGAGGGGCGTGCTGCGTCACAACCACCTCACCCCCCACGCGCCATCCCTAGGTCTTGCTCTAAGTCATGTCAAACATTTACATTGCTCATTTGATCCTCCTAGGCATTTGAATTTTCAAACCCTGGTCAGGCAGTCAAGTTCAAGGTCTGTTGTTAACAGAGCCTGCTCCTCTATGTCATTCTGAGGAGTACAGACTTTTCAGAGAACCATAAAAAAATTTTCAGCCAAGGAATGGCACAACCGTATCTATGTTATATTAGGTTGAACCATATGAAATTGTCTCTTTTTTCGCTACTCAAAAATAGTCAAATATAAGAAATTTCCTTTGGTTCAACCTAATAGAAGAATCATTTTAGTTACATGTGGTAAATGGAATGGAGAGGAAAGCTACTGAAGGCAGAGAAACCAAGGAGGAGGAAATTATAATCATCTCAGTAGGAAATGATGAAGGCCTAGATTGGGATAATGGCAGTGAAAATGAAGTAAAAGTACTGAGATTATACATAGATATGTGAATCAGTGAGACCTATGCTTTTTGACTACCTGGTTCATACCCTCAGAAAGACAAATCCGAGTAAACTGGAATATTTTTAGAAAATAAATCACACACGCTTACCCTCTCCTCCATGAGATACATGTTTTAAGAAGGCTTGCTTCACTTATAATTAAGGATTACTTTTGTTAGAAGCCATTGTTACTTATGAAAATGAGTGCCCCCCTCAAATGTGTTGGCAAAGAGAAATGTTGAGATCTAGACTCACTTTGGGGTTGATTAAACGGGGAGCTGAGTGAGAAGATGTGAGAAACTGATGGTGGGGGGTTTTCAGCTTTGGTCACTGAGCAGATGGTGATGCCTTTAATTGAGATAGTCCAAAGAGGGTTTTTACTGCATTACAGACCCATCTGAGAATCTGATAAAAGCTATATACTATCTTCCTAAAAACAAGCTCATATATTCAACAATTTGGAAAATGATTTCCAAAAGTTCACAGAACCTTGAAGTCCACTCATCCACTCCCTAGGAAATAGGAACCCCTAGGGCTCTAGGTAAAAGAAGACCCATGGAATCTAGCAGAGGAGAGCCTCTGGGTCAGGAAGATCAGACCTGTGCTAGCTTTCTCTGAGTTGAGTTATTCTCTGGCATAAATATTCATTGGTGTGATGATGAAAGAATAAATATCAAATGGAGGGAATGTAGGGGAAAGAAGAAGGAAGGAGACCCTTAGAAAGAACATCCTCACCTACCAATCAGGCTGCCTCACCTTGGGATGTTTTCCCCTCTTTGGTTTACATAAAAACTCTGAACTCTGAGGAAATAGTGTGGTGGGCTTTTTGGCTCAAATGTGTTCTTCAGTAGGCACCAAATACGCTGGCATGCTATCCTGAGGATGATAAAGAGAAAGCTAAACAATGACTGTTTACTCCAAAATTCAGTTGTAGTTGTTTCTTTTATATGTCCCTTGCCTCTGTTTTTGTTTTTGTTTTTTTTTTGTTTATAAGCAAAGAGAAAACCAGGCTTACCCAAACTATCATGGGCCCTTGCAGGCCTCCAAGTTGAAAGTGAATAGCTATTACACGTTTATCATCCTTTCTTTTAAGACAGAAAAGTCTTTCCATTCCTCACCCTTTCCTATGGGCCAGACTATCAGCATCACATTACATTGGACAGCATCCTCTTTACCTGGAGGATAAGGCATTTCCATTACATCTTATAACAGCTGAGAGTAGTCAAAGTCTAGAATGGAAGAGAAATTTTGTCTACGTTCATGTAGCAACTGAAAAGTCAAATAACAGCAATAAAACAAGTTAATCAAAAAACTGCTTTCACATGAGGCTTTTCCTAAAGAACTCTGCATATGTGTGAGCCATTAGCTCTTAAATCAGAGGACAGCTTGCCTACTTTAGACAAACTCTTCGCCCACTCTCTGCTTCGGTTTTCTCATCGAAAGAACTAATAACAGCATCTACCTTAAAAGGTTATTGTGAGAATTGAATCAGTTAATAAGTAAAAAGTATTTAGAGCACTGCTTAACACATAGTAAGCACTCAATAAAAGTTGACCATATTATTATTATCATTATTACTTTTATCAATTTCTTCAATTTACAGATGAGGAAATTTGATGCGTAGAGAAATAAAGTGATTCATTCAGAGTGTTCCATAAAATCAATAACATAGTCAAGACAACCTAGTGGAGAAGCCCAAGAATGGTGAGAAACAGGACACAGGATTGAAGGGCTGAAAGTCCCAATGAGTATGAAGGACTATTATAGCTGGGGTTTACAAAAGGACGTAAGCCATCAAGACAGAGGGTGGATGTGCTTAGACAGTGTATAAATTTACAGGGGGCGCAGTTATTGGTAAAGACAAGGAGTAGGGTAAGACCATGGTAGTGTATAAGATAGGATAAAATCTTTGCAGGAGAAGAATTCAAGGGACTGAAAAGCCACAGGGTTGGAACAATCATTAATGTGAATATCATTAAGAATTAAGACAGGGTTAGTGTTGGAGAACAACAATGAGCCAGTAGCTAAAATCTTTGAGAAATGAGGGGAAGTGACTCAGGAGATGGTGGATGACCATAGCCAAGTGGAATGGTGGGTAGTGTAGCCCAATGACATGAGAATCAAAGCTGAGCGCTTTGATGGAGAATAAAGGGAAAATGGTGTGAAAGTAGCACAGAGAAACAAGGACACCAGCTATCCCACTTCCAGAGCCTATTGTAGGAAAGGTTTGGGACATAAAACAGCCTGTGATTGAGAAGAATATTGGGGAAACACCTGAGGAGAGTCAGGTTTCTGTTAGAGCAAGAAAGTGAAGGGGAGGCTCACAAAATGAGTTGAGCTTAAAGATTTGCTGAGGATCAGCACTGAGTTCCAGGGAGTGTGGGGAGAGTTTCAGGAGTCTGGAAGGTTTAGGAGATGGGGAGGGTTCTAAAATGGGTCAGAGATGTCACTGGGGATTAGAGTCCTGGGTACATGTTTGTAATTTTCTGGGATGACTGACTTGGTTTGGGATAAGGGGCATGAGGAGATTAGTCCTGAAGATCCCAAGGCAGAAAGTGAAGGAGAAGTTATGAGAACACAGAGGAGGAAAGGATGGGATAGGGAGGATGTTTCCCAGAACAAGAAGAGTTTGGGAGCTTCCCTTTATTACTGCTGACGAAGGTGAGATATCCCGCAGAAGGGTGGTCTTATTTCAAATGCAGGAACTCTCTTCTATCCTGCGTTCTACAGGGTGATAGTTCTACATCAAGCCAGCTAGACTGCTCTTGACTTTTGGGATAGCTGCCTTGAAAATAGGAATCTGTACCACAATCTTATGAGCATCCTCAATAGTAGCCGATTCTCATCCTCTGATAAGTTTAGAAATGTCCAGAAGGCCTTCGGAGTAACTGAATCCTTATCATTTGTTTGCATGTCTGCTTCCATGCTTGATTGTGATGTATCTGCATTCAGCTATCACACCGTCATCATCTTTGTACCCCCAGGTACCTAGCAGAACTTTTTATTGAGGTGTTGATGCTGAATATTTTAATATCTAAAAAGCTTGGATCATATCTATTTAATTGCATGCTCTATCTCAAAAAGTACTTATGCTTTAATGCTTTCTAATAAGGATGAACTCTTCACAACTCAGGGCAATGAATATTCAATTAAATTCAACATATACTAAATATCTGTTTTATACACGAAATAGTGCTATGCACTTAATATGAATAAAACATTGTTTCTGTCCTTGAGAAGCTAACTTTCCAACAAGAGAGATGAAATTTAAAACCAAATCGATCAATCCAATCAACTGTCACTTTGGAGCATTTTAATAGATTCGTTGGTTATGAAAAGTACAGCATCTTTTATCTCCATGCTTTAAGGAAGGATTTGATTGCTGAAAATCCAGTCATTTCAGGGTGGTGGTGTCCAGCAAGGTGTCAAGAACAATCCTCATGTGCAGCAGGACCCAGTAGCATGGTTAGTGGACGTTGTGTCAGGAAGTTCTTGGAAGCTAAATTATAATACCAACAATGACAAAATACTCTCTTATATTTAAATATTTCACGTATAATTTCAAACAGAAAAGGAAAAGAGAGGCTGCTTTTCTCCCTGTAATATACATGCTATTTATGGGTTGTATTATACATAAAAATACGTATGCTCTAACAACATCCTCAGTAATTTTCTGAGTCCTACTGAGAAGTAAGTGCTTTGAAAACTTGACAAAAGGAGAAGGGAGTTTGGCAAGAAAAGTTAACAGAAGTCACACCTCATCAGTGGGAGTCAAAATAATACAATTTACATGATTCTGGGAAACAGGGGGTTTCTAAGCAGCCACCAATAACGCTACATACATTAGTCAGCCTGCCAGCCCCCTGGTGAACTATCAGTGTGTAGATGAAAGAAAACGCTGCCTCAAAGTAACTTAAAATTGCTGTGTGGGAAGGGTGATGAATGATCACCACAGATTGCAGCCCCCACGCCTCTTAATGGGACTTTATAAAATGCAGCTCCATGTACAAACATGCCTTATTTAAAAAATTCTCAGCCATGGGGACGTTTTAGCGCTCATGGAACGCAGATCCCATGTGCCTCCTCTGTCTCGCCTATCTGTTGGGCAGAGTTTGAGGCAAAATTGATCAGCTCATCAGAAGGTTGAAGTGAGCCAAGGAAGAGCACAGTAATGGGAAAGGATCTGAAGACCTCATTTTATGACATTCAGTGGAAGGAACTAGGCACAATCTGAGACGAGGGGTTTGAGTGTCCATTGGAGCAGTTCTTTCTGGCTAAGCCCATTTCTATCTAAGGGTGCTAGCCTGGTTGTCCTTCATTCAAGCCATATTCTTCAAGCATCTAATATGTGGCAGGCAACTAAAAGAGTGCCTAGGATAGAGCAGTGAATAAAATGGAAGTGGCCTCTTACCTTGCAGGCCTTCCAGTGTTTTTGTAAGACAAGGAATGGGAATATGGTGCACTAAATGCTCCCACAGCAGAAACACAGGTTTCATAAGAGCTCATAGGAGCTGCTAACCTAGAGATGAGGGTCATACAAGCCTCCTGAAAGAAGAAAGTTGAATCCGGAATGAGCAGGATAAATAAGCATCAGTATGCTGAAGGGTAGAGGGAAGGACATAGGAGGAGAGACTATTTCAGGGATAGGAAACTGCACTGTGCAGAGGCCAAGAATGGGAAAGCATGGTGCGTTCAAAGAAGCTAAAGGATTTCAGTACAATGGGATCAGGTATTGTCTGTGTTTCTAGGGAGGGGCAAGAGAGGAAGGAGGTAGTGTCCAGAGATGAGCTTGTCAAGATAAGCAAGGTCTACGTATGAAGAGCCTTGTACACCATATTAATAAATTTCAACATTTTCAATGGGAAATACTAAAAGATTTTGGCAGAGGAGTACCATAATTCCTCAGAAGATAGTATAACACAATGGTTCTTCCCACAAACCCTGGAATCAGACTTCTAGTGTTCAACTCCCACCCTGATACTTAGTACCCATGTGTCCTAGGACTAGATATTTAACCTCCGGCAGTCAGTAATCACTATACAACCCTGACAAAAAGGGGTAGATTATTTTATTATTATCTGGGTCCAAACCAATGGGCCTAATTCCCTCCTTACTTTGTGAGTTCTAGCCATTGCATTAATTCCAAGAATCTAATGACATGAAAATTTGCTTCCATTCTTCTTTTGAATCGAAGACAGTTCTGTGCCGTGTTTCACATCACTTTCTTACGAAGCCAGTAGACACGACTTTACAAGTGTTTCCCAGTAGAGTTCTCTGAGTCAAGTATCTCTGACAAGGTGCCATCTTCACATCAGGAAAAACCAGGGTTTCCAAAGCTTGTGGAGCCAAAAGATTCCCAACGTTGGACGCCTGGTGAATCCTCCTTCCTCCAACTATCAGTTACCCAGCAGTCTTCAGCTGTCTTTCAAAAAAATGCCCTCTGACAGCATCAACAAGATGTTCTTGTAAAAAAAATAGAACCCAAAACATATCAGGCCTCTAGATCTGCCTATTTACAGAAAATACAGAGGACAGAGTAATATTTTATAGGACCTCATGACAATCCTATCATCAAAATCTAGAATGTGGGAAATCCTACAGAACTAATAATCCCATTTCTTCACCAAATAAATTGATAAGAAAAAAAAGAAGAAGGGAAATCTACAGATTAAAAGAGTCTTAAGAGACATGTGAACCAATTCAAAGTGCAGCCATTGTTTGGACCATGAATAGAACAAAAACAAGCAATGACTGAAAAAAGAACAGAAAAAGACAATTGTAAAAATTTGAGCACTGAATACTTAATTGATGACATTAAGAAATTATCATTTCAAGGCTGTGAGAATCAGGTTGCTGTTATATTTTTAAGACTTCTTATGTTTTAGAGATATTTACTGAATTACTTATGAATCAAATGATACATGAGTTATCTTCAAAATATCTAGTCAGGGGACAAGTTACAGACGATCAAGATTGACCATAAGTTAATAAGTGTTGGATTGGTGTGATGGGTGTGTGGGAGTTTACTATTTTTTTCTCTTCACTTTTGTTTACATTTGAAGTTTTCTATAATGAACAGCTGAAATGCTCCCCACATATAAAATTATCTTAAAAAAATTGGAAGTTTATTCACTCAAAGTATACTAAGACCAATGCCATGCGAAAGCAATGTCTTTCCCAGAGAACTTTGCAAACAGAAGGGGATTATTAAGTCTTTTGCAACAATAACGATAGGGATGGAAGTGTAGGATTCTGAACAGGTGGGAATGAATTGGGCACCAGCAAGAGCAGCATTGCCATCACCTAGAGCTTGTCAGAAGGGCCCATTCAGACATCTCCCATCAGACTCATATTTCCACAGCCTCCACTGTGACTGATGTGCACATCAACCCTGGGGCTTGGTGGGCCAGAAGTCAGGGAGGATCCATAGCCCTGCTCTAAACTAAGCTGCAGTGGATGGGTAGAAGAGGAGAAAAGAAGCCATTGTGTGTAAAACTGTGCAATTTACACAGCAGATGCTATTTCGTTTATTCATTCAGCATTTGTTGACTGAGCACATGCCATGTGTAGAGCACTGCTTCATGTGCTGAGGATACCATGGTAAATAAAACAAACAAAAAACCCTGACCTCAGGGAATTTAGTCTAATAGTGTCCTTCTAACTCAAACTGAGTGCTTAACAGGCATTAAGAACTCTTCTAAGCCCTTTATATGTATAGTTCACAAGAAAAAAAAGGGGGGGGGGGTTAGTGGCTGAAGAAAATGTTCAGAAATCATCAGGAAAAACACGATGTTAAACCCTGAGTGGGTCATCCTAACATCACAAGCAGACCTGACTAGTACTTAGCCATCTGTCGTCACCCACTGTTCCTCTTCCCCTAAGCCTGGCGTGGCAGCCCAGGACATCGCAGCTTCCACGTGCTGCACTCCTGATGTGCTATTCATCCCTGTTCCCCTCATTCCTAGAATCCCCACCACAGCCCAGTTCCACATGGAGCCACACAGAAATGGAAAGAGAACAGACATGGTTTGAGAATCTACTCAACCATGCGTAGGTACATCACAAAAGGCACTCGCTCAAACTCTCGGAACAATGCCACAGAGTAAATCTCTCTCACATTTTACCGAAAATGTGACAACTCAGACCAACCAAATAATTTGTCAAAAGTCACAAAGCTTATAAGGGTTAAGCCCCTCTGTACTCAAAGTCCAAAGTTGCTCCAACTTGATGTATCGGAACCACCCAAAACACTTGTTCAAACACAGACCACAGGCCCCTCCCCAGAGCTTCTGATTGTGTAGGTCTGGGCTTGAGCCTGAGTATTTGCATTTTTAACAAAAGCCGCTGGGATGATGAAGCTGCCACTCACATTTGAGGACAACTGCATTAGTACACATTCTACCTACCTCCTAGAGTAAGTCTACTCCCTTCAAGCATCTTATACCAGCTGTTTTATCAGTTAGCCTCACAGAAACAGCTATAACAAATATACTCGAAAATGCAGAATGGTCCAAACACCAGAGGGGTTTAATCGTCACTCATGTGACCGCCCAAGGCAGGGGTTCCTGGTCAGCAAGATAGGACATTCAGGGAGCCAGGCTAAAGGAGCCCCCAAATCTTCCAAGGTCACTGTAGCTAGCTCCATTCCAGTCATTCAGAATGGAGAAAAAGCAGGAATTCTGTATGGGTCAGGGCTATGAGGGCACATGTTGCTTTTGCTAAAACACTGTCACAGAGTCACATCTAGCTGCATGGAAGGTATAACACGTACTCTAACCTCGTGCCCAAGAAGAAGAAAAAATGCGTTTGGTGAGTAGCTTTCCGTCTCTGCCACCACAACCCTGTTCATTTCTCTATCGCTTTTCCCTAGTCTTCTCGCCTGTAGTTAAAGAGCCTAAATTGCTCGCGCAACAAATATTTATTAGTTCATACATTCCAGGCTCTGTGCTGGGCCCCAGGACTCCTACAGTGGTAAAATAGTCTGATTTCCTGAAGCTTACCACGTATCTAGGCCTTTACATTAAATAGATAATTACAATTATTATAAGAGAAATGAAGAAGCAGTAGAGGGTGTGATGGGGGCCTAACATGGCCAGCCCAGGGTGGAGGCGGCTGTGAAGGTGCACAAAGGAGGCTTCCTTGAGGAGGAGGTGTTTAAGGAGAGGCTGGAGGAAGAGTAGGCATTCGCTGGGCAAAGACTGCAGTGGGGGGAGGCCAGGGAAACATTCTGTTCCAAGTAGATGGAATAGCATGTGAGAAAGCCCCAAAGAGAGAAAAAGCACGAAACCTTTGAAGAACTAAAAAGAGGTCAATGGGCTGGCACATGGAGAGTGATGAGGAGAGCGGCTCAAATGGGGCTGCTGAGGCAGGCAGGGCCACGCGAGCAGTGCTGAAGTTGATCCGTTCATCCAAGAAACATTTATCGAGTGCCTCTCACGGTCCTAACTGTCATTAGGAGCTGCAAATATAGGAGTCCATGACCTCACGGAGATGACTGCTCAATGGGTAAGACTGTGAACAAATAATTATCTGTAAAATCAAGTACTTATTTATTTTAAGGACCACAGAAGATAAGAACATGGTGTTAGGAGAGCATTTCAGTGGGGAGCTAACTTAGGCTGAAGCTTCAAGAAAGGCTACCCCGAGGAAGTGACTAGGACACAAAGGACACACGCTAGGACACAAAGAATTGTTACATTTATGGGGCAAAGATGTTCTTGTCCCCATTTTACCATAAGGGACAAAACAATGGCTCATATTACATGGCTGGTTCATGGCAGAGCAGAGATTTGTCCTGAGCTGTCTGACCCTAGGTCCTGTGGTCTGGCCATTATGCCAGGCCCATAAAAGCACTATGGAAGAGAAAACGAGGAGATGCAGGCCCTATTCAAAAGAGCGTTGGGGGTCATAAAATGAACACACAGAGAAGAAACAAATAAAAACGGCTCAAAATTATTTTTTAATTTTTTTGTGATTACATACTGAAATTGCCAAGTTGGCAGTCGGGAGAAGACAGAATGTGGGCTGTGCCTCAGTAGACCCACAAAGAGTGAGAAGAGGAATGAACATGTTCTGCAAGCAGGAATCCCACTGTGTAGATGTTTAGGGACAACTCTTCAACCAGCTACTAACCCATGGATGCTGCTTTTATCCAGCCAGCGTTTCTCCATGTGGTTCATCAGTCTCTCACAAGAATCTGTCAAATGCCATGCTGAAATGCAGATAAATGTCAGCACAGATTTCACCTTTTCCTTTGCACGAAGCTGCTTCACTAAACTCCCAGTGCTGTGGGAACCCCACTGAGAACAAGAAAAGCCAACCATTAAGGTTAAGCTACTAAACAGATAATGTGTTCCTTTAAGGCTAGCTCCTTGACAAAGTGTCATTAAAATGCTGCCTTGTCACAACTAGACAAGTGTGATCTAGCAGAGAAGACACTTAGGACTGGATTCAGGGGCACCGGGATTCCTATACAAGCTCTGTCACTACCAGCCCAGTCATTCACTGGACTTAACAACACTCATCAACACAGAGATAGGCTAGGAGATCAACTGTATAGTTCATTCACTCAATCAGCCAACAAGTACATGTTACCTACTCACAGTCAACTGCAGGTACTGGGGTTCCAGAGCAGAACAAGTCAAGAGCTTTCCTCTTGAGGGACTCATAGTCTAGCAAGAAGAGCAGACACAAAACAGACATTTAGGATACAATGTGGAAAGTGCAAATCCAGGCACAGAAGAGAAGGTTACTAATCCTGCGTAGGGGATTCAGAAAAGCTTTCATATGGGAGATAACATTTGATTAAATGTTAATCAAGGAGTGTGAGTTCAAGAGCGGGTGGAAGGGGCATAGAGGGCAGTAAGGACATTCCAGGTAGAGTAAGCAATGAGCAAGGTGTGGATTCCCTGCACAGGATCAGTCATATTCAAGAAATGGTGAGACGATTGGTGTGGCTGGAGTGGGTTGGAGATGAGGTCAGGGCAACTGTCAGGAGATGTGGTTGGAAAGGAGGGCTGTGCTGGTACTATGTCAAATGCCATGCCAAAGTGTTTGTATTCTATCTCAAAGCAATGGAGGGACATTAGAGATTTTTAAGGCAGAATATTGAGGTTGAAGTCATATTGATTTTGAAAATAAACTCATGGGCCAGCCCTATAGCCTAATGGTTAAGTTTAGCATGCTCTGCTTCAGCAGCCCGGGTTCATGGGTTTGGGTCCCAAGCATGGACCTACACCACTCGTCAGCCATGCTGTGGCAGTGACCCACATACAGAATAAGAGGAAGATTGGCACAGATGTCGGCTCAGGGCTAATCTTCCTCAAGCAAAAAAAGAGGAAGATTGGCAACAGATATTAGCTCAGGGCTAATCTTCCTCATCAAAAAAATAATAATAATAAAGTCATATTAAGGTCATATTAACTTTGAAAATAAGTTTCTCACATGTTTGAGACAATTTAAGTATAATCAATAACTCATGAGACTAGTATAGCATAACACAAGAACTTGACTGTTCTACCACTTGTTAGCTATGTGACCTTAGGTAATTAACATCCTCTGTAAGGTTCCTTATGTGTAAAATGGATATAACAATAGTTCATACCTGAACTGTCTGGAATTGAGTATGAACTCAGTAAATATTAGTTGTGGTGATGATGTTCTAAGTCTAAAACTATTATTCTAAGGATTCATGGGCACGTACTATGTGTTATTATTATTAACGATAACATAAATAATAATAAAGGTTATATTTATTGAGTGCTTACCATGTGCCTGGTAACATTTACTTTCTAAATATTTCAACTCCTCTAATGTCTCTGAGGGACAGATATTGCAATTGTCATTTCATAAGTGAGGAAAATGAGGCTCAGAGATTCTAAACCACTTGCCCCAAGCAACAGAGCGAGTATTTAGTGAGGCCTGGAATGAAAGCAAGCACTTGCTCCCTTCCACCATACTGTTTCTTGGTTTAAACAAATGATGTACTGCCATCCTCCTGCAATTATCTGAGCCAAATCTATTTTGAGGCCACAGTTTAATTAGGCGACAGGAATACTTCACCATGGGGGCAAAAGCAAATGTTGTCCTTGCCTTTTGACTTGCTGTCTCATGGACCAGTAAAGAGGCAGAGTCTTCACTATAGGCGTCTGCCCACCTCATCCTTCTCTTATTCCTTCCTGACAGGCTCTCAGTGTGCCATTTTTCTACCTCCTCTTGTATGTCTCCTCTTTCATGCAGCAAGCACACAGCCAGATCTGGCACTTGGACCAGGCTGTCATTTGGGTGAATTATTTCATGACTTCTACTGTAATTCGACATTCAGGCACATGTGAGAAAGTCTGTCCCTGTTCAGGGTGGGGGTCAGGACAGAGGTTATGCTGGGACCCCCATGCCTAAGCCTTACAACTGCTGACTCTGAATCTGGAGGATCCTGATGACATGGCTACCTATTGAAAATATTTATTTCCTTACAATCTGGCAATTGTTTCTACTGTCAAGACCTCTCAGTAAGAATCTCCATGGGGGTAAAAGAGTGAGTGGTGGAGTAAGGCATGAAACTCCCACTATGAACCCATAAAAATTAGTGTCAGAGAGGGACCTAGAACGCTACACTCTGTCTTCCAGGTGGTGCTCATTTTTCAGGTGGCAGTGTGACCCAGGGGTGATGGTACATTGGGCATGGTGACTACAGACATTGGTCTGGAATCAGACAGAGGTGACTTTGAGCTCTTGCCTTTTTTTTTTTCTTTTTAACTGCATGACCTGAGGCTCTTTATTTAACTTTTGATTCAGTTTCAGTCTCCTCATTTGCAAAATGGAAGAAACACTATTTACTTTGCAGGGTTGTTGTAACAATTAAATGAAGTAGGGTATGTACAGTGCCTAGACTAGTGCCCAATATCCAGAAAGTACCCAATAAATGGAGACATCCTGTCCTAATCATTATACAAAAATTATGTATCTTCTCTGACTGCACTGATCAGATTTAACCAAAGAGTGGGCAAGTCTCCATTTCACAAGCTGCTGTGAAGACACGACTTAATGGATTGAAAGCATTATTTATGAAAGAAAAATATAACATGAGTTAGCCATTGTTTTCCCTTTGAATTATTTATGAAGTGTTTGGTAATAGGAATTCAGATCAGTCAGAATAAAAGCTGTGAGCTGATGTTTGCTGTGCCGTGCTTAAAAAAATTGAGTAGCTTGAGAAAACATTATTTCACAAACTGTGTTCTCGCTTAATGATTTAATCACTAAGGATACATGTTAACAATCACTCTAAATAAGCACTTGAAAGAAAAATATCCTTCTTCTCACCACCCACCAGACAATCTGTAACTTGGCTTTTTGGAATTAAATGGTCATTTAAAAAAAAAAAAAAAAAACTCATCTTGTAGCAAAGGCCTAGGGAAGATGGAAAAGAAAAAGAAAACAGCCTCATTTAATGAACTGAAAGCAGGCATCACAATAGAGACAGGATGCTCTTCCAACACGCCCAGGATAACTTCCTCTGGAGAAAACACTACCTGTAAGGGGAAACGTGAGCAGATTTATTTCAAATCTGGCTTTGATCTATCCACCATTACCCCTATTGTACAGAAAGTCATTAAGGCCCAGAAACATTAAATAACTTGCTCAAGGTCATGCCACTAAGAAGCGTGAAGAGGAAACTCTAAACCAAGCCTCCACTGCTCTCTGTCTGTTCATACTGCTGCTTCTATCAGGCCTGCAAAGGGCTGGCCTTTAGCATCACTTCTTATCTAACTGGTGAAGGTTATTTAAAAAGGAATGACCCTACCTGTCAGTTTATAGTTCCCATAAATCCCATCATCATACTCTTAGAGAATTTTCCAAGATTCCAAAACTCCTTGAGAAGGGAATTGTGGCAGAAACTATGATCGACCATGTAACAGCCAGCTGACCCTTGCCAACATAGCCTTGAATTTGTGCAGAGGACAGGTGGCAAGTACTCAAGGGTAGATGGGTTGACGGTGAAGCTTCAGGGCCCCTCACTTGCATGGCTGCTTCTAAGGCCTTAAGGGAGGCCCTAGCAAGTTGGTGTTGGAACTTTGTATTCCTTTACTTAAATAACCTTCCGGCTTTAGAAAAGCTGGATCCATCCCTGTGCTAAGAGACGGTGGGCCTTTGCCCCAGATCCAAGAGATGAATTGTGATTAGTAAAAGCCAGTCAGAGAAATTGTAGTTATCCACCAGTGTTTTGGTCTAGAGAAAGTCTGCTGGAAGCTTCTAGAAAGAATATTGGTCCAGGATAAAATAAAGACCCACATAAGGAAAAACCTTTTTGCACCATTCACCTCAGCACCCGTCCCTCTCTTGTTTTAGATCTTATCACGTGATGCCTCGAGCTACATAAACCATCTTAGAACCATAAGGAAATGCCAAGAGAATCAAACGCAAGCCAAAGGATCATCCTGATGTGACTGAGCCGTGGGACCAACCCTGGGACCTCTCATGACCAAATTCCTTGTTAAAAACGGTGATGACAATCCTTATGATTATGACCACAGTTTGTGTGTGTTCCGCTCATCAGTTCTTGGACCTTTGGGTATTTTCCAGTTTGTGGCTATTACAAATAAAGCTGCTTGAACATCTGTGTGTGTGCTTATGTCTTCATTTCTCTTGGGGAAATACTTTGAAGTAGAATTAATAGGTTCTATGGTAAGTGTATGTTTAACTGTATAAAAAACTACCAAACTTTTTCCCAAAGTGGTTGTACAATTTTGCATCACCAACAGCAATGTATGAGAATTCCAGATGTTCCATGTTTTTGCCAATACCTAATTTGGTCAATCTTTTTCATTTTAGCCATTCTAGTGTGTGGTGGTGGTAACTCATCATCATGGTTTTAATTAGCATCTACCTAATAACTAATAAGGTTGAGCATTTTTTCACTTGCTTATTTGCCGTTCTTTTAAACGTCTTTGTGAAATGTTTAAATTTTCAAGTTTTATTGTTTTTATTGAGTTGTAAGAGTTGTTTTATGTTCTGATTACAAGTCCTTTATCAGATATATTATACAAATATTTTCTATCAGTATGTGACTTACCTTTTCAGACTCTTAGCAGTGTCTTTTTTAAGGTAACTTTTTTAATTTTAAAGAAGTCTAATACAACATTATTTTTTATGCATTATCCTTTTAGCCTCCTGTCTAAGAAATTCTTACCTGACCCAATGATATCTTTTTCTTCTACTGTTTCTTCTAGAAATTTTCTAATACTAGTTCTTTAATCCATTTACATCTATAATCTATTTCAAGTTATTTTATATACCATGTGAAGAAAGAGTTGAGGTTTATTTGTTTGCAAATGGATATCCAATTATTCTGGCATCATTTGTTGAGTCTTTTCAACAAATCCATAAGTTACCTTGGTACCTTGGTCAAAGGTCAACTGACCTTATGTGTTTTGTCCATTTCTAGGCTCTATCCTGTTCCATTGACTACCATGGTACCTTGTTTGACTACACTACGACACTGCCTTGTTTGTTGTAGCTTTATAATATTTTTTAAAATCAGTTAGTATATGACCTAAAACTCTTTTCGAAGTTGTTTTGGCAATTCCAGACCTTCTCTTTCTATTTTCACACGTATTGTATACTCAGCTTGTCAGTTTTTACAAAGAAAGCCTGCTGAGATTCTGATTGGGACTGCACTTAATCTACAGACAAATTAAGATAGAATTGACATGTTAGAAATATTGTGTCTTCCAATCCATTAACATAATATATCCCTCCACTTATTTAGGTCATCTAGCATTTCTGTCAGCAACCAGGGTTTTCAGTGCGGAGGTCTTGTACATATGTCACTAAATTTACCCCAAAGGATTTCATGTTATTTAATGCTACAGTAAATTGCACTTTTATTTGAATTTCTAATTGTTTGCTGTTAGCATATAAACATACAATTGATCTTTGTATATTGATCCCATATCCTGTGAATGTGCTAAATACAGTTGTTAGTTCTAGGGGACTTATTTTGAAAAGATAAAACCAATACTCTTCTCAGGATGTAGAAGGAAGCTTGAAAAGTATCTTATATCCTATTAGGACTAAATATTGTGTTAAAAAATGAAAATTCCACCAAAAACCTCTAAGAATTCTTAAACCCCATGTCACATAAGAGAGTGGATTGATTATTTTTCCTCAATGAATTGACTTTGTACAAGCAAAACTTTCATGGATCAGATCCATCATTTTTTTTTTTACTATACATCCTATGATTTTAAAAAGTAATAATGGTAATTTAGAGAAGTTGTCAGAATAATTCAGAAAATATCCTTGTAGAAAAACTAAGAATTGGTATGGGGGAATGGGTGTGGCAGGGACATGGGACCCCAAATAGCATATTTTCCCTGATAAAAAGAAAAAGACAAAAAGAAAAAAAGAGAACTGGAGAGAATTGCCCCTGACTGGCCCTACCCCAAAGGTGTCATCTTTTGGAAAAGTTACAAAGATGTCTTTTCGCTGCAACATGCAGAGGAAAAGTTAGAGTTCTCTGTGAATCACCCAGGCGACAGTGATATAATGAGGCACACAGAAGCAGCATCTTGCAGAAGATACATTCAACCAAAAAGATGAAAGAAGACTCTCTTTATTTGTTATTAAGTAGATAATACATGCACAAAATGGTACAGACAACTAACTTCTCTTAACAAACAAAACCTCTTTGACAGGTTGCAGTAAGACAGTGTATAGAATCAGATAGAACAGCGTCAGATGAAACCAAGCCAAAAAGAAAAGCCATTATGATGTAATTTCTGCCCAGAACATTTCATACAATCACAGGTTACTTCTGATTCTCATTGCTCTGTAATATGTAATCCTCATCCAATAAAACCTATAATCCCTATGTTGGCTCTTGATGATTGTAAATGCTGTCATTGCAGTTTACCTAGAATTTACTAGACACAGAAACACCATCAAAGGTGAGGTGAGGGGAGTCTTCCAGGACCCAGGAGTCACCATGACTCTGATGGCATGTTACCAATCCTGTGGAGATGAAAAGGAACACCTCTGTACAAGGCCCTACTCAACACTCCTGCTGCATTGCTCCCACCAACCCTATGTTTCCAATCTGCTGCACCACCAGCCGCTCCCCAAATGTGCTGCAGATACACTTTCTTGCTTCTTTGCCTTTAGAGATGTTACTCTGCTAATAAGAAGACCTTTTTCTTCACCTCATCCTTATAATGCATCTCACATGGAGATCCTCTCGGATGCTCTGGCCTTCCCAACTCCCACAGCTGAATTCTTCTGCACTGCTGATCACTTTGCACTTCACTCTCACAGAAACTCAAACTGTGAATGCTTCCTTTGATAGCGAGTGTTTCCCTTTTAAAGTAATTCTTATTTACTATATTTATATTTATTGTATACCTGCCTCTTGCTATGAAGAACTTCAGGAGGCTTATAATAAAAGATGCTGCAGTCAAATATTTAAATGGAAATAGAAAACTAGGACCAAGGAAAAGAAGAATGTAAAAATGTCAAACGTAAGGAACAACAAAATCTATCTGTTTAGGCTCCAAATATTTCTTTGAGCTTGTTGGAATCTGCTGTAAAAGTTCTCCTCAGAAAGGAGAAAAATATTATTTCCCTTGGTTCTTAAAGGGAAACAAAGTTATTCCCAGCAGGGAATTCGAAGGTAAAATTGGTCGTAGGAGCTTGTATATAGAAGACCCAAATCCATGTGAAAGACAATATTCTCAACATGGTGGACGACAACAGCCCAGAGGAATGGGAAATGACTGTTTCTTATCTCTATCTTCAGGATAAACAGAGCTACCAGATTAAAAGCTAAGGTGGTGGTAGTGATTCCGCAATAGTCTGGATCAAGATAAGCTGAGCAGGCGGCCCTCTGGGAAGTCAGCTACTAGGATACAATTTCTACAGGATATCTATTAAGGACAAAGTTTCCTAAGTGCTTTCTTCAGATGGTCTCTTAGTAAAAGCAGCCAGATCCCACAAGCATTGCCAACACTCTGTGGATATTTCCCTAAAAAATGGGAGGAAGAAGTGGAAAAATAATTTGAGAAACACTGGTTTAAATAAAATTAGACTCCTGTTCTATAGGAACTCTTAGGGAATTAATGTGGCATATATGCTCCATAAATCCCCAAGCAGAGGTTATAGTTTATAGCAGTTCCCAAATTTATCTGACACACAAATGACACAAATTTTATGACACGAAGAACATCTTTTTTTTTCGTATACTCTATTAACAGCTTTGTGGGACACAGTCTGAAGAACACAGCCCTGAGCTACAGGCTCATCAAACAAGGGGAGCTATCAAGTTTTCATGCATCTGCCTGAGCAGCTAGCACTCTTCTTGGTACCTCAAAAAAACAAAATTGTCAGAGATGATAACTGAAGATTAAGAAAAGAAACTTTAGTTATGTGTCATCCCACAAGTGGGCTTAAAAAGAGCAGGGTCCACTGGCACCTCAGCAACCCAAACTGTTAGATGGCCAACACTAAAATAGCGTTTACCACATTTCTGACAGTATTCTAAGAGGTTCGCATAAAATAACTAACTTCCCAACAGCCCTGACATAGGTACTGTTATCTCCATTTTACATATGAGGAAACTGAGACATACAAAAGCTAAGTAACTTTCTCAAGTTCACATAGCTAGGAAGCTGGGATTTGAAACTATGCTATCTAGTTCCAAAGTTTATGCTCTTAACTACCAACAAATAAGTACAAAAAGCCTGGGGGCCAGCCCAATGGTATAGCGGTTAAGTTCATGTGCTCTGCTTCTGCAGCCTGGGGTTTGCGGGTTCAGATCCTGGGCACAGACCTACACACTGCACATCAAGCCATGCTGTGGTGGCATCCCATGTAAAATAGAAGAAGACTGGCAAAGATGTCAGCTCAGCACCAATCTTCCTCAAGCAAAAAGATGAAGATTGGCAACAGATGTTAGCTCTGGACTAATCTTCCTCACCAAAAAAAAAAAAAAAAAAGAAAAGCCTAGACCAAGTGATACGATAACTTGCCTCTGAGGGCTAGAGCTGTAAAAACAGACAGTCCAAAGCACAGTGTCCAACAGATGAATAAAGTTCACATATGATTCAGGTTGTCAGGAACTAGAGGGCTAGATCAGAGGCGATACTGGAAACCAAGTGGGCAGCACGAACAGATTCCAGGGGGCCAGCCCCTCTGTGGCAGTAGACATCTGGGTTAGAATCTTATTCTGACGCTCAGGAGCTGGAGGAACTCCTCTGAGCCTCAGTTTCCCCACACATAAAAAGGTGATAAAATGGTCTGTGTTGGAGAGCTGTTTCCATGTTGGAAAATAAGCGTAAGCACCTCGTGTGGTCTGATGAAAGCCGGCACTCACTGGGGCCCAGCTGTCATCCGTCAGTCCTTGTGACTGTGAGGTAAGCCCACTTAGCTCCACTTTATAGATGAGTAAAGTGAGAGTCAGCGAAGACAAATAACTCATCCAACGGCCTCCAGCTGGTGAGCAGAAAAAAACAGATCACACCCCGCTCGCCTGCCTCATATCCAGGGCCCTTAGCTCCCTGGACAACCAGAAAGAATGATGCTGAAGAGTTTCTAGTCCACTTGCTACAGTATCTGACAGAGAGAAAGCATCAGTCAATCTGGGTGCAGAAAGCAGAAGACCAAACTAGGTTCAACAATATATAGACCAAAGAGACACAAGCAAACTCTGAGAGAGAGAGGTGGAGAGTGGGGCGTGAGCAAGAGAGAAAAATCTAGAGCTGACAGAGATTTCATGGCGATGGTGAAAGATTTACAGAAGCCCACCCAGAAGACCCTGTGAGGGTTCAGAGCAAATTCTGATACGAGGAATGGTTTCTCGGCTCCTGATCGAGCACTGGGCTTCCACGCATGCGCATCAACACCGACGTTCAGGTTCAGAGTCCTAGCCTTCTGGCAGGAATTCACCACTCAGTTTAGACCACATAATTGCTTTGTTTTGGGGAAGAATTAGGGTCTTTTCTACTTGACTCAAGATTTCAAAAGTAACAGAAAGATTTTTCCCAAACATCTATCCAGGCAAGTGTCCCAGAAGCCTTAACTCTAATTTAGAAGGAAATACTTTCTATTAGCATTCAGTCTGAAGGATGGCTCCTTCCCCCTTAGCTGTACATTTCTAACCAATCTTCCTGCCACCCTCGCCTCAGTCAGATAACTGCATGCTAGAACGCAGAAAGGGTGCTGAACATCCATTTCCTTAGGCTTGAACTATTTAGGTCGAAATGGATGATGCTTTGAAAAATCGCTAGAGTGCTTGCGATGTTGCTGAAGAGTTCCACTGTGATGCTGTTCTGTGCATTTCCAGAACAGCATTTACAGAAAAAGAGAGGAAGGGACTGACAGTTACACAATTAACAAGCCTACGCTGGAGAACCAATATTTAAGAAATCAACAGTTGAAATAAAATACATTAGAAATTAGTAAATGCCTATGGTCCTTCTTTTATTTTTTTCTCCCCAAATCCCCCCCAGCACATAGTTGGGTATTTTTAGCTGTGGGTCCTTCTAGTTGTGGCATGTGGGACGCCGCCTCAATGTAGCCTGATGAGCAGTGCCATGTCGGCGCCCAGGATCCGAACCAGTGAAACTCTGGGCCGCCGCAGGGGAGCGCGCGAACTTAACCACTCAGCCACGGGGCCAGCCCCTCTATGGTTCTTCTTTGTAGAGTGTTAAACAAAGAGAAATGCCTAGTTCCAAAAATATATAAAGCATATCTATTGATAGAGATTTCATGACAGTGATGGAAGGTTTACAGAGCCTGAGCAATTAAACCATATTTATCCTCTCAATAACGTTACTCATAAGATAACGTAGGCTGTGGTGACCTGTCTGTGAAAAAGCTGATGGAGGATGAGAGCAGATTGGCCTGCCAAGTCTACAAGTCCATCATCCAACGCCAACTGACAGACAAAATGGAATGCTAGAAAGCTGACTGGTGCCTGGAGGAGCACACAAAATAAACCCAAGAGAGAAACTTTCTGTTTTACTTTTTCATTAGCCAAATCTAACCACTCTTATTTTTCTTCAAGAAAACTCAGTTTCCACATGTAAAAGTACTTATAAATATTCAACTCACCAAAAAGTAAGCATGTCAATGAAAATTAAATTCATTGAGTTTTGCTAAATAAACCCATATGTATATCTTTCTTTTGTTTTTTTTCAGAAATAAATGTTAACAGTTGGGATAAATTTTTCCTCGGAATTTTTATGATTCCATCTGTGAATACAAAAAAAAAAAAATGAAAAAGAAAGCCGTGTTTATCAAAGTACATAAAAACAGATTGTTAACATTAGGACAATCCAATTGATGCCTTCTGGTATTAATATCAATGACATCATCAATACCATAAAACAGCTCTGCTCAAATGACGTACTCTATAAATTTGTCAAATGAGAGGGTAGAAACAGTTTCTACCTTTCAAGAAACTCTGGGATAACAAGGGAGGAAAAGGGAAAATATTCATTCCAAATTTTTCATCTGTGGCGTGCCTCAGGCAAAATATGCCAGCCTTCTTCCTTTTGTGCTTGGAGTCCATCGTCTAAAATAGGAAGAGATGGAGGCAGGCCAGCACTGAGGTGTGGACACCACAATGCGAAGATCTTCTTTCCAGGTATGAGTTAATACATCTAACACAAAATTTCCAAAGTCGGCTTTCTCCACCCACTCTTTCAGCAAAGATCCTTCCCCACTACTGGACCCCCAAAACGAGGGGCTATCTAAAATCCCTAGGGAACTATTTGCATTCAAGAGTCAGTGAACAGCCCCCAAAGTCCTTTCCAATATACGTATAGCCCTGCCATGGGTAGTAAAGCTAAGAACACAGACTTTAACTGAGGCTTCTGGCCTTTGAGTTCCAGCTTTGCCACTCTGTGACACTGGGTGGTAAGTCACCTCTTTAAGCTTAATTTTGTCATCTGCAAAATGACAACAATAGTAAGAATTGCCTAGAGTTGAAGTGAAAGTTAAGTGGGGTAACCCATGAACACTGCTTGACATAACGTTTGGTACGTACAAAGAATTCAATAAAATGTTAGTTACTATTACTGATAACAGCATTTGAATGGGAAAGACTTCCTCCACCTGACTTTGTAGAAAGCTACAGCTACAAATGAGATTGTAACATCCTTGTGAGGTGGATAGTGTAGTCAAGTCCCATTTTATAGATGAAGAATCAGAGGCTCAGAGAGAGGTTATACGAATTAACAAATTTAATCAAAAAGAATTAAAAAGCTGATAGGTGACAAGGCCAGAACCCAACCCAGGTCCTTGACTGTGCAGCCCAGGCCCTGGCCACTACTTCACAATTCTTACTCCCAAAGCAGCTATAAATAACTTTGAAATGAACAAAAAGGATTACTGGGTGTCTTCAATGAAAAACTTTTCTCATTACCTGATTCTATAAGGTGTCTGTGTCTTTCATTGTCTTTGAGCTACTTTACAACTCACAAATGATAGAGAACTGATAATGCAGATGATCCTCGTCCTGTGTATGCAAGTAGATTTTGAGCGGTACAGCTGCGTCAATCTCTTTCCTCTCCCACTGCAGAAGTCAGTTGTGCATCTATTAAGCAAATTCATTTAAGCATGCTAATTGCCTATAAACATTTCTGCTCTTTGGATTCTCTTTTGAACCAGTTGCAATGTCTTACTGGTTTCTCCATTAACAAGGGAAATAAAATCATTCACATGCATTCACTTTATATTTGTGGTAGATTGATGACTTTACCTTATTTTTTTTCTTAGAAATTATCCTTTCACACAGGGGAGATTTTGACTAGCTCTCACACCCTGCAAGGAACACAAGAGAAGCCTCTCCAGGGAGTCTTCGGCCTGCGAATTTTGGTGGCAGAAAGATGACATACTACATCAAATATTGAGCCTGATTCTCGAAATGTGTAAACGGCTCTCCGTTAGTCACTTTAGGAAACTATATAAACTCATAGGTCCTAGGATTCAGGCTTTTTTTTCTATGGGTCCATATTGAGAGCTCTATGGGAATCAGAACAACTTGATGAGATGCCATTGGTCTTCCCCCTTGACTTCTGGTTCTCTCTCTCCCAACTTGTGTGGAAAACAGAATGGTCGCTCGTCAGCATTGCTCTCTGCCTCGGCTCTTGGTTGAGCACTTGCACTCTGCTTCCACATGGCCCATTCACGGCCAGCGCCTCGGAGTAACTATGCCTTTTCGAAAGCTTAGCAGCCTGGATGCCAACAGAATGGAGTACCTGCTACAGACTCACTGTGCCCTTGCCAACCCAGGCTAGGAAATGCTGGGCTCTCGGGACCCAGCATTTCTCTTGCAGTAGGGAGAGAAAGCCCTCCTTCGCTCCCTTGCATGCTCTCTGTGCTTTGAGTTGTCCACATTCCAGGAGGGGTGTGAAGACCTCATCCTCATCTATACGGTAGGAGACAGATGGGGCTGGCTTAATTTGTGAAGACAACTAGTTATCTTATAAGTACAGATGGAGTAAGTAGCACAATTATTACCAGAGAACTGAGGCTGCCAGATGGTTTGGGTTAAAAAAAAAGTCAAGGCTGGCTGCCAGATTCACAGCAGGGACTGGCCTGCCCCCCGGGGTATGGAAAATCCTGCAGATTTAAATCACCCCGCTACTTTTCTAGTAGTCTGCTCCTCACAGACGTAGTCCTTCTCTGCAGCCACAGAGGGAGTAAGAGGAAGGCTGCGCTCGCTGGGCGGTGAGAGGGTGTATGAGCAGGCTGTCCAGAGGTGCAAGAGAAGACGGGGAAGAATGGCTGGTCCACGGTCTCGGCTGTGCAAGGAGTCAGCATTTTGAAGACTAAGAACTAAACTTTAAAGGGCACACTGGTGCAAGATAAACTCGTGCTCTTTGTTTCGTTTGCTTGTTTCTCAAGTTCAATGTTTGCGTTCAGAAGGCTTCCTTTCTTGGCAGCCTCCCTAGGAAGATGGCATCCTACTGACTGACTCTGTTCTCAGGCTCAGCGCTGATGGCCGAATCACTAGTCACTCTGGGTTAAGTTCACTCAAAGTACCGAGTTATAGTCCAACAAGGTGAAGAAAAAAAATATATATATATATACACTAAAAAAGGGAAAGCCAGTCTGTGCAAACTCCAGATGGCTGGTTAAGAAATCTGAGCCCTGTGGCTAATTTTTTTCAATTAATTAATTATTTTAAAATTTATTTTTTTCCAGGTTTATTGAGAAATAATTGATATACATCACCATATAAATTTTTTTTTTTTAAAGATTGGCACCTGGGCTAGCAACTGTTGCCAATCTTTTTTTTTTTTTTCTGCTTTATCTTCCCAAACCTCCCCCTGTACACAGTTGTATATCCTAGTTGCAGGTCCTTCTAGTTGTGGGATGTGGGACGCCACCTCAACGTGGCCTGACGAGCAGTGCCATGTCCGCACCCAGGATCCGAACCCTGGGCCGTCGCAGTGGAGCGCACGAACTTAACCACTCGGCCATGGAGCCGGCCCCTCACTGTATAAATTTAAGGCGTAGAGCATGATGGTTTGATTTACATATATGGTGAAATGATTACCACAATTGGTCCAGCTAACAGCCATCTTTTCACATAGATACAATAAAAAGAAAAAGAAAAGGGAAAAAAATGTTCTCCTTCTGATGAGGACTCTCAGGATTTCCTCTCTGAACAACTTTGCTGTATATCACACGGCAGCATTAGCTACAGCCACCATGTTGTACATCACGTCCCTAGGACTTATTTATCTTATAACTGGAAGTTTATGCCTTTTGATCACATTCCTTCAATTCCCTTTCCTCCAGCCCTCCACCTCTGGTAACTACAAGTCTGATCTCTTTTTCTATGAGCTTTTTGATTTTTTTTTTTTCAGATTCCACAAATAAGTAAGACAGTATTTGTCTTTCTCTGTCTGACTCAGTTCCCTTAGTATAATGCCCTCAGGGGCTACCTATGTTGTTGCAAATGGTAGGATTTCCTCATTTTTTATGGCTGAATCATATTCCCGCGTGTGTGTGCGTGCACGCTCATGCACACCATAACTTCTGTGGCTCATTTTATCTCTTGCAGGGAGGGCAGGCTTCTTTGTCCTGCAGCAGCTCCTCTGCAGATCCAGCCACTAACGGAGAGGGTGGAGAGAGCTGTCTGAACACCAACAAAACCCTGTGAGTTAATAATCCACAGGACTTTTCCCTCCACGTTGTAGGTGCTGTTGTTTTCTTCAGCCTTTTGTCCCAAGGGGTCAGCTGTGCTCATTTTAGGGTCTGAAAGAATATGGCTGCCCTGTGGGCAGAAGCCACTAAAAGCAGAATCTATGATCTTGTTTCTGCGAGACTGCAGCCCGGAGGGTCTAATGGCAGCCCTGGACTGGGGCTTGATATTAAAGAATGATGGTCAAAGATGTTTTATATGTCTCAGAGCCCTTCACTCTTATCTTTGCTTTTAATCTTATGCTCATTTAGAGTAAGCATTTAAAAAGTTACTGAATGAGCAACTATGTCCTTTCCCCAAACCTCTACATACAGTTACGTGCCACGTAACCATGTTTCAGCCAACAGTGGACTTCATGTTCAACGATGGTCCCATAAGATAAGTATCATGTAGCCTATGTGTGTAGTAGGCTGTACCATCTAGGTTTGTGTAAGTGCACTCTATGATGTTCACACAATGATGAAATCACCTAATGATGCATTTCTTAGAATGTATCCCCATCATTTAGTGACACACGACTATATTGATTTAGTTATTCATTCCACAAATGTTTATCAAATCATCTCCCTGTGCCAAGGACCCCTGCCATGATGGAAATACAATGCCGCCATTGCAATGGTGACTCTAAAGGCAGAGACCTGGATTTGAATCCCATCTCCCCACTTACTTGGTAAGTAAGCAAATTATTTTACATCTCTAGATGTAAGTTTCCTCAATAATGAAATGAGGATAATATAGTACCTACTCCTTGGAGCTGTTCTTAGAATTTTTAAGGCCAAGACACAGCATAAATAAGGTTAACAAAATGCCTAGCATATGGAATTCACCCAGTCAGCACATAAGTTTTATTTTTCACACTTGTATAAACATTCCATTCTTATTCTGAGTTCCATCCTGCCTCCTTCCATGTTTCAGATTTCAAAGGATCTATGAAGCCTAGTACTTCAAAAAGTTGTTTCTGGGTCATTATTAGACCAAGAGAAAACAGTAGACCAGTATTTTCAAGGTAGGAGACATGGTTTAGAAATTGGGGAGAATAATTTTAGTCTTCTAATGTGGTCTTCCCAGAAACCATATAATCATATATATCAAAATATATATATATACGTATAGTTTCTTTATAAATTACCTTTTCTTTTACACTTATTATCTTCATTAGAGTAATATATTTATTTTTATAAGAATATGTATAGTTAAATTTTATTATCCAAATTTCATGTAAGGATGCTAAAGAGAGTAGTAAATATATTTGTTACAAACGGGATACATTGGGCCTGGTAGAAATGAAAACAATTGAACCATATGTTTCAAAGTCAAGGCCTTTTTATTATTCCTGCTCTGACATCTGTACCCACATTTCCTAGTGTCCTTACTACATTTCGTCTTGTTATCCAGAAACCAGTATGCATAGAAAAATTGTTTTGACTCTTCCCAACATTTGAACTTGACCCTAGCATTCCTTGCAGAGCCTAAGGCTGTCACACCCTGCCTGACACCTGTGCCAAATGTGACCAACAGCACAAAACACTAGGCTCCATCCTCCCCAAGACTCTACCCCAGGAAATGTGTGCCTCTTCTCCTTTGGCGCATCTTTCCTCCACTAGCCACATGCCCAAAATTGTTTCATGCTATTCTCTCCAAAATAGTAACAAATCTCTTCTACTTTCTGTGCTTCTAAACAGGCCACTCCCCTCCACCACTTTCTTGCCTATTCTCTCTTCCATGAGGGTTGGTTCCCTTTCTTTGCACCACACAACCCATCAGTCGCAGGCATTCTCCTAGCTCCTAGGAGTTCATTTCACCGCATCAAAATTCCATTTTCCTCTGAAGTTGATGCTGTCCCAGTAGCTTACCCTCACTCCTTGTTAGCATTGTCACCTTACAACTCCCCAGCAGAGCTTCCCACATTCTCTGTGTAGCAGGATAATTATCTTCCTTATTCCCATTATTTTCCCAGTATTTGTGGCTTTCTAAATAGCATCCACAAGGAGAAAACAGATACAGGCCAAATAAAGAAATCAACTGAAATGTCTGAAAAGATTTTTGTAAATTTACAGAGTGAAGAAAGCCTTAAAAGTCATAGCTTTTCTAGCCAGGCTCTTGAGAAAGAAAAATGTTATTGAATTGTAAAAGATTCCTTTAAACATGAACAGCCATAGCCTGGTCAAATTAAGGTATTTTAGTATAGGGTTTACACCACAAACCAGAGCTTAAGCTAAATAAAATAAAGAAATGGAGATGTCTTATGCCTAAGTTATGTGTAATTTTATAAAGGAAAAATAGTAGACTTCTATAGAATAATAGACTTCTTTAATCTAGATTGAAGGCCAGGAAAATCCTCTTAGAGGAAGTGACTTGAGATGGGAAGGACATCAAGAAGATTTAGAGAAACCTTAAATACAAGCTATATGGACACTAGAGAGTGGTCATGGAGAGGGACATTACATTTAAGAGGTGAGCTGGAATTTATTTATTTACTAAAAAAATACCTGTTGAGTGATATCGATATGCCATGCATTGTTCTATGTATTGAAGATCCAGCACTGAACAAAACAGATAAAAATTCCTACTCTCACAGAGCTTATGTTTTAGTGGTAAAAGACGGCCAATATTCAAATTAAATTAGTAAATTATATAGGATATAATGCTAAGGAGAGAAATGAATCATGGAAAGGAAAAGGGGAGCATAGTTTGCAGGTTTAAATAGGATGGTTAGGAGATGCCTCATCGAGAAAAAACACTTTGAACAAAGACCTAAAGGAGGCCAGGGAGTTAGAAAGAGGGAAAATCTGCTCCAGGCAGGAGAAACAAGTGCAGAGACTGAGTTGGGAAGAGATCCCTTTGCTCTAGGAAGCAGAAAAACAATGTCCAAGGGGATAGAGAAGGAGATGAAGTTAGGAAAGTAATGGGAGCTACAGCATACAAACCCTTGCAGGCCATTGTTTATTTTTCCTTTTCTCTGAATGAAATGGAAAGCCATTGGAGCAGAGCAAAGGAGTGACATAATCTGATCTATGTTTAAAAACATCATTTTGGCTGTGTGTTGAGAATGGATTATAGGCAGAATCAGAGAGACAAGTAAAAGGCCTTTGCAATAATACAGGTAAGAAGCTTGTATCTGGGTCATAATAAAAGGGATGATAAAAACTAAACAGATTTTGAAACATGATTTCCTGACAATTTAGATGTGGGTAATGAGGGAAAGGGAAAAGTTAATAATGACTTCAATGTTAGTTTGTTTCTTATCCTTTTGCAACTGGAAGAACAGGTTGCCATTTGAAGGACAGAACTGCAATTTACTGAGTTGGAGAAGACTTAGTAGGAAGAGGTTTAAGGAGGAAGATCAGTACTGGGCATGCCACGTTTGATAGACGAGTAAATCTACTTTGGAGGTGTTGTGACGGCAGTTAGACAAAGGGTCTGGAGTTGAGGTGAGAGGACCAGGCTGGAGATTTAAATTTGGGAGTCATCAGCAGAATGATGACGTTTAAAGAAATGATACTCAGTGAGATCCCCAAGGAAGTGAAATGTACAAAGAGAGGAGGGAGTGAACATCAGCACATTCCAAGGAGAGACCAACAAAGGAAACTGAACAAAAGTAGTTAATGAGGTAGCAGAAATGCAAAGTGTGTTGCACAGGAAGCAAAGTGGAGAAAATGTTTCAACACAGAAGAAATGAATGACTATTCAATTGCTTCATACGGAACAAGTAGGATCAAGACGGAGAACCAATCACTGTGTTGAACAGCATGGAGATGATATCTGGCCTTAAGAGAGTAGTTTTGTCAATGGTGGGTGCCAAAACCTGAGTGAAGTGAATCTCAAAGAGCACGAGAGGAGAAGAGTTGTAGAGAGAACTTAGAGAACTTTTTCAAGAGATATTCTTGTGAATGGAGACCTGAAAAATGAGATTGTTGCTACAGAGGAAAACAGTGACAAAAATAACAACATTAACATCAACTAATTAGAATGAACCAGTTAAAGGAGAGAAACTGATGATGCAGAGATTGGAGAGAACTGTCCTTAAACAGAGGGTTTGGCAGGCAATAGGTGCAGGTGTCAGCCTCTGGTTGAAGCACAGACAATTCATCTGTAGGAAAATCGAAGGGTGAGCATATGGGTGAGGATACTGCTGGTGTGATGGTGGAGTTGGGAGAACTATCCTATGTTCCCTAAAAAAGTGTCAGTTTCCCAAGAGCAGGGCCACTGTGGATTTGCCCCTCATAGTGCCAAACCCTCCGCATAATAGGACCTCAACAAATTATTCTTTAAGAAGAGTAATGTGGTACATGCTATATATATATGCCACACACACACACACATTCTATATCTGTGTGTACATAGTTATTCATCTCATTCCTCCCACAGCTTCAGTAAGAATAATGTTCTAAACTGCCCTCTGAATGTTAAATATTAAGCTCAAGTGTAATGAAAACTCTGAAGAAGTGACATAGCCGTCTCTGTATGTACTCATATTTAATGACCTACTTGACACTTAAGCTCACCTCTCACACCAAATCATCACTTTAAGCAATGAGCTTTGCTAAGCAGACTCATACCTTGTCACACAAAATGATACTTCTATACTCTCTTAAGATGCTCAAAACTGAATCCAAAGATTTATTTGTTTGTTTGTTTAGCATTGCATGGTCTCTTGTCATTTGAGAACTGATTGGACAGCTTTTCAAATTCCTTGACCAACCAAGCAAGGAAATTAAATTAAAAACACTGACTCAAGGGCCAGCCTGGTGGTGTAGTAGTTAAGTTCGCATGTTCAGCTTTGGTGGCCTGGGGTTCACTAGTTTGGATCCTGGGCACAGACCTAGACACTGCCCATCAAGCCATGCTGTGGTGGCGTACCTCATACAAAATAGAGGAAAGCTGGCACAGATGTTAGCTCAGGGCCAATCTCCCTCACCAAAAAACCCAACCAACCAACCAACAAAAAAAGCAGTGACTCACTGTATTTGGGGTAAAAATCTAATTTTGCAAATAAATAGGCTGACATCTGTTTCTGGCACTTTGGCAACTATATACCCTGATTGACTCTCCTACTGTTAACAACTAAACATGATGGATAAAATACATTTTGAAACTTTCAATGATGCATTAATGAGCTAGCAAGTAAGAAATACTTAAAAGTAACCAAAAAAGAAGTGAAAACAGCTAAGCTGAGCTAGTGAACTTGAGCTTTGTTTTTCGTGAACATAGAGAATAGAAGGCAAAGTTTGGGGCCAATCCATAACACAGAGTCTAGTAGAAGATGAACTCATGTAAACTGAGGATCCCAGTGTACACTGGCGATTCCAGGGAAAGAAAAACTAGGAATTATCCTTCTCTGTCCCCCTCACAGGGTCTTCCAGGAAAAGCAATTTTCCTTGGAAATTTGGAAAATTGCTTTTCTTAACTTCGGCATTGAATGGAGAGGGGACAAAAATTTCCTTTGATAATTTGAAATCTCAAAGTAGTCCTTTACTTCGCTTTATAGACTGAGATTGCACTCTGGGTAGTCTGAAGAACCTCAGTCTGAGAGTTGAATTATAAATGATCTCACATTTGTAGTATCTCCAGGGGCCTGAAATAAGCAGGTGCAAATATTCAGAGGAATACATTTCCATCACAGACCTCAAAGAATTACCAGGGATAAAGTTCGAAGAAATACGATGATAGTTTAAAATAATCTAATTGACAAAAAATAAGATATCATGAGTAGGAGCCAATAGAAACAAAAAAAAAAACACAAGAAAATTGGATCTGAAAAAAATATAAATTTGAACTATCAAATGACTATAAAGTATGTATATATTATATATCTTAAAAATGGTATAAGAAATTCCAAATATGGAAAAAGAATAAGAGACTAGGTCAGTATGGTGGGCTAAATACTCTGAAAGGCCCTCCCACTAAAAGACAACAAGATCCTGCAGAAAATATAACTTTCATGCATTCCAGTTTAGAGGAAGAATGGGAAATTTCTAAGCAAAAGCACTATCAAACATTTGAGGTAAAATAATAATGACAAGCACTAACTACATACAAAATGCAGGGTGGTCCGGAGGGCAACTGCTGTTTATGGGAAGATGGAGCTTTGAGACAGCAGCAAGTTGATGGACCTGAACCTAAGTCATGGGGACTATGGACAACGGAAAGAAGGAACGAAGTTCAAGGACAGAAGGTCCCTGCTGATGATTAAAGCAAATGTGAAACCTCTGAAAGAAGAAAAGTCAATTTTAGCTCCCATATTCATCACAGATTAAGATCAGCTAAGAGTGATCTCAAAATCAGAGAACACCAAATACATATGAAAACAACATTAAGAGATCACTAATAAAACAATAATCATCAAATTTAGATCTGTTTTTAAACAGATGCTATGTATAAAATATTTAGAAGTAAAGGGTGGAATAAAAACAATGAGTATGCAACAAGAGATTTTACCAAATAATAAGGTAGATTTAAAAACTAATGTCTAGACATTTCAGAAAAGAAAGATATGGTTGTTAATTTTTTAAAATGTAACAGATGGGGTTGAAGAGCATATTATCTACAGTTGAAGAGACAATTAGAAAGCAATAGAACTAAAGGAATTACCCAGGATGCAATACAGAGAGATAAGAGAAAATATTAGAGAGAGATTAAGAAATATGGAAAACAGAATGAAAAAGTCTAACATGAAGTTAATTGAAGTCCGAGAAGGAAAGAAAGGAAAAAATAGAGAAGAGACAACATATAGAGAGATAATGGCTTAGAATGGCATTTTTAAAACTGAAAAAAGGCATGAATTTATGATACAGGAAGCACAATCGATTCCATGCATAAAAAGTAAAGAGAAATCCACACCTAGATACACTATACTTAAACTTCAGAAAACCAAAGAAAAAGAGAAAATGTTAAAAGGAGTGAAAAAGAAAAGACAGTTCACAAGAAAGGAAAGACAGTTAGACTGATGCCATGCTTCTTAATAGCAAAAATGGAAATTAAGGATAGCAAAATAATATACCCAAATTGCTGGGAGAAAATAGCTATCAAGTCCCACTTTTGTACACAGAAAAATCATTATTATTTTTCAAGAATGAGAGCAAAATAAATCTAGCAGTTAATTAAAAAACAAAGTATTTTTAACTAACACTCATGCTAAAATAATTCCAAAGGGTGTATTGTATTAAAAAAAAAAAGTTATCCCAGAAAGAAGGTCTGAGAAGAAATGGGAAGCAAAGAAGTTTATAAACTTGAATGATAACCAAGAAGGAATGGTAAGTCAAGTATAAGCTTGCATGTAAATCTCAAACACAAAATAATACATAGTTGGGATGGGGTCATTAGAGTTAAAGTGTTTCATGGCCCTTGGATTTTTGAGGATGGAGCCAAAATACTAACCTCTAAATTTGTTATGTATGCTCCAAAAAGTTTTGATGCTAACCACTAAAAAACACTAATAAGGTATATAATTTCCATACCTTTAGAGTGGAGAGAAACAGAATAGAAAGACAAACAAATAAACAAGAATGACTACAAAACTTAACCAATGACAAAAACAAAAGACCGCAAAAAGAAAAAAGCATAGGAAAAGCTGGACATAAAGAAAAGCAGGAAACAAAAATAAAGATGCTAGAAACAAGTTCAAATAAATGAATACAATAAATACAAATGTGCTAAAGCTCATATTTAAAAGGAATAGACTACAGGATTTAATTTAAAAAACACACACACACTTCTGCTGTTTAAGAGAACTACCAAGAATATAAGGACAAAAATAATTGAAAGTTCAAAGCTGGACAAAGATACCAGATAACTCCAAACAAAAAGCATGTTAGTATAACATTGCCACACACAATAGATTTTAAGAAAGGTATTTTTATGGATTGAACAAATCACTACATAAAAGTAAATTATTCAATTCACCAGGAAGATATAATAACATTAAACCTAATAAAATCAAAAAGCCTCAGACTGTGTAAATAAGTTTTGATAAAGTGCAGGAAAAAAATGGACAAATCTGCCATCACGGTGGGACATTCCAATACAACCATCTCAAGTGAAAAGACAACCAAAAAGCAAGAGAGGATATTTGCACAAGACAATTAGCAAGTGTGCTTTGTTGCACACGAGTTCCTGTTTCTATGCCCATCAATTAGAGAATGTACATATTTCTAAGTGCACCTGAATATCTACAAAACTGACCATTTACCAAGAGGCGTAAAGCAAGTATCAAAGAATCAGAATCATACAAATTGTCTGCTCCTACAGCAAAGAAATATATTAGAAGCTAATTTAAAAAATTAAAATTTGTCTGTGTTGAAATTCAAAAACACAGTTTTAAATAACTTATGAATGAAAGAAGAAATCATAAAGAAAACTTAAATGTATAAGAACTGAACAAAAATCAAGATATGACATAAAATTTATGAAATGCAAATAACAGATTACTTAAAATTTTCTAGCCTTAAAAGGTTACATTTAAAAAATGGAATGGGTGATAGAATAGGAAGATGAAATAAATTTGGGTGCTCAGGCTGTTGATAAGGAATAATTTAAGCCAAAACACAGAGAAATAATGAAGGATGATATCACAGAGTCTATTCATTTTAACCGTTGAACATTACAGAAGAATTGAGCAAAAGGCATTTAGGATATTTGCTATAAACACATTTTTAAAAAAGTAAAGTCAACAATCAGGCAAATCTCAGTTGAAATCTCATTACCAGAAGCAATGCATGCATAATGGTAAAGGCACATATCCATAAAAGAACACAATTTTATAAAGTATCAGAATTTACTTATTTGAGTAAATACAGTTTGCTGCAAAGGAGTTACTACTTGTCATGCCTAATATAAAGAATAATGAAGTAAGGTGATTTCTTTAAAATAATGCTATAGGTTTTAGCTTCTGGAAACAGCTGAATAAATCCTAACAAACCAAACTTCCTGCCAATAACAACTATAAATTCTGGGTAAAATATATGTAAAAAACAACTACCTGGAGATACTCGGAAAGTGAAGAGAAGCAGGCAGATGATGGAGAGGGGGTGGTGGCCAATAGCTGGAAGAAAGAAACAGCATTGGTAAGGTTTCCATTTGCCTTAGGGCAGACCCTAGTCAGTTCCATCAGCGTAAAAAATACACTGTCTTACTGACATTATGAACCAGGAATGTGATACCTACAGCACAATATACAGAAAGTACTCAAATACTGAACAATTCATTAAATTTTTAAAAGGAACATGTAGATAAAATAATCATACAAAAATAGCATTTATTCAAGAATTAATTTGAGAACCTACCACATATTAAGCATTGTGAAAAAAGACGCAGTTAAATCTGGTACTGATTCTGCCCTCAAGCCGCTTACGGCTGGATAACTAACAGATAACGAATCAGGCCTATCAATATGATAAAATTACATGAACTTTAAGAGGAAGGAATTGAACAAAACTTTGGACAGAAGGACACTGGAGATGGGTCTTAAAGGATGACATGCTTTGCACTTTGCAGAGAAGAAAGGAAGGGCACTGCAGGAGGAAGGACCAGCCAGGGGAAAAGTGAAGAGGCTTTCTAGTCGCTTTCTAGTGAGTAGTGACTAGTGCGTAGTGGACTAGCGTAGCTGGAGTTGAGGCTAGGTGGATGTTAACCAGCAGGAAATTGTTTTGCTAAGGTGGTCGGAGGCTGGGTCGCCAAGAGCTCTCAATGCCAACAACAAAAAATGACTGAGATGCCTCCATCTCTTGAAAGCCCAGCAGGCTAAATAATTAACAGCTAGAAGAGAATCTTTAATTAATACTCTTTTCAAAGAACTCTAAATCTCTAGGTAGAGAAAAAGGCAACAAAGTAGCTATGATTTAAGCAAGGATATAAAAGAAAAAACCTTAATGTTGTAAGACTGAGACCATATGAAACATATAGTCTTGTGATAAGTGAGGTCAAGAAGAAAGAGTTACATAATTAAAGAGGAAGATGAAAGAAAGATAATAAATAGGATATGTGAACAAGAGGGCACACACGTCTTCCAGAATATTTACCAGAAACATCAGATAGAAGAGAAATATTGTCCACTGAAGTCTGAGCACAAAAGAGCTGAGGAGCCTGCGATGGGATCATTTAACAGAAGCCTTGCATCTACTTAATAGAAGTGAGAAGGGCAGAGAGGAAATAAAGCAGGAGGAAGAAATAGTTCAGTGTACTAGGAAACAAATTATTCCTCAGAAAATAGTCAAATAATTATGGGAGAAATTCTCTCTCAGGAGGCTCACAGGAGCATTTACAGCTTAGGTCAGCTAAACAGGCTAAATAACCAACACCGTGTTTTCAGGTGCTTTCTGGTTATAGCCACAGATCTGACTCCTGAACTGAAAGCACTACTGTATTGTCACATGTGTGTGTGTATTTTAGGTGCTGACGGCTTAGTCTCTTTCTTTTCCATCTTCGCTACATTGGGAAGGTATCTCTGCTACAAGGTAACTCAGGCAATTTTGTTCTTACGCACACACCACTCACACACACGCGCACACACACTCACCATATTTTTCCGGGGAGGCTGCTGCTACTGAACAAAGGAATAGTGACAAGCAGAGCACATGATGACTGACAAACACTGTTTAATGGGATTACTGCTTAAGAAATCGACGACAATCTAATAAAGCTGCCTGTTAAACACAGTCCAGGCCACCATGATGGCACAACGCCCAGTGTCTCCATTATCACAAAGTGTTGATTCTCAGGGCACAGGAAAGGGGCAGACCTGGTTCACAAGGTCAGCTGGCTTTCTCCTCCGTGTCAAATGCCACCTATTTAACATGGGCATTCCCAAACCTTCAGGGAAGCCATAAGGGGGTCACAAACATAAATCTGAGAGAGAAATTATTATTGCCCTTTTCTGATGACTAAACCAAACAGGAACAAGCAAACACACACTGAGAATCACAGACACACAGCCCTGTAGTCTGTGCACCTGTCAGCCACCTGAGGATCTCCAGCGAGAGAAAGCGTACGGTGGGGCTTCATCTTCCACCGCCGTCAGTTCTAACGAAGCGAGTGTCTTCCCGTCTTTGTATTTGATTTTGGAAAAATTTTCTTAGCTTGCAAGATTGAACTCAAGTGCCACCTCCTCTAGAAAGCCATTCCAAACCTCTGTGCTGGAGGCAGAGGGACCGCGCTTCCCAGTTTGCGCCCTGCCTATATTGCCCTCCTACTGGCAGACTTTCTTAATGTCAGTGACCTACCTGCCTCCTTGAATATCTGAATGTTATTCACACTTTGACAACATGAAACAAATGCTATAGAAAGCCAGAGACGTTGTGGTACAATCAGAACGCTAGGTGAATCCCTTCTACTTGCCTTGTTCATCTATCAGGACACATCATTAGCCAACGTTGGCAAACTCAACATTCATTCAACAAACACCTATTGAGTGTGCTTGGGCCAGACAGAATCCCAGGCACAGTGCTGGTGATAAGGATTTAATGAATGAAACACAATTTCTACCCTAAATGAGCCTGACAGCTAATGGAGGGTCATGGCAGCAACATAAGGCCAGGGATTTTTGACTGTTTAGTTTATTGATATATTCCCAGAACCTGGAGTAATATCTGGCATGTACTAGGTCTATGAATAAATGATTGAATGAATGAAGGAGGAAAGTACAGGAGGCTATGGCAGTGCACTGGAGAGGCAGTACCGAACTGCTCACCACTACTTTGTCTTCAGAATGGCACCCCGCCAGCTGGACTGGCCTTGGTGTCTACCTGAAACCATGGTCTCCTCACCATGTGCCACATCCTGTGTCAAGATTTTCAACAACTGCTCTGTCTGCCTTGCCCCTCAATGCTACACTCAGCTATGCCTACAGTGTTTCTGGAGGACATTACCGTGATGACAAAGATAATCAGGAAAAATCTGATAAATAAATATCTGCTTGAAATCAAAGTGTATATGGCGCAATGGTTTCAATCATCTCTTTCTTAGGCACCAGCCTTGAGTCATAGCCCAAAGCTTCAGTGGCAAAGAATTAGGACATTTCATCCCCTCTGCCCAGATGCCTATGAACTCCATTTATAGATTTAGTACAGTCATTAATGTAGGAAATACTGAGAAGAAAGTATCTGCTATTCTCCGCAACCACCTCACTTAGTTTTTTCCATGAGAAGAAACCCTGACTTCTCTAACTAAAGAGACCGGGAAAAGAAGTCCCAGTGTCCCCTTTGCGGCTCTCTTTGGATTCAGCCTGACACATGTTCTCACCTCCTCCGGGTGGAAATGTTACTGAGGTTGCACAGGCTCTGTTTCTGAAGGGAAGGCTGGAAGTCGTCTCTACCTCACAACTACGTAGGTTAGTAACCTGCCAGAAAGTAATATGAAAATTGCTCAGAGCCCGTTTGAACCTCAGACGTAAGCTATGCTCTCCATTGCATTTTTACTGGAAATAAATGAATGTTTTGCCCCCTAAATGACTCTTGAATCTATTTCACCTCTTTTTTTTTTTCCAGAACTTGGAGAGAGGAGTATGGTTAGTTGCCTTCCTTAGGGACCGGATGTTGATGGAAATGGCACTAATATTAACTAAGCACTGACTATACACAAGTGGTGCTGATGCTGGGCACTGAGTACGTATTATAATTTAATATGTACACCGACTTTGAGAGGGATTAGTCCCATTGTACAGAAGTAGAAATTGAATGGGTTTTCATGTGTCCAAAATCAAGGGACTCAAATCCAGGTCTACTTGAATGCAGAACCTACGCTCATTGCAACATACCGTTGTGCGTCCTACTTAACTAATGTGCTTTAAAAACGTCACTTGGCATCTCACTTAGCTTAAAAGGCACGGGGAAGAAAGAGAGGGATGAGAACACTGTGTAAGAACTGTATTGAATTTGAGTTTGTGGACAAGAGCTTCTATGTCAAATGGTGATCTCCTCAAGCATAACGGATCATAAGGCTTTGATTCAATTAGATAAAATAAAAAGAGTAAATAATCGTATGAGAATAATAGTAACATGTAGTGACATGCATATATAGAATTATAAAAAACAATTGTATTCATATAAAAGGCCTTGTAAAATTCCCCTGTCTTTGGGCACGTAGTGTTCTTATCCTGTTTGGATCCTCGGCCACTAGGCTAACTCTGAAGAACCCACTTGGTGGGGTGATAATAGCGAGGTGAGACAGGAAAGCTCAAATGCATGCACAGATGCCTCCACAGAAATGCAGTAGGTCTTGTACACAACTGGCAGAAGTCTCCACAAGCATCATCATCACAAATCACACATAAGTAGTAACCAGATGAGGAACACTAGCTAAGAAAGGTTTGAGACGAGTTTAGGAGAGAATAAGATCACAAGATCCATGTAACTTGAAATAAAGACAGTTCTAGCAGCCTCCACCCTTGAGAACTTCTTAGGTGCCACACATGCTGGCATTTTACTTGCTTGGTTGAAGCCACCACAAGTACGCTCCTTGTTTTCAGAACCAAGTTTCTCCACGTCTCTCACCAGCCGGCGTGCCTGCGGAAGGGATCTCCACTGCACGGTGGCAGGGCTCATTCCGCTCAAGACCGGAGGAAGTTCTTTGGAAATTGTGGCCAATTTTAGCAGCCTTATGCTTATACTTTGCTCCCTGTCCCTCTCTATTCCCAAGAATTGTGATGCTCATTCCAAGTGGTTAAAGGTGAAAGAGGAAATCTCTGAAATTTATCCATATATACTTTTCTTATCCAAAAAATGATATTTTTGTTTTTGAGGAAGATTAGCCCTGAGCTTACTACTGCCAATCCTCCTCTTTTTGCTGAGGAAGACTGGCCCTGAGCTAACATACGTGCCCATCTTCCTCTACTTTATACATGAGACGCCTACCACAGCATGGCTTTTTGCCAAGCAATGCCATATCCCCACCCGGGATCCGAACCAGCAAACCCCAGGCCGCTGAGAAGCAGAACGTGCAAAGTTAACTGGGGCACCACTGGGCCAGCCCCCAAAAACGATATTTTACAAAATCTTTCAAAATACATTTTTCTTAAAAATTTACTGGAAAATTCCATCACACAGCTTATAAGAGTATAAAATGTTTACCATCTAATTTTCTAAATAAAAAATATTATGTACTGCCATTTACATTACCTCTTTATCCTACTCATTTTCTGCAAAAATAAGTATTCAACGAATACTCTATTATGATACATAATACATTAAGTCATTTCAAAGGATAGCAGATCAAATTTAAATTTGTTTTCTCTAAAACTGTACCCTTCAGCAACATTTAATGTAGTACTCCCAAATGTATCAGCGTTACTCAAATACATCTAATTATACCAATGTTGAATTTTTATATTTCCCCATCAGAATTAGTGGAATCAAATGACATATCAACATATGCAGGCAGTGGTTTAATTACACAATATCACAGAACATAATATTTTTATATACATATATAAATGCATTATCAACAGTAAATTGGATGCACTGATTATTTCTGTAAAATTACTTCATAAGAAAGTACCAAATATAATAGTCAATGGCTTAAAACAATGTGTTTATTATTGCTCAAATGTCTGTGGGTTGGCTGGAGATCAGTTGACGGAGCTGGGCTTTATGGGGTGGCTCTGCTGATCTCGGCTGGCTCACTTACATCTGCAAGTTGTCTGGTTGGCTAATAGAAGCTGGGCTCATGGGGTGGCTCTGCTCCACACTGCAACTGTGCAGCTCTCCTCTGCTCCACATGTCTATCACCTTCGTAGGAGCACTGCTCTCAGCAAAGGCACAAAAGGAGAAGAAGGAAACAGACAAGGCCTCTTGAGATCTAAGCTCAAACTTGGCTCCATGTTGTTTCTTTCTCATTCTATTGACCAGAACAAGTCATGTAACTGAAAAGTGAAAGGTGGGGAAATAATCTCCTCTCCTTTAGTGAGAGGAGCTGCAAAGTCACATGGCAAAAGATGAGGATACAGGACGGCACGAGGCCAATGATGCAGTCATCCATCCACATTAGATATTTACTAAATTTAAAGATTTTTCACCCTTTGACAGTACAGCTCTAGACATAAGAGAAGTTATTCACTCATCTAACAAATTTATTAATATATTTGGCTGGAGCGACAGGCAGCTTTAGGTCTTGGAGATACTATAAGGAATCATGAAACTTACATTCTAATTGAGGAAAGAGAAAAGAGAACCCTAATAACAGAGAGAGAGAAAAAAAAGAGAGAAATGATTTGGAGTATGAGCAGTAGCACAAAAAAATCAAAAGAAATCTTTCAATCAAATAACTCAGGGCACAAAGCTTAAAATCCCTTGGCTGTGTAAGAGTATTATCACACTGCTCCCTTTGGACCAAGGGTTCTGAGTCCAATTATCAATTCACAGCTCCACCACTTAACAGCTGTATGATCTTGGTCAAGTTATGACCCACTCCAGGACTAAGTTTCTATAAACAAATAATTAGAGTATGATCATCTCATTTGCCACATCGCAATTAGCTGGTCACAATCAGATTATTGGGGGCGTGAGGAATAACAGCAAAGTAATTCACCCCGGCTGGGAGCTCTGAAGTTATAATCTCGATTTGCAGTCAACTCAGCAGGTAACATGGAGAAATTGAGCCTTCTGTGCTACAGTTTACCACAGCACAAAATGGGAGTAAGAATGCCCCCAGAGTGAAACATGGCCGTTAAAAATGGAAACTAGAAGCTAACAGTCACACAGAGTTTTAGTAACTCAAGATTACTACTAACACTTTTACGGTTGTCGTGGTTAAATTTCAATTACCTAGTGAGTGACAATAAAGCTGAGTATTTCCTGTCATGTGCAAGTAGGCTTGCAAGTTGGACCAAAAAAGTGACGAGCTCAAATAAAATAAAAGAAGAACTTATCTTAGTGGCTCGGTTTAATAACTGGCTTAATTATTTCTGTTAGCCAAGCAAACCAAACAGACTTGAACAAAGACGAAAGCATTACCACAGAATGGCAGCCGAAAGACCACCGTTGTGGTTTTGAATCAGTGATCAGGACAAAGTGGATCTGTGGTTCTGGGTTCAAGTCTCAGCTCTACGACTCACAGCGGCATGCCCTTGGGTAAGTTTTAACCTCCTGGAGGACTCAGTCTCTCTAAATAGAAATAATAAGAGGAACATAAGGTTACTGTAAGGATTAAATGTGGGTAAAATATATAATGTTTAACAGTGTTTGGCACACATGTTCAATAAATATTACTGGTCTTTATTTACTATCCTGCCTAAATCCTGGGGGAAAACTGGCAAAAGTCCAGCTAGAGAAGAGTAATAATAGCTAACACGCACTGAAGCCTTTTGGACACCAGATGCTATACTCAGCACTTTCTAAGGATTGTCTCAGTAAATCTCCAAGATAACCTCACAGGAACACCACGGTTTGCATTTTACATCTCTAAGATGAGTCTTAGAGAGATTTCCGGACTTGTCCACAGGCTTCCAGCTGGGAAGTAGGAGGCCCGGCATCATGTCCACAGCTCCTTGCCTCCTGAGGCCTTGTTCCCAGTCACCATGACACACTGCCCCCTTTTCCCAGCAAAAATGGAGTGAAATGAGTCAGTAAAGGGGAGTGATCAAGATGATAAGCAACTATTTTCAGATAGGGTATTTATTTATACATTTATTCACTTAAAATGCTGTGTTTTATTTTTAACATGTCATGTCATTAGATGTCAAAATAAAAGATGCCTAGGACTTAGTATCTGCCCTCGAGGTGCTCCCATTTTAGGGAACTTCAAAAACAGTTGCAGGCCTGTTGGCATCAAATTTAGGAGGAAACTTCATAGGCAAAATAATAATTGACATATCAACAGGATTTTCTACCTACAGACAAGTCAGTACTTTTGACCAAATTATATCTGAAATGATTGTCTCTAAGCCCAAGAGAAGACACTATAGCAAGTTGGCTATCTAATCTGGCCAGTTGCAGAGCTGTAAGCAGAAAACTTCTACCCCAGTAGTTGGTCCCGGGTCAATATATGTGGTAAATACTATTCATGTTCAATATCCAGCTTTCCTGCCCCTCTGGGCGCAAAGACTGGACTTCTGAGCCTCAAAGGGAGAAGAACCATGTGTCTCATTACAGCCAACAAAAGGAGCAGATCAGGCACATATCTTCATCTCTTCAGCATGCCCGGGCTGAGCAGTGAGAAGCCGTGAGAATTCTCCAGGCTCTGTCCTCCTGTGTTTCGATGGCTGAGGAGGCCACTTGTTCCCGATATTGCAGTCACAACTCAGAGGAGCTTCTGTCAGCTCAGATCATCGAAGGAACGAGAAATAAAACTTCGTTATGTTAAGCTTCTGGAATCGGGAGATTATTTGCTCCTGACCAACTCTGACTAACACAATTCAAACTCTCAAGACGCACATTATCGACAACAACAGATCTTAAGGACAGAAATTGCTGTGGAAAAGTACACTTTCTGTGGGAGAACAGAAGGGAAAGAAACCACACCGAGGAATTTCCAGATCTCACTGAAGCCCTGAGACGTCAAATTCTTTCAGATAAGTTTTCTTTGTGGAGGTTTTTCAATAGAATACAATTTACCTAGCTAATTAATTTTTTATTCAATAAATATTTATATATTTATTAATAGAATATATAATTAATAAATATTTACTATTTATAATAACTATTTATTGAGTCAGAGACCTATTACTGGGTGTGCAGGAGTTAACCAGACACAGTCTCCATTCTCAAGTTGATTCAAGTCTAGACTGGAATGCAGCCAAAAAAAGAGGAAATCGCAATTCTGTGTAGTAAATTGCAGTATTAGAGAAAGCATGGGGACTACATAAGAAAAGCACATTCCAGACGGGGTGCTGAGGGAAGCTGGGACCTAAAGGATGAGAGGAGTTAGGCAAGCAGCCTGGTTAATGAGAATAACATGATTCATATTTGCATTTTGGTAACAATAATAACTGACGCTTCTATTGCACATACTATGGGTCGGTCTCTCTACTATGTGCTTTACACACAGAAAATAATTTAATCCTCACAACAACCTTTGAGGTAGGTATAATTGTCGTCACCCCTATTTTACAAATGCATAGATATTTTCCAAAAAAAATAAAGGGAGGTGGAGATTACAACTGGAGGAGCACAGAAAGCAGGATACAAGGTGTGAAGCATCCATAGTTCAGAACGACCAGAGTAGAATTAATGTGGGGGGAGGGGCAGTGTGAAAGCAGGAGGGGAACACCAGAAGAACCTGGAAAAGGGGCCTGCGCTTTCTGCCCCTCAGCCAGGAGAGCTCTCCTCCCAGGTCTGCCCAGGCCGGTGCCCACAGCTGCTCCAGGCCACTGCCAAAGTTCTCCTCTAGGGGAGGCCTCGCCCAACCACCCTGATTTCAACCGAACACGACCTTACTGTCCATCCCTGTCGGCTTTGTTTTTCACACAGCCTTACTACTGGGAGACAAACTATGGAGTTTGCTTATTCCTCTTGCTTATCGTCTCTCTTCACTGGAATAAAGCTGTGTGAGGGCAGGATTTCTGTCTGCAGGCTCCCGTCTGGTGCCACATCCCCAATGCCTAGAACTGAGCGTGGAACCTAGCAGGCATTCATTAAATAAAGTTGAATGGCATTCTTAATTTTATCCTCATTTTACAAATGCAGGGACTGAGGCACCGCATTTCATAGCTTGCCAGATTCATAGTTAGTAAGTGGCAAAGTTGAAACTCAAACTCAAGCAATCTGCTCTGGTTCGGAGTTTTAATAACTGTGCTGGACCCCTCCTCCTTCATTCATTTGTTGGGGGGAATAGAAAGTAAGCGAATGTAGAATATAAAGTCACATGGTGATACATCTTTAAGAAAAGCAAGGAAGGCAATTGCAGGGTCAGGCAGTGGGCAGGGGTATGGTTTCAGATTAGGTAGTTAGAGCAGTCCTCTCTGAGGAGCTGACATTTGAACGCCACCACCACCTGAATGGAGGAGCGAGCCACAGTGTCTGCATGCTGGTCTGGACCACATACACAGATCCCAGGGGCATCAGCAAGATGGTGGGAGAGTCATGAGATCTCGAGGCTGCAGAAAGAGAATATCTTCTAAGGACTGAATCCTGGGAAACTAACATTCAAGCAGGATGAACAAAGAGGACCGAGAAGAAACAGAAGGAAGAGTATCAGCCAAGAATGGTGTCATGTTAGCAAGCCGAGAAAAAAGCTGCCCCCCAAAAGAGCTCAACATTGTCAGACATTAAAACGAGATCACTAGGCATAGCAGTTAAATAGAACGCATTGATTTTGGCAGCTAAGAGAGCTTACTAAGGGGACACAGGACTACGATACTGTTTAAGACAAGATAGTACAAGTTCTGGAAGATGCTAAAAGCCAGACTGGAGGAGCAAGAGCCCAGGTAGAGGGCTCAGTCCTGATCAGAAAAGGAGCAGCTCTTTGTGTGGCAGTGTCACAAAATGGTTAGAGCAGACTCATGATTAAGTCCTGGCTTCTCCACATGATAGCCACTTTGCTTCAGACAAATTACCTCCGCACTATTCAGTTCAACCACTATTGCAAAATCCCATAGACTGGGGGACTTCAACAGCGGGAATTTATTCCTCACAGTTGTGGAGGCTCGGAAGTCCAAATCAGGGTGCAGCTGGCTCAGCTCCCTGAGAGGGCTCTCTCCTTGGTTGAAGATGGCTGCCTTCTCACTCTGTCCTCACACTATGGGGGAGAAAAAGGCATCTCTTCCTTTAAGGACACTAATGCCATCATGAGAGCCCCACTCTCATGACTTCATCTGACCTTCATTACCTCCCAAGGGCCCCACCTCCAAACACTGTCACCTTGGGGATTAGGGTTTCAACATATGGATTTGGGGGGACACAATTCAGCCATAGGAACTTCTCTGTGTCCTTATGTGTGAAGTGTGGACCATAATAGTACCCACCTAAAGAGTTGTGACGATTAATCCATATGAAGTTCCTGGCACATGGTCAAGGGTCAATAAATCTCTTCACACTATTTTCTGTTATTATGCCTGTGAGATTAGACGGCAGACAGGCATGGTGGATACAGTCACAGATGAGTTTATGAGGGTGAGGCTGGGAGGCTGAGGTATTGCAGCCCTGAGAGCCCCAATGTGCTCAGGGAAGTTGGAGGCCATCCCGTCCCCTCAGGTCACAGAGGACACCTGTAAACGTGGAGTATCAGCAAGAAGTAAAAGTTTTGAAATAGCATTTGTGTGGAACAGGACAGGAATCCCAACAGTGTCAAAAAACAAGCCGATATTGTGGAATTCCTCCAGTGCTGCTGAGAATCACCTTGAAATCTCTAAATCCAACACCTCCCTTTTCTCAGTAGAACCTTGGAAGGAAGAGCGGGTCTGATTCTCAGCCATGAGACTTAAGCCAATCATTTAATCCCACCGAGCTCAGTTACCTCATAATTTAGTTCTAAGGAACATGTGAGCTTTGAGAATGTAAATGATACAACGGCGCAGCACTCACCTACAGAGAGTGTTCGTGCTCCATGTTTGCCTGTCTCTGTCTCCTTTTTTGGTCATACATAGGATCAGGGAGCAGAAACTGGATGTCACGATCCTATACTTAATGTTTTGCGCCACACCACACTGTTCTCCTTCCCTCTGACTTTCATCTCACCCACAGCCCACAGTATATAAGGCTCAGCATATTAGGTGCATTGTAAGAGAATGGAAGTCAGCCCTACTCTGCTACCAAAGGGGTGGAGGTAGGAGCATCCCCACTTTACCTGGAGAAACTGGGCCAATAGGCCAATCTGACTGCGTCCAGCAGCAAACAAAGTCCTAACAATGGTGAACATGATAATGAGACTGAGCATGCTTAGCAAGAAGTACTCCATGCCAGACACTGATCAAAGTCTTTCCCATGAGTTAGCTCCTTATATCCCCACAAGACCTCTCCAAGGAAGATGCTATTCTTATCTCTATTTTCAGTGAGGGCATTGTGGGGGACTGGAATTGGCCACCCCAAGATATGTCTCTTTGGCATGAGGATTATTTTGGGCTGGTTACTTTTAAAAAACTGCAGACATGAGAGAAACTCTGAAAAGCAGAAGTTACCCTTTATAAGACATTTACATTTGTAAAGGAAATCTCCATCTGTAAAGGTGTCTCCCTCTCTGCACAGGAAGAAGGGGGATGACCTTATCTCTAGAAACTCTTACCAATGCAGAAGGCAAGGACTCAAATCTGCATAATAACCTTACCGTTGTTTACTGTCCTTTCCTGGTAATCTCCCATAACTGACTCCCCCTACCCCCAACATCCTCCTTTGTCTTTAGCTGAGGGTGGTATTTTTCTTTTTTTTAAGATTTTATTTTTCCTTTTTCTCCCAAAACCCCCTAGTACATAGTTGTGTATTTTCAGTTGTGGGTCCTTCTAGTTGTGGCATGTCGGATGCTGCCTCAGCATGGCCCGATGAGTGGTGCCGTGTCTGTGCCCAGGATTTGAACACACAAAACCCTGGGCCACCAAAGCAGAACGTGTAAACTTAATCACTCAGCCATGGGGCCAGCCCTTGAGGGTGGTATTTAAGGGGAGAGCTTCGGCCATTTCAGTGAGTTGCTCAGTTTGCCTGAGCCTCTCCTATGTATGCATGTTATAAAGCTTTGTTTAATTTTCTCCTGTTATTCTGTCTCATGTGAATTTAACTTCTTGTCTGGCCAGGAGGACCCAGAGCAGGTAGAGGAAATGTCTTCCTCCCCTACAACGTTAAGGCAATCATCAAAAGAAATCTGGCAGCCAGGCTTCATTTCTAATCACCAAGAGGAGTCTGGAGACTAGAGCAGTTAAATTCTGACGGATCCAGTCATTTCCATCTTGACGCCTATGCTTGATAGACTTAAAATTGGGCTTTGAAGTATGCAGAAGATAAGATAGATAAATATGTAATTATCAAAGTTGCTCTGTGAGCTCCAGTCCATCCTCTATCACCGTAATGCCCAGGCAGGATAGAACTGCCAATACTCAAATGTAGGGACAGCAGCAAGAACCAGAAATTTTCCTCAACTCCCCACCCCTATGCCCCCAAGCAACCCATTAGTATGTGACCTGCTCTCACGCCCACCTGAAAGTACAAAAACACACGAATTTACTTGCTGGGAAGCATGTGGAAGTTGAAGCTTTCTGACATTCAGGCAGTTAACCCTCCTGTTAAAAGCCCTGCCACTACAACAGCCTGAGGCACAGTGGAAGGAAATGTCAACGATATCCAGAATGCTCAAGTGAATAAATGGGCTTCTCTCCAAGGCCCCAGGAAAAAGCAAGCTGAGCTTAGTGAAAACACAGTGGGAATCTTGCAGTATTTGCCATATCCACTGCAGGGACATTCACATCACCACGTATAAGGGAGGGAGCTCTTCCAGGAGGCATCCCTCTGTCGTCCTAAATATTAACAAAGAACCACAAAATGAGGCAGGAGCGAGAAAATGTAGAGATGCACTTTTGCTTTCAATTTTAACAGTTTATTGCTAGGACTTCTGGTTCGTTGTCTCTCTGTCTTTCACACACACGCGCGCGCACACACACACACACACACTCACATATACACAAAGATTAACAGTGCAACCTTCCTTAAATAATCACCCACTGATACAGATAAAACTGACTGCTGGGCAGAAACCGCTAACTAAAAAGCCAAACTAAAGATCAAACCCAATTTTGATAGAATCTATATGTGAAGCTGCTTTAAAATTCTTGTCCTCGCTGGAGAGCCCACTGGCTGGAGCACCTCGGTTCAGGGCTCTCTCTACAATCCCCTAATGAGGAGAAAAACTGGTGCTCATGCTGCTCTGTTTCACCAGGCACGTCTTAAGAAATCAGATTCTATGAATCTTATTTTAAAATGCTCACAGTCTTTGGAGATTTGGAGGGTTTTTTTCCCTTAAAGCAGTTACTAAGAAGCATAGATATCTATCTGAAGCTGCAATTCAGCAAAATGTGTTTCTTTAAAAATTTGATAAGCAGATTTATCATCAAAAATATGTATTTTCAACTGTACATACAGGAAAGTGTTCCATTCAGTGTATTTATTGCTCGTCTGGGAAAATGAAACATCTAATACAGTATCAAAAAGTGTATCAAAATATAACATGAAAAGACAGAGGTGGAGAAAATAAAAGCACATGTCAGTTGTGACTTACATATGATAATGGGTGCTCTTAAGGAGCTCCATCATCTGGTCTGCTGGGAGGCAATCCCCTTTTTACATTAGTGCCAACTCAATTCAAAATAGAATATAGTACCAATTTGTTATTTAGAAAAGTAATATCGAATGATTTAAACTGCTTCGTTTTTAAGAAAATCAGATCAGTTAAGAGTGTAATTGGACCTTTAAGAGAATTTTGTGATCTCTTTAGAGTCTCAGCTATTTTGGACTCTGACAGCAGCTGGCAAAGCAATGCAAACAATGCTGCAGTTCATTTTTCTGACGCTCCTTCCTTTCGAAGGATAAGCTGCCAAGAACAATTCAAGGTGCTTTAACAAAGTCTTCTGCCATCACGCTATCTGTGGGCCATTTCGGCACCTGGAGTAGCTTAGGCAAAGACATGGCCCATCCACAGACTTACACTCAATGAGAATAAACACACAACACTCGTAGGACAAGCTTTCAAACTTGAAATTGAGTTTGAGATTTCATTGAAAAATGACTTTTTTCATCAACACTTTCTAAAATAAGATGGGAAGAAATAGGAGCAACCATCTTCCTCCCTGCTCTTTCTTCAGGCATTGTGGCTCATGAGCCAGGCTGGCTGGGTCTGAAGCTTGTCTCTGGTACTTAAAAGCTGTGTGAACTTGGACACATTGCTTAACCTTTTCTTGACTCAGTTTCTTCATGTGTTAAAGGGGCTCCAATAATAGTGTCTACAGCATAAAGTTTAAGTAAAAATTAAATAGTCTGATATTTGCAAAGCATTTAGAGCATAGCATATGGTGCTAAATACCTGTAGTTAATATTATAATTTTTATATACACAGGCTAAATATGTTCTCCCTGTATGCTCTCATCCTTTGTGAAAGCTTTAAATATCAGAAATATTCCATGACAATAAACCTCCATGTCTCTAGCGCCACTCTATTTCTCAGGCTCTAGATCTGCATTGTGATTTGACTTCCTCCATGGTTTATCTTCCCTTGTCAAGTGTGCACTTCCTTCTGTTTCTGGTCTTAGTTAATGGCATCATCATCCCATAATTGTCTAAGCAAAAGTCTTCAAAATGATTCAGTATTTATTAGGTACCTGCTATGTGTTTAACCAGCTCTCTTAAGAGCTAGTTAATCAGTGGTGAACAAGATAGATTGGACCTATGACTTTATGGGATTTACAGTTCTGGAGGGAAATCAGATACTGAACCCATATCGAATAACAAGTATAACCTGGAAGCTACTCTCTGAGACTCAGTTCTAAAGAGAGTCCAGGAAAGAGCAAGGATTCCTGCCGGGCTGCTCCTTGCCCTGAGCTGCTCCGGAGGACTGAAGCAAGTCTGAGAAAGTTTTCTCTGTGCCGCTTCATCGGGGGGAGGGCCCGGCTGGACTCACAGAGATTCCAGGAGGCAGGTGACCTCAGACATTCACAGAAGACTGAGATGTTTGAGGGGTGGCATAGTGCTGTGGTGGCACGGTCTGCATCCCTGTTCGTCCGTCCCTTTGTCCCCATAAGTATGCTCAATGTTCTAAAACATCATGCTTCTAGGGCTAAAATTTTTTAACTTCAGGGGAAAGCCTAGTACTTCTCTTCAACACCTGTTTCCAATTAGAAGTTTCTCCCTAAGAATGTCATATTGGTGGTAATTATTCATACTAGCATTCAGGTGCTCCATTCCCCAGGCATTTACACTTCATATAAACATGACTCCTTCACGAGTATATTCGACTAGTGTGAACAGGCTATTTGTCATGCACTGGACAGGTTGCAGAAATACAGCTGTGAGTGAAACACAATCCCTACTCTCGACAAGTTTTCAGTCCATTGAAGGAAACAGACAGGTGAGCCCGCATTCCCTACATAAAGTGACAGTTAACAGGTTGGGGCACTCAAGGATGCCACCTACATGGATAATTGAGGCAAACAAGGCTTTAGGGAGAAAATGATATATGGGCCTATATGTGAAAGATAATAAAAAGTTAATTGGGGAGGGGGAACAAAAAATAAAGACAGAAAAGAAAAATAGAGTTCCAGGCGGAGGGTATAGCTTTTGCAAAGGCTCAGACACGAGACACAATGTGACATGTTAGAGAAGCTAAAAGAAAAACAAAATCCAATATGGCTAGGGAATAGAGTGATTGTGAAAAGCTGGAGCTAGGGGCATAAGAGAGAGATGGGGCTGGCGAGGGACGCATTTGCCAGATCATAGTAGCTCTGTAGGCCGTTCTAGGGAGCTTGCATTGTCTTCTTAGAGCAATGTAAGCCATGAATGATTTTAAGCAGGAGAATGACGTGATAAGATTTTTATTTTATAGCAAACATTCTGGTTAATATAAATAATGGACTAGACCCAGAAAATCAGAGGCCAAGATGTCAGTATGAAAAGTGAACTATTATTTCCAGCATGTGGTGGAGGGTATGTCTAGCGTGATGGAAGATGAGCAGGCAGGGACCAGAGTAGTGGAAACTGCAATGGAGAAGAATTGTTGCGTTGGAAAGACAGTAAAGGTAAAAACAGTAGGATGTGGTGACTAATTAAATGTGATGGCAAGAGAAAGGGAGCACTAGGTTCCAAGATATCTGGCATGGAGACATCAAGTGAAAGATAGTGCCATTTACAAGATGGAGAACACAAGATAATGAATGGGTTTAGGGGGTTCAGATGCCCATCAGATCTGAGTTCCTGAACTTCTCGGGGTTCTTCTCAATGACAGAATTGTGTATAAGCAGGGCTGTTAATGGTTACCACATCTTCTGTTACGGCTGCACTGTGTACCCCAAATTCTTCTGTTGAAGCTCTAACCCCTAGTACCTTAGGATATAACCATATTGGAGATGGAGCCTTTAAAGAAGTGATTAAGGTAAAACGAAATCCTTAGGGAGGGCCCTAATCCAGTCTGACTGGTGTCCTTATACGAGGAAATTTGGACACACAAAGAGACCAATGTGTACACGGACAGAGGAAAGACCACGTGAGGACACAGCGAGAAGGCAGCCATCTGCAGGCCAAGGAGAGAGCCCTCAGGAGAAACCCAACCTGCTGACACCTTGATCTTGGACCTTCAGCCTCTGTAACTGTGAGAAAGTAAACTTCTGTTCTTTAAGCCGCCCAGTCAGTGGTATTTTGTCGTGGCAGATTGTGTGCAGAACGGCTAGCTAATGTATCCTCTAAACCAGTATTCCTCAAACTTTAAAGTGTCCAGCAATCACCTAGGAGTCTTATTAACACTGAGGATTCTGACTTGGAAGGCTGGGAGTGAGACCTGGGATTCTGTATTTGTATCAACTCCCAGGTGATGCCCATGCTGACCGTCAGCATCACCTTCGAGCAGCAAGATTCTAAATGAGTGTTTCCCTGAATGCAGTCCAGGAACGCCTCATAGCCACATCACCTGGGGCTCTCGTTAAGCAGGCAGATTTCTGAATTAGAAACGCTAGGTCAAGAGGTGGGTCCCAGGGATACACATTTTTAACAAGCTCACTAAGCAATTTATGCACACCAAAACTTGAGACTTACTCCCCCAAATCATCTTCAAGTACCATCGACAGATTCAATGACTTGCTCATCTGTCACTTTGTCATCTTTCCCTTGAAAGCTGGAACGTTCTTTGAGGACACTGGCCACTTCAGTGACACCAACCCAGTGCCTCTCATGGAGAGCCATGGCCCCTAATATTTGGGAGGAAACCTTATCAAGAAGTGACACTCAGGATAGAATTCAAAGCAGCTCACAGATGCAAAAGTAATTTGGAGAGAACCTCCCAGGCTTTTCAGCAGCTGCTTTTGCATATGAAAGGTGAAAGTTGAGGTGATAAAATCCAGAGGAAAAAATGTAGTAATACTTCTAGGTTTCTTCTAAGGAATGCAATTTGCTTCCTTAACTGAGGCTTCGAAACTCCTGGAAGCCTGAGATCCCGAGTTTGGCCCCTGGACACCGGCCACTCTGGACACAGCTGTAAGCAGGCACAATTGGCCTGCCATCTGGGCCCCTGGCCTTGCTCCTCCTATTCCTATTTGCCTACCCCCTCAACTACCTCCTGCTCTTTTCTGAAGTCTCTCTCCCTCTCCACACCAGTTCCCCCCACCTAGCCAGAGGCTGCTGTTCTCCACACATCCTCCAGGGGACTGACCCCTGACAAGGGAGGGGACAGGACTTGCTGTCACTACACTGGGGTTCTCCTCCTTGCCCTTCCAGTCTCCAGGCCTTAGGACTCCTCAGGAAAGTCTGTTATCCCTCTGGCCCTCGATTTCCTCACGTGAAAAATAAAGCTGAGCTAGATCATCTCTAAGATCCCCTCAGCCAACAAACTACTTTGATTTTACAAATGAATAAAAAGAAGCCTTGGATCTATGGCTGAATTAATTTTTCATCAGCTTCCTTTATAAGCCTGAAAAATCAACTCACTTTGCCTCAAATTCTTATCAGTAAGATTGGGCCAACAATATTTTGGCAGGCTGCCCCACCTCTACTCCACCAAGTTCTGGTCATTACCTGCTTCCAAGGCCAGCATTAGCCCACCCCTGCTTCAAGATTTTGCTTGCTTGCCATCCAACTTAGCCTGTGTGTGTGGCGGGGGGGGGGGGACCACAAACCCATTTCCTTGGCAAGGTTACAGGTCCTCCTAAATCCAAATGAAGGAGGACAGAGCTGTGGTCACTTAGTGGGGTGCAAATTTCTGGCATCAGTACTGGGATGAGGTAGCTGGCTTTGCTGACCACAACTTGCTCAGAATCTCCCCTCAGCTGGGACAGTGTTACTATACCCCTGGTTCTTGGAGAGTAACTGGGTAGCAATCAGTGGCTTCTACACCACTGAGCCTATACTGTGTATTCTAACTTGGTGATGAAGTCCAGGATTTAGAGTTAGAACTTGGTTCAAATCTAGCTCTTTTACTCACTTGGGTAATTTACCAATGATGGGGTTCAGGGCGGGCCGCCCCAAGATGTGCCACTCTGGTGTGCGGACGATTTCAAGCTGAAGACAAGGAAGGCTCAAAAGACTGAGGAAGAGCATCCGACCTCCCCCTCAAACTGCCTGAAGGACTTTACCACAGAAGGCCCGTTCCAGGAAGGAGGTCACATGTGTGACAGCTATAGTAGGATGGAAAATAGGTATGATAAAAGGACACCAACAAACCCATCTTTGGGGCCTAGCAAACCCTGTTTAACAAATATTTGCATTCCATCTCTATGTAGATTGTCTTCCTCTCCTTTGAAGTCCCAGATCACTATGTTCTCCTAGTCTGTAGCTGAGGATACTTAAACAGGCGGACTCAGCCAGATGGCTGAGTTACTCAGTTTCTTCTGGGTTTCTCCCATGTATACATGCCATTAAGTTTTGTTTGATTTTCTCTTGCTTACCTGCCTCTTAGATTATTTGACCAGCCATAAGAACCTTGAGGAAAAGCCGTGGGGGGAATTCTCCCACTTCCCCGACACCAGCCACTCTGAATCTCAGTTTCCTCCTTTGTAAAATGGAGTAATCCTCCCTTAGAATCATCAGGAGAACTTCGTGAAATTATATATGTAAACCACTAGCAGTATAAGGAGAAAATATTGTTACATAAATAAATGGTAAATAAATTATTTTTTCACTCATCATATCCAAAAAGAAGACCAAGCTAGTCTCATTATCCCAAACTGTCAGATCCCTAGGATTGAGTTGACCTAAGCATAATTATTTCCAGCAAAGAGGCATCTTAACAGTTCAAAGAACAAGCCCCCTCTGAAAGTGCAGCTCAGCCAGATGAGAGGTGCCACTGGAAGTCCGACACGCACGTTCTGGGCTTGGCTGTGTATCTTCAACAGGGAAAGCAGTATTTTTCCTTTAATGAGCTCTCCCATCGTCTGGGGACACTGGGGACCATTAGAATTTTCCTCTGCAAAGTGAACAAGGCTCGCAGTTCCATAGTAACCACAGCCAAATAATTCAAACCGAGGAGCTTTCTCAAAATGGCAATTTACCTCAGAATGTTTTCATGACCCTTATGCTATAATCCTAATGAAAGAGCTTCTCATCAAGGCTATTATTCCAGGGAAAAACACACACAAATACACACATGCACACAACTTATTTTCTGTATTTTCTCAGTAGAGTACTACCAAAAAGAAGAGAGAATATTTGTAGGTAAGCGAGGATTCTGTTCTGTGAGCAATGTTACCTTCCCTCCCAACACTTGCGATGGAACTTCAGTTAGAATTACAGCACATCCAGGACGGAACTAGAGAGAGAGAAGAGCCACGATCAGCAGTATCGCTGAGTACACCTGTAATGACTGTCAGCAGCGTGCCTGTGGACCAAAGGAGATTCGCATTAGCACAAAGCGCACAGCCGCTTCTCGCTAGCTCTCAAAGGCAAATCCACCGACCTCATGCACCAGAATCACCTGGAGAGATTTTACTTAAAATTATAGATTGGAGGCTCCACCCCTAGAATTCCTGATTCTGTGTATCTGAGGAAGAGCCTAGGAAGCAGTGTTTTTAGAAGCTTCTCTTGGATGATGCGTAACAGGATTTGGCCGTCATTGCTTCCCTAATAGGGTTATGCATTACACTGCCTGAACTAGGAAAGACTTCGAGGATAGGACAAATTCACTCCGAACCCAAGGTGTATGCCGTGAAAATATGTGGCTGAAGAAAGGATGAGGAAATGTATCTACACATTGACAATTTGCACTTTAAATGCTAAGATCCTCCCAAATTCAATTCTGAAAATTTGGAACAACCAGAAATACATTTTCCAGATCACTTGATGAACCAAAATTCATTCCTTTAAGAAAAAGAGGCAAAACATTAAAAATAAGGATATATAAGAATTCCACTTTAAAGAAATCAGCTTCTGAGGTGTGGTCCAGGGTTTGTGTCTCATTCACTTTCAGCTTCTAGCATTCTGGATCATCCATTCATTAGCATGTTGACCCTAGGGCTTTCCAGGACTCTGAATCTTCAAAGCAGTGTTCAGTGATGTTCACCCCACTGTGCTAATTGCCAGCCTGAAATGTTAACACTCCTCTTTATGCCTGACAGCCTTGGACTTCAGGCCTCCCAGAATGCAATGTACCAAGAATGAACCTCCTACAGACAATTCCCTGGAGGGATGTAATGCCTAGGCCAACAACAGAAGAGCAGAATACTAGTCCAAAGATAAAGAGCTGAGGTCCTTTCCACCTCTTGAAAAAATAAGGGAGAGATTGTTTGCTGGTAATAAAATAGAGTAATTAGGAAGCAGATTTGGGATACATTTTGAAAAGGAAGTTGCATCTGTAGCTAATAGGCCATCACAGAACAAGATCCTTGCCTGAGAGCATGAGGAATGTAATGGATTTAACCTTGAAAGTCAGCTTTCAGAAATCTTTATGGCTCTAGGTCTGGGGTCAGGTTCTTTGACACTTAGATAAAGACGCTTAGAAAATGTAGATTAGATTGCTGGCAATATAACTAGAACAAAAGAGTTTTCTAGTTAAGTCATATTGACTGCAAAAGATCTGAAGTGAATCTCTGTTGGACCTTTGATCCATTTCATTTCATTTTATTTAAGTCATTATTTAGTAGATCTTTTTAAATCTGTCTTACAGATGAGAAAAGTGATGCTCAAAGAGATTAAGAAATATTCCCATAGTCAAAACACAAGCAACTTTCAAAAATGGATCTAGAACACTTCTTTCAGTTCCTCAAACACCTTAATCTCTTTTTTCTCTCAATATTTTTTTCTTCTATATCTATTGGCAAAATGCAATCAGGTTCACTGTGACTGTTCACTTAGTGACTTTCTCCCTTACTAATCTATGGGTGCCATGGGGATAGGGGCCTCTTTCTCTAGTATTTACTTAGAAGCCAGCACGACACTTGGCTTATAGTAGGCTCTCAATAAATATTGAATGAATGAATGAATAAAGGCCTGACTGACTCCATAACCATGCTTTTTCTCTCTAACTCCATTCTCTTTCATAACCTATTCCTACCATCATGAATTCAAAATAACCCATCCAGTTACATTCTTAGCACATCTTTATTATCAGCAAGGTGTAGAAAATTACTCAGATTTACTTTTAAATTTTCATATGATTTTTCTCTATGCCATTGTAGGGGAGGAAGAGATTTCCTCTACCCTCTCTGGGTTCGTCTGGCCAGAGAATGAATTAAACTCACATGACACAGAATAGCAGGAGAAAATTAAACAAACCTTTATAACATGTATACATGGGTGAGGTCAGGCAAGCTGAGCAACTCGCCAAAATGGCTGAAGCCCCCACCTTAAATATCATATCCAGCTAAAGACAAAGGAGGATGTTGGGGGTGGGGGGAGTCAGTTACAGGAGGTTACCAGAAACAGGAATAAGATTATTATGCAGATTTAAGTCCTTGCATCCTGTGTTGATAGGAATTTCTAGAGATAAGGTCATCCCTGTTCTTCCTGGCACAGAGAGGGAGATATCTTTACAGACAGAGATTTCCTTTACAATGTAAACGTCTCTTACAAAGGGTAAGTAAATTCTACTTTTCAGTTGCTTTCCTGTCTGCAAAGTAACCAGCCTCAAATAATCATCATGCCAAAGAGACATATCTTGGGGTGGCCAATTCCAGGCCCCCACACATGTAAACAAAAGTGTAAGGAAATATGAAGAGGCTAGATAGCATCTAACTTTTCCTATAAGATCTAACACCATGGAAGACACCTGGAGAGAACTACTTCAAGCAATCTGTATTAAGAAACTGACAACATAACCGCACTCTAAACAGAGAATACCATAACATCCAGCTCCTTTAGTCTTCCCCAAGAGCACTTCATCAAGAATCTGCTTTCTTCAGTCCCTCTCCTTTCCCTAGTTGGTGTAAGCTTGGAAACATGTGTGCCTATCTGCAAACAAGCTTCTAAATTTTTCTCCCCCTCTCTTTTTTTTTCATCATGTTCATAGAGAAGTTGCTTTTTCTTCCTTTTTAGGGCTTTTGAAGATCTCTTCCAGGCAGCAGCCGAGGAGTTTCCATGGCACAGCAACTCTGCAAGCTCATTTCAGCGTGCGTTCCTCCCCCTCAGACGGCGGCATTCTTGTTGTCTTCATGAAAATGGCGCTTAGGCTTCTTAAGCAGGTTTCTTACTTTCTGTTTCAAGGGTGGCACCTTTGCATTTATGCTTGATTTGCAGCACTCTGCATTCTTTATCTCCCACTCTGCCCCAGCTGAATCAATGGACAGAAATACATTTGGGATTTTGTTCCCTTCTGTGGTTGATTACAGTCAGCAGAGCTAGTCAGTCCATCTGGACCAGCTTAGAAAGCTTTGGCTTTTGTTAAATAATAGAAATCTGGGTGAGGACAGCGTACATCTAAGCACAGCTAAACACCTGGATGAAAGTTGGACTTTCTCCTTAACATTTTACATGATATCATACAGATACAGCCCATCTCTTAAGTCCTTTCAGTTTCCTCAGAAATTCTATTTTGAGATGCTAATTTTTACCTTTCTGTTTTTAAATCACATATGTTCATGTTTTCAAAAGCATTCTCTCAAGTTGGTTGCATAATTTAATGTTCTAATATGTGTTTTTGCAAAACATATTCACAATTTAAAAGGACGTTTGGATGTGAAGAAAAGTTGCTTGAATTCTGACACAACAGTGTAAATCAACGAAGTATTATCTGTACCTGAATTGTATGAATTTTATGTAATATTCATGGGGAAAAGCAAGACCCTGGTACCCCTAGGAAATAACAGTGATAAAAGATACATTCAGGAATCTTTATTCAGGGCCCGCTGGATGCCAGGTGTTATGGGAGGTGCTAGGGACACAAGAGAAGAATGAGAGGAAAGCTCTGGCCTTGAAGTTCACACTATTTAATAAGAAAGATAGAAATTTGCACTAATCATTGACATCCAAGCTGATAAGAGCTGTGATTGAGGTATGAAAAATCTAGAAAATGTCACATTTGCCTGAAATTAGGTGTCTTCAAAATTAACAGCATCCTAGATGTAAAATATTTCTCCAGTACTACTTTTTTCTCCTTTTTTAACAAAATATTTTCCTAGGAAGAAAGTAGTCGGGTGACAGAGGGGTTGCCTAACGGGAAGAATGATTTAACCAACTTTCTCATTCTATTTTACAGTTGCATCAAGACATCAGTAAACATCCATTAGGATCGATTCAAGGCAGGGGGTGGGAATAAATAAAATCATAGTGAAGAAGATAAATGTCAATTCTACAATTTTAAACAGGGAAATCCTTAAGTGTTGGAAAAGAATTCGAAACAATCAAAGCCTCACACTAGAGCAAGGTGTCCACACGAACACTGCAGAGATGTGTCTCTACACAGGACTGTGACAGGGTAGGAAACCTGCTAAAATCGAAGGTGTATATATAGAAAAGGAAGATGCTGAGGGGGCGGGAAAGCAGAGACTGCAGTGTCCTAGGAGGATAGGGTTTGCATTAGACAACATGCAAGTCAACAAGAATAGAACGAAGAAAAAACAATACTTAGTCTGTCATGAGAGCGCTAAAAAAAGCCCAGGCAGGGAAAAAGTAAAAACAAGAAAATCTGTGACAGCACAGGACTAAGAGGGGAATGAACCCAAGGAAGGAGGTGGAAGCTAACGCTCCCATTTTTCCAGAAGCATTATCAATCTTCCCTCAGGTGTAAACCTTATTAGAGCAGACCTTTCTTGAGCTCATGTTGTATGTTAAACTCTATACTGGTGATTGGGGGCAGGAGTACAACATTCCAAAGGAAGGGGTCCACTTGCTGACTGCACTGTGATTGAGCTGATGAGAATTGCCAACTTTGAAGCCTGCATAGGGTTTAGAGCCCTCTATTTGTACTTCACTCTTGTAGCACTTCCAGCAACCCCTGTATTCTGCTCCCCGATTTCTCTGGCTTGACCTCGAGTCCAGGAATAAATGCCACTACCGTTGCTGTTTAACTAGCTGCTCATTTCTTCCCACCCTGCATGGTCCGGTGCAGCCTTTGTGTTCAAACCCAAGGAAATCAGCATCCCCCATTGCAGCCGTGGAGGTGTCAGTCTAGGTAAGAACAGGGCTGCAGGAAAAGGGAAGCAGATGTCAGTACGGAATCTCAGAAAAGTTCAGCAGTCTTTCAAGTGCCAACCTCCTTTACAGAAAATCAAAAATGACAATCAATTCCTGAGAAAGGGTGTAATTTCCCACACCAGATAAAAAGACAATGCCAAACTCCAAACCGCAGTGAAATCTCTGGGGAAGTGCTCACCTGTTCTCTCTCTCTCCTCCCCTTCCCTCCCCACCTCCTCTCTCCCCACCCCTCTCCCCTCTCCTTTCCCCTCTCTTCTCTCCTCTCTCCACTGCCAAGAGTTTTCTCACATCAGGCAGATGCCATGGGTTGCAAGTGAATGAGTTGAAAAACAGCTTTTGACTGAAATAGGAGGTTAAAAAAAAAGGGTTTTATTTGTTTTTCTTTTCTCCCATCTTCTCTCTTCTCTTGGTTCAGTGCTCCTGGTCTGTAAGACTCAGCTTGGCTGTCAGCCACTCTGGAAAGCCTTTAATAACCGCTCTGCATCCCCAAGCTGTGAAAGTTTCTATGGTAGCTACATATTCAAAACTTTTTTATTATCTGAATTCCCTGAAGACCCTGAGCCAGTGGGATCAGGGACAATCTTTTACTTCCAAGTCTTCAGCTCCTAATGAAATGCTTGTCACAAAGTAAACTGGCAATAAATATTTATTGAATGAATGAATGAGCATTATATTCTTTATTTGGTCTTTCTGAGGTAAGTGAGAATTTTTATGTTTTAGTAATGGTCTTAAGTCCAGAAAAAAGGATGTAGTCCCCAAATTCTCACTTAAGCATTCATTCCTAGATCAGAGATTGAAAAGTATTTGTGGAACAATTGAAAGAAGATGGGCTTTTCAGTCAACCAACCCTAAGCTTGAGTTCTTCACATGGATTCACCAATTATGAGCTGGCTAACTGGGCAAGTTACTTAGTCTGAGTTTCCCCACCTGGAAAATGGAGACAGTGATATTTAGTCCTATGGTTATTGTGAGAATTAAATGCATAATGTATATAAAGCATTTGGAACACAATACCTAGCCCACAGTAAGCCTTACATAAACGTTAACTATTATCAAAATGCCCAGAACAATGCCTGGCACATGGGAGGAGTGCATAAACAGTAGTTCCCTCCCCCATAGCTTCACTTATATGCAAGGCACTAAAGGCCAAAGATATTGGCTTTAAAGAACGTACATTATAGTGGCAGAAGTAAGATATTTCCTCCATAAATCAAATATAAGTTGACGATGGATGCTGTGATAAACACAAAGTGGTCCAGGGGTCCTTTTTCATCATTGGCTTCCCAGTAAGGTTAGATTTAATTTGATACATGGAAAGGAATTTTTCATAACTTGCTTTGGGGTATTTTAGGCAAAGATTTAGTGTAAATCTTAACTCTACTTGTACCTGTAGAGATTTATATTCTGCTTCTAAGTCAAATCATTTGGAATCAACTCCATTGCATATATTAGGAAATAAATACCCCATAAATACATTCTTGCACCTATCCAGCTCCCCAGAAGCTGGAAATAGCCATGAATTTTTGTTGCACTTTTCATTTTTCAGAAATGGCACATATAACGAATAAATAAATACTTGAAAGGCAAATCAATACAATATAACCTTGTTATAAGAAACTCTTTCATGCCCATCTTAAATAGGCTGTCATGAATACAGAACTGCCATTTCCTTCTGCATACCAATGTAAACGGCAACATTATCTATCCCATGAATTTACATTTTGAACATAAACATCAACAAGAAGCCTGATGATACATCATATTCTCCTTTTAAATGATCTCCATTTTAAACAAAAAACATTGCAGTTCCAATTAAGTGGCTCCATAAAAGACATAACGAATTTATATGCACATGTTCCCCATACTGATAACTCAGAAAAGATTTAAAATTTATCCTATGCACACACAAAAGAATCAATTTTGTTACCATTCTTGGTCACACCATTTGATAATAATGACAATAACCATGACAGGTGTTCTGTCATGAACACGTCTAAGAAGTCAGTCTCTGGCTAAAGGCTCATTTAATCCTTACGACAGTCTGAAGAGGTAGGTACTGTCATTCCCATTTCACAGGGACGATAACTGAGATTCTCATGTGAACTTTCTGCTTGGTCAGCAGGCAAGTTTTATATCAAATAATACACATCTAGATTCTAGTGCTCCCTTCCACACTGACCAGACCTGATCTGTGCACTGCCTTTATCTTCTTCTTCTAGGCATGACCTTTCTAGAACACTGAAGGAAACTGATGTCCAGAGTAGCCAAAGAAACACAGGAACTCAAAAATGTCTCAGGGAAGGAGTAATGGAGTCAGTGGAAGCTGTTTCACCACACCACCTCCCTCCCCTCATAAACAACAAAATAGCTATGAAAGAACAAAACAGCTATGTTCCAATATTGAACGAACCGGCAAAGCCATTACACGTATTCTACTGAGTGCCAAACGGTAGAGCTATGACCACACGTATATGTTACAGAAACACAATTTGACTTAAAAAGGAAAGTTCTAAACCTTTCCATAACCATCGGAAAAGTTAGCTCTCCATCACTGGCAGTTTAAAACAGAGACCAAAAAACAAACAACAAACAATCATCTGCTCCAGTGATAACAGGATTTGAGCATCTGCTAGTTGGTTCTATTGGACAACTTTTCAAGCACCTTCCAAATATGAGGCTCTGTGATCCTTTTATCTGCACTTTAGAGGAAGGGGGAGTCTAATGTGACCCTTACATGATAGGCTGGCTGTTACCTGGTTCTCTGTTAATTTATTCAGATCCCTTCAGAAAAATAGCCAGGATATAAGAAATCTGAGGAGGTAACCCTGAACAAGCCCTGTACCACCTATAATTCACAGGATGGCAGTATTGTGCATACCTGACTTGTAAAAACCCAAAATTTACTCTTGCAGATGCTTTGTTCCCTATTTTTCCATTTCTTTCACATAGATAATTGTGTAACGGTTAAGGCTCTTTTTTTCTCATTTGATGTACACTCCCTTCCTACCTCTTCCCGCATTCTCAGAGTCTATCTCAGTGATGCTCTGGCTCCATCTGGCCGCCTCACGCACTTGAAGCACATGATCAACCATTTCAAACGGTCCTCACTCCCTAGCTCTGCCACTACACCTTCGCTCGTCCATGATTTTCCTACCAGAAACTCTGCAGAGGAGACCCTTGCCAGCCTACATGATAGGAAATAGTGATTATGGGCAAGTACTGCTCTAAGTTTTAACTCATTTAGTCCTCACTCCAACTTTATAAGTTTTGTCATTATCCCTATTTGAGGAAGGAGTGAAAAAAGAAACTGAAGTTTAGGGTGGTCAGGTGACATACGCATGGTCTTAAAGTTAGTGGTAGAGCTGGGTCTGCTCAGAGGGCCAGCTCTCGTAACCACTATGCTATAGTGTGTCACACTAAGAGACTTCAACTTCCCCTTCTCCACCTAAAATCTCTCTCTGTCTTGGTTGTTCACCTCTTATGTTGTTCTGGTCTCTGTTCTCTCTTCCAAGGCTATCTCCCATTGTGTTCTTAATGACATCTCATTTCTGTGTTTTCTCTATCCATCCACCTTTGATCCTTTCCATCTTCAGTGTCAGTCCTCTCCCTGACTTAACTTGGGGCAATCTAGAATTTACCCCTTCTCCCTCTACTTCACAGCACTACTAAATCTATTCTTAATTCACCTGCTTTACCTAAGTGCTCTTCTTTATCACTATCTCTCTGCCACCAATCCCGTCCACTACAACTCCATTGGCAACTCTCTTCTCTCTTCCATTCCATTTCATTCCTTGTCCCTGGTTCTGCTCCCACTTTCTGATCTGTCCCTCTTTCTCCCTCTCAGGCTCTTTGTCCTCCTTTCATCATCTAAAGATAAGCATTTCCCAAGGCTCTGTCCTCAACTTTCTTTTCTCCTCTGTTTTGTATTCTCTTCCTTGGCAGTCTCACCCACTGAAATAGTGTCAACTTTCTCCTCTACGCCATGAAATCTCCTGTGTGAAGGTTAGAACCAGCTGGGGCCACTTCCTTATTGTGGCTTCTTGTCCTCAGATGTGAGGTCTTCGAATATATTAGGCACAGATAAACGGGGAAGGGCAGCTTCCCGAACTGACAGCCGATCTTCCTGGAACTGAAATAGAAGAAAAATGAGAGTGGGAAGAGGAGTCAAAAGGGAAGGAAGAATGGTCCCTGGGCAGAAGCACAAGATGAAGGAGACATGAGTACAGTGCATCTACTCCCAAGTTTCTAGAATGCACTTTTGTTACACCTCTAGTTAAAGATCTTCCTTGATTCCTTTTCACTATTAAGATAAATTTAATGCTTCCTAGAACCTAAGGCCCCTACCTCCTCTCTAGCCTCAACTTCTACATTCCCAGAAATGCCTCCTTCACTCCAGTCGTGTCAAAGTCTTTGCAGTTCTCAGAGTACACCATTCTATTACATTTTCTGGGTCTTCCAACATAATGCTAATGAATTATTCCTGAAGAATAGCTTGGATGATGTCACTATCCTGCTAAAAATCTCTGCATGTTTTCCCGTGGACATTTAATATAGCCTAAATTTTTTTTTTGTTTTTGAGGAAGACTGGCCCTGAGCTAACATCCATGCCCATCTTCCTCTACTTTATAAGTGGGACGCCTACCACAGCATGGCTTTGCCAAGCGGTGCCATGTCTGCACCCAGGATCCGAACTGGTGAATCCTGGGCCGCCGAAGCAGAGCGTGCGAACTTAACTGCTGCACCACCAGGCCGGCCCCTAAATTTCTTGATCTACCAGATGAAGCCCATTTTTTCAGCTTCTCAGTATCCCTCATGTATTAAACCTATGATACTTGCTGTTCTGTATACTCCCAGAATTCCTTGCCTTTTGTCATCTTATGCTGTTAGCCTAGAGTGCCGTTCCTGAAACATCTTGTATCCTCAGCTGCCAAAGTTCTATTTTCCCTTAAAGCTTAACTCCAAAGCCCATAAGTTTGTGACCTCTTTCTTTATCCTTCTGCCACTAATGAGGTACATGCTTTCCCTTGTCTGAATGCTCTTAGAACTAGTTTTATACCTTGTTTGATAGATCATTACATATTTGTCCAATTACTCAATAGATTGAAAGCCACTTGAAGTCAAGAAAATATCTTTCTTATTTTTCTATCTCCTTCAGATGTAACTGAATATTTAACATAGACACTCAATACATATGTTATATTAAACATGCTAACCTTCTGCCTCAAGTTTTTGGAGAGTAAGTCCTTTATAAAAAGCTGCTGAGCAGAATGTCTAAAATATTTGCCAAGTTCTCAAGAACACAAACTATATTTTTTTAAGGGTTTTTTTTTTTTTTTTTGTAAAGATTGGCACCTGAGCTAACTGTTGCCAATCTTCTTTTTCTTTTCTGCTTTTTCTCCCCAAATCCCCCCAGTACATAGTTGTATATTTTAGCTGTGGGTCCTTCTAGTTGTGGCATGTGGGACGCCACCTCAGTGTGGCCTGACGAGCAGTGCCATGTCTGCGCCCAGGATCCAAACCAGCAAAACCCTGGGCTGCCAAAGCTGAGCACATGAACTTACCCACTCAGCCACGGGGCCAGCCCCACAAATTATATTTTAATTTAAATTACAGTTGTATTGATTCAATTTTTTTCAGAAAGAACATATCTCTGGAGAGGTTAAAGTTCTATTTCCAATTTAAAAAATGTCTTTTGCATTTTAACTATTTTGGGTTTAAAGTTTTTTCCAAACATTAATAACAGAGGGGGCCTTTGATGGTGTTAGCATCCACAATAAGGAAGGGATAAACTGAGACATCCATTCTAAATATCAGAACAGCTGAAGATAAATTATAACATGTGAAAATCAGTACTCTTAGGATCATGTTTTGTAAAAAAAATTTCCGTTAGTTTTCTTTCTCTTTTTTCCATTTCTGAGTACTTGAATTTTGACCTTGCTAATCTTGAAAGAAAAATATCAAGACAATACGAGATAATACAAAGAGAGATTATTAAACTTTATGTGATTCCAGCCAAAAATTACTTGGCTGATTGCTCTCACATAAAATGAGATCGTGAACCTCACTACTGCCATGCTGACTTGCTAACCTTTCAATCTGCCTCTGCTAATTTCAAAACTTGAGAGTATGTTCCAAACTGAAGAAGACATTTAAAACAAAGAGGAAAATTAATTGTTAGAATAGCTCACAAAAAAAGCAATTCAAAATTGTACAAGGTCAGACTTTATATTTACATAGTTCCCTAGTCTTCCAATATTCATAATTTTCTTCAGAAAAAAATAGTGCAGGCATATATTTAAAAGTAAAGTTGACATTACTAATATGTGTCAACTTTAGTACATATTTCCTGACCTATTGAGTTTCTTATATTAACAAACACACATCTAGGAGGTTCTGCACAAAAATTTTGTGTTCCTTCTCTTTAATGTACCAAAAAGGATGGAAATGGTATTATATTCTTTGCATGATCTTTATTTTTATCATTCTGCTTTACCTTTGGAAAGAAATGCCCATGAACTACAAAAAGTGTGTGATGTAGGTGGGAACAGAGAATATAACCTAGTCTAAATTATATTTATTGAATATATCAGATGTCTACTTAATAAAAGGAAAAATCAAATAGGAATATAAAATAATGTTTTCCAAAAACCATTTATTTGGGGATTTATAATGTAATTTAAAATAATCAGACTTCATGTGCCCAGATTTCTCTCATCATTTACCTCTTTCATCACCCAATGCACTTAATGAGGTGAATTTGTTGCTGTTTTTCCAGATTAGGTCTGGAGAGATAGAGAGTACCAGGATTTGAGTCAACTCTTATAACCCAAAACTGCGTGATCTACTCACCAAAAATGGACAGTAACTATATCTGAAGAAAGTCCAACAGACAACCTCCAAAAGTATGTTGACCTATAAAAATATTTTAATTTATTATTTAATATTTAATAATCTCAAATTATTTAACTGGAGATAATTAGAGGAAAGGTAAGGAAAATCTCAGCTAGGAAAATGTTCAGGTATATTACAAGAATAATAATAATGATAATAAAAATAACAATGCTGCATATATTAATAGTGCTTGCAAGCTTATGTATATACATAAAATTTATATATTATATATAATTTATTCATATATATTATTTATATTTATTTATATATTTAATATATATTATATATGATATATATTATTTCTAAAAGTTGCAATACTGCAGTATTTTATTAACTCCTCTTTATAAATAACAAAGTGAGGTTTAGAGAGCTTATAGAGCTAACAGTTTGTAGAGCTAAGACGGAAATCAATATCTGTTTCCAAATCGCTTTCCATTATGACATAATTATTTGAATGCAAATTCAAGAGTCAGAGTGACTCTTCCCTTGTATTTTAAAGGAAGGTCAAGGATAAAGGAAAAAATTAAATAAAGAAAAACAAAGACTAGACAAATAACTTATTCTGTCATAGACCATCTGAATTCCAGAGCTACTTCCCCATCTTTGTCTATTCTTGTGGACTTAAGGAAGACATAATGACGGTACACACACAATTTTTAACATGGGAAGGAGAGACTAGAGAAAATTAGGGAAAATAAAGACATGGTATGATTCATCAATAGTCATGATTCTTTCAAACAAAGGCAATAAACATAGCCAGATTTTAAATATAACCTCTTCAAATATTTGCTGATTCAACAAATATTTATTAAGCACCTGTGCCAGACGTAAAGAACACATTATTGACCAAGTCAGATTAGACACCTGCCCTCGTGAAGCCTAGATCCCTCTCATATTCCTCAAACACTAACTCCTTCAAAACTCATTCTCTCAGGCCACCTGCTTCAGCCCCAAACAGGATTGGCATATCTGCTCTCTGCCATCAGAATGTTCCACATAAAATTCTTTCATTGTTTTTCAGTTGTCATAATGTTGTTCTTATGTGAATTTTTCCCTGCTCCAGACTGTGATTAACTTGAAGTTAGGGCCTGCAGCTTATAAAACTCTGTATCTAAAGCTTTTTCCATAATGACTGATACATAAGAGGTGGCCAACAAATGTCTATAAAATGGTCAAAAAGAAAAGATATTCGATTTCCATTTTCAGGAATATCGTGTACTAGGGACCTGGACCGACCATCTTGTTTAAATCAATTTATAATGACAGAAAATCTTTTTAATCCATCTTAAATTAATCCATAAACTAAGAAAAACATAAGGAATATTTGGGTCACAAAGAGGTGAAGGTGGAAACCTAGGGAGGTAAGATGATTATTTAAAATAGTTTTGTTTAAAAGTATTTACAAAACCAAGAAAATTAAGCCTTGGTCTTTCAGCCTTAGGAAGCTTGAGACAAAGGAATAAAAATTCTAGGATCCACTCAAGGTGTAGATTCTGATAGAAGATCACTCCCACTTAAAAAATTAATCACCAAAGAACAACATTCTACCATTCCTCATCTGATGGAACATAAAAAAAAATAATTGATGATCTCAAAACTTTGTGTCAGTGAATGAAAAACTATCTTCCTTCAGAAATTATACCAACAATCAGACCTCATATTGTTTGCAAATTGAGCTCATACTAAATTGGTGGTCAGAATAGCCTCAAGCCAAGAATTTGTTGGGAGTAGTCTTATTCAGGTAAGGCCTCCAGCTATCTAGCAGAAGCAAACACCAATTCTATCTGGAGCAACTCTCTTTTACCCAAGGTCTGAAAGACTTTCCACAGAAAATGATAGATCATCAAGAGTTAGTAAACAGCCAAGGATACGATACATCATGAAGTACAACCAAGCAGAAAAAACATAACAGAATCAGATCCACACAGAATTTAAATACTAAATTTAGCATAAAAAATATATATTGACCTCCCATGTTTAGTATATTTAAATAAAATAGAGGTTTGATATTATGAGTAAAGAACCAAATGACTTAGAAAAGGGAATAAGAACTTCCAGAAATTAAAACGTAATATAAAATAAAAACCAAATGGACATACTTAAAAGATTAGACACAGCAAAAGAGACAATCAGTAAACTGAATGATAGCATGAAGAAATTATTCAGAATGCAATACAGAGAGATAAATAGGTGTCAAGAGATGTGAACGATAAAGTGAGAACAGCTAACATAACCTAATGGAGTTCCAATGAGAGAGATGAAAGAAAATAGGACAAAGGCAATATCTGAATAAACAATGGATAGGAATTTTCCAGAACTAAGCAAATGTAAAATCACAAATTCAAGGGTCCCAAAGATCCAAAGCAAGAGGAATGTTGAAACTGTAGAATGTTAAGAAAAAGAAGATCTTAAAATCAGCAAGAGAGAGAAGACAGATTGCCTTCAAAGGAGCATCAATTAGACTAATGGTGATTTTGCTTCAGCAACAATGTAAGTAAGACAGTGGATGACATTTTCATTATAAAGACAGAAAATAATTCTTACACTAGATTATTATAGCAAAGTAACTTTCATGAATGGGGAAAATATAATGACATTTCAGAAAAGTTTTAAGCATTCCACCAACAACCTTTCACTAAAAGAAATTATAAAGAATATATTTCAGACAGAAGAAATGTAATGTCAAAGCAGGTCTGAATTTCAAGAAGGAATGAACAGCAAAAAAAAAAAAGTAAATATTTTAATAATTCTAAATAGACTTTGACATACAAAAACAAATAAATAAAACATAATATTTTAAAATAATAGCATTAAGATATATAACACTAATAATATATAAGTTGGGAGAGTATGAATGGAGATAAAGTATCCTAAGGTGTGGGTACGTTCCAGTTGGCAGATCGATAGAGCTGATAATGACATGTGTTGGCTGGTATCAGTTCTGACCGCTCAGCATCCATGTGGAATGATGAGAACTCATAATGTGCTGATATTAAACATTTTGAATATAAATTGTGGGTAAATGTTTTTAACTTTGATAAGATATGGATGCATGCCATAATTTCTCAGATAATCATAAAAAACATTAACAGAATTACAAATTCAAACTATTAAAGGGGAAAATAAAAATTATAGACAAAAAAATACCCAATGAATCAAAAAGAGGGCAAAAAAAGGAGAAAAAAATAGAACAAGAAGGAACAATAGAAAACACAAAGGAAGATGGTGAATTTAAACCTAAGGAAAGCTGTAATTATGTTAAACGTAGTATACCTACTTAAGATCTGTTTCTTTTACTGCACACAAAGCCTACCTCAATAAAAAATATAAATAGACTAAATTCTTTAGTTAAAACAGAAGGTTTGTTATATTGAATTTGAAAAGTACAACTAAATACCACATAAACCTGAGATGTTAGAATATTAAAGTAAAAGTAAAAGAATGGAAAAATTCTATCATGCAAATGATAAACCAGATAAAACTGGTATAACTACAATAGAAACAAATATATTTAAAAGAAAAAAGATTGCAACACAAATAAGTGCACTATATAATAATAAGCGTTTAATTCATCATGAAGACACAATCCTAAAATCATATATATATAACCTTAAATATATAAGGTACAAATTTGAGAGCTAAAAAAATTGAGAAATCTACCTAAATAGCAGATTAGCATAGATTAGTACATATAGTATTCTCAGTAATTGATAGATTAAGCAGAAAAAAATGAGATAGAGTTCATTTAAATGAAATAGGTAATAAACTGATCTAATGGCAATAAATAGAACACTGTAACCAACGTCAGAGGAATATACATTCTTTTCAAGCACAATGGAACACTGATGAAAATTGATCTTATGCTATGCAAAAAGTTAAGCCTAAATATATTCCAAAGTTGAGTATTATTTGTACATGCCACAATCTATGACCACAGTACAATTAACTTAAAATCAATAACAAAATGTTAACTAGAGAAATACCATAAGTTTGGAAACTAAAACACACACTTCTAAATTCATGAGGTAAAGAAAGAGTCATAATGAAAATTAGAAAATATTTAGGACTTCAAAAATAGTAAAACATACTACAATTTAAAACTTGTAAGGGTGCAGCCAAAACTTCTCTCAGAATGAAATATATAAAAGCTTAAAACTTAGAAAAGAAGAATGACTAAAAATTAAATAGCAAAGCATCCAATTTAACAAGTTACAAAAAGTTTTTTAAAAAACCTAAGATAAAAGAAAGAAAAAATTATTTTACAAAAAAACAAAATAATGAGCCTCAAAAAGTGTATATGTTGGATATTTCAAAAACTGGGAAAACTGACAGTTCTCTGCTACTATTGATTAAGCAAAAAAGAGAAAGTAAAATGAGCAATATGATAAATGAAAAAGAGACATTATACATTCGGCCGATATTTAGAAGATAAGTAAATACTCTGAACAACTTTATGGCAAAAGTTTGAAAACTTAGATGGCATAAATATGTCCCTTTAAAATGTAACAAAAATTTATTTGAAAACAAGTACAAACCCCAACTAGGATTAATGACGACCATTAAGTAGTTGAGTTGGTATGTCAAAATCTTTTCACAAATGAAATTACAGATCCAAATGACCTTGCTTGAAAATTTGAATATTTCTTATAAAATACTCAATAAACAAATAAATCTAACATCACACAAAATATTCCAGATTATAGAGTAAAAGAGGAAACAGTTGAACTCCATGTTATGTGCCTAGGTTAACTTTGATGCCAAAATCTTAGAAGGACAGAACAAGGGAGGAAAATTAAAGATCAGTTTTGCTTGTGGCCATAGAAGCAAATATCCCATATTAAATTTAATACCAAAACTTAAAAAGAGGATAGTACAAGGGAAGAAAAGTAAAGAGTTATCTCGCTCAAGAAAATGGATACAAATATCCTATACTGAATATTAGCCAACTGAATCCAGAAATGCATAAAAAATATGATATCTAATAATTAAGTTGGGCTTATATGAGTAATGATTAGTTTATCATTAAAAAAATGAACTAACATAATTCATCACATCAAAGGAAAAATCAAATGATTGTCTCAATTGAAGCAGAAAAAGCATTCAATAAAATCTAAGAATAGATGTGTTATTTCTAAAACCTGCAAGAAAACATGAAACTGAAATCATTTACTATGGAAATGTGAATAAAACAAGGTGCCTCCTTTCACCACTTCTATTCAACATTATAGTGGATATAGTCCAAATCAGCCTAATAAGGCAAGAAAAAGTATACTGTTTTGTGTTAATTATAAGTTGCAATTTTTTTTACACTTTGCATAAATGCAGAACATATTTCTGTGCATTTAACAATCTATGCATGGCATCTTAGAAGCAATAAAGAATGCTAAAATATGTAACTTTTAGAAAGGAAGAAATAAGTTGTTAATAATCAGAAATAGAAAAAGTTTCTATGTAGAAAACTCAAGTTATTAATAGTAAATTTTTAGAATTAATGAGAGTTTAGCAAGGTACTAAATACAAAAATCAATATTAAAAAGACAATTAGACATCTATATATGAGTAATTACTAGTTAGAAAAATCAATATGAAGGTGCCATATAAAACAGCATAAAAATATAAGATATTTAGGAAAAAATTAACCAAAATAATGTGTGAGACCCTCTATAGAGAAAATTATGAAATTTTATTGAAAGACTAGACTTGAGTCCCAGTAAATAACATGTATATCATGCTCATGGATTGGAAAGCTCTTATCAATATCAATTAGACATCAGTTTTCCCCGAATTAATTACATATTAAATTATACTAAATAAATTGTAGATTCAATGCAGTTGCTATTAAAGTTAGAACATTTATGGGTGTGTATGTGTGCGTGTGCATGTGTGTGTGTAGTGTGTTGAACTATTTCATTACTCTGGCTGCGTGACAAACCAATTGAAAACTCTGTGGCTTAAAATGACAGTAATATTTATTTTAGTCATGAATCTGTAATTTTGGCTAAACTCAGGGGAACTGCTTGTTTCTGCTCAACTAAACATTTGAGCAGTTGGGACTGTCTGAAGGAGGGGGTTGGAATTATCTGAAGATTTGCTTTCTCATATGGTTGGCACTTAAGTGCGGGGCTGGAACAGCTGAGGTTGGAACAGCTGGGTCTCCTTGGGTGTCTCTCTCTATCTTTACATATTCTTTCCATATGATCTCTCCAGCACAGTTGCTTTAAGGTAGCCAGACATTATACACGTCTGCTCAGGACTCCCGAGGTGCACATCATGGGGCTTAGAGCGGGGGAAGCTCTAACAGCTTTTATGACTCAGCCTCTGAAGATCTCTATCACTTCTGCCATAATCACAGAGCCACCCAGATTCGAGGGGAGGGAACACAGACCACACTCTTGCTGGAGGAGTGTCAATGTCACATTGTAAAAGGAGCATATGGGATGGGATAAATTAGTGGAACCACCTCTGAACAACACAATCTTCAACAAGAAACTTACAAAACAACCCTATAATTTCTATGGAAGACCAAAAACCATGATTACCCAAAATACTCTTGAAGAAGAGGAAAATACCAAGACTTATTATAATACAGTAGCAGTGTGGTATAGTCATAGGGACAAACTGACCAGTGTAACATATGGGACAGACACACACACACATACACACATATATGCACATACGTGTATATTAAAAACAGACTATATATTATATATAGACACACATACATGTGTATACATATATTAAATACAGAGAAAATATATATGGGTTAAACACATGGAGAAGAAATGAAATTGAATCCTACCTCTTACCACATACAAAAATCAATTCCAGATAGACTGAACTTCTAGGAAAGATACTGCTATTTACGTCTATTCATAAACATTCTTTCTTTTTCTCCCAAATGTTAAAAAACACAAAGCAAAACAAAAGAAAACCCTGATGGGAGTACCCTTAATGTAGTCTTCTATCATTAATTTTCTTGCTCTCTTTGTCTGACTGTCGATTATCCTTGGGCTACGCACTTGAGTCCTTACCTGAGCCTTATTTAATTCGAATAGCTCAAATTCCACATATGTTAATTGCCCTGAATCATTGCATCAGAAAGAAAAATTGAGCTATACTATGGCCCTGCCTTCCTTATTTTCTCTCATTTCTTGGGAAGAAACTGAGCAAAGGCTCCAGCCTACATATGAAAAGGCTGCCCACCTCACAACCCACCACGTAATTCAATGGGAGTTTTGTGTTGGTTCTTTTTCTTTCCTCAATTGGTAATCATGGGTAGGAATGAGGTAAATTGTTTTGTTTATATTTTGTTCACTAAGATTCTAAATTTGTAAGAACCTATTTGTATTTGGCAGGTATTATTGTTAAACAGCTCTGAATATCCAAGCTTCTCAAGGGCTCCATTAACCGTTGGAGTTTTTCTAAGAAAAGTTGCAGATACATCCTGTCAGCTTTTATTTACTCTTGGCCTTGTGTGTCTTTTTATTCACCCCTTCACCCACTCTTTCTCAATTCATTTTATATATGTCCGTCTCTATCTCTTCTATTTCTAAATTAGCACCTACTACATACCAGACCCTCTTAATGATTCTATGACTTCATTAGCAAACAAAATAGAGAAAATGTTTTATCTTGTGGAATTTAAATTCAAGTGGGTGGAAACAGAAAATAACAATATAAGTAATAAATTGACTCTATTAAGTTAGACGATGTTAAGTGCTATGGAAAAAAGACAGCATGGTAAAAGGGCTGGGGAGCTGGGGAGCAGTTAGGTTTAGAAAGGGGTTAACAACTTTGCCTGAGTAAGGAGACACCTGAGGAAAGATGCTAGACAGGTGGAGAAATGCATAATCATTTTCCTGGGCATTTAGCAACGGTGGTGAAAAATCAGCCATATGGTAAAACTTCAGCTTCAACCTCATGCTTATCCTTCAAAAATGTTTGACATTTTAGAGGATAAAGCACGATGATGTATCCTTGTCCCCTTGGTCATAAAGAATGAATTGTGTTGTAGTGAAAAAGTAAATACTGCAGAGTTACAAAAACTTAAGTTCTTTTCTCACCTCCAAAATTTATTAGTACCATATTCCTAGGCAAGTTTCTTAACTCTTTGCTTTAATTCACCCATCTGTGAAAAATGACTGTAGTAAATCCCTTACATATGATTGGGATTGTGTTTAGTTTTAGGTGATACTAAGTAGATGGGTATAAAATGCATACAGTTTTGTATTTCCTTAGTGTTCCTGAAGATATGCTCAGGATTAAAAAATAGCAAACATAATAATTGTCCATAAGTAAAGTGACAAGTGAAAAAAGTAAGTGAAATGATATCACAGCCTGCTTAAGTATAAAAATAATAAATTTTGCCCAATGATCTAATACATTTGCTTAGATTATCGAGTGCCTGCTGTCTGTCAGATGCCCTTCAAGATTCTGAAAATTCAAAGATGAATTAAAATTTCCCCTTAGACGAATAAAAATTTCTCTTTAGGAAAGAGGCAGAGCTACAGTCAATTATAATGTGATGTGGTAAATGCTGTAATGGAGTAGGACCAGGGCTACAGTATAAGCCGAGTGAAGTGTGTGAATTTGCCTGTGTGAGCTTGGGGACTGTTTCAAAGAGGAGGTAATAGTTTGAGCTGCGATTTGAAATACAACCCTGAGTTCAGCAGACACACAGGCACACAGAAAAATATAGTTTATAGAGATTAGCAGGAGCAGTAGAACCAAAGCATAAGAAAGCATAACTTTTTTCGTGAGACTCCAGGCAACTTTCTGTGACAAGGGCAGCGGGTGGAAAGGAAGATCAACAAATGCTGAGGACAAAGAAGTCAGCTAGGACCACATCCTGGGCACTGCTGACTTTTCCCGATGTGTAATGTAAGGAAATGACGTGGGTCACTGTCACAATGAAGCTCTTCCACCCTGGTGACTATTTAGAAAATGACTACACTGAAAGTAGAGATAAGTTAGGAGGCTATTGTTAATTAGTACAAGTGAGAATTTATGAAGGCCTGAATTAATACTGAGAAATAGGGTTAACTGTAATCAAGAGATGGAAGTAAAAGATACTTAAGAGGTAGAATTGAGTCAAGACTAACTCAGATTTCTGTATAAATTCTGGTTGATACTCATTTAGTTAAGACATGCAAAGATGTTCATTTAGATAAGACTGGACCCCAGACCAAGGATATAAACATCAGGGATGCAAGTGTTAAAAGAGAGGGAGGGAGAAAAAAAACCTGGGAAGGGATCTGAGAGAAACTGGTATGAACATTAGAAGTAATACAAATAGACAGTGGTAGCAGTAAAAGCCAAATGAAAAGAAACATTCAAGAAAAAAGAAAGTCAAAGTCAAATGCAAAGAATGGCCAAGCAAAATAAGTACCAAAAAGTATCCATTGAATTTACTAGTTAAAATGTGTATTAAAATGTGTAATTGAGGTATTAAGTGACAAAAACCCAAATCAGATGGGCTTAAGCAAAACCAGCAGACCTCACATAGCTGGTACACCTAGAAGCAGTGCTGGAAATTCAAACAGTGTGATCAGTATGGTGCCTCTCTCCACCTCTCTGCCCTGCTTTTCTCGATGCTGTCTTTCTTCTCTCTTGCATCCCAGCATCTTTAGGTTTACATTCTCTCAAATCCAAGTCCTGAAGGAATAACATTCCCTTCAAACCCTCTAACTGAGTCTCAGCAGGTCTAATTGGCTTGGCTTTTCTCCTAAAAGCTATCACTGAAGCAACCACTTACCAATGGGACACTATTCTGATTGACTGGCCTTTGGTGATATGCCCTCCTTGCGCTGATTGGCCTACTTGAATGTAAGCTCCATGAAGGGAGAGAATCTAGAATAGAGATTCTAGAAGAGTACCTGACAGATAATTGGTACTCAGTAAAAAATTGTCAAAGCTTCCAATTCTGGCTATAGTAGAATATCTCGAATCAAACTGATTCTACCATTAAGTAAAAATAGGAGCAATGAAGAAAATTTGATTGAAAATATGTTTACACACACACACACACACATCAGAGAGTTTCCAAGAGACTTCAGTGGCCAAGAGTCCATAGAGGAGAGAAGGGAAAAGATATAAGACCCATACTTGGCACCATTTTTCTCAAGTTATTTGCCAACTCACAAGTAGAAGATAAGAGACTGAGAAACTGAGGTAACCTTTCAGAAGGCTTACAAAACTGAGAAGACAAATGTTGGATTTCAGAATCTACTACGGTAAAGAAACTCAGTAACATCCTAGGCTTTAAGTTGCTATCCCTGAATAGCTACACCTTAAAACAAGTCTAGAATTTTAAAAACAAGAATTTAAAAGACTAGTCAATTTCAATTCTGACATATCAAGAGTTTAGAAGCTGTCACCCCGTCACTTAGTTTAATTGATATTTATAAAATATTCCATTCAATAACAGCAGACTATACATTCTTTTCAAGCACCCACAAAACATATACCATGATAGGCTATATTCTGGACCATAAAACAAATCTCAACAAATTTTAAAGAATTGAAATCATACAGAGTGTGTTCTATGACCATAACAAAATCAAATAAGAAATTAATAACATGAAGATGCAGAAAATCTCCAAACACCTGATAACTTTAAATAATCCATGATTTCAAGAACTCTCAAGTAAAATTTTAAAAACACACTGCAATGAATGAAAATGAAAAAATACTTCATACAAATTTGTGAGACACAACTAAAGCACTACAGTCTGTCAATTATAAGTCAATGTAATAAATGCTACAATGAAGTATGAAATTTACAATGCTAAATGGTTATATTAGAAAAGAAGGAAAATCTCAAATCAATAACCTAACTTCCCATCTTAAGAACTTACAAAAAGAGAGCAAAATAAACCCAGAGCAAGCAGAAGGGAAGAAATAATAAAAAGCAGAAATCAATAAAGTCAATGAAACAAACAGCTCATTCTTTGAAAAGATTGATAAAATTGACAAGTCTCTTACAAGACCAACAAAGAAAAGAAAAGGAAGGCATAAATTGCCAATATCAGGAATGAAACAGAGATCACTACTGACCACACGGATATCAAAAGGATATCGGGGAATACTACGAACAACTCTATACCCGTACGTTTGACAACTTAGATGAAATAAATGTATCACTTCCTCAAAAAGCACAAACTACCATGACTCATTCAACATGAAATAGCTAATTCAAATAGCCCTATAACTATTTAAAAAGACAAATTCATAATTAAAAAATTCCAAAAAAATCACCAGGCCCAAATGGTTTCATTGGAGAATTCCACCAAACATTTAAATAAGAGTTAATACAATTCTACACAATATACTAATAAAAGAAAGCAAAAAAAAGATTCCTTTCATTGGGTAGCTATATCACGATCATGCATTGGAAGACTTAACATGGTAAGGGTATCTAGTTCCCCAAATTGATACACAGGTTTAACCTGTCAAACTCTCAGCAAGATTCTTTGTAGATATAGACAAAACTACCCTAAAATTAATATAGCAAAGTAAAGGAACTAGAATAACCGCTATGAACTGAATATTTGTGTGTCCCCCAAAGTTCCCATGTTGAAACTCCACTCTTCAATGTGATGGTATTTGTAGATGGGGCCTTTGGGAGATAATTAGGTCATAGGGGTGGAGCCTTCATGGCGATACTGTGTGTCCATTGCAGAAATGAGTCTCACTACTCCACAAAGCAATATACAAGGCTTGCTGGAGGGGCAGTTATAGTGATGGGTAATTGCCAAAGTGGCCTATACGGTGCCTTCCCAATTTGATTCCACAGTTTCATAAATGGTACTAAATGTCCATGATAATGAGAGCTCACATGTATATGACGCTTTACAGTTGAAAAGCACTTTCACTTCAACGATTGCATTTTATTCTTACAATCAGCTCTATGAGGTAATTATTCCTTATCTTTGACAAGTGAGAAACTGAGGTTTGAAGAGGTGAAGTGACTCTAGAAGATTATACAGCCAGTGATGTGTGGCATATGGACTTGAGCCCAGGTCTCACTATTTGCAAATCTCTGGCTCTCTGATGAGACCGTATCCTATTAACAGTGTACCTGGTACCAGAGGAGCAATGGAAATCAAATAAGTCTTATAAAGAAATAAAATTGGCTCTAAGTTCTCTTACCTACAATCTCTTACCTACAGTTAAGAAAGTGGCTTGAAAGAAGATATACAGATGGCCAATAGGTACAGGAAAAGATGTTCAACATCACTAATTATTAGGGAAATGTGAATCAAAACCACAATTGAGATATCACCAGTCAGAATGGCTGTCATTAAAAAGACAAAAAATAACAAGTGTTGGAGAGGATGTGGAGAAAAGGGAACCCTTGTATGTTGCTGGTGAGAATGTAAGTTGGTGCAGCCACTATGGAAAACAGTATGAAGGTTCCTCAAAAACTTAAAAATAGAGCCACCATATGATCCAGCTATTTCATTTCTGGGTATTTATCCAAAGACCATGGAAATAGTAATTCAAAAAGATATATGCTCTCCTATGTTCATTGCAGCATTATTCACCATAACCAAGACTTGGAAATACACACACACACAATGGAATACTCCTCAGCTATAAAAAAAAAGATGAAATCTTACCATTTGCAACAACATAGATAGACCTTGAGGGTATTATACTAAGCGAAGTAAGTCAGATGGAAAAAGACAGATACTGTATGATTTCACTCCTATGTGAAAGATAAACAAACAAACACATAGATACAGAGAACAGATTGGTGGTTACCAGAGTGGAAGGGGCGTGGGGGCAGGGCAAAATGGGTAAAGGAGGTCATTTGTATTGTAATGAATAAAAACTAGACTTTTGTTGGTGAATGTGATGTAATATGTACAGAAGTTGAATTATAATGATGTACAGCTGAAATCTATATAATGTTACAAACCAATGTTACCTCAATAAAAAAAACCTGAAGAAGAGATAAGTAAATAAAACAAAATTGATGCTAATTCCACAGGCAAAAATTTAAAAGGTGGGTTGTTTATAAATCCGAGAACTGGATAGTCTGGGGATGGTAGTCAGAAGACCCCTCCCCATTCAATTACCAGCAATAACATTACTTTTCTTTATTTTTTATTGATATGCAGCATACTCTTTGACAGACCTTGGGCACATTTACACAGCACATTAATAAGAGACAGTGCCCAAACCACAGATTATAGATTTGACATGTACAACAAGCGCAGAGTGGATATGTACTCACAACAGAGATCCACACACACACACACACACACACACACCTGCTGGCACTTGAATGAAAATAAGCTAACTCCTGACACTCAAAGCCAAAATGCAATGGTCAGTAGGTAAGATGCCGTTTTCCTAGGAAGCGACTTCTGATGATGAGCTGCTTTCCCAAGGTCTGCAGGAGGCCATTGTTCATAGCTCAGAATTATCCTCCATATAAGGTTTTGCTTTTTTAATTATTATTAGGTTTTTTTCTATATCTATTTTGTGTCTGGCACTAAAATATAGAATATTTACATATATATCATACCTACTCATTACAAAAATACTACAGGGTAAGTATTTTCATCCACATTTAATAGAAGTATCAACTAAGGGTCAAAGATGTTAAAATTACGTGCCCAAGATCTTGTAGCTGGTAAGTGGGACTCCACTCTCAGCATGTTGGACTATAAAGTCTGCTTTCTTTCTACTATACCATCACACCCCAATTCGTCTTTATGGATGTGATCACCTATTTTCTCCATCTCTTGTCACAGATATTTGGTAGGCATTAGAATCAGAAAAGGTGGGGAATCTCTGTTATGCCCATTTTCTGTCATTTGGTAGTAGGAAGAAAGGAAAAGTCTCTCTTGCTTTGAGGAGGTACTCATGCACCAAAAGTAAACAAAGCATCGTCTGTACAATGTAGTACTGGCACAGGGATGGCTAGACCTACAGAGAAATGGAAGAGAATTGAGAGTCTAGAAATAAAGCCATACATAGACAGCCAATTGATTTAGACAAAGCTGCCAAGATCTTCAGCAGGGAAATAACAGTCTCTTCAACAAATGATGCTGGTACGGCTGGATAAGCACATGCAAAATAGTCAATTTGGACCCCAACTGCACACTATATACAAAAATTAACTCAAAATAGGCCAAAGACTTAAATGTAAGAGCTAAAACTATAAACTATTACAAGAAAACATAGGGATAAATCTTCATGACTTTGGAGTTGACAATGGATTCTGAGATTTGGCACCAAAAGCACAGCAACAAAAGAAAAAATAGATAAATTGAAATAAAAAATTAAAAACTTAGGTACATTAAACGATAATATCAAGAAAGTAAAAAGACAACCTACAGAATGGGAGAAAATACTTGTAAATCATGTATCTGATATGAGTTTAGTATCCAGAATATATAAAAAATGCTTAAACTGAACAACAAACAGACAAATGACCCAATTAAATAATAAGCAAACTACTTGCATAGACATTTCTCTAAAGAAGATGTACAAATGGCAAATGAGCATATGAAAAGATGTTCAACATAATTGATCATTAAGAAAATTCAAATCAAAACCACAATGATAAACCACTTCACACTCACTAGGACAGACATTTAAAAAAACAGAAAATAAGTGTTGGAGAGGATGTGGAGAAATAGGAATCTTCATACATTTTTAATTTTTAATAAGAACGTAAAATGTTGCAGCTACTTTGGAAAGTAGTTTTCTGTTTCCTCGAAAAGTTAAACATAGAAGTACAATATGACCCAGCAGTTCACTCCTCGGTATACACCCCAAAGAATTGAAAACAGATACTCAAACTAACACTTGTTCCTGAATATTCTGAGCAGCACTGTTTACAATAGCTAAAAGGTGGAACAACCTAAATATCAACAGATGAACGCATAAGCAAATTGTGTGTGTATATACATATGCAAGGTAATATTATTCCATCATAAAAAGAAATGAAATACTGATATACACTACAAGTTGGATGAACTTTGAAAACACTATGCTATGTAAGAAAAGTGACACAGCAAAGGTCACATGTACGGTTGGTTTTACGTGACCTGCATCAAGAATAGGCAAATCCATAGAGACAGAAAGCTGTTAGTGGTGCCAGAGGATGACAATAGCGGGAAACAGAGATAACATACGTCTAGGGTAGGGATGTTCTTCTGATGTGATAAAGTTTGGAAACTAGAGAGAGGCGGTGGTTTCACCACACTGTGAATGCACTAAAGGACAGTGAATTAATTATACATTTTAAAAAGGTAAATTGTATGTTATATGATTTTCACTTCAATAAAAAACAAGCGAGCAGCTCTGAGCTCAGTCACGAGCTCAAAGCTCTCTGCTACTGTTTGGAGAGAAACTTGGGCAGCCCCTAGGCCCTGTGTCTCTGCTCATATGCCCCATCTGAATTCCTTGCTTTTGTGTACCTCCTTTTCCACCACTACAGCTAGATCTCAAGGAGATCAAACACCCCACTTCATTTAGCTCCCGTATCGTTAGGAAATGACCAAAGACACATCTTCTACCTAATAAAATGTCCTTATATCCTCAGCCCTTTAAGCTGACATATTTTTAAATTTTTGAAGTTTTCTCCATAAATATCATGAGAAAAGGTTTAATAATCAATCTCTTTTGATTTCATCAGAGCACTGAGAAAATGACCATCCTCCAAGAGAAAAATATCAATATCAAATTGATTTTGTTAGCATTCAAACTGCACCACAGAAAAACTAAAACCTAATTTTGTTTTGACCAAAACTTTTTGCAACTGTAAAATAAGATAAAAGGCACAATGAGGAGAATTGGAACAATTTAGAACTATTCATCTGTCAGTAAACAGCAGCATCACATAAGATGTCACCATCTTGACATCAGCAGTGCCTGAGGATTGCAATTCTCATGGAATGGCAGGTGTGGGGCAGAGCCAAATTTGGCCTGGGAACCTTAAAAAACCCTGTTTAAAATCAAGACTATGTTACTTATTTTTTTTTTTAACTTTGGAGAAGTTCATTTTCAGAGGATTTTTTTAACGTGTTAAATTCATTCAACATTTATTAGATTTGTTATGTGGAAGGTAACATTACAGTCACTGGGGATGAGGAGATAAATAAGAAAGTCTTTGACCTCAATTTATTCTCAGTATGATAAATGCTACACCTTAGATACAGACAGGATGTAATCAGAGGGCAGATGGAATATGATGGATACAAGTGGAGGGACTGGCAGGTCCAAGGATGTTTCCTAGAAGATGTTACGTCAAAGCAGTACTTCAGTCCTGAGAGACAGGTTAGGCAAATCAGCAAAAACTAAAACTAAATCTCTGGCTGAGAGTTAAACAAGCAAAGGCAGCTAGTCAAGATAAATGATGTTGTACAGGGAGAAACACAGGTATTTTAATAGAATAAAGCATAGGAAGTAAGAGTTACATAAGTTCGAGATAAAACGCCAAGCAAGGATCAAATTAAATTAGGTGCCTTGATCTTGAAGATGTTCAGGAAGAAGCAAACGTTTGGAACATGTGAGAGACCTGATAATATCTGCAGTTTAGTATATAATCTGGATTGCAGTACGACACATAGGTTGGAGAGACTTCATTTCTAGGGATGTTGAAGACTAGATATGCAATAAAAACTCTCCCTGTACAGAAAAAAAACATTGTTACGTTTTTAACAATGACTGCTAAAATTTAAATTACATTTTTAGTAATGAATGATTTGGAAATAGAGGGAAGACCCCTGAGGCCCAAATATCAAAAGAGCATAATTCTTAAATACAGGTGAGCTCTGTGGTCTTCACTTTCTCAGGGGATTGGGAGGAATATTTCAGTCCTGAGTACTCGGAGGCCTGGGTATTAACAGGCCAGCCACTCATCTCTATCAGAAATAAGAGAAATGGCTTGATGCCCAATCATTGTGGGAGATCAGAGCAGAAACCCTCAATGAAGCAAGATCCCAGAAGAGAGACATCACCAGGTGGCAAACTGAAAAATCCCAAAGGTGGAGAGTTTGGGTGGAGCTGGGGGAAATCGTGCCTAAAAATCCTAACCAGCATTCATGGAGTTTTGTAGCTTGAACTTACACTACCTGCAAGCCAGCCCTTCTCCCAAGAGGTCAACAGTATAGTTGTGAAGTGGCCCTGGTTGGTCATGCAACCAGGCAAAAGGAAATGCAAATGTCCCACGACACAGGGCACTGTGAAACCAGGCTCAAGGAATTCCCGCAGATGGAGTTCCAAGGGAATTAGCCGACGACAGGCAAAAATCACGGAACATCAAGGAAATAAATCATCAAGAATGAGGATACTGTAGAAAAAAACCAAACTGAAGAATCAGAGCTACAAAAATCTGAAGATATTAGGAATATCAGGCACAAAGCATAAAAGAGTAAAAGAGACTAAAGAATGACAAAAAAAAATAAAAGACTACCAAACATGACCCAGGCAGGTTCGGAAAAGGACTAAACAAGCACCCTGGAAATAATATATTAATTTAAATTTAGAATTCAATAGATAGGTTAACCAGCTAAAGATAGAATTCGTAAACTAAATAGTGGACCTTAAAAAATAGAGAATTCAACACAGAGAGTAAATAAGACGGTATATATGAGAAAGATGTTAAGATACATAGAGGAAAACTGAGAAGGTCCAATGATATCTAATCAGAGTTCCAGATGGAAGACAGAAAGAATGGAGGAAGGGTCATAATCAAAAGAGATATTGGCTAAGCCTTTTGTGTCTGGCTATAATGACAATGCTTTTATCAGACCAACTGTCCTGCTAAGAACTATAACACTGGATAAATAAAACAAACAGCTGTTTAAGACCACCAACAAGCAACCACGCCAGCTAGGACTTTAAGTGCCAAGACCTTGGACAGAAGAGAAATTTCATTAAAAATGAGCTGGACTTTATCCAGCTGATTTTTCCCTTGGAGATATTTGCTACTTTGTAAGTATCTAGAGGTCAAGCAATAAACTGTGGCTCAAATCAAGGAGACTTCCACTTTTGGAAGATGGAATATCGGGGACTAGATTTATCTTCCCCTTGAAATAAATAGGGAAAATATGGGAAAAAATGGCTTTCAAGACATTGGACACCAGGCAACAAAGAAGAGTAGTCCCTGAGAGATGTGACATAAATAAATTACACTGCAGTGAGCAGTTTCTGTAGTCCAGAAAGTGGTAGTGACTGCGACTGAGCTTATAGATTGTTCGCAATATGACAGGTGCGAAATATTTTAATTTCAATTCCCTGTTATGAGTGACGGTAAATATCTTTTCTTATATCTGAGGACTATTTCTATCTATTCTTTGTTGTCTATTCACGTCTTCTGCCAACTTTCTATAACATCTTTTTCTTAATTTTTAGAATTCTTTACAAATTAGGAATCATTCTCTTTTACCTGAGTTATATATTGCAAAGACATAACTTCATTTTGTCATTGGACTTTAATTTGTCACACAAATCTCTTCTATTTGTGTAGTCAAATGTATTGTTTTTCCTGAATCTGGACTTTGAGGCATAGTTAGAAGTCTTTGCTACATCAGGTTTATATAAGTATTTATCCATATTTTCTTCTAGTTTTATATGGTTTTATTATTTTACATTTATCTCTCTTGTCCATTTGGAGTTAATTCTTATGTAAATTAGAGAGAGGGATTTTGTTTTACTGGTTTACTGTTTCTTTGTTCAAATGTCTATTCAATTGTCCCAGAGCATTTATTAAGAAGTCCACCTTTGCTCAGTGATTTGGGATCCCACGTTCATCATAAACCAAACTTCCATCTGCACTTTGGTCTCTTTCTGGACCTCCTATTCTATTCTACTGGCCTGTCCACCCAGTGATGGGCCAGTAGCACATTGTTCGAACAAGAGGCTTAGAGCAGGTTTTAATATCTGGCAGGGCTCCTTGTCTAGAGTAGTATTTTTTTCAGTGTTTTCCTAGCTATTCTTGCAAGTTTATTTTTCAATATTAGCTTTATCAACCTGTCTAGCTCCATAAAAAAAAAGTGATTTTTATTGGGATGGCTTTCAATCTATAAATTAGCTTAGAGAAAACTGACATCTGCATCATAAGGACTCATCCTGTTTGAAAATAACAACTATCTTTTCATTTGTTGAAGTCCACTTTTCTGTCTTTGGGTGTAGGCAAAGACTTTCTAACTATGCCTCCAAGTCCAAATTCAGTAAAAACAATACATTATTTCTCCCTTCTCCTCTTTTAGCTGCATTATTTCTACTTTCTAATAGCATATAATATTTCCCTATTATTCTTCTACGCATGCTCACTTGTATTAATCTTATACTAAAAATTAACTCCTTTTGCTGAAATTTCCTAGTTATCTCTTAGCTGGATGAAATTTACTCTTCAGAACTTTGGCCCAAGAAGGGCTCAAGGATACAATATTCCTTGAGTTACTGTATGTTTACAACAATTTTTATACGGCTATTTTATTTAAAGGACAACTTGGATGGATATAAAATCCTTGGTTCACATTTTCTTTCTTTGAGTTTCTTGAAAATGCTGTTCCTTTGGTGGCTTGATTCACGTGTTGCTTTTCTAGAAGCCCTGGAGATTTTCTTTTTATATTTGTAACTATTAGTTTGACTCAAAGACATATCAGAGTCGATAATTCCAGGTCAATTTTCCCAGGTCCCTGGTGGTTATTTTTAATATATATATTTTTTATTTCAGAAAACTTTTCTTCTATTAGGATTTTAACATCAGTCCTGTTTCAGTGTTTAATTTTTCATCTTCAGGGATTGCGATCATAAGTATGTTGGATCTTCCTTGACGGTATTAACTTAAAAACTTTATCTCTGATTCTTTTTACTTCTTTATTGTTGTTTCTGAATTTGTTTAAAGCACTTTATTTAGTTTTTATTCAAATCTACTCTTTCAGGGCCGGCTCCATGGCTGAGTGGTTGAGTTCGCCTGCTCTACTTTGGTGGCCCAGGGTTTCACTGGTTTGGATCCTGGGCACAGACATGGCACCGTTCATCAGGCCATGCTGAGGCGGCATCCCACATGCCACAACTAGAAGGACTACAACTAGAATATACAACTATGTAGTGGGGGGCCTTGGGGAGAAGGAAGTAAGGAAGGAAGGAAGAAAGAAAAGATAAAGAAAAAGATTGGCAACAAATGTTAGCTCAGGTGCCAATCTTAAAAAAAAAAAAAAAAGAATCTACTCCTTCTAGGCATCTTGTAATAAGTTAATCTCCGTTCCTGATATGATTTCGTTATTCCCTATTTTTTCCTGAATTCAATCCGTTCCTGACTTATTTCTTCTTGCTGTTTTATGTTCATTTTTGTACCAAGTTTTTGAATATCTGATGCTAGCTATCCTTCATGCGCTTGTCTGATGATGTACGCTTCAGTGTGGAATTACACATCACAGTTACCTTCTACCTCCTGGTTGGTCGGGGGCGGGAGGAGGGGATTTTCTTCATCTGACAAATTTGTATCATGTGTCCTTTTTTTTCTTATAGCACATTTGTATATTTAAAACTACTTGTTCTTTTGCATTTCTGTGGACAGGCTGACAGTTTATGGTGGTTTAAAAGATTTCTCATTCAAGACTGATTTCCTATCATTGTTACAACACACGGTTTCTCTAATAGATGGCTCTTTTCTGAGGAGGGGTGGCAAAGGGTTATGTCCTTCAATTATTTCAAATTTTATCTTACTGGATCATAAATTTTCCCCTCTTGCTCTTTTTCTCTTCACCATGCAGTTTCCAAAATGTGCTTCTTTTTTCTTTTTCACCCTCTTCTTCCCAAATCTTGCCCTTCTGAGGTTGACAGGGAGGCCTCCCTTGCCTGTGGGTACCTGTCTTGGAGTCAGTGCTCAAAGTTACCAGGACTCTTTTTTTCAGCATTTCCTCACATAGATTGACTGTCTCTTTCTGCTGTTGATTTTAGTTCATTTTTAGGTCTGTCATTTCCCTCTTCTCTCTTCCACAGGTTTCCTGGACCCATCTTGCTTTCTACAAAGGCTTGTGGTGGAGATCCAAGAAACAGCTCCACTGAAAATTGATGTTTACTTTTCTATTTATGGGCATTGCGAGGTATGTAATTTCTGTAATTTATAACTGTACTAAAGGTATGGGATTTGTGTGGCTATGTTTGTTCCCCTACCTCAGGAGCTGGCAAACTATGGCTCCCAGGCCAAATCTGGCACATCAACTGTTTTTGAAATAAAGTCATGCTCATTTGTTTATGCATTTTTTATGGCTGCTTTCACACTACAATAGCAGAGTAAATTAGTTGCGACAGAGACTCTGTGGCCTACAAAGCCTAAAATATTTTCTATCTGCCCCTTTACAGAATAAATGTGCTGACCCCTGATCCACTTGAATTTTTATAGTTTTTGGAGGATGTGGTAGAAGATTCAAATTGAGATGCATGCCATTAACTTCAGTTTTCAGACATCCTCCTAGAGAATTGAATTTTAAAAATTCACTTTCCTTAAAATGACTTGCCCTCAAGAGCCTTAAAATTGAGATGCTAAAACAAAGAAATACCACACATAACCTCATTTTTTCTGGCTGTAGGAGAAATGTAAGTAATATTTCTAAATGCCCACTGTGAGATAGGCACTTGGAACTCTGCATTTATCATCATGTTCCATGCAGAAACTCAAGGAAGCATTCATTGTTATTTCTCTTTCCACAGATGAGGATGCTGGCACTCAGAAAGATTGTTTACCTTGCTCAACATCTTTTTACTGTTAAAAAGAAGAATTGTATTCCAGCTCAGGCCTCTCTGGCTCCAAATCCTGTATTCTACTAGATCTCTTCTGCCAATTCATGAATGTGAATTAGGCAAATTATGCAGCCAGTTCAGCTAAGTCTCAAAAAGACTAGATGCCCTTCAAGAATATTACACTTTTCTGTTTGAATTTGCTCCTATTCCTGATTAATTTGAACAATTTAATTCCACACCACACACACACCCAACCCCCTTCTTTCTTCCTGCACCTAGCTTTCATGAAAGATAACTGTGCCTACGTGAAAGAACACCAAGCCAGGCATCCTCATAGCACGTTGACAACCATGTTAGGAAAATTGCACCTTGGGGACCCACCCATCTTTCTCAGCAGAGAGCTATCACATTTAGCTTCTGCTTTGATCTAAGTGTAAGGCCCTGAAAGCTAGAATGATTGTGTATTTGAAGTCTTCTTGTTATGTCGCATATTACCAAGCCTCACAAATCAATAAGAATAAGAACGGCGTGCACACACACACAATGTACAGACTTGGAGAGCAAATCATGGCTGCCTTCTGTTCAGAGGCTCCTAGAATTGAGACATTAGACTGCTTAGGTGGTACCCCACAAGAAAGCGACCTGAAGTAAAATGTGCACCTCGGGTGCCCTGAGGAGTTGTTCGGTGTTCTTTGTAATAGTGCTCCCCATTTCTGAATAATCAGTCCTTCTCTCCTCACCCCATCTGAAGGATCAGTTTCCCCAGGCTTTGCCTCTCATTATAACCAATAAGCCTCTGAGTCCCTTATTGAACAAAACAATTTCATATGGGAGAGAGTTTGGTAGAAAAACTACTTAGTTTTAACACCAGTTGACTGCCACACATTCAAGGCCTTTCTCGGAACAGACAGGGTTCTTCTGGTTGAAAACCACTAGTTTTTGTTTGTTTGTTGTTTGGTTTTTTTTTTTTTTGGAGGAAGATTAGCCCTCAGCTAACTACTGCCAGTCCTCCTCTTTTTGCTGAGGAAGCCTGGCTCTGAGCTAACATCCGTGCCCATCTTCCTCTAGTTTATACGTGGGATGCCTACCACAGCATGGTTGCCAAGCAGTGCCATGTCCGCACCCGGGATCCGAACCAGCGAACTCCGGGCCGCCGAGAAGCAGAACGTGCGAACTTAACCGCTGCGCCACCGGGCCGGCCCCTGAAAACCACTATTTTTAAAAGTTGTTTTGGGAATTCAGGGGATTTGCATAAGATCCTACTTCCTTAATTTCTCCAAAGTTAGTTTTCCTATAGTAGTCATTCCATAGACACTGTTTCTACTAGGCAGTTTCTACTCAGAATATATTTTGCTTAAAGTGGAAAGCAAAGAGATCCAGCAGGCCTGCCGTTTGAGGATGGCAGTTTATTTCAATAAAAGGAATAACAATAAACTGGATAATTTCTGTGTTCCAACATTCTATTTGATTCTGGAGGTCTCACAGGTACCTCACTCTCCCCAAGGAGCTTAAAGGAGAACTCTTCACACAATACAGAGAGAGAGAGATTAAGTATTTCAGTAATATCGTACTAAATCCTTGTAACAATGACAACTACAGGCCCAGTGAGCACATCATAATATTTTGTAAGTTTATAATTACGTTTATAATAATTCAGGGAGTCATATTACTTTTTTCAAAAGACAGCTCTGATGAGCCCAGAGAAACACATTTGAGATTTAATGTGTGGCAACCCTATTCTTTTTATGCCCAGTAGACACATGCTTGAAACCATCCTTGGCAGGTAACTCTACATCAGCACTAAATAAAACAAAGACCCTTGTTTAAAACTGGCACAGAAATGGCTGCTGGGAATTGTGGTGAATTTGAATAGCACATCGAAGCTGATGTTCCCTGTCCCCTTTACATAAGGAAGTCCCTGGTTGAAAGGTAAGTACTTTGAAAGCTGCTGAAGAACTCTCAGGCCTCTGCTACTGAGTGCAAAAAAATCCTGAAACAAAATACTAAGCTGTCAGGTCTAAAAGAAGTGTTGTAGCTCTCATAAGGGTATAACTTTCAATTGAAGGATGGTTTATGCACTCTCAGACCATGCTTGAACAAGAATGCTAGGTGGAAAGTACTGATCAGAGGAATACTCCATGGGAGAAGATGAGAGGTGGGTACCAAGTTAGCTAGCGGAAATAGAAGGAGTTACATAGCAAATTTAGGAAGAAATAGTCAGGTTAGGCAAACTTTGAGGAGTAAAGACTCAAAACAAGAGAAAGTGGCTGCACTATCCGGGGGCTTGCTTTTTTTAACCACAGGAGTGACAGTAGCACAGAGCATACCGCGATTCTGATCAGGTAAATATAGGCATTTGTCAAAGCTGCTCTGAGCATAGTCCCCTTTCAGATATCCGTGAAAGGGGCACCTCGCTTTATGATAATGGGAATATACATGCAACTGAATAAGAAGTAAAAAGTGGGAGGACCTCACATGGCCAACCAAGTAGGCTTCAACCATGGGAAGGTACGTAGAGTCTGTACTCCTGAAGAAAGAAGAATGCTATCCAACGAAAGAATATGACTTCCAAAACACAAAAAGGATGAATTTTAGCCTGTTTGCTTGAGGAAGTTCCCAGCTACTGCTGACATTTTGTTTCTCCGGCTACCAGTCAGAGGCAGGGTTAATAATAAATCACATAATTATATAGCTGTGTGCCTCATCTGCTCACTTTGCTGCTTGGAAAGAAACCCTAGAAATCAAGAATCCAGGGCTGGAAAAAGAGACATCTGCTTTACGGAGGCTGCGAGGAAGGTTCAGGAAGTATCCGTAGCCTGCTGCCGGGAATGCTTGCCTACTCTCACCTTCCTGCAGAGGAAGGGGGCATGGAACAGAGTCAACAAAATATTAGTAATATACTACACCTGGGTTAGAGGAGAGTCTATTATTTTTTATGTCAGACATGATCTTAAGCCCTGATTCTACCATTTATTCACTCAGCATCTCTATCAAATTACATTCTCTCTTTGAATCTCAGTTCACTCTATGTGAACCACTCTGTATAATGGGGGTAATAATTATATTCACCTTCCTAGTGGTTGTATGCATAAAGGAAAATAATACAGTTAAAGGTTCAAATTTTTATCATTTCAAACTTCAGCACTTGCTGCATACAGCACTCATTTTGTACCAGAACATGTTTTTAAAACTCCTTAGGTGCAGGGACTATATCTTATTCTTCATTGTCAATTATATAGTTCCTATGCCATTTCTGAGTCAATAATGGAGAAAAAGAAAATTTGAGAAAGTTTTTGACTGATGGCCTCAATGTTTGTTGAAAGGAGTACTGTGCTATCTATGAAGATTGAGAATGAGAGGGGTTAAGCAGAAATGCACACAGTTAGAATACGCAGTGATGCAGTGGGAGAGGGAGTGGAGTAGAGACAGGTAAAGGGATTGAAAGTGGTTCTAAAGACTCAGCTCAGGTCGGGGAGCATAAATTTGCATTGTTGTAGATCAGCCTGAGAACTGAAGGTGAGAATGGAGGAGGAAAAATGAATTATGGTCACACTTCACCAGAAGAGAACAGCAGTTAGATGGGTACAGGAAAATCCAGTGAACAATTTGTAAAGAAATGGAACAGAGGTCTATAGGAGGCTTTCAAATGAAGAAATTGGGGGCATTTCATGAACGTATGCTCCATAATTGGAAGAAGAGACGTGGAAAGAGTTAGCTAGAGGACCAGGTCAGAGGCTATGGGCAGAGAATAAAAGGGTTACTGAAGCCTAAATTACTGAAGACAGGAAATTATAATCTGACAAATTCAGGAGGCATTTCTGTGAGGAGAGACTTCCAGTTTCAGCTCTGACATGTAAACAGCTTGGATGTTGTTGCTCTCATCCTTACAACAAAAAAATCTGGACAAACAAAATCAATTACTTTTCTTGGACCCATCAGAGAACTGAATTTACAGAGCAAACTGCTGCCCTGAAATCTGGAGAAACAGGCAAATTCAGAGAGTCACGGACAAGATATCCTTACCTGAAGCAGAAGCCACTGGAAATGTAAACTGGTAGGAACACTGGGAGGGTAAGTTTGACCAATTTCTGGAGGATGAGTACGCACAAGTGTGAGAAACTCTTGGGGGCTGCAGTCTTAGGCGGGATCCAAACTTTTATGGAAACCCACCGGATTCTCACAGTAAAGATCCAAGAAGGATCCCCTCATGGCTCTGGCAGGGGAAGGAGAAGAGTAATCCTTGTGAAATATATCTTCTCCATAACAAAAGCCTACACTCCAGGGGGAAAAATTATCAGATTTCAGAGCCAGGACAGAAAAGCCTTCTTCTCACACCAGCGTCCTCTAGCCTTTCTGTCTCACCTAAGGAGAAAGAGGGATCCATACAAGAAGAAACACTTGTGAACGTCACAGGCCAGAAACATTCACCCACTAAAAGACTGAGATTTAATTAAAAGACTATAGGACCCTCCCCCTCGTCCACACATTACCACCACACCAACAGGGCTCCAACATAATAACAATGGATTACAGCTGAAAGAGCTGCGAGACACAGACTTTCTCTGAGGAGGTATTTAAGGAAGGTCAAACTCAAAAGGGGAGCCAAAACAAAACACTTGAAGAATTTGAAGTTTCTGGCAACCATAGCTTCAGAAAACGTTAAACAAAGCCCAACTATTACCCAGGTAACCATAAATCCTCAAACGAGAGGCCTACTGACCCCAGTTCCTATGGTAGGCAAAACCATGCACCTCCATGCCACAGATATGTTCATGTCTTAATTCAGAAATTGTGAGTATTTTATATTACATGGAAAAGGAGAATTAAGGTTGCAAATCAAATTAACATTGCCCATCAGCTGACCTTGAGATGGAGACATTAACCTGGATTTTCCACGAGTCAATGTAATCACAAGGCTAAGTGAAAGAGGGAAGTAGAGTGAGAGAACCAAAGAGATGGCAGCATGTAAAGAATTCAGCCAGATGTTTCCAGCTTTGATGATGGAGTATGGAGCCACAACCCAAGGAATGCAGGTGGCCACTGGAAGCCAGAAAAGGCTTCTGATTTCCCCCTAGACCTTCTGAAAAGAATGTCAACATGTTGATTTTACCCCCAGGGAGACATATTTTGGATTTCTGATCTCCAGAATAAATTTGTGTTGTTTTAATACACTCAGTTTGTGGTACTTTGTCAGCATCAATAGAAAACTAACGTAGCTCCTATTACCTAATGCACTATGTCCAACTTTCAACAAAAAATTAAAAGGCACAGAAAAGGGGGGAAAAATCACAGCCTGAAGAGACAAAGAAAGCATCAGAACCAGGTTCAGATATGTTGGAATTACCAGGCCATGAATTTAAAACAACTAGGTTTACTATGTTAAGGGCCGTAATGGAAAAAGTAGACAAAATCCAAATAAAAGATGGATAATTCAATCAGAGAGATAGAAATTCTAAGAAAGAATCAGAAGAAATGCTAGAAATCAAAAACACTATAACATAAATGAAGAATATCTTTGGTGTGATCACCAGTAGACTTGACATAGCTCAGGAAAGAATTAGTGAGCTTGAAAGTAGGTCAACAGAAACTCCCCAAATTGAAATGCAAAGAGAAAAGAAGAATGATAAACAAAAGAACAGTGTATACAAGAAGAGTGAGACAATTTCAAAAGATGTAACATGTATGCAATTGGAATAACAGAAGGAAAAGAAGTAAACAGAGTAAAGGAAATATTTGAGGTAATAATGGCCAAGAACTTTCCAAAATTAATGATAGACACCAAACCACAGATCCAGGAAGCTCAGAGAACATTAAGCAGAACAAATAGAAGAGGAAAAAAAAACAACAAAAAAAGAACACATTCAAACTGTAGAACACCAAAGACAAAGGGAAAAAATACTGAAAAGGCAGAGAGGGCACAAAAGCACCTTTCTCGCAGCGAAACAAGAACAGTAATTACAGTGCCCTTCACATTAGAAACCATGGGAACAAGACGAGAGTGGAGTAAAACATTTAAAGAAATGAGAGAAAAAAACCCTCCAACCTAGAATTCTATATATAGCAAAATTATCTTTCATAAGTGAAGGAAAAATACTTCGTCAGAAACAAAAACTGAAGGAATTCACTGCCAGCAACTGTAAGAAATATTAAAATAAGTTCTTCAGGGAGCAGGAAATAATACATCAGAAACTCATATCTACAAAAAGAAAGAAAGAGCACTGGAGAAAGAATAAATGAAGGCTAAAATAAAATCTTTTATTTTTCTTATTCTTAATTGATCTAAACAATAACTATTTAAAATAATAACAATGTATTGAGTGATTATGGAATGTGGATAATTTAGACGAATGACAGCAATATCACAAGAGACAGAGGGAGGAATTGGGAGTACTCTGTTATGAGGGACCTGTACTGCTCACGAAACAGAACAAGGTTATTTTAAGGAAGGCTCAGACTATTTTTAAAATGTATATTGTAAACTCTAGGGCAACCATTAAAATTTTTTAAAGAAGTATAATTGATACACTGAGAGGAGATTAAATGGAATAATATAAAATCTTCCATTAAAATGAGAGGCAGAAAAAGAAGCCTCTGGCAATGAATATAATACAGTTATAAACATTGTTGATATTAATCCAAATATTTCAAAAATTACTTTAAATGTGAGTGGTCTCTACACAATAATTGAAAGACAGAGATTGTCAGAGTGGATTAAAAACACAAAATCCAACTATATGTTGTCTACAAGCAACTCACTTAAAATGTATGGACACAGATAAGTTAAACGTAAACTGGGGATAGAGAAAGATACACCATGCTAACACTAATCAAAAGAAAGTTGGAGTAGCTGCATGAACTTCAGACAAAGCTGATTTCAGAACAAGGAGAAAGGACATTACATAATATTAAAGGGATCAATTCTATAAGAAGACATACCAATCCAAAACGTATGTACACCTAAAAACAGTGTTGAAATGTACGAGACAAAAGCTGACAGAACTGCAAGGAGAAATAGACAAATCTACTCTTGTCATTGGAGCCTTCAATACTCCCATGTAAGTAACTGATAGATCAAGCAAGCATAAAATGAGTAGGGATATATTTGACCTGAACAGTGCTATCAATCAAATTGATCTGATTCACATTTACAAAATACTCCATCCATCAACAGCAGAATACATATTCTTCTTGAGCGCACAAGTGACATTCACTAAGATAGACCAAGTGCTAGGCCCTAAAACACACCTTAAAAATGTAAAAGAATAAAAATAGACCAAGATGGCAGAGTGAGAGTTCTTCTTTCTCTCTCCCCCGTCGAATCTACAACTAATTGGACAGTCACCAATTAACAAAGGATATCCAGATAGCATCTCAAGATGCCTAAAAGTCTCATGCTACTACAGATGGGAAGGCGGATGGACTTCCCCCCAGGAGGAGGTGGAAATAGGTGAAAACTCTCTGACCCCCAACCCCCAACCCCCGGACAGCCTAGTTCCTGCAGGAGCCTCTCTTCCAGCGGACTCCCCCGTAGCATCGCCACACACCAAGGGCAGGAGTGTGCACTCACCAGCGGAGTGACTGTGGAAACAGGTGACAACACCCCTACCCAAGCCCCCCGTGATCACGCCTAAGTCCGGGGGAAATCTCCAGGGTCCCGCACCCACCGGCAGAGAAGGCCTCCGCTCGCCATTAGCAGGGAGGCCCCACCCAGAAGCCAGAACAAAGCGAAGCTCCTGGCGGGCCAGGCATGGCACCAGACCGCAAGCTGCCACTGAGCTCACGGTCTCCGGTGCACAGCTCAGTGCAGGGGGTGCCCGGACTTCCCAGAGACATGCTTGGGGACACAGTTGGAGCTCCAGCGCCTGGCTCTGCGGCGCAGGGTAAGGCTTTGGGGTCCCGCACCTCCCCAGCAGGGAAAGCCTCTGCTCGCCATTAGCAGGGAGGCTACGCCCAGAACCCAGGACAAAGAGAAGTTCCCGGTGGGTGGATCCCCTGGGGCAGCTCCAGACTGCAAGCTGCCACTGGGCTCACAGTCTCCTGCACACGGGTCGGTGCAGGGGGTGCCCGGACTTCCCGTGGACACGCTTGGGGACTGGGTGGAGCTCCAACACCCAGCTCTGCAGCCCGGGGTGTCGCCCCAGGGTCCCGCACTCCCCCAGCAGGGAGGGCCTCTGCTCACCATTGGCAGGGAGGCCACGCCTAGCATTCGGAACACCAGGAAGCTCCCTAGAGCAGAATTCCCCACAAGGCAGCAGCTTACAAGCCACCGCCAGGACCACGAACTCTGGCTGTGTTCCAGACGAGTCAAGGGGCTCCCAGAGATCCCGTGAGAGTGAAGTGGGGCAGAGTACAGCTCCGGTGAAATGGCTACGTAGCCCAGGGGGTTCTCCAGGTTCTTACATCAGCCTCAGCAAAAGCCTCTGCACAGCACTAGTGGAGAGGTCCCGACTGGCAATCGCAAGGCGGGAATGCCCTGGGGCAAAAGCAGCACAGGTGAGCTAATGACACACTGCAGAAGATACCCATAGCTCTGCTGGGACCTATAGTGGACAAGTGTGATCTGGTGGGCTCTGTTAGGGACAAATCGGAGATTATAGGTGATCCTGCTCCTGGCTGATGGGAAAGCCCACAACACTGCTGCAGACCACAAGGAGGGACCGTGTCTAGGTGGGCTGCAGCAGTAGGCACCAGCAGCCTGAGGCCCCCTTGCGATTGCCCCCACAACCAACGAGGGACCCCACAGGACCACTGTGACTACAAGGAGGGGTCCAGACCCAGTCAGCAACAGCTGACAGTGTTCCTGGTTGGGGCAGTCTAAACAGCTGCCCCCCCACACACACCAGTCACAACAAGTGGAAGCAGCAACTAAACTCTATCTCTATGCAGAGGCACAAATCCACGCCATCAAGCAGTATGAAAAAATATATTAAATCTCCAGAACAGAAGGAAAATGATAAGCACCCAGAAAACAATCCCAAAGACAATGAAATCTATAACCTAAATGACGATGATTTCAAAACTGCCATTATGAAAAAACTCAATGACCTAAAAGAGAATTTAGATAGACAACTCAATGAGTTCAGGAGCTATGTCACAAAAGAGCTTGACACTATAAAGAAGAACCAATTAGAAATACTGGAGATGAAGAACACAATGGAGGAGATTAAGAAAAATCTGGACTCTCTGAACAGTAGGGTCGATAATATGGAGGACAGAATTAGCAATTTGGAGGATAGGAATATGGAAATGCTGCAGGCAGAGGAGGAGAGAGAATTAAGACTAAAAAGAAATGAAGAAACTCTCCGAGAATTATCCGACTCAATTAGGAGATGCAACATAAGGATTATAGGTATACCAGAGGGAGAAGAGAAGGAGAAGGGATCAGAAGGTCTGTTCAAAGAAATAATAGCTGAGAACTTTCCAAACTTGGCAAGAGAGATGGAACTTCACATCACAGAAGCCAATAGATCTCCAAACTTTATTAACACAAGAAGACCAACCCCAAGACATATAGTAGTGAAAGTAGCAAAAGTCAACAACAAAGAGAAAATACTAAGGGCAGCCAGGCAGAAGAAAATAACTTACAAAGGAAACCCCATAAGGCTATCAGCAGATTCCTCAGGAGAGACCTTACAGGCTAGAAGACATTGGAATGAAATATTCAAAACTCTGAAGGACAAAAACCTGCAGCCAAGAATACTCTACCCAGCAAAAATATCCTTCAAATATGATGGAGAAATAAAAACTTTCCCAGATAAACAAAAGTTAAGGGAGTTCATCACCACAAATCCTCCTCTTCAAGAATTGCTCAGGAAGAAACTCATTCCTGAAAAATCAAAAAAAGGAAAGGGGTTACAAAATCCAGAAAAAAGGAGATAAGCAGAAGGACAATAACACAAAGTAACAGCTCTCCACCAGGACAAAATGCAAAAGAACCGGAAAACAAGTGATAAAATTGCAACAGTAGGCCCCCACATTTCAATAATCACACTAAACGTGAATGGATTGAACTCTCCAATCAAAAGGCACAGAGTAGCAGGATGGATCAAAGAACAGGATCCAACAATATGCTGCCACCAGGAAACACACCTCAGCCCCAAAGACAAACACAGACTCAGAGTGAAGGGATGGAAGACAGTACTCCAAGCCAATAATGAACAAAAGAAAGCAGGTGTTACCATACTTATATCAGACAAAGTAGACTTCAAAGCAAAACAGATAAAGAAAGACAAAGAGGGGCAGTATATAATGTTAAAAGGGATGCTCCACCAAAATGGCATAACAGTTATAAATATATACACACCTAACACAGGAGCACCAAAATTCGTAAAGAAACTATTAACAAAACTAAAAGGAGACATCAACAGCAATACAATAATAGTAGGGGACCTTAACACCCCATTAACACCAATAGACAGATCATCCAGACAGAAAATCAACAAGGAAATTATGGAATTAAATGAAAAATTAGATCAGATGGACCTAATAGATATATATAGGACACTTCATCCAAAAACAGCAGGTTACACATTCTTCTCAAGTGTGCATGGAACATTCTCAAGGATAGCCCATATCTTGGGAAACAAAGCAAGCATCAATAAGTTCAAGAGGGTTGAAATAATATCAAGCATCTTTTCTGATCACAATGCTATGAAACTAGAAATCAACTACAAGAACAAAGCTGGGAAAGGGCCAAAAATGTGGAGACTAAACAACATGCTACTGAACAAACAATGGATTATTCAAGAAATTAAAGAAGAAATCAAATATTATCGGGAGACAAATGAAAGTGAAAACACACCATACCAAATTATTTGGGACGCAGCAAAGGCAGTCCTAAGAGGGAAATTCATTGCACTACAGGCTCACCTCAATAAGCAAGAAAAATCTTACATAAACAACCTCAAACGACACCTAACGGAATTAGAAAAAGAAGAACAAACAAAGCCCAAAGTCAGTAGAAGGAGGGAAATAATAAGAATTAGAGCAGAAATAAATGATATTGAAACAAAAAAGACAGTAGAAAGGATCAATGAAACAAAGAGTTGGTTCTTCGAAAAAATTAACAAAATCAACAAACCCTTAGCCAGACTCACTAAAAAAAAAAGAGAGAAGTCTCAAATAAATAAAATTAGAAATGAGAGAGGAGAAATCACAACAGATACCGAAGAAATACAAAGGATCATAAGAGAATACTATGAAAAACTATATGCCAACAAATTGAACAACCTAGAAGAAATGGATAAATTCCTAGCCTCATACAACCTACCCAAACTGAATCAGGAAGAAATAGAGAATCTGAATAGACCAATCACAAGTAAAGAAATAGAAACAGTAATCAAAAACCTCCCCAAACATAAGAGTCCAGGACCAGACGTCTTCTCTGGAGAATCCTACCAAACATTCAAAGAAGATTTAACACCTATCCTTCTCAAACTGTTCCAGAAAATAGAGGAAGATGGAGCACTCCCTAATACATTCTATGAAGCCAACATCACCCTGATCCCCAAACCTGACAAGGACAACACAAAGAAGGAAAACTATAGGCCAGTATCACTGATGAACATAGATGCAAAAATCCTCAACAAAATATTGGCAAACAGAATACAGCAATATATCAAAAAGATTATACACCATGATCAAGTGGGATTTATACCAGGGACACAGGGATGGTTCAACATCCGCAAGTCAATCAACATGATTCACTACATTAACAATATGAGAAACAAAAACCACATGATCATCTCAATAGATGCAGAGAAAGCATTTGACAAGATCCAACATCCATTTATGATAAAAACCCTCAATAAAATAGGTATAGAAGGAAAGTACCTCAACATAATAAAGACATATATGACAAACCCACAGCCAACATCATACTCAACGGACAAAAACTGAAACTCATCCCTCTCAGAACAGGAACAAGACAAGGGTGCCCACTTTCACCACTCTTATTCAACGTAGTACTGGAGGTGTTGGCCAGAGCTATTCAGCAGGAAAAAGAAATAAAAGGAATCCAAACAGGCAACGAAGAAGTAAAACTCTTGCTATTTGCAGATGACATGATCTTATATATAGAAAATCCGAAAGAATCCATAGAAAAACTATTAGAAACAATCAACAACTACAGCAAAGTTGCAGGGTATAAAATCAACATACATAAATCACTAGCATTTCTATATGCTAACAACGAACTAACAGAAAAAGAACTCAAGAACTCAATCTCATTCACGATCGCAACAAAAAGAATAAAATACCTTGGGATAAACTTAACCAAGGAAGTGAAAAATCTATACAATGAAAACTACAAGACCTTCTTGAAAGAAATTGACGATGACATAAAGAGATGGAAAGACATTCCATGCACATGGATTGGAAGAATAAACATAGTTAAAATGTCCGTACTACCTAAAGCAATCTACAGATTCAACGCTATCCCAATCAGAATTCCAATGTCATTCTTTACAGAAATTGAACAAAGAATCCAAAAATTCATATGGGGCAACAAAAGACCCCGAATTGCTAAAGCAATCCTGAGAAAGAAGAACAAAGCTGGAGGCATCACAATCCCTGACTTCAAAACATACTACAAAGCCACAGTAATCAAAACAGCATGGTACTGGTACAAAAACAGATGCACAGATCAATGGAACAGAATTGAAAGCCCAGAAATAAAACCACACATCTATGGACAGCTAATCTTTGACAAAGGAGCTGAGGGCCTACAATGGAGGAAAGAAAGTCTCTTCAACAAATGGTGCTGGGAAAACTGGACAGCCACATGTAAAAGAATGAAAATCAACCATTCTTTTTCACCATTTACTAAAATAAACTCAAAATGGATCAAAGACCTAAAGATTAGGCCTGAAACAATAAGTCTTCTAGAAGAGAATATCGGCAGCACACTCTTTGACATCAGCTTCAAAAGAATCTTTTCGGACATCATAACCCCTCACATGAGGGAAACAATAGAAAGAATAAACGAATGGGACTTCATCAGACTAAAGAGCTTCTTCAAGGCAAGGGAAAACAGGATTGAAACAAAAAAACAGTCCACTAATTGGGAAAAAATATTCACAAGTTATTTATCCTACAAAGGGTTAATCTCCATAATATACAAAGAACTCACATGACTCAACAATAAAACATCAAATAACCCAATTACAAAATGGGCAGGGGACATGAACAGACATTTCTCCAAAGGAGATATACAGATGGCCAATAGACACATGAAAAGATGCTCATCATCACTAATCATCAGGGAAATGCAAATCAAAAGTACACTAAGATATCACCTTACACCTGTTAGAATGGCAAAAATATCCAAAACCAAGAGTGACAAATGTTGGAGAGGCTGTGGAGAAAAGGGAACCCTCATACACTGTTGGTGGGACTGCAAACTGGTGCAGCCACTATGGAAAACAGTATGGAGATTCCTCAAAAAGTTAAGAATAGAAATACCTTATGACCCAGCCATCCCACTACTGGGTATATATCCTAAGAACCTGAAATCAGCAATTTCAGAATCTCCATGCACCCCTATCTTCATTGCAGCATTATTCACAATAGCCAAGTCATGGAACCAACCTAAGTGCCCAGCAACTGATGATTGGATAAAGAAGTTGTGGTATATATATACAATGGAATACTACTCAGCCATAAAAAAGGACAAAGTTGTCCCATTCACAACAACATAGATAGACCTTGAGAGTATTATGTTGAGTGAAATAAGCCAGACAGAGAAAGACGAACTCTGTATGACTCCACTCATAGGTGGTAGTTAACATATGGACAAAGAGTACTGATCAGTGGTTGCCAGGGGAAAGGGGGGTGGGGGGAGGGCACTAGGGGTGAAGTGGTGTACCTACAACATGACTAATAATAATGTACAACTGTAATTTCACAAGGATGTTAACTTTTATAACCTTAATAAAAAAAATGTAAAAGAATAAAAATCACACAAAGCATTTCTCAGTACAATAGAATTGTACTGAGTACAATTCTCAGTACAATACCACAATAGAATTGAACTAAAAGTCAGTAAGAGAAAGATATCTGGACAGTCTCCAAATATTTGAAAATTAAAGAACACACATCTAAATGACACCTGGGTCAAGAAAGAGTCTTAAGGGAAATTTTTAAAATATTTTGAACTAAATGAAAATGAAAATTCAACTCACAAGATTTGTGGGAGGCAGTGAAAGTAGTACCTAAAGGGAAATTTAGAGCATTAAATACATATTTTAGAAAAGAACAAAGATCTAAAATCAATCTACACTTGAACATTAGTAAATTAGAGAAAGAATAACAATTTAAGCCTAAAGCAAGCAAAAGAAAAAAAATAATAAAAATTAGAATAGAAATCAATGAAATTGAAAATAGGAAAATAATAAAGAAAATCAAGGAACTCCAAAGCTGGTTTTTAAAAATATCAAAAAAATTGATAACCAGTAGCCAGACTAATGAGAGAGAGAGAAAGAGAAGAGAGAGAGAGATCCCAAGTTATCAATACCAGAAATTGAAGAAGAGTCATTAGTTCTGGTCCAATGGAAGTTAAAAAGATAAACAAGCAATCCAACGAAAACTCTAAGATATGCCACCCTTGCCTTCATTCAGGCAACGGTTGAGTTTTCTCCATAGGCCATAAGTTGGATTGTTTTGCAAAACTGTAGAACCGATAAAGAATTAATGTTCAACTTTTTAATTTATAAATATGCTCTTGAAACTCAGTATAAAATCAATAGTCTTAAAAGCCAAGGTTTTAGATTGTAAGAAGTAGACTTTTTTATAGAAAAAATATTTGAGTTAAAAAACTAAAAGTATGAAGAATACAGGACATACATTTTGTAGCATAAATGACAGTATTAGGAAAACCGCACGGTGCTGAAAGAGCCATAGAAAAAGGTTTAATTAACTGGCGGAAGCAGGAGATATTTTTTATTAGGGAAGAAAATTGGGGGATTTGGCCAACGTTGTGAGTAGGGGAAGGTGCTGGGACCCTGCCCCCCTCAGGATGATTCCCAGGGTGAGGGATTTTTGAATCCTCAGAATAGTTGAGGAGAATCTTAGAACTCTGAGAGCTGGCGTGCCTCACAGAGAAGTCTTGGCCCAGTATTTTGCCAAATGGATTAGTTTTCTGTCACTATAAATTACCACAGACTTAGTGGCTTAAAACCACACATATGTACTGTCTTGCAGTTCCGTGGGTTAGAAGTCCAATAGAGGTCTCAGTGGGCTAAAACCACATTGTTGGCAAGGCTGTGCTCCTTCCTGGAGGCTCTAGGTGAGAATCCATTTCCTTACGTTTTCCAGAGTCTATAAGCAAGCTTTATTCTTTGGCTCACGACTCCTTCCCTCCATCTTCAAAACCATCCTTGTTTCATCTTGAGGACCATTCTCCCATAGTCACATCTCGTCTGACCCATACTAGGAAGGTTTTCCACTTTTAATGACCGCTTGGACATTTGACCCACCTGGACAATCCAGTATAATCTTCCCATTTCAAGATCCTTAACTTCATCACATCTGCAAAGTTCTTTGGGTGATTACAGGTACAGGTTCTGGGGATCAGCATGCGGACATGTTTGGGGGCCATTATCTTGTCTGCCATACCAGGTGATTGGAGTGGCAATGCCTGAAGGAGATGTGGAAGTAGATAGGTCTGAATGGCATTGCAAAGATTCTCACATATTAGTTGGTTTGGGCAAAAATATATATTTACTTTCTTCCCGGAGGGCATGAAAGTTAAGGAGAGCAAGCACACTGACGAGAACAGGCTCAACAATATTATGAAGAGCCAGGTCAGAGTGTATAGTGTGGCACTCTGTCCATGACCACAGGAAGACAATGGACATAAACAATAGATATGTCAAAGAAAGAGGCCATTGCCTCACAAGCAGTCTCAATGCCTTATGACTCAGTGAATGTCAACAATGGACAGAGAACGGCCACAGACAAGACATTCCTTCCCCTGACGTCCGATAATGCATAACCCCCTGGAATTAAGACTTCACTGATATGTCTGTGTGTAAATTCTTATTTCACTGAGTTAATATCATGGAATGGCTGAGTTTATGTGAAGGTGATTAGATTAAGTTACTTTCCATTAGGCAGATGCTAAGCAGCAAATAAATTTCTCAAATAAAAAAATAAGTTAAATGTTCACTCACCCAAGTGGGGTGATTATGAAATTCACTTCTCCTTTGCAAACATTAGTTCTAAAGTCAGATCTACTAGAACAAAAATCTCAGCTCCACCAGGTTCCAGTTGTGTGACTATGAGCATATAACGCAATGCCTATAAACCTGAGTGTTTTCCTGTGCAGTTGAATAAGTTTGTAAGTTACGTAGTAGAAAAGTGAGACTCTGGGAGCCTGGGCTGGTGGAACTGAAGAAAGGAGAGAGCTAAATTGTTCTGCTGAAGAAAAAGAAATAACAATTCAAAGATTACAACAAAAGAATAAATACAGAAATACATAAGCAAAGAAACATCATGGCAGGAGACCAGGGTAGCTCTAAGACTTTGGGATCAAGAATAACTAATACTAAATTTTAAATTGTGTTACCACGGTGAAAATACTTTCATATTCTCAACACCTTGAATAAAGTCTTAGACACACACATGCTTCTGTATGAATGGTTTGTGTGACACTAATTAACTCAGCTAATACAAGGCAGAGCAGAGATTAGCAAAACGACGGCAAAATAATCTTTAAACCAACTAATTCAGTGGAAGCAGTTGGAAACTGTATAAGAACATAAGCCTCTGGCAAAAAGCAAAGAACCTAGAGAGAGTTTATATTTCTAAAAGGTACAGAATAAGGAGTTTATAGAATCATTTCTATAGCAATAACCCCATCTCCAACCTTTGATTCCTCTTTATTTTTTTATAGTAATTCTATATCCCTGTGTGTTTTCTATTTGTATATTATCTACCCCCTCAAAAAAGTGTAAGTACCATGAGAACAGTTTCTTCTTGTTCATTATTGTGTCCTTTAGACTATAATAGTACCTGGAACATATTAAAAGTCAAAACAAAGTGCTGGATAATTGAATGGATGATTGTACATCCAGATTTTAAGTTGTAAGAAGACATTGGCTAACCTGCTAGACATGTAAATAATTATAAAACAAAAAGCTGACCCACACTGGCTTACCACAGAAGGACAAAGGTTAGAGAAAGAGAAGAAAGGATGGAAGAGGAGATGCAACATGAGAAAGCACCACAGGAAGGGAGGACGGTGCACTGGCAGTGGGGTCGACATTCTTCCATGGAAAATGAAATTCAGTTAGGGTAGTTCTGTCAATCAGCTATTGTCACAATAATGCTGTATTAAAATCCACCCCAAAATGCAGTTGGTTACAAAAATAAGCATTTATTACATGCTCATGCATCTGCAGGCTGGCTGACGTTCGACTGACCCAGACTAGGCTCAGGTAAGCTTCACTGCCCACCACAGTTTCAGTTCATGACCGTTCAATGTGTTTCTCATTCTGTTCACATTTTTTTTTAATAAGAGAGAAAAACAGCTCAAAGAATTAGAATCACACAATAGTCATAAGGCCTAGACTTAGAATCAGAACACTACTTTTTCTATCAACATTTCATTGGCCAAAGCAAATCTCATGGCCAAGCCCAGCATCAACGAGCAGGAAAGTATACTCCCCTCATGGAGTTTCAAAAGAAGACAGGGAACCATAGTGAATATTTGCTGCACAACAATCTAATCTTCCACAGTACACTAGCTGATAATAAATAAACCCAGAAGTCTTGATGTCTTAACACAGGTTTATTTCTTACTCACATTACAATTCAGTGTAGATCAGTAGTGTATGACACTTGTCCACATTCAGTGACCCAGGATTTTCCCATCTGACAGCTATGCCCTTCTATGTCAGCCTCCAGAAATGTCCCATGCAATAGAATAGCCACTACCCATATGTGGTCATTGAGCACTTGAAATAGGGATTTAGTCTGGATTGGGATGAGCTATCAGTATAAAATAAACACTGGATTTCAAAGCTTTGGTATAAAAAAAGAAAAGAAACTTTAAAATAATTTTTACATTGATTTCATTTTGAAATGATAATGTATTGGCTCTATTGTGTTAAGTAAATATATTAGTGAATTAATTTCACCTGTTTCTTTTTTACTGTTTTTAATGTTACTCCTGGAAATTTTTAAATTATATATGTACTCACTTTATATTTCTATTGAATAGCACTGCTCTAGGACCAGCCACCAGACCAGGGAACAGAAAACAATAGTGGAGAGACCTCACCAGAAATTTTAGGAACCAGCCTATGGCATTCATGACTCTGTATCCCCCTGGCCAGAACTACCACCTAGGTGGAAGGTGGCTGGGACAGTAGAGGATCCAGAAGAAGGGTCAGACACAAATATTGGTGAGAAAAGAAAGAAAAAGAAATCTTTGGACAGAGGCCAAGATGTTGCATTACATAAGAGGAAAGAAATACAATGGAGATCGTAATGGAAGATGCATTACAATAAGGGAGAAAACTAATGTTAAAGAGAAAACAATGAAGGCACTCACCAAAAGTGGATAATGATCCAGGAGACACAGGAAGCCCCAACATGAAGGACTCAGTACTCTGGCTTTGAAATTACTCTTCTTCTCTCCTTTAGATTTTCCTTCCAACCCTGATTGGTTAATTTGGTAGATAATTAACGAGAACAGGGATTTTGTGAAACCTTTGCTACTTACAGCCTCCAGATTCAATTTTTTATTACATAAATGCATGAAATCTGCCATATATTTGTTTCATATCTTTTACATTTTCCCCCAAAACTTTCTACTAAGACCACTGGTGAGAGGATTGCGCTGTGGCCTATGTCAGTTCTCTACAGCATCTGTATCAGGTGGTAGGTGACTAAATGCAGTCATCTTGAGTTTGTGATTTGGTGTACTCGTGGGAGGAAAATGTCTGGCATCAGTGTTTACATAACCACTCAGAGACATGGTGTCAACATACTCACGTACCTCTGCTCAGTCAAAAACTTCTTCTGCTTAATGCAATTTCTATGAAGTTTTCTAATCTTCAAAGAAACATAATTCTACAATATTTATTTCAGCAGAGCATATACTGCAAAGAAACCCTGTGTTTGGTGAGTCTGCAAGTTTGTCTCTACCTGTTCTGTGCTGCTGTCTTGCTGAGTTTTGGTGAAATTATTCTCAAGCCATTTTTTAATGACAGAAGAGGGCCATTAGCAAACTAACACTTAATCTTCAATTCATCTCTTCTCAACTATTCTTTGAGAAAAACAGCAGCTTTTTTCTGTTTTTACAGCTATCTTGATACAAAAGTGAAGTTGACTGTGAAATATAATCTTAAACCTTTCTTTATATACCTGACTGGTTCATTCGGGAGAAAATTTTCTTTAGCATGTAATAGTATTCTACTCCAAAACAACTCTATTCTCTGGGCCTTTCCTATACGTTCCCTGGAGCACATTTCAGGAATACCTCAGTAGTCTCACACTATTTATTCTCCCTTTCTTGGATAATAGAACAATTCCAAACCAAGAGCACGCAGCATTTGACTAGCAAGATCCAGCCCTTTTGCAATTGGTGGAGTACGTGTAAACACACACGTACGTGGGTTTGTGTATGTGTATATAAATACATACACACACATATATGTATGTGTGTACATTTGTATGTGTGTGTGTATATATATATATATATGAGATAAATCTTATTACTTTCTTATAGCCCCACAAACATAAAACTCATATCACATCCAATAATTTATCCAAAAGACTCCACATAAAGTCAAATACATTAATTCCTCAAACAAATATTTAAGTGACTATAATGTGCCAAACACATTGACAGGCACTGAGGATACAGTAGTGAAAAAAAATGTGTCCTTGACTTTATGGAGCCTATAGTCTATTAGAGAAAATCAGAAAATTAAACAAGTAAGTGTGATCAGGTGTCTGATAGGGTTAAGGCAGGTTGCTTCCCAAGGAAGACACATGGAACTGAGAGACTACAGAAGGAGGAAACAAGATGTTAGGAGGCAGAGAATAATGTTCTAGTCAGAGCAGCAGCATGTATGAAGGCCCAGGGACTAGAGAGAACATCTCAGATTTAGGGAATTACGTGAAACATTTTCGCAGGAGTGTGGAGTACAAAGGCGGAGGTGTAAGACAGGAGTACACACTGATGGTCCGGAGGAGGGATGGTAAACTCTGCCTGAGGCCAGAGAACAAGTCACGGCAGCTCAGGAGAGTAAAGTTTAAGGCGCGACTTTCCCTAAACGTAAGCAGTTTTTCAGGTAAAGGAAATAATAGCAAGAGAAAAGGCACATGGATGTGAAGTGATAAGTAACTTACCCAAGTGTCTCTTACTAATGTATGCCCACTCCAGGGCAGTTTGAACTCCAAAGTCCATGCTCTCATCCCGTAAACAGGCTGGGAGCCCTTGTAGGACAGCTGTAAAGCTTATATAACCAGAGTCCTAAAGTAGCTGGACTGTGTTATGCCCTGACATACCAGGCTTTACTTAGATCTTTACCATTTACAGTGTACTTTCCCATTTAATCCTCACAGCACTAGCCATGGAACCTCAGGACAACTCAATAGTAAAAGCACAAATAACCCAATTTAAAAAATGGGCAAAGGAATCGAGTAGACATTTTTCCAAAGAAGACACACAAATGGATGATAGATATATGAAAAGGTGCTGGACATCACTAATCATCAGGAAAATGCAATCAAAACCACAATAAGATGTCTCCTCACACCTGTTAGGATGACTTTTACCAAAAAGACAAGAGATAACAAGTGTCGTTAAGGATGTGGAGAAAAGGGAACACTTGTGCACTGTTGGTGTGAAGGTAAATTGGTGCAGCCACTATGGAAAACAGAATGGAGGTTCCTCAAAAAATTAAAAATAGATGGGGCTGGCCCCGTGGCCGAGCGGTTAAGTTCGCGTGCTCCGCTGCAGGCGGCCCAGTGTTTCGTCGGTTCGAATCCTGGGCGCGGACATGGCACTGCTCGTCAGACCACGCTGAGGAAGCATCCCACATGCCACAACTAGAGGAACCCACAACGAAGAATACACAACTATGTACCGGGGGGCTTTGGGGAGAAAAAGGAAAAAATAAAATCTTTAAAAAAAAAAAAAATTAAAAATAGAATTACCATATGATCCAACAATCCCACTTTTGAGTATTTATCCAAAGGAAACAAAATCACTATTTCAAGAAGCTATCTACACTCCCATGTTCATTGAAGCATTATTCAGAATAGCCAATATGCACCACTATGTTCACTGCAGCATTATTCATAATAGCCAAGAAATGGAAGCAACCTAAGTGTCCACTGATAGATGAAGAGATAGAGAAGATGTGGTGTATATATATCTATATAGATATACACACACACAGATATATACACACACACACACATACATACATATATACATACATACAATGGAATATTACTCAGCCATAAAAAAGAATAAAATTTTGCCATTTGTGACAACATGGAGGGACGTAGAGGGTATTATGCTAAGTGAGATAAGTCAGACAGAGAAAGACAGATATCGTATGATCTCACTTATATGTGGAGTCTTAAAAAAAATCTAACTCTTGGAAACAGAGTAGAATAGTAGTTACTAGGGGTTGGGGCGTTGGGGAGATGGGGAAATGCTGGTCAAAGGGTGCAAGCCTTCAACTATAACATGAATAAGTTCTGGGGATATTATGTACAGTCCGGTGGCTATAGTTAATAATACTGTATTGTATACTTGAATTTGCTAGGAGAGTAGATAGTAAGCGTTCTCACCACACACACTAAAAAGGTAACAATGCGAGATGATGGGTGTGTTAATTAACCTGATTGCAGTAATCATTTCACAAAGTATATGCATATCAAATCATCACATTGTGCACTTCAGATATATACAATTTTATTTGTCAATTACTCCTGAATAAAGCTCAAAAGAAAATTTTAATTTGCATCAGGTTTTACCAAAGAAGTTAAAGAATGATTAGTCATCCCTATCACCTTTCCACTAGAGAGCACGGAGGTGTGCTACCTGCGGCTTATTTTCAGTATGTTCTAGTCAGTTGGCTGTCTAGTAAATTTTTAGCAAACACCTATGATGAGTCCACCACATTAAGAGCAGCAAGGGGATAAAATAACTGAAGTCATTGTCCCTGCACTAAAATCATTTATAATTTAGTAGAGGAGATGAGACACAAAGCAATTAGACAGAAGCAATAATTAGAGCAGATATATTCAAATTACAGACTCAGCAGAGCCAAGTAGGGCTAACCTGGAACAATATCACCAAGAAATCAAAACTCGACTTGGAAATATGTCTTCATTCATCTCTCACTTACAGGGGAATAACAGGCAGATTTGTGGAGCTCGTTTCTGGAACAAAAAAGACCAGCGTCTCTGTCCCTCACTGGCTCTTAGAAATGGAGCAAGTTACTCAAGCTTTCCATACCTCAGTTTCCTCCTCTGTAAACAAAGCTAATAGCAGCATCCAACTCCTTAGGTGAAGATTAAAAGAGAGAATGCAAATGAAACACTTAGCATAATGTCTGGCACAATATAAGCCATCATTACTCTTCATCAAATATTTATTGGGGATTTAATAGGTACCAGACACATTAAGCTGAGAATACAAAGATGAATCAAAGGACACGGGACTGCGAAGTCACCTGCAAAAAATGCTACCAAGGTAATGTCTAAAGCAGACCAAACTGCTCCATTCAGGTTTCCACGACTCGCAAGCTAATCACGAATTCTGCCAAATTCTTCAAGTGTTGAGAATAAGAATGATTCAATGTTGAGAGGGCAAGCGAAAGAACAGCCTTAAATTAGACCTTTTTAAAGAGAAGAATTTGCCTCATTGTTCTCATTAAAAATATAAAGCAATCTCTCACGGCACTCATAAAGACATCTCTCACAGCTCGTAGCTCCTAACACCTAAGAAACTATTGGTTTAGAGTTTAGACTGTTCATGCAAGAGTAGACCGTGTGAAGACATATTTGAGCATAAAATCAGAAACCATCTTGCAATAAACACCACAACTGCCTCAGTTGCTTTCATGCTACACAGTTCTTCCCTGGAGAAGCAAATAACAATGTGCAAAGCTAAAAGGTACTCCCTTAGTGGAAAAACAGAACAAAACCAGAGTATGGTAGATGCTAAGCCTATATTTATATGTCTTTGTCTATACAGGGAATGTTCTTTTTTGTTTGTTTTCATTTACACAGAATCATTGGAAAAGCACATACAAGACAGGAAAACATAACCCATAATAGGTCTCAGTGCAGACATAGGAATTTATTGCAGTCTGTACATCAATATAGGAAAACTGAGCTGAGAATTTCCTGACAGACATTTTTCTTATCCACCCTCTCAGACCTAACCTAAAATTGCCAATCAAAATCTCTAGCAGAGGGTCAGTATTTTTAACAATACCCTCAGATATCATGAACAAGCACGGACTGTTACTGGATCACAAATATTAATCGGCTGAGTATAAAAATAGTACATAGCTAACTCTTGCTACCACATGTTATCTAGAGGCACTCACTCCACCTTTTACATGTACTAACTCATTCAATCCTTGCAATCATCATGAGCTTGGCCCTATGATGATCCATACTTCACAGATGTGACACGGGCACTGAAAGAATAGGTAACTAGCCCAGGGCCATAGAGTGAATGTCAATTCCCTGATGTGTACGTGGTAATGATAACAGACATACCAACAACACTGCTTTATGATTTACAATGTAATCTTGGATATATTTTTCTATCCAATCCTCAAAACACACTTAAGGCCAATAACAAAGTGATTAGCTCATCTGTTTCACAAAGGAAGTCACTTCAGAAGGGTCACAACCAGGGTTCAAAGCTAGGCCTTCTGACCATGGTCTCATTTCCTTTCCACTCTGCTTGCAAAAGTTCTTTCCAATCCCAGTGTTCTATAATGCCATGAAATTGCAGAATTCTTTCCATATAGAAATATAGATATATCTTATATACCACTTATTCCTTTATCAGGCCCTTTTCTGGGTATATTATGTATATTTTAACTCATTCAGTCCTTGTAATTCTGTGGGTATATACTACTACTATCCCCACGTTATAGATAAGGAAACTGAGGAACTGAGAGGGAAGCCATTTGTTCAGCAAAGCATATGCACAGCAAGCAAATGGTAGGGCTAAGAGTCAAACCCATTTAGCTGGACCCCAGAAACTGTGCTCTTAACCATCACATGGCCCCACGCACCATTACATTAGATGGCCTCCCAGGAAAACATCAATCCTAAATGCTTCTTTTAAAAAAGAAACAAAGCATAATGTTTAAAATAGCGTTTCTGACTTGAAACACCATTTAGAAGGTGAGATGAATCAATGAATTGATTGATATTTATTGAGCGTTGCTTTGGACAGACATTATATTCAGGACTGCTGAGAATATAAACAACTATAAGCTGCACCACTTTTCTCAAAAGGAGTTTACAGTCTAGTTTGGGAGAATAGGTAAACATATATAAAGAAAACCTTGAACAAAATTGAGACAATCGATGTTTATTGATTCAGATACAATATAAATATCAAATGCGTAACACAGATAGAAACACTATAGAAAACTGCAAAGCCCTGGAATATAAAACGTACACATAATAAGCCATGAACAGGGAAGTCCTATTGCAGCTTAAACCACAATGAAAATAAACGTGGATTCTTAAGAAAATAGCATCCTTTTCATAGAGAAATACAAAAGAGCATGATTTAGCAATAGATTTACCCTAAACCTCATCAATCTTTTTTAAAAAATTACGTTACTTTGTATTTTAGATCAGTATTTGGGGCAAGAGGAAAAGAATAAGAGGTAAAAAAATGTCTGACATCTTTTACACAGACCTAAATTCTTCTAAACATCTGATGACTGAAGAGTTGTCTACAGAACTGAGTGAAACACTAAGCTGCTAGATAACACAATATGCTGCAGTATTTCTTGAGGAGATCTGCACATTACGCCCTCAATATTGATGATAATATAACGCACTATGCAATGTCCAAAGAAAACGTGCACCGTCGCCTGTTCCTCCCCTTCCAGGTCACCAAGATAGGAGTTCCTGCCTCCTCTCCCAGCATGCTCCTCTTGGTGGAGTTTACAGTATTTACATAATAAATACAAGGTCCATTAGGAGCAAAAATAAAGGCAGTGTGGCAATTGGATCATTGAACAGCATTAGTAAACATCATCCTAATTACTCATTTTGATATTTGTTAATTGTGCTGCAGGTTGACTATAATTGGACAAGAAAACAACAAAGTACACATAAAAAAATTCTAACCATACTGAAAAAAATGGAAACAACTCACACTCGGGAGTGGAAATCCACTGAAAAGAGGTAGAAGCTTATGGGAGAAAGTTCTACGTCAGGAGGTAAATGATCTGCCAGAGACTTTTAAACTGCAGGACTTTTTTTCATGTAAGAAACATTTAAGAAGCACTTACCATTATGCTAGGGGCTAGCTATAGAAATGTGAAAAAAAAGACATAGTCCTGTAGGACTCAAATTTAGTTTCAAATTTACGAAGGAAAACAAACACATAAAGAGATAATTACAATAAACTATGTTAAGCATTGTAATAGAGACTGGTCCTTCCTCTGGGAACACGTGTGAATTTAGGAAGAAGCAACTAATCCTCTGGGAAATTAGGGAAGGCGTAAATGAAGAGATGACTACTCCTGGAATATTGAAGCTTGAGTGAAAAATGACCACATGGGAAGGAGGAAGGCAGGAAAAATAAAACCCCAGAATTACATCAGACTTTTCTCCGACAAAGGAGAAAGTTTAATTCCAAGTGACCAAAATGAGTGAGATTTTCTTCTTAATAAGAAAAATTTCCTGTGGAGAGCTGTTTAGTTCTGGCTAATCTGCTAAAACAGCTTCTGCATTAGCAAAATTCTTAAACTTGTCTCTCAAGGATCTTCAGATTAGTGAAAAATCTAGTACATGAGGAAATGGAAAAGATGCTCTCCTCCTGACCAGCACTTCCACCACCTCCCTCCACCTATACAAACGCTCTGTAGGTAAAATTCGCAGATGGATTGATAAAATGGAAATTTAAGATGTAAAATTAGTTATTCTTTGCTAGAAATTATCTGCAGCAAGTATATTCCATGCTATTCTTTATTATAATGAAAGTCACAACTCTATCCTTACTGTAAGGATTACTGTGTTAGGACCGGTCAGAATCTCATTGTTTTGATAAATGATAGGACCAACAATCCTCGGGAGAGAGTTGTAGTTTTCCTAGCAAGGGAATGCAGAGGTCTCTCTGAAACAGAGAACTGCATGCTTAATAAAATGGCTCACACTCTGCAGAAGCAAAGGAGGCTGGCAGGCAAGGAAAGGTCCTCTTGGGCTGTGACCCTGGGGGAAGGCCAATATTGAAGGACAGGATGAGACTATAATTCCCAGAGGACAGCCTCTCAACTCCACCACAGGCCAATTCCTGAAGGGCATCATGAAGTCACTGGGCATCCTTCCATCAAATGTATAGGAAGGAGTCCTGCAGAGGTTCTCAAACTCTGAGCATTGGTCCCTGGAGCAAATCTGGCTAGGCAGCTGGTGTCACATAGGGTATTTATTAACCCCATTTCTAAGCGCTCAGATGGTATTACTGTTGCCAAAAACAGATGACCTGGTGATTTAATAGAATATGATACATAGCTTTTTTTCCTTTTCTTTCTTCCAACTGCCCCCAGGGTCCTACTTTTGAGAGTAAGACAAACAAAAACAAACAATTTAAATAGTACTTTCTGCGATCTCAGAAACTACTCAAAGGAAAGTGGTTTAAAAGACAGATGACAAGGTGACAATCCACTGCTGAAAAAATAAAAAAAAATTCCCCAGAAACTACATTTTAAATTTAAAGCTTTGCCAATGGCAAATACCCTTTAGGAGTAATTTAGTTGAAGAATATGACTTGTTTGCTGAATTTCATCATTCTTATTTTATTACAAGGCAAATCACAACTTCCCGTTAATTTGGGGTAGGTTGCTATCAGAAGTGTCAGAACTGTATTTTCTTAATATGGAATAAGGTAAGTCTCTTCTGAACATATCCCACCTCTCCCTGTTAGCAAACCCTCAGATTGACAGCAAGAAAGAGAGGCTACCTGTCTTAAAGTGAGCTGATTCCTTGACCTCTTCCAACTCCATCCTCTCAAGTATGATAGAAATTATCAGGTCTTTAGTTTGAGCTTTGACCTTCATATTTTTGAGACAAGAGAAAAAAATGCCATTTTTAAAGCAGTAAATAGTTTTGCTGATTCTCTAGATATTAAGGATTTGATTCACCTCTAAGAGAAGACTGGATCTTTGTTTTAGGATAAGACAATTTAACACAAGATTTGGCTAGGCAAAAATAAGTAAAGAATCCATAATGGCATAGAAAGGTGTGAGATATTGAGGTACTTAAATGCTCCTCATGAAATGTCAATGGCAATATACTCATCGCTGGCGATAAGACAAATATACAGAATGTGTATCTTCTTTAGGATGCTATTTTTCCCTTCTGAGAGCCTGAAAAGTTGGGCCTGAATTTCAGGTAGGAAGTGTTGTTCCAGGTACTATGACCACAGAGTATAACTCCAAAACGTAGTGACAAGAAACAACCATTTATTTTGTTGATGGTTTTATCAACAAAGGTCAGGAATTCAAATAGGGCAAAATAGAAATGACTTATCTATGCTTTATGATGCCTTGGGTCTCAGATGAAAGACTCAAAGACAGGGGACTGGAACCATCTAAAGGCTGGCATGCTTACATGTCAGGTATTTGATCCCTGCTTGGCTAGCAGCCTCTCCTCTCCGAACGGGTCGCTCCATGAAGTCTCTCCACATGGTAGCTTCAAGGTCACCAGACTTCTTTTCACAGCAGTTCATGACTCCAAAGGCACATGTCCTGAGAGAACAGATAAGGAGAGATGAACAGACACAGAGAGAGAAGCACTATGTCCTCTATGACAACCTCAGAAGTCACACAGCATCACTCCCATCACATTCTAATGTGACAGAAGCAAGTCACAAAGGACTCCTATTCAAGGGGAAAAAACATAATGGACACCACCTCTTGATGGAAAAGTATGTCAACATCACTATAGTTGACACACTCTAAGGTGGTCCCAATGAGACACGAACTTATATAATTCCATCCCCTTGAGCACAAACCTTTCAACCTGCTTCTAACCAACAGAATATGGCAAAGGTGGTAGAATGTCAGTCCTTTGATTAGATTATGTTATAAGGCGACAAATGTTGTGTTACATTGCTCCACAGAAAGTACTGCTCAAATATGTTATGAACAGAATGTTTGTGTTCCCCCAAAATTCAATTATTGAAGCCTTAACCCACAATGTGAAGGTATTTGGAGATGCATATTTGGGAGGTAATTAGGTATTAGGGTGGGGTCCTCCTGATGAGATTAATGTCCTTAAAAGAGGAGACATCAGAGAGCTTGCTCTTTCTCTCTCTGCCATGTGAGGATACAGCAAGAAGGTGGCCATCTGCAAGAGTAAGAGAGTCCTCACCAGATACGACTGTGCTGGCAGCCTGATCTTGGACTTCCAACTTCCAGAACTGTGAGAAAATAAATTTCTATTGTCTAGGCCACCCAGTCATGGTATTTTGTTATGGCAGCTTAAGCAGGCTAATACGCTACATTATAAGGCAAAGGTGATGGGATGTCACTTCCAGGATTGTATTATGCTACATAAAGCTCTATCTTGGCAGACTGGAAGGAGAGACTATCCTGCTGGCCTTGAGGAAGCAAGTTGCCATGATGTAAACTGCCCACGCATAGGTCCAGAGGGCAAGTAACTGCAGGCAGCCTGAAGGGGCAGAAGACCTCAGTGCGACAATTGTAAGGTACTTTGAAAACACTTGAGCAAACTTAGAAGTGGATCCTTCCCTACCAAACCTCCAGGTGAGAATGTAGCCCAGTCAACACCTTGACTGTAGCCTGTTGAGACCCTGAAGCAAAAACGCAGCTAAGCCATGTCTGGACTTTTGACCAACAGGAACTGAGAGAATAAATGAGTATTATTTAAACCATTAAATTTCTGGTAAATTAGTACACAGCAATATAAAACCAATATAATCTCTTTGTACGAAGATTACTCGGGATGATGTGGCCATCTTTGGGGATAGTGTGCCATCTTAAGAAAATACAATCAGACACAATTTTTCATCCTTTTCTGCCATCCCTAAACCTTCAATAAACCTGATGGACATAGCAGTTGAGGAGACAATCATGGCATAGGAAGAATCATTCTCAAGACCCCAGTAAGTAACTTGCAGAAGACTGCAGCAAAGGTCCACAGCCAGGCAGCTGGATGAAATAGCAAATAACATCCAGGACAGCTTTGTGCAACATGCAAACAATTTCCTCAAGGATTCCAGGAAATGACTGGAGTTGGGAATCTGTAAAATGGCAGGACTTCTTATTTCAAGTAGATTTGAGCTTCAGACTGTTGTTATTTGGGCATTCAAGGGAAATGTGATCTAGGCTATGGCAAAATCTATGACTCTGTCACAAATGTGTAACTAGAATAAACATATCAGAAAGGACTATCCTTTACATAAATCTTGGCTATCTCTGCCTAACTTCTTAAATTCAATTATATTTAATCTTTTATTTAGGACTTTTATTTAGTGACCACCCAAAATTTAAATCTCTTTTTAGTCCTATATGTCTTTATATTCATCAAAAAATATTCACATCTACTATGTGCTAGGCTAAAAATATACAGACAAAGCCATCCTCAATGGAGAAATCAAATACGTTCATCAAGCATATGGACTTTTCATGGCTCCTATTACTTTACTCAGGCAATTTTCTTATTGCCTTAAAACACATAAAAACACTGCCTTCATATTTTCTCTTTTGGGAAAACATAATATTGATGATGATAAAAATATCTAGTGGCATTGAGTATATTTTATGTGCCAGACAGTGTGCTAAATTTATATTTGTTATCTCTTTTAATCCTCACAACTCTTTGTGGTAGATACTACTGTAATCCCAGTTTTACCGATGAGGAAATTGAGAATTAGACTACAAAAGTTGCCTAAGGTGACCCAGCAAGTGAGAGAGAGAGGATCGGAGTGACAGAGAATTGATAGAGACAGAATTAGAATATGAAGATTTCCTTTCATATTCAGAATTAGGCGGACTTATAAGAGATCTTAAAAGTCATTTAAACTCATTGCTCTTTAAAGGATTTTTTGCAATTAATTTATTGAGGAAATTATCAACTAACATAGATGTGGTTCAGAATTCTAGCCTCAGCCTGATCCCCTGGGGAGTTCTGGTGCAGGAATTACATCACAGAGTTTGTCCCACCCAGAGGCAAGGGTACTGGACTGTTACACCCCTACATGGGACAGTCATTGGCTGCAAGCTGACGTGGGATAAAGGAAGGAAGAAGGGAAGAGTATAGCCTCCCAGGCATCTCCAGGTAAGGTGGCTCCCATCAGATTAGGAAAATCCTCGGAAAAAGATGCAGGTAGGTGCCATTAAAAGCTAACACCTGTGGTAGCCAGAAGTTGGCTACAAGGCCTGCTAAAGGGAATCTGGGCAGGGCTTCAAAGCGTCTGATACATCTGCCAAAGGTTTAGCCAATGCCTGCTTGAAACTTCCAGTGAGAAAGAAGTCACCGTCGCACCCCCTTCCCCTTCTAACAAGGCAGCGCATTACAATCCTTGGACTGCTTCAATTGACAAGTCTTCCTCTTGTTAGACATGGGAAAATGAAGGGAGGTCATTCTAGGACAACATATGCAAAGGCACAGAGTGTGAAAGAACACAATGGTATGTGTTGTCACCATAGTTAGCACTAAGATTTATTATAGTTAGAACTTACAGTGTGGAAGTAGAAAGTGAAAAAGATGAGTCTAGCAAGATACTTACAGGACAGACAGCCAAGTAATGAAAGACCTACAAGCCTGCTCCAGGACTTGTGATGATGTTGTAAGGTACCACTAAGTGTATTGTAGCAGAAAAGGGAGATGATCATCTCTTGTAGAAAGGCCATTCTGGCAGCAATGCAGAGAGCAGCCCCACCTCATTACATGAGTGCTGTGGGGCTTTCACACCGGTGTTTCCTCTGGACCATCAGCTCTTCCAGGACAGGAAACTTGACTTATTTATCCTTGTATTGTGCCTCAAACGATAAACGTTTATGAAACTGAAATGAAGTGAACTGATCATAAGGAAGAGAAATCCTTGCAACAACTCGGATGACATGTGTTAAAGGTCTAAATCAGGAATCGGCAAACCATAGCCCGGAGGCCTCACCCGGCCTACAGGCCCTTTTTGTAAACAAGGTTCTGTTGAAACACAGCCACAGCAGTGTGTTTCCATATTGTCCGTGGTTGGATTCATGCTATAACAGCAGAGTTGAGTAAGGGCAACAGGGAGCACATGGCTACAAAGCCTAAAATATTTAGTATCCGGCCCTTTACAGAAAAGGTTTGCTGAGCCCTGGACTAAACTGAAGCAGTAGTCATGTAAAATGAACAGGTAAATGAACAGGGATGCATGCAAATGATATTTATGAGGCAGATTCTATTGGAGTAGTCGCTACTCGTTGCTCCTAGTTCTCTTTCTTGATAATTACGTACACTGTAGAGGTCAACATTATAAATACGTACAAAAGATTTCAAGTGTCCCAATACATCTTTTGGCAATTCCCATTTACCCTGTCAAATTGAAATTGAACTATTAGTTGCGTAAAGATCCTCCCACTCTGAAGAACATGCTGAGACTAAGATGGTTCTGCAGTAACGGGACAGTATCAGCCCTGGGGTCCCTTATATAAATCTTCTAAAAGGCTCCCAACCTCTAAATTATTGCCACATTCCTGTTTTCACTGCAGGTCTTCAGAGATGGCCTGAATCTTTTTCACCTCATTAAGCTGCTCTGCACCAGAGTCCTCTAAAAACTTTTCATCTGAAAAGTCCTCATAAGGCCTGAAATTTCTTTCCCCTTCTCTATGTGGTCAGAACATGAAAGATCACAATTCAAAGAAAAAATAAAGAACTGTCATGGTCCTTTTTGTTGGTGTTAATCTCTGAACAGCGGATTTAGGGTGACTATTTTTTTTCAGTTCCTGGTTCTCCACTTCCTGTTTGAATATACACTACAAAGTGTCAGTGAAATGCATTTATAGGACACAGGGAGCCAGTTGCTAGGCCTTTGTATCAGGACTTGAAAGATAAAGGCAAGCTCCTTTCTTTTTCTAAAAAAAAGTAATCTGCAGCCATGGAAACGTCTCATCTTAGTCGTCATCGTAGCACCCACACCCCCGGATAGGCAAAAAAAGACAACTTAGGTTAAAAGTTGCTTATAAAAAATGGATTTTTCAACATCACAACTTGAATAACAAACCAATGAGGAAAACTTTTCCTCCCTTCCAGGGAATAAATTTATGGAAAACAAAATGACAAATGGATTATTGGTACTTTTATATTTGAAGATTATTTACCTCAAATATTTAGTTGTGTCATTATTTGGAAGAAAGTAAAGTTTAGCCCTACCATACATCATACACCAACGTATTTTTCAAATTAATGAAAGATTTAAGTGTGAAGACAAGCACAAAGACACAGAACTGAAAGAAAATGTGAGTAACTATCTCTCTGATTTTAGAGTGGAGAAGGATTCTTTAAGAATATGAGTAAACACAGAATCTGAAAGAAAAAGTGACAGATTTCAATATATAAAAACTTGACTTCTAGATATCTTAAAATAAAATACTCAAAATCTAAAAACAAGTAACCAACATGGAAATGTTTCAATGGCTATGACTAGAAGTTTTGTCCATTTTCTGCAAGAAGAAACTCATGAAAACATAATTTTAAAAATGAGCATAGAATATGAGGATATTCATAAAGAAGGAATAAAAATGACCAATCAACAAATGAAAAAACTCTCAGACTTGCATATAACTAAATAAATATAAACTAAAACAGCAATAAACCTTTTTTTGCCTGTATATGAACAAAAATGTTTTATTTAAAAGATAGTACACAGATACATTAGTTCAAATGTTTTTGGTTGCAAATCACAGAAAATCAATTCAAAATCACTTAGTGAAAAATTAGTGGACTTTCAAAATTTTTTAAATCTAGAGGTAGGTTGGCCTTCAGGCATGGTTGGGTCAGTGATCAAGCTGCAATTCTCTATAATTCTTTGGATCTGGTCTATTCATCAGCATTGTGCTAAAGGAGTTGGCTTTGTGCCATTCAGAAAAACAGGGAGTATCTCTTCTATCAACCTGCCCCATCCTGGCATTCATTCTGATTGGATAAATTTAGCTCATGTGTCCAAGTCTTAGCCAATCACCACAGCCAGGGAAATGGCAACTTCTAGCTGGATTAGTAATGTCCAAGCCTGAACAACCACTGAGGCAAGGGCGATAACAGTTTGATAATTGACTTCAAGCTTTCAGGGCCTATTCTTGGTGTTCAAGGTGGGGTAAATTCTCTTTAAGTCATGTAGCTGATACACAGTGGGAGAAGAGGGACAGACTAGCTATACTGAGGTTCTACGAAGAAACAAGCTTAGTTAGGCACAGTGAGTGCAGCAATAAATTACTTAAATATTTATGGAAAAAATAGACTATAAATATCAAAGTCTTGAAAACGTATCTACCACATTTGTCCCAAAATACCAGATCTTAACATTGATCCTAAGGGAGAAGTCATGGTTAAATACAAAGAACACTATCTAGTAGGTTGGTTTAGGATAGCCAAAAATTAATGTCCAAGAATGAAAATTTAGTTAAATTATGATACACGAATATAATGGTATATTATACAGTCTTTAAATATAATAGTATAGAAGAATACTTACTGACAAGTAAAACTGCTCAAGCTATATTGTTAAATGATTAAAACCATGTAATAATCCATGTTGTTACTTGTTTTTAAATTTTGAATATTCTCTTTTAAGATACACAGAAGTCTTAAGAGATTATCTTATTTTTGTAAAACTATATATATATGTATTCACTGAAAAAGACAAATACATCAAAATATAAATAGTTGTTATCTTTGGATAGAGGAATTATAGATAGTTTTTATTTCTTTTTCATGACTTTCTGTATTTTGTAAATTTTCTTATTATGAATTATTCCAGTAATAAAAAAATTTGTGTTTAGTTTAAAGGAAATAATAAAACAAATTTACATTTTAAAAAGATTTAATGGGAACTGTGACTTTAAGAACGTATTGGCGAAGAATTCCAAGAGTTCCCAAATGCACGTTGAGAGGAAGCCCAGATAAAACCAGAGCTCTAGGAATAAAATCTTTAAATAATCTGCATCTTATTGCTGGAGGAGCGCCAGCATGCAGCCACTCTTCAGTTGTACAGCATTAGCCCACCCGAGAGCCAATATGCTCACTTTATCCATAATGACTCTCCCGCCCTCTGGGGAAGAGCTTAAGGTAAACAAAGAAATACCAAACCTCCCAAGAGGGTTTTCCAACTCCCTGAGGAATCCCCTTTTGAGAATAGGCACAAATACAGTTATACATCTCTGCAAGTGATGAATAATGGCCCAAAATTGCACTATATGTAACTTCAACTTTCATGTAATTGATTCAAAGAGTAGAAGTTGGTCTGGCCTACGTGAAAACGTGTGTACACTGGGCTATAGGATTAACGATCTCAATTGAATTTAATAATTTTTAAAAATCAGTTAAAATATAACTAAATTTACTGATTTCATCTATTGATGTATCATTATCGAGGCACAGACCAAAGATATGCATCACCTAAAGGAGAGCTGCAAGCTTGAAAAGTGAATGGCCCTATATGGTGTGGGAGGATTCCACGCATATTCGCTGTCTATACATAGCTTAATTTCATTGCCGTAGAGTGTTCCCTATCCTTTAATCACCATTAGCCAAAAATGCTGCTGCAAGTGAAGAAAAGGGGAGAGGAGAGCACAAGTTATCAGGGAAAAGTTTACTTTTCTGATTTCTGATTTAAGAGAGCAAAACTCAAGGCATTCATTTATTCAACATCCAATTAATCTTTGTACAGGATAAAGAAGTGGATAAAATGAACAAAAATCCCTGCTCCACGAAAAAGACATTCTAGTGGATACGCAGGCATATATATAAAGTCTAAATAAGTTTCTTTTCCCTCTTGCCTTAATATTTAGGAAGAATGAAAAATGAAACTCTAGATATCCAAGAGAGGTTGGTAAGGATTGAATGACAGATATCACTGGCTAAAAAGAAAACTCGGAGAGCCCATCCTGTCTGAATTCAAGGAAGAAGAAGAGGGAATGGCAAGTCTGTTGCCAAAACCTACCTAAAATTTGTCTTGAGTGCTCCCTTCCATCTTTCTACTGTGACTCACCTAATTGCTGAGCCCTCACTTTCCTACTCCTCAATACCAACCTTTCTTTCAGCTGCCTCCAGCAATAGTGGATGACAAAAGGATGAGCAATGCCACACACATTTTCTCTTTATGGTTGCTGCTGTGCTTATCAGTGTCTGACCCACATGTACGGATGGATGGGTGGATGGGCGGATGGATGCTTGCATGGCTGCATGGCTTAATAGGTGAAAAAGTAAGTGAATGCAAAAGTGAAAAAAAGCAAATGAAGGCATGAACAGAAGAATAATTAGGTAAAGTAGGGGAAAAGACTGAAAGGTGCTCCATAGGAAGCTTGTGGAGTCAGAAATGGTAAAGATGGGAGAGAAATCATGACCCAAAGATGTGACCGAGGTGACAGAATCTTGGGGGGGAAACAAACAATAAATAAAATTGTAGAACCAAGCCGAAAGGAAAAGGAAAAAGATCTCAGCACACTTAGCGATGAGCAGAGCAGCGGGGGGAGGTTAGAGGCTCAGCTCTGACACAGCCCTGCACAGTGCTGCCGCGAGGACTTCTCTGCCTCTGCAAACAGCGGGCTCTGAGGGCTATGCTGAGAGTGGTGTCAGGCATTCCTGCAGAGAAGTGTTACAAATTCGAGTAAGGGCTGGAATACTGTCCTCCAAGGTGAGATGAATTCTAGGCATTTACAAATAGCCTTTACTATTTTTTGGTAAAAATATATACCTCAAAAATTAAAAAAATAAGAACAAGAAAAAAGAAATTAAAATCACCTGTAATATTCTAATAAACAGAAATATTTTTGAGTTTTATAGCAGTTCAATGTGTGTGTACATGCACACATGTTTATATGTGTTTAGTATAATATTTAATTACATAGTTTAATATAATACATATTTAATATACTTAGATATATTGTTTAATTGCTTAATATTACATATGTTTTTAAATGTATATAAATGTACACACACATATGTATATGCTTTTAACCTGCTTTTTTTCACTTAAATATATTGTAAATACTTCCTTGGTAGGAAACTCTCTTTGGTATTACAATTCTTTATCACCATACTGTTTTATTTTATGGATGTACCACAATTTAATCAATCAATCCTCCATTGTTAGACATTTAGTTTTGTTTTCCTCCACGTTTTGTTATTTAAAACAAAATAATTTAGTTCTGTTTTTTGAATACTGTCTTATTAGTAAAAACAAAGTGCTACTTTCTCTGATTATATCATTATTATAAAATCCTTGTGTTGGAATTGCTCAGTCAAAACAAATTCAGAATGTTAACGTTTTGGATACATGTATCAATTATGATGCCTTCAGTTGCTATTAACAACAACAAAAACCCAATCAACATTTAAATTCTTATTTAAATGGATTAAATATTAAAGGCTTTTTTAATGGATCTTATAAATAGAGTCCAGAGATAACTCGGGTCACAGAATTGGTTTGCTCCAGTAGCTCCTCGATGCCACGAAGGACCCTGCTTCCTTGTGTCTCCTGCTCCGCCTGCTGTGATAACAGCCTCATTCTCTCACGGGTACCAAATGGCTGCCAACAACTCCTGGGAGTGATGCGGGATGGGTGAGCCAAGGAGTCAAAAGAAAGATTTTTTAGACTCTCAAGATCTGGCAGTAGTGCTCTTTTATTCAGAGAATAGTGTGGAATAGCATGGGGACAAGACCCATGGGCAGTCAGAGCTTCTGCTGCCACCACTTCTGCTGCCCCCGCTGGCATGGGGACAGGACCCATGGGCAGGCAGAGCAGCTGCTGCTGCCCCCGCTGGCATGGGGACAGGACCCATGGGCAGGCAGAGCTGTTGCGTGGGGACAGGACCCACGGGCGATCAGAGCTCCTGCTGCTGCCCTGAGTTGAGGGTTAGGGCTAATTTTATAAGGCATGGGTACATGACTTATTTTTACTGGAAAAAAGAAAAGATGATGTAAAAAGTCATTAAATGATTTCAGTGCAGATGGGGTCTGGTTATTGTGCGGTCATATAACTTTAGATACGAATCTGGCCATATAGATCAGCATGCAGGTGAGGATGCCCCGGGCTTCTCTCCCTGGGGCAGTCCTAATTCATACCATAAAAAAGTCCACTGGGTCATATAGTTTGGCATGTAGGCCAGGTCACCTTGGGCTTCTCTCCCTGGGGCAGCCTTAGTCCACATCAGGAGCACATTTTTCCTCCTTTAGGTTCAGAGAAACAGCACATCTTCCCCCAAACCTCTGACAAACATCCTCACCTTCACTCTAGATCATTTGAGTCATTGAGCACTTGAGCCAAGAACTTTGGCAAAGGGGTTAGATACTGTCAATCTCCAGTCCCACAAACAGAGGGAGTTCAGGTTCCCTCCAGCCTTCGCTAATATTGAGAATTAACCTTTAAAAACCACAATAAAATCAAAAGCTGCCAACTTGACAGGTAAAAAGAGTAGGCCATTATTCTTTCTTTTCTTTTCTTTTCTCTTCTTTCTTATCAGTTTGAACTTTTTAGTTGTGAAAGCCTGGGCTCTCAAGTCAGATTGCCTGTATCTGCATCTTGATTCCCTAAGCAGAGTTGTTTCATCTTAAGTAAATTAGGGAAATTCTCTGAAAAGCAGGAATAATAATAATAGATTCTCCCTCTTGAGTTCTTATGAAGATAAAATGAAATGAATTTTTAAAAACCTGGTAAATGTTAGGTTTTGCTCATAATTAGCATGTTATTTTTAATTAATAAATTGTTATGATCACCTATTCATTCCTTGTGCTCATTTTTCTATTGGGAGTAGCCGTTTTTAATCACACAAAAGGAGGTTTTATTTTACTGTTGGAAATATGCATTCCCTCACTTAAGACAGATATTTAGGTACCCGTATCTTCTTCACTAGTTAAATGGCATCACCTGCAGACACTGGCCATGAGTATCTGAAAAAGTGAAAAAACACTCACTTTAGACAGAATGGAAAAATCAGTCACTGATGAGAAGGTGAGAAAATTTCAGCTTCTCCTCCTCCGCTTCCAAGATGCTTTGCACACAAGGCCCTGGGGTTACTATAGCCCCTGGAATCCTAGAACACTAGACTTTCTTCTCTATAGCACTTCAGACAACGCTGCCAGCGACGGTGGTTAACGGCCTGACTAATGCAGAAATGAGTCACCCAAAGACACAACTGGAATCATGCGATAAATGTTATTTGTGAGACTTTTTATAAATTCTACAAATAACTGTAAATCTCTGCCTCTTATTACAATAAATATCTTTAAAACATAAAGAGAATCTTTGGGGGAAAATAAACATAGTGAAAGAAGTCTGTCATTCACAAGCTATGAATACTCTTATCCTAATACAGGAAAGCCTTGATTTACAAAATCCTTATATGAAGCCATTCCTCTAACTGGGAATAGAATTGACGTTTTTAGTTTGTTCAGTGTGATTCCCATCTGAATGGTGTTATTTCTGGCACCCCGATGAGCCACTGTGGAGATTGGTCAAAAAGGATCTGGCTCCCTTCTTCCCTTTTGGATGTTTTCTTCCTCTGAAATTGGTTAGAACAGAGAGCTTTTTTCTTCCATCTCAAAATTCAGCAGTTCTCTGATTCCTGATCAGATGAGTTCTAAGGAAACCAAACTTATTCCAGCTGTGCCCCCAAAAGCTCCCTCGTTACCCCATGCACGCAGCATGCCACAGCTCCATTACTAATGGGTGCTGTCCGACCTTCACTGGTCCTTATCTCCCATTACACACCAATGGTGATTGTGGAGAGCACTCTATCATGCAAATGGCCCTTATTATCTTAAGCAGAAAAGAAAAAACCCGGCCTTTTAAGAAAGCAGGAAGGTATGCCCTGTTCTGCAATATTTGGCAGTGCTCGTTTTAACTGAATCACTTGTTAGGGCAAAATTACTGTAACCTATAATAAATGTTGAGGTTGTCGAATGCATACTTGTACTGAATTAATATTTTATAGCTTCTCGGCCCTGTGTGGGCTGACTGTTCTACTGGAATGCTCTAGCACCATGGAAACGCTAGGAGATATTTTCTCTTAATTGTAAGAATGTTTGACAGATAACAGTACAGTACCGTGGAATTAAACTCCATTGCTGAAGAATTCTGATCAGCTTATAACCTCTTTTGTTCTATTATTTGAGGAGGGGTTTTTGTTTTATTTTTAAGCATTGAAACATCTGTCCTTGTCCATAATCACTTCTTAAAAACCTTAGTGTCAGTTAAGTGTTGTATTGTCCATATAATTATCATCAGATAGAGGAAGATATCCAGTTATTTTTAGTTAAAATTTTTCCCAATTTTTAAAAATCCAACCTGTGAACTATGATTAAAATCTTTTTTGATGAAATATTTCTTGAAAGAAGAAAATATTCGGCCAACGTCTTTCTATTGCTAAACTGTAATCTTAGTCACAAGTATATTAACCTTAAATTCTAATGCTAAAAAAATAGGGTACCAAACTAGAAAAAAATTATTTGTAATTTTTTTGTATTTTGTATTATTTGTATTTTTAAAACAAAATATAAATAATGTGAATTATACATTTTACGTCTAAGAGACACATGCTATGATTCTACCCTTCCAGTCCAATGAGATGCAATAGGAAATATTTATTGTTTTTGTAAGCGTAAGGCTTCTGAACCACTTGACTCATATTTTACGCTAAGACTCCCATGGGCCTCGGGAATCAAGTTCACAATGGACGTCAAGCATCCAAATCCATAGGCAGAGTTTCCCAGAGAAATAGATAACTACTAGTCATACTTTTTTCTTGCTTGTCCCTTTTCTCAAAAACATTTATAGCCAACTCATTAAAATGCCTTCTCTTCTCCTGTTGTAGCTCTGTGATGAATGGAGGGCTCTGGCTCTCCGCCGCTAGAAGAATGAAGTCTTTCACTCCAGCCTCTGGCCTCTCTCAGGTCCCCTCACTCAGGTCCCTCCTCAGCACTAGTCCTCACTCAGGAGTGTTCTGACTCATCACCACCAGGCCTAACGAGGGACAGAACCTTGGGAAGTGCAGCTCATCATCTGACTCGACTGTCTTCTCTTGTAGCTTTTACTCCTTCTCTCTTTACAGAGTTGAGAAGTGAGGAGTAGCTAAGAAGGCAATACTCAAATATTCAGTTGAAGATTGGTGGAGAAAAGCTGTGAACACCTTAAAAATCTTTCTCCTATCACAGTGAGTTTACTGAGGGAAGAGATTATTTCCAGTTGGGAGTGATCAGGAAAGATTTTATGGCAGGAAGGATGCTTAAACATAAAGTGTGCATGCGTTAGTCAGGGAGAGTAGTAACCCAAGGTGGAAAGAGTCACTAAGCAAAGTGCACTGGGCAGAAAATGGTCCTCAAAGGCGTCCACATCTTTATCCCCAGAATCTATGACTATGTTCATGTGGCAAAAGTGACTTCATAGGGGTGATTAAGAAAGGCGTTTTGAGATGGGGAGATCAGCCTGGATTATCCAATTCGACCCTAACTGTCACAAGTGTTCTTATAGGAGGGAGGCAGGAATGAGAGTCAGAGAAGGAGATGTGAGGACAGAAGCAGAGGTCAGTTATGTAGTCTCTAGAAGTTCGACAAGGCAAGGAAATAGATTCCCCCCAGGACCTCCAAAAGGAACACAGCTCTGTGACATCTTGATTTTAGCCTACTGAGACCCATTTTAGACTTCTAACCACTAGAATTATAAAATAGTAAATTTGTGTTGTTTTAAGCAATGAGTTTGTGGTTATTTGTTACAGCAGCAATAGGAAACTAATTCATAAAGGCAAATGGGGAAATGTGTGCTATTTGTAAAGAATATTAAGCAATTCAGAGTGGCCGGTGCATAGGGATATTCAATGGAGGAAAAGGTGGGAAGAATAATAACAAACAAGAATAATGATAACATTTTACTTCCTGCTTAAGTGCTTTCATATTCATTATTTTAAAAAGAATTCCCACAGCAATCTTTTAATACAGGCATTATGATACCCTCCAATTTAAAGATGAAGTAGCCAAGGCTCGTGAAGTTCGTTGCTTCGCCCAAGCTCACAGTTCTGTGAGTGTTAGAACTGGGCAGGAGCCGAGGTTCACCAGCTCCTCGCCTCTCTCACTGCACCATATCCCTTGTTCACGCCAGGCCACTCATTTCAGAGAGGTTTGAACGTCAGGCCAAAAGGCGTAAAATTTATTCTCCAGCAATAAGTTCTAAGTTTCTAAGCAAGGAGTGGCATAGTTAATTATCATAATAGCATAATATAAAGTAGCTTAGAAAGGGAGGAAAAAAATCTAGAGACTGGTTAGGCTAATGGAATAGTCCAGGGGACAGGAAACAAAGGCCTGAGCTGAGGCCAGCAGTGGGACTAGAGAGAGGCACATTGTTTCATACAAGGTGGGGAGGGCAAGAGACTGGTGAAAAGAGGAGGAGGAAATTCATCTTTCTGGTTTATTACCATAGGAAAACTTACCATTTTCTAACATGTATGTATCTGTTGAACAATAAATTAGTGTACATTTAAGTAGGCTTTATAGATATAAATTATAAGAAAAAATTAGGTTTTTAACTCACATCAGACTATTTAACTTTCCAAATTTCCATTTCAGAAGATTTAAAAAAATACATGCTTAAAAAATAAATAAATCCCAATACTGTGTTTCTTACAATAACACCTGAGTTCTTTGCATCTCCTTGAGGTCAAGTATCTGGCCACCAGTGAAAACTGAGAATAGAAAAGTGTCGCTCTGTTCTTCTCACAATAACGGCAACACACTCTAAATCGTCACCTTTCTGACAGGTCTTTCTTGATGCCATCCATTTCTCACTCTCCGACCTGTTTCTATTCCCTTCGTATGCCATTGGCAAGCTACAACAACGTCTTTGGGTGGTCATTCTTGTCATATATCTGAAACATTTGATGCTGCATCATGACATGTTATTTATTGCTGTTCTTCATCTGTCAGTTCTCATCATGCCCAACTTTCAATCTTTGATTGCCTTTTGTGACCCTCATTCTTAGATGCCTTCACACCTTTTTTCTCTTTTACCTCAAAGAGTTCAGTCTCACAAATAACATTTACTGCACGATTCTGATACTGGCCTCAGTAGGCTGAGTAATGGTCCACCAAAGATGTGTATGTGTTAAGCCTCAGAACGGATGACTGTGTTACCCTATATGGTAAAATGGACCTGGTAAATTTGCTTAAGGATCTTGAGATGGGGAGATTATCCTAGATCATCCAGGTGTGGCTGATGTAATCACAAGGGTCCTTATAAGAGAAAGAGAAAGAGAGACTCAGAAGAGAGATGGAGACAACAGAAGCAGAGATCAGAGAGGAGAAAAGACGCTGTGCTTCTGGGTTTGAAGATGGAGGAAGGGACCACAAGCCAAAGAATATAGGTAGCCTCTAGAAGCTGGAAAAATCAAGGAGACAAATCAGGAGACCCTCCAGGAGGAACACAGCCCTGTGAATCCAATTTAGACTTCTGACCTCTAGAACTGTAAGATAAGAAATCTCTGTTGCTTTAAGCCACTATGTGATTATTTGCTATAGCAGCAATAAGTAACAAACACATTGTTTCAACAGAAAAAGAAATCTCAAATGTTTCATCTTTTTTGTGTATTTAAATTGAGATAAGAAATTAAGTATCTCAATTAAAGTGGTCTCTCATCATCTTAATTATTATGCATTACTGCTTTTCCTCAGTTACTGAAAGAAAATGTTCCAGCTAATTGTTTCATCTTGCAAGGTCCGTGTGGAAAACCAAAGACCATGATCCATCCTGTAATCATTTGAGAAATAAGTAATTTAAAACCCATTCAAAACTTCATACATGATGCCACTCGTCTTGTGTGACCTAAAATCCTCCATAGGAGCCATATAGAAAATTCTTGAGTTAAAAACTGTGGTGAAACTAAAATGCTGTCTTACTCAGTCAAATAATGCTAAAATTGAAAAAAATAGCAAAAGATTTAATATTATAAAAGTAATATATTAGGAACCCACATTTCCTTCAACTTTACTCAAGATGGAATCTTGTATTCTCTTGATCCCAACATAACAGTGCAAGATCTACAGTTTACTTGGAATCCTCTCTGATCAAATTACTAAGAGAGGAAAAGGGAACAAATGGGAAGCAAGAGGAGGATTACATGAGTAGGGAAGAGAGATGAGGAGAGGCATTAAAAATCACATTCAGATCCTTGGAAATAACTTGATCTGAAAGCAACAAACTTTTATTTACTCCTACACCCAACCAACGGGAGAGATGAGGTGGAGTAACTGTCCTCACACAGACCAATGTCATTACAGGGAAGATGGGGTACATGTACACGGCCACTCGCCCTACAGGCATCATGTCTGGCTTGGACACGTGGAGGGTGAGGGATGGGGAGCAGGAGAGTTATTTACCACCTTTCAAAGACTAAAGAAAATTTTCTAGTGACACATCCTTACTGTTACTTTTACCCCACATTCTTCCCACCTCACCTCTGCCTCTCCCATACCTCCCCACTCCCCACAATAAGGCAAAAAGAAAAAAGGAAGAGAAAAAAAATAATGTTTTTTTGAGCATGTATTAATGTCAGACAAAATACAAGATGTTTTTAGTTTGTATTATATTCATAAAAGAGTTAAAATTTCTGAGCCTATGATGTAGGCCAAGCACTGTGCATCAGACTTACAGAATCTATCTTATCTCCTGCTAACAACTATTCTCTTAGGTGGGTAGTACTGTCTCCCCATTTTGTAAATGAGAAACTAAACTCTGCAGAGGTTAAGTAATTTGCCCCAAGTCAAGCAGGGAGCAAATTGCAAGGCTGGGATTCAAGTGTACATCTGACTGCCTCATGCTAGAGCCTGAGTTCTTAACCATTGTTCTTAGAGGTAGATATTATTTTTCTTTCTCTATAGAAAAAAAAATTTGAGTCAAAGAGATATCAAGGAACTTATATTACTATCTCCAAATAAAAATTACTTAATTCTGACTTTATAATATCAGTTACACACATGATAATGTACTTTATAATTGGAAGGCAGATAGTTCAGTTTGTCCATGGCTTTATAAATTGTGATTTTGTAAAAATCACCTCCCAGAACTACATTGGCCAACCATCCCCTTACTCAGGCTCACTCAGTACCCACAAATCGATGTCAGAGTAAATCCCAGAATTCAGAGCTACAAAGTAGGACCTGCTGATTCACCCGAGGGCAGAATTAGGGTTTGAAACAATGGTGTCAAAGTCTGAATTTGGAATAATTAAGTCTCTCAAGCACAGCTGCACTTTTAATTTTCAAACATGCTCTTAAGAGAAATGTCACGTTACATAATTCCAAGGGCTTATTTCTCTTAGATCCAAATAATTGATGAGATTTGCAGTGGAGGGAAGCCACTGACAGAACCTGGCATAAATCTCTAACCAGTCTCAACAAGGTGGATCCACGTTTCACGGTGTGCCCCTCCGGCCACCATGGCTGCATGCAACCCATACGACTCCCAAACAAATTGTGACGCACACTGCTTCCTCCTGGATCCGTTGGCTTCCGATAACTGAGCCTGAATAACCAAATCGAGGGTTCTTTTGTATTTCTTTCCGTGGGTTCAGACATATGTTCCTGTGCAAAGTACACAAAAGCCTATTGTGTTTTTGATTAAAGTTTCCAATTTGGGCAAGCCAAGAACTAAACTTGGACACCGCAGAAATCACCCATTCTGTCCCTACCATTCTTTTAAAATGAGTGTGAATTTACCCAGAGCTTGCACCACAGCAAACATAACCTCACATGTACCTGTAGTACCTCACAGCTCAAGGAACACGAAAACAAAAAAGTTCACAAAAGTCCCATGTGTTCTAGTGAGAATACAAAAGCAACTACTAATTAGGAAATACAAAGAGCCATCGACGGAGCAGCTGCAGTAATTTGCTGCGTCTTTCTGGCATTATGGGAAACAGCATGCATTATCACAGTCACTTTTCACAGCTTAGAGACTCCATTACCTTATTTCTTTCCCCATAAGTTCCTCCACTTTAGGCTACAGAAAAGCAGTTCACAAACCTAAGGCTGAAATGCTGAATTGCATAAAATATGTTCAAAAAGCGGCCTTTAACAGATTTTGGAAACACCTTTTTTGAATATTTTTCAGTCACAAAGTATTTAGTTGCAACATCCCTTTCCTTTGATGAAGTTTCAGGAAAACCACTGTTTTACTTCCTGAAACGTGATAGGTATATAGTCTTGGTCGGCAATAAATAGAGCAAGAAGTTGGGGAGCTGAGTGGGAAAAGAAAAGTAAAGCTGCCAGCCAAACAGAACTAACGTGTGTATAATCCAGTCCTGAGGGAAGTAAAGAACCCAGGTCAGAATTCAGCAGGACTTAGAACCACATTCCCTCGAGATGGGGGTGGGGCAGGTGGGGAGCTGAGGGCTCCAGATACAGCAGCGCTGTTGAGCTCTGCCACACTCTGGGATGAAGGATGGCATGACCTGAGGCCAAAATGGACAAGCCCCACCCAAATCTGGACATACAGAGCTTCCCTCTTCAAACACAGCACACTGAGAGTGTTCAGAGAATGGAAGTGACTCTGGTTTTAAAAGTCATTTGTATACCCAGAGCAGAACAAGAGCTCACCATTCCACCATGCAGAGAATGGTGCTGCCTGCTATTTTCCCACGTAAAATGAGCTCTCTGTTAACGTATCTGGTGTTGCATACACAATTTTAAATAGTAATAGATTATATAAGACTAAATGGGAGCTCAGCATTGAGTTTAGCCCTGTCCTCTCCTCCCGTGACTGGGAGGCCATGTGAGAAGCCAACCTGGCCCGTCCACCTTGCACAGTTGGCATGGAGAAAACGAAGCACGCCTTTCAACAAGTGCTGTCAACAATTAGTAACTGAGCATCTGCTGTGGCCCCACCCAAAGATAATGAGACTGGACGCTGTCTATGGAATATGGTGTGTGAGCTGATTTCCAAGGCTGAACCAAACAAGCTTGTCCAAAATAGAGAGTCAAACAAGGGTGGCTGAGGAGAATACTGGGGACTGAGACGCAAGGGAAGCAGCAGACAGGAGCCCATGAACGAAAGCTGATCTTAACAAATTTGGCACATAGTTGTTAACGCCCATTGAAGGGTTTCTACCTGCTCTTGGCACATTCATGCGAGTGTATCAATACCATTTGAAGAAGCTGGAACGTGAAAATAAATCACACAATTTTTAAAAAGCAGTGGGCTCAAATAAGCAGCTATGGTATAGGGTAATCATTTGATCCTATGCAGTAAACACCTGCCTTCCTGCGTTCTCTTTGAAAGGATCGAGGAAACATAAAAGTGAGGAAAACAAAATTTGTACCCATATGGGAACCAGGAGCAGTGCCAAGAAATAAACTTTTTTGTTGTAAGCCACTGAAATTTTGGGGGTTTATTTGTTCCAGCAGCATGTTGATATGCTATTTTTCCAATTATAAAATGAATATAACAAAACAGTTTATACAAAGGTATAAAAATGGATTGGCAGTTTATACATCAAATTAATCACAGTGGTTAGCTCTGGGAAAGTAGAGGGAATGATGATGAGGATGGTGGATAAAAGGAACTATTTCTTCCACTGAAAAACACTTGGAGCAAATATAACAACATGATAGTAATTACTAATTTGGGTTATGGGTACATGAGTATTTTTTCTACTATTCTCTGTAGTGTACTATATCTTTACTATCTCAAAATTAAAATTAAAAATAAACACAATTATATACATTCACTGAAAATAATTGGGGTATGTATAAAAGCATGAAGAAAATTAAAATCAGCCATGATCATACCATCAGGAGACAAACTGTATCAACACCGTAAATATATGTGCATATATATTTACATATACTATTTTTATAAAATAACTTTATAAAAATGGAGCCTTGTACAGCCTATGTCCTGCTTTCTTTCACAACAATTAAAAATTTTCCATTATATTAAATAATATTTCACATGAACTTTCTTGAGGAAAATACATATAAAACTGAAGATCAAAAAGTTCTGACTTCCTTCCATCACCTAGTGTTGTCATTCCTCTATAATTTGTCAACTTGATGAGTAAAAAACATTCCATCTTCCTTTTTTGCATTTCTTTAATGGCCAGTTAAGCTATACATTTTTTGTGTACATAGGACATTGTAATACTGTACACCTTTAGTGGCCACCTGCTCTATTTGCATGGCGTGTGTCTCCTTTTCTGAGGAGGAATGCTCCTCTCCTTTCCCATATGGTTCTGATGGAACTGATGTGCAAAATACCTCTGCCCACCCCATAATTACAGGGATCGGCATGTGCCCTAGTCATCCTCCAGGTGAGATCCTATTCCCCGACTACAGTGGTTACTCCAAGGGGTGGGCCTTTGCCCTAATCAACGCCAATCACAGGATCCCCCTGAGACTTAACTTTTGGATGCTGGGAGTTGGCAGGGGGCAAGGAGCTATCATTTTCTTTCTCAGAGTTCAGGATACACACTAGGAAAATAAATTTGTGACAGCAAAAACATAAAATGTGTGTGGGGAAGCAAAAGGGCAGAGTTTTTGTATGTAGTTGAAGTTATCAGTTTAAAATAGACTATTATATCTATAAGAGGTTTTATGTAAGCCTCAGGGTAACCACACAGCAACAACCTACAATAGAGACACACAAGATAAAAAAAAAAAAAGGGAATCAGAGCATATTCCTATAGCAAATCATCAAATCACAAAGGAAGCCAATAAGAGGGAAGGAAAGGAAAAAAGGAACTACAAAACACCCAGAAAACAACAAGATGGCATTTGTAAGTTCTTACCTATCAATAATTACTTTAAATGTAAATGTATCAATTTTCCAATCAAAAGTCATAGAGTGTCTAGATGGATAAAAAAATAAGACACAACTATATGCTGCCTAAGAGACTCACTTCAGCTTTAAAGACATGCATAGACTCAAAGTGAAGGGATATAAAAGATATTCCATGCAAATAAAAATCAAAAGAGAGCAGTGGGAGCTATACTTATATCAGACAAAATAGACTTTAAGTCAAACACTGTCAGAAAGAGACAAAGAAGGTCATTATATAATGATAAAGGGGTCAACTCATCAAGAGGATATAACAATTGTGAATATATATGCACCCAATTGGAGCACCTAAATATATTAAACAAATACTGAAAGATCTAAGAGAGAAATAGACAATGATACAATAATAGTAGGGGACTTCAATACCCCATTTCAACAATGGCAAGATCATCCACACAAAAAATCAACAGGAAAACATTGGACTCAAACCATACTTTCGATCAAATGGACCTAACAGACATACACAGAACATTCCATCCAAAAGGAACAGAAGATGCATTCTTCTCAAGCACACATGGAACAATCTCCAGGAAAGATCATATGTTGGTCACAAAACAAGTCCTATTCAATTTTAAAAGACTGAAATAACACTAAATATCTTTTCCAACAGCAATGTATGAAACTAGAAATCAATAACCAGAGGAAAATTGGAAAATTCACAAATAAGTGGAAATTAAACAACACAGTTCTGAACCAGTGGGTCAAAAAGAAGTAAAAAACAAACAAAAATGAAAAACACAATGTATCAAAACTTTGGGGAGACAGCAAAAATAGTTTGAAGAGGGAAGATTATAGTGACAAACACCTACAAGCAGAAAAAGAAAGATCTCAAACAACCTAACTTTATATCAAGCAACTAGAAAAAGGAGAACAAACTAAACACAGAGTTAGCAGAAAAAAAGAAGTAACAAAATTCAGAGCAGAAATAAATGAAATAGAGAATATAAAAAGAAAAGATCAATAAAACTAAGAGTTGGATTTTTGAAAAGAAAATTGACAAACTTTTAGCTAGGCTTACCAAGAAAAAAAGAGAGAGCATTCAAGTAAATTAAATTACAAATGAAAGAGACGACATTACAACTGATACTACAGAAATATAAAGGATCATAAAAGACTACTGTGAACATTTATAAGCCAACAAACTGGGTAATCTAGAAGAAATGGATAAATCCTAGAAACATACAACCAACCAAGAATGAATCGTGAAGAAATTGAAAATCTGAACAGACCAATTATGAGTAAGGAGATTGAATCAGTAATCAAAAGCCTCCCAACTAATTAAAGCCCAGGACCTGATGGCTACCCTGATATATGCTACCAAACTTTTAAAGAGGCATTAATGCCAATCCATCTTAAAATCTTCCAAAAAATTGAAGGGGATGAAACACTCCTAAACCCATTTTACAAGGCCAGCTTTACTCTGATACAAAAGCCAGATCAGACACTACAAGAAAAGAAAATTTCAGGCCAGTATCCATGATGAATATCGATGCAAAAATTCTCAGCAAAATACCAGCAAACTAAATTCAACAGCACATTAAAAGAATCACATAACACAATCAAGTGGGATTTATCCTTGGAATGCAAGGATGGTTCAACATAGGCAAATCAGTCAATGTGATACGCTATGTTAGTAGAATGAAGGATAAAAATCATATGATCCTCTCAACAGATGCAGAAAAAGCGTTTGAAAAAATTCAACATCCATTTGTGACAAAAACTCTCAAAAAATTGGGTATAGAAGAATCACACCTCAACATAATAAAAGCTATATACAACAAGCCCATAGCTAACATCATGCTCAATGGTGAAAAGCTGAAAGCTTTTCTGCTAAAATCAGGAACAAGACAAGGGTGCCCACTCTTGCCAGTTAGATTCAACATAATACTGGAAGTCAAGCTAGAGCAATTAGGCAAGAAAAAGAAATAATGATCTATTGTGTTCTTGTAATGCTTTGCAGGTTCACAAAGCACTTCCTTCTTGGCCACAGCCACTGATAAAAACAGAAGGGAGGTGACAGGGTCTCAATCTCCAAATCCATGACCAGCTACTTGCTGTGGCTTCTGCCACTCCAGCAGGGTTCTTGGAAACACAGTCAACATAGAAATACAGATCTTGGAAATATAGATCATACAGATGACACAGATCACCACACCTGGCAAATAAACGGTAATCACTAAAAGCCAGAGCTATGGCCCCAAATCAATGAGTATTTTCCTACCCTAGGGACCTGGCCTAGGCCACAAAAATTCCTTTGGTGTAGACCAGTGGTTTCCATACCTTGTGCATTGGGTCCCCAGTGTTCTCAAGAAGAGCCTCACAGTGAGACACTGAACAGGCAGATGCCCCCGCTCCCATCTCCGGATTTGACTACTCAGTATTTTATTGGTTTATGTATTAGAATTTTGCCTAAGAACTTTTTTTTAAGTTATGCTGCTTTAAAAAAAAGTTTAAAATAATTGTCCCACTGCCCTATATATTACTTGCCTCTGTTTTTTGAGAACAGTATCTGGAATACCCTTAACCTCTAATAAAATTGAGGAGGATACAATGGTGGACTCTCTGGTCCTAAGGTCTTTCCCGAGACCCTCTTCTTCCTGTGAGCTTCCTCTTCCCACACCCAAGCCCTCTAAATCTAGATCAACATCCCCATATCCTTTTGATTCCTAATGTTCCAGTGCTCAATTCAATGTGGTTTATTTCCAGGGACACAGACGCTATTCTTTCTTGTGAGTGGGGGACCCTGTATTTATAAGAAGAAATCCTCCACACAAAATCCGCGGCTTTGCACCACCCCTACCATCCAGATCTCCTACTCTTTAGTTTGTGTTCATAGACTCTGGTACATTCCCAGGGCCTTCTGGTCCCATCTGGCCTTTTTCTGTCAGTATAGCTGCTGCCTCCACCTCTTCCTCTAGAATTCCCTCAGCCTGTAGCTCTTGAGGCAGGAGAGGTTCACCCTTTCCTCCTACATTTGTCCTGGTTGTATATTTTCCTCAAAAGATGTTTTAATTAGAATTGCTTTTATTGATGCTTCACAATCCAGTACATTCATGGGCCCAGAGAAAACCAATGCGTACTCAGCCATGTGCGCTCTTCCCAAACTCTTTTCTCTGTTTTAGAATTACTCAGGGCTCTGTACTTTAAACAGTAGCATGCACATGCTCTTCTGACACTCTTCTTTCTGCTACTGGATGGACTTCCTCTGTGCTCACTCCATTCCTTTTATGCATGTTCAGCTGGGTTTTAAATGTTCCAATCTGTTTTTTCAATTTGCTTCTGCATTTTCTCTAAGCTTTTTTATTTTTTCAAGTAACAAAAATTGAATTCAAATTCTCATAAGTAAAAACAGTCTATGCAATTTGGAAGCCCAAGGGATGCTAAGTTCAGGCACAGCTGAGTCTAAGAGTTCGAAAGATATTATCAGTTCATGTTTGTTTTCTCTTTTGCTCTCTCTCTCTCCTTTCCTCCCTCCCCCCACCACACCCTACCCTCCACCCGATCTCTTCATTTTTCAGCTCATCTTACTCCTGTGTTGATCTATTCTTGGGAAAACTCTCTCCATGTGTCAATAAATGTGGTCCTTAGCATCTGTGATTTTAGAAGCAGAGGGAGTTTTTTTTTCAGTATTCCTATCAGAAAAGGACACCAGTTGCCCTAAGACATGAGTCCACCCATGAGCCAATCACTGTATCTGGGGAGAAGAAGAGTGTCTAGTGACCAACCTAGGTCTTCTGCACCCACCTCCAACTCCTCCCCAACCCCTGGCCTCATCGCAGAGACGGTCAGGCCTCTGTGATTATCAGCCAACCAGAATCATACAGCCTGGTGCTGAGGCAGTTCCCCAGAAGAAGCAAATAAAAATAAGAAACAGATATATTATAAGAATTAACATTATTTGTTGCATTTGAGTGTCTTCTTTCCCTTTTTCAATCCTCTCACAGTCCCTTATTTTATTGCAAAATAAAAAACTTGTCTAAGCCAATGCTCTTCAACTCTGGCTTCCTGACATTCTCCCTTAAAGTTTAAGCAGTAGCTTTTATTCTCACACCAAATTCTGAGCCTTTTATCGGCTGATTGTGTTTTCCCTTTGCCTGGAAGCAAACGCTCTAAGATCCAAAATGTCCTAGCAAAAATCTTTTTTAAAATTTCTTGCTACATCCTTGGGTTTGCAATAAATTTGCTGAATTTTTTCTCTACTCAACCCAAGATAATACATGCCTGATAGAATAGGAGCCCCTATATTTCTCTATTTCTTGTTTCTACTAAATTCCACCACTTCCTTATAATTAAACTCACATTCTAGTTTCCCTAACATACATAACCATAATCACCATTTTCTATTTTGTCAATTCTGGCATGGAAATTTGATTGATTGATTGATTGATAGATGATGGATGGATGGGTGAGTGGTAAATGTAGATGATAGATGGACAGATGGACTAATAAAGAGAATCTAAGAGAGATGAAGCCATCCCACCTACCAGTAGTTGGCAATTCCAATCCAAGCCAGAGACTTAAGAGGCTCTGCCTTCCGAAGGTGAGCCTGGTCTGGCTATAAAGCAGCACATTCCCTTGCAACACCCGCCGAGACCCCTCCTGGTGCTAGACGCTCTGCCTCTAGCCGATGCTCTTTGAAGCTCTTTCTGCAGACTTTCCCTGAGTAGCGAAATGAGTCCCCACACCTGCCAAGGCCAAGTGGCTCCAAAGGGACTGTGGTTTCCCAGATCTTACTGCATAAACCTCATGAATGGGCCTCATAAATAGTCCTTTTTCCTATTAAGGTCACATCCCATTGGTTAGAGACCCTAATCAAGATCATCTCCCAAATCAGGGATTTTTTTCTCTCCACAAGATATCACCCACCAGAAACTGCTCTAAGTCTTAACATCCCTAAATGAACTTGTTCCCAAAATTCAGCTCCTGATACATATCCCACTTCCCATCTGATAAACTATGTAGATGATGGTCACATCTCTGAGAGGTGAGACCACGCTCAGTCTCATTATATCCTCCCATGGACACAGGAGGACGAGAGAAGGCCCCTTCTTTTCACCCACACATTCTCTTCCTTTAACCATCCCTGCAGTGCTGCCATCTCTCCCCTGATCCACTCGATCTTTCAAGGGCCATGAGACACAAACCGGTAAGAGATATCACATGGGAAGCACAGAAGAAAAAGCCAATAGAAATCCAAAAAGAAAATGATAAAAGTGAACACATCACCCAGAAAAGACAGGCCTTCAGAAAATATACTAAGGGATACCTCAGGAAGAATATCTGTCCCAGTTATGAAAAGGTTTTTTTCAGCAAAACCCACTGAGCAATCTAGGGGAACTTCCCCAGCCAGCTTTGCTTTTCTGCACATGCACACACAAATAACTTTGTTTAAACCCCAACATATAATAGTAATGAATATATTGCATAGAAACCCACAGGAGTGAGGTAAAAAGTTTAAATATTTAATTGAAATAAATGTATATTTTTGTGAGTAATGTGTTCATTAGCATTCTTGAAGAAGAGAATTTGGAGAGGGTAGAGCTCTGTGTTCAAAGAATGACTCAAGCTCAAGAAGTAGTTTAGAATGGAGGTCAAGTGGGTCCATGTTCAAATCCCTACTTCAAATGAGGAATTCTTGGTTAAACTACTTAATCTCTCTGAGCCTCAATTTTCTCTCCAGTAAAATGTAAACTTCCTCCCTGAGGTTCTTGGGAGAATAAATTCGAAATCTGACATACAGCACCCAACAGGTAATAGAAAAAAATGGTAGAATTTTATTAAGTCTATCGAAGTTTAAGAATTGGAGAGTGGTAACTTTTCCTGTCCTTCCTAGACCTAGAAAAGAATCTTAAGTCTTAGAATGAACCATTAGCTTTACTGTGGAATCCACTGTCTAAACGAAAAGTCAAAGTTAGCCAGGCAAGAGTTAACTTGAACCAACTCTACCGTGAAATTTTATATGGTAATATTTCACAGTTGTGCTGTCTTATATTTACTCAGGTCTATCAATCACCAGCTCTTCACTAGCTCTATCCCCAACCTGAAGTATTTCAACAAAATGCATCTTCTTATACCTGTATGTGTCAGTATTGTCTCTTCTCCAGATTGTAAAATGACAGCAATAAACAGATCACTGTTTCTGAGTCACCCTTGCAATGTACCTTCTTAGTATATCACCACTGGAACCAAAGACCTGGTTATCTAAAAGTTCTTCTCCAAGAAAATAATTAGAGCATCCAGTTACCAAGAAATAATCAATGTTCCTGTAAAGCACATTTTCAGATATTTTAAAGCCTTTCATTTTCTGCCTTTCAAGTTAAGAAAACATAAAAGTAAAAGGAATTGTAAGTCTGTGTGACACAGTGCTCATTAAAGATACTGAGAACATGCTCCAGAGCGTGAGGAGGAAAAATTGACCCAGAGTCAAAAGACCTAGGATTCAATCCCACCTTCACCACTCATCAGCTTCAGCCACTTAAGGTCCCTAAGCTTCAGTTCTCTCATCTGTAAAGTGACAATAATAATATGCACCTCACAGTAACACGAAAATTAAATATAAAATGCCAATTCCAATGCTTTCACGTAGTAGGTCCTCAAAAACAATAAGTAGTAGAAAATGCCTAAATACTGCTGCAGTTATTCTCCTTCCCTAGTTTTAGGAAAGAAAATTAATTCAGTTAATCAGGACATTCCTTAGTAGATCACTAATTTTCTAGTAATTTTAGTATCAGAACTCTTTTTTAAAGCAACACTTTATGTAGAAGCATAAAATGTTGTATGCTAAAATACAGTCAGAAGCAGAGCTGCTTCTTTCAATTACCCATCATCCATCCATTCACCCACTAAATAGCATTGGATCAGGCATTGTGCTAGACACCTGGTACACAAAGAAGGAGATATGGCTCCTGCTCTTAAGGAAGTTGGCATACAATCATGTCTAACCTCTTCTGGATGAATCTTAAATGCTAGTTGGTTCAAAGTGGAGGATGTTGGATGGATACACAGAAACGAAGGTCAGACGGAGGGGTACATAAAATGGGCTGTTTGCTGCAGATTCAGCATAATGTAACCCAAAGTCAAAGTCTTGAGTGAGGCTGCTGGGAAACAAGGAACAGTCTGAAACATCCAGTGCACAAAGACATGTGGAGAACAAGTAGTAGCTCCAAGAGGAATGTTCAACACAAGTCAAGCAAGAGAAAGCAAGGATTCCAGAGGCAGACACTGCAGAGATCTCAGGTGGTGATCCTTTACTAGAGAGGGGTTACAATTGAAGAGGTATGGTTGCTTGAGGGCTGGGTATGAGGAAGTAGTAGATGGCTTAGCAGCAGTATGAAGGAGGAGGTTATGGAAACACATTCAAAAAAGTAACAATATATGAAATTTTAGAACTATAAGTTCCAGTAAGGCACCACATCTTAGGTGAAACATTGATGATTTACAGTGAATTCAGAGGAAGGAATTGTATGAGGAAAATGGTCTAGATATGATTTCATGCTAGGATTGCGAGAGGCAACTGGGTTTACTTAGCCTGGAGAAGAGAAGCCTTAGTTACGCCATGGTAGCAGACTTCAAATATCTAAATGGCTATGGAAAAGAGAGGAAATATATTATAAGCAGCTTAGAAAAGCCACTCTCAGAGCTTTCACTATGATCTCTAGTCTCTTCTGAGATCCAAGCAAATAAATCTGTGTACCCTGAATGTTAATCTAGGCTGTCCACTTGAACTTTAAAGAAAGTTTCCTAAAACTGATTGTGTTATGTTTCCCTTCAAAACTCCTTCTCACCCTATATTCTATATCCTTTTTTAATGACATTTCAATCTTTGCCACCAAGAAAGAAACTGGAAGTCACCCAAGATACTAACTCTTTCTGGTACCTCCACAGCAATTTAGTTACTAAGCTTTCTTCATTCTACTCCCTTAACATGTCAAGGGAGTTTTCTAAAAAACAGGTATGACCGTCGTACAGTTACGTACCTAAAACTCCTGAATGTATCTCTATTGCCTAGAGCAGACTTTCCCAAAGCACGCAGTATCAAGCAGAGTCCGATGGACAGGGTTTGCATGGGTGGGTAGGAGTGTCACAGATACAGAAGTTTGGGAAACAGAGTTTAATGGAAACCTGTCTTAGCAATCGCAATCAACATTAGCAAACCAAGTCTGAGAAGGCTTTCAGTAAAGAAAATTGTTTAAATTTGTGCAATGTTTCTAGTTGTTTTTCCTTTGACCACTTAATATCTCTTAATTTTCCATAGAGTTAGTGTTCCATAAAATATATTTCAGTGAATATTGGACTATAAAATGAAATGGCCTGTAAAGCCATTCAAATTGATCGGCTCCTGTATTTGTGAATCATTCAATTCAGGAGATATTTATTGAACAGCAACAACATTATGTGCTAAGGATACAGTGATGAGTAACTAAACATGGTTCCTGTCCTCAAGTATTCACTTATAGTTTCCAAAAATTATAAGATTTTTTCTCTCCAAGCCTTTGAACATGCTGTGCCTGCTACCTGGAATGCCCTTCCCCCATCTTTGCCTGACAAACTCCTCCTCATTCTTCAACTGCTAATACCCTAAATTATGAGTTCCTTGACTCTAGAGAGTATCTTATTCATTTTTATTTTCTTATGCCTAGCACTGTACTTGACACATAGGTCTACTCAATAAATGCATATTAAGATAATATATGGATAAATGACTCAAGATATTAAAATTGCTTATTTTAACATTTTGAGAAATGAGTTCAAATTTTTAAATTAAAACGTATGTATTTTTTGTAATAATCATTTCCAGTGCAAAAATATTAATAATTTATTACTTTAAGGAGAGGCTTATAAGTGTCTCTTTTTAAATTTTATCTTCTGACTTCATATCATACTTTGGCATAAATTACAGGTACACCTGTCATGTTCTTAAATGCACATGAAGTACTAATTTGCAAGAATTTTAAAAAATTATGTTACATGGCAATTGAAGTAAAATAGCAATTAAAAACTGAAGTTAAATTTTAAATGATCTGATCTCATAAAAACACAAATATATAGTAAAATTGCTTTGTATTATCATTAACATAAACTCTGAGTGTTATAAATGTTTGCCTTTTGGTATTTCTTATGCTTGATGAGGCTAAATGAAACCAAACCAGCAAGGTTTGTCAATGAGTTTAGAATTTGGAGAGCTAAATTCTTTTTTTAACACTAACAACAATGAATATGCTAGTTTTTTTTTTCATAGATCCTATACAATTTGTATGTTACCTAAATTTATTACAGTCAAGTGTCAACAAGTGGGTCATTCTAGTGAATGGGGCCAAAAAAATATAGAAGACTTATAAAGAAATGTTTACATACTAGTGAAGATAAAGAAAAGGACATGGGATAAATGGGGTAAAATAGACTTGAAGATAAGGAAAGAGGGTAGAGATTGGCAAAAATCTGGCAACTGTAGAAGCTGGGTGATGGATACGTGGGGACCTTATACCATCCTATCCACATGGAAGTTGTTATACCATCCTATCCACATGGGGGTCATTATACCATTCTATTCACTTCCGTGTATAAATTTTTCCATAATTCAGTTTAAAAGGAGGGAGAGAGGGAAGGAAGAAAAGCAGGAAAGTAGGGAAGGAAAGAGAAAGGAAGAGGCAAAAAAGAAGAACAGTGTAATGGAAAGGGAGAAAAAGAGAACAGACATAAGAGAAGAAAATATCTTCTAACCAAGCTGGACCACATCATGGAAACCTTTGGTTGGCCCAAGAGTCAGTATATTTGATCATTTGGGTCCCTTTTGGGACATAAGGATGGCTAGTACTTATTGAACACTTCTTATTTCTATGCTGGATGCTTTACATGTATATCCCATTTAGTCCTCGCAAGAACCCCATGAGATTAGCACTGTTACTATCCACGCTGATAGATGAGAAACTGAAACTTAGAGGAAAGCGACTCACTCAAGGTCTCACAGTTGATAAGTGACAGTGCCAAATTTCAAGCCAGAAATGTCAGACTATAGAGGCAGTTATCTTATCACACGCTGCTGCATGTTGTACTACACGCAGCTCATCCGCATATCTTGTTCTGGCTCATATTTTGATTTAGGTTGATCCAAGGCTGTCATGGTAAAGTGTTGTGGAATAATTGGGGTGTCTGGAGCCATTCTGTGAACTAAAATATACTTCATAAGAGAAGTCATGTTTACCTTCAAATTAAAGCCCATTTATATGTTAATGATCCCAAGAGAATATTCTCCAGTGGTATTACATTTAAACCTTACTGATGCCTGTTGCAGATATTCTATTTTAAGAAAGAAGATTTTCTTAAATGAACAGTAGCCACATATTTCAGTTCAAAATTGAAGTGTGCCAGCAATACAGCATTACTTCTGTATAACTGGTCTTCAGTTATACTTTGAGCTCCCATTCCATGATGGGAAGACACCAATTTTTTCAGATAATTTGGCGACAACCTCACCTTATCTCTAAGGCTACATCTACTTCAGCATTTCTGAAGCATTGCAGCATTGGAAGGCACTAGTGAAGAAGCATGCCTGATCCTTGAATGCCATTAAAAATACACAATGGCATCCCACGAGACATTCCTGCCTAGTCTTCAGTCATCAGCACATATGGATCGCTGCAGCTTTCCTCTATGTCCAGGTCACAAAGCTTCTCCAGCTCCTGTTTACTCTCTCAATGGCTTCCCCACCCTTCTCAAAAGTTTTTTCACTCCTATGGAGCAATAAGAGACTCAAAGGAGCTGTCTAGAGCTCTCCTATTACACCATGAAGCAGCTATTTCAACTATACTGCACCCCCTAGATAATGGGCATTATGAGATTTTGTTAGCTCCTTGCACTGTACCCAGAGAGGGTATCTTGTGTGCCTGCTATGACAGCCTAATCTCCAGATCCAAGGTTGAAGTGGGTAGGGCACAATGCCATTTCACAGAGATCCACCAGCATCTAAGCTCTATTGGGCCACGCAAACCAAGAAGATTTTTCTGGTCTCCAGCTGAGGGAAAACTGGTTTTCATTTTTAACATATTCTTTCATATGTGCTGTTTTTATCAAAAGTCTAGATTTTAGACAAGTGTTTAATTCTGTGTTATCTTTACTTTGTTGTATTTTCCCTTTCAAAAGTAGAGAAAGCAGAATTTCTTAGCTGTGTGGGTTTGGTGAAGGTCTGAGAAATTTTTTTTTTAAATGGTGAAAAAAATTTTAATTAATGTCTCAAAATACTGCATGCCACACTGGAAAAAATATGCTTTGCTTTGTACATAAAATATATCACTGTTCATTTATCACAAAACTTAAAAGTACACAATATTCTTAAATCTAATCCAGGCTCCTTCTACAGATGACAGAAAAGAACTGTAGAACAGAAAAACTAGAATTCAGTAACACACCCTTAACTATGAAGGTGATACACAGTGTGATGATGAACTAACTCATTCAGCTGCTGTTCCTGTTGTCCTGGTCAATCACGGGGAAAGCTGCATATGCATACATGTATATTGCATGAGTTAAATACTCTAATTATTGAATGTCTGATATGTGCCAAGTACTTTGCAAGGCTCTAGCAATATAAAAATAAATTATAAAGAGACTTCTAATTTCTGCTTAGTGATATAGAGAAACGGAGACAAGCTATGTGCAAAACTGGTGAACAGTGTGAGGCCCAAAGAGACTGCAGAAATTGAAGGGGTCTATACTGTCCTGCAGGCTCTTTCTACATGAATCCCATAGAGTACTCATAGAACGGATCATAAAAACTTCTAATTGTCTATTGTGGTTCAGATCCATGGGGGCAGGAGGAAGCACAGGAGTCATGGTGAAGGGACACGAAATTCTACACAGAACCCTCTGCTCTATGGAACAGACACCGTAGTGTGTGAGTAGGGCAGCAAACATCACCACTCTCAGGACAGTGGTTAAAACTCACAGAAGCTGGAGGAAGGGACAAAGGGGGAAGTGGAACTGAGGAGTCCATACCCCAAGAACCAGGGACACAGTGCCTGCCTAAGAATGAGGCTTAATTCAAACAGAGCATGCTCTTTACAGGCAAGCTAACAGGCTTTAAGTAACCGCAGCAGTATACTGCAAGGAGAGGGACAGGAGAGAAACAAGAGCAGGCAAAGAAACCCTTTCTGAGGCACAACATAAAGGGACAACCTACAGCTTAAGGCCTAACACACATTGTGCTGGTAAATCCAACCTAAACACAAGGGTGTCATTAGAGGATCTGAGACTGTGGTGCTGTGTGGGTAACCATAGAAATAACAAACCTCAAACCCAGCCCATACCCTGAGCATAGTAACTCAAATTTGCAAACTAAAGGCCTGAGATAAAAAATGGTGTGCCCATTTCCAGGCATAAAAATTAGTTACCTCAATCTCTACTATTCTACATAAGATGTTTGGCTTCTAAACAAAAAAAAAATATGAGACATACAAAAAAGGCAAGAAAAAATACTCCCAAGGCACAAAGCAATAATCAGTTTCAGACTCAGATATGATGCAGATATTGAAATTATCTAAGGTTAGTATGTTAAAGGTTCTAATGGAAAAAGTTGACAATATGTAAGAGCAGATGGGAAATTTGAGCAGAGAGATGAAGACTACAAGAAAGAATCAAAGGAAATACTTAAAATGAAGAAATAAAAACAGATGAAGAATTTCTCAGATCAGTTTAACCGTAGACTCAACACAGCTGAAGAAAGAATCAGTGAACTGGAAGCTTGGTCAACAGAAGTTATCCATACTGAAATACAGAGGGAAAAAGAAGAGTGGGGAGAAAAATCCAGAACTGAACATCCGAAAGATCTGGAACCATGTCAATTATACTAACATATAAGTAATAAGAGTCCTAGAAGGAGAAGAGAGACAGGAGAGAGAGGACAAGGAAGAAGAAAATATTTGAGGAAATAACGTCCCAGAATTTTCTAAAATTAATGAGAGATAATAAACTACAGATTCAAGAAGCTTGGAGACTACCAAGCAGTATGAAAAACCACAATGAAACAAAAAACAGGTATATCATATTCAAACTGCTGAAAACTAAAATACAGAGAAAAAATCTTTCTCTGCTAGAGAAAGAATTTTAAGTGAATTTTCTGTAGTGAAAGATAAACATTTCTGAGTTGTTTCATTTGAGGAAACTTCAGCAGAGAGGTTACATACTGAGGAACAAGTCCAAGTATTATAGAAAACTTGTCATCAGAAGCCAAGGAAGCTAGAACATATACAAAAAATGACATCTTTAAAGTTCTGAAAGGAGGGAAAAAAATTGTCAATCTAGAAGTCTATACCACGCCGAAAACCTTTTTTAAAATGAAAGAAAAAATAATTTCTCCAAAACACAAAAACTGGGGAACCTTGTTCCAGAAGACCACTTTACAAGAAATGTTAAAGGAAGTTTTCCAGGCAGAATGATTATGACACTACCTTGAAAACGGAGTCTACACAAAGAAAGGAAGACTAGAACACTGATAACAAAATAAAGGCAAAATGTTTTTCTTACTTTTAATTGCTCTGAAAAAATGTTACTGTCCAAAGCAAAAAGAGTGGTAATGTATTTTGTGTTTGTAACAAAAGTAAAATGTATGCAACAAAGCACAAAGAATGAAGGGACACGTCAAGTGGAATAATATTATTTGAAAGTATGATGTCAGTGGAAAGATGGAATGCAGACTGAGACAAATGAATCTAAGTTTATTACAGACGAATCTCATGGCTGCAAAGAAAACAGGAGAAAAGGTGCTGAACTAAATAATTTTGGAAAACAGCCTTTTGTCAGCACATGGTAAGGCTAAAGGCTACAGAAACTATACTCAAACACCATCCTATGGTGGTAAATTCATTTTTCAAGAGGGCATGTGATACCAATTCTCAAAGTACTTTATTTGGATACTAGGATTGAACAAATAAGAAAATGTATTATACATAATGAAACTTCTGATGACGGGTTTTCTATAAACTAGTTTTCCATAACAGTTTTCTCACTGTTGAACTAAAGACATTAAAAATAAGAAATGATAGAAGGCTAAAATAAATGCCGTGGAGCAAGATTAAAGTGAGAACCATCAATATGGAGTCACAGTTTTAAAAAAGCACACACACACATACACACACACACACACTATGTATAAATGTAGATGAGCATCAACTATTAACTAATATAGAGGAGCCAACCTGAAAGAGTTCTCAATAGCCAAACTTGCAACAACTTGAATGATAAAATACATAATATGAGCACTGGATAAGAAGCCAATGATTTTTTGAAAATCCATAAGTCAATACTGATGTAACTAAATAGCTGAATAAACAGCAGATAAGGAGCAACGATTCCTGATAGAAAAATTCCAATTAAGAAATGTAGAAAGAATGGAGGAAATAGCAAATCACCATTAAAATACCAAAATATTTTGTTTTCAGGAAAGATCCACTGATAGCTAAATTAGTGGGCAGTTTAAGAGAAAGGACATCTGCATAGTTTCAAAGTATCTCCCTCAAAATATTTAGAAATTACGAAAAGAAAAACAGTAATGTTTGAGGCATCCCAGCAGACAGCATTTAACCACGGTTAACATCACTGCTAACACATTTCCACACTGTGAAGCCCCTGTTCCGATGCACTGAGAAGGGCCTGTTAGCTCTCCGGTATCCTTTCCAATAATGCATACCCCCACCTAATCGTGAGAAAACATCAAAGAAATACAAATGGAGAGATACTCTGCAAAATAACTGGCCGGTACTCCTCAAAAGTATCAAGGTCATGAAAGACAAAGAGAGACTGAATAACTCTCAGTGTTAAAGGAATAAGGAACATGAAAACTAAATACTAGATTGGATCCTGGAGGAGTAAAGGAATATGGGAGAAACAATTGTTGGACTCCAAATGAATTATGTAGCTAATATTTTACCAAGGTTAATTTCTCAGTTTTGGTAAATGTTCTATGGTTATGTGAGATGTTACTTTATATACTTTTTATATTTTATATACTTTTTATAAGGGAAAGCTGGGTGAAGTTGCAACTCTTCTGTAAGTCTAAACATATCTCAAAATTTAAAAGGTGAAAAAGTAGATTATTAATTAGTCGATCTCAGTGAACTCGTAGTCTATTGAGAAAGAAAACACACAAAACAATATTAAAATACGATAAGTATAAGTAGAAATATAAGATATTATGAAAGCCAGGGACTAACTACTGAACAGATCAAAGACTGTGTCTAGGAGGAAGCATAACACTTGACATCAGCCTTACAAAATACTGCCGATGGGAGAAGGAAGCTGGAATTTCCAGAAAGAGTTACAAAACATGTATGAAAGACTATGGCATGTCCTAGGAACTACAAGACGGTGGACATGGTTGACACAAAGGTGAAGTGGTAAAACGAGAAAGGCAGTAAACATTCGACCCTGAGGAATGTTATCTTCTATTCTAAGTAACTACGAGTAGAAAAGAGGATTAGATCAGGGACATGATAGTGGCAGTTTTGTGTTTTAGAAACATCATTTTGATAGGATTCTGGAGAATAAAATGAAAGAGTACAGAGGGTTTACTTACTAATTCAATGTTTATTCTTCCAATTTAACTTTTACCTAGAGTGACATATTAATGCAATCTATGATACCATTCCACAGAATCTTAGTGATGTAAATATCTGAAGTCTTCAAATGCCACCACATTAATCTTCACTCCTCAAATGAAACAACCCGGAAATGTCTATCACTCATTACAGAAAATGCATTTAAAATATGAATACTATGTCTAACTAATACAACAAAAATATTCTTCATATTTCTTTGGATAACATAAGTAATAATATAGGTAACACTATCATTTATGTAGGCAATGAATACTTATTGAGCATCCACTGTGTGCCAAGCACTATTATAGGTGTTGAAGATTTAATGTTAAAACATACAGACCAGGGGCCAGCCCAGCCCCGTGACTAAGTGGTTAAGTTTCTGGGCTCCATTTTGGCAGCCCAGGGTTTCACCAGTTCGGATCCCACATGCGGACATGGCACCACTCATCAGGCCATGCTGAGGTGGCGTGCCACATGCCACAACCAGAAGCACTCGCAACTGGAATATACAACTATGTACCGGGGGGCTCTGGGGAGAATAAGAAGGGAAAAAAAAATCGGCAACATTTGTTAGCTCAGGTGCCAATCTTTTAAAAAAAACAAATACAGACCAAAAACACCCATTCTTCATGAAGCTCATGTTCTAGGGATGAGCGGTAAGCTAGAAAAAATGATTAAATTATATATTTACAGAAAAAATGATTAAATTATATATTTACAGCACGTTGGAAGGTGATAGCTATGGAGCAAAATGAAGCAGGATAAGGCAGTAGGGAATGCGGGAAAAGAGAAGAATGTACAACTTTAAATAGAGTGGTTGGTTAGTTCTTATTTAAAAAGTGATATTTGACCAACAACCCTTGCAAGTAACTGACAGGAGAGCTTTCCTAGTATAAAGGGAAAAGCCAGGACAAAAGGTCTGAAAAAGAGTGTGCCTGCAATATTCAAGTTAGAGCAAGGAGCTCAGTGCGGCTAAAGCTGAGTGAGCAAACGGGAGAGAAGAAGTACGGAGAGGTCGTACGGCAGCAACACCTTACAGGACCTGGGTGGCCATTGTAAAGAGTTTGGCTTTGATTTTGAATAAGAGGAGAACTTTGGAGGATTATGAGCAGAGAAAGGACATTATTTGGCATATGTTTTTAAAAGAATACCCTTGGGGGCCAGCCCAGTGGCGTAGTGGTTAAATGTGTGCCCTCCGCTTCTGCAGCCCAGGTTTCCCCAGTTTGGATCCTGGGCGCAGACCTATGCACTGTTCATCAAGCCATGTTGTGGCGGCATGCCATATGCAAAATAGAGGAAGACTGGCACAATGTTAGCTCGGGGAGATTCTTCCTCAGGCACAAAGAGGAAGACTGGCAACTGTTGTTAGCTCAGGGCCAATCTTCCTCACAAAAATATCCTTGTTTCCGTATTGCAAATAGCCCAAATGGGGAAGGCTACAAGGACGGAACCATAAAAATCAAACAGGAGGTGATTACAGTAATTTAGGAAAGAGATTATGATGACTCATACCCAAAGGGGAGAAGTAGTCAGATTCTGGACATATTCTGAATTTAGAGCCACCAAGATTTCCTCATGGAATATGAGAGAAAGGCAAAGATGACTCCAAGATTTTGACCTGAGCAACTGGAAAGACAGGGTTGATGTTAATTGAGCTGAAGACAACTGTAGATGGAACAGATTTGGAGATGAAGTTGAGGTTCCATTTTGGACATGTTAAATTCAAACATGTTTGCTATTTTTACTATTAGGCATGTAAGTATACATATCTCATCGGCATCTGGATTAATAAGTCTGGGGTTCTGCAGTGACATCCAGTCTGGAAATACAAACTGGAGATATAGCAGTATCCAGTAACTGAGCCATGCATGTGAATGCGTTCGTGGAAGGAGACAGAGTGAGTGTGGAGCAGGCATCCACATGCTTTTCCTGTAAAAGGACCGACAGTACATATTTTAGGTTTTGAGGGACACTTGGTTGGTGTCACAACTACTCGACTCCATCTATGCAGCTCAAAAGCAGCCACAGATAACATATAAACAAATGGGGATGTTTGGGTTCCAAAAAAACTTTATCAAAGCAGGCACAGGCTGAATTTTGCCTTGGGCCTGAGCTTGCCAATTGCTGGAATAGATAAACAAGAGAGAAGGAGCAGGGAGTGTGCCCTGGGACACCACAACTTTAAGAGGTCAAGGAGGACAAGAACAAGGACCTGGCACAGGAAATTGAAAAGAAGTAGCCAGGGAGGTAATGGAAAAACTAGGAACATGTGGTGTCATGAGCAAGAAGTGAAGAAAGAATTTGAAGGAGAAAGAACGACTCCAGTCTCTCCAATGCCCCTGATGCTTCACTTAAGATGAAGACTGAGAAGTGTCAGCAACTTGGGGGTCATTGGATCTTGGCAAGAATAGTTTTGGTAAAGTGTTTAGGGGCAAAAGCTTGACTGAACTGGCTTCAAGATAGACTAAGAGTGAAGGATATAAGGATATTAAACTCTCTGGGAGTTTTGCTGCAAAAACAAGGAAAGGTGAAGTCAAGAGTTTCTTATTTAAACAGGACAAAAAACAGCATGTTTTTATGCTGCTAGGAATAACAAAATAATGAGGAAGAAATTGTTAGTACAGGAGAAGGAGGAGAGAATTCCTGGGATGACGTCCTTGAGTAGGAAGAAATAACAGAATCTAGGGGCTGGTCCAGTGGCACAGCAGTTAAGTTTGCACGTTCCACTTCAGCAGACCAGGGTTCGCCAGTTTGGATCCCAGGTGCGGATATACACAGCACTTGTCAAGCCATGCTGTGGCAGGCACCCCACATATAAAATAGAGGAAGATGGGCACAGATGTTAGTTCAGGGCCAGTCTTCCTCAGCAAAAAAAAGAGAAGGATTGGTGGCAGATGTTAGCTCTTCCTCAAAAAAATAAAAAAAGGGAAAAAAGAAATAATGGAATCTAACCCATGAATAGAGATACTGTCCTTAGATACAAGTGTGACAGTTCATCTGTCGTGACAGGTGGAAAGCAAAGTATATGAGTAAAGAAATGGCATCAAGGAGGAGGGGTGGCTGACAGCTCTGAGAGGCCACACTTAAAAAGTTCTAACCAGAACTTGCTCCAAAGAAAGAAAGAAGGCAATGGGAGGAACTGTGGTCAAGATGGCGCTGTGAGCAGACGTTGAACTCGCCTCCTCCCACGAGCACAACCAGGTTACAACAATTTTGGGAAGAATCACCCTGGATTGAAAACGGAAAACTGGATAAAAAGAACCCCCACGACAAGGGACAGTCCTGACGAAAGCAGAAGAAGGAGTGACTCGGGCCGGAGAGGAAAAAAGCCACCTTTGGGAGCAGCGGAGCCTCTCAGCTGGCCAGGCGGGAGCCAACCTAAGGTACGCAGCCCTCCCTGGAGGAGTGAGGTCCGGAGCGGGGGCAATACTGCTATAACCATCCTTCGGACTCAGCCCAGCTGAGAGGGGAATCTTACTGTCTGGCTTTGCTGGCTATTAACTGCAGCCAGGACACCCCAGAAAAGCTATCGGCCGAAAGCCAAAAAAGATCCGGGTCTTAAAGGGCCCACGCACAAACTCACTCATTGCAGCAACCTAAAATCACCAGAGAGAAGGCTGACTGTCCTTTGGTGAAACAAGACTCACCTGGTGGGCTCTGGGGGCATCTTGGTGAGAGGAGGATCCTCTCTGGAGACTGAGACATTGGTGGGGTCCGTTGTTCTGAGCTGGTCCAGGTGTGCTGATACAGACACTTGTGGGGGCCATTGAGGTGCATCCCTTGGCCTGTTAGCCCAGGGGTCTGCCACACCCACTAGAGCACAGATTTAATCCAGTTCAGCCAGGGCAGGCAACCCACCCTAGGGACTGGCCCCACCTAACAGCACGCCTTCGGCTGCTTTTCAGCCTGCATTGACTGAGTGCCTTGATCCTCTACAGGCAGGCAAAGGTGTCTGCCTCTGTGGGGCAGGGCTTGTGTGAGGACCAGGTGAACTGTGGGGGGCACTGGGGCAGAGGTGGGGGCCTCTGCAGTGTGGCAGTGGGGTACGCTCCAGGGGGTTGAGAAATGTGCACGGACCAGGACTGTGTTGACAGTGTATGTGGTTCAGAGGGGGGTGAGGCTTATCAGTGGCAGAAGACTTGTACTTCACAAATAGCCATAAAAAGGATCAGCCCCACCTTCCAAAGCCTGAAACAACTGAGTGCCTCCACGCCAAGGGCTAGCCCCACTCAGCTGCACTCCTAAGAGAACTGACATCAGCCTTGTTGGCCTCAGGCCTATCACAACTGTACGCCCCTGAGCCTAGCAACCAGCTACACTGGGTACCAACCCAATTAAGAGGACACTTGCAATAAGAGTGTGCTAATAGACTTTGTAGCCAACAGTGCTGAGGCCCCTCCAGACCAGATTTACAAACAGCTGGCCAGGGAAGGAAAGATCAGACTCCCTGGGTACCTGCAGTGGGAGCAACCCTGCCACAGCAGAAGAACACAAGTAGCCCACAAAGGGGTCACTCCTGGTTCTTATGGTCTGGTGATGAGAGGGAAGCACACTATTGGGCCTCATAAGGTATCTCATACATAAGGCCACTTCTCCAAGATCAGGAGACATAGCCGACCCACCTAGTACAAAGAAAATAGCACAGAGAAAGAGGCATAACGAGGAGGCAAAGGAATACTTTCCAAGCAAGGGAACGCTACAAAACACCAGAAAAAGAACAGAAAAGAGAAAGAAGAATTAGACAGAATGAGAACAGTGTATGGGAACTCTGGGACAATATCAAGCATGCTAACATTCGGATTATAGGGGTCCCAGGAGGAGAAGAGAGAGACAAAGGGGCAGAAAATTTATTTGTCAAAATAATAGAGGAAAATTTTCCTCACCTGAGGAAGGAAACAGACATCCAAGTTCAGGAAGCACAGAGAGCTCCAAACAAGAGAAGCCCAAAGAGGCCCACACCAAGACATATTATAATCAAAATGTCTAAAATTAAAGAGAAAGAGAGAATCCTAAAAGCAGCAAGAGAAAGGCCACAAGTGACATATAAAGGGAAGCCCATCAGGCTGTCAGCAGACTTCTCAGCCGAGACCCTACAGGTGAGAAGAGAATGGCACGACATATTTGAAGTGCTAAAAGGAAAAACCTACAACCAAGAATACTCTATCCATCAAGGCTGTCATTCAGAATGGAAGGAGAGATAAAGAGCTTCCCAGACAAGCAAAAATTAAAGGAGTTTATCACTAAGAAACCAGTTCTACAAGAAATGCTGAAGGGACTTATTTAAGTGGGAAAGTAATGACCACAAATAGAGATAAAAGAAAAAAATTATCAAAAAAAACCCCCAAAACAACAACAAGAAAGAACAGGCAATAAAATCACCTGTAAGGTAAAAGTATAGTAAAGGCAGCAGATCAACTACCTGTGAAGGTAATATGAAGGTTAAAAGACAAATGTACTAAAATTACCTATTTCAATGATAAGAGGGTAATGGATATACATACACTAAACAAAAGACTATATATGATGTGAAAAACATATAATGTGGGAGGAGGGGAGTGAAAAAGTAGAGCTTTTAGAAAGAGGTCAAGCTAAGGAGTCTATCTACTCAATATAGACTGTTATATGCATAGTATACTAAATAGGAGCCTCATGGTAACCACAAACCAGAAACCTATAACAAGCAGGAAAAAAAGTAAGACAAAAGAAATCAAACATATTACCAAAGATAACCATCAAACCACAAGTGAAGGGAGCAAGAGAAAAAGAAAGGAACTGAGAAGAATGACTAAAACACCCCAAAAAAAGAAAAAGTGACAAAATGGCAATAAATACATATTTATCAATAGCTACTTTAAATGTCAATGGATTAAATGCTCCAATCAAATGCCATAGGGTGGCCAACTGGATAAAAAAACAAGATCCATGTATATGCTGCATACAAGAGACACACTTCAGACCTACAGACACTCACAAACTGAAATTGAAAGGATGGAAAAAGATATTCCACGCAAATGGCAAAGAAAAGAAAGTGGGGGTAGCAATACTTATATCAGACAAAATAGACTTTAAATCAAAAACTGTAATAAGAGACAAAGACAGGCACTACATAATGATAAAGGGAACAATCCAACAAGAAAATATAACACTTATAAATATCTACTCACCCAACATAGGCACACCTAAATATACAAAGCAACTATTAACAGACATAAGAGGAGAAATAGACAGTAACACAATAATAGTAGGGGACTTTAACACTCCACTTACACCAATGGATAGATCATCCAAACAGAAGATCAATAAGGAAATAGTGGCCTTAAAGGACACATTAGGCCAGATGGACTTAGTAGATATATACAGAACATTCCATCCAAAAACCACAGAATACACATTCTTTTCAAATGCCCATGGAACATTCTCCAGGATTGATCACATATTAGGCCACAAAACAAGTCTCAATAAATTTAAGAAGATTGAAATAATACCATGCATCTTTTCTGACCAAAAAGGTATGAAACTGCAAATCAACTACAGAAAGAAAACCAGAAAAGCCACAAAAATGTGGAGATTGAACAAAATGCTACTGAACAATTATTGCGTCAATGAAGAAATCAAAGAAGAAATCAAAAAATTCCTGGAGACAAATGAAAATGAAAACACGACATGCCAAAATCTGTGGGATACAGCAAAAGCGGTTCTACGAGGGAAGTTTATAGCAATTCAGGCCTACCTCAACAAAGAAGAAAAATCCCAAATAGACAATCTAAAAGTGCACCTAAAGGTACTGGAAAAAGAACAACAAACAAAGGCCAAAATCAGCAGAGGGAAGGAAATACTAAAAATCAGAGCAGAAATAAACAAAATAGAGACTAAAAAAAAATAGAAAAAAATTAATGAAACCAAGAGCTGGTTCTTCGAAAAGATAAACAAAATTGACAAACCCTTAGCTAGACTCACCAAGAAAAAAAGAGAGAAGGGTCAAATAAATAAAATCAGAAACGAAAGAGGAGAGATTACAACGGACACCTCAGAAATACAAAAGATAATAAGAGAATACTATGAAAAGCTATACAGCAACAAATTGGATAATCTAGAAGAAATGGATAAATTCTTAGAAACATACAACCTTCCAAAACTGGACCAAGAAGATGTAGAAAATTTGAATAGCCTGATCACCAGTAAGGAGATCGAAACAGCAATTAAAAACCTCCCAAAAAATAAAAGTCCAGGACCAGATGGCTTCCCTGGTGAATTCTACCAAACATTCAAAGAAGACTTAATACCTATCCTTCTCAAACTCTTCCAAAAAATTGAAGAGGAGGGGAGGCTTCCTAACTCCTTCTACGAAGCAAACATTATCCTGATACCAAAATCAGACAAGGACAACACAAAAAAAGAAAATTACAGGCCAATATCACTGATGAACATTGATGCAAAAATCCTCAACAAAATACTAGCAAATCGAATACAATACATTAAAAAGATCATACATTATGATCAAGTGGGTTTCATTCCGGGGATGCAGGGATGGTTCAACATCCACAAATCTATCAACGTGATACACCACATTAACAAAATGAAGAATAAAAATCACATGATCATCTCAATAGATGCAGAGAAAGCATTTGACAAGATACAGCATCCATTTATGATATAAACTCTAAATAAATTGGGTATACAAGGAAAATACCTCAACATAATAAAGGTCATATATGACAAACCCACAACAAATATCATTCTCAATGGAGAAAAACTGAAAGCTATCCCTCTAAGAACAGGAACTAGACAAGGATGCCCACTGTCACCACTCTTATTTAACATAGTATTGGAAGTCCTAGACAGAGCAATCAGGCAAGAAAAAGAAATAAAAGGGATCCGCATTGGAAAAGAAGAAGTGAAACTGTCACTCTTTGCAGATGACATGATTTTATATCTAGAAAACCCTAAAGAGTCCACTAAAAAACTTTTAGAAATAATAAAGGAATACAGTCAAGTTGCGGGATACAAAATCAATGTACAAAAATCCGTTGCGTTTCTATATACTAACAACGAAGTACCAGAAAGAGAAATTAAGACTACAATCGCATTTACAATTGCAACAAAAAGAATAAAATACCTAGGAATAAACTTAACAAAAGAGGTGAAAGATCTGTACACCGAAAACTATAAAACATTGTTGAAAGAAATCAAAGAAGACACAAAGAAATGGAAAGATATTCCATGCTCTTGGATTGGAAGAATTAACATTGTTAAAATGTCCATACTTCCTAAAGCAATCTATAGATTCAATGCAATCCCTATTAAAGTTCCAACAACATTTTTTATAGAAATAGAACAAAGAATCCTAAAATTTATATGAAACAACAAAAGACCCCGAATAGCCAAAGGATTCCTGAGAAAAAAGAACAAAGCTGGAGGTATCACACTCCCCGATTTCAAACTATACTACAAAGCCATAGTAACCAAAACAGCATGGTACTGGCACAAAAACAGACACACAGATCAATGGAACAAAATTGAGAGCCCAGAAGTAAACCCACACGTTTATGGACAGCTAATATTCAATAAGGGAGCCAAGAGCATACGATGGAGAAAGGAGAGTCTCTTCAATAAATGGTGTTGGGAAAACTGGACAGTCACATGCAAAAGAATGAAAGTAGACCATTCCCTTACACCATGCACAAAAATCAACTCAAAATGGATTAAAGACTTGAGTGTAAGACCCGAAACCATGAGACTTCTAGAAGAAAACATAAGCAGTACGCTCTATGACATTGGTCTGAGCAGCATATTTTCAAGTCCCATATCTGACCGGGAAAGGGAAACAAAAGAAAAAATGAACAAATGGGACTACATCAAACTAAAAAGTTTCTGCACAGCAAAGGAAACCATCAACAAAATGAAAAGACAACCTAACAATTGGGAGAAGATATTTGCAAACCACATATCAGATAAGGGGTTAATATCCAAAATATACACAGAACTCATACAGCTCAACAACAAAAAAAACCAACAATCCAATTAGAAAATGGGCAAAAGATATGAACAGAGATTTCTCCAAAGAAGATATACAGATGGCCAAGAGGCATATGAAAAGATGCTCAACATCATTAGCTATCAGGGAAATGCAAATCAAAACTACAATGAGGTATCACCTCACTCCGGTCAGAATGGCTATAATTAACAAGATAGGAAACAACAAATGTTGGAGAGGGTGTGGAGAGAAGGGAACCCTTGTTCACTGCTGGCGGCAGTGCAAACTGGTGCAGCCACTATGGAAAGCAGTTTGGAGTATCCTCAGAAAATTAAGGATAGATCTACCATATGATCCAGCTATTCCACTGCTGGGGTATTTATCCAAAGAACTTGAAAACACAAAGGCATAAAGATACTTGCACCCCTATGTTCATTGCGGCATTATACACAATAGCCAAGACTTGGAAGCAACCTAGGTGCCCATCAAGGGACGAATGGATAAAGAAGATATGGTATTTATACATGATGGAATACTACTCAGCCATAACAAATGACGAAATCTGGCCATTTATGACAACATGGATGGACTTTGAGGGTATTATGCTGAGTGAAATAAGTCAGAGGGAGAAAGTCCAATACCATATGATCTCACTCATAAGTAGAAGATAAAAACAACAAAAAAAAACAAAACACACAGCATTGGAGATTGGACTGGTGGTTACCATTGGGGAAGGGGGGTGGGGGGAGGGCAAAAGGGGTGATTGGGGTCACATGTGAGGGGATGCACTATAATTAGTGTTCGGGTGGTGAACATGATGTAATGTATCCAGAGTCTGAAATATGATGTACATCGGAAAAAAATAAAAATTAAAAAAAAAAGAAAGAAATGGCGTCAGATAGCTAAATCTGATCATGGGAGATCTGAAAAGCCATCTTCTGAGAGTCAACAGCTGGGAGTGAAGATTATTGGAGAAGGTTTGCAGATTTGAGGAAAGAGACTAAGGTATGAGATATTTAACTAAGGAAGTGGGAAAGTGACTATATCCGAAAGTATAGTGATTGACAGGCAGCATTAAAAGTTCCCATCACGAATATCAAGTGAAAGCAGTCAGCCACGCTCTTCCGATTTTTATTTCTGCTCTATTCATCTACACAGGAGCAAACATGTAACTATGTTAGAGTTTCACAAAAGTACATTGCAGAGTGAAAAAGGCAAGAGAATTAACTGTATCTGCAGGAGGATGACTATAATGAATGAAAATAGCAATTAAGCTGGGTAAAAAGGAAAGTGACATCATGAAGGGGCGGGGGACGGTGGAAAAGGTGGTAGAATCAAAGGATTCTAGGTCCCAGTGGGGCTGAAAAATTGTTAAATTTGGAGAATTAGATGAAATAACCCAGAAAGAGGAGGTACTGATGAGAGAGTGGGATGTGCGAAATTGAGACTATGGGGTTCTACAATTGCCAGTAATGACCAAGTCATTGCCTGTTTACCAAGTTCCAGACCTTATTCCAGCCTTTTGATATGTGTTCATCCATTTAAATGACGTAGGATCCTGATGATGCACTTACTATCAACAAGCACGATAAACCATTGCGACACTGGGTAAAGGAGTAATTATTGACTTTGCTTCCCGGTGGCAATCCTCTACAGCCTCCTTCAGAGGCGGATCACCACAGTTCCTCCTCATTTAACCTTGGATAGGCAAGGACACCTTTCTCGGGTATTTCTGTGTGTCTCTAAGGAAGATACTAACTGCTTACAGCTCGTGTACAACAGTCTGCTCTTTAAGGCTTCCTCCAATGATATCAAGAATGATATTTATGTATTTATAAACCATGAAGGTAAATTCTGCAGCAACAGTCCATTGGCGACATGCTGGTTTAATGGATCGTATTGCCTAAGGAATAAAAGTATATTTGAAAACTTAGAGGAGGGGCTGGCCCCGTGGCCGAGTGGTTAAGTTCGCGCGCTCCGCTGCAGGCGGGCCAGTGTTTCGTCAGTTCGAATCCTGGGCGCGGACATGGCACTGCTCATCAGACCACGCTGAGGCAGCGTCCCACATGCCACAACTAGAAGAACCCACAACGAAGAATACACAACTATGTACCGGGGGGCTTTGGGGAGAAAAAGGAAAAAATAAAATCTTTAAAAAAAAAAAAAAAAAAAGAAAACTTAGAGGAAAATACAAAATTCAACAAAATAACCAAAGGCGTTAACTATGTACATACAGATACACATCACTTAATGAAGGCAATACATTCCAAGAAAGGCATTGTTAGGTGATTTTGTCAGCGTGTGAGCATCATAGAGTGTACTTACACAAACCTAGATGGTATAGCCTACTACACACCAAGGCTGTATGGTACTAATCTATGGGGCCGCCGTGGTATATGCGATCTGTCACTGACCGAAACATCGTTAGGCAGCACATGACTGTATAAAATATATAATTAATGAGATAACCCTCTTAGAATGCAATGAAGTTTTTCTCTACACTTCAAAATAATGTTTACTTCTCAGAAGAATGTCTGGTAATTAGTTGAAGCGCCATAAATATTAGCTGAATGAGTGAACAGAAAGTGAGACTGTCCTTTTTCAGAGACCAGTGACCTCCATCCGACATTGAGTTTTCATTTTCCTTCTGATATAAAATCTGTGAGTCCGCAGCTTGTTTTCTCCTTCTCCCAGGACTATACTTACACAAGTTATTCTCCAACTCACATTAGGTAACAGCCTTGCTTCATAAATACAATACTGACAGACAGCACTATTTATAGTCCCTTGGCTTCAAAAGACATTTCTCCCCTCATTAATTCGTTTCCTTTGGTCCCAATCCTCACCCTTTATAGGACGATATATAACAGGGACAAATCTTCCCCTGCTTTGCTCACACGCAGGAGGAAGCTGAGAGCCTGGAAAGTTATACTTCATATGCCAGGAAGATGCCAGCCAAGCCCTGGCACGAGGATGATTGAACATTCTCAGATTAATTTCATGGCTATTTGTTTCATCCCAGAATCACATCAGGCACAGGCCTCCAAGTTGCAATTGCATCACTCTGTCCTTGCTGCCCAGGTAAGGGCAGTGAAAAATGAGCATATTCTCCACCCTCTAATGATAAATAATGACTTTTCCCTTCACAACCGTGATGTATTTTACAGCATCATCAGAGAAGTTTAATTACCAAACAAAATGATAAGATATATCAGGACACAAGCAGCTTAGACTAAACTCACAAGAAATAGGAATTTGCATCTTCACCATCCTTCAGTGTCAGCGCTGTAATAGAAAAGTGGCAACTGGAAGGTACATAATGAATATTCCATTAGATATTCATTTGGATTGTAAATAACTTAAAATTTTAAACTACCCAGTAATAGATTGTAAGGGAAGGGTGCAAACGTGTCTAGCTGCTAAAGGAAAACCGGCTAGCAGAGTTGGAGGGAAAAATAGCAGAGGGAATGTTAGCTAATGTTAGCATTAACAGGCTAAAAAAATGCTGTGGGCCCACAAAGACAGGAAGGGGAGCTCTTATGGATTTGACAGGGCAAATTCGGCTTTCACAAATTTTTTTCTGTAATTATCCAGGTGGACTAATATTATGCTTTCTGCAATGGGGTCATTCTTGTAATCACATTTTATTTTTACGCTAATAGTCCCTTAACCATAATTGTGGTTCTTAGCATTTAGGTTTTCCTGGTTGTGAGCTCATTCCTCGTTTTAGGCTTGCATGACTCATTGAGCTGGGTACTGAATTGAGTCTTTGAGCACTCTAGATTCTTGTTTATTGAGCTTGGGCTAGTCATTCCAGTATCAATAAAAAAGAAACAGCAATAATAACTTGCTAGGGGCAGTGGCAAAAAAAAAAAAAAAAGGATTGAAAAAGAAGGTTGCAAGCACAGAGTACAGAATGGGAATTAACATTCACTGAGTCACTGAGATCCTACCAAGAACCCGGTAGGCTCTAAATTCTCAGCAGTTGCATACATGATCTTACTTTATCTGACAACAAGCCCACCTGGTTGGTATTAGCATAACCCATTTTTAAATGGGGGAAGTGAATTTAGAAAAGTTAAGTAACTTGCCAAAAGTCAAACAGTATAAAAGAGGTGGAACCTGAATTTAAATGCAAGTCTACGTAAACCTATAGGTTTTATTCTTTTTATTACCCCATATAGTCTTATTTATCCCTATGAAAGTTATTATAGATTATAATCAAAAATGTAAAAGTTACAGGCAGAATCAGGTTGGATTTTGTGTATCCAGCCTCTTAAAGTACCTGGCATTTAGCACGCACCCAATAACTACTTACTGAAGGAAGGAAGGAAGGGAGAGAGAAAGAGAGAAGGGAAAAAGAGAAAGAGAACCACTCTGCCACTCAATATTAAACAATTTTTAGTACAATCATAAGTAGAAAACAGGTAAAAATTTTTAAGAAGTAAAATGCACACAAATATAAAATGAACACGTGTGCCAAAGATTTTAACTCCTTAAATGAGGGAACCAATAAGATGTTATAAATGGTACAAAAGAGAATTGAAAGAACCACACATATGTAAACCATATGGAATGCTGAAATGAATTTGCCTAATAGATGCAAAACTGGTTAATACTCACAGAGCAATAAACAATTGCATTTCCAGGGGACACAATTTGCATTTCTATGGACAAGAATCATCTGCATTACTATTTGTATTGTGGAACTTTACAGAATTGTAAAATGGCTCAAAGACAAGGAAAGACAGAGATAATCCAGAAGGATACACTAGACAGGAGACCCAATCATCATTTTTTGCCCTTGTCAGTCTTTCACAATTTTTCCTGACAAACTACTAAAAAAAAGAAGAAGAAAAGCTTAATATAGAAACACGGGTATAACTTCATTTATAAAGTAGTATTTACAAAGCAGTATCTCAAAAGTTTAGGTCAATCAAAGGATAGCAATGTTTTTCTGATCATTACTATTAACTTGTTAGAAACCATTGGCTATCTAAGAAACAAAAATGTTTGAAGCTATTATATAAATTTCTTCACAAGGGTAGAAGACTTTCAATATACCATAAAATGGAATTTTTTCTCTAAACATTTCAACTTGCAGAATTTAAGCAGGAGAGAATTCTAATGCCAGAGCTAGAACCGGAACCCTGCCAGCTGTAACTGCTGGACTGCCATTCTCCCACTGCCATCTTGTGCTTTCTTCCACCATTGCCACTCAAGCAAAGACAGTTCATGTCTGCCTCCAGGTTTGCTTGTTGCAGCCTGTCACCCATAACTTTCTTGTTTCTTTGTTCATTTTGCTACATTTCTTTGTCTGTCTATCTGTCTCTCTTTTTCTTACCATTTCTTTCCTTTTCTTCCTGCAGAGCTCATATGCGGTACAGGTCTGTATTTCTAAAACTAGAACTCAGCACAAGCATATAAGTCACACAGAAATGTATTTTATAAGTGATTTTCAGGAATGTACATCATCCACAGATTTAATTGTACCGGTATCATTACCGTAGAGCCTGAGGTTAATGTGCAAGATTTAGAACCACTTAATTCTTAAAGTTCATTGCCACTGGCTTACAAGTTGTTTTCATATTATTTCCTTTGTGGATGGTACATTAATCTCTCTGTTCATATTTCCTTGTCCAATAGTGAACATTATACACTATTTGTAGTACATTACATCACTCAAAATTCTTGGCAATTTATTGTCTGATAATGATTGACAAGCATCAGAAAATATCTCCTCTGGGTTCAGAACATGTCTGATAGAGAACCTGGTTAAGTGTGGAATGGCATTCACCTACTCAGCATGAATGTTTGTGCTATGGTTGGTCCATTCCTGCCTGTTATTGAAATACAGGAACTGTGTAGAATCCCCGTGGAGGGATCCCAGAACGATGGAAAGACCTTCTGTTCATCTGCAGCTCACTACACAGTCTAGAAAAGGGCAAACCACAGCCAGCGCATGTCGCACAGCACTGAAAGTTATCTATGAGTGACAATTTAGGGCTTTTGTAGCATCTGCTAGAGCGTTACCCATCTAGGATTTTGCCATCCTGGTTTTGAAAAGACACTACCAAAGTTTATGCCAGCAATCACATTAGGCTATTGGCAGCACAGGGATTATTCTGTCCTAGAAAATAACAGGAGCACAATAGAAAAATGCTTTTCTCCCTATTTCACCACAGTGCCCTCCTCAGCACGACAGAAGACTCTGGCTTCGTTTGTTGAAATGTGTCAGGATCTTTGGGAGAAGGAAACTTTAAGAGTGTTTTAATTATGTGTGGTAAATGGAAACAGCGGTACTTTGAATAACTGAAAACCTAGATGATAAGGAATAACAGTTGCTATAACATTATTTTTATTACCATAAAATTTCTATCCAGGATATGTCCAAAAAGGATTTAAGATGATTAGAAATTCATTCAACTAGCATTGTGCTAAATATAAATATGACATGGTTTTCCTCTAAAGAATCTACTTGGAAGAAAGAGTCATAAACCAAGCAGATAAAGTACCAAGGGAAGGCAGAGAAGGGAGAGAGGAATTCTGCTGAGAGATAATCCTTCACACAATTGATCCTAACCTTGAAGGATGAATACATAGACCAAGAGGAAGAAAGTCCTTTCCAGGCGTCTCTGAAGTGAAGGGTATGTTGAGGGATTTATAAGCAGTTGTATCAAGAACCAAGGGTACCTGATGGCAGAATGAAGGGCTAAAATGGAAAGGCGAGCGTAATGCCCAAATCCAAAGGGTATTATTATTAGAAGCTCTGAATGCCGTGTTAAATATCTTATACCGAACCTGTTGGTAATAGGGAGACAGCAGGATTAGAAAAACAGGAGAGGTATCTGGAAGTCAGGTAAAGAAAAGATTTCAAGAAGGCTGTGGATAATCATACCAAAGGCCACAGAGTGATCATGGGGGGAACATTTGTATTTTGCTGCTCAATATCTAAAGCAATTTTTTTATTTGCAAAAATCCCATTTTATGTGAAGGACAAAGGGCTATGTCTCCACTAGAGGAGGTAAAGAGCAACCAGGGTTTATGGAGACAAGTGACCCAGGTTCAGGCAATTGGATATTCCACTCAGGACTTGCAGTCTCAACTGAGGATGCAAATGTATAGAGACAGCTCAGAATTCACACTCAGAGGCTGCAGGAGTGTCCTTGTTCCCCAGATTTAACTGAAGGATGACTTGGCCATGGAGCCTCTTACTCAGTTTCCTTTGCTTCTGGTCCTTTGTCTGGTCTTGGTTCTCCAGCATTCCTGTTGCTTCGGTGAGCTACTCAAAATCCTTCTCATAAATTTCTTTTTGGTTTATCTCAGCAAGAGATAGTTTCTAATGCTTACATCTACGAACCCATATCAATACCCAGGACTGAAATGTAGAGGTTGGTTGCGATAATAGAAGAGCATTGGTTTCCTTACTGATAGTAGTTTCAACAGAGTGATGGGGCAGTAGCCAGACTCCATTAGAGTAAGGATTTAATATTAAGTGAGCACAACAGACACACAAATATAGACCGCTTTTTTCAAGTAATTTGTCAGTGAATGAATAAAGGTAAATAGGAAACACCAGAGTTGAAGGAAGTCGTTTTATTTCCTCTTTTTCTCTCCATAAAAAGGCTTAAGCATCTTTATAGGCTGAATGACACTAGGTTTTAGAAGAGAAGCAATATTTGAACACATGAAATCCCAAAAGAGTTGGAAAATGAATGGTTAGAAGGCCCTTATGAAAAGGTTAGTCTTTAAAAGGTGGGAAGGATAAATGAAGATAAAGAAAACGTAATAGTTCAACGAGACAGACTTTTAGAGTTTTCACAACTGATAGAATCTATTTTATCAGTGAAGAAGTGAGATAAAAGAGAAAGGGCATGTATCTCAATTAAGGAAGATGGTAAAAAGTTAGAAAAGCTTAAGACCAAGAAAAGATAATTACTTATGGAGAGTGTGAAGAAAAACTTTGCTAAACACTACTCAAACTGAAAAATCAATTTATGATGCCAATGAAAAACGTATTACAAATAATGCAGCCACATTCTTTCTGTAGCCGTTTCTTAGGGAAATCTCTGGCTATGATATTGAACCAATCCAGTGAGGGCATTTCTGCAGGAAGCTTAGGTGCAGTCTAAGCATAGCGATTTCTGGTCGTCTAACTTTCTAAAATATAGAACTTAAAATGAATAGAATAAATTAATCACATGTAATTTACCTCATAATATTTTCTCTTCTCAAAATGTCTTTGCTGTAACCCCCTAGAAAATTTCTATTCATTCTTCAATATCAGTACAAGTGTGGCTTCCTGTCTCTAGAGCCTTTCTCCACCCACTAAAAGACAATATTTGCCCTTCCTTTCTAGTGTCTTTGTGGCACTGTGTTCAAGAAATAGTTATCATACTTATCACATGATGGATGATTACTAAACCTGCCTCTTGTGGTATAGTGCGAACTCGCTGGAGGTAGGGATGACGTGTTATTCTTTAGTGGAACCCCAATACCTACAACAACACTCAGTGTATAATAGGAGCTCAACAAATGCCATTTGGGTGGGTTAATGGGCAGATGAAATTTTATTGAATATCATTTATATTAGTCAACTGATTGATAGGGTCTGACTAGTTCACGGCTATACCCTAGGACAAGGATTCAGAGCACAGATTCTCACTGAAGAAGGATCCATACTGGCCTAGTGATTTGTTTTCTAAAGTTTTGGAAGATGCAATAGAGGATGTTCTGTTAGTTCATATTAGTTTAAGTAAGGAATGTTATAATTGTGACTTTAACATCTTGGACAATAACATTACATGTCACATAGAAATATCATATATTCTACTTTTGCTGCAGTGACTCCTGCTTTATATGATAAATAGACTTCCATCCAGGAGCGGATTCTGAATTGCTGAACAGAAGGAGCTTGGGAGCAGCTCTCCAGTCGGATGAGTTCACGTGTGTGGGGAGCAGAGGGCAGGTTCTAAGGGACTTGCCTGAAGCTGTGCCTGCATTCCAGGCGTACAGTTTTTATGTGGATTGTATGTTTAATGTGGGGTGGTTTGGGGAAAATATTGAAAATTTGGGCAAATATTCCTACAACCCCAAACCAATGGTAAAAAAAAAAAAGACTATCACAATTTGGGGACCATTACTTCCATAATCAAGACCTTGATTACACCAATATGCTAATATATATAAGTGCATCTCATCTTTATCAACAATTATCTATTTTATCTTAAATCTTTTAGAAAAAAAGGAAGACTATGGAAAAGTATAAAAACATATTGACTAAAATATGCTTTCCCTGCGTTATTGATAAATAGACAGCTGGGTTAGGAACACTTTCATGTGTATCAATAGCATCTTGTGTGTCTTTACATTCTACTTAATTAGAATTGCCTGTTTACTTGTTAGTCTCTTCCACTAGGTTGTGAGTATCTTGAGATAGAGACTATGTCTTATTTATCTTTGTCTCCTTCATTCAAAACACAGTCCTTGGGGGCCAGGCCCATGGCTAAGTGGTTAAGTTCACTCACTCTGCTTCGGCTGCCCAGGGTCTCGCTGGTTTGGATCCTGGGCATGAACACAGCACCTCTCAATCGGCCATCCTAAGGTAGCGACCCACATACCACAACTAGAAGGACCCACAACTAAAACATACAACTATGTACTGGAGGGATTTGGGGAGGAAAAAGCAGGAGAAAAAAAAGGTAGATTGGCAACAGTTGTTAGCTCAGATGCCAATCTTTATTTAAAAAAAAAAAACATACACAGTCCTTGGCATTTAGTAAGTATTAAATAATTTTTTGAGTGAACCAATATCTATACGGCAGATCCCCTTCATCAAGTGAAAAAAGGTCAACGTTGGTTTTTTTAAAGAAGATGTACATTATGTGAATCTTTACTTGGCCTTCCATTTGAAGGCTAAATTGATGATCTAATCTAGGCTCTCACATTACTACTTCATTTTTTGACCCTATCCATCTTATTTAATCAGATATCTGCCATGTCTAATCAAAACATGAGGAAATTCAAATGTTTTTTTCTTCTCTCTCTTGATCAAAATGCTATATAGTAGCTGAGAAGTATCATTACAAATGGCATGCATGTGAAAATTAATTCAATGATTCATATGTAATTTCTAGATTTAGGCATCATAAAATTTACAATCATAGAAGTCTATGCCATTGTCATGCATAGGTAGCTTCAGGACCCAAACAAGAATTTGAGGTCAAGGTCAGAAACATCACCCTCTGATATTATAGCCAACAAGAATGAATCCAAAATGGAAATGATTAGCCATCTGCAGAGGTAGCATATCCCACAAGGTTCTGATTCATCTCTATATATGGCATGGTGCCCCTCAGGGAGCTGATATTATAAAACCCACTAAAATGTATGGCATGGGCAATGCCCACTCTAGACCATCTGCCAGGTGAACTTCTCATGGGAAATGTAATAAAGAAGCACTCGGGTTTATATCTCAACCTCTTCTGAGGTTGGTTATTGCAGTGCGTTCTCCCAGAGCATCATCAGCCCCTGGCTGAACTGATAAGAGGACATTTCTTTTTTTTTTTTTTTTTTTTTTAAAGATTTTATTTTTTCCTTTTTCTCCCCAAAGCCCCCCGGTACATAGTTGTGTATTCTTCGTTGTGGGTTCTTCTAGTTGTGGCATGTGGGACGCTGCCTCAGCGTGGTCTGATGAGCAGTGCCATGTCCGCGCCCAGGATTCGAACTAACGAAACACTGGGCTGCCTGCAGCGGAGCGCGCGAACTTAACCACCCGGCCACGGGGCCAGCCCCATGATAAGAGGACATTTCTAAACCTACAAAACTGGACCCAGGGCGACCCCACTGCCATTCGGACTTCTGTAAGCTTAGTCTAGATCTTTCCACAAGCCTCTCTCTTACCATCTCACCTTCAATAGGTTACAGAGTCACTAGAATACTGGGTGAGGAGGAAAGTGTCCTTTGAGAAAAGAGCCAAGACAGGTGTGCCTTCTCAACACACCACCACCCCATTTGACAAGGTGACAAAGGAATTTATTTCCTCCACTAAACCAGTTTATTGTAAAATGTAATGTTACTGGAAACTGTACTTCTGAGAACTGGGCAACCAAAAATGCTAATTGGCTGAATATTTCAGTAAATCTATGATGGTCATGAGGAAAATAAATAATTTCTGACACATTAAATTCATCTCTCAGAGTACAAAATGTAGCTTGTTCTATTTCCTCAATATTTTTTTGATCTGTGAGACAGATTGTGACTGACTACAGTATGCAGCAAACTGCATTTCATAATTTTATCCTATGACTCATTCTCTCAACAAGATGGTTGCCTCCAGACACATGAAATAGTTTTGAATTCAGGCAAACAGAAGCTTCACAGCTTCTAAGCAACACCACATTACGTTGAGCATAATAGCAGACCAGTTCCTTTTCTAGGGGTCCTACAACCAATAGAGGCTGCCTTCAAGGGCCTCCTCAGAGGCCCTTGAGAAACTGCATGGCCATCTGTTGTGGATGATGCAGAAGAAATTACTGCATGGAAACAGAGGGTCGCACTAGATGACTTCCAAATTGGCTTCTAATCCTAAATCCCCGTAAGTGATTATGTAGAATACAATCAATTTAAGTGCCATTTAAATTTTCTCTTCTTCAAAATAAATATCTACATCAACTTACCAGGAAACAAATTATATTGTTCAACCCAATTAGAAGGGGCAGTAATTTGAAAGACAATGCCTAAAACAAGATTCCCTTGGGAAGAGACGATGAGCATGTTCCTGACATGCAAAGATCTGTTTCCTAAAGCAGAATGGCAGTTCTCCTCAGGAAACACTGGCACTGATGTTCCCTGCTCTTTAAAAATAACATAAATGTGTAGGAGTCTTTTTTCTTCTTGAAACTAATGTTTTATTGTTAGATCTCCTTGGAGAAATATAATTTTTATGATTTTAAGTGGCATCTGAAATCTATTTTGGGGGCTTAACAAGAGAAGCAACACTACCATCGTGTGGCAAAAGAGATTAAATTTATTTTTTGAAAAAGAAAAAGTTCCAATCAGAGATGAAATTTAAATCTACAAATCAAAGTTCTGGCCAAATGCACGTTCATTCTTGTATCAAATGGGTAACATCCCTGCATTCCTGTCTCTCATGAAATAATTTGCAACTTATCCAACTTCCTATAATATAGACAAAATTTACATGAAAAAGGAAACTGACATTAATTCTCCTGATGTAGGTTAGACTGTGAAGTGCTTCCTGTTTCCTTGTGCATTTTCCGTAAAAGAAATGAAAAAATTTGAAAGCCCAGAAAAACATCACGGATTTTATGCAATAACACAGTCGTAGGTACTTAAACAAACAAGCAAGAGGAACAAAGAACTCTAGAAAGATAATCAAGCACAGAACAAAAGCTGAAATTTGAATATTACTTTAAATTATGAGGTACTTTCACATGCATTATCCCAATTGATCCTAACAGCAACCCCTGATAGCGTTATTAATAGCCTTATTTTACTCATAGGGAAACTAAAATACCATGATAATAAATAATTTACTCCCAATTAGTTCACTCATCCAGAAGGTGAAATCAGCTCATTTGTCACTTACTGTGTCAAGATTCCCATGATACACTAAGGAAAAGGGGGCTCTTTTCTTCTCCAATCCGGCTAATACTCTGCGCTAACTTCTTACAGCACTTACCACATCCTACTGTAAGCGTGTACTTTCTCCCTCAGTTGGAAGTAGGATCCTTGAACTTGGGGATATTTATTCAGCAAATGTTGTCAAAATTTTATCTACTCCTGAGGAATGCCCTGGAGTGGCATTTCAAACACGTCCCTCACCACATCAGTGGTCCTCAAAGTGTGGATCCTGAGCCAGCAGCATCAGCATCACCTGGGAGCTTATTAGAGATGCAAATCTGAAGCCCGCTTCTGTATCTATTAAACCCGACAATCTGGGGGTGGAGCCCAACAAACTGTTTTACACAGCCCTCCAGGTGAGCCAGCCCTGATGGCCTAGTGGTTAAAGGTCAGCGCTCTCACCGCCCTGGTGCCCTGGGTTTGCTTCCCAGTCGTGGAGCCATTCCACCCATCTGTCAGTTGTCATGCTATGGTGGCAGCTCACATAGAAGAACGAGAATGACTTACAACTAGGTTACACAACCATGCACTGGGGATTTGGGGAAAAAAATGAAATAAAAAAATTAAAAGCCCTCCACGTGATTCCCATGCACCCTCAAGTTTGCAAGCCGCTGCCCCTACCCAGATCACCAAGGTGGATACGGCTGTGCGCAGCCCAGATCCGCCTGCAGGATGGAGGCGCTCATTCCACCAGCCGCCAGGAGCATGGGCAGCTGACAGCTCTCAGCTGAGTCCTTCTCAGAGAACTGACCACAGAGAAAGAGTCCCCTCCTCCAAGGTCACTCCTGAACATCACCTCTTGCAGGAAGCCTTCTTTAAACAACATATTCTCTGTGAGGATTGAGGGTCCCAGCTGTGTGCTTCCACAGAGCTTTGTCGATTATTTCATCATAGATAGCACTGTGCCTGGCACATAAATGGCACTTGACAATAACTAGTTATTTAATGAATAAATGTATTTAAATCATGATGTATTTAAATCTTCGGTTAAAGTATCTATTAATGATCTTCCTTTCTGGGCCATAAGCTCCTTGAAGGCATGGACAAGTCCTCATTTATACTCGAGGTCCAGTGCCTGGCACACGATCTGACTGATCAGTACTGCATAAATACTTACTGAATTAATAAACATTCTACTTCCTGTGGATTCAAAGATGAATAAAATATGAACCCATCAATGAGGGGTTCACACTCTAGTTGAAAAAAGAGGCACGTGAACAGATAAATCATGGTGCCTCTTGAGACGTGTTGTAAAAGAGCTGTGAGCAACCTGCCTCGCACCATGCGAAGCATAATACCATCTCCTTTCCACTTACATCAGTCCTGCTTGTCTGTCACAGCTCAACCCAAGAAGATAGCGCCCTCCCTTCTCTGAATTCCTGTAATCTGTTCTGTGTCCCATTTGTCCCATACTCTCTGTGTAGTGTTTTAGGTATATGCCCTGCCTACCCATGTAAATCAAAATCTTAGACCAGGAACCAGGTCTTTGTACCTCCAATGCCTATCCCAATAACTCAACAATTGCCATACAGTTGTCAATTTAGTAAATGTTTGTTTACAGAAATGAAAAAGAAATTACTCCCGCGTTAAGTAGGGTTCCCTGGGAAACAGATTCTGAACAGAGATTTGCGAACAGAAGTCAACTGGGCAGTGTCCTCTGGAGCAGCACCTGTAACAGGGGGATGCTGTTGCAACAGAGGCCTCAGCACATCCTACAAGAAGCTCTGGAGCCAGGATGGCCCTTCCGAGTTGTCCCACATGGAGACTCTGTGTCCCTACATAAACCACTGGATGCAGGCTGTCCCTAGGGAGGGCATAACCTTGGGAAAGACAACTCCCTTCTGCAAAGGGTAATTCCTAGAACGGGACTGACCAGCTGTGAACCATCATTAGACAACACTCACAACAGCTGGGGGAAGGAGAGTTTTCGTCCAGGAGAGGGGATGTGGGCCGTGCACCTCGGCATCACTGCGCAATGACCAGTTCTTCAGTTGTGAGAACTAACTCTACATATGGAGAGACATATTCACTGTTACTTGTACTTTGCCTAATGCTTGATGTATTGAACTCATATCTCCACTAAACAAATTTCGCAAACCAACTTGTCTCAAGAATTTAAACAGCAACTACGTATTTTATTCGATAAATTCCTTTAAACAATTTAAACTGCTATTATTATGGCTTAGTCTCCAAATATTTTCCTTTAAACAATAGACAAAAATGCACAGGTTCAAAGATTCCAAACTGAGCTTTGTATGGTGTGCTGAACTTGATCGAAAACACTAACACCACAGGTATAAATTGTTTTTTTATTATTCTCATAGCTTCCAGAGGTATTGCTTTATTTATATTGATAGTTTCCTAGAATTTCTGAACCATTGTCACTCCTTCCCGGGAATCCAGGTTGTAGAATCTGATTGGGACATAAGATATGGTTGCTTATACATAAATGATTCAAAAAAGCCACTGATCAGAAGACTGAGGCCACTTCTAACATGAAGATTTACTTACACAACATGAATGTTTTAAGTTTCTGTCATTTGGTTTTAATTTTTGAAACTTTGTGTCTTTTTCAAAATGGAGTGTTTTTTTAATTTTGTATAGCTGATAGTCCCCAGCTCATAAGTTTTATTATGATAGAGCAATACAAAATACATTTTGTATTTTTTAATACCTGCATTTGCTGTGAGTGTTTTATTATAATTACCAGAGAAATTTAGAGGTTTCCTTTTACAGGACATAAGCAATTCAGTCTGTAGTTAGCTCTCCTAGCCAGGACACTTGACTAACTTTTGTCATTTTGGAACATCAAATTGAACTTTATAATAGTGTCCTCAACCCATGAACATGGTATATCTTTTTATATATTTAGGTCTTAATTAATAATGTCTTTCAATAAGGTGTCCTGTTTTTCTCCAGAGTAATCCTAAACTTCTTTGTTACATTCAAAAACCATTGTGTTGCTATTGCAAATGACATCTTCTTAAATTGCATTTTCTAATTCGTTGTGATATGAAAAGAAAATGACTTAAATATCAATATTATATATTACAACCTTGAAAATTTCTCATTAATTTTAATAATTTCTCTGTAGATTCCTTTTGGTTTGTCAAGTAGACAATTATATTGGCTGAAAATTATAATTGAGTTTTTTCTATGTATTCCAAATGTTATTCTTTTAATTGACTTATTGAAAAAGCTGGTAACTAGAAAATGTCGAATTAAAGTAGCGATATCCAGCATCCAAGTCTTGTTTCTGATTTTTACGGAAATTTTCTTGAGAGTGATCGTCTTGGAGTGAATTTTTGTGCATACTTTTATAGGCTAAGAAAGTTCTCTTCTATAATTTGCCTTCTAAGAGGCTTCTTTTTTAATATTAAATTAATGTTACATGTTTTCAATTATATTTTATTGAGATTATTTCATTCTTGTCCTTCAAATTGTTATGAGAGTGAAATACATTGATTTTCTAATCCTGAACCAGTGCTATATTCCTAGAATAAATCCAATTTCATAATCATGCATTGGCCTTTAATGAATTCTATTCACTAATATTTTCTTATTTGTGGTTTGTGCATTTCTATGTGAAATAGGCCTATAATTTTTTCTCTTATCTTTTTCTCATTTGGTTTTGGAGTCAAAGCCTTACTAGCCCAATAAAATGAATTAGGAAGTATTAAAATTTCCCAGTAGGATGGTATATTTGTCAGTTCTCCTGTAGATGTGCCAATCATTTTAAAACATATTTAAAACTAGATATTAGGTACATGCAAGTTTAGAATTTTATATTTTCACAGTGATGAGAAATTTTTATCAAGCTGTACTGACTATTTTTCCCTAGTGGTGCTTTGTCTTAAATTTTATCTTGTCTGATATTTGAGGAACAGGCAGTTTATATGAAAGCTTTTTGGTGTGGCACTAACATACAATAGATGTGAAATTCCAAAATAAATGACATACTAAGACAGGATTTTTCAAATGATAGGTCTGAGAACTGGTTTCACATATTTAAAAATTATTTGCTCACAAGGAAGATCAAAACAGATCAAAAGCACAAATAGGAAGGATTTAGTAAGGATGGTTTTGAAGTTATTCACTGTACTGACAGGAGTCAACTCTCCACTATCACCAGAGGCAGAAAAGGATATGTTAGAAACCATTCTCTATGTATCTTTCATGTTTCTACATGTCTAAACATTAACAGCCCATTTGCTCCATGACTATTTTTTCACAAATGTTTGCAGAGGGTCCTGGCAGGATAGAAACAGAAACTCACTCTGAAGCAAATTTATTTATATTCATGTATCATAAAGGTGAGACATCTCTCCTGGAGACATTACAAGGTAATAAAGATAGAGAGGTCTCCCTCTTCTCCCTGGAGAGATTTATTTACAGTCCAGGTAATAAAGATAAGGTCTCTCTCCAGAGGGGAGGATGGGTGGCTTTGCCAGCAATCCCTTATAAGATGGGAGGTTTCCTAAGATCGGTGCCTCTCAGCTTTGACATAGACCCACTGTGGGTGCAGAATCCAGCTGGATCCACTTCCAGATCACTTCCTGGGCTCTCGGAGGAAAAGGGAAACTGATGTGAACATGGAGCTCATGGCTGCCTGCTGTGCCGTAAATAATAAATTCTGAATCTTATTTGGGCTCATTGCCTCCTGATCAGCCAAAAAGAGAGAAAACAAGCTAGCATCTATCACCGTGCTACTGTTCAGAACTGCTTGTGAAGAACTTCGTTTGATAAAGCTAAAGGAATTTGCAGAAGCTATAGTAACTTGTCTCATCCAAAGGTACTTCAATTCCAAGGATCAGGTGTGAAATTCATGGTTGGGATGTCAGTATGGGATGATTTTTAAAGGTCCCTAGTCAAAAGAGCTTATTGCTGCAATAAGATGACCCCGACAGAAAGATGGTTAGGGGCACAGGTGAAAGGGCACCATCTGAAGAAGAACCACTGTCTGCTGAGAATGCTGTATTTCGATGGACAAAGCAAGCAAGTTTCCAGAAAAGCCAGGAGAGGGCGGGATGGGAGAAATACTCTGGTCTGAATATTAATCAGGACTTAAGAACCAATTTATGAGAAAAGCAGTCAAACAAAAACGTGGATATCCCCTTTACTTCTTTTCCCACTCCAATACCGCTTCTTTCCCAAAGACTATCCAATTACAGTGAAATCATTAAATGAATGTGGAAGTGCTCATTAATGTTTGGAAGGGAATCTGCTTTGCAGCTTAATGTAACTTTGGAATTATTTCCTAAGAGTAAACATACAAGTCAAAGGGCCTAGAATTTTCATCGAATAGCAGGAAAATGACCAACCCACTTTAAATCACTGAGCACATTTAAAAAAATAGAGGGTGACAAAAGAAAAGTTGGTGTCATGATTATACTCCATAAATTATTATACTCCATAAATCCTGATTGTTCAACATAGCCATTATGTTGAGTGAAAAGAACTTTCTTTCAGTTTGCATTTGCCCACTATAACTTTTCTAATCTTCTTTTTACTCTAATTTGAAAATTTTTGTCTTTTAGCAAGATAATTGAGTCCATTTACATTTACTGTTTTATAATTTTTTTTCACTTTTTACATGTGATTTTTTTCTTCTTTCTTGCCTTTCTTTGGATTGATTGAATTAATTTCTTTAATTTTTGTTTTCTTACTCATTTCATTTTTCCCCTGTACTAGTTTTGAAGTTAATAATTCTACTTTATTTACTTTAATCGTAACATTAAAAATTTTAACATCCAAATCTAGAATTTAAGGGAGATAAAGCATAGAAAACCTAAAATACTTTAACTAAAATCATTATCTTTTACAAGAAACAACAAGTGTTGTAAAGGATATGGAGAAAAGGGAACCCTCATACACTGCTGGTGGGAATGCAAACTAGTGCAGACACTATGGAAAACAGTATAGACATTTCTCAAAAAATTAAAAATAGAAATACCATATTATCCAGCTGCTTCCACTTCTGGATATTTATCTAAAGAACATGAAAACACTAATTCAAAAAGATATCTGTACCCTACGTGCATTGCAGCATTATTCACAACAGCCAAGACTTGGAAGCAACACAACTGCCAATCAATGGATGAATGGATAGAGAAGATGTGGAATATGTATACAATGGAATACTGCTCAGCCATAAAAAAAGACACAATCATGTAATTTGCAACATGGACAATGCGAATTGCAACAATGGATGGACCTTAGGGGTATTATGCTAAGTGAGATAAGACAGAAAAAGACAAATGCTGTAAGATTTCACCCAAATGTGGAAGGTAAACAAACACAGAGAACTGACTGGTGGTTACCAGAGTGGAAGGAGGTGGGGGGAGGGTGAAAGGGCTAAAGGGGCACATGTGTATGGTGATGGATGAAAACTAGACTATTAGTGAACACGATGCAATGTATACAGAAACTGAAACATAATAATGTACACCTGAAATTTACACAATGTTATAAACCAGTATGACTGCAATAAAATAATTTTTAAAAAATCATCTTTTGACTTCCATTCTATTGTCCAGAAGTTAAATCCTTTTCTTTAAACTTTCTAGTAGTTTCATCTTTTTATAACCTCACAAGTTAGACATGAATATATTTACTCACGTTTACCATTTTCTTCTCTCACAATTTCAGACCTTCTGTCATTATTTTTCTTATCACTAAAACATATCTTTTAAAAGTTCTTTAGTGAGAGCTTGATAACAGTAAGTTTTCTCTTTTTTTGTATACCTGAAAATTCCATGAGGACAATTATGATCTCTCCAGTCTTGGAAGATTTTACTCCACTGCCTTACGGCTTCCCTTGCTGCAATTCGAAAGTCAGCTGTCAGGCCAGTTATAGTTTCTTGGTACCTAATCATTCTTTCTCTCTCTGGCGACTTTAAAGCTTTCTCTTTTGTTTTAAAAAATTCGAATTCTGATTAGATATAGCTAGACCTTTTCATTTTATTCACCATATCTCTTAAATTCTCTTTACTATTTTCTGTTCCTTAGTCTTTTTTTTATTTTACAATGTTTGATTTCCTCAGATTTATCTTCCAGTCCTCTAAGCTGTGTAACTCATCCACTTTATTTCTAATATCAAATATCCAATTCTGCATCTAAAAAAGTTTCTCTAGCTTTTTTCCAATATGACATAATTTTTGTAGTTTGTCGTTTTTGTAAGTTCAAAAATATTTGTTCCATTTATATTTGAAGAATAGTTGGGCTGATGTATAAATCTAGGATCACAATCTTCCAGTATTGTATGTTACTCTTAAGTCTGTGTCCAGTTTGATATATTTGTCCTTGGATAACAATCTCTTTGCTTGTATGCACAAAATATTTTGTCTTCATAACATACAGTAAATGTGAGAGAAAATATAAAAGACTTTTTTCTTCATTAAAAAATTGTAAGATAATTGAATATTGTAAGCAAAAACTATATCAAAATATTGTGGAGATTATGACCTATAAAAAAGCAAAATATATGACAAAAATTGCACAAAGGATGAAAGAGGGGAATGGAAGTATACTGTCGTAAAGTTTTTACACTATTTATTAAGCGGTCTAATATTACTTGAAGATGAACTGTAATAAATTAAAGATGCATATTTTAAACTCTAGAGCAGCTACAAAAAAAAGTATAGCCAATAAGGCAATAATGGAGATAAAATGAACTATTAAAATGAACAATCTAAATAAAGGCATAAAATGAGGGAAAATAACAAAGAGCAGATGCCATAGATATGAAATAAACAGCAGATAGTAGACTAAATCCAAATATATTGAAAATTACATTAACTATAAGGAGCCTAAACATGTGAGTTAAAATGCAGAGACTGTCAGAATGCTTAAAATCCTGTTACGGATTTTTCTGTGACAATTTCTCTTAGGATATAGTATGACTTTTTAATTTATTGATTCAAATCTTCTAGTTCTAAAAACATTTCTTGAACTATATTTTTCAATCTTTTCAGTTCTGTTCTTCAGCCAAAATAATTGTGGGTAATTGAAATCTCCTTTGTCTCTCTTCCATACTTATAAATTTCTCTCCAATCCTGTGTTATTTTCCTATGGCTATTGTAATAAATCACCACAAACTTAGTGGCTTAAAACATTAAACACTTATTCTTTTATTGTCCTAGAGGTCAGATGTTTGAAGTGGGTTTCACTGGGCAAAACCAAAGTGTGGGGGGTACAATGTCCCTTCTGGAAGATCTAAGGGACAACTTGTTTTCTTGCCTTTCCAGCTTCTAGACCTGCATTCCTTACATTCTTTGGGCCATGGCCCTCTCCTCCATCTTCAAAGTCATGATATATCATCTTTAAATCTATTTCTGTTTTGTTATTACATCATCTTCTCTTTTTCTGTCTCTATAGTCAAATCTCCTTCTGCCTTCCTCCCCTAAGGACAATTGTGATTTCATTTAGGAACCACCAGGATAGTCTCTGCATCTCAAGATATTTAATCACATCTGCAAAGTCATCTTTGCCATAAAGGTAAAATTCAGTTTCCAGAGATCAGGATCTGGATATCTTTGGGGCTGTTATTCAATTTACCACAAATCTTTTTTAATTACCCATTCATTTCACTGACCTCTCCTACTTTTACCATGTTTTCAACAATTTTTATTCTTTTTTGTTATTATTCACATGATCTTCATTTCAGGGATCATTTTATTTTTCTCATTAATTTCTTCCTAAAATCCGAGCTCATGGATTTTTCTTTTTTAAAGACTGACATCTGCACTAACATCTGTTGCCAATCTTTTTTTCCTTCTTCTCCCCAAAGCCCCCCAGTATATAGCTGTATATTCTAGTTGTGAGTGCCTCTGGTTGTGCCACATGGAATGCCACCTCTACATGGCCTGATAAGCGATGCCATGTCTGCACCTAGGATCCAAACCAGCGAAACCCTGGGCTGCCAAAGAGGAGTAGGCAAACATAGCCACTTGGCCACAGAGCCGGCCCCAGATTTTTAAATTTTCAAAATATTTAAAACCTTCAAAAAACATTATGATGATTTTAAAATACGTTTGAAAATTCTTTGGTCATCCCACCAAAAGTTAGAGCCTAATTTCCCTTTTTTGAATGTGGATTGGACCTGTTGACTCACTCCTAACAAATAGATTACAGCAGAAGTGATAATATGTGGCTTTTGAGCCTAGGTCATAAAAGGAAGGGCATTGTTGCTTTTGTCTGTGGTCTTTGAACCACTCACCACGGGTGAAGCCAACCACCATCTTGTGAGGACACTCAAGCAGTCTGTGAGGGGGTTCACAAGGGGAGAAACTGAGAACTCCCACCAACAACCAGTTTTCCAGACATTTGAGTGGGTTACCTTGAAAACAGATTTTCCAGCTCCATCTAAGCCTTAAGATGACGACAACCCTGGCCAAAATCTTGACTGCAACTTCATAAAAGGCTTCAAGCTAGCTAAACTGTTCATGAATTCCTGAGCCACAGAAACTGTGAGGATAATAAATATTTATTGTTTGGAAATAATTTGTTATGCAGTAATAGATACCTAATACATACATGTAACATTTTATAAATTAAGAAATATAACAATAAAATGAACAGCCATGAAGTAAACCACCAACTTAAAATCAGAATATTGCCAATACCATTGCACCAGAGGTATTGATGATCCGTCTCTTTCACTGTGCTTATCTATTGATTGTTTTCTTAAAATATGGCACATCTACGATTCCTCTTTCATCTCTACCTCATGTGCCTAAATCCATCAGCTCAACCATCCCACTCCTCTCATTTAAAACAAGGGGTTCTTGATATTTCCCTTCAGGTTATGGCACCAGTTTTGGAAAACAGTATTCTATTGATTTATTTTTCTCATTTTTTTCCCTTGCCCTTCAAAAGTGCAGCTTTCAGAGCTATTACATAAGAGAGATGCTCTAAGGAATATGTTAGTTTCTCATTTTTTTAAGATTCCTAAAATTTTCTCCATATATTAAAGCAAAGCATTAAAACAGCATTCCTGAGCCACTACACTCTCTAGTTTCCCTTTGCCCCATGCATTCACCAGCTACTAGCCATTTCTTCACAGACCTGTGCTTTCTCATTATTTCATTGACTTTCACTGAAGGCGATTATAAGGAGTAATAAGCAGAGAAATACCATTGAACTTCTTTTAAAGTTGCTGTCAATTTCATTTTGTACTAAGCCACTAATGCTTCTTATCATCAAAGACTTTTAATGATAAATTTATCTTAGGATTCAAGGCCATGGAGGAAAATAATGGTTTTACAATGAAGTAGCATACAATTTCTTACTGGTCAATGAGAATTATATAGTTCAGAGTTTCTAACAATGGGACCCATGTGCATAAATTTAGAGTCAGCATTACCTTAGTGCCAAGTAGAAAGGAAGGTCTAATGGTAGGTGTCATAGAAAAAAAATGATGGATGAATTGAGTCTTCACGGGAAAGAAATTAGTAAAATATTCCTTCTGTTAACTAAAATTTTGTTTCCAGAATAGCCCTTTTCTCCCTTAACATTTTTTGTAATAAGGACAATATGCAACTATTTTTGTAATAAGGACGATATGAAACACATATATGTATCATACTTCTTGCTTCTCCTATCCATTTTGAGATTCTCAGACAGGAAAGCACAACAGTAGTCCTAGCTTTAGGCATCAACTATATAACACTTGAGTAAGTCATTTCATTTAATATCTTTCCATCTCACACCCTATTTTGGATAAGGCGGGGGATGAAAGGAGAAAAAGCATAGATCTTACAAAGACGCATACTCAGAAGAACCAGTACATTAGTGGTCAGTAACATTTCCATGTAGTAAACAGCCATTTTATGTCAGGAAATATCCAAATAAGCTTTTTTATTGTTTGCATTGTATTTAACTTATACATTTATTTTCCTGGTTTTATAGAAGTTCTGCAAACACAAAGATTACATACTTTGTACGTTTTATTTCAGTTCCGTTTAAGTAACATTACAAAGCGTATAATTTAAATCTACCTTATGAATCTATGAAAATGTTTTTCCTTTCCTCTAAAATGTTGATATTGTTCATTGGTTTTCCCTCTCTGCCCTGGCTGCTAAGATACCCAGAGCTAAGTTTTGTGATCAATTGCTCCTCCATCATCAATAATTCTGTGTGCAGTTTTCTTCCTCTTTCCTTATTTGTGTCTCCATTTCTTTGTCTTTGGTAAATTGTTTTGACCTTAAGCATATTTGTTTTTTTATAAGATTCCGAAAATGAATTTTTACATACACAAAGTAAAAGTAATCAATAAAATACATACCAAAATTGCTACCTTTTATTTCTATAACAGTACCATCAAATAAAGCTTTCTGCAATGATGGAAATGTTCTATATCTGCACTGTCCAGTATGGTAGCTACTAGCCACAAATGACTACTGAGTACTTGAAATGTGGCTAGTGTGACTCAAGAACTGAATTTTTTATTGCATTTTATTTTAATTAACTTAAATAGCCTTACATACCCAGTGGCTACAATATTGGACTGCACAGCTATAACTTATATTTATGTGTTCTCCCCTTAAAATGTAAACTTCTTGTGGAATTTTATATATTTTACACAATGCCTCAAGTACTCCAAGGCAATTTCATAAAAATTGAAATAAAAAGTAAGATAATATCTTTTCGGCAATGGGCTGAATGTTTATGTCCCCCGGAAAATTCATATCTTGAAATCCTAACCCCCAATGTGATGATATTAGTAGGAGGAGCCTTTGAGAGGTGATTAGGTCATGAAGGCAGAGCCCTCATGAATGGGATTAGCGACCTTATAAGAGACCCTAGAGAGCTCCTTTGTCCCTTCTGCCATATGAGGACACAGTGAAAAGAAGGCTGTCTGTGAGCCAGGAAGCAGGCTCTACCAGACGTCGAATCTGCCAGCACCTTGATCTTGGATTCCCATTCTCCAGAACCATGAGACCCACATGCTTATTGTCTCAGCCGCCTAGGTTATGGTATTCTGTCACAGCAGCCCAAACAGACTCAGACATTCTTGTTCTGTGAAAGGCCATTGAACCATGAAATACTTTTGAGTTATTTTTGTACTTAATGCAAACCAATATACCATTATGAGTTCGGATATAATGTGGTAGCTACTACATCTCACACAGGTATGTTAAAAGTTGATACAACTTTCTATTACTCTGTTGGAGACTTAGGAGGAGAACAGATGGATTCAGATGCTAACATTATTATTGTGTTATGACCTCCCTTAATGATTTGAGTAATGAGTTATTTAACTCCCATAATATTAAACAATTTAAATAAAACTTTTGGAGATGGCTAAATTAAACGGTTTGACGGTATAATGTTTAGAGTTAAGCAATTGAATAAAACTGTAGGGAGCATCTGTAATCAAGCTAGATTTAAGTAACATCTGATGCACATTTATGGAATAATAGTCTTGATGATAAGCTAATTTGAGAAAAGTAGGTCCAGCTGTATACTCATTGGGAAAAAGGAAAATGTTCTCCCTAAAACATAAAGCAACACACAAGAGGCAATCTAGTAAAATACCCATTAGCTTAAGGGTATGTATAATTCCAACAGCAGTCTTAACTCCATTATTGACTAAGCAAGTTCATTTCAGTTCCTTCCTTTATGTTTTAGTGCCTCAGAAAAATAGAGGGGAACAATAGCCCCACATTTGTCTTGCATATTTCATGAATATGTTGTGATTACAAGTGTACTGATACGGAGACAGGGAAGAAGTTGTATTGAACACTTTAGGCAATGCACTACCTTCAATTCATAGGACAAGAAATTTGGAACTTTTCAAACCATATGTATTGTAAAAGGACAATACGTTATCACTAAAGATAATGCTATTTCTAAGCAATTCAAATTTATTTGCACTTATTGATTTTAATAAGTATGTGTAAAATCCTTTTAATACCTTAACAATTTCATAAGATGCTTTCAGAATTTTTTTTAAGTTTTTTAAATGTTTACAAATCCATGTTGAGGTGTGTGGTATTCTTCACTATTCTACGAAAGGTGACAGTGTGGTATATCACAAAGAAGATGGGCTTTATGCACCATACAGACTTGAGATTGAAACTCAGCAAACACTTTAAGCTAATTAGTAATGTTACCTCTTCATGTCTGTTTTCTCATCTATAAAGCGGGCATCATAAAACCTACCAATATGGTTTGAAGGATTACATGGAAAACATACTTAGTACCAGATTTAGTATCTGGCATGACATAGATGCTCATAAATATCTTCTTTATTACTAATTCTGAAGTCATTTATCAATTTGTTCTCCCTTACTTCCCTGATCTGCATGGTTCACCTTCTTTCTACACCACAATCTGATCATATGATTCAATCACAAAAGGATGTTTGAAAATTCACAAAGAGTTTGAGGAGAAAAAATTCAACCACTTTCAAGGTTTTTTTTGGATTATAATCACGGGTTGGAAAACTACAGCTCATGAACCAAACTCAGCTTACAGCCTGTTTTTGTATGGCCCATGAGCTAAGAATAGGTTACAAGGAAGAAGGAGGAAGACAACAAGGAGCAAAAGAAGGAGGAAAAGGAAGAGGAGGAGGAAATTGGGGAGGAGGAGGAGGAGAGTAAGCGACTGACTATACGTGGCCCGTAATGCCTACAATATATGCTGGCCCTTAAATGCAAACGTTTGCCAACTTCTGGACTATCTCATGAAGTCTTTACAGTTGAAGGCCTCCTCTTATTGTATGACATTGAGAATTCATCATAATTAGCCGTAAGGAAATAATAAATAAAAACCTAGACTTGGAAATAACCATGTTTGTTAACAATAAGGAAACCAAAGGAAGATTAAAGGTGCAACAAATCTGTGATTATTTTTAGATATTAGTAAAAATAATTCTTAGTTACCTAGAGTCTAAGTTAAAATTAAATTCATTTGAAATTTTCCTTAAATTACTGGAAGGCTTCCAGTTTTGCAACCAAAAAGGCTGATTGCATCATACATTATTTGAATATTACAGTAGTGAAAGTTAAAGATGTTTAATTAAAATGCCTGAACTGCAATTTTAGTAGTTATTTATTGAGCCATTATTCAGAGCTTTGGAGGTAACACAATTTATATCTTAAGCAGGCAATAAAAACCCAGGCATGAAAGTCAAACTTCCATCTACCTCTTACTCCAGCAGAAATTTAACTTCCTTGCCAAATCCAATTTATTTTCATATATCCAGGCATACAGAAATGAGGACAGGACTTAGTCAAAGTACAAAAGAATCAAACTGTGGGCAAGAAATTTAATAAAAATTAGAAATGTAACCCATAATACTGAACTCTATCCTGAAGTGGTCGTCAGCCTTCTGAGTGCTGATGTTCACTGTGTAGACAGATACGTGAGCCCCTTTTCTGGGAAGTGACTCACCACACACCAGCATGAGGCCCCTGCAGCCTTTTTGTCCTATATGAGCCTGTCAGCCTGGCTGTACCTCATCCAAATTGAGTCAATCAAATCCTTCTCCTAAAATTGGGTTTCAGATTCATTAATCAACCTCTATTAACTGCTTGAGCTCTTGAGAAGCTAAGGGAGGGTCACTTTTCAGCCATATGTATAAAGAAGCAGAAAAAAAATCTTTAAACAAGGAATCATCCGGAAGATTCATGGAGCAAAGCCAGGACAGACCATGCCATCCTGTATCTAGAAAGGGTCTGTGTCATTGCCTTGTCTCCTGATGGCTTTTCTGTTTCTGCTTCCCATCCCTCAACAGGCCCAGCTGATCTTCTTGTTCCCCACTTGTGTGAAATACTGAGGATTAATACATAGCACACATGAATTTGCTTCATGGCACTACTCCTTAGAGTTTCTGACTAGTAGGCCTGAGAATTGTATTTCTAAAATGCTGACAGGTGATTCTGATACGTGGAAAGTGGATTGCGCTTTGAGAATTACTGCCCTAAGCTCATACACACACGAGTCTTGGGGTGGAGTGATGGGATGGTTACATAGTTCAGACTATGGTCTTCAGTTCTAGATGATTCCCCCGTGATAGGAATGGTCCAATCATCCCAGCACCCCTTTATAGACTAGTGTTTCTACTCACCCTACGATAACTTGGGACTCCAGGAACTATTAACACGTGTCTCAAGACATGACTTCTACTGCCAAAATCCATCAGCCTTATGGAAGAACCATTGCTTCCAAGAACTATGGGTACGGGGGAAACAAGATCCCTGTCACTCCCTATCACCTGTGACAACCAGACTCAAGGACTCTAACATTGTATATCCCAGGGTGCACCACTTCTATTGGAATCCTTCTCAGTCCAAAACAATCAATTTCCATCACCTTGATGAGCCTAGGTTTTCAAAAACAAAGGTTCTTTTTTTTTATTAGTCTCTAATTTTATTTTTTTAATTTTTTTATTGAGGTAATGTTGGTTTATAACATTATATAAATTTCAGGTCTACTTCATTATATTTTGATTTCTGTGTAGATTACATCATGTTCACCACCCAAAGACTAATTACTATCCATCACCATACACATGTGACTAATCACCTCTTTTGCCCTCCTCCCTCCCCATTTCCAGCCTGGTAACCAGCAATCCAATCTCTGTCTCTATGTGTTTGTTTCTCATTGTTTTTATCTTCTATTTATGAGTATTTGACTTTCTCCCTCTGACTTATTCCACTTAAGTATAATATCCTCAAGGTCCACCCATCTTGTCACAAATGGCAAGATTTCGTCTTTTTAATGGCTAAGTAGTATTCCATTGTATATATATGTTACATCTTCTTTATCCATTCATCCCTTGATGGGCACCTAGGTTGCTTCCACATCTTGGCTATTGTGAATAATGCTACAATGAACATAGTGGTGGATATGTCTTTATGCATCCATGTTTTCATGTTCTTTGGATAAATGCCTAGCAGTGAAACAGCTGGATTGTATGGTAGTTCCACTCTTAATTTTTTGAAGAATCTCAATACTGTTTTCCATAGTGGCTGCACCCAGTTTGCACACCCACCAGCAGTGTATGAGAGTTCCCTTCTCTCCACATCCTCTCCAAGACTTGTTATTTCTTGTCTTGTTAATTATAGCCATTCTGATGGGCATGAGTTGATATCTCATTGCAGTTTTGATTTGCATTTCCCTAATAATTCATGATGTTGAACATCTTTTCATGTGCCTGTTGGCCATCGGTATATCTTCTTTGGAAAAACGTCTGTTCAGATCTTTTGCCCATTTTTTAACTGGGTGGTTAGTTTTTTTGTTGTTGAGATGGACGAATTCCTTATAGATTTTGGATGTTAACCCCTTATCAGATGCATGGTTTGCAAATATCTTCTCCCAATCAAAAACGAGGGTTTTCCTGATACCTTGTGAAAGCAAGAGGCTAAGCTGCTGGAGAAGAAGGGAAACTCTTTGAATGCAGAATTCAGGTAGTTAGGTTTGGGCAAACAATGGAGTGGAAATATAATAAATCCATACAGAGCACAAGCCTCATGAAGTACAGGGTCTATCTCCCCGTCTTGGAGAGAAAATCTACCCACAATTCCTTAAGGTCAGAACTTCATGGTATCAAGTTACTGTGGCATCAAAACCAATTAGTGAAGATGCTTATTCATTCAACAAATATTTGTTAGACATCCAGACTTTAGCAGAGGATCCAGGGTTTATGAGGTCTTACTCTTACACAATTTGGGAGAAAAGAGGCCTCTTTAAGAAAAATAATATAAAATTATAAATACAAAATCATGTAGGAAAGTATTTATTTGAAATGAGAACATAAACCACAGCAAATCACAAATTTTATTCAGTTGCAATACCAAAAACATAAAGTCAGAAAGTGGCATATATCTATTAATTAACTTCCTTTACTAAATTAACTTTCAGCTTCACAATTTGTCATCTGTAACAATATGCAAAATTTTAGGATTATTGTCATATTTGAGAAAACCTCTAACAAGAAGAGGACTGTTTTGACTAGGTGTTGATGAGCATCCATTTCTCTCCCTACTTTTTACTCATCTGATATTTGGAAGAACTTTCCACAAATTAACTACTGGCTCTGAACATTTCTAACATTGTTCTCCTCTTCCAGCATATGTTAGGTGCTGAGGCTGTAGGATGAATTGATATTATAAACAACTGCTTATGATGGCCTTTTATGGTTCAACTTTGATTGAATCAACATAGTGGGCTATGATAATATTCCTAGAAAACATCTCTACATCATCATGGATAGTGATGACTTAACTACATGGGAGAGCAACTGCAAATCACATAAATAAATCTCATTAAATCAAGTGCATTGCCAAAGTAATTTCCTCTAAGCCAGATCCCCAACTGCCCATAGCGCCTTGAATGCAAAGTCAATACCAAAGGAAATAAGACAGAGGTGAAGACGAAGTGGGAAGAGTGATTTTAGGTTGCAAAAAATCTTACTTTTAAAAACTAGTGCAAAATTTTACAGAAATTATACAAACATTGTTAGGGCCTCTCCCAAGTCTTTGAAATGGGCCTATGCATCAAGGAGCCCTGAAACTATGCTTCCTTCAATTCATGCAAAACCTATCTCTGCAACCTCTCACAAGCAAGAGCAGGAGTTAGCTTTATTTTAGAAAAATAAGTTATGTATAAAGGGTAAATGCTCTGGAATCAAAGAGGCTGGGTATAAATTGGACACTCCTACTTAATTTCTAGTGGCCATGGCCATGCCTTTGACTTTAGTTTCCTCATATCTAAGACGAGGCTGATGACAGTAATGTCTCCCAAAGGACATAATTTGAGTGAGCGCAGTTTTTAAACTATAGAGTGCTTTACGAATGCATACAATTATTTTTATTAATAGTATCAGTACTGGGGCCGTCCCGGTGGCACAGCAGTTAAGTTTGCCTGTTCCGCTTCTCGGCGGCCCAGGGTTCACCAGTTCGGATCCCAGGTGTGGACACGGTGCCGCTTGGCACTCCATGCTGTGGTAGGTGTCCCACATATAAAATAGAGGAAGATGGGCACAGATGTTAGCTCAGGGCCAGGCTTCCTCAGCAAAAAGAGGAGGATTGGCAGTAGTTAGCTCAGGGCTAATGTTCCTCAAAAAAAAAAATATAGTATCAGTACTACTAATAGCAGTATTGTTAGTCTGAATAATAAACTTAAGGTTATAAAAATTGCTCTTGCCCTTCTGCATTCTTAGCATCTAGTCTCTACAATGTTTGGCCCTCTGTGGCTAACCTAGATGAAAAGATTACAGCCTTGCCATGCATGAAATTCTAATACACAATTATCCTTTTCCTATGAGGAAAGGTTTCCCTGGTAATTTGCCTTACTAAGCTCACTCCCGATAGATACCTAAAATAGCCAAGCAATTGTTGAGTATGCAAGTTATTTCTTTAGCAAACTCTGTAAATTCCTAGCAATTTACAAAATCTTCCTCTTTTGGCGTGAGAAAGATTGTTGCTGAGCTAACACCTGTGGCAGTCTTCCTCTATTTTGTATATGGGACGCCGTCGCAGCATGACTTGATGAGCCGTGTGTAGGTCTGTGCCAAGGATCCAAACCAGTGAACCCCAGGCCGCCAAAGCAGAGTGTGCAAACTTAACCACTACACCACTGGGCCGGCCCCAATTCCCAGCAATTTTTTGAACAGGACTTCCTAAAAAGGTTATGTCTTTTTACCTCTTCTAAACGTTGTTGCAATGTATTGAAATAGAATATTATGATTGTTTTTATTTGTGTTTTTAACAATATATGTAGGGATTTGCTCATATCAAGTGATCAAGCTAAGGTAACTCAAGATGGCTTATGGCTGATCTCTCAGGTAAATCTACTTGGGAATCCAATAATATTCCCAAAACTTCTAAGGAATTATAAAACGCTTTATTCAGTACTTTTTGTCCAATTTTATTGCTATTTATCTGACAGACTGAATTTGGATTTAAACTTTCTCTTGAATACTTTGCTTGGAAATAAAATTTTCAGAAAAGAAATCTTAAAGCTACGAAAAGAATCTTGCATTTTAAAGTGAGTATAAAACTCTTTAAAAATCACTTAAGGGCAAAGGGGACCATTTTAATGTAATTTGGAAAAGAATAAACAAAAATAAAAATATGTCTTGGACCTGCCTTTTAATAATCCTGAGCAGGTTTGAGATCATTTCATAGTCATTATATTACAGAAGAACTCTCTGTAGGAACACAGTAAAGTTTTTCCTTCATTCCCACAATCCTCACAAAGTAATTATTTGACTAATAAGTAGAAAGCGAAACCAAAGCATAAAAATATAGAACCCACACAATAAACACAAAGGTATCAAAGGGACTAATTTCAGAACTTTAGGTGTTATAAAGTATTCAGATGGTGACAGCAGTTTCTCTGGGTGCCTATCTGCAGGATTGTGTCTGCTCCATCTATTGTATGCCATAGAGTTTAGGATCAGCTTTTCTAGGTATTATGTTTGGCTTTTCATTCATTCAATAAATATTCATTGAATACCCACTATTTTGCGGATATTATGTTAGACACTGGAAATATAAAATGAAAATGGAATAATGGTCCCAGATCTCCGGTACTGACAATTTTTAGTGGAGTGTAATAGAGGTCCATATAAGATTTTGTCCTGTTTTCCAGGAACTGCTGCAGAAGTTCAAAATGATACACAAAATGTGCAAAGTTCTTGCATTCTAAGCTCAGAGATTCATCAGCAATTGGGATCAGACACTTACCCTCAAGGCCTAAGGAAAGGTGAGAATCCAAAGATCTTCTCCACCACGCCCAATGCCCGTCATCTCTGACAGTCAAAATACACAGAAGACTGGAGGGAGGAGAGTGAACTGCCTTTTCAGAAGCCCGGTGTCCGAGCAGAAAGGCTATTTTCTTCCTTTCCCAGCACAAGTCTACAGCAATGCCTCTCCTTCCAAAATCCACTGGGAATGGGTAGCTTCATTATAATCACCTATATAATAGCAGGATTTCTACAAGCAAAGGAGAAGAGCGTTTTGTTCCTGGCTGCCCAGTTATGTAACCAGCACACTCACTAATCTGCCCCTAGGTCACCATGGGCTGAGAAGAGAGGGAAGACAGGACCAAAGAGAGGAGAGCAGTGAAAATGCACTTGCACAGTTAGAGGCCAGCAAGGGAACACCCCAGAAGGTGGCTGAGCTATCTGGGGTTTGAGCTATCCTGCAGGAATTTCTCCCAAGAGAAACCTCAGCAGCAAGATGCTGTACGATAAGCTAAGGGTACAGGGGTGGAAAACAGCAAGCCAGGGCTAGATCTCCCACATCAGGGAGGCAGCAGGAAATCTGAAAGGCCCTCCTGTGTCCCACGACAGAAATGACCAAGGTGAGCCAGAGACCTCTCATCAGTTAATAAGTAACTGCTCCCACTTCCAGTTCACTAAAGAGAGGTTTGCCTTTCTTCTTCTCCTTCCTCTCCACCAGAACCCCAGAGTGAAGCTAGCACCTAGAAGAAGAAGGCAGATGGGGAAACTGTCCAAGCTGCTGAAGACACAGATAGTCCCAGCTATGCTTTGAAGAGGAGAGAAAGCTTTGAATAGAGTTTGAGATAGAAGTCTTAAAATAGATAAGACTGGATTTCAAATGCTGAAATAGGACTGTTCTAATAACTGAAAGTGCCTGGAATATTAGAGAGTCTATTCACAATTCTATTAGACAAAGTGAATGGCCTTGCTCTCGCCAGAGTTTGGCCCAAGTCATGAGCAAAGCTATCAGCAATAGGAATGGAATTAAGTAGATGGGTCATTGAAAGCTAGATGTGGGGTTTAGGCAGGTCTGAATCCCAGCAAAGATATCTGAACCAAAGGTACAGATTTGGAAGCTCTTAGCACTTAAAAATGATAGCACCAATAAATATTAACAAAAATATAATATTATTAACAATAATAATATTAACAATAACAATTAATATTTGTTGACCTCTTACTACTTGCTAGGCTCTATACTGAGAGTTTTATATAGGTTATATAATTTAAACCTTAGGACATCCTAATGTACCTAAAGGGGGCCACTTTTGTGCCCATTTTACATAGAAGGAAAATAAAAATGTAGAGAATTTAAGGAACTTGCCCTGATTTCCCAGCTGGTAAACAACAGAACAGTTATCTAAACTGAAGTGGTTCTGACTCCAGTGGCCACTTGCTTAACTGAATTCATTAAACTGCCTTCTGAACATTTTCAACAGTATGAAAGTAGATGTCATCATTTAGAAATACACAAAGTAAGAAGGAAGGAGGACTCTGAAAAACACTAAAGCAGAGAGGCTGGAAAGATGGACAAAAAAATAGCCGAGGTTAATTTATTTTGTAAGATGAGGACAGTGAGATGATTACAGAAATACAAAAGATTTGGGTTTTATTTTCCCCAACCGGTGTTGGAAAGCCAATTTAGGATGGAGAACATGAATTTATAATAGCATCTACTTTGCTGGTGGTGGATATGTCTTCACAGGTAAAATGCATGTTTTCTCTAAGGAAATAACACATGATCTACCAGTTCCATTCTCTATTCCTTGATAACAGCAGCACAGAATAAAGTACCTGATTAACAACTTTGTTACATGTATATACCTATATGGCAAAGGTACAACTAGTGGATGCGTACATAGAACAGATCTTTTTAAAAATAGAAGTCTATTTTGTGGATCACATTCTTTTAATGTGATTCATTTCATGGGTTACAGAACATTCTCTACTTCCAGGAAGACGCAGGAAACTGAGCTAAGATTGCTGAGGTTCATTCTGTAGCTAAATATCCAAAGCTGTTGCATTCACGGTCCCTCGTATTTCATAGAGCCACACCTCATTTCACTGACCCAGCTCAGGAATGAGGGGTGCAACACAAATCAATTTTCCAGGTAGCTGATGCTTACCCACTGCAGTATCAAATTGATTCTATTTTAATAAATTTGATAAAAACCTTCTAAAATACATTATATGTTTCCAGTCATTCTTACAGAAGGTACATTATATAAAATTTACCCTTTTCTTGATGGTCTAGAATCATCCCTATAACATCAGTGTTTGCGCTGCACTGTAATGTGGCAACATCCTGAAGAGCTAGCGATTCAGGTAGTTTTCCTCCAGCCTCAGATCACTTCAGAGCTAGCATAATCGTTTTGAATAAAAGCACAACAAAGAACACCATGTGTCTTATTTCCAGCCATTAAAATTATCCAAGGTTAAAATCTTGGCTCTCCCATTTAAGAGTTGCGTTACTCTTTAGGTAAGTTATTAACCTCTTACGAGTCTGTTTTCCCACTAGCAAAATGGAGGTAAAATAAGAGCTATATCGAGTATGTACTAAGTTCTGGCCACCGTGCTATGGTCTTGACTCCAGAATGAGCAGCAAAAAAGGACAGACATTAAAAAACACAGACTCTAGAACCAGACCATTCCTAGCTCTGTCACCTTAGGGAAATTACTTGGCTTCTCTATGCCTTAGTTTCCTCATTGGCGAAAATGAAATCACAAAAAATACCTTCTTCATGGAGTTATTGTGAAAGTGAATATATTCAAAACACTTAGAGAAGTGCCTGGACCCTGGTAAGCTTTGAGTAAGTGAAGATGATAGCGATGATCTCATTTAATCCTCACAGCAATCCTGAGAGTTACTTAATATTATGATTCCTTATTTTGGAGATAAGGAAACTAAGGTTAGAGACCTTAAATAACTTGTGAAGGTCACACCCCTAGTAGGGAAGAGCTGACTCCAGACACAAGGATCTAACCACATAACACAGCCACTCTGTGCACACTCCAACATGTGCTGCTCACACTGTTGGTGATGACCCCCGGGCTATGCAAGGCACAGCCTGCAGAGCTCTGTGAAGCAGCCCTGCCCCTAAGGCTGCCTCCCTATTTCCGGCAACATTTTCTGAAGGTTAAGCAAAAGTATGGAGACAACCAACACAGTTTCTTGCAAATAGCCTTTCAGTAAATAAGTGCTTGTCACCTCTCCATGCTTCAGTTTCTTTTAGTCCTGTCAGCTGCATTCCAGCTAGTACACTCTGAACCTAAAAAGAAGTGAGATAACTTGTCAATTCAACAAGTAACTCTCAGTCACTTTCTGGCCTGAAGGATATAGGCTTATCTCCTACTAGGAAAAGTACCTGGACTTTTTGACAGATATTTTATTCTGGGTGTGGTAGGCAGTTTCTAAAGTGACCCCCAACAATCCCCACCTCCTGCTATTTATGCATTTGGGTAATCTCTTTCCCCTGAGTGTGAGCTGAACCTAGTGACTCGTTTCTAACAAACAGAATAAGGCAAAAGTGATGGGGATCACTTCCGAGATGAGGTTATAAAAGACTCTGACTCCCATCTTGCTGGCACGCCCTCTCACTTGCTCACTCTGATGAAGCCAGCTGCTGTTCTATGGGCTGTCCTATGGAGAGGTGCATCTGGTGAGAAACTGAAGGTGGCCTCCAGGCAACCGCAGCAAGGAACTGAGCCCTCAGCCCAAAAACCACAGGGAACTGAATCCTGACAACAACCACTTGAGTGCATGGAAGCAGATCCACCCAGACAAACTTGTAACGACTAAAGCCTAACCTTCCCTGCAGCCTTGTGAGAGCCCCTGAGTCAGAGGACCCACTAAGCCAGGCCAGGCTTCTGACCTACAGAAACTTCCAGATAATAAATGTTGTCTTAAGCCATTAAATTCTGGGGTAGTTTGTTACATAGCAATAGAAAAGCAATACACTGGGCCTTTGACTACTTAGTCTCAAGTCCCTGCCCGTGTCTCCTATGGTTGACCAAGACCACACTACTGAACATAGACAATCTCGGACAAAACTTTTGCTGCAAAGTATTACCATTTTCTGATTCCTTTTTTGCCTATCATACTATACTGTGAGCTCCTTGAGAGCTAAAACTGTATCTTTTGCTTTATTTTCCAAAAGAAGGAGCCTTGTTATCTAGTAATTTAAACATCTGGAGCACAGTCAAAAGCCAAAGATGGAGTGGAAGCTCAGGAGAAGGCAAGACATTGGAGGGTGTGGGAAGGAGGCAAGGAGGCCGTGGTCAGAGAAGGGACTTCCTAGTTGGAAATCCTACAGCAAAAAAATTGGAATGATGACAATGCATGAAATGTGAGAGTACTCTGCTGGGCACTCAAGCCATTTTTAATTAGGCCATGAGTAGTAGCTTATGAAAGGCAACAACCACAGGAGGAAAAATTAGTGGTGGGTAAAGCTCCCTCCTTGCTTTTGAGAAAGCAATCTAGAGCCAATGCTGACAACCCAAGCCTCTCGAACATTTCTTGGCCTCAGCGATGAGAGCCCAGGACCAGAACATCACACCCACTTCCGGTTCCAGACACAGCATGGCAAAAGGATTGGGGGATAAAAACTTTGACACGTCACTTAGAGCAGGCTGCTAATCAAAAAAGAAAAAATTATTTATATGAACTCTTATGAGCAGAACTTTGAAAGGTTAATATTATATTGCATTAAGAAAAATCAATTGTTTAGTGCACTTTATCTGCCCAAATTGAACTGATCTTCAACGAGAATTCATTTTCCCTAACTTTTTGGGAAAGGGAATATTTCAGAAATGTCCGAGTTGGTTTTTGTTTAATAACTACTCTACTTTTAACAGTGTAACTACTTCCTTAGTTATTTTGTCCTTGTATTTTTGTACTCTTAATAGTCAGCAAAAATATTAGAATATCCATGTCTTTCTATTCTATTATTTGTTATTTTTATAAATGGATAAAGTAGGAAAGAGACTATATCCTGTGGAAATAACACAGATCAGAACACAGGGGATTTGGGTTCAAGTCTCAGATATTCAGCTAACAAAATATGTCCTTAGATAATACTTGACTTCTTCATGGTTTAGTTTCCTCCTTAATCCAATTGGTACGACAACCGCTACAGACTTTTTGTCTAGATAAAGTGAGATAATAATGTGAAAAGCCTCTGATAAGGTTAAATGAGCTGTTCAATGCAAATTATAACATACATGCCAATCCACATCTATGACCTCCAAAGAACTAACTTACCTTCTCTAAGAAACTTTCTCTGACTCTACCTTCATCAGCAATCTCCTTGCCCCTGGAGTTCTCCTGTCCTTCTTGTGTGGTTTATGTTAGCATGTGCTTATTTATAATTACATAATTTTCGCTCAAGTTAAAAATACAAAAGTAGAAAAGGTTTTAAAGTAAACATCAAAATGAACTTTTTCACCTTCACATTAGCACCAAACCAAACTAAATGTTTGCCCCTATGTAATTTGTTAACCTCTCCAATAACTTGATTGAATGTTATACATCTAGGATATTCCACAACATCATCTCTCACCATCAGCAAGAATAGGCCAACACTTTCAGAACCATATTTTCCATGATGCAAAACAGCATTACTTCCAGGAAGTTGGAATTTGTTTTGGGGGAATCAAAACCTCCTGGTTTCAGGAAAACCCCTGCAAGAGACAAGACCTCATGAAAAGAAGAAATAGAAAGAAATGTCTCCACTCTCGTCCTAAGAAGCCCAGATCCCTCTCTCCAACTTTGCCTGACATCTGATTGGAGCCGGCCTGTGTTACAGTCTTCCAACACACAAGTCCATCCTGCGTAAAACTCCAGCTATGAGTACATCATGCTGGATGCTTTGAGCGCCATCCCCAGACATCCCAGTGAGGTAGACTTTGCAAATTCGAGCGCCCAACATCAGCAGGTCTTGTTCCTCTGCTTCTGTGGCAGGAGCTCCTTTCACTACTATTTTCTGCAAAATTCTTCTCCCTTGTATCTAGGTCATTTCCCTACATCAGGGACAGGTAAAACTGATTACAAACATCTCATAGCTTAAGCGAAACTTAGTTGATTGAAATAGCATCTCTACTCTTTCTTAGAGTTTCTACTCCTACCACTTCATTGCTCCAGATTCACTTTCTCTTGTCTTTCAGTGACTGGCGTGGTGGCAGGGAAGGTGAAGAGGAGAAATTGATATATAGCCCACCATATCCACAAGGATACCTATCTGAGGATTCTATCTCCACAGGAACATCACAGAGATGCTAAATCACTTGCGTATTAGCACTGCAGCCCCTCAGTTGTAATCATGGTGCCCTACCCTTGAGTCACTTCTCTAACATGAAGCCATCCGCTGGGGCAGGCCCTCTTCTCCTAGGGTACACCATTCATCCCTCAGTGTTATCCCAGCTTCTAGACAATATATGGACCCCAAAACCTGTGCTCTCTTTCACAAGGCAGGAAGCTAGTTCTAGAAAAAATAGCACATTCCAGCTAAGGTTAAGGCTTTCTCATATGCACCTACAGCACACTGTGCATGCCCTTCCTTATTAAAGCACCAATCACAGCATTGAACTGAAATTATCCGAGTTTTCCCAGTTAGAGTGTAAACCCTTTGAAGACGAGTACCAGATCTCAGCATTTTTTTTTCCAGAGCTATCTATCTGTTCTGTCCTTTGAATTGAATTGAACTAAGTGAGAACAATGTTCTGGGAAGCTGTAACTCTCTTGGTTATCTTTGCTATATTTCATATGATTGAAATAAAAAAATGCTCTTGAAAGCTTTGCAATGAAAAATTTAAGCAATTTTCCAACATGAATGTTCCAGGATATTAAATTTATAAAAGTAAAAATCATTTCTTATTCTTTAGTATTGCTGTCATTAAAATTTTCAGAAATACGTACATCTTAATATTGATGTGTATTTAGATTCTAATTCTTTGAGTTAACTCAAAGTTGCTTTATTCAATTGCCATAATAAGATTCTCTCACTAAAACAGAAAATCTAATACTTCTCATTTATCAAGTAAATATGATGGTAGTACAAAATAGGATTATAAAAGATCGTGGGTGCTTGGATAAGCAATGATTAGGAAGCAGAAATGCATCATATTTTCTACATTAATTATGATTTAAAAAGATAATAAAGTCTCAAAACTAAGCAACTGAGTAATTGAATAACAGAGTCGAAATTGCTTTAAGTGAAAAGCTCGTTATCTAATTTTTGTTTTACACCATTAATCATAGGGTATGCTTACTTATTGCTTTATATTAATAACAGGTCTCATAGTAATAAAAGCAACATAAATTCAGCTCTGTGTAGTGATTCCTGATGGCTCTTTGATTCAGAGTAGGCAAATCTCCTTAGATTATAAAGGTCTATAAAATTAGCCATGATCATACAGACCAAATGCTATCCAAGTGTATTTCTCTCTCCATCATTTCTCCAAAGGACCCACCCAAACACAAATACACAGAAGAACCTCCAGAGGTACAACTTTTAATTCACATGAGAGTACAACCGAGCTCTCTCTAAAGAGAGACAAGGTGGCCTTTCGGGAAGAGCTCAGTATTAAAGTTCATGCCATGATCCTTGACTCAGTCTACAGCATTTACTGAACAGCCACAATATGTCAGCCAGCTCCTTTAGGGAATCTGCAGTCCAATAAGCACAGGCCAACACTTGAGCTCTTTGCATCCTCGAGAGTGTAGCCATCCAAACACAAGTCAAGCAACCTGTTTGTCTTCAAGCACTCATCTTCATAGAAGCCCATCTACTCATACATTTTGTAACACTCAGGTTCTCCGCCAGAGCATCTAGTCCCCATATGCTGTCACTCTCCCAGAGGTCTGGAGTTCACCTGCCAATAACCTGGAAATAAATTGTCTAGACCTCTCAAAGCCCTCTCGTCCACAAAGACAGAAATATTAACTTCCAACATCACCTTTCAGTCATGCTCTTTCTCTCCTGAAGGCTTTGGACTCTACAGCCTATTCTCTCCGTTCATTCATTCATCCATGTCATCCAGCCAAACAAGATTGTTCGTTTTTCTCTCACTATGCTATTGGAAAACACTGAGAAACTAGCTTGAAGGAATAAACTCAGAAATGTGTCTTCCCGTGACAAGAGGAGAAAAGAAAGCAAAAAGGATCTGAGAACAAGCTAGTAGAGACATTAAATTAATATGTATTATATGTATATATGTATATACTTGATAGTATATTAATATACTGAAAACAATATACTTGAAAGCCATGGTGATTTGTCTGGAAAACTGAGGATAAAATGGGTAATGAACCTAACAAAAATGGGATTGACATTTCACAAGTGACATTTCTTATCCCTTATTCACAAGGGATAAGAAAATTGGAAGGGATCTGGAAATAAAACTTCAAGACAAGCAAATATATACATGGATCCACTGTCATATTAGAGAAGAGTGAAGGAAATCTGCTGACAGATGCCATCGAGAATCATTATAATGAGCTTGGTCTATGAGGCTGTATACATATAAAATTATTAGTAATTGGTAATGATGCACGATAACAATTCTTTATTATCAATCATTGTTTTTACTGATTTGTATCTGATCAGAATCCTATATTAATTAGGTCCTTGGCATCATTCAGAATCGAGAAAAAGTGTAAACTTTTCTGGGTACTCACTCTTTAAAAGATATAAAATAACATTGCTGTGGAACAAAAAAGCATCAGCATCTACAGATACAGGTCTCAGGAGATCTGTGCAGAGTTACTCACAAGTCAAACAGGACTTCTATCATCTCTTCATTTGGATGACTGGCTCTTGGATTGAGCATTATCCTACTCCTTCTTTGAGTTAGATGTCCTTCTTATGTACCCCATAAGATCTCATACTTCTCCTATGACAACACCAATTAAATCTTATTTCATGGGCTTGTATTTCCTGCCAGACTGTAAGTAACTTTGAGTGAAACTATGTTTTACTGACTAATATAGCCCCAGATCTAACAAAGTCCCCAGAACATGGTAAGCAGTCAGTAAACATTTAGTGAAGAAATGAACGAAGGCTTAGGCAGGAGTGATGACTTACCAAAAAGTCAAGAATATGTAGTCTAAAAAAAGCTTGTCACTGCCTGATAGGCACTCCTGGAGTATCTCAGAAAGGATTAATGTTAACATTAAGGCTATGACTAAAAGATCATGGTCCCCAGGAAATGTATGCCTAGTAGAAGCTTAGGCTTCTAGGAAGTAAGCACCCAGCCTAATTACGCTCTCATGATGGTGACAAGAGAAGGCAGGTAAGCTAGACTCATCCTGCCCTAGCCTGATTCTCTGAGTCCAGCAGTTCATTTTACAGTGCTCATGACACCATATTCCCATATTTAGAATTCTTTCTAATGACTGAAGCCCAATAACACTAAAATCTCTTATGTGCAGTTAAGATGGAATAACATTAAATGTTCATGAGCTTTACCAGCTACAATACAATCACCTTAAAATTGCTTATAGTTGCACCATGCCTATGTTTTATAAAGGGACAAACTCAGAAATAAATTAGAGTCTTGGTCATTTTTAATACACACAAACACTTTATTTTTTCCTTCTCTATTCCTTAATAGTTAACATGCATTCCGGGTAGTGGTTTTCTATTTATAACTCCTTTCATTTAAGATAAGATGAAAGGATAGTCTTTACTCCTTAAGTCTAATTATACAAGACTTTTATTTTAAATTTCAAGTCATAAGAATGAACCTATCAATTTTAAGGAAAAAGGAAGAAAGCATAGTAACAAACAAAATGTTATTTATTGCATTTTAAATTTTTAAAGAGAAATGCTGCTGAAATGGTTGGGAATACTTGAATGATAGGATTTTTGAAACTAGGGTGGTTGGTTTTACATAACTTAATATTTTAATTATTTCTTCAAAATATTGAAGCTTTTGTTTCATTTTGAATTATTAGAACACATAGAGATCTACAAACAAGAAGGCGTACTTTAAAATAGTATTCAGACTGATAATACACATAAAACAGATATTTTTTAAAAAATCAATGACATACCAAACCTGTAGCAAATACTTAAAATAGTAAACAATAATGTGAAGAACATTATTTCTTTCAAAATAATACAGGATAACTAGTTTAATATCTAAAAGAGGATTTTATGGGACAGAAATTAAATTTCCTCTCATAAAAGAAAATTAATTATTTCCAAAGAATATTTCATTCAGAAATTCCTAAATAGAGAAGCTATGATAACCTCTCACCCATAATGAATCAACCAATTATTTATGAATAATTCACTACTGCACCATATATAGCTATATAACCTGACCAGAATGCATGGGACAGCTACTCGAGCAATCTGAAAAGTAAACAGTAGCCAGCAGATTGAGAAAGAAAACCAGAAATCAAAGTACCCCTGAACTGGCAGAGAGTTTTAACTTTTATTTCACATTTTTACTTTTATTTCCTTTATTTTTACTTTTATTTATTTCACATTATTATTCACATTTCTGGCCAGAGGACCAAAAAGGGGAGCCCCAGGAATAGGAAAGTATGGGAAAGATTGCAGAGTGAGGAGTGTGGGAAAGTGACACCACAAATTGTTTATCAACTGTGCTCACCCCCTAGCTGTATACTTGTACGTTTACCCTAAACAGCATAGCAAGAACTCTAAGAAGTGAACCATGATGTAGACCACTGACCACTGAGAGTGGTGCACATGCAAACAGGATCCTTTGCACTATGAAAACTGTGAAAACAGAACTGACATCGAAACCACAACGTGCTGAAGGCTGGTTGCAGTTTGTGGCCTGGACCCAACTTGGCCGATTGCCAACTAACACAAACATATCAATATATCTTTCATAGAATTTAAACAAGACTCAGAATCTCATAATTTTCAAAATGTCCAGGATATAATCCAAAATGTCTTAGCATATGATGAACCAGAAAACTTTCAGCTCACCTTGGCAAAGACAACCAACAGATGCCAATGGTAAAATAACACAGAATTTACAACTATATAAGGTAGAAAATCTTGAAGGAAAATAAAATATATAAAGAAGAATCCAATGGAAATTTTAGAACTGAAATATACAATAACAAATTCAGGAACTTAGTGGATGGGCCCCAGAGCAGAATGGAGGTGACAAAGGAAATTAGCGAATTTGAAGATAGAGCAATAGAGATTATGCAATCTGAAAAACAGAAAAATAACTGAAACCATTAAAGAACCTCAGGAACCTGTGGCACAATCACAAAAGGTCTAATATTTGTGTCATCTGAGTCCCAGACAGAGTCAAGAGTATATTGACCAAAAAAAAAAAAAATTAAGAAATAACTGAAAACTGCCCAAATTGGAGGAAAGACATGAACCTACAGGTTCAAGAAATTCAGTGAACTCAGAATAAACCCAAAGAAATATGTGCCCAGACCCATCATAATCGAACTGTTGAAAACTACAAAGAAAATACCATGAAAACAGCCAGAGAAAAATAAAGCATTACTTACAGAGAAACATTTATTCAAATGTCTATAGCTGTCTCATGGAGGCCAGAGGAAATGGAACAACATTTACAAAATGCTGAAAGAAAATAATTATCAATCCAAAATTCCATATCCAAAGAAAATATGTTTTAGGAATGAAGGTGAAATAGAGATATCCTCAGATGAAGCTAAGGAAACTAAGAGAATTTCTTGCCAGCAGATCTGTCCCAAAAGAATTGTTAAAGAAATTTCTTCAGCAGGGAAACAATACCCAAAAGATGCCTGCAGCACTGAGAATTAAGGAAGAGCTACAGAAATGATAAATATCTGGGTAAATAAAATAGACTATTCTTATTCTCTACAGCTCATTAAAATATGTTTGATAATTTGAGAGCAAAAATTATAACATCGTCTGATGGGGTTTTCAATGTATGTAGGTATAGTACATAGGATGATTACAACGTAAGGGGGATAACAAAGGGAACTCTATGAAGGAAAGGTAACTGAGTGCTTTACGGACGATTACGAGTCCAATTGCAATGTGACTGCTTACAGTAAAATGACTTCCAAAATCAGAAACAGGATTATCAGGAATAGACTGGGGAGTGGTGTAACATGAAATCTTTACATAGCATATGAGCATCCTCATTGTCTGACTCACGCTTACCTCTCCAGCTTCATCTCACTCTTCCTTTCCTTGCACTATACACTCTAGTCACATAAAAATTACTTCCTGTTCCCCAAATATTCCATATTTACATGCCTTCATGACTTTGTATAAACTACTCCTTCTCATGAGACTCCTGTCCTTCCTTTCTTCATCTGGCTAACTCCAATTTATTTGTCAAGATTAGCTGGGGCAGGGGGCAGGCCCTGTGGCCTAGTGGTTAAGTTTGGCATGCTTCACTTTGGCAGCCCAGGTTCAGTTCCTGGGCACTGACCTACACCACTGGTAGGCAACCATGCAGTGGTAGCAACCCACATACAAAATAGAGGAAGACTGGCACAGATGTTAGCTCAAGGTGAATCTTTCTCAGCAACAACAGCAAAAAAATTAGCTTTGGCATTTCTTTCTCACCTGAGCCCTCTCAAAGTTAGGTTTCATGACTTTCCTATCTGTGCATTCCACATGGTTTACTACGATTGTCATGGTGCTTAAGAAAATATATTATCTCTTTATTTAGGTAGGTATTTAAACAATACATTAATATATGACCAATATAAAAATTTCAAAAAAAATCTCTTATAGACACAAAGAATAAAAATTTTACATGGAGTAAACATTTACACATTCCTTCATTTCTCCCAGATTGATGTGTGTTCTTCTACTTTTTTAATATAAATTTACATACACACACATATGTGTGTGCATTTACAATCACATATGCACAAATAGGGTAATATTAAATGCATTGTTTTGCAACTTCTTTTTTTTTTTTTTTTTTTTTAAGATTTTATTTTTTCCTTTTTCTCCCCAAAGCCCCCCCGGTACATAGTTGTATATTCTTCGTTGTGGGTCCTTCTAGTTGTGGTATGTGGGACGCTGCCTCAGCGTGGTTTGATGAGCAGTATCATGTCCGCGCCCAGGATTCGAACCAACGAAACACTGGGCCGCCTGCAGCGGACCGCGCGAACTTAACCACTCGGCCACGGGGCCAGCCCCTTGCAACTTCTTTTTCACTTAAAAACATGCCCTGGCAATCTGTCCATGTCAGCACGCAGGCATCTACTCCAACGCATGGACGTGGTATACTTTATGCAACCTAGTCCCCTTCTGATAAATATTTGGTTTACTTTCAATTGTTTCACTATTTAAAGGAAGCCCAAGTGAACATCCTTGTGCCTAATAAAAAATCTCATACACTTCTAAGACACGTTACTAAAAGTGGAATTTCTAAGTCATAACACAGGCAATTTCAATTTTGCTAGAATTCTGCTACAGTGTGTCAAAAATCCACGCCACTCATTTATTCAATAAGTATCGATTGAACATGCACCATATGCTAGGCACTACTATACACACCAAGAATTTAGCAGTAGATAAAAACATTCAAAATACCTTCTTTCATGGAGTTCACATTCCAGTAGATAAAAGAAGCATTTGGTGGTTAAACATATACTATGTTCATGCTGATCAGATCTAAGAAGAAAAAGAAATCAGGACATTGGGACAAAGAGGGGGAGGATTTATAATCACTCCAAAACAGCCTCCCTTTCGCCATACTCTGCTTTACAAGTGACATTATCAATCATCGAATGCACAAAAACTGGAATGTATTATTTAATTATCATTTCTCTGATTACTAGTGAATGTATATCTTTTCGTATGTTAACTGATCATGCAACTGTCATTTTACCTGATTATTTCACTCAACAGACCATAAACTCCTTGCAACCAATAGCCGTATATTTTATACCCCTGGTTTCTACCATAGCATCTGGCATAAAGTAAGCTTAATGAATGACAGTGCAAGCAGCATCTGATATATATATGTTAATCTATGTTATTATACACATCTAATGTCGATTATGCACTTATATAATATGTATATAATATATAAATATATAATATTAATTATTTGATTTAAAATTTCTAACAAATGCTATTAAATCAGTAATATAATAAATTATAAAGCAGTAAAACTTTTTTGGGAAATTAAAGTCTTCTTAAATAAATACATCATGAGAATAATTGAAAAATAAGTGAACAAACAAAATCATTTAGAATCAATTAAAAACTGGATTGAAAATCATCTCCAATATATTATCTTATTTAGTTGTATCTTGGCGCCATTATTAGAGTGATCATGACCAATGAATTAAATGCCCAAAGGTAAAATTACTTTTATGAATAATATTTAATGATCCACCAGAACAAAATTAAACCCAGAAAAATGTTTTTCGAAACACATTTTTAAAACTTGGTATTAAAGTCACTGTTAAACAAATGTGTGTTCTGGCATTTGATGAATTTATTAAAAATTAGTGAACTGGAAGAATCTTAGAAATCTACTTCAATTCCTTCATTTTACAGATGAGCAAATAAAGACCCAGGGAGGCGACTCTCGAAGGTCTCACAGCTACTTAATGACAGAATGAGGTTAGAATCAATATTCTTTGACTCCTTCCTAGAGCAGTGCTCTTTCTAATACGCTACTATGGCACTCATAGATACAATAAATTCTAAGCTGATGAATGGATTATATTTTAAAACTCATTTATGAATTACTTGTGGTTAGAACTGGAACTAATTTTTCCCATAGAAATAATTTTTAAAATTGGGGTGAATTCTTAAATTAGTCCCCAAATATAGGTACTCTGAGGAACTAATAGTCCTTTAGCTCAACTATTGGCACACTGGGGAATAATTAAAGTTACAGGAAGGGCTATTTTTGTGTGGAGATGCTTGAACCTCGCAGGTTAAGCTCCTTGAACACGTCACTAATGATTCTTGTTATACTTGAAAACGCAGGATGATTTTCTAGTCAGATGTTACTGTGATCCTAGCACGTCTTCCTGACTGTCATATTTCAGCTGCATAAGAATTACATTTGGGGATTTTTTTCCCCTTACTTATGGTATCTACCAGATGTTTCATACTTGCTAGCCATCTTCAGCTGTGTGTTTGCCTGACTCCAAAACCTTCCGATAGGAACTGGAAGGACTTGTACTAAATATGGCAGATTCAATATACTCATTGGCTTAAGGCCAACCAACACTAACTGCATCCAGAGGCACTGAATGTTCCTACCAGCGTAAGACAATCCACGTGTACCCCAGCGCTGGCGGTAGCATATCTCCCTGAACTTAGGGCCATGTATAAAAAGGGTGGAAGGCCCAAGAACAGTCTGGGTATTATAAGGAGGGTGGATAAGGGAAAGCAATGCTGTGTAATCAATCGATCAAAATCCACTACACCAGGAGAGAGTGTTCTTTGTTCTACAAATTTCCTGCAAGGCAAAGAGTCATTTACAGACTTCATGGCACTCTTTTCTCACCAAAAAATTCACAAACTACTACCTCCTCTATAAATCCCCTTCTACCAACACTACTGTCACAGCGACTTTATCAGATTTCCCATGTACAAACAGCTACAGAGCAGTTCACCAAAGGATTTTTTTCCTGATTTTGGAATTAACACATACATATATAAATACATAGATATGTCTTAGACATATTATAATTGTACAGCTAAACACCAAGTGATTTTTAATGAATCACTTCTATTGAAAAGCATAACAATCACATTAAACAAGGGTGAACCGAGATATCTGATGGTTGTATATTACATTAGCATTTTCCATGTACACTGACTGAAACTCACTAATGAATTTCCCTCACTGCAGGATAGAATAAGCCCTGACTATGCAGAGTTAACAGAGAATAAAGAATTGGCATTAAAGTTCAAAGAAAAGTAGAAGTCTACAAAATGACATCTGGTATGAAGACTAGAATTCCCTACAGCCTCTTGCCTTACTGCTACCTCTCCACCAGAAGAGAAAAAAGATTTAAAAAAAGCAGATAGGGAGATATAAGAGGAAACTACTTCATGTGAACGGCTATAAGGATAAAACTAAAGTTCTGCATTAATGGTGGAATATAATTTATCAAATTGCATTACTTTTATTATCATGCACTAAACACACACACACAAATTAGAATTACTCAGAGAGAAGAAATCCAAGGGTAGAGACCCAAACATAGTAATATTCAAGTATAGTAAAACCCTAACCAAAACTAAATTGGATCATTCTTAATTACAAATTTTTCCACATAATTTTTAATATACATTTTTGAGCATTAATAAGACATCAAAAGAAAGTGATTTATTTTAGCAAGATTTTCACCAATAATATTGAAACCAGTAGTATTCTGGCTAAAAAGAAAATTCTGATTAGCAAGTATATCCCATATGCACCCCAAGTATTTTTTAATCTGAGTATCAATTGGATACAGAGACACAATACTTAGTCTGTTTTCACAGAGATTAGTTTAAACTCTAAAATGCAGTATCCACATTTGAAAAGCTACTAGATATTGGTATTAGTTTTTGAAGAAATGTTCAACTCCCTATCTCTCGAGATTTCTAAACCTGGTATGGTTTAGGAGCAACCAAGCCTAAATCAGAACACTGACGTGCCACTAACCAGAGAGCTCCAGGGACGGTCCACTGAAGACGGAATGTGCCATTGTGTGAAGGCGTTCACATTAAACCACAGGGAGAAAGGTGAAAAAGATTCACCATCACCTTTTTATTGTATTTTCCCCACACATGAATGAGATATCTCAGAATCATCATTGCTATTTTTATTATCATGGTTACTGCTAACCAGCTCAACTGTAAATTCCTTCTTCTTCTAGTTTCCGTTAAGCCTCTGCTACAAAGCATTCCCTGTCTCCCCTGAACAGGCACGGGTCCTTCTTTGGCCTACGCTCCACAGCACTCTGAACACACCTCCATTATTGCCATTAAATTCTTCTATTTTCATTGCTTATTTGCATGACCATTTCCAAAGGAGATTTTAAATCTCCTAGGGAAACACATTCTATCATTTTGCCAAAGTAACTTCCACTTTGTGGGAGTTCAGTATATACTTGTCAAATGGATGAAAAATCTATCAGAACTCCGTATCAGAGGGGCCTGCCCAGGGGCATAATGGTTAGCTTCACATGCTCCACTTCAGTGGTCCGGGGTTTGTGGGTTTGGATCCCAGGTGTGGACCCACACACCACTCATCAAGCCATGCTGTGATGCGTCCCACATACAAAAAAATAGAGAAAGATTGACACAGATGTTAGATCAGTGACAATCTTCATCACCAAAAATTTTTTTTAAAACTCTGTATCTGAGATTAATTCCTTCAGTTAATTACATACAGTAGGAGTTAAGATGGTAAGACAGTTTTTCTGACATGTTTCCCATGCCCATACTCCCTGCATTTCTAAAGAAGGCCTATAATTGTCTTCTTAATACAAAGGAGGAAGCATTTCCTGCTCCCATCAAAGGCCAACCTCTCCACTTCCACTCCATTCCTTCTCACTTTCTCATGGGGTTTGCTCCCACAATTATCCTCTCTCCTGCATCACCAATTTTTCTCTTGAGCTTAACTATTCCCATCAGCTTATAAACATGGTCTGGTATCCTGTATCTTAAAATTTTTAAATATGAATAAAATAAATACATATAACTCCTCTCTGGTGCTCATATCGCCTTCCACCTGCATTCACATTTCGCACCTCCTCTTCACAGAAAAACTTCTTGAATGTGTTAGGGTGGCTCTCTTAACTTTCTCATTCCCACTTTCTTGTCAAGTTGCTTGAATTGGGCTTCAGTTTTTTCCCCACACCACTAAGCCTGTGCTTGTGAAGGTGCTGCTCACCCCCATGTTGCCGACTCCCTCAGATGCCCCTCTGCTACGGTCCTGCTCAACCTTCAAGTCGTTTGACAGGAAGATCACTCCCTTCTTCTCATGACATTTTATTCTCCGGCTGCCTTAACACACAGGCTAGTTTCTTTTCTCAATGACTATTCCTTCTCAGACTTCTGTGCTGGCTCTTCCTCTCTTCAACCTCAGGAGTGACCCAGTCAGTGATGAGCTCTGTTCTCTTCTCTATCTACATCTCTTCTGAGAGTTGTAAATAAAATCTATAAACAGACACCTCTCAAATTTCGGTCTCTAACTCTGGCATCTCTCTAAAACTCAAGAATCTTATGTCCAACTGCATGCTTGACATCTGTGGTTGAATTTCTACGAGGCATCTCATAATTAACAAGTCCAAAGCAGAAATCTTGATTCCTATTTGTTCTTCCCTTAATCTTCCCCATCAAACTCTACTGCCATTTATCCAGGGGCTTTCTTAAGAAAAATGAAGATCTTTATATTAGTTATGTATTACTGTGTAACATTTCTCCCAAAACTTAACTGCTTAAGACAATAAACATTTATGGTGTTAGTTTCTGCAGGTTGAGAATCCAGATATGGCTTGGTGGTTCTGGCTCAGGGACTCTTATAAGATTGCAGTCAAGATGTCATCCAGGGGCCGGCCCCGTGGCCGAGTGGTTACGTTCGTGCACTCCGCTTTGGCGGCCCAGGGTTTCGCCAGTTCGTATCCTCAGTGCAGATATGGCGCCGCTCATCAGGCCATGCTGAGGCGGCGTCCCACACAGCACAACCAGAGGGACCTACAACTAGAATACACAACTATGTACTAGGGGGGCTTTGGGGAGAAGAAAAAGAAGGGGAAAAAAGAAGACTGGCAACAGATGTTAGCTCAGGGGCCAATCTTTAAGGAAAAAAAAAAGAAAAATATTGTCCAAGGCTGGTCATCCAAAGCCTTGACTGGGGCTGGAGGATCCACACCAAGGTGGCTCATTCCGCCAGTGCTGGTTGTTAACAGAGGCTCCAGGTCCTCACCACAAGGACCTCCCCAAAAGACTGCCCGAACGGCCTCACGATATGGCAGCTACTCCCCCCAGAGCACAAGACCCAAGAGATAGCAAAGGAAGAGCAGGAATTTCTTCTATGATCTGGTGTCAAGACGCACGCTATCATTTACGCAATATCCTACCAGTTACACGTCAGCCCCACTTGGTTTGTGATGGGACAACACAAAGACACGAATACTAGGAAGCATGAATCACTGGGGGTTATCTTGAAGCCTGGCTAATTCTTGCATGGGGGAAAAGAAATCACATAATTGCATTCTTCATAGTTGTTTCAATCCCAAATGTTTCTTTCTTTCCTATAAGTTATTCCGTTACACACAAACACAGCACACAAAAATGCTGGAATATGCCAGCCTGACTACAGGTCCTGTCACCCTCCTCTTCCCAAGGCTCAGGGGACCTGGATAGCACATTCGAGACTGCGGGCTTTACTAGAAGTTTTGGAGAAGTAATTTAGGGACTTCCATCTGTTGTGTACTAGGTAGGAGATTAGAGGTCTCAGGCGGTAAAAGTCCCCACAAAAGACAAAAAATTACAGGTCCCCAAAATAGCTTGGCTGTCCACCATCTGAGAAGCTCCTCAGGAAAGCCAGCGCCCGACTGCGGGCAGTCTTGGTAATCTCCCCAATGTAGTTATACGGCTTCTCTGTTAGCTACACAGAGCTCTGTAACATAACAGAAGATATAAAACCAAGGAGTTAAATGGCATCCTCCTAAGAAATATCACTGTCAGTAGCATTCTTGAAAAATTCTCCTCCACTGGGGATATTTGGATGGTGAGAAAAATCTAAACAAACTAAAAAAAAAAAAATTATTAAATCATGAAATCAAATTCTAGGGATGTAAGGCAGCCCCAGAAAGACTAAAACTGGCACTCTCTAGCTCCCATTTTGTTTCTAGGTGTCACTGCATTTTGCCAGACTAGAAGTCTCCATTCAGCTGTAACCGTAGCCACCAGTGGCTCCTGGCTCACATCTTCCAGGTTAGTCACCAGAAAGAAAAGGCTCTTCCGTCTTGACCTGTTTGAAAAAAAATCTTGGAGGGCTCTGCTTGACTCAGCTTGGTCACGTGACCGCCTCACTGAATGAGGGGAGCAGAATGCTGTGACTCAGTCGGATACAGTGTTCCTTCCTGAGAGCAAGGAAGATGGAAGAGTCCGTTCAGAATACATGTCACAGTGAGACAAGCGGTTCTCCACATGATGAGGCACGCTATTCCCCGAAGAAATGAGAGCCAACTGCCATACAAAACAATTAATGTTAACTATACTTTCAACCCTAAACTATAGCAGCTGTCTGCACACTTGAGGATGCAGGATCTGGGAAATGAACAGTTGAGAAGCAAAAAGAAGTTATTTTAAAACATGTACATGGACTTATCCAGCCTTTACTGGGACTCCTCTCAGTTACTGACGGTAAATTTTAAAACATCCCTTATAAGAATACACAAATTAAAGAAAATCAACACTCACAATGAAGAAAATCAGGAGTTCAAAGAAGAGCATCATTTTCGAGCATTTTATGGTGAGTTACTATAAAACAGAAGGGTGTGAAGGAAATGGGACCAGGGAATTTGAAGCTCAACTGGAAGAATTCTCTCAGAACTTAAAGGAAAAAAATGATAAAATGGAAATTACAGAAGGAAGGACATTAGACAATAAGATAGATCCAGGAGATCAAATCATCAACGATATTTTCAGAAGCAGGGAGGAAAACAGACTGGAGCAATCTTAAAGAAAAAGAGAAAACTTTCTCAGACCAGATCAAATATTAATCAAGATTCATGAACTCAGACTCATAACCAGACATAGCATGGTGGAATGGCTGAACTTCAAGGACAAGTAAATCATAAAAACACGCAGAAAGATTTTATAAAAAGCTTCCTAGGAAGGGAAGATAATCGGATTGTATCACCCATATACAAGCTTTCTTTTTAGTGACAAGAAAAAAAACTCATCCATTCACCCAGTATTTATTAACTTCCTACTATGTGCTGTTTAGCAGCTGGAGGCACAGTGGTGAACAGACTAGGCAGTCTCTGCCTTGGAACTTATATTCTAGTGGCAATAAATGGAGCTGCACAGGCAGAGGGGAGAAAGCTTGATGAGACAGAGAATCTCTGTCAGGGTGGAAGGATTTTGGGTTTCATCACATTTAAAACGTGATACATTGATTCCATTTTGTTTTGTAATATTCTTTCCACCAATCAGGAACAGGTTCAGCTGTAAGAGTGAATTAACAGAGGCTCCTGTTTCTCTCCTGTATTGTGTCCTATAGTCCAAGGCAGGCTGTGGGCATTCTAGCAACTCAACTCCATGAAGGCTTCAGGGACCCAACTCCTCCAGCCCTAAGAAGGTACATGTACCCACGCTGCCACACCACACACACACACACACACACACACACTCCCCCAAAATTGTTTGGAGAATCCAAGAAATCATCATTTTAACAGGTATCCAAGTGATCCTAACCCAAGTGGTTTGTAACCCACTTAGAAATCCTAACATACGGGAATGAGGAAAACGATGATAAAGTGACTCCCAAAAACGTGGTAATGAGAGAAACAAAATTATTTCCAAGAATTAAACTACAAAATCAATAAATAGTTGCTAGGAGCAGAGATACAAAGTTACCTTAAAGAAACCCAAACCACCAACATTTAACAAAAACCTGACTTTTAGATATTTTCTTATTTAAAGAAACAGGCAATAGGGCCAGCACCAGTGTCCTAGTGGTTAAGTTTAGTGTACTCCACCTCAGTGGCCTGGATTCGGTTCCCAGGCACAGACCTACACCACTTGTCTGCGAGTGGCCAGGCTGTGGTGGCAGCTCATACACATAAAAAAAGGAAGATTGGCAGCAGATGTTAGCTCAGGGAGAATCTTCCTCAGCAAAAAAAGAAAAGAAGCAGTCAACATAAAGGTGGACGCAACAGACCAAATCCATGAACACAATTGGAAGCACCTAAAAAAGAGTCTCAGAGGCTTTCTCAAGATGTGACACTTACATTTTGCTGCATGCCTTCTTAGAACTTCTCCAACCATTCTCTTATGAAAAGTTTAGATTTTCTTTTCCTGGTAACCTCTAAAATGTTTCCATGATACTTTATCATTTCCAATTAATTTTGTGCCATTAATAATATCCCTGCAGCTTATGTCTTAGAAACATAGGTAATATGCTCTGGCCACTCATATCAAAGGCCACATATGAGATCATTTTCAACTAGGGAGCTGGGCAAAAATGCAAAATAAATTTTGCCTTCAACAGTCTCATCTCCGTTTCATTCTGAAGGGAAACAGGTAAAAGAAAAGAGAAAAGAACTCTAAGACAATGTGTCATAAACAGCCAGATAAAAACGGTTCACACTATTTTGTAGCATCTCTCTCTCTACTCTTCCTTAACACAAACGCACAACTGAGTTGATTATTCCCATTTACCAAGTGCTTTTTGAAAATTCCTATCCACTGGTCCTATTCGGAAAACTGACGTATTTCCATCTAAATTATCTGAAGTTCTGCTAAGGTGAACTCTGGAGACCATGATACTACTACCTAAACGTTTTTCCCTTACCTCTCCTGTCTACTAAGTCCTATCCTTTCAAATTGCTTTTTAATTTCCAAATCAATTCTTTCACAGCTTTAAATCACTCAGGTAACTCTCAGTCTGCTATACAAGGGATGCCCAGTATCAAATTATTTCAGACTGGTGATAGAGCGTCTATTAAAAGTACGAAGTCTGAGTTCTGCCAACCGGATCTGACACTTTAGGGGTAGCTCTTCAACTCTCAGAACTTAGTCTTTTGTCATCTGAAAAGCGACGTGTCTTGCAGACTTTCTAAAATCTCCTCGAATTTTCAAGTGAATGATCATGATTCAAATATATTTAACAGGACTCATAAAGATACGGTATTAGAATTTAAGGGAAGCAATTGGGCAGGTTTTACAGAACCTTTCCCAAGCTCCTCATTGTGTGTACTTACGGAAGTCCCCTTATGCTCCTTCTTACTGCCGAATTGAGGGTTTAACCTTCATTTTTGCACTGGGAAGCACGGAATCATGGCACCTGCTCAGGTGCACGCGGGTGACAGCCCTGCCACGTAGCCCCAGGAAGCTTCGGGGAAGCAAAAGCAAGTAGTTTGTCAGGCGAAAGCTACCCTCTAGGGATGCTTTGCTTTATAAGCTAAGCAGTGCTGGAGATGCTGCAGCGCCAGGCAGGACAAGCGTGGGGCTTGGGGGTTTTTTCTTTTCAAATTTCACATTCCCAAATTTCACCAAAGGCTGAACTCCCAACAGCCCTGCCTGGGCCTTAACCTCTCTCACCGGTTCCCACGACCCCGGAAGCGTGGAAGCAGCTTGGAGAAACCCGCCGGAGCCCACGCCCACCAGCGGGGCCCGCCCCCTGCGCCCCACGCCCCGCCCCGCCGGCGGGCGTCACGTGGCCCGGCGGGCGGCCAATCAGCGCGGCGCTCTGGGTTTTCGAATCGGCGGCGGGGCCGACGGTTGTGCCGAGCCGGCTGCCGCGGGTCGCCCGGCCCTGGACCGCCGTCCGCCGCCATGCTCGGCGCCGGGCGCTGACGGACCTCCGGCCCGGGGCGGGATGGAGAGTCGGAGCGTGCCCCCCGGCCCTTACCGGGCCACCAAGCTGGTAAGACGGCCGGCCGGCTCCCCGTGAGGACGTGGTGGCTTCCCTTGACGGAGGGCCGGGCGCGGAGCCCTCGTCCGCCCAGGAGGCCGGTGCGGGGACCCCTGGGCGCGCGGAGCCCTCGCCGCACGCGCCGCTCCGCCTCGGGGGTCCGGGCCTGGGCTCCGCGCCCTGCGGGCCGTGCTCCTGCGGGGCCTGCCCTGGTCAGGCGAGCCCGGGCCCCGGCGGCGGCGTCCCCGGGTCGTCAGAATCCTCGCACGGTGGCCGCCCCCACGCCCGATTCTCTGCCCTCATCAGGATTCGAGACGAACCGAGACCGAGTCCTAGTGCTCGATGGGGTCAGATCGGGGGCAGCCCGATGTGACAGCTTCGTTTTGCTGGGTCGGTAGAGTTGCATGCGGGATGTACCGACCCAGTAGCCCTGGGTACTGCTGCCTATTTCAAAACCGAACCCAGCATGTTGAGATACCCATCAGGGATCACGTGCAGTCCCTGGACGTGTCCTTGTGCGCAGTGTCCTGCGCATTTGGATCTTCATGCCAAGAGGATTCAGTGCCGCTGGTTTCGTGACATTAGGAGAGTCACTTAACTTCCGTGAGCCTCAGTTTCCACATTGGTAGAGTGGGGCTAATAATGCATGCCCGCCTTAAGGGATTTCCCGGGGGGATCTGCATGTGAAAGGGTACTGTGATTCATAGAATAATAAACAGCCCATCCTGTGGATACGTTGCAGCTCAGTATAAGTTTATTGAATAAATAAAAGTGTCAAGTGGGGAGGTGTGGGAAGAAAAGATTACAGTTATAGTGTTTTCAGCCCTTAAGGTCTGAGTTGTGATATTGGGGCCACCTAGGTTGGAGAAGTGATTATAGAGCTAGTATGGCATAGCTGGGCTTACAAGTCAGATAGCTCCACCTCATGCAGGATTTTTCCATTTAAAAATGATGTCTTCTACACCACCACCACCTTTGTGCTCCACTGTTAGAGCTGGCAAAACCTTAAAGTTTGGATGAATTGAGGACCATTTGGAAAATATGAGTGTCTTTTTTAAATGTAGTTATAACACGGGGTCATTAAACACACAATAGAGTTAAACCTCACTTAATTTACCCCATGTGTTCTGTGTTCACTGTTGGAATCTTCACAGTACTGATACTACAGTAAATAGATAAGCAATTTTCACATTAAAGGTCTTTCACCAGTAAAACCACTGTGAGCTGTGAGTTTTGTTTGGCCAGCCTGGCGGTTAGCAGTTCCAAAGTCAGCCGGCTGGGTTTGAAGGCCTGGGTTCATCTCTCAGCTGTGTGGCCTTGGTCAAAGCATTAAACCTGTCTGTGCTTCACTCATGTTCCTTATCTGAGAATGGGATAATCAGAGTAACTATTCATACAATGGTGAGAAAGCGACATAATGAATGTAAAGCACTGCGTCTGACACGAGTGCTACCAGCATGTTATTAATATTAGTTAAGGGAAAAGAGAAGACACGAATAAATGCTTTCTCTGTCGAGGACTAGGAGGCAGGTTCGTGTTCATGGCAGTTCTTCAGTGTTCCTCAGTTTCCTAAATGAGCCAACCAGACAATGAAGTGCTTTTAGCCAAAAACTGTTACATAAAAATATTACATAGAATTAAAAAGAAATCAGTATGAGATATAAAATTCATGATGTAGTCAGACGTGAATGAAAGAATTCTCTTTGTCTAATTTGTTTCAAATCAGTAAGAGGTTTCATTTTTGTTTCATTTTTTTTTTTTTTTTTACTATTTTCCTTCTTTTTGCAGTGGAATGAAGTTACCACATCTTTTCGAGCAGGGATGCCTCTAAGAAAACACAGGCAGCACTTTAAAAAATATGGCAATTGTTTTACAGCAGGAGAAGCGGTGGATTGGCTTTATGACCTGTTAAGAAATAATAACAATTTTGGTCCTGAAGTTACAAGACAACAGACTCTCCAACTGTTGAGGAAATTTCTTAAGAATCATGTAATTGAAGACATCAAAGGCAGATGGGGATCAGAAAATCTTGATGACAACAGTCAGCTATTCAGGTACTGAACCGATAAATAACTGCAAAACTGACACTTAACAAGAAAGTTTAACTCCACGTCTGTTATACTTTTACTAAATAAAATAGCGGCTCCTTCAGGAGAAACAATGTTTTCTTTAGAAAACTTATTGCTCTTAGTCCAATTAAAACCATTTAGAAGTTAAAGTTAATTGCACAATTCAAACTTTTAAATGTTAGATAGTATGTATAATAAAATAAAGAATTGGGAGAAAAGAGTGAGGTATTATCACTTCTGTATATTCTGAGAGCTCTAAAGTGTTGCGAGGACAGATCATTATTAACCTTTAGTTTCATAGACTCAAGATTTACAAGATAAATTTTCACAGGTCCTTGCCTTCAAGTAACATATAATCTTATATATTCTAAGAATATATGGGATGAGATCAATAATAGTAACTTTATGTAATAAGTAACAGAAGAAATATACCAGAGATTAAAGAGAATATTTATTAATCCCTAAAATAGCTAAGCAGGGTAGGGATTACTTCCTTTTTACAGATGAGAAAGCTGAGCCCATGCTTCAGTAAATCTTGTTACCTCTGCCAGAGATACGTTCTTCCACCTTGAAACACTGGGCACGTTTGTCAGACTGGTAAATACATTGCTTCTCATGTCAGCTCTGTTGTGGCTCCTCCCTGGAGCCTCTGACTCCCTCAGGCCAGCACAGTTGCTTTTTCTCTCATGGTCTCAGGGTTCTTTGTTATACGTCCATTAAACTAGGTCTTTGAATTCTCATATCCATGCTTTTCTTTCTCTACAAAATTAGTACTTTTCAAATGCAATGTCTTAGAAGTTGATTCTTGCCTTTGTATCAAAGATGATTTATGTCATACACGTAAACTGCAATAAGCAGCATATGAATACTTAATTTATGTAACACTCTGCAGATGTTTCCTCTCAGTCACTTCTCAGTCACCTTTGTGAGCCCCTTTGCTGCTGCTCCTACGTTTTCTGTTGCTGGTCCTCAAGGTCCTAAACTTGTCTTCCCTCCACCTCTCTCCCTGGGTCTCTCAAGCCAGGTCTTTACCTGCTTTTCTTATGACTTACAAACCTCCAACCCAAATCTCTCTCCTGAGCTTTAGAACCGTATTTTACCTATTAAAGAGGCATTTCAAATATAACACGGAAAATCACTATCACCTGTTCAACCAAGATTTTGTCTTCTTGTGTCCATATCTGAACAAACGGTACTGTCTTCCCTGGAGTTGCGTCAGTCCCCTCCCCTTGTTCTCCCCATAGTTATGCTGTAATCATCAAACTGTCTCTCTCCTGCCTCAGTAGCTCTCTGATCTGTCCACTTCTCCCTCCACTATGAATGTTCTTTTTGTTGGGCTCTTATTCTCTTACCTGGAATTCTGCACAGCTCTTCTGCCTCTAGTCTTTCACAGCGGTAACAAAACTATAAAGTACTGAAAAATAAAGCTTACCAAAACGTGTAAGACTTTACTGGAGAAAACTATAAAATTGTATTGAAGGTAGTAAGTGGAGAAGGATATCCTGTTGATGAATGAGAAGACTTGGTATCGTGAATAAGTCTCTTCTCCCCAAATTAATGTATAAACTCAGTGCATTTTCATTTAAAACCCCTATAAATTTTGGTAGAATCTGACAAACAGATTCTAAAGTTCATTTGGTAATGTAAAGGTCCAAGGCGGTTTTGAAGAACAAGGAAGGGAGAATTGCCTTACCTGATATCTGGGCTTAAATTAAAACAATTAAGTACTGAGAAAACAAGCTCATACCTATATGGGAACTTGGTATAAGTTATACATGGATTAAATACCTAAATATGAAAATAAAACCCTTACAAGTGAATATAAGAAAATATTTTAGGATAGTGGAATAAGAAAGAACTTCTGAGGTAACTCAAAAACTTCGCATAAATTTAATGTATGATAAAAGATACCATAGAGTGAAAAAACAGCAAACCATATATTGTTTATGTATATTTATTAAAAGTATAAGGACATGAACAAGTGGGAAATACACTACCTATAGGTTAATGATTTCCCTTAGGAAGAGAGAAAGAAAGAGAATAAGCAAAGAATTTCTTTCATTTTTAAAAAAAAGGGAGGGGGCTGGCCCAGTTGCGTAGTGGTTAAGTTCGCACACTCTGCTTCAGCCACTTGGGGTTCGCAGGTTTGGATCCAGGGTGTGGACCTACACACTACTCACCAAGCCATGCTATGGTCACATCCCACATTATTAAATAGAGGAAGTTTGGCACGGGTGTTAGCTCAGTGACAAGCTTCCTCAAGCAAAAAGAGGAAGATTGGCAACAGATGTTAGCTCAGGGCCACTCTTCCTCACCAAATAAATTTTAAAAAGATAATGAAGTCTTTGGTAAAGTATTAACAATTGCATTGGTTGATGGTTACATACATGAATGTTGTTTTATATTATTTTCTGTACTTTTTTTGTTTCTTTGATTTATATTAAAATGAAGGGAGGAAAAAGCATTATAATCAAAAGGAGCAACAGAGACCAAGTTCTGGAAATTAGAACAAGCACAGTCAAACAAAGGGCAGAAAACATATACAAATTAGATAATGTATCAAACAAATTTAGAAAATGTAACATTCTAGAACCATTTTGTATGTAAGCATAGCTCTCCGACAGAGTTTATCCTAATAATAACCCTGATTTATCCAGAAATACAGTTAAAATATGCACAGTATACTAAAAAAAGCAGGAAATTATTAAAATGTTTTTTAAAGATTTAATGAGAAAATCAATATATAGAGAATTTTCATAAAATAATGTAAATAAATCTGGGGTTTTGTGTGATTTTTAAGATAAATAGGCACTAAAAGTTTGTTTCTGATCTCACATTATTTAATTGCATATTATTCTTAAACCAGATTTCCAGCAAATTCTCCGCTTAAAACTCTTCCACGAAGGCATCCAGAATTGAGAAAAAACAGCATAGAGAACTTTTCCAAAGATAAAGATAGTATTTTTAAATTACGAAACTTGTCTCGTAGAACTCCTAAGAAGCATGGATTATATTTCTCTCAGGTAAAACGTCCTTTTTACTAATCCCTAGCTTAAGTATAGTTATCACATGATTAATAATAGAATCATTAAAAGTAAGTGATTCTTTAATATTTGAGACCGGTACTGAAATATCTTAACCTACATTATATTCTAAAAATATATGTGTATATTTGTTTGGAACTCAGAGAAACAGTAATAAAAATGGTAGTGAAACGTACTTGAAACGGTCTTTGTATAATTTTAGCATGTTTTGTTTTAAATTGATTTGAGGGTGAGGAGGGCAGCCACAAACCGAAGCTTTATTACCATGTGTTCCAGTGTTTCTTCAGGCGGCGCTCACCTTACCGCCCCACGATGGACTGATACCGTAGAGTTACCAAATATGAGGAGTGGTGTCAGTTCAGTATTTCCCTAATTTGAGTGGAACGTATTAAACCAAAGTAATTCTTTTTCAGGAAAATACAGAGAAAATGAACTGTGAAATAGTCAATGAAGATCAAGAAAACTCATTTGGTAATAGAGAAATAAGCCAGGAAGATGTTGAAGAAGTTTGGAGATATATTTTTCTGAGCCAGTAAGCTAAAACCAAGTTCTGAGTTGTTGGGAATGTTAATTTTGACGTTTTCGTCAAGAAATGGAAGGGAACTGCTCAGTTCTCAAGGCTTAGACTTGAACCTGTATGTCTGAGTAAATGCTCTTGCTACAGTTCTAGTACAGTAGGAATGGAAGGCCTGCAGGATGATTGCCTTTTCTTGGAATCAAAGTTGCAGCTATAGTTGAGTGAATATTAGAATCCTTTGAAGGTTGTTAAGATAAGTATATTTGAAAGTGGACACTGAATATAAGCCTTAGAAGTCTGGCTTAAGAAAAACAAATATTCTGACAACTTTGTTTGCCAGTCATATTCTTTTATATTCATATTCTATTCCACTTATTTTATGGAGAAAAAATGTTTTATTCTTTCTTCTATTTAGCCTGCAAACCATTCTAGGTGTGTCATCCCTAGAAGAAGTCATAAATCCAGAACAAGTGGTTCCCCAATATGTGATGCACAACATGACCAGCACCAGTAAACATGGGATAGTTCTGCTGCAGGACAAGTCAGGTTGGTATCCATAAAAAGTTAGAATCTTTTTAAACTTGCTAACAGAGGTTGCAGCTATAGTGGCGATGCAGAGAGGCAAAATGTAGAAAGTAGAATAATGGAACGAGCATCAGGGAGACTATTGCGATATCCTAGGTGCTTTAGTAATCACAGTGGAATAATTTTTAAGTGAATATTATTCCTATTATTTTAGCTCCTAAGGTTAATTCATATGTGATTTTTTAAAAATGTCAGGGTTAAACATCCAAAAAGTATGCAAATATAATTGATTAACCAGATTTTGTTGAGGCCTACAATGTGCCAGGCCTTATACTAAAGATTAGTGAGGAGCAAGAGGGGGACGGGCCAGGGAGCCTAGCTGAGTAGTTACATCCAAATTTAGAGGTCAAGACATATGCAGAACTGAAGTCACACACAAGAAATTAAGCCCAGACTTTCAAGACCAGTATTCTAAAGATCACTGGCTTTGTGTTAAATGTGTTTCTATAATGTATTGATTTCAGATAATATAAGATAGGGAAATCAGGGAAATAATTCAAGACAGATGCGTTAGAGAACCTAGATTACAAGAAATGTTTCAATAAACCTACTCAAAATGTTTACTCATTTTTTTTTATCATCAGTAGGTGTCTATAGGATTAACTGCCATGTGTTACTTTGAGTTTCTTTCTGTCAGCAAGAACTTTGAGATTTAAATTGTAGGAATAAAAAGTAAATGTCAAAACTTAAGAGTTATGTCATACATGCGTGTGGCTTTGGACCAGTCCCATCTTTCATTACCTAAAATGATGTACTTAACAGTATAGGCTCTCATCCAAGCTTCCTGTTTTTTATACCCGTAACGTTTTCAAGTCAACTGTATGTGTGGTTTTTGCGTTTGTGTCAAAAAACTACTAGATTTTATGCAGCATACTTCAGTGGCACGTGAAAGATTTTAAGCAAACCTTGCTGTGAAATCGCCCTAATATTGGGAGGTAGCTTGCTTCAGTCGTAGGTCTCACTGCAATCAGTAATATTCACATAGCGTGGCTGTGGTTAGATCAGAAATGAGGTAAAGGAAAGATGGTGGTGCTGGATAAAGATGAATGTTAATTTATTTCCGAACCTCTCCCAAAATGATTAATTCTTGATTTGGGGTAGCTCATTGTTTTATGTATCGTGGAAGGAGTCAAACTCAAGATCTCTATAACTTTTTAAACTTGTGTTTAAGATATTTTCTTGGCCCTATGTCTTATTAAACATAGAATAACTTTTAATCCTGGTAATACATATATATATACATCTATAATTATATGTACACACACATCCATGAATATATGTATGTGTATATATAATTATATATGTGTGAAGTTTTAAAAATACTATCATAAAAATTGTGTGATCTGTTAAACAATGTAAACATGTTTTTTTGTACAGATGACCTTCCTCACTGGGTGTTATCTGCCATGAAGTGCCTAGCAAATTGTAAGTTAAACAAACAAAAATGTACGTATGTTTTATATTGATAGTATTTAACAAGAACCAAGGGAATTTTTTAAATAGTTTATAAAGGCCCTGATGAAGTGTTTCATTGCTCTTGATGTTTACAGGACAATCTAGTGGAACTGATCGCATTCCTTTGCGTGTGGAGTGTGTTAGAGAGCCCTTAACCTTTCCAGTGCAGACGGTGATTTTACAAGTCAAGCCCATCTTTTATGGCTCAGTTCTCATAAATCATAAAACCATAGGCTAGAGGGTCTCAAGGAGGTTTTAGGTATGATCTACGTCAGTTGCCTCGTGAGGCCCGGAGAGTTCAAATAGCAGCTTGTCAGTAAAGTAGCTTGTACGCGGGAGGCTTCAATGAGAAACAAAGCCTCCCAAAGCCCGCTTCGGCCGCTTGCCCCTTGCACGGCCTCAGTGTTCAGGAGCTTCATGACGTGCTCCTACTACGTAAGATGGTTAATGGGACTTTATGAAAAAAGCGTTCTGTCACCAGTCAGCACATCATTGTTTTTAGCATTTCATTCTTCAAGGTTTTTCCATAGTGTTCAGTGACGATGATTTTCGTAAATTAAGACCCTGATTCAAGTACAAAACCCTAATTGCTTTCAAAATCAATTTTAAAAATGTGCAGAATTGTGCTTCTAAATCATCAAAAGTTAAAATATATTTTAATAATTTTGTTACAAAAGTTTTTTTTTAGTTTTTATAAATTTAGTATTTTATTAATGTTTAGGATAAGTATATATTCCCTTGTTGTCCACTGGGTGTCAATATGACAAAATAACAGAATAAATAGCAATAAAGTAAATAAGTTGCAGAAAGATTTTATTTATCAAATGGAGGTAAAGATCTTGATCATAACTTAAGATTTTTGAGTTTCTCTTCCTACCCTCCCCTGACCTGACTGCCCTTCTCTCATACCTTGGCTCATGGTTAGCAACTCACATTAGCATACTTCCAGGCGCTTCACTGGCGCCCTGTCTTTAGGGACTTTTTTCTTCCCAGTCCATGTCATATCTAAATGATACCAAAGATATAACTTACTGGATTCCATTTTAACAGCAATGTATCTAGCCAGTCAGTATGAAGACTTTTACTTAACTTATTTAATCCCCCGCAGTAATCCTGTGACATAGGAATCAGTGATCAGTATACTATTCCCAGTTTTCTTCTGGAAGAGAAAACTAAGGCTTAGAAAGTCTTCTGCTAGTACATAAGGAGCTGTGTATTCAAACCTAGGTTCTCTAAGGTCTGTGCTTCTCATCTCAGTAAAGTACTTTCTGTCTTAGAAAACTTTCTAATGATTCTCAAATCTTTTATTCTACCTGTTGAAAGTATTTTTTACGTCCTCCTTAGAAAAGTGTCTATTTTGCTCTGCATAAAACCCATATTAGCCTTCAAGGTATTAAATATTGTGTGATTTGTTTTCTTTAATCCTTTTTCGGTGTATGTGCTCATGCTTGTGTGGCCATACAGAAGTTTGAGGTTTGGGAAGAGAAAGATTTTAACTTGAAAGATAGCATAGTGACTCAAATGTGAATGCCTGTGACTGTCACTAGGGAGACTTGCAAAAGATTCTGATTCGGTTGATTCAATGGATCGGGAATCTTTTTTTTTCCCTTTTAATCATGCCTCAGAAGATTCTTATAGCAAAGATTCCCAGAGCAGAGTTGGGAAACTCTAAATTAGTGAGACAGAAGCAAACATTTCGAGGTCATTAGTTCCTAGCTCCACCCCCAAAGATTCTGCTCCATATAGAGGAACTTACATTTTGAGTAGTCACATTGGGTGATTCTCGTTATGTAGTCCATGAGTCACAGTTTAAATGGTGTTGGACCTTAAGGTCCTGGGTCTGGCTCTCACTTTCCGCTGCTCTAAATTCTAATTCTAGCTTTGCCACCGGTGACTCTTTCATCTTGAACAAGTTACTCTGGACTTCAGTTTCCTCATCTGTAATGGGAGTTCAGATCTTATTTCTGAGGAAAACACTAATGAGTGGGTGTGATTATTTCAATAATGTTAAGCTAATGAAACAGCAATGTAGAGATATTATTTAAAGTCATTAAGGATATACTTCATGTCAGGCCAAATTTATTCATAAAGATGGAAATTTACAAGAGGCCAGCCCAGTGGCGCAGCCGTTAAATTCACACATTCCGCTTTAGCGGCCTGGGGTTCACTGGTTCAGGATCCCAGGTGCGGACATGTCTCCGCTTATCAAGCCATGCTGTGGCAGGCGTCCCACATGTAAAGTAGAGGAAGATGGCACAGATGTTAGCTCAAGGCCAGTCTTCCTCAGCAAAAAGAGGAGGATTGGCAGCAGATGTTAACTCAGGGCTAATCTTCCTCAAAAAAAAAAAAAAGAAAAGAAAAGAAAATGTAAATTTACAAAAGACAATTTGGAAGAATTATTTGCATTATCCAAACAGTCTTCACTTTATAAAATGAATTGTGATCAAATCCCATTAAAGTAAACTTCCCTGATGCTTTTAAAATATATTTCAAAGTTTGCTTTAGATACAATTTTTCAGAGATATAAATATTAAAATACTAGCAGTTGCTTACAGTGATTTTGAAAAGATAATGAGAGGAAATGAAATGTACATAATACTTTAAATTTAAATTTTGAATTGTGACAAAATTTGTCATTAAACATAGCTCCTTTTTGAAATACAGGTTTTATACTTTTTTTATTTTGGGGAACGTGAGGAAGATTAGCCCTGAGTTAATGTCTGTTGCCAGTCTTCCTCTTTTTGCTTGAGAAAGATTGTCCCTGAGCTAACATCTGTACTAATCTTCCTCTATTTCGTATGTGGGTTGCTGCCACAGTGTGGCTTGATGGGCAGTGTGTGGGTTTGCACCTGGGATCTGAACCCGCAAACCCTGGGCTGCCAAAGCAGAACGTGCACGAACTTAACCAGCATGCCACTAGGCCAGCTCCTAGGTTTTACACTTTTTATAAGTATATTTAAAATAAAATATATTTTGCCTGTTTTAATTTTTTTCTTTTTTTGCCTTCTACTTCTTAGGGCCAAGAAGTAATGATATGAATAATCCAACTTATGTTGGATTTGAACGAGATGTATTCAGGACAATTGCAGATTATTTTCTCGATCTCCCTGAACCTCTGCTCACCTTTGAATATTATGAATTATTTGTGAATATTTTGGGTATGTATGGATTTTTACTTATTATTTAAATTCATTTTATTAAAGTTTGCAAGTCTCCCACAATTTAAAAGATCTGAAAGTATAGGTAAATATGAAGGGCGCAGGCTATAAATTATTTTAAAATTGGGACTACTCCAGTTGCTGTTGTGTTGCTTTCCAGTAATTCAAATAGATCATTCCAACACCAGTTCTCTACACCAATTGTGTGTCCTACAGTCCGTTTCTGACACTACCCAAAGTTAGCTCAGACCCCACAGGTTAAGGACAGAGTCCTTTGATTCGAATACTGACTACCCGGAGTTAGTGCAGACTCCACAGCTTTAGGGCCCAGTTCCTAAGACGGCCTCACTGCAGACCCCAGCTGCAGCTGACAGCCCCAGGCTCACTCGCTCACACTTCTGCCCGGCTATCTACCAGTTCAGGGCTTCCCATGACCCCCTCAGGTTTCATAATTCACTACAACGACTCACAGAACTCTGGAAAAGTGCTTTCCATAGTGATTACCAGTTTGTTATAAAGGATACAAGTCAGGAATAGACAGATGGAAGAGGTATGTAGGGTGAGGTATGGGGTCAGAGTTGTTCAGAGCTCGCAAGCCCTCTCCAGGAGTGCCGCCCCCCAAGCGCATCCGTGTGTTCACCAGCCCGGAGGTCCCTTAGCTTTGTTGTTTCAGAGTATTAGCTGAGGTCTCATTACACAGGTGTGATTGATTAAATCATTGGTAATCGAACTCAATCTCCAGTCCCCCTCCCCTGCAGGGAGGTCCGAGGTAGGGCCGAAAGTTCCAACCTTCTGTTCCAGGCGGGGCCAGCCCTAAGTCACCTCACTAGCATAAACTCAGATGTGCTCAGCTGGGCTCTTTATGAATAAGGAAAGAGACTCCTGTCACTCTGGAAATTCTGAGGGTCTTGGGAGCTCTGTACCAGGTACCAGAGACAAAAAACAAATACATGTTTTCTTATTCTACAGTTGTCTAATAATTAAGAGCTTTCTAATACTTGTAGACTGAGAGCAGAGATTTTTTAAGGTATTTGACGCAATCCATTTAAGTAGATTGGTGAAATAAATTGTAAAGTTATTTATATCACAGGTTGGAAAAGCTCTAGTCAGTCTTGCACTTTGTAACCGAATGTCGCATGTGTCCTATTTAAGTGGCTTCTGAATTAAGCAACTCCTATTTGTTGCTATACTAACAATATATACTATATTGATGCTTTATTTTTTTAACTTTACCGTTTGTTGTTTTTGTTTTATTTTTGTCCACCGTCATACAGTTGCATCTTAATTTTTGTTTCATTTCCTGGTAGTTGTTTGTGGCTACGTCACAGTTTCAGATAGACCCAGTGGGATACATAAAATCCAAGATGATCCACAGTCTGCAAAAATCCTTCACTTAAACAGTTTGAATTCCTTCAAATCAACTGAGTGTCTTCTTCTCAGTCTGCTTCATAAAGACAAAAACAAAGAAGAATCAGATACCACTGAGAGACTGCGGATAAGTGATCAAGGATTTCACGAAAAATGTGCTAAGAAAATGCAGCTAATTAATTTAAAAAACAGAAGAGCCAGTGCTAATGACATAGTGGGAGGAAGTTGTCGTAATTTAATAGGCTTAAGTAGTATGCATGTTCTGTCCTCTAGCATCAAACCGAGGTGCTGTTCTTTAGAAGGAATAGTAGATTTACCAGGGAGTTCAAGTAGAGAGGTCTCCAGTATCTTGCATCAGTCTGTTCTGAACGTAGAAGGACAAAATAGTAAACAGTTTTTAGTGTCTAAGACAAAACAGGAATCCTTAATGAATCTTCACTCAGAGGAAAGTAGTCAGAAGCCACTCTCTGTTGGTTTTAAGAGAACCTCTACTTTGACTGTTCAAGACCAAGAGGAGTTATATAATGGGAAATGCAAGTCAAAACAGCTTTGTAGATCTCAGAGTTTGCTTTTAAGAAGTAGTACAAGAAGGAATTGTTATATTAATATGCCAGTGGCTGAAATTGTCGTGAAACCAAATCTTGGACAAGGCAGCACAAGTGTGCACACAGCTGTGGAAGGTGAACTCGGAGAGTCTAGAGCCACAATCAATAAAAGACTCTGCAAAAGTACAGTAGAACTCTCAGCCAATTCTTTACCTCCAGCTTCTTCTCTGTTGACTGGCACACAAAGTAAGGTTGATGCTTGGAATGCATGAATATTAACTTTTAGTGTTTACTAACTGTGTTTGGCTTACCTGTCTATTCTTCTCTGAAATTGCTTTATTTTTCCCTCCAAAAGGAAAGTTTCTTATTGTAAAAGACTCTTGTCATGTCATAACCAAGATTTATTCTACTTACCTAAATCACTTATTTTCTTTCCCTTCAATTTCACTTATTCTGAGTCACTTTATTTGTAATAAGTGAGGGATTTTAATATTCTAATAGGTTATGGAGAAAATAATGAAAATCTTTCCATGCTTTTGAGGAATGTGGAAATTTCTAGGAATAGTTAAAAGAAATTAAATACTAAAATATTATTTTGCCTTCTTTATGTAACTATATATGCTGGTAGTATGAAAGCAACTAGTGTCATTGATGACTTTTTCGGGGGGTGCCTTTGCCTTCTAGGTCTGCTGCAGCCTCATTTAGAGCGGGTTGCCATCGACGCACTACAGTTATGTTGTCTGTTACTTCCCCCACCAAACCGTAGAAAGCTTCAACTGTTAATGCGCATGATTTCTCGAATGAGTCAAAATGTCGATATGCCCCAACTTCATGATGCAATGGGTACAAGATCCCTGGTAAGTTGATTTCTTAAGGAAAGAATAAGCCCTGGTTCGTAAACCAAACAAAGAAAACCACTTTCTAAAAGTACTAGTCTTGATGTTGTAGTCTTGAAATCATAGATTCTTACGTTAGAAAGGCTCTTAAAAGTCTGATCTTCCCTAGCATCGGAATGCTGGTGTGTCAATCCTCTGTGCTCAGTCTGTTATACTTTCACATTCTGATCTTTATCTCGTCTGAGGACTTTGCCTTTTGGCTCATCCTATATCACTTCGCAATGATTGACCCAGACCGTCGGACCACGTTATATTGCCTTGTGCCCATTCTGTCTGCTGGGGAAGGAAAAGGAGATGGAGGCCCTGGTGAAAGCTGAAGGGCACTATAACTCTGTGAAGCACAGAATAGACACCCATGTACAGTGAGGCAAAGTGTTTCAGAGATTGTGTTAGCGGGAAAGTTGCATTTGATGAGGTATGTGAATTAGGATAGCACGTCGTCGTGGGCAGGAAGTTGGAGAAACTGCTGTGGGCGGTCTCGGACTCCCTTAGAGGGTGAGGGTGGAGACATTTATGTGCAGACATGGATTGGAAGTGAACTCTCGAAATAGTAACTCTGATCTCACTCCCTTTGTTGTTGAGCTGCCCTTCCTCAGGGTGCAGCTCCAGTTTACAGGAGGTTCCATGGCGAGGAACCTGGAGCTAAGCTCTGTTCTTCCACTCATCAGGACAGTCTTGAGCAATGACAGACCTAACACAAAGAGGAAGGATTGTCCTCGAGTACTTGTGGCATCTTTCAAAAGCATGGAGGAGTTTTTAGGGGAAGATATTTTGAGAGACGTGAGTGAGAAGGAGATAATTTTGGTTTTATACTTTTGAGTTTAAGGTTATAGGACATCCAAATGAAATTTATCCAACAGAATGTAGGAAATGTGAGCCCAGTGAGGAAAGTTCAGGGCAGGAGGCAAGCTGTTTAGAGAGGTGGGAGTTGAAGCTGTGAGTAAATGAGCTCTACAAAGCTGAGAAAGAATCAAACAGCTGAGGGCTGAGCCTTGGAACAAGATAGGAAAACCTGCCTGACACGTAGAAATAAAACCAAAAATATTTCAATTCAATAAATATGCTCATCATCTATTATGTGCAAAATACTTAAAATAGAATTCCGATATTTTAATTGCTTTAGAATGAGGTGTGTGGGTCTTATACTGAGTGGGTTATATGGATATGAACGAGAGGCCCAGGATTTGAAGACTCCTCATGAGGGAATTGAAAAACAGATGTGTTAATTGCTTTTAAAAATTGATGAGGTAAGCATTAAAAACTATTTTGCAGAGTTTCCAAAGATAAATGGTGCCAACCTTGTAACCACTAATGCTTAGATTATATATTCTGGTGTTTTTGTGGGATTAATTTAATGTAGTAAGTCATTGTTCTATGGCATTCTTTAAGCAACATATCTATATAGTATTAATGGAACTTATGGTGTTTACTGATAAAATTGTGGCAAAATTAAGGAAGAAGCTAAACCTTTTATAATCCTTTGCATTTATATTAAGGAAATACTTAATAAGTACTTTTAAAACAATAATAGACATTCTCACCTTTCTAATGTAATAAATTATTGTCCTCATTTTTAAGATGAAGTCTGCTAATCACTTTATCTGAATACTTCAGCATAGTTCTACCCAGAAATTACTGATAGTCTAATTTATATAAAACTTTAGGTTTTTAAAGTCATATCTTTTAATATATTTCTAGATGATACACACTTTTTCTCGGTGTGTGCTGTGCTGTGCTGAAGAAGTGGATCTTGATGAGCTTCTTGCTGCAAGATTGGTTTCTTTCTTAATGGATCATCATCAGGAAATTCTTCAAGTACCCTCTTACTTACAGACTGCAGTGGAGAAACATCTTGACTACTTAAAAAAGGGCCATGTATGTATTGCAAGTCTTAAAATTCTCTGCATTAGTAAATTGCAAGTAGCAAATTCATCTCAAACTAGCCTAATCAACGAGGGAGACTTTATCAGCTCACATAAATAACCTCTAAAAGTCAGGAGTGTAGACAGAATCTGGGGACACAAATAGCAATGGGACTGTTTCCATCCACCTGTCTCTTATTTTCATTTTGGTCCTGTATTTGACAAATGACTCCTTCACAGGATGGGGAACATGACTGATTAAAGCCCTTGAGTCACAGACTTAGAATCCAAAGGGAAAAAGAGCCATCCCTCCACCACCAATCTGGAATGTTCTTGGTATGGACGCTGATTGGCCGAATCTAGGCTAAATACACATTCTTTGTGGGTTTGAGGGTGAGTGGGTTGGAGAGAGGGCCATACTCTGATTGGCTTTACATAGATTAGAGGAGAATCTATTCTTCAGAAAAGGTGAGGAGAATGGAGGTAGAATGGAAAGGAACTGTTACAAGAAGGAGAGAAGGAGTACTGAGCAGCGAAAACTAACAGTTGTCTTTTATATTTAGTCTTTGGCTGCCCAGCACAATATTCATGTTTCTTCCTATGCAGGCCGTTCTAATATTTCCCTGACTTATAACTATCCCCTACAATTTCTTTTTCTTATCAACAGACGTTATGGGCTCTGCCCATGCCCCTACTTCTCACAAACAGTAGATGAATACTTTAACTATTACTATGTCAGAACATTGATGTTTTAAGATGAATTAAAATATCGCTTCAATTGTTACTGTTTTGTAGTTAAAAGAATAAAACCCATGGTTAATGGTAACAATGATGAAAGCTAACTTTATTAAATACTTATTGAGTGCTAATCACTTTATATACATTATCTCATGTAATCCCCATTTTACAGATGAGGAAACAGACCAAGAGAAGTTCAGTAACTTGCTGAGGGTTACAAAGCCAGCGGGTTGTGGAGCTGAGACTTACATCCTACTGACTTATCACCACTCTACTGCATGATATAGTTTTCTTAAAGTGTTGAATAATAGGTACTAACTCACATCAAACAACGCTTTACCAAATAGGAACGTGACCAGAATTAATAGACTCGGACTGTATCATTTCGTTCACTGCAGATTAAAAACCCCGGAGAGGGACTGATGGTTCCTTTGCCAACATACTCATACTGTAAGCAGATTAGTGCTCAGGAGTTTGATGAACAGAAAGTTTCTACCTCTCAAGCTGCACTTGCAGAACTTTTAGAGAATATTATTAAAAACAAGAGTTTGCCTCTAAAGGAGAAAAGGAAAAAACTAAAACAGGTAAGGGAACGAGCAAGTTCTCAATTGTGTAAATATTTTCTAATATGCTGTTGCTGATCGTTGCTTCATAGCACTTGGAATTTAATTTCCCATTTTAATATTTTGGATTTTAAATATTGGATACATGGGCTATGTATGACTACCTTACCTGCCTGGCTTTACTCTTTATCCTGAAATTTAGATAATAATAATAGGTACTCTCCTTTACATCTGGTGGTTTGTATTTACACCTTGGATTAGCCTGGGAAAACAATTGCAAAACTTGGATTATAACACATGACTGTAGTGACTCATTGATACCATTGAGGATTTTAGCTCTACATCAAAATCCAGTAGAACATGATTCTGACGAGTCCAATTCCAGATCTGAGACACTCAAAAAGAATACGAAATATACTAGATCCCTGTGACCGTCATTGGCTTTACCAATGGGAAGGAAGAAGATCTGGAATTTAGGGGGAGAGTTAGCATCAGAAGAGAATCCTAGAATGTTAGTGCTAACTGGGATCTAAGAAATCTCACCTTTTACAAATGAGAGCAGAAGGAGGAGCAAGGGTAAAGTGAAAGGACATGCATTTCTGTAATACCTCTTTGAGAAAGGCAGGCACTGAATTCCTATATAATGTTGAACATTGGTTTCCACTAGGATAGTAATGTTAAATACCTTCTAACTGCTCACCTCGTTTTTAAGTTTCAGAAGGAATATCCCTTGATATATCAGAAGAGATTTCCAACCACGGAGAGTGAAGCAGCACTTTTTGGTGACAAACCTACAATCAAGCAACCAATGCTAATTTTAAGAAAACCAAAGTTTCGTAGTCTAAGATACTAACTGAATTAAAAATTATATAATACTTGTGGAACTTTGGTGAATGAAGCCATATCTAAGAATCCAGCCACTAAGAAGGAAGTCTATTTATTAATAAGGTTTTTCTAAATAAAACACATGCAAGGAGGTGCCAAAATAGTTTTTAATCAACATGAGACTAAGAAACTAGTGGATCTCAGCTGAGAGCAAATAACAATAGATGATATCAGATATTTTAACCAGAAACAATCTTGTTTCACAACATCTGGAAAAGCTATCATGGTGTGTGCTAAAATTTTATTTACTTGAATTTTGAAAACTGACATAAATATTCATCAAGATTAAGCTGTAATTCTGTCTTTACAAGAAGACAACTTATCTGCACGTGTGCTTATGAATATTAGCTAAAGAAATAGTTGTTTAGGGTTACTTTTGTTTCTAAATTTAAGAATGTGAAGAATATTTGAAGACTCAGTGAGTTACTTCTCTACTGCTAAATGTTGCACTCTTGTATATTCTCTTTCTACTTTTGATATTTATATATGTATGTGTTTTTGAAATATGTATATATAAGACTTTGGTTTGCCTTAAAACTTTATCCCAATTACTTCAGTTATTCTTTTTTAAAATAGATCTTTTACATTCTTATGTTCATGAATCTACTAGAAGATAGAGATACAAAAGACGTGTAAGGCAATCATGTACTCTTTCAAAAGATATTTATTTAGCAACTACTGTGTGTCTTTCATTATTCCAGATGGGGAGAAACAATGATGAATAAAACAGAAAATCTCTTCCCTTAAAGTATTTATTTTCCAGGCAAGGGAGGTATACCTATCAGATACTTAAAATAACCATATACCCCCTAAATCAAGTCATGGGGATTCCTTCAGCTGAAGACTGACCTCTGATGATGGAACAGTTCTCTAAGCTGGTGTTTTCCAAACTGCTGCATATTGGAAACACCTGGAGAGTCTTAAAACAATACATGCTCAGGCACTACCGTAGACCGATTAAATCCAAATTGTAAGGGATGATATATAGGCGTCAGTATTTTTGAAACTCTCTAGGTGACTCCAGTATTCAGCCAGCTTTGAGAATCAGTGCCCTAAACACTTTTTATAAACATTTACTACATTTAAGTACCTGGTGGCACACTGGCTTTATTCTTTCATTGTATGAAAATGCCAAGTGTAAATGCCTCTCATCTTAATACAAGGTTATCCAAATTTCTGCTTGATTGAGTACAAACTTGACACAGTTTTTCTTGCATATTTTACTCCAAGATTGTTTAATATTCATTCCTTAAGTGTAAAGATACACATAATGCCTAGGATGTAATAGACATTTATTCTTCAGTGACTGTTCTGATTTCTCAATGTAATGTCCTACTATAAAATGACAGCATTCCATTTGAAATTACTATTTTTTATTAAAAATTTGGAGAGAAAACGATAACTGTATCTTTTGCCCAGAAACCTTAGCTATAAAATTATTGGACCAAATTAGAATTCTTTCCAAGGTATTTGTATGCTAAAACTTTTCCTGTTTAACAGTGTGTAATAATGTGAATTCTGTTGCATATTGAGATAAAAATTATGTGGGTTTTGTAACAATTTAATTTTGTTTTCGTATTTATTGAAATTAAATATATAAATATTATAAAGACATTGTAAACTTTCATCTGCATTAGTGTGCATGTGATTGAGATTACAAAATACATGGTGTAACGCTTTAATAATGTGAACTCTGAAGTCAGATTTGAATCCTCCTGTGCTTTTTACTATGTAACCACAGACAAATTACTTAACTTCTCCAAGTCCCAGTTTCCTTATCTGTAAGATGAAGGTTATAATAGTACCTCTCTTTTAGGATTGTTGTGAGAATCAAATAGAGTAATGCATGTGAAGTGTCTAGCCTAGAATAAGCACTCTATAAGTATTTGCAGTTATTACTAAAATTCAACGAGGATTATAGCACTAGAAAAGATCTGAGCAAAAAAAGTAGTCCTCTCAATTGCTTTGGGCAGACATGAACCAAAACAAAATTGTGAACAATTGATGAGTCTTATTAAGCTATTTTTTAGTTTTGAGACGAAGGTTCTGATTGAATATTTTTTATCTAGTATAAAGGAAAAATTTGATGAGGAAGGAAAGCATGAATTTCTTCAGAAGCAATATCCTTGAGTGTGTGAAAGCTTATGGGATGCAGGACACAAGTAGATGGCTTGGCCTTCGGCTAGAACGTAGATTCCATTCTATCAGGAAAAAAGGCAGGGTGTTTAAGTTCAAATATAGGTAGGTTGATTGGTTGACTTGATGTTGATTGCTTATAGAAATTCTCTTCTAATTGCTTTTGCTGTTTGGGGAAATAAGAATCAAATTCAATGGCTGAGAGTAAATCCGGGTGGAGGGGAGGTTGTGCAGTTGAAGAAAGAGAAGGTGTAAAATGTCTAGCTAACTTGTGGGGATGCGCAGGGTACACCGGATCAGATGCTGTCTGGTTGTTTTATAGTTATAGTTCTGGTCCCAGTAGTTATTGCCGCCAACCATTCCCAATGGCTTCTCCTAATGGTTGTCATAATGATCCACTCTCCCCACATACTGTCCAGACAGTTATGTAGCATTCACTAGTGGAAAGTATATAGGATTTCCTACTGACTACCTTTTTTCTGTCCTTGGGAAGCTTAAACTCTGAGTTTCTTCATCTGTAAAATATGAATAATAACATCTACCTAACCAACTTGCTGTGGTAATCAAAAAAGGCAATATATTTAAATCTTGAACTTGCAAGACCCTGCTCAATTTCTAAATCCTTTCCTCTTGCCTTATATTTAGCTTAACAAGATCTCTGCTAATTAAAACTCCTTTCCTACCAAGTAACCCCCAGCAAAAAACCATAAAACTGCAGCAAGGCAAATATAATCAAGTTGGTAAAAACTGGTGATAAAGAGAAGAACCTTAAAAGCATCCAGAGAAAAAATATACTTTATATAGAGGAACAAAAATAAGAATGACACTAGACTTCTTTTAAAAAACTGCCATCCTAGCCAGCCCTGGTGGCCTAGTGGTTAAGTTCTGCACACTCCACTTGGGGGGCCTAGGTTCAGTTCCCAGGCGTGGACCTACACCACTCATTTGTCAGTGGCCATGCTGTGGTGGTGGCTCACATACAAAAAGGGAGATTGGCAGTGGATGTTAGCTCAGGGTGAATCTTCCTGAGCAAAAAAAACTGCCATCCAGAAAACAAGTCATATTGTTTTGGATTTGCTGTCTTGGCTGGGAGTTGGTGCCAGTTCACACCAAGAAAATTTTCGGCAGAGACCAGCAGTGCTGTGCCAGCCACCAGCGACAACCCCCTCACTACGAGCCAGCCATGGGTTGGTCCAGCTCCAAAATTCTGTTTTCATCAGCTTCCTAGGACCAGTTTCAGTTCTGTCTTAGGTCACGTTCCTCATAATATCAGGACAAATACTTGTGTAGGAGGTGACTGGGAAGTACACTTGGGAACAACACGTAAGAAAGGGATGGAGTTGGGATGGAGCAAAAGAAAAAGTTGAACTGCAGTGAATTTGTGACAGAGACTGATCCCATGGGCCTCTGGAGCTGGGACAGCCCTTCAGAATTGTCCCAGATTGAGGGAAGGGACTGGGCCTTTGTGCTTTCCTATCAACCAGTCGCTGAACACGGGCCGATTCTGGAGAGATGTGACCTTGGCTGAGGCCACTGCCTTCAACCAAACGCTGTCCTAGAGAAGACTGCAGCCGGCATTCCCGGCAGCTGGGGGAATGAAGGGCTCGGCCGAACGGGGGTCTGTGCAGCAAACCTCATAGGCACTGCAGGGATCCCTAGCACTAAACGAACAAGCCAGACAAAGGATCTGTGTGCATGAGAGAGAGGAATAGAGAGGTTATGAGAATCAATGTTTTCCGTTATTTTTTACTTTAGTATTTATTGATTTCTCTTATTGAAAAGCAATGTCTATTTATTACAGATGATTTGGAAATGAAAGTTTAAATCACCTATAATCTTATCAACCAGATAAACCCTATGAAAATGTTGGAGTTCTGCCTCTGGAACTCTGTGTCTCTTAATGACTCAAGAGAAAGGAGCTCTCTTTTTGTCTTCTAAAGCTTACACGATTGGCTAGAATTAGAGATTAACAATAATTTTTCTTAAAAATTCATGATGAAGCTAAAAATTCAGTGTTCAAAGACCTGCCATTCTTACTGTGTACAATGTCTCAGACCTTTGTGTTTGTGGGTTTTCATCAGCTTTCTGATTTATAACTTGGAAATGCTGAAGACTGCATTCATCTTTAGATCTTAGCCATCTCAGTCTGTCTCCTCACTCTTAAGTGACCTGCTTTGTCAGGCAGCACCTATGCTCAAGCAGAGTCCAGATTTCCTTTTCTTCTCCAGCGTAATTGATATTCGTGTCCCCTCCACTAAGACTTGTATTCCACCAGTTGCTAGGCTAGAATGCTGCTAAGCATTACACTCATTGTTCATTAAACTGAAAATTAAATTTCAACATCAGACCATAAATCGGAAGGAATTACACAATTTATAAATCACCCAAATGCTGGTTGAAATTTAACTTTGGGAATCAGTGTTGGATAATTCATAAAGCGACTATGTATTTTTTAAGAAAACTATTAGTAAGTTAATTTGGGCGACTCGTGGGCAGCAGTGCCATCTGCAGGCCTCCTCTGATGCAGCTCTTTTTAGTCTCGGGTTCTCTTCTTAAAAGAGATTTGACTACTGAATATTTATGGATTTATAATGTCAAATTCAAAGCGGTATTAATCACAGAGTTAAGAAGCATGAATTTACAGGTACAGATCCTTGTTAGGGATTTTTAAACCACTGAGCCAATAATCGACTGTCATATCCATATTTATACTAAAATATTAAACAATGTATAAAATCTAGAATACATATGCAATGGGCCTAGAGATTGGAATCATGCAGGACTGGGTTCTAGTTGTGGCTCCATTACTTACCAGCCATGTGACATTAAAAATTTTACTTAACCTCTCTGAGATCCAGTTTCCTTATTTATAAAATGGGGATAACACTTCCTTCATGACATCTTCAAGAGCTCAAATGAAATAACAAGTATAAAGTGCCTAGCACAGAATGTGCGTACAATATGCCCCCAATTAATAATAGTCCCCTTTCCCTTAAAACAAAAATTCTCAAGGTCATTCATGGCCTTTGTGCCCAGGGAGTTTAAGAGTTGTAAAATCTATCATTACCTTTTTGGGGAAAATGGAGTTTGAAGGAACCGTCTTCCTAGGATACTGATTATCCACCTGTCCTCCATCTCTTTTCATTTTGATGTCTTTTAAAATTTAGATATAGATGTATATGTTGGTAACTGCATAGACTATTCAAGATATTTACAAGAAATTGATAAAGTGATTGCTGAATTTTGGGGCTATGAAGGAGGCTTGTTTTTTTTCGTGTGTATATCCTTGGAACTGTCCTAACTTCTATCATGTACATTACTTTTTTCCGATAAAAATACCAGTAAACAAATATAAACATCTGGAAAAGGAATATATGTGAGATTATCTTTATATGAAAAATGAATGATAATTCCCTCTCCTCACCCCCAAATCTTTACTTCTAAATGAAACAGGGCAGAAAGAAGGGAGCTTAACAGCAATTCAGATTTGGGATAAGCTTTCTCTGAAATCATAATATGTACTCTCAAGGGAGCATGTATTATGTAGTAGACAGTGATTTCTATTTGCAGACTTTTATACAAAGAACTCAGAAAAATCTTTGCCTCAGGGGATTTTACTGTCTGTGTGGAAAGCTGATGTACAAACAGTTCCCCTGATCCATACCACACCAAGACAAGATCCTTTACCTATCCAGTGTAACACTTAGGACCTATTGTAGGCTAGAATTATACTCTGGATGATCCGGCAAGTCCAGGTTGAGCTAGGAAAGATAGAGTAGAATCTGTGCTATCTGGAAGATGTAGCCTAGAATAATTGGCAATCATTTTATTTCTTGTTTCCAAAGACTTCGGAAGCAAATTAATTAGCCTTTGTTAACATCTACGAGGTTGTTGTGTGTTATTCACAGCAAGAGTCACTGCTCCCTCCCACCCTTCACCTGACTGAATCGGACCATTTCCTTAGTACTTAGCTGTGGCATCCACTCCCCTCCTCTACTGAGTGGTTCACCTCCTGTGTGTGCTCCCGAAAGACCCTGTGCCTGTGTCCAAGACTGAGCTTACCACATTTTGTTAAAGTAATTCGTGTATATGTCTGTCTCCTTCCATTAAACCATGAGCTTCTAGAGGCTAGAACTGTCTTGTTCATGTTTATTACCTCTAATATCTATCACACTAGCATATACTTAGGAGATACTCAAGAAATGGTAAATGAAATGCACGGCTGGCTGTCTGGATCTGTTTCAGGCCTGGGTCACCAGTCTCTCCGTGAGACTTTGTAGAGACAATGTTTCTGAAAAGCCCTCTTCTACAATGTCTGTGATTTTCATGAAACCAATCAGTGTTTTGATCCTTTGGAGGAAATAGGGTTGACCCTCATTATTCACAACCCCATATTTGCAAACTCATCTACTTGCTAACGTTTATTCGGAAACCTCAAATGAATACTTGCAGCATCTTCAGTCATGGTGGACGTGCCCAGAGGGGCGGAACATTTGACCCACACGGCGCTCACGTTTCCAGCTGAAGTTGAACGAGGTGATGCTCTGCCTTCTCGTTTGACGCTAACACAGTAAACAAGTGTCCTTTTTGCAGTCTGTGCAGTGCCATGCTTTTCACATCTTTGTGCTTTTTGTCTGTGATTTCACTGTTTAAAATGAACTGCAAGCACAGAGCTGAAGTGCTGTGTAGTGTTCCCAAGCATGGGAAAGCTGTGATGTGCCTTACAGAGACAATGCGCGCGTTAGGTAAGCTTCATTCAGGCATGAGTTATAGTGCTGTTGGCTGAGTTAAATTTAATCAATCAACAATATGCACTAAATACTGTGTCTTTAAACACACATAAAATAAAGTTATCGATTGATGAACTGATAAAAATGTTGTGACTAGAAGCTCATAGGAACTTAACCCTGCCCTGTTTTCACCCTAGCAGCAAAGTTCAGAATCTGCTAATTCAGTGTCCATGGAGATTGTATAGAACATCACTGCAAATAATGAGAATCAATTGTATTGCCATATGTTAACAAAACAGTGGAGGTATCATGACTGATTTTTCCCCCTATACATTTCTATATTTCCCAAATTCAAAATACATACATTGTTGGAGATAGTGTGTTATCAGTAAAGAACATTGATTTAGCAGTCAGATCTGTTTGAGTTACTGCTCTGCCATTTACTAGCTATGTAACTTTGGGAAAGTTATTTAACCTTTCACAGCCTATTTCCCCATCTGTAAAACGGATAATACTATATACCTTGAGGAGTTATTCTGAGGATTAGAAACAATGTATCTAACGTATCATTATTTGGTACACAATGGACACTCAATAAAAATATAGCAATTAATGCTATTAACTTTCTCCTAGATTAGACTAAGCTGCGGGAGCCCAAGCCCCAGAGGCTCACAGGTCTTTGGAAAATCATGAGTTTCATCCCCGTTGTTACCCCACTCGAAAGCACAAATTTTATAGACTCAACGCCTCAGCTTCTCTCCATTTGTGTTCGTTCTATCAACTATTTTTTGTGTCCATGATATACAGGAACTTTTCTAGAGGTGATTAAAAGAGACAAGGTCTCTGCCTTCTGGTGTGTTAAATCATGTGATTTAGGCCTTTGTAGTAGGACTATAGTAACTTTAACCTCCACTCATGTATCCCGTCAAATGCTGGGATGTGGGGCTGGGACAATTAATCCTAAAAAACAGCGTATTCTAGAAAGTGCTTCCTTCTTGAAAAAAGTCCCATCAGCTATTTGCTCAGATACAGCCCTGGCTGTTTGCCCTTACACTCTTTAATGAGCATTGCATCATAAAGCTTGATTTTCCTTCTAACAATAACTCTCCAAAGCTTGTTCCACACGCTCCTTCTTTTAAGATTTCATAACATTCTCCTCTCTCTCTGCCGACCTGCGGAGCTTAAAGCAGCCGTGCATTTACACCAGCTCAGTCTGGTCAATAGGATCTGACTATCGTACAAATTTAGCAAATTTCTAAAATGGAAGCTCTCTTTCAAAAAGAAGTTTTTGAGAATAACTGAATCCACATCTCAGATAAATTTAATAAGGATGCTTTAACTTGGACAAAATTCATGGCACAATTTATGCTTCTAAAAATAAACTACACAAATGGGAGTTCCATTCGGCCTCCCATACAGGGAGGGGAGGGAGTGTGTTTTCCCCGAGTCATGATCTGTCAACTGTGCTGTCCTGTTCCTTAGTGTAAGGGCGCTGGAAGTGTCACTACCTATGTTCCCACATGGTGTCCAGGAGGCTGACAAAATTCCTCCCTGTATGGCTCAGTCCCCTTGCTGCCATCACTGGGACAGCGTGCTGGCCTCATCCGTGTGCGCCTCCCGTCTGCATCTTTCTATTTTATCTTGCCTCTGCTTTTGTGTTGCATTCTGCTTTTCCCTCCTGCACACTGCAGCGTCCTCTCTGCATCCTCTTTCCTTCGGCAGCAGCTCTCAGCCATACTGGAGAGACTGGTTACGTTTGGGAAATGATTTTCTTTTGCCCCCAGAAAAACCAACCCCCTCTCCTCGTGCTTCTCTCACACACCCTGGATCTCCACGCAGGAAACAGTCAGTAGTTTTCCTTCAATCCAGAGCATCCTGGGCCACAGCTGCACAGCAGGGATCAAAGCAGGCGCACATCAAAAGCACCCCTACCGGGAGGAGTGGCCCTGAAGCTTCAGTGCCTCGGGCTCTTGTTATCCTTGCTGCCTGTGAGTCCCTGTATCTCATCTCTTCTTTCGCGTCTGCTGTGCCTTCTCCAGGCTATCAAGGAAATCTGCCTTGTACCAAACTTTCTTAATAATTCCGGACAAAAACTCCTTCAACTTCTCCTCCCTCCATTCTTCCTCTTATAATTAACTAATGGATAAATAATTTCAGTGACAATCACTGCTTCATTTGACAGTTCCTAAGCCCCTATTGTGTGCCAGGTACTACACCAGATGATGAGGCTAGAGAAATGACTGCTGCACTCCCCACTCTCAAGGAGCTTTCGACGAATGGAGCAAGCCAGCCAACATGTAAACAGATGGTTCTAATACAGTGTGATCAAGCCCACAGTAGAGGCGGGAGAGGGTCTGGGGGAGTAAATGGGAGGGTCACCATTTCTCAGATAAGGTGATGCCCTAGCTGAGTATTTGCCAGACAAAGGGTGCAGGAATAGAGGGACGGGGGATGGGAGAGTAGGGCCTTGTAGAAAGGGACAGATCACAGGGGTGAGACATAGCAGGTGTGTTCTGGGAGGGAGGGGTGATAGAGACAGGTCAGGATCACTGAGCTGTGTATCCGAGGCAGGGAGTTGCTGGAGATAGGGCTGCGAAGAAAGAATATGATAAAAATATATCTGTTTCATACTCATGAACTTAGGCTTTTTCCAATAAAGATGAAATTTACTAAACTGTCACCTCCTTATGTCAGGTCAAATAGGCCCCCAAATAAGTTCATGTCCAGTGCCAAAATCCTGTGATCAACAATGCTATATATGATTTTAAAAAATTGCAAATGTGGTTAAAATAAGGATGTTGAGATAGATCATCCTAGATTATCGGGTAGACCCAATATAATCACAAAGGTCCTTATAAAAGAACAACAGAAGGATCAGAGACAGAGAGATATGAAGATGGAAGCAGAAGATAGAGAGAAGATGCTGTGCTGTTGGCTTCAAGATACGGGACGGGGCCGCAAGCCAAATAAAGGCGGCCTCTACAAGCTGGGAAAGTCAGGAAACTGAGTTTCTACCAAGATATCTTTAAAGGCCACACTAAGTTTAACATTATATGATAATATGTTCTATAGTATTAGCTAACTGCTAGTAGTTGGCTCAGAGTAGCAAATAAGCAAATATCTATCATGTGATGTCTGTCCCTTATCTTTAGTTACAGTTTGTATTGAGCAGCTATTTTTGCATTAAACGACCACACCCAAAATTTAAAAGCTTGAAACAATGACCATTTATTTAGCTCACAATTCTGCAGTTCAGCAATTTCAGCTGGGCTCAGAAGGACAGTTTTTCTGGTCTTACCTGATCTAGAATGGCCTCAGCTGAGATGACTTAGCTCCCTTTCCTGGGGTCTCACCTTCCAGCAGTCTAGCCTGGGCTTTTTCTCATAGCAGAGGCAAAGCCCCAAGAAGCAGAGTGGAACTACGCAAGGCCCTAGAGGATTAGGCCTGAGATTGGCAAACCATCCCTTCTCTAGCATTCTGCTGGTCTAATGAAGGCCCAGCCCAGCCCAGAATCAATGAGTGGGAAAACAGACTCCATCTTTTGACAGGAGGAGTTGCAAAGACACATTGCAGAGGGCATGGATAAGGAGAGAACATGCATTGGGGTCCCCATTGTCATCAATCTTCCACATAGCCCAACAATTCTTTTTCTTTCTCACTCCCAGCATCATAACTACTCTCCTTCTGAAGTGACAATGATAACAATAGCTAACATTTATTGAGCACTTTTTCCCAGGCACTATTCTGAGCCCTTTATGTTAATAATTCATTTATTTTCACAAGAACTCTTTGAGGTAGGTATAATTATTACTGGTATATTACAATGAGGAAACAAAGGCAAGAAGAGGTAATTTACCAGATCCTTTCTGCCAGGGAAAAAATGCTCTCAGAGGACGAGCCATGTGATGTTGATCAGAATTAAGCCAGAACCGAACAGCTCTCTGGATCATCTGAGGACATGAACATCATTCTAGAGCCTCTGTCACTGCAAAAGGCATTCCTTTCCCACAGATTCAGGGGCTGAAGTGCTCAAGAGAACAAAGCTGTCCCACCATTGTTAGAGAGATATTTGTACATTTGCAATCCCAGCCAATGATTTTAAAAAGGTAAAATTTTAAATCATCTTTAATGGAAAGAATTCTGCTGTATAAGGTTTCTTCGCTATCCCTATAGAATCCATTTTGTTTTAATTCCAGGAATAGGTATCAAATGACAATGATGCCAGACACAGGGATATCAAGAACCATGGGTGTGTCTGGCCCAGTGGCGTAGTGGTTAAATTTACGTGATCTGCTTTGGGGGCTAGGGTTCGCTGGTTCATATCCTGGGCATGGACCTACACTCCGCTCATCAAGTCATACTGTGGCAGCATCCCACATACAAAGAAAATGAAGAAGAAAGAACCAAGAGGACCTTTTACTTTGACACGGCAAAGTAAACTTCAACTAATTAGACAGTTCTAGAGGGAGCACCAACCAAGTCATTCTAGAGCAGTGGGTCTTTCCCCAGAGCCACAAAGCTGTTGCTCAGTGACCTCAACTTTGAAGCACGCTCTAACCAATAAGACCAAGGGCCTCTGCCTCTGAGTCTGATCTTGCCTTTTTAGCTTTTCCTCCCCTGCTACAGGCATCTAAGTAAGCTGTATTGTGCCTGCCCTGCCTCAGGTAGCCCACATGCCTGGTTCCAGCGTTTCTCAACCTTGCCTAGTCTATCAAATCAGAGCTAGTGAGTCCGAATCTTCAGACAGAATCTGTATTTCTAACAAGTACCTCAGGCGATTCTCATGACCGTGTAGACTTGGTAAACACGGCCTACTCTCTTATCTAGCATGATTTTAATTAGCATGATTATTTTAATTTAGCATGATTATACTCTAATTCTGATAGGCTTGACTGAGTCCTAAAAGCTGTGTTCATGAAAATTGGTTTCCATGGTGAAAAGTCAGCTTTGCCTGGGAACTCAGCCTGGGCCTTCATGTTGGGTATAGCCCAATGGGGAGACAAGACCCGGAGCCCCTGCCCCTGATAATTAAAAGTAGAAAAGTGCTATCTGGCATCCATATGGGCTGTTGGAAGTAAATGTTCTCTGGTGGGGAGAAAAGACTAAGGCTGATGAATACGAAAACAAATATGCTTTAATATACCTTAAATCTAGGTGCTATATCCTATACCAAGGCCATTTCAATTTTGGCCAAATGAGAGTAAAAGTAAAGAGACCTTGGGCTTTAACTAATAGATTAGATTTCCTAACGTGTAAAATGAGAGGTTTTGAATTATTGAATTGATTGTAGTTTTACTATACTGATCTGATTAGTTAATTTAATAAAGAGCAATAAATCTATTGTTTCTATAAACCTAGCTATTGTTCTCCACTTACTCCAATTTTGGATCTGGAGCATGGAGGAAGAAGGAACTCCTTGTCATTTCCTTTTCTCGCCACCTTTCCTCTTTTAAGAAACTCTGAAGGGGTCCGATGGTCCAATGATTGGTTGAAATACTTTTCACCTATTCCCAAGCAGAGAAAATTTATCTAATGCCCTTCAAGAGAAGAAATGGCACCCCTGTTTCTTCTTCTACTCCATTTCAAATGTTCACTTTACCGATTCTTTCAAATCTATGATCTGTTTGCTATGAGTTTCATAGTCATAATAATCTAAGATAGCTCTTTTGAATGTAACGGTTAAAACGTAACTTCATGCAATTGGAACCTTTCTAAACTCGGTTGTTAAAAGAAATTCCCAATTAAACAAAACATCTCTAATTAATGAATACAAAACATAACACATTAGGGACTCAAAAAGTGTCCTCATCAAAAAAATAAAACAGGAATTTGACTCAACAGCAGATGATTCAGACAAAAAAATAAGTGTTCATTCAGAAGTATAAACATTACAGATCAAAATGTTTTATAAGAGCAAGATTCTTTGCATAATTGCCTCGACTGCACACAACGTGGGCAGATATGATTAACTTAGCTAAAGAAAGATTATGAGGGATTTACAGTGGGGAAAAAAACTGCTAGCAAATCTGATTGAATGCGAATTTCTGCTTTTACAGATAGGTGCCAGGAAAAGACATTGTAGCAGTTTCATGGAATATTTCCCAGCTTTAATGCACATTTTTGTGCTGTTATCAGCAGTTGCAAACTAAGCGACAAAGCTTGCATGGTAAACTATTATAATCTACTGATCTGGTTTTCTTCCTTGCAGTTTTTTTTTCTTTTTCATATGCAAGATAAGCAGAGTTTGGAAATGAGTAATTCAACACTTCTGATTTAGGCATCTTTAATGAATTCTTTTCTGATATTTCACCTTTTCGTAATTACATTTGATATCTGGTCAAATGTTTAATTATAAAATGTCCTTAAAGCCCTGTGACTTACACACCTTCACACTTTCTTTTGTGTGTGGTTTTCTCCTTCTCTTCCCCTGTGCGCCCTTTACGGTTCTGCTGCTTTCATAGAAGGACCTCCTGAGAAGCAACTTAACTCTAGCAGAGGTTTTCAACCTGACATCTCATCTTACAAACTTGACTAGTGAACTCAGGGTATTGACTCATGGTTTGAATAACTTGGCCTGAGCAAAAATATTATATTCCACAGATATTCTAAAAAGTAATCTGCTTGCCCATTTTCTACGGTGGCCCAAGGCCATTTGTTTATAAAATATCTGCTTTATTGAACGGGCAGCTTTAGAAGACGCTCTTTGGGAACTGGGAATTCTCTTCATAAACCATAACAATAACATCCTCATCAGATATAGATATTATCTTGGAAAATGGGTTTACCTTTTCCTTTTTTTCAGCTGTGCTCAGTCATTTTGCTGGTAGTGAATTAGGCTTAATAAGGATGAGGAGTTGTTCATTCACCTATTTATTCGTTCATTTCTAGACATTGTTCCAGACGCTAGAGACACACGGTTCCTGCTGCTGTGGACCTGGTCCACAATTAACCACTGCTCTTCTTTTTCCTTTACGTTGGAAGATCACAGAGCCATCTTTGCCTTATTGTGAAGTGAATGCTGAGAGATGCTCAAGCGGACACATAATTAGCTTCTTACTTCTTTCAATTAGGAAGCACTACAACTCATTTATTTACATTTGAAGGCAAAAAAAATCGAATTTGTCATAGAAACTAATATTAAAGCTTTAGAAAACATATACTGAGCTCTTCGCCTATTGTTACTATGACACACCAACCTCAGTTGTGCTTGAGAATAAATATGTTGGTCATTTTGACTGACAGGTGTCAGGGCAGTGATCTAAAAGTAACCAAAAGACCCATTTATCCAAAATAACTCCCTTGACAGTCAACTCTAGTACAGAAAATTCACACCACTCATTCATCCCTTTATCCATTCATTTATTCACTCACTGACACCTGCTATGTGCTCTGCATTGTGCTAGAAAATGAGGATAAAAGACTAAATAAGACACCCAAGTCCTAACACAAAGAAGCTCACAGACTGGGTAGAGAAGGAGATGAGTAAATTGCCAATTATAATACAACACAACAAGTGCTATACTAGGAGAAGCATCAAGCTATGAGGTAACTCATGTCATATGTTGTGTATTTGGGGGATTATAAAGTCTTTCTATCCTAATTAAATAAAACATCTCAATTAACAAATGCAAAAAATAATACATTAGGCACTCAAAACTTGTCCTCACTCACACTGGAATGAAATTTGATGAAGAAAGGGAATTTGTCTTTTTATTCATTGCCATGTACACCATGTATGACACTATTTATAAGTCTCAACAGTAATCTTTCTTAAATTCCTTGCCCCCTGCATTATTCAACTTCCAACACCACCATATCACACCTAATGCCTTCAGTCATGAAACTACATAATCTCATTTTCCCACTTCCAAAGATGCACAACACAAGCCCCCAAGCTGTTCTCTATGAAGCTTAGGCAGTTCTCTGAAATGTATTTCAAAAAAAATATTTATCAATTGGTGAACTTCAGCTCCCCACCAAAATTAAGCACAAAGGACCAGATTTACCTGACTTACCTCTTGCCTGAAATAATAAAAAAATTAACAACAGTGTTTAAGATACTGAACATTAGCCAATAAAAAACAATGATCACTAAACAAGGTAAGCCATTCAGTTGCACCAACCTAACACTATGAAAGGCTCCCAGGCTGTGATGCCCAGAAAATGAACCTGCATAGAGCCTGGAAGACTCTGAGTTGAGGAGATGAAGCTGAGAATCTTGGGAGAACAAGGTGACTAGAGTTCACAGGAAGGAGTCCTATAGAGGGGGAAACCTACAGAGAGAGGATTCTGAAGCCCTGCAAAGTGGCCCCACTGGGGATTCAGCTGAAATACTCATCGGTGCTTCTGTGTGAGAAAGTTACCTAAGGCCAAGAGAATCACCTGAATGGATTAGAAGCAACAGTGCTAATCACTCACATAGAGCTGAGAATAGAACCTATTCCCACCATCCAGACTGGAAAACTTCATGATTAATGGTGAATTTGGTAGAATACACAGAAGAATCTTGCCTCAGTATTAGATAGTAATACTGTGTAATGAAGTATTGAGGAAAATTGGCCTTACACTGAGCACCGCTTCAATCCCACCTTAAAAATCTTAAAAACAAACCTCAAAAAGATCAACCTGCTTCCAAAAACACTGAGTCCCAGAACAAAGCTCAAACATATTTAAAAGAAATACAAATAAACCTACCAACCAATGAAGTAAAATTGAAAATGTGTGGCATCCAATCAAAAATTACCCGACATGCAAGAGACAGAAAAATATAACCCATTATTAAGACAAAAATCAATCAATTCACTGACACCAGAACTGACACATATATTATAATTAACAGTCAGGTACCTTTGAACATTCAAAAAGTTAGGTAGAGAGACGGGAGATATAAAAAAGATCCAAATAGAAATTCTACATACGAAAACAGCAATGTCTGATAGGAAAAATACAGTGGATGGGATTAACCAAAAAAAGAAAGACTTGATTAATCCAAAAGAAGGCAGAAAAAAAGAGAAAGGGAGAACAAGAACAGGAGAGATGAACAGAAAAAAAATAACAAGATGATAGACACAAATTTAACTATGTCGATAATCACATTAAATGTAAGTGGTCTATAAATCCCAATTAAAGGGCATATATCGTCAGACTGGATAAAAAAGCATGACCAAACTATATTTGACCAGCAAGAAATGCAGTTTAAACTAAAAGGCACAAATAGGTTGAAAATAAAAAGATGGCTCTTTGAGAAGATCAATAAAAGTGATAAACCTCTAGCCAGACTTATCCATAAAAAAAAAAGGAAGAAGGCACAATTATGAAGACCAGGAATGAGAGATGCAACATAACTATAGATTCTATAGATATTAAAAAGACAATATGGAATTATTATGAACAACTTTATACCAATATATTCACTACCTTAGATGAAATGGAAAATTTCTTTGAAAGACACAAACTAGAAAATCTCATGAAATGGATATCTCAAATAAAATAGATAACCTAGGGTTGTATATCTATTAAAGAAATAGAATCTGTACTTTCAAAAAAGAAAGCTCCAGGCTCAAATGGCTTCACTAGTGAACTCTACCAACCATTTAAGGAATAAATAATAGTAATTCTGTACAAAGTCTTTCAGAAAAGTTAAGAGCCAATAACAATTTCCAACCCACTCTTTGAAGCCATCATTACCTTGATATCAAAACCAGACAAAGCATTGCAAGAAAAAACGCACTCTTGACCAGTATCCTACATGAATGTAGATACAAAAACTCTTAAAATTTTAGCAAATAGAATCTAAAAGTTGATAAAAACTAATATACATTTCTGGTTTACCCCAGAAATGTAAAGTTGGTTGAATATTCTAAATAAATAAATTTAATTCAGCATATTAACAAACTAATAAACAATATCCATATGATCATCTTAATGAATACAGAAAAAGCATTCAACATAAACTAACATTCATTCTTAATTATAACCCTCAAAAAGTAGGAAATTTCTTAACCTGATAAGGCACATCTATGAAAAAAACTATGGGTAACATCAATTGCACTTTATGATGAAAGACAATACTTTCTACTTCACATCAAAAACAAGACAAGAATGTCCTCTCTTGCCACTTCTATTCGACACCGTCCTGGAGGTTCTAGCTAGTGCAACAAGGAAAGAAAATAAAAGAAATAAAAGCCTTCTCGATTGGAAAGGAAGAAGCCAAAATTTTATTCATAGCAACATGGTTTTCTACGTAGAAAATATGATGGAATCTATTTTTAAAAAGTTACTAGAACTAATAAGGTTAGAAAGATTACAGGATAGAAGTTCAATATACGAAAATCAAATTTATTTCTCTACACTAGCATCCAACAAACAGAAGTTTAAATTTTAAAAAATACCATTTACAATAGTGTAAAATATTTAATAACTGCTTGCTAAGTGCTGGGTTCTATGATACAGTGACAGACAAGGGCACTATCCCCAAGAATCTCTCTAAGTGGGGAAACAAACATAAAAACAGATAATACACTCTGACGAGGAACAGAGATAAGTGTGGACATTCAGTCAGTTACTATTAACAACTTTCTCCTGTTGGGAAACCTATTCTCCCATTTTCTGGGCAGGACCCACAGGCAATCCAATAACCCCATAAACTGCAGCGGCACAACCAGGATTCCTAATGCTGTTAGAATAGCTGTTTTTATGATGTTCATGTGCCTGAAGTTAAGAGGATAATTCATTCCTAATCCACATTTGAGGTTCTTTTGTCTAATAAACCAGTTCTCTGGGCCGGAGAGAGGGAGAAAATTCCTTTCTAGAGGTGTCAGCCGCCCATTCCTTTTTGCATTTGTACCAACTGGCAGATCCTGAGAACTTAAAGGGGTCCTGAGGCCTTCAACGGCAGAGGCACCGTTAATCCCATAGAGCTGGCCCAGATTCCTCTTTTGAGCTTTTCTTTGTTTGTATGAATCAAGAGCTGATTAATTAAATGAGAATAATCAAGATTTTAAGTAAAATATTTCAAATTCTTTAGAAAAAACAAACCCAAATCCTCAAGCACTCATTTATAAACACAATTTTAAAATTATTCTTGTGATCAGTTGTTTAAGGCCATTCTTCCAGCAGCCTCGGCTAACTTGGTTGAACAGCCAAGTTTTATTGAGTTCTTATAGTGATGCCCTGAGCATAACGATGCATAAGTGTGACAGCTGGCTACGGCCAGGCTCTACCTTTTTAAGATATCAGATGTCAAAACACATCACACCCAAGCCAGAGACCACAATTAATTTAAATTATTACTCATACAGTTGTGTGAAAAATAAGAGGGATTCCGAGAGTGAGGAACAAGACCCACCAGAAGGGGGTGCTCTGATGTCTACCGGAGGAGACAAGAGAGAGACTGAGTGTGCATGGTCAGGGGATTATTTATATACCCCTCCTTCCTTACCACTTTTTTTTTTTTTTTTCTGGCTGAGGAAGATTCACCCTGCACTAACATCCATGCCAATCTTCCTCTATTTTTTAGTATATGGGCCACCAGCATAGCATGACCGCTAACAGAGCAGTGTAGGTCTGCACCTGGGAACCAAACCCTGGCCACGGAAGTGGAGCATGCTGAACTTAACCACTAGGCCACTGGAGCTGGCCCTACCCACAACATATTTAAATAATGCCAGGGCAGACTAAGTTCTGGCAGTGGCAGAGAGGGACGAGAGAGGCAGAATAAGTTGCCCCGCATGTGATTTGTAGGAGTGCAACAGAAGTGAGTGCAAAGCTTTTTCTAATCTATTGGTTTTCACCTTGGAGGAGCAGCTAGGGTGGCTGCCAGTTTCCAGCCTGATAGGTGTCGAATGGTTTAACCAAATGTCGTTGTGCCAGGGTGATTTAATTCCATCTCTCTACAACAAGCAAGAAGCTCACCATCTAAAGTGGAAGATAGATGTGCTAGCAAATGAAACTACATAATGTGATATATACAAAAATAGACATACATAAGTTTCAAAAAAACACAAGAGAGCATCCTGTCTGAAGCATCACAGGAAGGCGATGCTCTATCAGAGTTGTGATGGAAACTGGGCATTTGCCAGACAGACAAGGGCGGGAAAGTTCCAAGCAGAGGTGCTAGACTGTGTGAACAAAGGGAAGCATGAAATGGTATGCAATCGATGAGAAGTAACAAACAGCCTGGTACTGCTGGAGCACAGATGAAAGAGGAGAGCGGCTGGTGATGGCCCTGAGAAGGAGGCAAGGGTCAGGATGTGGAGGGTCTTATAGCTATTCTAAAGTGCTTGGACTTCATCCAGTAAGTAATACAGACTTCTTGAAAGGTTCTAAGTGTAGAAGGGACATAGTCTTATTTTCCTTTAAGAAGAATGACTCCGACAGTATGGTTGGGGAATGGCTGAAGACATAGATTAGGGGCAAGTTGGCTGGGAAGCTTCCAGGAGCATCTGTCTACAAGGAGCACTAAAATACCAATAAGCATGTAAGGAAATCGAGAAAATAATATTTACCAGAACTAACATATGTGGGTGGAAGTAATACTTATAAGAACACAGACTGGAATCAGACTGCTTTGGTTTGAATCCCATTTCCAGCGAGCAAGTTCCTTCAGGGTAAGGAGGCTCAGGGGTGCTACAGGAGGGAAGAAGAAGGATGGAGAAGTAAGCCTCATGGAGAAGATGAACACCTTGCATCATCTCAGATTTACTTGGGAACTCTCAATATATCCATGTCCACTCAACCATTCTTCCTCTAGTCTTAAAGAATAGAATGATACTCATTCAGTTGTGCAAAAAAAACCTAAAAATCCTATTTGGTTCTCCTATGTACGAGGCTGCAGAAACAACCCCAATCCTTCATCCTTCCCTGTATCCATGACGTTGCCATGGGACACTTTAGTTTTCATTAAAGACTAAAAAGGCAGAGGCTTTTTTCACACCCCTTGAAGTATGGGCTGTCCTCATGACTTGCATTGGCTAATAGAAGGTAGTGGAAGTGACAGTGTATCAATCCTGAGCCGAGCCCTGAAGCGGCTTTTCGTGTTTTTAGCCGAGGTTTTTCATCTCTGCCATTGCCAGGAGGATATGCCCAGGTTACTCTACCAGACAGGAGACACGTGTAGTAGTCAAGTTACCCCAATCATCCCAGTTGAGACCTAGATCAGCTCATAGCCAGGCAAAGTCCAGTTACGAGAGCAAGTGCAGCCAATATCAGCAGATCTACCTAGCCAAGCCCCCAGACACCCGCTGTTGTATGACACTGAGATTTGGTGCTTAACATTCATGCTACAGTATTAGCAATAGGTAAATGATATGCCCCATTATCCCATTTTCTTACATCCCAGACATATTAATTATATCACACAAGTCCTGTACTTCTACCAGTAAAACATCTCAAATCCATTCACTTTCTTCCCGTCTGCGCTGCTCCGCTCTGGTCTAAGAACCACTGTCAGGCCACCTGAACTACTGCTTTCTCTGCTTCCACCCTAGACACTTACAATCCAGTCTTCAAACATCAGAGAGTGGTTTTTTCCCCAAATATAAATCAGATCACTTCAGTCATTCCCCTACTTAAAACCCTTTAATCTCTTCTCATTGCTCTCAGGACACAATCCAGCCTCCTCACCATGACCTCCAGGCCCTGGATGGTCTTCCAAAAACCAGGATGAAAAAGTAGCTCATGTTAAACTCTCAAAAGTGGTTTCCTCAAAGAAATGTTCCTGTTAAGAAATCTCTGCTTGAAGAAAGGTGTTTTACTGCTTCAATTTATGGAATGTTATTTTGGTAAATGTATCAAAATGAAACAGTTTCTTTGGCAGACACAGAAACTGAACATGAAGATCTGATTTTACCAAATAACGAAAAATTAAGGTGGAGAATAAGGGGACAGGATGGAAGGAAAAGTAACAGTACACTGGTAATCCAGTGCATACCCCCGAAATGACAAAAGGATACAGTTAGACCTGAAAAAGAGGCCTACACGTGGAGCTTTAGGAGCCAAGAGGTCCAGACGATGCTTTGGAAAGGATACAGCGCAGTGTTCTCTGACTTCACACCAACAGGAGACTAGGAGAGATGGGGTACCGCTGAGGGAGGCGGTATTAGCTGAAGATCAGACATGAAGTCACACTTCCCAAGAATCTGCAACCGTAAGTGTTATTTAATATTTGTAAAGAGTGCTTTTGGCTAAAAAATATTTGTGCATATTTTTCCTCTTGGATACCTGAAGAACTCAGGGTTCAGTGAAGTTCGGTGCACAATAATTCGTTCTCATCCTGACTTTAGTCGAGCATGCTAACTTGATGACTCATGATCCGTGAGTCTACAGGTCTTCCAGGAGTGAATTGCCTTGATTTGTATTTTTGAAACAAATAGGCCTCAAGCAGCTGATTTCTAGGATCGAAATAGGTTGAAAAATAAAGGCTACCAAAGATGCAAACAAAATGGAAAAATCACTAAAATCACTTTCTGTTTTTAAACAACGCTGTTACAGGCCCAGAATACTGAAGACAGGACAGGGATGCCTAAGAAAGGCGTGTGGTGCAGTCAGGGCCCAAGAAGGATGGGCTTTCAGCACAAGGAAGCGCTCTTCAACATACAGCGCAGTGTGTCAGCGCTCCACTGCTCAGCCAGTGGAGGTTTCCTGGCACCTGGCTGCCACAAAGCCTTCTCCTTTGGCCCTTGTAATGGGAGGGGAAAGTGAAGAAAAGCAACTGGGTCCTGGCATTTCTGGAATTTCTCTTCAGTGGACTGACAGTGTATACATATCCCAACATGGCCCATAACTCTACTCAAGAAGGAGACTCTTCCAAGAAAAGGAAGTCCTACAGAAACGGCGTAAGAGATGGAAAGTCCTTCTAAGATGTGCCTCCCCTGCCTTCTCTCACTCCGCTCCCTTCACCGGGAATGTCCTCTCCATCTTCTCTGTGTCCGGCCCCATCCATCCTTCAGACTCGGGCTCACTCCACTTCCTTATGAAGTCTTCAAACAATTACAGCCCCCAGCAATCTACTTCTTTAATAAATTTATCAAAGTCAGAACTCATTCTCTTCGCATCACTGAAACATCACACACACACACACACACACACACTCACAGTGTGCACTATCTCAATGAATTATACCATATTTCAAGCCAGAAACCTAGTGGTCATCCTTTCTCTGCCTTTTATTTCCCCAACGCCTTTACCAACCACAAAGCTTGATCAGGCCTCTTCTGAAATATCTGTTGAATCTGACCATTCATATCTGTCCCCAGTGCACCACCCCCTACATCAGCTACCTCCACTTGTTTGGTCTCTCTCTAATTTATCTTGCCCAAATCTCCCATTCCAACATATTATCCACAATGTCATCAAAGTGGTCTTAATCAAATGCACATCAGATCATGTCACTTTTCCAGATAAAAACTTCCAGTGATTCCTTCTGTTCTCATGACATGGGTCTTGATTTCTTACAAAGTCTACAAGGCTCTGTGATCGAGGTTTATGGAAATATGAAGGAAACAGTGCTATCTACTCTTGAGTGCAGCACACAAACCAGTGAACAGGAGGGTGAGGCCGAGAGCAAGCCAGCATTAATGATAAGGAAGCTTCTGAAAAGCGTTCCAGCCTCAGCATGAAATCAAAGGACGTAGCTCAAGTCCTCAGCCTGGTTGGAAATGGGGCACTGAATAGGGTCAACAAGGGGATCAGAGAGGGGTGGAGGTGCTTCAGTGTGCTTCTGTAACACTCCATACTTCTCCAGTTGTAGCACTTAAAAAATTTTATTGAATTCCTGTTACTCCCTGCAGATTTACAAGATCTGTGAAGACAGGGAGGGTGCCCATCTCTGGCCTATAGACAATATGTAACAGATGTTTTAAAAAATAAGTAAGTGAATGAATAAATGAAGGTGAAGATGAGGGCACAGAAGTGGTAGAGGCAGGTGGGTGCCAGAGAATGGTGCCAGGTTCCAGTGGGGTGACCAGGATCAGCTCAGGCCTGATGCTAGCCACTCCCACACAGCTCCTTTCTTCCTAATCCACTTCTCATTCTCTTTGAGAAGGATTGAGGTCTCTGGAAAACAGCCAAAAAATTGTTATGGGAACGGCAGGCCCAAATAAGGCTCAGGCATCAGGAGGATCTGAGAGCTGAAAGCCACTTCTGTTCCCCTCCCTCAGCTGAGGGGGTGGGGACGGGTTCCCGAGCCACAGCCCCTTTGAGGGGGATTTAGAAGGCACATAAAGGCCCCCAGCCAAGGACTTGCTTCCTCATCCCGTAGTTGGGGCCAGAGTTCTCAGGCCTCCACTGAGAGAAAATGTCCATCCAGTAAGTATCTCTGGGAGATTTTTTAAATGCCTTAGTGGGTAGATGGTAAATGGGCTATTTCAAGGGCTCCTGAAGAGGACCGATGACCTGTTTAGGGAGGGCCTTGGGTCTTGCTGGGGGCAATTTCTCCCTATTTATACATTGAAGCAAATATCTGGAATTCAGGTCTAAATTACAGTGGGCTTTGTGTGACTTAGAATGGGGCTTCGAAGCAGCTGTGAGTGCGAAGATTTCAATGAGGTAGGCCAGCGTTCCACTTCCTGCCCAGGCATTTCCTAGCTGTGTGATTTTGGGCAAATTACTTCACTTTTTGAAGTCTAGATTTTTCCATATATAGAATGAGTATAAGAGAGGTACTTACCCCATTGTGTGGTGTGAGATTTAAGTGAGCTAATGGCATGCAAAGTTCTTTTGATAGTGTGTGGTACACAGTGAGTGCTTAATAAAAGAAAACGATCATAATTAGGGGGTCCGGTCAGAGTTCCCACTCTAAGAAGTTACAAAATGGAGCCAAAGTGAAGAGGCAGGAAATAAGCAAAAAGATGAAAGCTGAATCTCCTGGTCTGACTGTTTTTCAAAAGCACTGAGGCTCTTGGAGATCGGTGAAGAAATGAGACGACAGAAAGGGATGATGGTGTAACGTGGGTGAACAAAGGATGAGGTACTGAACCAAAAAGCTGTTGTCTCCCAGCTCCTAGGACAGAAAAGGATGAGACTCTCTGTGAGGCAAGAGAATCGACGATGCGGCGCGCTGGCAGCAGGGACACGCGGGGAGCGCTGTGGGGACTCTGTCAGGATGGGAAGCGATGGCAGCAGGATTTGTTATTTATCTTCAGAAATGTGGGAAAATGCAGAGGGCAGAATTAAGTTCACTGTGACATTAAAAGGGAGGTCATTTCCCCTGACATCAGAGGAGGAGCACAGACCCAGGGCCCCCTTGCAAACCTGATCCGTTTCCAACCCCCCCCACCCCCCACCAAGAGTGCTCCCAGCCAAGCCTAGACTGGCAGTGCTGCACGGGCACTGAGTTGGAGAGCACCTTTGCCCCTGCAGCTCTGCCTCTGTCTCCAGGGACTTCCTGGAGTATGGCATGGGCCTCTTCCTCATTATTGCACCATTTCAGAGTCGAGCATCCTGCTGGTGGTTACAAGAAACTGTTTGAAACGGTGGAGGAGCTGTCCTCGCCGCTCACAGCTCATGTGACAGGTGGGTCTCGCTGATCTGGAAGCTACCCTCTGTTTTCCGTGGAGATCTCTCTTCTCTGGCTTTTTATTCGTTGGCTTTGCTCAGTACCGGCTCCCCCTGTGGGCCACAGAGAGGGGAATCTGAGGGTTGGGGCTTTTTATACCAAGAACCCCATTCCCTCTCATTTCCCTTTTCTTTATTTCTCTAATGTAGAAAAAGGCTACTAACTGGCACTCCATGGGGACTGGGACTACATCCTTGTCATCTTTAACTGTCAGTGCTGGCTCAGTGACTGTCACATGGTAAATGTGCTATAAACGTCTGCTCCGTCAGTGTCTGGAGAAACACGTACCTGGTGACAAGGCTCTGGAGCTATTACAACAAAGGGTGGTGGCTTTCATGCCCGTTCTGTTGGGAGAGTCTTGGTTTTGGGTTCAGGCAGGTGTAGGTGCTAATCACAGCTCTAATATTTTCCTAGCTGTGAATCTTCCAACTTATACTCTCTCAGCCTCAATTCTCTCACTTACCAAAACCAAATTTCGCCTCACGGAGATGTTGTAAAGATTCAATGAGATAATGTAAATAGTAAGAGTCCCCCAGTATCTGTCACAAAGTGATCAGTAACTGGTAGTTACTATTCTCTTGTTATCATTATCCAGAGACACCACACAACCTGTCCAGCATCCTTGCTTGGATGTGGTGTCACTGAAAGGGCCACAGCCTGGGCGAGTCTCCTTCCTTTCAGTTTCCTCTTCTGTAGAGTAGAAGGGATGAGCCAAATGCTCTTTCTCAACTTCATTCTGATGTGAGCAGTGCAGGTTCTAGCAATCAAGTTAATGTTGTGCCTTTTAGTTAAGCCATGCCTTCCTAAAATATAAATATTTTTAAATATCCCAGAAATATAAAATATAATTATATTCCTAAAATATAAATATTTTATAAATATCCCAGAAATATAAATCCTTATCAAGTGGGCTGTGAAAATTGAGCTGCAGGAAATAGTCCATTTGTTAAAAAAAAAAAATCATTAGTAAGGATTAGGCAAACACTGCCAAACGCTGTACTTTTCAAAGGAAAAAAAGGGCACAAAGTGAACTGCTTAAACTGAAAGGCCCCACGCCTCTCCTGTGCCCCCTCATTGTGCACACGAGGGCACCGAGGGCCGGGGATGGCACACGGCAAACCCTGACCCGGAATCCAGGCCTCTGACACCCAGCCCGGTGTACTTTGCACAGCAGGTTAACTTCATCTGGAAGTCGCCCGTACTCTCAAAAGAATATAGCTCTAGGTTTTAGAAAGCCAGTATTCTTGTTGTTTCATTTAAATGGTTTCGTCTGTACACGCATCTTTTTTTAGTGTCTTGATCCCTGCTCCTTATCCATCCCTTCTACTGCTCACTCCATCAAAATATCAAGAAACTCGAAATTCTTCTTAGAAGTGAGATGGTCAAAATGCAAGTATCTTTGTCTCTGGGGCAAGCTGTCAGGTGGAGACTTCCACATCCCTCAGAATGCCTGTCCCTGTCTCCTCCTAGCCCTTTATCCAAACTCAGGCGTTGCCACATTTCCCACCCCTCGGTCTCCCAGCGGAAGGAGAGTCAGTCCAGCAGACATTTTCTTAGTGCTGCCGGGCTTGAGAGCTGGGGATGTGAAGACTGTCAGCTTCACAAAGAAGAGGCTGCCCAGTCGGGCTGCCAATAGAGTCACCGGCCTCACAGGGACGAGCCAGCCAAGGGCAGGGGTAAGAAGCAAGGTTCTGTGTCTCACCTTCATCACAGGCAGGATCCCCCTCTGGCTCACGGGCAGTCTCCTTCGATGTGGGCCAGGACTCTTTGAAGTTGGATCTGAGCCATTTTACCACCTGTTTGATGGGCAAGCCCTCCTGCACAAGTTTGACTTTAAGGAAGGACACGTCACCTACCACCGAAGGTAAAGGCCTGCTGGGTCCCACTCCTCCTCCCGGGGCTGGGACCCAGCTCAGCTCCTCTTTCCCTGTGCTTCTCAACCTCCTGAACCCAAAAGAGGATTTAGATATTCGCTTCCTCTCTGAGTCCACCTGGGCCAGTGCATCCGGGTGGACACCCAGGAACTGTGCTGCGGGATAGAGAGGAAGCTAAGAACTAGGGCTTTGGGGTCCAACATACCTGGCTTCAAACCCTATATCTACCAGACACCACTTGCCTAGGTGGGCAACCTTTAGCATGATCTTAATCTCCAATTCTTGGTTTTGTCATCTCCAAAACGGAAAATAATAGAATGTACTTCAGGGTTCGTTACAAGGATTAAATGAGAACACAGTGCCTAGCAGGTAGAGAGCATTCAGGAATAATAATAGTTATTATTATAGTTATTGTTGTTATTAGGCCACTAGCTCTCTCGACTCCTTTCCTTTTTTATAATCAGAAAGGCCACAGGGAAGGAGGGAGGGGAGCTACAAAGGAGGGAAGGACCAAATATGTCAAAATGATACAGAAAAAATAGGGTTTCTAAAACAGGAGGTTGTTGCTGAAAGGCTTGTAAGCTGAAGCCCGCACTCCAGGAAGCCCCATTAACACCACGGTGAGTAGATCGTCTCATGCTCTGATATTTAGGCCTGTTAGTGGCTTTGTTGATCACCACAGATGTCAGGCATCCTGAAGAGACAGCAAAAGGAAGAGTAAATGGATGTTTAAAGTAGTCACGATAACTTGGACTGCAACAAGAGAAAGAGATCAGGTCAAGCAAAAATTTAGTTTTGAAAGCATACTTTGGAAGTCAGACAAAGCTTTCATATGTCGAGACCTTGATACTTTTTCCTCTTCATGACTTTGTTTCTTCATCTCTGACATTCTAAACACTTAACATATGAACTGCAGAAAGTGTAAACTCAGATTTTAATTGGCTCTCCATATGAGAAATCCTAGGCAGCCTATGTCATGTAGTCTGGGACATGGTTCAGGAGGTCTGCCTGTGCAAGCAAACGGATTCAAGAATACCTACTCTTAAAGGTAGCAAAATAAATTTTAAAACTGAAGAAAAACACAAAAGGGACATAGGGAGATTGAAAGGAATATAATTCAGCACCCCACATCCTATATTTCTCAGCTAAGTGTAGGTTGATGGTTTAGAGGCTACAGGAAGTCAGGGGTCCTATGGGAACTACGCATGGCGGCTGCGTAGTGTGATATAGAAAATGCATGTTTTTTGGCTCTGGACAACTTGAGCTCTAACCCAGTTCAGCCACATAGGCCAACCACTTAACTTCTCTGAGCCTCAATTTCCATCTGTCCCTGAGAGGTCTATAGGGCATAAATTTAAGCTCGTAGCATATTGTCTCTTTCGATCTTGGTCACCCCAAGAAAGTGACCTGACAATACTCTTCATTCTTTATGCTGTGCATTTATGATTCCGACTTGCTAAGTACCCACAGAATGACCATTCTAAGCTTCACATGGACTACACTGATTGCCCCGTCTATGACCCTTTCCTGTGTCTCAATGTCCTTCAGGTTCATCCGCACTGATGCTTACGTACGGGCAATGACCGAGAAAAGGATCGTCATAACAGAATTTGGCACCTGTGCTTTCCCAGATCCCTGCAAGAATATATTTTCCAGGTTACTGAAACCCAACCGCATGTTACTAAAGACATTTTACATTAGCTCTTTTTCTCTCATGGCTTGAAAGGTAAAGCTACTGGACTGAAAAATCCATTTGCTTCTGCAGGTTTTTTTCTTACTTTCGGGGAGTGGAGGTTACTGACAATGCCCTTGTTAATATCTACCCAGTGGGGGAAGATTACTACGCCTGCACAGAGACCAACTTCATTACAAAGGTTAATCCCGAGACCTTGGAGACAATTAAGCAGGTGGGACATGGTGCTCAGGAGACGGTGCTCAAGAATTTAGAATTTGCAACTTAGGATGAAATCAACTGTGCAGTTTGGTAGAAAGAACATGAGAGCCAGATAGATTAAGTTTCAAATCCTTGCTTTCTCATCAACTACTAGTCATGTGACATAAGGCAAACTTTCTTCACAGTTTCTTCAACTATGAAATTTTAAACACTTATTATATGTATTGGAGGAAAACCTTATAAAATGCCTAACGTGTTCATTCATTCATTTGCGACACAAATATTTATTGAATCCCTTCCACATTCCAAAACTTATGCTAGATGCAAGGGATACATTAATGGGTAAGATAACATGGTCCCTGTCATTTACAGCTCTTATAGGCTAGCGTGGACCTGGCACATACCAGGTGCTCAAAAAATTGCAGCTATTAATATTGAAAATTCTGCTGTTCATAGTTCTAGGTGAGTATGTTGAACCAATTTGCCCTTTCTTATAGACACACCTTATTAGAAATAAAGCTATATTTTAAATGAAATAGCATAGAGAAAAATATCAGCAATATTTAGAAAGCGACAAATTTTGCTAAGAACTTAGACATGCAATGCAGCATTCAATAAAATAGATCCACATTTTCAACCCATATTTATTAAGATGTAACTATTTCCAAGGCATCCTTCTTGTCCATTTCTCCAACACCTCGGTGGAGAAATCAAACCAATACACAACTTAAATATAATAGGACATACAATGTGATGAGCCCTTTAGGAGAAGGAAAACCTTCTATGAAAGCACAGAGAAGAAAGAGATTACTTCTGGCAGTCATTGGAGGATGTGAAGCAGGGTAGATCAAGGAAGGTTAAAAAGGCTTGCATTTGAGTTAGAAGTTAAAGAAGAGGCACAACGTCAGTGAATTTGGAGAAAAGACATTTCAGGTGAAGAAAGTAAAATGATTAAAGGTATAGAGATGGAAACTAAAGGATAATTTATTTGGCACTTTTGCTGTATTTCTCAACAGAAGTGCTAGTGGCATTGGGTGGGAGGTACTCCATCGTTGTGGACACTGTGCCACACATTGCAGAGGTTTGGCGTCCCATCCTTTAAGTATCAGTCATGTCCTCAATCATTGTACAAACCGGAAATGATCCCCAACATTCCCAGCTCTCTGCCTAGGGGATATCACCCCCAGTTGAGAACTAGTGATCTAGAGCACGCACTGTCAAGTGGGACACAGGGGAAAGTGAAGCTACAAGTTTGAATAATGGACAAAATTTGGAATAAGTTGTTTAGCTAATGGAAAGCTACTGAAAGGTTTTGCTCAGAGAAGTGGTACAAGCAGAGCTGTGCTGCAGGAAATTTAATCTAGAAGCCATCTGTAAACTGTATGGGAGGACAAAAGAGATACAGGATAGCTAGGAGACCAGTTGAGTGGAATTCAAGACCAGAACTAGAAATTCAGTGTAGTGGGAATAGAAAGGAAAAATAGTACCAACACTGGGTCTCAATATCACAAGCTGATTTATAATTCTCAACAGACTATTTACTAAGGCTTAACGTACTCTCAAGAGCTCTTCCATGTTTTTGACGCATGTCTGTAAGCACGTGTGTGTGTGTCTGTGTAGATCATTTAGAGAAGAACTGAAGCTGAGTTTTTAAACCATTCATTTGACTCTGATAGTGAATCTGCGTTCCAATCGCCATGGTAATTTAATTGGGAATGCGAAGTTCATGATACGGCTCCAGAATAGACTTTATTAGGAGTCAGGTTCCATTGTGTACCCTGGCTTCATATAAAAATATAGCTTGAAAACGTTGAGGGTTTTTTGTTTACTATTACTGAAATAGTCTCCTCACCAGTGCCTTTGCCTCCAGCCTGATTCTCTTAAATACAACTTCCTTACCTCAGCAGAAGCAACATCTCTAAAATGCAAGGATGAATGTGTACGGGCGCCATGTGGGGCACCCACAGTTTCCAAGGTAAAGTTCAAACAAAGGCCTTTGTGGCTGGCCCCTTATTTCCCCTCCTTGGTGCATGCCCTTCACGGCAGCCATGTTGAATGACTAGTAGTCGCCGAACAGCACACGCTGTTTCACAAGTCTAAGCCTGTACATCAGGGTTCCACTCTCTGGAGCGCAGTCATCCTTCTCTGCCTGGCTGACTTTTACTCATCTTTCAAGCATTAGTTTTACTCATCTCTCATTGTCTTGTGAAGTCCTGTCTAATCCCCCAGTCGGGGTTAGATGACCTTTCTCTACAGACACCATTTTGCACTTGCCACACTGTAGACCAGCTTTGTGGTCTAACGCAGTGCTATCCAATAGAACGTCCCACGAAGATGGAAATATTCTACATCTGCACTGTCCAAGTGCTAGAGAGCACTTGACATGTGGCCGACGTGATTAACTTTGAAGTTTTATCTAATTATAATTAATTTACATGTAAATTGCTACATGTGGCCCATATTGGACAGCGCAAGTCTAGACTGAAATTCTTTTTTTTTTTTTTAAAGATTGGCACCTAAGCTAACAATTGTTGCCAATCTTCTTTTTTTTCTCCCCAAATTCCCCCAGTACATAGTTGTATATATATTTTTTCTTTTAGTTGTGGGTCCTTCTAGTTGTGGCATGTAGACTGAAATTCTTGAAAGGACGGACCGTCTCTGTTTTCTGGACCCTGGCACAGTGCCTGGCATATAATGGAAGCTCAATGAGTACTTGATGAATGCTGGAATGAATGAAGGAATGTCTTGCCTATTATTTAAATAAGGATGCTAAAAAATCCCTATCCTTTAAAACATATTCTCTTAATCCAGTAGAAAGAATTTTGGTTAAACAAATATACACTCCATCAATTATTCATTCAACAAGTCCTTATTGAGAAGGTCCCGGCTAGACATTTTACTGCTGATTTTGCCAATGTTTGATTCTGTATCCTTGAACAAGTCACTTGACCTCTCAGGAACCTCAATTTCTCCTTCTGCAAACCAAGAGGTTTGTGCTAGATCTGTGGTTCTGAATCTCTTATGAGACTCCAAATTGAATTAAAGCGCTAAGTCTTCTCTCCAAAAACGTTTGCATTTAATTTCAGGAGATTCATAGTTTCCCTGACGTCTATTTAGGTTAAGACTTTCTATATTAGATGAATCCTGGGGTTCCTTTCAGTAGCAGATCCATACTCTGTGCAAGCCACTGGATTTGGTATTTAGGTTGTCCCATACAAAACTGCCATTTTTGTAAAACGAAAATTATTGAATATCAGCAATTTCATACAATTCATCTAATATAATAAGGGAAATACACAGAAGTCCCAGGACTCAAATTTATCATTGTTTGAGGACAACCTGCATGTGCAAAAGGAAAGTGACTACTCAGCACGGTGTACAGTATACATCAACTGAGCACAGCCAGGGAGAACTCCAAGATTTCAGAGGCACAAGGGGTTACCATGGGGGTCAGAGGAGAGCTCTGCACCAAAGATGGGAATTCAGGCAGACTTCAAAGAGGGTAGGACCCAGAGAGATGGAAAGAAAGAGAAAGTGCACTCAGGGTGACGGTGCAAGCAGCAGCTCTGAGGTCAGATCTAGGGACCAAAGGTCTTTCTTTACACTCTTTCTCGTAACATGGATGGCATTTGCTCTCCTTCCCTAGGTTGATCTTTGCAACTATGTCTCAGTCAATGGAGCCACTGCTCACCCCCACATCGAAAGTGATGGAACTGTTTACAACATTGGTAATTGCTTTGGGAAAAATTTTTCAATTGCCTACAATATTGTGAAGATCCCTCCACTACAAGCAGGTCAGTTTACCAATTTGACTCTTCTTAAAACAAATGTCTATCTTGTGAGAAAGTTCCTGGAAATACAGGATGCCAGATCAGAATATCAGGATAGCACTACATGCACAGTTAAATTACTCTGATTTCAAGATGATTGTCCTCATCCCTGTCCTACCAGGGGACCTATGCCCAAGGGCACCAAAGCAGGAAATGACATCTTGAAAATACAGAAAGCAAGTGACCGAGCTCTATTCTACAATGATTCAAAGATGTGGTGTACATGTGGATTTGATAAGACTTAGATTCAAATCCAGCAAACATTTATTGAACGCTTATTCACGTGCTAGGCAAAATTAAATTTTTAAACAAACATATGTGTATGCATAAGAGCATAAACACATATATGTATGAGGGTGTATTAAGTATGCTGCGTGTATTTAGTTCCCAAAACTACAAAGAAATCTATTAACTCATATTAATATAAAGAAAGAATATTAAAACAGAAGAGAGAGTACATTGTAAAATTCTCCATTCATTGCCAGAAATTTGATAACCATCTTGATGATAGAATTATTTGAATATATGTGGGTTTTTGTAGTGTCCCTTAGCATGATTCTCAAAGTCTAGTCCCTGGACCAGCCGCATCACCTGGGAACCTGTTAGAAATACGAATCTTGAGCCCCACCCAAGGCAGACTGAATGAGTAATGCTGGGGATATGCCCACCATCAGCATTTTAAGAAGCTCTTTATGTGACTCTGACACACACTAAGGTTGGAAGACCACTGACTTAGTAGTAAATAAACTTTAATGTGCTTAAGAATTACTGTACAGGGCTATTGACACAAACCCACATACACTATTCTTTACAGGTAGCTAAGAGACTGTAAAAGGCATTTTGGCCATCCTCATGGTTTGCCTTACTCCCCTGACTTAGAACCCCACCTCCAAATGTAAGATGCGACTCTGCTGCATTCTGCCTGCCACAACACTTTTTGAGTGCGTTTTTCCAAATCTGTTGCTATTTGGATTTTCCTGGGTGATTGCAGCTTCACATGAAATTTTGCTAAGAATGCCAATGCCTGAGAAAATGATAATAAGTTCTGAAAAAAAATAAAGATCTGAAAATGTATTTCTTTGCTTGCATTAAGCTGTTCTAAATGCTCTGTATTTAAAAAAAAAAAAAAAAAAAGAGGCTGTTCCAAAGCCTTCTAAAACCACTTTATTTCAGACAAGGAAGATCCAATAAGCAAGTCAGAGGTCGTTGTACAATTCCCCTGCAGTGACCGATTCAAGCCATCTTACGTCCATAGGTAACTCAAAGGCCTGCTATGAATCTTCAGGAAAACTCAAGTTTAAAGATCTGCTTTGCCTACCTTTGATACCAATCCTGATCACGACACTTTCTTGCAGAAACCCAAATTTAAATGTAACTAATTTCATGTAGGCACTGTTGATTCATGTAACTGAGCATACATCAAGTGTACGTATTTCTTTGTGGTTTGAGAATCAGCCCTTCCCATTCACAAGTCTATTTGTGTTTCTGAACAGTTTTGGTTTGACTCCCAACTATATTGTTTTTGTGGAGACACCAGTCAAAATTAACCTGTTCAAGTTCCTTTCTTCATGGAGTCTTTGGGGAGCCAACTACATGGATTGCTTTGAGTCCAACGAAACCATGGGGGTAAGTCTTACATTTATTTGTCAAGTTTGTGATTCTGAAGAAGGTATATTTCATAATGAACATCTTTTTCATTTTTAAATGCATCAAAATATTTTCCTCACTTTTCAAGGTTTGGCTTCATATTGCTGACAAAAAAAGAAGAAAGTATCTCAATAATAAATACAGGACCTCTTCTTTTAACCTCTTCCATCACATCAATACCTATGAAGAGAACGAGTTTCTGATTGTGGATCTCTGTTGCTGGAAAGGGTAAGAGAGGACCTTAGATAAATCCTACAGCTGCATCTCCACTTGCTCCTGGAAATTAGGGGCTCTTTTCAGAGATGCTACTCTCAATATTTAACCTGAATTACATCTGAAAAAGCAAGGAGTATGCTTACGTCCCAAAATGTAATTGAAAAAGCAGTAGGGAGTTTAGGTAATCAGAAACACTCACAAACTGAACATCAAACCATGGTTCATGATTGAAAACCAGTCAGATCCATGAACCAGATCTGAAAAGAAAAGGTTCTGTGACCTGTTAAGTGAACTTAAACTGAACTCCACTTAAACTGGACAAGATCCCTTGGGGGGACCTTGAACTCCACCCACTCTGGGTTTGGGAGAAAGAGACATGCTTTCTTCAGAATAGCCAAGTCACTAAAAAGACCGTAGTCCCTAAAGACACAGACAGAATGGTGATGGGGAAGCAGAACAGAAAGTATCACAGGCTGCTGTTACTTAAACATCCACCAGGCAGTTGCGTTTTTTCACACAGAGTGGACAGGAGGAAATGGCTGTAACATACTTGGGCCATTAGCAGTTCCTGGCTGGGGAACAAAGAACAGACAGGTGGTTGTGCTTTTAAAAGGCAGGAATCATCTCTCCAAAATTATTTGTATTTATCCGTACTTCATGTTTGACTTCTTATTTTTGCAGATTTGAATTTGTTTATAATTACTTATATTTAGCCAATTTACGTGAGAACTGGGAAGAGGTGAAAAAAAATGCCAGGAAAGCTCCCCAGCCGGAAGTTAGGAGATACGTGCTTCCTCTGAATATTGACAAGGTAACCGCCCTTCCTGGAGATTACAGACACAAGAATCTCTCACCCTTCTCAGCATTTGTTCTCCAGCTTTATGTTCACACATAAAGTCTTGAAATGTCGGACCTGAAAGGAACTTGAAAAATCAATTAATTCGACTCCCCTCGTTTTACAAACAAGGAAACTGAAGCTCAGAACAGAGCCATGACTGAGCGAAAGCAACTGCAGCATGGCCAGAGTGACAACTAGATTTTGATTCTAAATCTGGTATTCTATCATTTCCAAAATCCTTTAAAATATACTTTCTCAGTGAATAGTGCAGACCACTGATTCCTAGGATCCTTTATCAATATGTAAATAATTTAATTTGAATAATTCGAAATTCTAGAGAGATAAAGCATCAAAAAGTGCCTTCACAGGGAAATCAGCCCTTTATTTTGGTTTCTGACAAATCTTCTGAAAATATCACTAGAGCATAAAAGGCGCTAATAGCATCAGACAGTCGTCTCTTTATTTCTACTTTTTCTTCCCTGTATTCAGTGACTGTCTTTTTAAAATGTCAGAGTCACATCCAGAATTTTTAGTGTGATAGAAACGCCAGTCAAAATCAAGAAAATATAAAGTTCCCAATAGATACATGAGCAGACACTCTCATTTATGTACATTTGAGATACAGACACAGAACTACATGGTTGAGGCAGCTACGTGGAATGTAAAACACTGTCCCCAAGGCTGAAAACAGATGCGGTGGAAACTAAACCCAATTTAGAACCAGACACTACAGCTCCGAAGCAAGCTTGTAAGCTCTGTGAAGAATAAGAAAGAGGGAGATTAAGGTTGGGCGTTCTAGGGAGGTAAAAGAGCTTCTACAAAGGCAGGGAGCAGTTTAAAAGGCAAAACTCAATATGGAAATGGAAAGCAGTTGCTGGGGCTGGTACTTAGGAACAGAGGGGAGATGGGCTTTGGGCAGGCGGACCAGGGGGATATTATATGGGACTTTATAAGCCTTTGGGTTTTATATAAATGATAGGGAGCCATGGAAATATTTGAAGTGTGTGGAATGTGTATATGACATAATTAGATCTGTAATCCAGAAAGTTCACTCTAGTAGCATGGTGGAGGACAGTTTGAAAACGGGGAGTCTGGAAGCTAGAGGCTCTTTAGAAGACTAATGCAATATGGCAAATAAAGAGGATAAATGTCTGAATTTAAAAGAATGGAAACTGAGAGATAAAGGAAGGTACAAAGCTGAGAAGTATTCAGGAGGCAGCATGAGCAGGAGCTGGTGAGCAATTGCATGTGAGGGAGAGGGAGGACCTCAGGATAACTTCCAGATTTCTGCCTTGAGCACTTGAGTGGATGATGAGTAACTGAGTTGGAAACACGAGAGTGGGAGGAGGTGGTGTACAGGAAAAAGTAAGATTTATTTTATACCTGTTGAGACTGAGGTACTCACTGGCCATCCCAAGAGGAACGTTCCACAGGCAGCTGGTATAGATGGATCTGGAGCTCTGGGAGATGGGTCTGGGTACCTTAAGGGCTCTTAAGTTCCCCTTAGGAAGCAGATCTCTGGCATGTAGTTGAATGCCCATCAAATACCAAATGAATGAGTCAGTCGATTTTAGTAAACTCTTATTTTGCTAATAACGGTAAAATCACAGTAATCTTTAAGGAAATGAAATACGACCATTTAACTTAAATATTCCTTACCTCACTGTCTCCACATTCCAAAACAAAGAAAAAGGAAGGATTTTTCTAAATGTGTAGTTACCATTACCTAGTTGTTTCACACTAGTTGCTGTATCACACTAGTTGTTTCAGTGGGTACATTGAGAGGATCCACTTTTCGTTCTCCTGGAAGTCATTACCTAGTGTAGCGGGAAGGAAGGAGATTCGGTAACGATAACGCACGTCAGCACGAGGGCAGGGTGAGTCGCTTTGGTTATTCAGAGAATGGAGCAGTTGAACTTGTTTCGGGAGATTCATGGAACACAGGCATTTGCAGTATTTTGGCAGAAGAGATGGGACTGAAGCAGAACAACTGAAGACAGGAGGAATAGTTCAAGGAAAGACAGAGAAGTGGGGAGGGGCAGAAAAGCAGAGGGAATTGATTGCAATCCAACTGGTTAGGACATAAGCAAAAGTAGTGGAATCAATGGGGAAAAGAGCTATAAAAATAGGTTGGTAATCTCTGAAGGCATAAGGCCAGGTGAAGAGTTTGTACTGTATTTGGCAGGTGATGGGGGACAATGCAGGTTTTGAACAGAAGAAAACCATGTTCAGAGCTGGTGGGCTGGGTGTCAAGTGTACTGACCTTCTGTGGTTGTCTCTATGACTAAATGTCTGTCTTCTCTGAGCAAGTCCCTCAGTCACTCTCAAGTTCAGTTGCCTGCTCTGAAACCTAAGTATATTAGACTAAATAATAACTAAGGTCAGCTGCAGCTTTAGTACTCTGATTTTCCACATTAAGGCTGTGTTGGGTATAAGTAGAACTGGGTATAAGTATAAGTGGAGAAAGGATGGAGATAGGGACCTGGCAGAGGAGACAATTAAAACTCCTCAGGTGAGAGAAAAATGCAGTGATAGTGGGAACCTACCAACGCTGCCAAAAGGGAGAGTTGCTGCAGGTGGAATTAAAAGCCTCTCACGTTTGATTGGACGGCAGAATGGATGAAGTCTTAGACCTGCAAAAGGTCACTGAGATCCTTTAAGCTTTCGTGTCTAAAGTAGCGATATCTTTCAAAGTAGGGACTGTAACAGGCAGAGCAGGTCTGGAGATAAATATGAACCAAGGAACTCTGAGAAGCAGGGATCATGGGTACGCAGCCGATTCAAGTCAAACAGACCCGAACTTGAATTTCAGCTCTGCCACTTACTGGCTCTTTGATTTAACCTTAAATTCTCTTTCTCTATGTACAAAGAAAAACATTTAAGCTTCTTAGATTTCCTTTTCTTTATCTATATCCATCTTATAGTGTTGTTGTGATCAGTAAATGAGGTGATAATATGTCAATCACTAAATACAGCCCCTAGCACAAAGCAAGTGTTAAATAAATATTTGTTATCATCACCATCATCAACAACAAAAGTAATATCTACAACATCTTCATGAGGAAGTCTTGTAGGCTTTCTTATGCAAGTGCAGGACCTTGTGAGAGAAATAAGGGTTGGAAGAAAAGAACTGATAATTATTGGTATTGAAATGATGATCAAATGCGTGAGAACAGATAGACGAGACTGCTAGCAGGAAAAAAATTCATACTTTAGAGTAAGTTTTCTAAAAGAAACATAAACATTTGCTTATTTTAAAAACGAGGAATCTGATAGCCAGAAAATGCTTAGAGAGAAGAAAAGATGGCCAAGCACAGAAGTTTGGGAAACGCTCACGTGCAGAAAGTGGTAGAAAAAGAGCAGCCAGAAAAAGAAAAAGTCACCAAAGAGCCCTAATTACAGCTAAGAGAGGGTGAGGCCACTCAGGACAGGGCAGAGGGTGTCGTTGGTGCCCACTGCCACAGACAAGCTGGAAGGGATGGAGACTAGGGACCAGACACCAGATGTGGTGATGTCCAGGGGAGCAGGACGAGAGAGGTCGAAATCAGGTTTCAAGGCACTAAAGGTGGGCATCTGGTGAGCCTGTGGGAGCAGGTACTGTACTCTGTACTTTCCAAAGTTTGCCAGTGAAGGGAAAAATAGGTCGTAAACTAGGATAAGGAGAGATAATAAACAGATCAAGGGAAGGGCTCAGGAGAGGAAAGAGTATAAGATGACTGAAGTTTCCAGTTGACTGGTTAAGACGGTGGTAGTATCTTTAACATATATCTTTATCATTTTTGAATAGGCAGTGCGTGTAAATGGTGGAGAAATCAAAATGATATAAAAAGGCATATTCGCTGGGAAGTGTCAGTCCGGTCTTCGTCTGCACCCATTCCGTTCCCAAGTGTAACTTTCATTAATGTCTTCCTTTTCCTTGGTTTGCTCATGCAAATATAAGAAAATACAAATTTATATATAATTGTTATTTCCCATTCTCTTACCAAAAAGTGGATTTCTATGTCCACTGCTTTGTTCCTTGCTTTTTTTCATTTAAAAATATATACTGAAGATCTTGCTTTTTTCGACTACACAGTATTCTTTTTGTGAACTTACCCAAGCCTCTCACTGCTCAGCAGCAGAGTTGTTTCCAGTGTTTGGCTTCTACAGATAATGTTACAAGGAGTAACTTTGTATGTGTGTTATTTCATAGACGTGCAGACATATCAATAGGAGAGATTCTCAGAAGGGGCACTGCTGGGTCAAAGGACAAACGTGTCTGCAGAGGAAAAGTATGGGGAGGGGAGTCAAAAGGAGGAGGTAGTTTGTTGAGGAAAGCAAAGATAACATGACGGATTTCCTACATAAAAAACCTTAATTTAATAATAGAAAAAATAAGATAGAACAGAGTAAAATAATTAAATTTACAATCACATAAATAATATGTTTGACACAGACATTTGACCTTATTGCGTGCATAGATAAATATGCAGATATATGTACACCACTATCTTCTTCCCAACATCAACACGAAATGCCTTGAGGCCCCATTACACAAAATCTCATGAAATCCATTCTTCTCTTTGCTTCTCACCTCCCATCCCTTCCCTATCCTGGAAATCTTCTACCACTTCCTCTTAACTCATAGTACGTCACAAGAAAAATCCCCTCTATCCTCTTATCAGAACGTTCCCGCCACCTTCTTTCTTTAACCAAAATCTGGCTCTCTCCCGAGGACACTGGTCTGTCCACAGCAATTTCCAGGGTGGCAGTTTCTCCTCTGGCCTGGAGTTGGGGTAGGTGTCCTCTTTGTTCCACTTTGCTGCTTCCACACCATTGTTCCTTCTATCCACCCTTAAAATCTCTCAATTTTTAATCTCATTCCGGCTAATTATATAGCCAAGCGCACGTACACGTGTACATATATACACCTCTCATTATTGCTGTCATCTGCTAACCAACACTCCCTCTGCCTCCTGGCTCAGTGTCACACTCCCCAGATCTACTCTTGACTCTTGGTGATTTCAGTATACACATCGTACGCGATTCTTCCAGGAACCTGGCCTTCGGTTCCTTGAGCTCTCCCGCTGAACCTGTCTTCCGACCTAGCTCAGCTACTCCCTCCCCAGAGTCATATCCCTGACCTTGCCATTACCCATGAATGCTTCCTCCATAATCTTAGTTTCATGCATGACACACCTCTCATCTTTCAAGATCACTTGCCCTACTGCCATTCCCACCAGGATCCTCCCATCCACCAAACCCGTGACCTTCTCACTATCCCTCACTCCCCTGAGGACTTGCTTGCCCTCCTTACACAAATAAAATTCCATGGTCAATCATTTTAATCACCCCCTTGTATAGATCCTCATTTCTCTTGCCTCTTTCTTACTTTACCAAACTCATTTGTCAAAACCACAATCCTAGTTAAATTCAACTTTCCACCCACTCCGTGCTTGTACTTCTGAGGCTGAAATTAATTGCTGAAAAACACATAATCGTGTTAATTGGCCCAATTTTAAATACATGTCCACAAACCTTACTGCTACATTTCCCAACTTCATTTACTCTCCCACTTTCCTAGCTAAGTATTTCACACCCTCCTCTCTTCAAACTTCTAACACCCTCCACCTCCACACTCATCCGCAGCTGATGTCTCTGCTTCCTATTTCACTGAAACAAATGAAAGAAATCAGAAAAGAACCATAGACTCCTGCCACCACATCCACCCGCCCACCAGCATCTGCACTCAGAATGAATTATCCATCTTCCTGCCCAGAACTGGCCCGTCCCAAGCTCCTCACCCACGGGAGGACGTCACTGTAGCAGTTCTACCCTCTCCCCGACGTCGTCACTCTCCTCCCTTTCTCACTGGACCACTCAGATCATGCGGTTATTTTGCTCTCTTACAAAATCCTCCCCTTGACTCCTCTTGCACCCACCAGCTACCCCCTCATTCCTCTTCTTGAAGACCTTCTCATGTTGAGGGCACCAAAACTCAGCCCTTTGTTCTCCTGTCTTCTGTTTGTACAAAAGGGTGTGCTCTTTGTAAAGACTCACGTTTTAAACCAGCCTACGTTTACGTTTTCAACTTTCCTTTCAACTCAAGGTTCTTATATGCTACAGCCAACGCCACGTCTCCATTGGAGGTCCAATGGACATCTCAAGCTGAATAAGACACAACTTAAACTTCTCATCTTCCCCCACCAAATAATTTACCCCACATGCAGTGGTCACCATCTTTGTTGTGACAACACCAACCTTTAATTGTTCGGGCTAATCTGAACTATTGTTTTCTTTTGACTGGACTACTATAAGACAGACTGGTTTCCCTGATTTCATTCTTGCTTCCCTCCTACTCTTAAGGGTAGTCTCAAAAGAGGAGCCTGAGTGATTCTTTTTTTTCTTTTTCTTTCTTTCTTTTTTTTTTTTTTTTGCTGAGGAAGATTTGCCCTTCCCTAACATCTGTGCCAATCTTCCTCTATCTTTCAGTATGTGGGCCACTAGCACAGCATGGCCAGTAACAGAGTGGTGTAGGTCCCCACCCAGGAACCAAACCTGGGCCACCAAAGTACAGTGTGCTGAGCTTAACCACCAGGCCACTGGGGCTGGCCCCTGAGTGATTCTTTTAAAAATAAATCATAGCATATCACTCTTCTGCTCAAAGTCCCCCAGTGGCTTCCCATCTCTCACTCACTGTCTCTTGGTGATTCCAATATACTCATCATAAGGGATTCTTCCAAGACCTGACCTCTCAGTTCCTTGACCTCTTCCACTGATCCTGTCTTCCATTCTAGCTCAACCACTCACTCTCCAGTGACCAAGAAAAAGACCAAGTCCTCTCAAAGAGCTATAAGGCTCTACACAGCCTGGGCCCATTACCTCTCTCCTCTCCTCTCTTGCTCTTCTCCCGCATGCTCAGTCAGTTGCGGCCACATGGATCTCTTTAACGTTCCTCAAGCACATTCAGCATCCTCCTACCTCAGATCTTTGTCCTGTTTGCTTGCTCTTCTTGAATGCTCTTCCCCAGATATCTGCACTGCTAACTGCCTCGTCTCCTGCAAGTTTTGTCTCAAATGTCACCTTTCCAGTGAGGCCCACCCTGACCGCCTATTAAAATTACAACCCACCTACTCTTCCCACATATGATCCCCTTATTCTGCTCTATTTTCTCCCCACATTTATGATGTACTATACACTTTATCTATTAATTATATTTATTGTTTATGTCCCCAAACTGGAATGTAACCTTCAGGAGGACACGGACTCTATTCCCTAAAATATCCCAAATGCCTAGAATAAAGTCTAGCACAAAACATGTAGTGAGGTATTAATAAATGAATATGTTCTTAGAAAGAGTTCATGATATATTATATTCATAAAATAATCTGAAAAATCATGTGGTGGGGGGATGTGGGTGATGAGAGATCTTAGAAAACATCTGGTCTGGTAGATTTTCTACATTTATTCTTCCTTTTGACAAAATAACTGTATGACTTTTTTTCAAACAAGATCAAAATACATCCTAACTATAAAAGAGATGAACACTGTAAATGGATCCCTAGGGGGTTGAAGTCTTTGTTGTTCTGCAGAAAAACGCTGTTTTTCCTGAAGCCCTTCCTCAGAGGACTTAGTCTTTGAGGACAGTCTCATTTTACGGATGAGAAGATTGAGGGCCTGAGAGGTTGTGTGACTTTCCCAGTGACACACAGGCAGTGACTGACACAGGCACAGACAGCTTTCCCAGTCGTGTCCCCGGGCTCCCCCTTCTAGAGTTTTCTGCACTGTTTCTCCCTACATGTTGACTTAAGAAATGAAGAACTCAGGAGATAAGACTCTGGAAGACTGCATTTCTGGATACTTGACTTCTTTTCTGCTCACTGAAGTTTCTGTTATCCTTTTTCGTAGGCTGACACAGGCAAGAATTTGGTCACTCTCCCCAACACAACTGCCACTGCGATTCTGTGCAGTGACGAAACCATCTGGCTGGAACCTGAGGTTCTCTTTTCAGGGCCTCGCCAAGGTGAGATGATTTAGAGAAGAAACTCACATGAGAGGGAACACAATGTTCCATTCAAAGAGATTAACTGAGTTTTCCTAAGCATGTGCTCTATTTTGCAGCATTCGAGTTTCCTCAAATCAATTACCAGAAGTATGGTGGGAAACCTTATACATATGCGTATGGACTCGGCTTGAATCACTTTGTTCCAGACAGGGTAATCACTCCCTCTTACTAATATTAAAGCAGTACTCTGAGTCATATACTAGTCACAAAAAACATATTGACTGACTGACTGATCGATTTTTTTTTTCTTACAAGCAGCTCTGTAAACTGAACGTCAAGACTAAAGAAACTTGGGTATGGCAAGAGCCTGATTCGTACCCCTCAGAACCCATCTTTGTTTCTCACCCAGATGCCCTGGAAGAAGATGATGGTAATGAAAATGATGGATATATCTGAAAACTCTCTTTTTACTAGAGATCACATAGTTAGTTCATCAGGAGAGGAGTTATGTTGATTATCCCCTAATGTTCAGAAATGATCCTTAACATTACTGAATGAGACAGCACTAAAGAATTTAAACTTACTTTAAAACAAGCATCATCTTGTGGTCAGGTCTCATTGATTGTCTTGTTAATGCCAATGAATTGATTCCGACTCCCAGAGCCCCTGTGTACAACAGAGCGGAACCCTGCCCCATCTTTTTGTGCCATTCTCTCACTTTCTGGCGTTATATCAGACAATGCTCCACTACTATTCGAAGGGTTTTCACGGCCAATTTTTTCAGGAGAGGTCCTTCTTCCTAGTCTGTCAAGTCTGGAAGCTCTGCTGAAACCTGTCCAGCATGGGTGACCCATCAACCATGGGTGACCCTGGAGGTATCTGAAGTCCCGGTGGCATAGCTTTGAGCAGCACAGCAACACGCAACTGCCACAGTGTGACAACTTACAGATGGGTGGTGTGGTTCCCTAACTGAGAAAGGAATCTGGACCACAGGAGCGAGAGCACTGGATCTTAACCGCTAGACCATCAGGGCTGGCCTCTCATTGATTACTAGTGGAAAAGATGCACCATCTGGTGTCATGATGGAACACCAATGACTGCTCTAGATGAGGGAGAGAAGGAGGAAGAAAGAGCACCATGAATTCTAGGTTTTTGGTTTTCCTGACCTAGATAGATGTCTGAAAAAGGATAGAGTTCTAAGGACAGAAATTGAGTATTCTAACAGATCACAGAGGCTGAGAAGGCAGCTTTGTGACTCTGGTTTGGTTATTTTTAGTAAGCTGGGGCTAGAAAGGGATCCAGAGCCACAACTCCCAGCTAGGTCTTGGGAATTAAAGAAATAATATACCTACTGTTTTCAAAGTCTTCACGATATAGATTTTGTGTTTGACTGTCACAACATTTTTTTTTTTTTTTGCGGTAGGTAGAGCAGGTGTTAAATCTTATGTTACAGATGAAAAGGCAGATCCATTCATTCAAGAGGAATTTAATGAACACCTGCATGTTCTGATCACTATAATGGGCTACTGGGATATGACAGTGGGCAACACAGATATGGTCACTCCCTGCCTAGAGCTTATAGTCTAGGGGACACGCAGAGTTTAAAAGATCCCTTTAGGTTGGTCATACAGCCAGGTGGTGGAAGAGTCAAAACAAGATATCGAGTCATGTGGCTTTCTTCATTTGTCAGTGTAATAGTGCCTATGTTATTTCAATGACATTTCATCTATGGTCCTGGGCTTTTTTTAAATTCACCCTTGCCTTATTTCCTTCCGATCAACAGGTGTAGTTCTGAGCGTGGTGGTGAGCCCTGGGGCAGGACAAAAACCCGCTTACCTCCTGATTCTGAATGCCAAGGACTTGAGCGAAGTCGCCAGGGCTGAAGTGGAGATTAACATCCCTGTCACCTTTCACGGACTGTTCAAAAAATCCTGAGCACATTCTAGCAAGATATGTTTCTGGTGACAAAACCAAGGAAAACAGTCAGAACTACAATCAAATTCTGTCCAATTTTAGCCTGCTGTAATATACGGTTTTAACACGCAGACACACAATTTTGCAATGTTTTACAGAAAGCACAGAGTTGAGCAAGCAATTCCTTTAAAAAAAAATACATATTTAGATAATTACACTTCTCTATGAGACAAACAGACCATAACTAAAAACCTCTTTATATATTTAGCGATTAGCAAATGAATTTGGATCTATTAAACTATTTTTTACTTTCATTATAAAATTGCATTTTAGGTACCTATCTGCTCCAATTATTTTTTAACATTTAAAAGCCAAGGTCCTCTACTCCTGATTTGTGTGTGGCTTTGCTGAATCAAGGCAGTATCATGCAAAAAAGCCTAATTACTAAATGTCAGCCAAACTTCTTCTCAACCCAGCAACTATCATCTAACAGTAATCACAGAAATTGTATGCATATATAAAAGTGCTGAAAAATTCTCAAGCTGTGTGAACTTTAACATTTCCATTTAATTTAGGTAATTACTACTTTTTCTGATTTTACTATAAGGAAACCTATCTCTAATCAACTGAGGGCTCTCAGCCAAATAACATCTCAGAGATTATTTATTAAAAACTTGTGTAACATCAAGGCAATTACATATAGTGGTGACTATAGTTTTTTGGAAAACAGTGCATAAATACAAAAAGAATTTCTTCTTAAATTAGGGTCTAGAATTCTATTTGGGGGTTATACTTTGTCGCCTCTTCTGTTTGATTATATTTAAGCACTGCAGTCACCTGACCGAAGAGGAAGAGAGAGAAAAAGAGGAAATATTAAATTATTAACATTCAGATATTAATACATTTTAAGCACTGTCATTTTTAAAATTATTCTCTTTGGTGCAACGTCTTGCAAAAAAAATGGAAATTGACAAAAAACTGTATTCTATACCTTAATCCTGGTACCTATTTTATGCTCAAAAGTATTAACATATCCTTATAGTTAAGAGGCTCGGCACTTTGTTTGACTAAGTAAAAATACTTTGAAGGAACAAACTGACTAGAGTACTTCATGCCTCCTTCTGATTTTCTTATTTAGATAAAATGAAAACTCATTTTTTTAAATCATCAATACTCATTAAGATATACTTTTCAAAGGAAATCTAAAATTTCAGAAAAGGGGAAATTATACAGTAAAATCATACAGAGCTCACCTAAGCTCAACTATTATTAAGATTTGGGTACTGGTCTTTTCCATCCTTTTCCTCCTGTGGGTCTTTAAAATAGCCATTATTTCTTTATGGAGAACCCCTAGATAGAACTAGAAATCTCAAAACAGAAAAGGAGAACTGCCAGAGAATGCCATGGAATGAATATGTGACTGTAGATAAACACCAGTCGCTTGTTTTTGCTCTCCAGACATGGCACATGAGCCTAACTCCACAAAGAAGGCTATTTACCTGCTTTTTTAAGAAATGCAGAAAATAAATTACTGAACAATTACTAAGTTTTATACTCAATAAAGTCTCCAAATTAAGAGAATTCCTGAAACTTCCACTTCCTAGCCTTGCCAGTCACCCCGCCTCCCTCGCACGGGGTTTCCATGAAGCAGGCCTGCGATTCGACGGGCTCACCCACCTCCTTTGGTGGGATCCCATTCCCAGCGCTGCGCTCTGCGGTGGTCACTACAGCGCTAAGAAGGGAGAGAGGCAGACACGACTAAAATACACTCTGCCAATGCCAGTTCACCCAAATTGGAATTCTCTACGCAATCATTGCTAATATTGTACCAAAAAGGCTTAGGAGCTGCTTCTCAAGTCCAAAGATGGAACATGAGCTTTAAAAACTTAAATTAAGAGGGATTGACTTGGACTGAAAAAAATTAAGGACCCTGCTTTCTAGGAACCAGAGCTACGCATTTGGGAGAACTAGAGAACCGTGCCCCATCTATAAACAAATAAATCTATTTTAAGGAAAAAACTCAATTGAATTAAGACAAGTAAACCTGTTAATAAGTAGTTGTTTTTAAAATAACAAGTTGATGTCAATTTTTTTTCCACTTTGGGCACCTTAAATTTGTCAGAGACAAGGGGAAAGGATAATAAAACCTGTGACAACATCATGAAATGTAATTAATAACTGATAACTGTCTCATGGCAGACAATCCCTGCTCTGTGTTCTAAAGCAGGAAAGACCAACAGACAGCAGAGGCAGCCGACCTGCTGAGAATTCTGTGGCAGTGTTACTCCATCATCCCACGGTCTAGTTGGAGAATAAAATGCAGTGCTTTCTTCTGTAAACCTGATAGGAGGAGCATCAGCGATTGGGGTTATACAGAAAAACACTCCCTAAGGGATCTTCTAAGGTACTCCAACTCTGGTGAAATTCAGCGTCAATGGGAAAACCATCTCTGAAAGAGAGGAGGAAAGGAAACACACTTGTTGAGTGCCCTAGTCTTTTACAGAAAAGCAGAAATTACTCCTAATACTACACCCATCATGGTGCTATCTTCACCATTTTAAAGATGAGGAAAGGGAGACCAGCTTACTTTTCTAATGAGTAGCAATACTGAAACCCAAACTAACAGTTCCCCCACTGAAAATTTGGTTTCTGATACCTTCTGAAATATTCCTACTCATTTAAATTTTTATTTCAAATATAACCACTATGATACTACCTAGTCATCAACTCTGGGTGCAAATAAAATCTTTGTACAGGAACTCTTACTATTGATTAGCAGGCCAAAATGTTCCTTGACTAATAGTCACCATGTGTACCAAGTATTTGTTATGTAGGAATTCCACTTATTTGTCCCTATAAAGCCCTGTGTGAAGATTTGACGATCCTATTCTGCAGGTGAGGGAAATGAAGCTCAACAAAGTTAAATAACTCGGCCAAGCTTCCAGGGAATGAGGACCTGACTCCAAATACCATCTGTGTCTGTTGGACACTGTGAACTATTACCGTGAGGTGCTTCATGATTTCAGCATTAGATCACTACATTCCTTTTGATGACATCTTAAAAGCCCAGGTTTTCAGAGGTTGCTGTGAAAAGGCAAGTACCATGCAAAAATTAATGTAGAACACAAAATGATAAGGGTCATGTCCAATGTGATTTCAAAGTTTGAGAACTTATGCAATGCCTAAAAGGCACTAAACTATTAGACCAAAGATATGCACTATCTCATTTGGAGTCAACTACTTAATAAACAGAAGTGTTAGATATTTCTTTTGGAGTGCCATAAAAAAAGTACTGAGACACTAAGGGCTTTATGAACCAAGGAAGTTTGAGAACCTGTGTTCAAGACTGTGGCTTTTAACTCAATCAATAAAATTCTAACCTTATAAGACCAAGTCTGGAGGGCTGTGATTTAAATAAAATCATAAATTCATCTTCTGAGCAAATCATTTTATATCAATTCTTACATTAATGTTATATTAAAGGGATTTACTTAAGAAAAAAATAAGAAAGTTGAAAGAATCATATCTAATATTTCTGTGACTAATTTGTTTTATGGACATTTCTTGTTCTAATATATTCACAATATTATCCTAGATGAATTATAAATATGTTTAGGAAGCTAGCAACAGAAATCTCAAAACTTACTCTTTCCCAAGTTCCTTTAACTTGGATTCATCCATATGCATATCTTCTTCTCCTTCCAGAAGGTGAGCAAAGGGGTATCTCCCATCTACAAGAGCAATCCTTACACTGGGCCGTAGGAATAAGATTTCAGGATCAAAAGATTTCCCACACTAAGGAAGAAGCATTGCTAAGTGTTAAGGAATTATGTGAACAGTGCATTTATAATAGATTATTAATGACCAAATAATCCAAAAAGCAAAGAACATACATAATGGCTGAAGCTATTATAAACCAAGAGTTGAATAAGTATTTAAAAGCTTAGGGGGCCAGCCTGGTGGTGCAGCGGTTAAGTGTACACATTCCACTTTGGCAGCCCGGGGTTTGCTGGTTCAGATCCCAGGTGCAGACATGGCACCGCTTGGCAAGCCATGCTGTGGCAGGCATCCCACATATAAAGTGGAGGAAGATGGGCACAGATGTTAGCTCAGGGCCAGTCTTCCTCAGCAAAAAGAGGAGGATTGGCAAGAGGTGTTAGCTCAGGGCTAATCTTCCTCAAAGCAAAAAAAGAGAAAAGAAAAGCTTAGATGTTATGTCTAAGCTAATGTGAAATGTAGAAGAGAGTTAAAGATTCTTCTTGACCATGACTGGACATGAGTTTGTATTTCAATGGTATAATAGAAAATAGGACTAGACCTGACCTTGAAAGGTTTGAGGGATGTATACACAAAGCACCTAACACAGTGCCTGGCACAAAGTAACTACGCAACAAATGGTAGCTAGTATTTTCAATTTGGAGTTTCAACAAACTTAATAGCTTTCTTTGTCACATGATTTGTTAGGTTTTTTAATACTTAATGAGTTTTATGATACTCTACAAGGGACAAAGTATTTAAAAATCTCAATTTTGTACAAAGACAGAACCATTTGTTACTGTAACATATCATGAAACACCTATCCCCAAAACACTGGGAATGAGGATCCAGTGCTTTTAAATTAAGATGTTAATTGTAATCCCCAGGACAACCACTAAGAAAATGACTCAAAATATATAGTAAAAGAACCAACAGGGGAATTAAAGTAGTATACTAGAAAATATTTATTTAACATAAAAAAACACAATAATGGAGGAAAAGAGGAACAAAAAAGACAAAAGACGTACAGAAAATAAATATCAAAATGACAGACAAAAATCATATCAGTAATTACATTAAATATAAACTGATTAAATTTTCTAATCATCAGGCAGAGATTGGAAGAATGTATTTTTAAATGATTTAATTATATTCTATTACAAGCAACACATTTTAGATTCAAAGGCATAACTAGGTCAAAAGTATAAGGATGGAAAAAGATATGCCATGCAAAAGGTGACAAAAAGAGAACTGAAATGGCTATACTAATATCAGACAAAATAGACTTTAAGACAGAAATTGTTAGAGACAAAGAAAGACATTTTATAATAATAAAGAGGTCAATCCATCAGGAATATATAGGTGACTACTATGAATACCTCTATGCCAACAAATCAAATAACCTAGATGGAATAGATAAATTCCTAGAAAGACACTAACAACAAAAACTGACTCAAGAAGATATCGAAAATATGAAGATGCCAATAAGAAGTATAGAGATTGATTTAGTAATTTTAAAACTTCCCAAAAGAAAAGTCCAGGCCCAAGTGGCTTCACTGGTGAATTGTACCAAACATTTAAAGAAGAATTAATTATCAATCCTTTGCAAACTTTTCCAAAAAGTAGACATGGAGGAAATACTTCCCAATTCATTCCATGAGGCCAGTATTACTAGACAAAGACATCAAAAGAAAACTACCAACCATTATCACTTATGAACTTATATGTAAAAGTCTTCAATAGAATACCAGCAAACCAAATTCAACAACATATGAAGAGAACTCTACACCATGAGTGAGTGGGATTTCTCCTAGGAATTCAAGGTTGAATTGAACAGTTTGGTTTAACATTCAAAAATCAATCAATATAATGCACCATATGAATAGAGTAAAGGACAAAGCCATATGATCATCTTAGTAGATGAAGATAAAGCATTTAAAAACATTCAATAACCATTCATGATTTTAAAAAGAAAAAAACCTGTTATGAATAGAAGGGAATTTCCTCATCCTAAGCACCCTTCCCTCCACCCACCCAGAGAGGCTCCAGCACCAGGGAACTCAGCTGAAGGCAGAGGGCTCAGAATACGTGGCTCTTGAGCACCACCTGGTGGCAATAGGTGATAACTGAGACCAAATAACACCAGGATGTGAAAAAACAGAGCCACTCCCTCTAGCAATATCAAACACTATATTAGATCTCCAGACCAGAGAGAAAATGGCAAGTACCCAGAAATCAGTCCTGAGGACACAGGAATATGTAATCTAAATGACAAAGAATTCAAAATAGCTATCATCAAAAAACTCAACAAGTTAAAAGAGAATGTAGAGAAACAATTCAATGAGTTTAGGAGCTACTTCACAAAACAAATTGAAACTATAAAGAAGAAGCAATCAGAAATATTAGAGATGAAAGACACAGTGGAAGAAATAAAACAAAACATGGATTCCCCGAATGCTTGCACAGACATCATAGAGGGGCGCATCAGCATAATAGAAGATAGACATGTTGAAATGCTCCAGATAGAGGAGGAGAGAGAACTAAGACTAAAAAGAAATGAAGAAAGTCTCCGTGAAATATCCAACTCAATTAGGAAATGCAACATAAGAATTATAGGTATTCAAGAAGGAGAAGAGAAGGAGAATGGAGCAGAAAGCTTGTTCAAAGAAATAATAGCAGAGAACTTCCCAAACCTAGGAAGGGAGATGGAAATCCATGTGGAAGAGGCTGTCAGATCTCCTAAATATGTCAATGTAAAAAGACCTACTGCAAAGCATATAGTAGTGAAAACTGGAAAAGTAAATGACAAAGAAAGAATACTAAGGGCAGAAAGGCAGAAGAAAATAACCTACAAACGAACCCCCATCAGGCTTTCAGTGGATTTCTCTGCAGAAATCTTACAGGCTAGGAGAGACTGGAATGACATATTTAAATCTTTGAAGGACAAAAACTTTCAGCCAAGAATACTCTGTCCACCAAAAATATCCTTCAGATATGATGGAGAAATAAAAACTTTCCCAGACAAACATAAGCTAAGGGAGTTTGTAGCCACGAGAACCCCTCCCACAAGAAATCCTCAAGAAGGCCCTCATACCAAAAAAAAAAGGGGGGGGGGTACAAAGGGTTTATAAAACATGGAGTAAGGAGATAAATAGGTAGACAGAATCAGGGCAGGATAGCAAATACTCAAGTATAGCATTAAAGACAAAGGGAAGGAAAACACAAAAAACAAAGTAATCTTGTCATTTTAACCACAAACTCGTAACACAAGATGGAATAAGATGTGAGAAAAACAACTTAGGAGGGGAAGAGTATAGGGACTGAATCGGTTTAGTCTAAAGAAATTAGAGGCCATCACAAAAGGGACTATCTTATCCATGAGATTTTGAATACAAACCTCATGGCAACCACCAGACAAGCAGAACAGAGACACAAATAATACATAAGGAGAAAACAAAAAAACACAACATAAAAAAACTACATAACTTGACTGGTAGACCAAAAAACACAGGATGAGAAACAAAGGAAATGCAAGAGTACGAGAAAACAAATGATAAAATGGCAGCATCAAGCCCTCATATATCGAAAATCATCCTACATGTAAATGGATTGAATTCTCCAATAAAAAGACAGAGAGTGGTGAGATGGATTAAAGAACAAGACTCAACAATATGCTGCCTCCAGGAAACACATCTCAGCTCCAATGAGAAACACAGGCTCAGAGTGAAGGGATGGAAGATGATACTCCAAGCTAACAGCAAACAAAAGAAAGCAGGTGTTGCCATACTTATATCAGACAAAGTAGACTTCAAGGTAAGACAGGTAAAGAGACACAAAGAGGGGCAGTATATAATGATCAAAGGGACGCTCCACCAAGAAGACGTAACACTTGTAAATATCTATGCACCCAACACAGGAACACCAAAGTACATATAGGAACTAGTAACTATTAACTAAGCAACTATTAACGTACCTAAAGCACACAAATTGAGAGGTTGTGAGTGTTTAGGAGAGGAAGGTACGGGGGTGTCTTGCCAGAGGCAGGAACTGTTCAGAGCCTCACACCTGGCTCCTACTGACAGAGATGAGTCCTGTAGAAGAGCAGTCTTCATTTGAGGCCACTGGCACTCTCTTGAGCCTTGCTGATGATGGTTGCAAAGGATGGTCTTACTCCAAGGCTGGGCACTTTCTTGACCCCTACCAAATGGCAGCCTCAAGTAAGGGTCATCTTACTCACTCACTCATTTTCTATGTATTAGGCACTCTTCTAAGCATTTGCCATGCATTAACTTATTTAATCCCAATGATTAAATGAAGCAGATATTACTTCATTTACAAATAAGGAAACTGAAACAGAGAGACATTAGTGAACTTGTCCAGTAGCTGTTAAACAGCAAAAATAGAATTTGTACCAAGGCAATCTGGCTCCAGAGTCTATGAGTTTAACTACACTACAGTTAACATTTCAGTTGATTAAACAGGCCTGGGAAAATGTTATGATTTCTCTCGTCTATTTACTTACAGAGCCAGGACTAGATCAGAGCCCAGGATTCTCAATATTCCCTGTTTTCTTTGCCATCGCCACATCTTCCCTGATAACAGTGTTATTAAAGCTGTGACTACCTTTACCTTTGATGTCAGAAGTAGTTCTAAGTGCAGCACCACACCAGGGGAGAAGTTGAAATCAATATTTCTATCAACTTTCTTGGACTGTTCATGGAATCAAGACACCATTTGGAATTGCTCCTGTACTGTTTAGTATTTGGGAAAACAAGAAAACTCATCTTATGTGACCCAGGATTCAAAATATCTCATTACCATGGCATCGCTTTCACTGCCAAAACCACCACCGAGAACCAGAGTTATCCTGGGTACAACTGCACAGGCAACTGCGGCCATCATGGAAGCCTGGGTGCTCAGCCTTCTGGCAAGATCTTCTGCTGCAAGGAGGATATATTTAAGAAAGAAATTATGCTACAAGGCCTCCCCTTCTGATAAATCATCATGGCCCATCATTGGGCCAAAGGCAAAATAAGTAGATAAAAGCAAAACACAAAAATTATTAAATGAAAAACAAATCCTTAGCATTAACAATAAAAAGAAAATTAAAGAACACAGAAGATAAGGGCATGAGTTAGAGAAGATGATGAAAAAAAAACTCTATATCAGTTGAGGATTGTAGAAAGGACGTCATTTAGGAGCCATGCCTGGAATATGTAATATGGTTAACTTTAATACACAGTGCCATAAATAACCATAGAATAATAAAATCTGAAGTAGCCACCGTTTACTGAGCTCTTCCTATGTGCATGTTAAGGGATTTACATGGCTTTGCATATTTAATCCTCCTAACAAGCTGGAGAGGTTGGTATTGTTTTTATTTTCCAGCAGATGAAATTGAAGCTCAGAAAGACTAAATAACTTCCCACTGATAAGACCAGAGTTTGAATCTGGATCTATTTAGTTTTATAAATCTTGTGATCTTACCCTCCATAGAAACATGAAGAACATTCTCCAGAGGGAAAAAAGTTAAATCTTTAATATAACAGTGCTGTCACGATTTTTTTTACTATTAGTTAGGAACATATCTAATTCTTCCAGAGACTAAGTAGCAAGGTGACTTAGACACTATATGATGCTAGAGCTAATAAAAAGAGACATAAAATGTAAATATTAACTCTGCTTTTAATAACAAATCCATCGGGGATTTTTTTCTGTAACAGCCTCTCAAAGAAAATTAAACTAAGCTTCAAGCAGGAATGGAAATGTCTGCTTTGCTCATTGTTTATCTCCCACTCCCGTCACAAAGCCGGGTAAACCGAAACCACTCAGTCAATATAATATTTGGTGAAGGGATCAATGCTACAAGATTGCACTGATGTCAAGTCAAAAGTATCAGAAACACTTATTTTGCTGAACTTTTAAATAGAAAATGCAGAAAACCCATTGACTGGGCTTTTTGGATAGCATTTTAAAAGTCCATTGTGACATACCTGTGAGAGATTTGCTACGTGTTGATGGTATGGGGCTGCATTCAGGAGAAACAGAATCGGGATGTTTCTGTGACTACACAAATTGACCAAGTGGGTCCCTGTAGACAAGCCTGGTATGCTAATTCACCATCATTGGCCACTATTCCAATCAGATGTCTTGTGAAAGAAAAACACAAAATCACTACTTAGTCTTATGCATTTCCTACTTCTGTTCTTACTGTTACCAATAGTTTTAAACATGCATGATGAGTCTTCACTCATGAATAAGCTGTGTAAATCTGCATGCCCCCTTCTGTCAATCATGGAAAAGCAACAGGAGAACAACAAAAAACCCTGCATGCTCAATTTTAAGTAAAATATATAAACTGCAGACTCTAAAATCAGCATAGGGCTAATAAAAGTAACTGGGATGAAGCATAAGGAGGAAGTGAAAGAAAAAGTGGAGAGTAGACAGAGGTCCCGGTACTCAAAACATCACCAGTCCGTCGCCACGGCTTGTACGGTAAGCACAACACTTGCAAAAACTAAGGTACGAAGGGCTCATGGCCTAAGTCTTCCTAGCTATGTCTGGTAAAATCAGCTAAAAAGGTAGAGCTACACAAAGAGTCGCACAGTCAAGCCGCGATTGCAGGAAGCTCTCTCTGAAGGGGCAGCAAAGAAGAGGGTTCAGGGTACGAAGCTGGAATGCGACTCCAGCTCCTCTGCCAACTCTACTCAAATGCACAAAAATGCATCCCCGCAAACTGGTGATCAAGGAAAATCCAACTCGATAATCAATAAGTATATTAGCTTCCTAGGCCTGCCATAGCAAAGGACCACAAACGGAGTGGCTTGAAATAACAGGAGTGCCCTGTCTCAGAGTTCTGGAGGCCGGAAGTTTGAAATCAAGTTCTGAGCAGGGCCGTGCTCCCTCTAACCTACGGAGGGAGCCCTTCCTTGCATCTTCCCAGCTTCCAGAGCCCCAGGCATTCCTTGGCTTCTGAGAGCATATCTCTGATCCTCAGTCTTCAGACGGCATTTTCCCTGTGCATCTTTCACATTATCTCCCCTCTGTGCGGGTCTGTCTCTGTGTGTCCAGATCTCGCCTTTTCATCAGGACACCATCATACTGAACTAGAGCCACTCTAATAGCCTCATTGTAACTTGATTACCTGGTAAAGACCTATTTCTAAATAAGGTCACATTCAGAGGTACTAGGGGTTAGGACTTCACCATATCATTTGAGGGGATATAATTCAATTTATAACAACGAACACTAAGGAGAGACTGGCACGACAGTGAAACAAGAAAAAAAAAGTGGAAAGCACAGCAAAACTTTGCCAAGAAGTGAAAAAACTCACCATAAAAGGTGCCATGGAGGGACCAGCCCTGTGGCGTAGTGGTCAAGTTTACACACTCCGCTTCAGTGGCCCTGGATTCACAGGTTTGGATCCCAGGCACGGACCCAGCACTGCTCGTTAAGCCATGCTGTGGCAGCATCCCACATAAAATTGAGGAAGATTGGCACAGATATTAGCTCAGTGACAATCTTCCTCACACACAAAAAATGGTGCCATGGAGTAAATGACAGTTAAAAAGACACGTGAGATTTCCATGAAGAACACTTTAAAACACTACTGAAAGATGAGACAAAATCAAAGGAAAGCCAGAGGGCAGAACAAAGATAGAAATAATTAATGAACCTGTGTATCAGAGACTTCTGTGCCCAAGTGACAGAACCTCTGGATGTTAGAGGGGAAGGGCTGCCCAAGGTAATGATGCCAATTCTCAGCATCCCTTGCAGCTTTGTGGAACTTCTGGACAATGGGATGTGAGCACAGGCTGGGATTCAGTCTCACCCTTAACAAGAAGTAGGTGACATCCTCCCCTCCCTCTTTGTTCTTTCCTACCCGCTGCAGTGAGGACATGGTACAGAGACACTTTGGACCCTGCAGATGAAGGCAAAAGGCTAGGCCTGGAGGAGCAGCAAGATGGAAAAAGAGTGTGTACAATGTTGAAACTCGGCCGCACAGGCCCAGGTACCAGGACAGCACCTGCGGACCCAGCCTCCAAGCCAGCACTCATGGCCCCAGGCTCCAGGCCCCTCCTAGTGCTAGACCAGTCCCTGCAGCCCCCAGGCTCCAGTGGACCCAGGGTTATTTTTATATTTACAATGACTACCCATACTTTTATATAAGTATATATTTATATATACTGATATATTGATATATTTTATATGATCTGGTATATCACATAACAGTGTATACATATATAAATACATATATAATTGTTTATAAAAAGGAACTTGAATACTGATAAAAAATATTGTGAGATATCTCATTGGGGAACTGAGATTCAGTAAAACTAAGGCAGGGATGGTGTCTGAAATACAGTGATAGGTAATTTTGTAGTTTTGTAGTTATTCTCAAAGGGAATTCATTTAAATTCATTTAAATCAATGTATCTGAGATATTGAAGATTACCAAAGCATTAATCAATCATTACATTATTCTATCTTTTCTTTTTGGCGCTTATCAAATGTCAAATTGACGTTTTTAAAGACATAAACAACAAATGTAGATGAGCCCATCTGACAAACAAGACCAAATACTATTTTCAATGTTAAAAGTAATTACTCTAAAATATAAATTCAGGATTCTTTTAAGTGCATATTCACTTTGATGCGAAGAAGATTAAATATTATTTTGGAAGAATAAAGCCATTTTTGCTTTGGTTATGCCAAAATTATTTTTAAACTAAAATGCACATGCATTTAATTTTTTAAAAGAAGGTTATAGTTACACTAATGTGCCTTTTTGCTTATTTACCAAAACTATCTTAACATTCTGATCTAAAAAGTTCATGACAGGAAGCAGAAAGTATGAAGTTTATGGGCTGGGGAACATTCTCATGAGTAACTCATTTTTCATTTAGGTTATGGTTAAGAAAGCAAGTGAAGAACGCAAAAGTGGGTAACATTTCACTTCAACATCCAGCACAAACTCCTCGCCCATATTTACTTTGCAGTGAACAAGAACCTTTTAACTTCACTCCAGTCTTGTCCCCTTCCGAGTCATCTTTTGCTCTCACATCACAGTGAGATGGTTCCTCACTGCACTCAGGATCAGGTGCAAGAATTCCCAGCATCATGATCTCCCCCACAGCCTACCTCCGTAGCCTCATCTCTCAAATGGTAAGTTTCCGCAACATCGTGATTCTTGTAGTTTCCCTTAGTGACCTTGTTTGTCTTGCCTCTTGCTTTTGCTCATGCTGCCTCTCTGCCTGAGAAGCCCAATCCCACCCATCCCTATGCATTTCCTTACTCAACTGTTAATACTCATCATCAGCATCACCTTCTCCAAGAAGCCATTTGTGACATACCCAACAAGCCATCCATAATACACACACACATATATCCTCTTATTAGATGACTCTTCTTTTTGTTCCCATATGCCCCATGCATCTTTCTGCTAATGCATCTACCTATTGTTTTATAATTATTTGTTTCTCTGCCTGTCTTCTCCAGTGGACTATAAACTCCTCAAAAGTAGAATCCATATTTTATCTTTATGTCTCAGGAGCTAGTACAGTGGCTGGTACTTAATAGGGACTTAAATGTTTGTTGGATGAGTGAATAAATGAAGAAGTGAATGAAGACCAAATCACGATTTATACCTATAAAGGAAAATCTTACTTAAAATTTTAAGTGTAAGTTTCTTGACCTTAAATATACATGACTATTTCCAAAGACCAAGTATGTAAGACGTTAAGACATTGACAAGGTTGTCAACATCAGTCTCTAAACAGAGACTCAGTCTCCACTTGCTATTCTCTGGTCATGAGAGTTGCTAATAGTCCATATTTTGGTATATTTCAACGTATTAAGGAATCCTAGGTTCCTAAGAAAGTAGTGTTAGAACACTAAGCAGTAGCATCTAAGAAAACAAAAGATTAGGGGTCGTGCCTGTGGCCAGGTGGATAAAGTTCCACACGCTCCACTTTGGCAGCCTGGGTTTGCAGGTTCGGATCCCGGGTGCAGACATACTCCATGGATCAGCCACACTGTGGAGGCATCCCACATACAAAAAATAGAGGAAGACTGGCACAAATGTTAGCTCAGGGCTAATCTTCCTCAAGCAAAAAAAGAGGAAGATTGGCAATGGATGTTAGCTCAGGGTGAATCTTTTTCATCAAAAGAAAAGAAAAAGAAAAAGTTAGAGTTTAAAAATCCTAAGAAGCGAATTGACTTTCAGATGACATTAGCCATTTTCACTGTGATTATAGTTACAGCTTTCATGGTAGAGCCGTTCCAGAGCCATTGCACTTTTCATTGGAACTAAGCAGCCATTGTCTAAACACCCACGAAATCTAGAGCAGGAGGCCTCCAGGAAGGTGCGATGACCCCAGGGGGATTTTGGAAATAGGTGAGGCACACTGGGTCATCAGAAAGACGGAAAAGGGACACACTGATGACATTTTTAAGCCAATCCAGAGAAGCCAGTTTTCCTATAATCTGGGGGACAATTTGATCAAAGAATAACTCCATACTTTTCGGCACTTCCACTGTCCTGCTAGGCACCTAGATGAGTGAAAAACTTGCTCATAATTGTTAGATCCTAGAACGTAACTCAACTTTACATTTAAACCTCATATTTTTTTCTTGATGTTAATATACATGGAAATTTCCAGGAATATATAACCATATGTAATGAGGGAAAGTTATCCACTATTGGGTTCAAATTTTGACTGTCAGCCATTTCATGTGATTATGTCACTGATGACAAAACAACTTTGAGTCACTAAGGCAGCAAAGCTATGTGAGTTTGCGTTTGTGGCGATTCTGCATAAAAGTGCAGGTTTCCAGGCACTCGTCATGTGTTCTAACGGAGGTGTGCCCCTGTGTTTACTACTGAAATGCATATCATTTTCTCAAAATTTGCTTTTCACTTTTTCTCCTTCATATTATAATAGGATATTATTATATTATTTTTTAATTATGTGTACAATTAGATTATATCACCTAACTATTTCACTTCAGGTTAGTAAACATGATGTTACAAAAGCCATGACATTAAAAAAAAAAAATGTTCTATAGAAAGATTTTTTGAGACTGTGAAGATTAAGAAATTTGCTCCGGAGTACTGGTGTCTGATAGAACTTTCTGCAATGACAGAAATGTCCCGTATCTGCACTGTCCAGAGCAGAAGCACGAGCCACTTGTGGCTACTGAGCACTTGAAACATGGCTAGTGTGACCGAGGAACTGAATTGTTTAATTGGCATCTTTATAAGCAAAGAAACCCAACCTCAGCATCCTCTTAAGGATCCTGGGAAGGATAAATGGGGTCATAACAAAGGAAAGTAATGGACGTGTCCGGACCAATTCAGAGGGCCCTGGGTGAGGATTTCGGGTTTGATCTGCTAAGATGTAGTGAATCCTTGTTGATTTTTCAACATATGAATCAAATTATTTGTATAGTGCCAAGCCACATTCAGCCTACTCTCTTTCTCATTATCGTTGGGACCATTACCAGATAGTTAATTTTTAACAGGAAAAATACAGATGAAACCTTATAGTAGAATCTTTCCTACAGCTATAAATTATCGTTGAAAATTCCCATTGCCACAGAATAAAGAAGAATATATGCACATCACTAAAGCACGTGTAGGAAATAAACAGTGCCTCTTTGGTGATCCAGATTTTGATTATATATCTGAAAAGAACCACACTGGCATTGTGTTGAATGCTTTGACCGGCTACATAATTTAAGTCTCCTACACAGTAGCTACATTGGTTATCTGAAGGAATGATACTCTGAAATACGAATGAGAGAAGATATTTGCACAAAATTTCAGTGCTCTAGAACACGAGGGAGCTGTTTCTCCGTGTGTGGATGGTGTGAGAAGCCTAGGGCAGTTTCTCCTCCATCAAGGGGTGAGGAGCTAGGGGTTAGAGATAGACTAGGGTTTGAATCCTGGCTCTGCCATTTTTGAGTTAGTTATTATGATGCCCCATTGGCAGAAAGGGGTCAATGAAATTACCTACTTTACATCTTTACTGTGAGGGTGAAACGACAGAAAGCACATAAAGAGTTCGGTGCACACCAGAACTAGCTGAGGGCTGAATAACTGTTGGCTGTGATGGTGAGAGCGTTCATGGTGGGATAGTTGTTTTGGGGTCATATCAGATTTTCTCTCCAGCAACAGAAAAGGTTTGAGAGTCAGATGGATCTGGATCAGAATCCACATTCTTCCACATATTATCTTTGTCAACTTTGATAGTTTATTTAATACCTTCATCTGAAAAATGGGAATAATAATGGTAAATACCTTGTTTCCTTCTCTAGAAAGGAAGTACCTTGATGGGAGAGGCCCCATCTTATTATTTTTCAAATCTTGGCATACTGCCAGACTTAAGTTCTCAATAAACAGTATTTATTCACTAACTATAGACTGAACTCAAAGCCTCAAAGGACAGGAGCACAGGGGGTGCATTCTAAGGAGCCTTGCATGGCACATTTTGGGGCACATAGTAGATGCTTAATAAGTACTTATTAATTTCGGTGGAATTTTACTCATTATAAATGATCACTCTGTAAGATCTTTTGAGAGCACGTGGACTGCCAAAACATTATCTGAGGTCTATCATTCACTTTTTAGTTCTAAGAGGGGAGAATGACTACTGTATTTATAAAGAGCTTGCTAGGTTTTAAGATACAATTAATTATCATAATATAGGGTGAGGTAGATAATATTTCTGATTTGCTTATTCGCTTCTTTGTTTGTTTTTTTAATGAGTAAACCAAAGTTCAGAAAATAAGTAACTTGCTCAAATGTACTCCTCTAGTAAGAGTGGAGGAGAGGTCAGAACTCAATCCCGTCTGACTTCGAAGTCCATCCTGTTCTACCATCCTACACTGCATCGAAACTAAGCAAAGATAAAAGAAAGACAAAAACGCAACCCAGTTAAAAGGGTATTATATTATATTAAAGGAAACTGAAATAGGCTCTTGTTAATGTCTACATCTGCTCCTACCTATCAGTGATTTCGTGTCCCTTCAAAGTAAACTAGGCAGCAGAATGTAGAGGAGCAGCGTCAGAACCCCTAAGTGCTAGCCTGTTTTCCTTCTTATAAGCTATGTGATCTGAAGCGAGCCACTTACACAAAGTGCTCCGATGCGAAGTTTGTCCACAAAGTTGGAAGAATCCAATCGGCCCTATCAAACCTTCCAAGATAGTTGTTGGACATGTAAGCTGAGGAGAAGGATCTAAAGTAAGGCACTGATTCAAATAATGTCACTTTTAGTTTTGAGAATAATAAATAGATCAATTAGCAGTGGAGTTAAAAATCAGAAACTTCATGAACAAATTAAAGGCAAACACCAAAGAAATGAACTCACTTTCACTCCGGTTACTGAAAGCAGCTTTTGTCATCCACACAGGTTGCTCGGGAAACCACTGTAAGTGGATTACAAATCCCTTGACTGTCGGCTCTGCTCACAACCACCACACACACACACACACACACACACTTCACATTGTTTCCCTAACACAGATTCACTTCACAGAATGTTCCTAGGAGTGGTCCCAAAGGGGTTTTGAACAAAGACTAAAAGGTCGAGGGGGCCTGCTGGGAAAAGGAAGAAGAAACAGGGCCCCACAGATCCGAGTTCACCCATTTCCTGCAGTCACAGGAAAGGTTTGTCCGACTCCAGCAATGGCAGCCAGGAGGAAACACCGCTCCTCAGACAGGAGCAACAGGAGAAACTCTGTGCATCTGCAGAAGAAAAGGCCCTCCCCTGAAGGATTCATTTGGAAGCCATCATGGAAACGAAAGCTCTTTAAGCCCAGGTCACTCACCATTTGAAAAGAACTTCTGATTCTAGGAAACTCTGTGCAGTCGGCAGGGCAAACATTCTTTGTTTATTCAACCCTTTCACCCAGCTAATATTTATTGAGCCACCACTATGCTCCAAGTGCTGTCTAAACCAGTGGAACTTTCCATGATGATGGAAATGTTCTATTCTGCATTATCCAATGCTATAATCACTGGCCACATATGGCTATTGAGCAATGTGGTTACCATGACTGAGAAACTGAATTTTTAATTGGCTTTTTTGTAAACAAGGAAACTCAATCTCAACAAGCAAATTATCTTCTTTCACCAATAGCTCTTCTCCCTACCTCCACCCTCTCTTCTTAAGGATCAAAGCACAGCCCTGAAGCCATTCTCTTTGCCTGAGCCTTGCATGGATTTTCATAAGCGTCCATGTGGATGGCCAACTTGCTCTAACTAGCTCAGAAAACTCCCCTTTCATACCCCCAAGACGGGTATGCCTGCCCCTCAGGATACATGTCTAGCTTCCATATTCGGTAACATCAAGACTGGTTTGTCTCATTGTCTACCAAGCTCAATATTTCCAGTGTGGTGCTGACCATACTCTGGAGAGTTGATCACATACTTAGACAGGTGAGGCATAAATCTCCAGGAGCCAGCAAATCAAATTTCCCTGAAAAATGCATCTTAGGAGGAGGAGAAAGAGAACTAGCTAAACTAAGAAACTACCATGTGATGGGGTTTTAAAGATGAGTGAAGAAAAAAGGAAAAAGATTCCTTATTCAGGTCTTTCCTAATCTTTTTAAGGGTACAGAACAGAGGGCAATAATACAAATATTAAGAGCTAACACTTACTAAGCACCTATCATGTGCCAGGCTCTATTGTAAGTACGTATATCATATCATTTAATCCTTCCCCAATACCTGTTTCACAGATGAGAAAGCTGAGGCATGAGGAAGTGGTGTGGCTTGCTTAAGGCCTCAGTTCTTGTGAGGATGGGAGCTGGGATGTGGACCAAGGCAGTGCGGCTCCAGAGTCTGCCCTTCAACCTCCAGATCTGCCCCTCCTCAGGTTGGAGCTGCCGCTGCCTCTCTACTAATCCTACCTCTCGTTATCCTCCCCATCTTCCTCCTCCTTCTGCTCTTACTACCACCACATCATACTGGCTCAGAGCGCAGTCTCTCAGGCCAAAGTTTCCAGACAAAAGTCCAGCATCGATACTCCTAGTACTGCCTTGGCAAGTCACTTAACTATTCTGTGCCTTAGTCTCATCCATTAAATAAGGGTGACTATGGTATCTACTTCATAGACTATTCTGATTTTTAAATAAAGTAATATATATAAAAGGTTTAGATCCCGGCACAGAGTAAGAGCTCAGTATTTGGTAGTTTGTTACCATCTCAGCTTAGCTGGGTCAATTCGCAGAGTCATCTGAAAGTTTGCTTGCAGTTTATTTCAGTGGCATCTGTTTCCATTATTTCCTGAAACACCTGACCAGGGAGAATCATTAATTCTCAACCCAGCAGGCTCTGGTGTCACTCCAAAACAATCAAACCCATGAAACATGCAGACAAGAACACTGGATTTATTAAGCCAGTTGTTCTCACACCTTTCTAGAAACCCAAAATTCATCATGTTCCCAGCACATTTAAATATACCCAGTGGGTATTATTAAATATCTGTGATGATGATACATGATACAGTATAATTTGCCTCTTAATTACCATGAAAAATTTTAACTCAAGCACTGAACAATGAGCTTCCCCCGGAGAAAATGAATTTGCCTGACATAAGCAAAGTATTTTAAAGAACTGGCAGAGTGCTCAGCACAGCCTGATATTTCCTTTGAGCTGTTGAAGATGTGGATGCTGAAACAAGTTTCCCAACGCAGAACCCACTCCACCAATGGGACTGGTACTAATCTTCACGTCCTATCATTTTCTCTAGTGGAACTTAACTTGAAGTTCTGCTTCATGCACAAACATGCTTAGCGCTCTCATGTTGTTGACAGAAATAGGCTCTAGAAGAACAAGATGTAGGTCACAGTTGAAAAGATTAGCCTTGGCAAGAGGGAAGAATGCTTTGCCCTCTTGTAACTTAGCTCTACAAGAAAGATGCGTTCCTGCAAAGGAAACCTTACCCTCCCAGGTGAGCAAAGCCCATTACAAGCGTTGTTCCATATTCTGCTTCAAATTCATGGAATCAACTTCCATCTGTTAGAATCAACCAGCTCAAAATCTATAAAAGGTATATGATAATGCGCATGCATGACTCAACTAATTCAAATGTCCTTCTGATATACGTTTCAAAAATGTATTAGTTACAGTTTTAAATTGATGTGTAAGTTTATTTAATTAATGTCTGTCTCTTCCACTGCCAATAAGCTCATCTGGCATATAGTGGGTACTCCATGATTATTTGCTCAATAAATTAGTGAATGTATGAACAAACAGTTTAAAAACTGACTGTATCCAGATACTCATTCATGTGTTCATTCCACAAATATGTGTTAGTTACTCCAAAGGATACAAACTTTGGTAAGGCATTAAGCCAATGGCCAGATCCTTTGTTTTCTTGCTTTGTCAAATAATAGCAATTCTCTGCCTGTTAGAAGTTTCGGCACCTCTATGACCACCAATAATAATAGTTATCATTTTTTATCATGTACCAGACAATTTACATGAATATCTGGTTAAATTCTTACAATAACCCTGTGAAGTAACTGTTACCATCATATTCATTTTATAGATAAAGAAAAAGACCTGGAGAGTAAATAACTTACTGAAGGTCACACGGTTCTAAATGGTTGAAAGGGGATTCAAAATCAGGATCATTGAATTTCAGAGGCTGTTTTGTGACTACCATGGTTTTTCTGTTTCCCAAGAATTCAGCCCTACTTGACAGTCCTTTCACAACTTCTATAAATCAAAGATCTCTTTCCTGCCATTAATTATTTCTCTTTTGCCATAGGATCCCAAGATTAGGCAGCTCCAGATTCTCAAAACTTTCTATACAACATTTTCTTTTGCCTGGGTTTTGAAATATACTAACAGAGTTTGAAGACAAAATCACATTTCCACAGGAGTCATCTACACCCATGAATTTGGCATGAGCTTGAAAATGCATCAGACTTATAACTCAAGTTAGTCTCTAACTGACTAATAGAATACAAAAATTTATTTACATCATATGTCTTCATAAAAGGAATAATTATTCCCTATCCCTAAGCTTTAACTTCTGTTGCCAAATTTATAATTCATCTAAATACTTGGCATAAGTGCACCATAATTTTTAGTGGAAATGATGAACCACTTGTCCAAGCAATCCATTTAGAAAGAAACTTACGGGGCCGGCCCGGTCATGCAGCGGTTAAGTTCACACGTTCTGCTTCTCTGCGGCCCAGGGTTCGCCGGTTCAGATCCAGGGTGCGGACATGGCATTGCTTGGCAAAAGCCATGCTGTGGTAGGCATCCCATGCATAAAGTAGAGGAAGATGGGCATGGATGTTAGCTCAGGGCCAGTCTTCCTTATCAAAAAAAGAGGAGGGTTGACAGTAGTTAGCTCAGGGCTAATCTTCCTCAAAAAAAAAAAAAAAGAAAGAAAGAAAGAAAGAAACTCACTTTTTTTCCTTACCCATTTAATATCTAGATGAGATTCAAAATCTTGAGAGGCCAGTCCATTTAGCTCTTCTGGGCTATACAAAGGATCATCATATTCTGCAGGCTCTTCAGGTAGATATCCATAATTTAATGTGAGAAAAGTATTTGTAACCTGGTTGTGGGCTTCCTCTTCAGCAGATGCAAAATAGTCAATACCACCACTGACTCTAAATGGAAACTAATCAGGGTACAACCATGAAAAATTATAATTCAAAACGTCAAATTATAGACACAAATTTAAACCCACACATTAGTAAGTAATTATATTCTTATATACCCAGTGTATATTCTGTACATATTTTTCATCAAGAAAAATATCCTACCTGGTCTTGGCATCAGAAAGAATTGAGTTTCCCTTGAACAATTGGACTGTTTTTATCTCATGTGACTTGTAAAATTGGTTGGAATTTTTTTGCTGCTGGTTCCTAGAAAAGTTAGAATGAGGCTTGTGTCCTGGTGATTGGAAGCACACAAGATGCTGTGGTACAAGTCTTTTATAGACTCATTGCTGGTTCTAGTTTATATCCCTACCCTAACTCTGCCATTTTTTCATTTGCTTTTAATTTGTATTTCAAATAGCTTAGCAAACTGACTTAAAATACTTAAGATAATAATTTATTCCTTCCTTTCCAATTTTTATATTTTTTCTTGCCTTATGATACTGGCTAGAACCACCACATAAGGACAAAGCAATGATAGTGAGCATTCTTGTCTTGTTCGCAGTCTCAGAGGGATGACTTTCAATAGGTTTGTTGGGTTTTTTTGTAAATACCCTTTATCAGATTAAGGTTGTTTCCTTCTATTTCAGGTTCTTAAAGAGTTTATTATGAATGGATATTGACTGTTATCAAATAATGTTTCTGTGTCTATCAACATATGATGTCTTCTATATTTTGTTGATGTGATGAATTCTGTTGATTTTCTAATTTGAATTACTAGAAATAAACCCAGGTTGGCTATATTTTGTTACTCTTTTTATAAATCCCTGGATTTGGTGTCCCAATATCTTATTTAGGATTTTTGAGTCTAAGTTCATTATAAAAGATTGGCCTAAGCTTTTTTTAAGCCCTTGTCAGATTTCATTATCAAGGTTATGCAGGTCCCACAAAAAAGCTGGGAGGTGTTCTTTTCTCCCCATTTTCTAAAAAAGCTGGTGTAAAATGAATTATTTCTTCCTTTACATATTTTGAAAAACTTATTGGTAATGCTATTTGTATTGAAGTTTTCTCTATGGAAAGGTGTTTAATTACACATTAGATTCTTTAGCAGTTACAGAATTTATTGATTTTGTATTTCTTCTTCTGTCACTTTTGGTAAGTTTTATTTTCCTATTATCTATTTTATTAAAATTTTCAAATTGGCTGACATAAATTTGTTCATAATGTATTTTTATAGTCTTTTCAATGTCCCTTTTTTATTCCTTCTCACTTTTTGTCTTGATAATTTGCATCTGATACTTATCGATTTTATTAGTCTTTTTAAAGAGACAGTTTTTACCCTCTTGATTTTTTATTATATACTTGTTTTCTATTTCAATATTATCTGCTTTAATTACTTATTTTCTTTCTCCTGCTTACTGTGTTTTTAATTTGTTGTTACTTTTCTGACATCCTGGGATGACTACTTAGACCATTGTTCCTTTCTTTATATGATTTCAATCTTTCGGATTTTGTTTGAGAAGCTCAGGGTCACATCCCTAAACCTGGGTGAGCCCTGCAGGTATGGTCATTGCATAATGCTCCACGTGAATTGGTCAGAAGAGTTGATATCTCTGTAAAATGCTCAAATGATAATTACTCAGTCTCCATGACACTAGCTTGCAGCTTCCATGTGCTTTGAATACCACCTTTGGAGAACAGCTAATTTATTCCTCATCTCTTTTCCCACAGAGAATGCAGAATGGCTCCTCCCAGGCCTTCAACAGAGTTATCTTCTTCTGTAGCAGCTTTTACTAAAGCTGGCCCAGCACGGGCCATAGACCCAATTTTGTTTACAATTATAGATTCCTCAGGTAGGCTCGAAAAGCAGGCAGCTCCTGCTACACAGGAGCCACACACCACTGCTACCTAAAGTGAATGAGAGAAACGAACAAAAGATATTATTTTTCAAGCCTTAAGATTACATGACTATATTTATCTTCTGCACCAAGGACTAAAAATTCATCTTATGAAAGAGTAAAATAAAACTTTAAAAAATACAATAATATCCAATGCTGGTGAGAATGTAGTAAAATTGGTCCCCTCTTAATTTCTGGTAGAATTATAAATAGGTATACAACTTCAATAAAATAATTTGGCACCACGTGTCAGGTGATAGTATAAATTGCTGTACACCTTCTGGAAACAATTTGTAAAAACGTATCAAGAATAATAAGAAACTTGATAACCATTTTATTCAATAATTGCACTGTTAAGTAATCTAGTCTTTAAAAAATTTATCAAATGACTTTATTATAGTGAAATATTAGGAATAACCTAAATTTCCCAAAAAAGGTGAACGATTGAGCAAATTATAATACACCTATAAAATCTAATATTATGCAGCTATTGTTGAAGAGTAGGAAGATAACACAGCAACTTAGGAAAATGCAGATGATACTGATGTAAAGTTAAACACACAACCTACAAACGTCAAGTGCACACTCTGATTATAATTACGTAAACATATGTATATGAAGAGAAAACTAGAAAGGAATGTGCCAGAATAACAATATGTTTTGTCAGCATTATGGGGGAATTGTTTTCTTTTTCTTTGAATTTTGACTTTTTTTCCAAAGTCACTATGATAATTTTATAATAAAAAAATACATAACTTTTCAAAGGAAAGAAAAAATTCAAATATTTAAAGTGATTTTTAATCAACAGTCTTATAAATGGAATCTAATATGTTATATAAATAATTTATTAAATACATAATTTTTTAAGTCCTACATAATTTTGTAGTTACTTGTAGGATTTTCATTGAAGACACTATGTCATGTTGTGTATCACCCCACCACTGTGCTTTTCATCTGAAAAAATGTCTGCCTGGGAAGGGAATTAAACAGAAATAAACTAACATGTTCCAGAGAAGACTTCAATTAAGATTTTTTAAATAAGAATCAGTTTCTATTAAAAAATGTACCACTTGATACACATACTATTAATGATGTATTATACATTTTCAAAATTTCTACTCAGTATTCTAAAACTATAACTAAGCTATAAAATTATATTCTAAATTTTAAAATATTTTTTAGGTATTACTAAATAGAGTTTTTAAAAATGGAAACAGTCTTATAACTGTAAGGAAAACTAAGTATTTGCATTTTTTCCTTTGTTTAAAAATGATTTTAGAATTAATATGTACATGTATGCATTTTTAAACAACTGTGATAAAAACTCTTAGTAAATTAAGAATGGATGGAAACATCCTTAACAAAAGTCACCTATTACAAACTTACATCATATAGTATTTACCTCTTAAACAAGAGAGAATTCTAACAAAATCTAGGGAATATCATTATCTTTAGTAGTAAATATTGTCTGGCTGTGTTAAGAAATACCATAAAATAGAAAAAAGAAATAAATAGTACAAAATATCACAAAGTAAAGGAATTTTTATCTCTATATACAGATAACATGATGGTCTACCTACAATATCCAAGGGAATCAAGTAAAAATTTTAGAACAAATAAGAAAATTGGTGGCACAGATTGAGAAAAAGATTTTTTTTCTTGGATACAAGCAAAGTTCATTTTTTAAATGTAATGAAAAATAATCCCATTAAAGCAAATTTTATAAAATAGCTCAGAATAAAGGTAAAAAGAAAAATCCAACACCTCTCTAAAGTCAACCCTAGAAGTCTACGGAAGACAACATAAGAGCTGAGTAACCAGAAAAGTGTACTTTGTTCTGGATAGGAAGACTGGACTTGAAAAACTGATGCCAAAATTCGTCTGGGAGAAGAAATGGCAAAGAATATCCCAAAATATGGCAGACAAGAGGAAAAGGAAGAGGAAGAAGGAAGAAGAGGAGGAGGGGAAGATGGGGGGAAGGAGCAGAAAGGGGAGCAAATGAAGGGAGAGTAAGAGGAGAGGAGGAAAGAAGGAGGAGGGAGAATGGGAGCTGAGGGGCTCAGGGAGGAGTGGGGGAGGGAAGAGAGAACTTGTCCTATCAGATATCAAAACACGCAACAAATCCATAGTAATTAAAACTCGCTGGCATTCAATTATTGATAGACAGGTGGATCGGGGAGCTGAGCAGATGGTCCAGAAATAGACACATGCATATATGATAGGTTAATATAAAAGTGGTACTTCAAATCAATGGGAAAATTTTCCTATCCTTTGAGAAAAAAAGATGTCAGATTTCTACCTCCCGTAATACACAAAAATGAATTTCAAATGGATTAAAAATCATAAAGATATAGGAAATTTATTTGTATAATATTGGAGTGGGGGCTTTCCTACATATGATAAATTCCAGATGTCAAACAATGACCAAAAAGAATAAGACAAAGATTTGAGTACATAAAAACAAAAACACTTCCACAGGAGAAAAACACTACAAATGAGTTAAAATCCAAATAATACGGTAGAAAATATTTGTAGAATATACCACACCAGCAGTTGATCTCCCAAATATATAAAAAGCTCCTGTGAATCAATGAGTAACAACCAAAATGAGCTAACAGACAAATGGGCAAAATTATAAACATATACTTCACAGAATAAAAAAAATGAAGATGTCTAATAAACACACGCAGAAAATTTTCAATACCAGTAATAATTTTAAAATCATAATTAATATACCAGTGGGGTTTTTATTTCACTTAAAAGTTTAGAAAATAGAGGAACTAATAATGTCCAGTGTTGGTAAAGATGGGAAGAAGTTGGCACTCTTCCTTAGACAGCTGTGTATTTGTACAATGTTTTGGAGGACAATTTTGCACTATCTAGCAAAATTTGTTACCTTTCCTGTTTGGTTTACTTTACTTTTCTATTTTTCATGGAGATATGACATATCTACTCTAAAACATGGAAAGTGCACTAATATTAATTATGCAATTTAATGATTTTTACACACTTAAAATGTCATGTAACCGCCACTCAAGATATGGTAACTCCTGTCATTACAGATTAGTTTTCCCTATTCTTGAATATCATGTAAAAGAATCAGTTGTGTCTGGTTTCTTTCAATAACATGGCTGTGAGATTCATCCACATAGATGCGTATATCAGTAGCTCAAATCCTTTGTCAATCTACTGTTGATAAACATTTAGATTATTTCTAGTTTGGGGCTGTTAGGAACAAAGCTATTGTGAACATTCTTGTGAATATACTCATTGCTTTTGGGATTACTGGGTCATAGACTATCTTTAGCTTTAACAGATCTCTCCAAAGTACTGTATCAATTTACACTCCCAGGAACATTGTTTGAGAATTCCAGTTGCACTATATTCCTCCCAACATTCGTTATTGCCAGTCTTTAATTTTAGCCATTCTTATGCGGGTGTGATGGCATCTCTTTGTATCTTTAATTTGCATTTCCCAGGTGAATAATAATATTAAGCATCTTTTCATATGCATATTGGTCATTTGAATATCCCCCTTTGTGAAACAACTGTTTTGGGTTTTTTGTTTTTTTTTTTTTTTTAGGAAAATTAGCCCTGAGCTAACATCTGCTGCCAATCCTCCTATTTTTGCTGTGGAAGACTGGCCCTGAGCTAACAACCGTGCCCATCTTCCTCTACTTTATATGTGGGATGCCTGCCACAGCATGGCTTGGCAGCAGTGCATAGGTCCACACCCAGGATCCAAACCGTGAATCCCGGGCTGCTGAAGCAGAACGTGTGAACTTAACTGCTGCGCCACCAGGCCAGCCCCAATGAAACACCTGTTTTTAGCAAAATTTGAAATGCACATACACCTTAACCCAGCACTTCCACTTCTAGGAATCTATGCTACAAAAATATTCAACCTATTTCTGAGAGAAATATGTACACTGGAGCTTTGCTTATAACACCAAAACAGTGGAAACAACCCACATGTTTTGTTTAGGAAAATATGAAAAGCTAGGCAGCTATCTGTATAATGAAGCAAATCTATGAAAAACGGAGTTTGAACACTCTTCTTGCCGTAGGGGATATACAGAGCACAGCCAGAGATTTTTCATACATTTTGAGTTCTACACTTTCTATATATATGACAATCACCCAAAAAAGATAATTAATACCTTTCCTATCAATGTCACTGATTTTTTAACAATCTGGTCACTGTCAGACCCTCCAGTCTCATGATCCATCATTTCCCCTCGTGCTCTCTGATACAGCTACACTGGCCCATCTCCGTTTGTCCAATGTATATGCTCTCTTGCACCCACAGGCCTGTCCACCTACATTTCCATCTACCTGGAAAGATCATCTCCACCCCCTACATCTTATCCTCATCTCCACCTAGCTAATTCCTATCCATCCTTCAAGTTTTAGCTAAAGTATCATTTCTTCAGGAAGGACATCTCTGACTCCTAGACTAAGTTAGATAGCCTAATATATGCTCCCATAGCTGATAGAGTTGAAATACTTAACATATTTATAACTAGTTATTTAATCTATGTCTTCCCTGCCAAAATACAGGCTCCATTCAAGCCCACCTTAGTCACCATTACATCCTCAGCCCCCAGCACAATGCTTACCCCAAATCAGGTACCCAGAGACTACTGCTGAACTGAATTACGCAGATTGCAGAATTCCAAATAGGCGACATGTTACCACATTATCATTAGTTACCACACACAAGCTCAGTGACATTCTTGAAGAAAAAAAGATCCCAGAGAAATTAATCCCTTTAGTTAGTTTCATAGAGAATATCATTAATGTTCCAGAGATGAAAGATTAGAAACCTCCCGCTAGGACTGAAGATTATCATTGTTGTCCAATGATAACGACTGATATGAATCTGTAAAGAAATCAAATGGCTACTAAGTCATCATTTCTATTATTATCTGTAGTGGCAAGAACGATCCTTCACTATTAACGAGGTGACAATGGCTAGGTGGGTCTTGATTGCAATATCTTGTCCTTGAAGTTGTTTCTTCACTGTAATCGGGTACAGTGACCCACCTTTCACTGTTGCATCATTTGTCATTAACATACACCAGACTCCACATATCTTTTCAATTCCTGTAGGATAATACATATTTGGATCTTAAAAAATGAAAAATGTGTATGTTCATCCACGAATCCTGTCATCTACTCTCTCCCTCTGTGTTCACCTTTTCTCCCTCAATATCTTCTGACGTTGGCTCAAGCACTGACTCCTGCTGCAGAAAAGCTTCTGTGTTAACAGTGATTTTTCAGGCGGCCTGAATCAGTTCCTTCTAGACTACTCTCATGCTTTCAGTTAAGCATGCTTTTACACTAGACTCTTAAAAAAGGAAAGTGACTATTCATTGGATGTGTGGTAAAAATTGGCAAGAAATTCTCCCTACGGCATTATCCACACCCTTTTGCAATGCAACTGTGCAGCCTCTCCCACCCCATTGAGGTGGAGTCTATTTCTCCACCCTCTTAAGCTGGGCTTGGTCATGTGACCTACTGTAGCCAATGGAATTTTAGCAAACATAACGCAACCAGAGGCGTTAAAAGTGCTTGTGTATTAGGGCTTGCTCTCACTTGCTGCTTTCGGGAACCCTGTCACCACAACCACGTGAACAAGCCTGGGCTAGCCAATAGCCCACTAACATTCATCACCCTTGATGACAGTCAACTGTCAGAAGGTAAGTGAGGCTGGATGTGATTGCCATGCTAACAGCAAATGCATGTGAGACCACTCAGATCAAACTGCCAACACACAGAAGAGTTAGCAAATAAATAATTATTGTTTTAAGCCACCAAGTTTTTGGATGGTTCGCTGCACACCAAAAGCAAACTGATAGAGGATGTATGAGATGAAAAGAAATAAACAGACTCAGCTGCTTGTCACCCTGTGTTTCCAGCCTTGGTCCTGGGGTGTAATGGTCTGTGGGTCTGGATATGAGCCCCCTCAGAGTGATGGAACCCAAAAGCACAGTGGCTTAGCCGTTAGTGTGTGTCTTTCCAAGCCCAGCAGGAGAGAAGTGGGGTTGATTCACAGAGTGCCACGCTAATACAGTATGAACATAATGCCAAAGACAAAGACATTTCTGTGTTCATACCCATCTCTCCATATTCTATCCGAAGGAGTGGGGTTACTTTTCCCTATCTAAGGAAGGACAGCAGGATATCCCACCCCAAAATATGCCACTTTGTCTTAGTGATTTGTTGATGTAAGTAATCCATAACCAACCTATAAATCAAAATTGAGGTGAGTTTATTACAAGCCAGAGTGAGGATTATAACCCCAGAAGGCCTTAGAAGGCATTCCAGAGAAGCATGGGTTTCAGTACAGACTTATATCTTTTTAGAACAAAGAAGATACATTAAACACACCCAGGTTACATTTTCAAAGAGGTATTCAGTTGCAAATTAGCAGGTCAACATAATCCTGATGGCAGAAAATGGACTAATCCAATAGGGCATTACCAATAGGATGTTGTTACCAACAGGGGTAGGAGTGGAAGTCTGCATTCTTATCTTAAGAGAGTGCCTTCCTTACTTTAATCTTTAAGCAGATGAACAATGTATGTTTGATAGGCCATAAGTCAGGCTTTCTAGTTCAAGCTGAGTCAGTTTTGAACCCAACAGTTACCCTATATACCTCAATATGTGAAAATCTCTTGTCAGATTATTTTGAGCTATAGGCACTTGAAGAGCAGTAGATGCAGAGACAGGCTTTCTCTGAATTCCCTTTATCTACCTAAAGACAGATCCTCCAGAAAGAACTCAGTTGTCCTAAAACCTCCCCTACCGCCCCGGAGCTCCATCAACCAGGGAAGCACTCTTATGACAGAAGAGGAGACCAGGGGTCAACACCACACCCAGACCAACTGTCACAGACTGTCATACCTCCCAGCTATTCTTCTAAGGGCCCATTCATCTTTCCTAAAAATCATTCACTCTCCCCTAAGAGACCTCTATCTCCTGGGCCCTTTCCCTTTTACGAAGGTATTTAAGTCTGAGTTCCAAACCACCTCAAGGAGTTGCTCATTTTTCCTGGGCATCTCCCATGTATACTTGAAATATACATGTTAATAAACTCCTGTTTGTTCTTCTCTCCTTAATCTGTCTTTTATTACCAGAGTCTCAGTTAAGAACTCAAAAAGGTGGAAGGAAAATTATTTTTCCACCCCTACACTAACGAACTAACAAGTATAGTTAGGTGGGTGGGGGTCTAGGGAACATCGGCTCAACTTCTTTCTCCAACTGAAGGAACAAAATTTGGCAATACTCAATTAAAATATCCTTCTGACTGACTATTGAATTGACTAGAAGAATAAAGCTATCTCGGAATCAGAAATTATTTCAAAATGAAATATATTGTTAGTTGAATCCTTAATATGTTAGTATATTTTTTTGTTTCCATCTTAACGAGGGAAAAGCCACACGAACATTGAACAGGAAAATCTATTACACATGATTTAACTTTTTCTTCCCAATCCTTGTACTCCTTCTGAGAATGGCTTCCACTGGCCCCTGACCTGGGTAGCCCTCCTCTTTGTCACCACAGCACTCTCTGCTTCCCAAGATCATTACCTTATCACAACTCTTCATTGCCCTCCCCACCCATACTATATGTTTCTTGTGAGCAGAGAGAGAGCTGACTCATCTTGATATCACATCCCCTAGCACCTAGCACAAGGCCATGACAGGCACTCCATACCTATTGATTAGAAATGAGTCTGAAAATAACAAAACAGCAAAGACCTGGACAAACATCCAATGTTCAAAATGACCGGTTTGTAGATTGCCATTAATTTTAGGTCATTTTGCAATGAACTTAATTCTCACATGGTTGACCAGCTTCAGTGATTTTTAAGACAGAGTTTTTCATCCTCCCTGTCTTGCTGTTGGTTCAGGAATGGGTAGGTGACCCAAATCTAAGACAACCAGTTACAGAGTATCTCCAAGGCCACAGTGATGTGACACAGATGACGTTGTCGGAGCACAGCTCAGGACCCTATGGAGGAGGCTCACTCTCTTCCCCTGATGTGAACAGAGAGGCACGTAGCTCATGCTGCTGAGGGCACCCATCTAGCAACCATGAAGGAAAATGTCTTGAGGACAAAGGAGAAGATGAGGGCTAAGATAACCGAAGAGAAATATAACCAGGACCTTGATCAAACTGTGTTTGATTGAAGTCTACATTACTAGTGCAATTTTCAGTTTTGTCAGGCAATATAGTTCCTTTATCATTAAAGCTACTTTATATGAGTTATATTTTCTGCTACTTGCAACCAAAGTGATCCTAACACAAACTTTAAGAGGATCAATTCGAAATGAAAATATCTGGCTATGGCTTCTCTTCTGAGCTATTTCAAAGGCTATCTCAAGCGGCAACTCCATCATAAGCATTCTCAGACAACTCCAGGAGACAGTGTTATCTCCATCCGATGACTTCAGAGTATCTTTTGTTTATACCTCTCATTTCTTGTGCACTATTTTGTAAGATCTACTATATTGTTATATTGTATTACCATTTTTCTCTCATTATTTTGTGTATTGCATTGTCAATTACATTGTAATTCATTGAGCTCATTGACCATCTTTGTATCTTCTTCAACATTTTGTAATGTCTACAATCAGTAGACTGATTAAACTCAATTAAAGATTAAATGCTTCTTTTAATTTTCTGTGTCAGTCAGAATGACAGACCTGCAGTGTTGAAGGAAAATGTCAAAGCCAACCTATAGAGAATATGTATATGAAACAGCACTTGCAAGAACTTTAAATGCTTGCACTAAGGACTTAACCTAATGCCACATTTGACATGAAACACTTTTCCATGTTATAAATCATGAAAGAGTACTAAAGGTTTACTGAGTACTGCATTTTACCGAACACTATCTATGGATTACCGGGCCAGGCAATTCCTCCTTCTTGCCTCAGAGATTTTGCCCTTGTCTACCCTTACAATCTGGTTTATCACTTCTCATCTTTTAAGAGTAACTTCCCTGAATCTCTAGATTAAGGTATATTCCCTTATTATACATTCTTATTGCAGTCTACCTTTTTGCTTCATTGGATCTGTGTTTGCAATTACATAAATATCTACCTTTAAATCCATCTGTTCTGCTGGCCCAGAGCATCCACCAGAGAAGGGGCGAGAGCCTTTTTCCTCTCCCGCATATTCACACTGACCAAAACACAGCTGGCAAATCCTCAAGAAGCCCCTGTAGAATGAATTAACACTTTGTGACATAGTTGCAGATCAAGTATGATCCCTTCCCCAAGAACAGTCAATGTAACTCTGCTCTTCATCTCTGCTATCTTTTTGTCATTGTTGTTTTGAGGACGATTAGCCCTGAGCTAACATCTGCTGCCAATCCTCCTCTCTTTTTTTTTTGCTGAGGAAGACTGGCCCTGAGCTAATATCCGTGCCTATCTTCCTCTACTTTATGGCTTGGCAAGCAGTTCATAGGTCCACTCCTGGGACCCAAACCAGTGAACCCTGGGCTGCCAAAGCAGAACACATGAACTTAACCACTGTGCCACCAGGTTGGCCCCTCTGCCTTATTTGGTAATTGGCCAAAATGCAAGGTTCTGTAGTCCAGCGTTCCCTCATATGCTGTCCTTTCCACACTCTCCTATGCTCCCTCCTCACTTCTGATTCTTCTTTCCTTAGCTGTCCCACTTCTCAGTGCTCTGCAGAACTCTTGATTTCATTGCAAAAATCATTTTTATGTCCTCTACCCAGTCATAGAATGGGTTGTCATAGTCACCTTCCCAGTCTGAACCAGAAAGCTTGATCCCCCAGAGGAACCTGTCTTCCCCTAAGTCTTCTCAAGGCTACCTATGTTCTCAAACTCCAAGTACTACAGGGTCCAGGTGGCAGTGAGGGTAGGAGGAAGAATGGTTCTTCTGTACCCTTTTGCACATTGTTACTTTTCCATAGTCAGACTAACTCACTTACCACTTTGATATATGTCTATACTACTCTCTACTACAAATCACTGCTATCATCTATAGATATCCTAGATACCCTCTCTCACTCACTGAGCTCTTTGACATTTGGCCCAGTTTTTCCTTTTATTTAACTTCTGTGTCCTTTATGGGTAATTTAAAGGTCCACATATAAAATTAATCCAGATAGCCACTGGCAATGTTGGGGACCATCTCAACACAACCTTTATTCACCCTCTGGTCCAGTGAACCATCTCTAGACCCATGTAGACAAATGCCTACTAGACATCTCCATGTGGATATCCATATGTTCATTCAACAACTGCTCATTTAGTTCTGGCTGCTGGGGATGCAGTGATCAACAAGATATGTAAAGTCCCTGCCCTCAAAAAGCTTATATTCTAGTAGGAGAAACTAACAACAAAATAAAGAATTGCTTCTCTTTTCTCAGTAAAATAAGAATTGGGGTGAACTTGTATGTCAGTAGCCATGCTGTGGCAGCATCTCACATAGAAGAACCAGAAGAACTTACAACTATACACAACTGTGTACTGGGGCTTTGGGTCAGGGGATAGGAAAAAAAAGGAGGAAGATTGGCAACAGATGTTAGCTTAGGGTGAATCTTCCCCTGCAAAAAAAAAAAGAAGAAGAAGAAGAACAGGAAAGAAAATAATTGGGGTGAGAGACTGCCCCACATCTCACCAGTGACAACTGCATTCTGGACAAGTCATAGGGTAAGTCATCACCTGCTAAGGGTGACAGCTCCAGAAAGTCTTCATCATCTAGGAGTAACCTGAGTCGCTCATGCACTAGTAGCTGTGATTACCGCCCTTGTGTCTCAAGATGTCCTTTCCCTTTCTTTGCCTGGATGCTGCCAGTAACTCTGAGTATCTAGTTTAAAAAAAAAAAAAAAAAAAAAGGATGAATGAGAACTTTTAATAACTTTTTAAATTCCATTAATATGTTATACATTGATGTATTAATACATTCTATTAATGTATGCAGTATACATTAATATATTCCATTAATTTATAAGTAAAAGATGTTTTGTTGAAGGTGGTTTTTCACATTTTTATTTCAATGCTGAAGAAAGATGAAGTAGGCTCTGAGTATATCTCCAGGATCACTTCCGTTTCTTCAATCCTCACGCTTTATGGCTCCGGAATACCCCAACCACTTGGAATTCCCTACACACTGTATTTGTTTCACGCTGCCGATCTTCAGCATCTGGTTTCCTTTGAATGGGGGGCCCTTTCCACTCATTCTAGGCCTAAGTCACTCCTACTGTTTTGTCAAGACCGAGCTCAGCACCGTTCTCTCCAGAATACTCAGGAATCCCCCTCTACACACTCATAAACATTCTCATATGGTATTAAAAGTATTTGTTTCATCTGCAAGACTGCATGTATTTATCCATTCATTAAAAAGATTTTATATCTATTACTAGGCGGGCATTTATTCAACCAATGTTTACTGAGTGCCTGCTAGGAACCAGGCACTCGTGCTCAGTGCTCAAGACACAATAGTGAACAAGACAATACATTGCCTACCATCATGAAGGTGGCCTTGTCATGGAAAATTTCAAATAATGATTAAGTGCTCGGAAGTGGGGTAAGGGCAAGTCAGTGGCTGGGAGTGCGTGGGCTGTAACAGATGGGTGGTCAGAGAAGGCCCTTTCGCGAAGATTGTATTTGAGAAGAGATATCAATGAAGCAAAAGAAATACCAGGGAAAGAATCTCACTGGCAGAGAGAAGAGCATTCTCCAGTTCTCGAGGCAGGAAGGAACGGCTGTATTCTGGGGGCAGCAAGAAGAATGATGTAGGTGGAAAAGAGTGAGCAAGGCAGGAAATGGGAAAGACAAGGCTGGGTAGGCAGGCGTCAAAGTGTGTAGGACCTTGTAGGACTTTGGATTTTATTCTGAATGAGATGGGGAGTCACTGGGAGTTTCAACAAAGATAGTAACTTGATCTCACGGTTTTTTAATATTACTCTTGTAATTGCACAGAGCATAGACCAAAGGGAAGCTAACAAGGAAGTTTAGTGGCCAGACATGACCTCCACCATAGGGATGCGATGATGGGCAAGATAGAGACTTACAGAGAGACACTCAAGAGAGTGATAAAGAGTGTCTCTACCTGGGCTTTAACCCTGGCTCTTCCATCTTATGCTGTATGACCTTGAGCAATTTACTTAATGTCTCTGTGCTTCAGTTTCTTTGTATATAAAAATCAGGATAATGATAAGTGCTTACCTTGTAGAGTTGCTGTAAAGATTAAATAAATTGATACATGTTTGGTGCTTAGATCCAGCACCTGGCACAAAATCAGTCCAGTATAAATGTTAGCTATTAGCATTACAGACCGGGGAGGAGGTCACAGCTCTGTCAGGTGGCCTGGGAATTGATCCTTTAGAAGAGCTACAGTGAAGTTAGTATAAGATGCCAGGGAAGCTCACAGGAAGAGTTCCTCCCTAGTCCTGGGGAGTCAGCACAGTGGTCAGGCACATAGTAGGTGCACAATTAAATACTTATGGTGGTCAGAGTATATGGCCTTTCCTTTCCAGATGGATCTTTTGGATATCAATTTTAACTCCATACACTGTATTACCGATATACAAGAGTCATTAATCTCTGGGTTTATTTGTTACAGTAGAGGCCATCTTTACTTTCAAGTATTTTAATTAGTACTTCCTCTTGGGATCTTATAAGTTTACTTAAGCCTAGGTATTCTTCTAAGAAAAAAGGTACTCCTTGATAACAAAGAGATACCAAGAAAGATACAACAGTCCCTACAAATTAGTAGGAATTTGCACCAGTGGTTTATTAAACGTACCCTCCACCTTTGGCCTGAAAGCATCATTGCCTTCCCTAATTAGCAATGAGTTTTATTAGCAATGAGTCATTACAACACAAGACTGTCTCATGGATTAGAGATGAGAATAAAATGAACTAAAGAAATGGCCTTGTAAGAACATGTCGTGCATGACTCCATGTAATTACTAAAGTACCACCACAGGGGGGCCCAGTCTCTTTCCTTGAGTGCAGTGTGTTCAAAAAGACCTCCAAACCCCGTGACTTCCAAGGACAAGCACAAAAAGGAGATGAATCACTTTCCAGTTTTTATCAGTGAATCATGGTTGAGATCACCGCTACTTAATTTGAGCTTTTCAAATGTATGAGTCACCACGCAAGTCTCTGCATTCTAAATTAGGATGAGAACAGATTTCATGATGTTCAGTCAAGTGGCTCTAAGGGGTCTTTCTTCCTGGAACCAGGGCCGTTTGCCTGCGCTAGGAGAATGGGTACAGGACAGTGACGTACTCCAAACAGCCAGTTCAGGCCCAAATACACTATCCCAGCAGCTTTCTGGTAACTGATGGAACAGAGTCACTTCCTGAAGTCAAAGGCTGGAGAGAACTCCACCAAGGGTATAAGCAGTGCACATAACATCTCTGCTAAAAACCTCAGGATCCAGAGGCCCTCCCAGGCATGGGAATCCCACCAGCATGGTTCAGGTAAAGACATCAGCACTCACTCACAACTGTCTCCTCTAATCCAACTCATGTTGTCATCCTAGGAGAGCTCCATAGTCGCATGGATGACCCACCAGATTCCCCAGCTTCCAGCTTCTTTGACCTCCGTAGTGCTAATGCCCTTCATCTCACATCTTCCTTTCCCGTCTCTCTTCTCACAGCACTCATGCTCCCTTGTCCATCCTAGATTGCTACACTCCTGTCACAACTTGGAACTATTCCATCTCTTAAAGCTTAAATTCAAACTCTCCACTCTCTGCAAACCTCCTTCCCTCTCTCACTCAGTCACTGCAGCCCAGTTATTTCTTCAAACTCACCATGACTTCTAGATACCTCTTCCTTCTCCCAACATCAGTCCCTCCTGTCTTCGCTCCTTTTGCAACAATAATTGCTACAGAAGTAGTAATAGCAATAATAATAAGTAACAGCAATTAATGATAATAGCTACTAACATTTTTTGAGTTCCTAGTTTATGCCAGGCACTGCATTAAGCATTTTCATGCCTCACGTCATTTAACTCTCAAGACAACTCTGTGAACGAGGTGTTGAGGGCTTAGTCGAGCCCTCTATACTTAGCCCTTTCTAGGTCTTGAACTGAATATCCATCTACTGCTTATCATTACCACATAACTGCAAACACGAGGTGCCTAGTCATCATTCTAAAACCGAGGACAATGTGGCCAGATGGCACCGGTGGCTTAGTAAGGGATTGTACCTGGAATCGTACCTATGCTGATTAGACACAGGTAACAGGGCATGCTAAAGGAAGTTTTTTCAGCGTCATATAGTAATTATACTGGAGTTTGGGTATGATATATTTGGGAATATAAGAGACTTGGTAAGCTCTGCTCAGGGCTTCCTGCAACCAGGCAGGACCTCATCCTAGACAGGGGAAGCACCGTCACCACCAACATAGTCAGTTGTTCTGTGAAGAACTAGGGAAACCCGAGAAGACACAGTCATCTCACGCATCTTAGGTAAGATACCTGGATATCCTTTGCTCTTATAACGTCTGTATATTTATGTGTTAGAGTTTGTCAAGCTTCAGCCTGATTGTCTATAGGATTACTAAGGATAAATTATTACTCCAATTTTACACATAAATAGCCTAGATTTTATCACTGCAGCCATTCTCTTGCCAACAATTTGAACTCCCTTCCCCAGTGGGAATTTCACTGCACCCTCCTGTCCAAACCTCTCCCTAGCCCAGTTGCTCCTCCTGACTTGGAGAACAACAGAAGCAACTTCCTACTTGATGTTTCCCCTTGACTATCCCAGTACATCTCAAACTCAACATGACGGTTAAAACCGAGCTCATCTTCTCCCAACAAGTGCTCCTCCTCTGGGTTCCCATCTTGTTGACTGATGGCAGCCAGTTACCCAGCCTCACAAGCCTGAAACCTGGACGTGAACCTTTGCTCTGTCCCTTCCTTATAGCCCAGGTCCGAACAAACACATGACGATCTTATCCCTATTATCGCTCAAGTCCATGCATTCCTCTCCATTCCCACCATCACTCAGTTCAGATATCTCAAATCTGGAAGAGTTTGGTCTGCTCTCCCTGCAATTTGGTCTTGTTCCCTATAACTCATTCCCACACTGCAAACAGATTTATCTAAAGGAAAAGCTGGATAATATCCCTCCTATGCTTAATACTTTTAATGATTTTCTCATTGCCCTCAGGAAAAATTTCAACTAGCATATAGGACCCTTCATTAACTGATCCATATTTACCTCTTCATCGCCTTGGCTTCCCGCTTCTTGCATTCCAGTTCGATACGCTGAAATACTTGAGATCTTTCAAATACTCTCTCACCTTCAGACACATTATGTTTGTATTTCCTGTGCTCCAAACACACACTCACACACACACACCCCTCTACCTTACTCCTGCACAATTGTACATGCATGCACAGCATCCCCCCAACTTGGTTGTCACCTCCTTGCTCCTCAGATCTGGAGACTCCTCTATCCCATCCCCTCCCAAGGCTGGATTAGGTAATTTTCACATGTGCTCCTGTGTTACTCAATTTTAGTAGTCAGCATACTATATGGCCATTATATATTTATTTGACTATTTCCCACCCAACAGAAAGCTCCTGGAGGGCAAGAAATATTTATCATGCAATCTCCAGTGCTAAGCCCAGTGTCTAGTAGTGCAGACAAGATGCTCAATGATTATTTGTTGAACTCATTTGGTTTGATCAAGATCTCAACTCTCTGAGAGTATATACTACTAAGGTATACTCACAGAATCTTCCAGAAGGATAAAGCAATAGGAAGCTTAAACCTAGAGCTACCACTCTTTATGAAGGGCTTTTTAAAAATTAGTAGAATCCTATGTGTACTATAAAATTCTTTCATCACTGACATACAAGATTGTTCTATAAACCTCTGGTTACACTGATTTTATATGATTTAGTAAAAATCTGATCTCTTTTGCTTAAGAGAATATACATAATAGAATTATACACACACACATTAGTTCTCTAATGCTGCACAGAAAGTTACCACAAACTTATAACCATAAATAACACAAATTTATTATCTCATAGTTTCCTGGGGTCAGGTGTCCAACGCATCTTAGCCGAGTCCTCTGTTGAGGATTTCAAAGGTTGAATGAAATGAAGATGTCAGCTGAGCTATGTTCCCATCTGGATGTTCTTGGGAAGAATCTGCTTCCAAGCTCATTCAGGTTGTCAGCAGAATCCAGTTCTTGTGGTTGTAGGACCAAGGTCTCCATTCTTTTACCGGGCTGTTGGCCAGGGGTCACTCTCAGCTCCGGAGGTCACTCACATTCCTCAACCTGTGCCTCCCTCCTATCTTCAAGCCAGCAATGGCATGTTTTGAGTCTCTGATTTCTGCTTCTCCAATCAGTCAGAGAAAACTCTCTTGTTTTGAAGGGTTCATGTGCTTAGGACAGACCTACCTGGATACCCTCTCTCTCTTAAGGTCAACTGATCAGTAAACTTAACTGCATCTGTAAAATCTCTTTTCCTATGTAACATAATATAGTCAGAGGACAGAGATCAAGGGGCCATCTTAGAATACCACCAGAATACTTAGAATACTGTCCAAATTTCTCTCTTCTTATAAGGGCATGTGTCATTAGATTAAGGCCCACCCTAACCCAGTACGACCTCACCTTAACTTGATTACAGGTACAAATACCCAATTTCCAAATGAGGTCACATTCAGAGGTTCCAGGTACACATGAATTTGGGGGGAAACTATTCAACCAATTATATTGTTCTTGTATGAATTTCACTGGATTTCACTCCATTAGACAAAAGCCATGCCCACAAATCTTCATGAGATGCCCTCTTCTCCATCTTTGGTTTCTGCTGAGATGGCTGAGGGACAACACTCCTAAGCTTCTGAGAGGTCCTGTGGTTTGATTGATGGGATCTGTGCATCACACCCTTAACCTCTCAGAAGAGCCTTTTGTATGAGGAATACTTTGACCTTTTGGTCTTCCTGTTGTGCCAGTAAAGAGCTGGACAGGCACAGAGTCCTTTCCTCTATGCCATATTTTTGGAAGCCATTTCTGACATTTAGCATCTTTTACTACCTGTAAAGACTGAGAATTTTCAAAATCATCCAGCCCTGATCCCTTTATGTTTACCAACTTTTCCCTCAAATTATTTCTTTTTTCTCGCATTTTAGTATAAGCAGCAAGGAGAAACAAACCAGCATCTTCAACACTTTTCTTAGAAATCTCCTTAGCTATATATCCAACTTTGTCATTTACAAAATCTGCTTTTGACATCACTGCAGGTCACATTTTTCTGAGCTTTCTGCCACCACACAACAAGGATTCTCCTTCCTCCAGTTACAATACATGTTTCACACTTCCCGCTGAGCCCTCACCAGCAGTGTTCCTAAAGTTCAGATGTCTAGTAACAGTCTGTCCTTGATGATATAGGCTTTCTCTTAGACAATTTAAGTTTTCTCTATAATGCTGCTCACTTCCTGCTGAGGTTTCATCAGCTGCATCTCTAATGTGCATGTTTCTGCTACCACTCTGTTCAAGGTAATTTAGGTTTCTTCTATCATGTTCCTCAAAATCCTTCCAGCCTCCAGTCACCGCCTGATTCCACACTTTAAGCGTTTGTCACTGTGGGCAGTACCCCACCTCTCGGTGCCCAAATCCGTATGAGTCTTTTAGTGCCACATTACTAATTACCACAAACTAAGCAGCTGATTATCTCCCTGTTTCTGTGGATCAGGAGTCTGGCACACTTTAGCTAGGTCCTCTGCTTAGGATCTCAAAGGCTGAAATCAGAGGGTTGGCCAAGCTGGAGGCTCTGTATAAGAATTTGCTTCCAAGTTCATTTAGGTTATTGGCAGAATCCAGTTGTTTCTGGTTGTATGACTGAGGTCTCCATTCCCGTGCTGGCTGTTGGTTGGGAGTCATTCTCCACTCCTAGAGGTCACTCACATTCTTCAACTTGTGGCTCCCTCCATCTTCAAGCCAGCAATGGTATGCTGAATTCCTCTCATGGTTTGAATCTCTGACTTCAGCTTCCCCAATTAGCCAGAGAAAACTTTGCTTTTAACCAGCTCATATGATTAGGTTAGGCCCACCTGAATAATCTCTTTATCTTAAGGTCAACCGATTAGTGACCTCATTACCTCTGTAAAACCTCTTTTGCCATGTGATATAACGTAATCACAGGAGTAACCCCAGAGGGTGGGGATCCCCGGGGCCATCTTAAAATGCTCCTATTACACATCCATACACTGAAAACACTCTAGAAACATATTAATAGTGGCAACTCTGAGTTTTCATTTCTTTCTGCTTTTCCTTTTGTACAATACTTTGCAATCAGGAAAAATGCAGAAAGATACCATTACTACTTCAGCTCAAAGCCCCGTGGCCTTACAGAAGCTTGGAGCTCTCTGCTCATTGGTAGTGACGACAACCACATGAACTACTGATTACAAAAGACAGAATGGTCAGTTTTTAAGAAACTGGTTCTGTTACATTGCAAGGTTTTTCTGCAGACACACCCACATGCACATGCACACACACACACGTATGTTCCTAATAAAATAGATTTATTGTTAATGACAAGCTTGGAGAATGGGTGATTTACAGACGTACCTGGCTTCTTGCTTTACCTACTTTTATAGCAAAAGAAGTCAAAATACTGAGGTCCCGTTAGCTATAACCAGTGAGCTGCTTCCAACTCAAACAGCAGAGAAGGATTGCATAATGCAATTGGCTTCAGCTTCCCCACTCATTCGCCAAATATTTATGAATTGCCACTACATGCCAAGCCCTTGGGCACAGGAATACAGATGGAACCGCCCTGAACCCAAGTGAAGAGCTCAAAATTTCTCATTTTGCCCAGCAGGCAAGTTTCTTATTTCGCTTAAATATTTATACTTTAAATATGAACTACCAAATTTTGGAGGGCATTTGAGAGATCCTAAAAACGTTTTCACAATTAAACAAAAAGACATCTGCATTCCAATCAAGGTTTATTCCTAGCTTCTTAAAAAACTGATGTGTAAAGAAAAGAACTTGGCAAATTGTAATTTTTCTTTAAACATGACCCTTGGTCAGACATTTTCTTTATTATTTTGACAAATAAGAATCAGGTAAAAGACTGAGGTCACAAACCTTTGAGGTCACATGCTGTTAAGGTCACATCTCTTTGTCAATATCTTCTGTTCTTTGGAAATGGATAGCAGTTGGCCCCAATCACTGCTTGCTTTGACAAGATCTTCTTGGCTTAACATCAGCCTACCCCAGCCAACCCTCCCAATCAGGCTAGCAGCACCCCTGGCAGACCTTGGAGAATGGGAACACCAGGTTGTTCATGGGCTGCTTCCACTAGAGCGTAGCCCGCTTGATAGATTAATCATTTAGAAGGATGACCCCTTGAGGAGTGAAACGTTACAGTGCAGGCTGGCATTTTAACCTAACTTCAGACTGCTTGGCTAAATGAATTCTAGGCGGTATATCCGTTACTGTTCCCCGCCTGCTTATGATCCCTCACCCTGCATGGCAACTCTCTGACCAGACTGGAGCCAATGGAGAAGAGTACACTGGGAAACTCCAGTGGGTCCTGGAGCAGAGGGGAGGTGAGGAGGACGAGCCCAGCCCCACAGATGGGGTTCTTTCTCTATTCCCCTTTCCTACCTCTCCTGCCCCATTTAACATCTTTCCCCAGTTCACTGTCTTCCTTCCCTTTCATCATCTGAGAGATCTTCCTGGCCACCACTAATTCTCAAATGCTGCCCAAACATAAGAAAAGAAGCTTATTATCCTGCTAGCACTGGCCCTACAGGTGCTAAACACAGTCATGTTGTGCTTCCAAGGGCTAAAAGTTAAAAGTCACAGCCTCCTATTGACTTACTGTTCACCTGTTCATCCATTCATTCAAAAGACATTTATCAAGTGCCTCCTAGGTGTGGGGCCCAGGCTAGCTGCTGGGGAGAAGGAAGGGAACTCAACCTGGTCTCCATCCCCAGGGAGACGGAGGGAGCAGTCATGCACACAGGGGCTTACAATACATTGCATTAAGTTTTTATGTGATAGCATGGAGCACAGGTGGATTCATCCTAAATTGGTGCATTAAGGGGGGGGGGCAAATTTTAACATCCCCCCTAACAACACCCTATATGCTAAAACAAAGAAACAAACAAACACTACCAGTCCAACCCAAACAGCTACAAGACAACAAGAATTTTCCAAGGATATCTGGGTACTGCATTGAGTTTGGGGCATGACTGCTTTCCAGGGAACGATCACAAGTGGAACAAGTGTATTTCTAGAAAGAGCTTTATATGCCAAGAGAAAGGAAGATCAAGTCTGTGAAAGAGGTATGTTGTAGGAGGATTCAGCATATACCATATATCCATTAACCTGGGTAAATTCTTTGTTCAGAGAGAAGGAAGTATGAAACGAACTTAAGTTCGCAAATATGTCTTGGGGGCAGGACATGCACCAACGCATTTTTTTAAGTGCTTTTCTTGGCTAAGAATACTGCAGTGTGGCCTCTTTGCAAGTCAATAAGTAGAAGCACAGAAACAGAATTGGCGAGATCTAGAGGTCATTCCTTTCCCCCGCCAGTTTTGTAAAACACTGGAAAAAAACTTGATATTCCCTTGGAGTGATACAAAGACTGTTCTTCGTAACAGTGTTATAGGTCCTTTCCATGGAAAGATCTCCCCATTCAATCCTTTCTTCATTACCAGCAACCAAAGACACATATTTGCAACCTAACTCTAAGCTTGAAAGACCACTTTCAAAGCTGCATGTTTCAACCTATCCTAAAATGCTTTCCAAAAAAATGGGCTAGAAAGAGCAGATCCCACAAAGGGTGTGGAAACGAGGCCAAGCGGGGGATGGAGGGAAGGGTGAGAGGAAATGTCAACGTTTCCTCTGGGGGCTGGCCTCTCTTCATCTTCTTTCAGTCATTCCTTGTTCATCACTGAAATACATATCAAGAGCTTTCTCCATGCCGGCCACTGTACAGGTAGCAGGGGTGTAGAGACAGAGCAACAATCCAGCTCAGCCCCTCACAGTATTCTTCATCCAAGGGTGAAGACGGGGAGCTACATGGTCATGACACAGTGTGAGGAAGACCAAAACCAAGATGGGTGCCAAGCCCCGAGGAATACAAAGGAGTGCGTGCCTCATTAAGGCTGAGGAGGTCAAGGAAGGCTTCTTGGAGAGGGGGACATCTGAGGTGAATCTTAAAGGTGGTAAAGGATTTCCCAGGAGGTAGAGAGACAGGACGGAAGGGTGGAAGTGTGTACGAAGGTCTGGAGACACACCACCTCACAAAGAGCTGGGAAACAAGAACAACTCGGAATAGCTCCCTTCTTTTCCACCACCCTCACGTCACCAGTGACGATGGTAATGATTTTAACTTTCTTATAACTCAATTCAGGACGGCAGGAACTCACAGGTCCCCTTGGGGGGCCTACCAGCCACCACAGAATCACCTCTGTGTGTGAAATTACTTCTTTGCACAGGCTGTGCTGTTCCTGAGGTTTGCTTCTACGATGGGTCTGTGAGCTGGTTGAAGGTGACCATCCAACATGGGGAAGGACCCACTGCCCTGGGTTTGTGCTTCTGGAAGCCAGAAGGGACAGAATTCCAGGCATCCTGGAGGTTGTCCAGCTGCTGTGTCCCCCTCCAAGATTCCCAGCAAAGACCAGCAGATCCCTTGAGGCTGGTGAGGAAGAGCCTGGAACCTGGGCCTTCTCTGGGCTCTGGGAAGGAAGGGCCTTTAAGCGGGGAGAGCCTCCTCAGGAGAATGTAATTCCACCTCACACCTGCGGAAGTCAGAAGAGAATAACCTGGCGCTTTATTCCAGGAAAGGCGCCAGAAATCCGCCAACTGCAAACTGAAAGACGAAGAGATGCAGTTCAAGTTCCTGGAAAATGGGGCGGAATATTCACTACATTTTTTAAACACCTCGCGTAAGCCTAACGCACCCTGACCCGTGATAAACAGGCTCCTTGGCCTGCTCGGGTGCCAGCGGCTTTCACGTGCAGGATCGTGAAGCCTAGGCACGGCCGATATTGACCTGTCACCAACCTAAAAAGTGGCACGCGCATAGGGTTCATTCACTGCCCCCCCCCCCCCCCCGATCTCCTGCCGCCCTACTTTTACATCGCCCCTGTTTCAGATAGGAAAGGGAGGCTCAGAGAAGTCAGTAGTTACTAAAGGGGCTCGCTTGCCCCGCCCCCACCACACACACCCAGAGACACACCAGCTTTGGGGACTGTGTGACGCCCTCGCGCCCCGGCCACGCACGGGGAGCAATGGGGACCGGTGGCATCGCTCTCTGGGCCCCGCCCCGCCGGCAGGGCGTTCAGGGTCGCGGGGCGCCAGCCCTGGCCCTTGGTCTTTGGCTCTGCGCCACCCGCCACCTGCCGGTCCGCGCTGCCCCACCCGCTCTGCCTGCTCCAGCCGCAGCTGCAACCTCACGCCTTTGCGGTGCTTTCCTCTCAGGTTTTCACCCCCTGTCGTCTGCACGTGGTGTCACGTCCCCCGCCACGTCGCTTCTGATCCAGCAGAGGCCCTGAAGGACCCTGGCCCTAGACTAGAAACCGCAGGTGACTCCACACTGCAGAGGGAACCAGTCCAACGTGGTTTAAAGTAACCAGCTTTGGCTAATATGACCTTCCGCAAGTCCCTTCACGTATAGAACACAAATAACTGAGAATCGGTATTGATTAAGCACCTGGCACTTCACGCTCAATGCTGCTACTGTTATGACTATTGTTTTTTATAAAAATTACAATTTTCATTTATTCCACAAGCATTTATCGAACGTGTATTTTGTGCCAGGCGCCGCGCGGGGCGCTGCATTTACTCTTCTCGTTCCGGAACGCCGGGCGATCTGGAAGGTTAGCCCTGTGACCTGTTACCTGTGACTGGCCCGCTGCTGGGCCCCCAGTGGCAGCTGTCGATCTCACCTTGTCAGAAGTTAAGACTTGATGGATCCCCAGCACCTGGAGCACAGTCCAGTCCAGCATAGGTTTGTTTGGTTGGTTGGTTCACTTTTCCCTCTCTCTCAGGTTTTAGATTAATCTCAGAGAATTTATAGGACACAGTCGCCTCCTCCATAGACCTCTTTGGCCTGAAACCAACGTCCCCCAGAAGGGGCCACAGGAATCTCATACCTAGAGAGTTCCTATGGAGGTGTTAATCAATTTTTTGAAAAATATAAAGCTGCTTGTTCCTGATCTCACCCATCCTTCTAGATGTTCTACGTGTAGATAAGTTGAGGGGATGTCTATTCCATTGATTACTACCAAAGTTAGACCCCCTAGAGCCTGCTTAGTGGCTGGACATTCTCCGTCGGATATTTCTTTACTGAGACACAAAACATTACTCGCATTTGCTGGAGTGTTTTATTCATTTCCGTATCGTTAGTGTCTTGGATGGTACTAGGCACTGACTGTGGGAAGGTGCTTGGAGGTGTTAAGGCACAGTAAAATAAACTTCTATAAAGACCATAAATTAGAATAGAATAAAAATGCTTCCTGTGTCAGTCAGCACTTGGTGGACAACGGCAACCCCAAATCCCAGCTGCACACAACAATGGAGCTTTGGTTTCTCGTAGTCCGCTGTTTGGCTGGGAGATTGGCTGATTGAGGCTGGGCTCAGCTGGGTGGCTCTGTCCATGAGTATTTATTCCGGAGCCCAGCTAAAGGAGAAACAGCTACCCAGGAGAAGTTCTCATGGCAATAGCAGAAGCACCGGAGGGCAAGTTCAACCCTTTAAGCCTCTGCTTACATCATGTCTGTTAACTCCCATTGGCCACAGCAAATCGCGTAGCCAAGCCCTCAGGAGTGTAGAAGTGCACTCTGCCCAGCTGAGGCCAAAGCAGGCCATAGAGGACCAAGCCCAGTATCCACTGAGTGGGGGGAGAGCACTCCTCCCCTGAGGCTCTGGGAGCGGTGTGGGGGCCCCCCGGCAGGGTGGGGGTGGGGGGTTGGTATTTTGACCGGTGGTATAACTTGCAGCACTTCCTTTCAGAGGGCATCTGAAAGTGCGCCTCGTCTTGGGCTGCTCTGACTCAGCCCCAAACTATAGCAACTGGTCTTCAATCAAGTGTTGGATGAATTTTTGAAATCAATAAAACAATGGTTAATTGAATGGCTATTGTATATCTAAGCTTATTCTCTGAGAGGAATAATCCAGTGCTTGAAGAACAAATCATCTGAACGGGGAGTCAGGAAATAAACTTATTTCCTTTGTTTAAATTGAACACCCTCTTCAGTTTCCTCTGGAAATAGTTGCCTGTCCTATGAAATGTTCATATTAAGCTATTTGGTCATTGGAGGTGTGTATTTTTTTAAATCATCAACTAGGGTATTTGTTTACTGGGTGTATTTATTAATCATTAACTTTTCTAGGGAGTAAAAAATGATTTTTAATGCTTTAAACAGCTATATTGATGCATAATTTACACATCAGAAAATTCACTCCCCCGCAAATTTGCCCATATTAAATGTACAATCCAATGATTTTCCATAAATTTAAATTTACAGAGCCATCGCCACAATTCTATTTTAGAACATTTCCATCACCCCAAAAACATCCCTCATGCCTATTTGCAGCCAAACCACTTTCTCCTTTCCAGCCCTAGGCAGCCACTAATCTACTTGCTGTCTCTATAAATTTGCCCTTTCTGGCCATGCCATATAAATGGAATCATATCACAAGATGTCCTCTGCATCTGACTTTTTTCTCTTAGTGTAATGTTTTTGAGGTTCGTCCATGTTGTATTTGTAGCTAATAATAGTTCGTACCTTTGTATTGCTGAACAGTATTCCGTCATGTGGACATTACAGACATACCACATTTTGTTTATTTATTATAAATATTCTTGTCTTAAATTCTATTTTACCTGATATTGCATAGCCACTACAGCTTTTTTATGGTCACTGCTTGCATGATGCACACACACAAACACACACACACTAATACATACATACATATATCTATATATACATTTTTTAAATAAACTATATTTTTAAAGTTTTAGATTTGTAGAAAAATTACAAAGATAGTACAGAGTTTCCATATAACTCACATCCATTCTCCCCTATTATTAATATCTTACATTAGTTCAGTACATTTGTTAAAATTAATGAACTGACATTGATACACTATTTTTAATTAAAGTCCATTCTTTAATAAAGTTTCCTCAGTTTTTCTCTAATGCCGTTTTTCTGCTGCAGGATCCCATCCAGGCTGCCACATTACATTTACTCCTCATGCCTCCTTAGGGTCCTCTCAGACTGGCCTTCTTTTCGATGACCTTGACATTTGAGGAGAACTAGTCAGGTGTTTTGTGTGATGTTTCTCTTTTGGGATTTGACACGTTTTTCTTATGATTAAACTGGGATTATGGGTTTTGAGGAGGAACACCACAGAGGTACATTGCCATTTGCGTCACAACTTATCAAGGATACATACTATCAACACGACTTATACTGTTGATGCCGACCTTGATCAGCTGACTGAGATAATGTTTGTCAGCTTTCTCCACAGTAAAGTTGTTCTTTTTCCCCTCCTTTCCATACTGTACTCTTTGGAAGAAAGTCCCTACACACTGCCCAAACCTGAGGAGCAGGAAGTTATGGGCCACCTTTTGGAGGGCAGGGGATCTATGTGAATTACGTGGCATTCTTCTGCACAGGAGATTTTTCCCTTCGCCTCTATTTATTTGTTCAGTCATTTATTTATACCATTATGGACTCATGGATATTTATTTTATAATTTGGGTTCTGATCTTGCTTATTTTGTTGATCAAATTGTTCCAGCTTTGGCCATTGGCAGCTCTTCCATTTGGCTCCTGTGTCCTGCAGACATATCGTCAACATCGTGGGTGTGTGCTTCTTTGTTTGTTTTTGAGCATTTCCTTAGTTTCTGGTACTGCAAGATGCTCCAGGCTCATCTTGTATATTTCCTGTCCCAGTCCTAGAATCAGCCAGTTCTCCAGAGAGCCCTGGTTCCTTTTATTGGAGAACAGTATTAGAAACGAAGATCTAGGCACTAGGAGTGCTCATTGCTACTGGAGTGTTATTGCTTCTAAGCCTGCTCAGCTGACAGAGCAAGGAAATATATGTGTATATACTAACCTGCATATATACGCATTTCTATATAGAAACATCTGTATTGATGTTAAGCTAAACATGAGTTCATGCTGATGTCTCAAACTCTAACCCATTACCACTTAAGTAACTCTGGCCTCGTCCCTTTGCTAATCTGTAAATTCCCACTGCAGCAGTGAGACATCATCTGACATCATCTCACATCTTACTCCTGTCATCTGACATCAGTTCATTAACCGTTCAATTCTAGAATAGTGGTATCAGGATTGTTAAGCTGTGTGCCCAAGGGAAAGAACTTTATCAACTAGTGGCAGTGCTTATGCACAGTTTCTTTTTTCATTAGTTTACAGATTCCACTTATTTCCAAAGTTACTTAGGTCAGTACCTCTTCCCTCCACCCCCTTCAGTGAGGTTGTTTCATACATTTGTAACACATACAGTTAATTATTACATATATGTGTGTTATATATGTTATATAACATAACCAAGTTAGATTGTTTTGTCACATACTGGATTCAATCCTGGGATTCCTCCAACCTCATAAATGATTTTTTTACATTTACATAATTAAAGTTCACTCTTTTGGAGGATGGCCCGGTGGTGTACTGGTTAAATTCACGTGCTCTGCTTCAGTGGCCTGGGGTTCGGGGGTTCGGATGCTGGGTGTGGACCTGCAGGCCACTCATCAAGCCATGCTGTGGCAGCATCCCACATACAAAAAATAGAGGAAGATTGGCACAAATATTAGCTCAGGGACAATCTTCCTCACCAAAAAGAAGTTCACTGTTTTTGCTCAAAAGTTTTGACACATGCACAGTGTCACATATGCACAATTACGTTACCATACAGAATCCTTTCAACACCCTAAAAAGTCCCCATGGTTCTCCTATTGGACCACTCCCTGATACCACCACCTCCTGCCAACCTTAGAAATCACTAATCATTTTACTGCCTCTGTAATTTTGCTTTTTCCAGATCGTCATGTAATTAGAATCATAGAGTATACAGCCTTTTTTAACTGGCTTATTTCACTTAGCAATATGCATTTAAAATTCATCATGCTTTTTTTTTTTTTTTGAGGAAGATTAGCTCTGAGCTAACAGCTGCCAATCCTCCTCTTTTTGCTGAGGGAGACTGGCCCTGAGCTAACATCCGTGCCCATCTTTCTCTACTTTATATGTGGGATGCCTACCATGGCTTGCCAAGCAGTGCCATGTCCGCACCCGGGATCTGAACTGGCGAACCCTGGGCCACCGAAGTGGAATGTGTGAACTTAACTGAGCAACCAGGTCGGCCCCTCATCATGCTTTTTTATGCCTTCACATACATATATATTTGGTGAAGAAGATTAGCCCTGAGCTAACATCTGTGCCAATCTTCCTCCATTTTGTATGTGGGATGCTCAAGCGTAGCTTGACAAGCAACGTGTGGGTCTGTGCCTGGGATCTGAACCAGCGAACCCTGGACTGCTGAAGTGGAGTGAACTTAACTACTACACCACTGGGCCGGCCCCCATATCTTTTTATCACTGAATAACATTCCATTCTGTGGATGTACCACAGTGTATCTATTCACCTACTGAAGGGCATTTTGGTTGCTTCCAGATTTGGTCTATCATAAATAAAGCTACTATAAATATTCATGTGCAAGTTTTGTGTGGATATAAGTCTTCAGATCAGTTGGGTAAATACCCAGGAGCGCAATTGCTGGATCATATGGTAAGACTGTGCTTAGTTTGGTAAGAAACTGCCAAACTGTCTTCCAAAGTGTCTGCCATTTTGCCTTCCCACCAGCAATGAATGAGAGTTCCTATTGCTCCTTACTAGCAACTGGTGTCATCAGGTCTTTGGATCTGAACCATTCTAATATATGTTTTCTCTCATGCTTTTACTTTCAATTTATTTGTTGAAATGTTCTTCGGATTTATTTATCTACACATTGCATGTATTTCTTGTTTTTCTGTTCTTCCCTTACCGTCTTCATCGTATTAAATATTTTCTAGTGCACCATTTAAATTCATCTGCAGGATGCTGTTGTGGACTGAATGTTTGTGCTCCCCCTACCCCCAAGTTCAGAATGTTGAAGCCTTAACCCTGAATATGATGATATTTGGAGGCGGGGCCTTTGTGAGGTAATCGGGTTTAGATAAGTCCATGAGGATGGGGCCTCCATGGTGGGACTCACGTCCTTATAAGAAGAGGAAGGGAGAACAGGAAGGCGCACCATCTATAAGCCAGGAAGCGGGGCCTTACCAGGAGCTGAACCTGCCATGCAAGCACCTTAACCGTGGTCTTCTCCTTCTCCAAAGTTGTGAAAAACAAATGTCTGCTGTTTAAGCCCCCCATTCCATGGCATTTTGTTACGGAAGCCCAGGCAAAGTAATACAGAGGCCTTTCACTGTGTATATTTTAGTTATTTTCAAGCATTATTTTTTTCTTACCCTTTCTCTCCTCTACTTCTGGGACTTTTACGTTGGACCACTTGATGGTGTTCCTCAGGTCTCTGAGACTCTGTTCATTTTTCTTTCCATAATTTCTTAGAATTTTTGATCTGTCTTCAATTTCATTGATTCATTTTATTCCGCCAGCTGAAATCTGTGATTGAGCCCCTGTAGTGAAGTTTTCATTTCAATTATTGTAGTTTTCAACTCCAAATTTCTACTTGATTTTTTAAATAATCTTTATCTCCTTATTGTCTTGTTGTTAATCCTTTTTACCTCTTTAAATGCTGTTTCCTTTATTTAACTATGTTTTTAACAATTTCTTGGAAGCCTTCCCCTGCTAAGTCCAATATCTGATGCTCTCAGAGACAGTTTCTATTGATTGCTTTTGTCGGGGAAGCAAAATCCTCACCTCCACCCTCTTTGAGTCTCTGGCTGGGCCTGAGAATTAAATTGACATAAGACACATTAACAAGAGAAAAGCATACAAACATATTTAATATTAGTTTTACACGACATGGGAGCCTTCACAAGGAAATGAAGACCCAAAGAAGTGGCAAAACCTAAGTGCATATACACTAGGTTGAAGGAAGAGTGGCAATTATGGAAAAGTAACTAAAATGAGAAGACTAAAGGAAGATGAGAGTTATCTTAAGAAACTCTGTCAGTACAGAATTCTCTTGGCTTCCACCCCCATTTCTGTTGATAAGAATGTTTCTTTCCTCCTGGCACAGGGTGAGTAGCTCTCACATGGGAGTTTTAATTTCTGCTTTCAAGAAGAAAAGGGAAATCAGATTGCCTTTCTTGTACCTGCTGTTTTTTAAGTGCCTTTAACTCAAGATAATCAATATACCAAGGCAGCATATTTTGGAGTGGCATGTCCTGAACCCCTTCATTTCCTCAATCTGAAAGTTCTCTAAAAGTTTCACATGGTTCTTTTTGGTTTTTTTTTTTTTTTTGAGGAAGATTAGCCCTGAGCTAACTACTACCAATCCTCCTCTTATTTTTGCTGAGGAAGACTGGCCCTGAGCTAACATCCATGTCCATCTTCCTCTACTTTATACATAGGATGCCTACTACAGCATGGCTTTTGCCAAGTAGTGCCATGCCCACACCCGGGATCTGAACCGGCAAACCCCGGGCTGCTGAGAAGCGGAACGTGCAAACTTAACTGCTGTGCCATCAGGCTGGCCCCGAAGTTTCACATGTTAAAAGCTGATGTGGAGCCTGCGGAGAGAAAAAAAGGGGTTAGTAGCTGACTGGCAAGAGACCTGCAAAAGGGAGAGAAGAGCATAGATTAAAACAAGAATGAATAAGCAGAAAAGAAAGACATCTAAGCACATTTCCCCATATCCTGCTAAAACAGGCTCCCATCCCTGGGAATAGGTCAGTCCGATAAAAAAATGATTGAGCTCATTTATCTGATGGAGAGGGTCTATCTTGTCCTTTAAAAGGTGTGGAGTAAGCATCATTTGTCCCAAGTGACCTATGGAGAAACAGCATTCTCCACCAGTGATCGCACAAGCTCCTCCTTGCTGGGCTGTCATTGGGTCCAGGGCACAAAGACTTTGGAGTAAAACAGAGGCCAAAGTAATAACTTCCGATTGAAGGGCTTCCAATGTTTGCATATTAATGCTGAAGTCTTATTCTATTACTATGGAAAGATTCCGAAATGCCTTTTCCAATTCATGAGTTCCAAAGCCTGGGGAAGATGATCTGAGTACCAAAAAGAACTCAGAATTGTGAAACACAAGTGGGTTTTCTATGACCGCTTGCCTAGTATGTTGTGTGGCACTCCTTTATGAACAAAGGTGGCCAAGTTTGTAATTCGGCTAGCATTTAAAGTGGAGTACTTGATGACAGAAGGCACCAGGTATCGGAGTCCACATCATCCTGATCATTTAGGTGGAATCCTTCATATACGTTGTCATCACGTGAGATAACACGACCAGTAATGTTCGTGGATAAGGTCAGAGTGGAAATTTTGAACACCAAGCTTGGAGTTTGGCGTTGGAGTTTTGTGTGTTTTGTCATCTGTCATACTGGCATCTGCACACCTTCATCTTCCAGGCGTCCCCATCAGTCTTTAGGAGTAGAACAGGTTGGAAAATGTCCAATATAAGAGACCTGCAGTTCAACTGGCAATTATGAGGCTTGGTTTTATTCATCCAGCCAAATCAGTCCAGAATTTTGGTCTCCACATATGTAATCTTTGGTGTTAAGCAGCCTAATTAAGGGAGTGGCTGAGCTACCACAGGTTGCAAAAGGGTGGGCTGTGAGCTAGCTGTAACATCTGGTGATTTGGCATGAGTTGGTACCACACGAGTGAGTGCCAGGACCATCTATGACATTTGTGAGGGGCTTGAGGATGTCACCTGTCGAAGCAAGACACAGAGTTTGATTACTACACTGCAAAGGGAAAAATTTCCTTCTAATTACTTAACCTGAGCAAAGGACAATTTTTGATATTCTATAGAGGGCTTTTCATGTCCAATTAGCTAAGCAGAGGAGGAAGTAGAGTGATATTGTTTTCCTGGTTGTGGATACCATACCCTGTCATACATCCATATTCCAGAGCTATTCCACTAGATGCTCACAATGACAGGAACAAAAGTTAGTTCAGGTTCTTTTGCATGATCTAGATGTTGACATAACCAGTAATCACACTGGTTATTTAATGTGACCAAAGTTTGGAAAACCAGCATGGGGGAATGTCAGGTCTGTGCCTGAGCTGTTGCGAAAACAGTAAGGGTTGATAAGAGTGAGACACAGTCTGAAAGAAAGGCCATAGTGGAGGACCAGAGGGAGAAAAGGAAAAACCAAAACAAGCAAGCTCCAGTCAGCATTTAACTAAGCGGACAAAGAAACGGGAGGCTTCATTAAAAGGAAGAGGGTTGTTTTTGTTTGTTTGTTTTTGTTTTTTTGTGGCATAAAAGACTTAATGGGGGAGAAAATAGGTGGAAGTGAAATTTCTTAATCCATGTTCTTGGGAAAAGCTGTCTAATTGGTAACACCATCTGCTTCTGGGGCTTGGGAATTCATCCTAGAAACCCTTACTTTAAGAACACCTGTAGGAATGGTCTTCCCATGGCCCTGGGAGTGCTTGTCTGGGTCTAGTGTGGTGCGGCTCATGTGAATCCAGGAGGATTTTCCTTTCATTTGATGGCAGTGTAGGTGGTTGGCAATACTTCATAAGGTCCTTCCCAGTGAGGTAACAGTGTGCTTTCTTCTAAAAACCTTCATGTAACCTGATCTCCTGGTGGAAGTGACGGCAAGTCTTATCAGCCAGTGGAGGCCATGGCTTTTTGACCTGTTGATGTTATGTTCCAGGTATACCAGTTAATTCTTCTGTAGAGCTTGTCATGACACCAAATTGTTCACTTAAGTCCCCATAATGTTCACTCACTCTGGAAATTCAAGGTTTAGAGATGCCAGTAGGCATAGGGTGACCAAATATATTTCAAAAAGGGTTAATCCATGTCGCCTATTTAGAGTATTCCAGATTTTTGTGAGGACAAGGGGTAATGTTTAAGTGCAGTTTCTTGACAGATTTTAAGCCAAACTGGCCATTTAAGTCCAGTTTCTTGACAGACTCTTCCTAAAGTCCTTTCATGTCTAGATTTTTACATTCCACTTGCCAGATGATTAAGGATGGCACGGGGTATGAAATTCTAATGAGTGCTCCAGAGTTTTTGTAAGCAAGTGGTTTGTTTCTGCTGTAAAACGAGTTCCTTGATCTGATTCAACCCATAAAGGGTTGCCAAAATGAGGAATAATCCCAGTTATTAATTTCCTTACCACGTGCGGCATCTGCACATCTGGTTGGATAGCATTCAGTCCACCACTAAACACACAGACAAGCACAACAGAGTAGGAATAGCCTAACATTGGAGGCAAATCTATAAAATCCATCTGGAGTGTTGCAAGGGGCAGTGTAGGCCTTGGAAGACTTCTTGAGGTATGTTGGCTTCTTCTAGAAATTTGGTGAGATTTACAAGTGGTATAATGAGAAATAATTTGGTCAGAAATGTTTAGGATGACAATTATCTTTTAGTTCCTTAACTATGCCCCACCCATGTCCCTTCCTACAATCAAAAGGCAATAACATGGGATGGAGTGAGGCTCCCCATCATCAGGGAGGGGTAGGAGACCGACCAGATTTAAAGTGTTATAATGATGTCAGATGATGGAGAGGTTGGTAATGGGGCTTGTTCAGAGGTGGTCTGCCGCCACGTAGAGAGATGCTGTGTCTTCTGAGCTTGTAATAGAGCAGACAGAGCATGGAAAGTACAGAGATGAAAGGAGGGGTCTAGTGTAAGAGCACTGGCCTTGTCAATTACAACATCGGCTGTGGCCAACACATGCAGGCATGGGGCCATGCCTGCTGCCACAGGGTCCCACTGACATGAGAAATATGCTCTAGGACATATTTGGTCATATCTGAGAAGTACAGGTTATCCTACAACAATCCCATTATTTTCATGGCAATCTAGGTGAAAAGGTTTGTCAGAATTAGGTAAGCCTAGAGCTGGGGTGCGGACAATGTTAATTTTAAGGCTTCAGAGCAAGTTAATGCCTCTTGGGGCTGGAAAATGGGCTCTGAGAGAGCATCCAGCAGGAAGGCGTACAGCACTTTAGCAAGGGCAGCAAAGTTAGGAATCCATTGGTGGCATTAGCCAGCTGCCTCTAGAAATTCAGGTACATGCTTTTTTGTTTTGGGGAGACGGATGAACGAAACTGACTCAGGGCATTTTGGAGGGAGCTCTTGACGCCCTGAGATATCTCATGTCCTGAGTAGGTAACAGTTGTTTGCACCCATTGAAGTTTAGACTCAGGGGAGGAGGGTTATGGCCTCGTTCAGCCAGCGCCTGTGAGACAATGAGGGAGTCTGTAAGAGCACCCTGCTCAGTGTGCTTACAGAATAAAAGGTCATCGACATACTAACAACAGTGGAGCCCTGGGTAAAGGCTACAGAATCTCAGTCAGCTTTAAGGACTTGGGCGAATATTGAGGGAGACTCACAATATCCATGAGGTATGGGAAGCCATGTCAGCTGTCTCCCTCTACATGTACATGCAAAGAGAAATTGTGAGTCAGAATGCAAGGGAACAGAAAAAAAGCTGAGCAGACATCAATTACTGTAAACCAGGCTGCATGAGCAGGAACTGAGCTAAGAATGGTCGCAGGATTAAGAACTACGGGTGGCAAGGCTTACAAAGGAGTCTGAGGCTCTTAGATCTTATACAAATCGATGGATTTGATTCCTGTCTGAATCAAATTTCCCTTCTTTCTTTACTGGCAAGATTGGGGTGTTATAAGGTGAGGAAGTAAAGATAAGAACACCCTGGTATAAAAAAAGAGTCTATTATAGGTTCCATTCCTCACTCTTCATCTCATGAGAGGAGTACTGGGCCACTGCTGGCACAGTCTTGTTCCTTTTCCAGACAGTGCCCAGGGCCTCTGCAATTAGGAGCAATCCTGCCTCATTTGCGTGTGAAGCCCAGAAACTAGTTGGGACATCTTTTAAGGTTGCATCCTCTGAAGAGGATTTTCAATTGAAATGGGTTTTCATTAGGGAAAGGAGGAAGTTTGAGGTCTAGTCTGAGGGCAGGGAAATAAACATGACTTTCTTACTACATTGTAGGGTGGCGTTAAAGTTACATAACAAGTCTTTACCTAAAAGATTCGCTGGTAAGGAGTCAGAAATTAGAAAGGCATGATGGGTGTGATGGGGAGGACTATTCGTCTACCCTCCAGGTCCTTCTGGCTGGTCTACGAATTAAGTTGACATGAGACAGAATAACAGGAGAAAATCAAACAAAGTTTAATAACATGTACACATGGGGGAAAACTCAGGAAATTTGAGTAAGTCGCCAAAATGGCAGAAGCCACTATCTTAAGTACCATCTTCAGCTAAGAATAAAGGTGGATGTTGGAGGTAGTGGTTGAGGACTTCAAAGGCGAGGAAAGCAATTTACATGGAGATGGAAAAGCAAATGTTGGATAAACAAATGTTGACCATGCTTTGTAAAGACAATGAAAGATGGAGAGGACTCTGATTAAATGGCCCTTGCGAGGTTCCTCCCTGTCTATCACACCTAGTTTATATTATTCTATAGCTATTTTATGGTATTAACGCCCTACTGAATCAGACCTTCTATCTTCAATTCTTTTAGGCAGTTGGGGGGAAGATCAACATTTCTTTCAGAGTCTTTTATCCTTAAAAATAATCAAGCCAAAGAGACACATTTTGGGGTGGCAAATTCTGATCCCCCACAGGTGTTACGAGGGTCTAAGGACATTGGGGTGGCCTCAGATATGGACGATAGAATAAGTTGTCTAAAGGCTCTGACAGTTTTCAGGGACTCTGACAGAATCAGAGGTGACAGGTAGGGATAAATCCTCTGAGCAGATGGTAGAGAAAGTCACATGAATGTCAATTAAGAAGTCCAGTTTCCAATCCTCTCTATTAGGTATGATAGTGGGTTCTGGGGTGCAACTGAGGATTGGCTGACCCTGTCAATTGATGGGGTATTGTCCCAGAAGAGAGGGAAAATGGACCTCCTGAGGATGTTGGGGCTTAGGGAAAATGTTATTTGAGCTTTCCTTTCTTTTAGGTTCAAGGTAACTATTCTTCCAATGTCCTAGCTTTTTACAATGTCTGCAAATGTCTGGAGGCAAGCAGGGAAGGCCCTGTGGTTGGCGAGAAAGATGAGAAGACTTTGAGTCACTCTTAGAATCACCATTTTTGTTTTTGTAAAGACTCAATATGCACAGCAAGAACTGTTGATTTTAATTTCTTTTTCGTTTTTTTCCTGTAAGCTATTTTCAAAGACTTATGTGCCTGCCTCCATAACAATGCTGAGAGACTGACCTGACCAGCCAATGACACTATTTGGATTTGTCTCTTTATATCAAAGAAGATTTCCAACCAAGGAAGAAATTGAGAGATTTCTATGTTCTGGGGCTTCAGAGTTGAATGCAGTGTGCCTTTGTAAAGTCTGTATAAAGGGTTCCACAAAGGTCTTAGGGTGTTGCCCTTCCATCTGAGTGCATAAATCAATCTGAGACCAGTTTACCCTAGGGAGAAAGGGCTCTGTTACCCACCCCTCAGGTCCTGAATGCTGGCCTGGCTGAGTGGCTTCCTAGTCATTTGCAGGAAAGCCTGGGAGATTCTGGCCACCTGTTTCCTCTGTGGGGGGACTTTCCCCCTGAGGCCATCTAGCCTGTCTGATAACTGACGAGGATTATTTTGGGCTGGTTACTTTTAAAAACTGCAGACAGGAAAGAAACTCTGAAAAGGGGAATTTACTTACCCTTTGTTAAGAGACATTTACATTTGTAAAGGAAATCTCCATCTGTGAGGGTGTCTCTCTCTCTCTGCACCAGGAAGAAGGGGGGATGACCTTATCTCTAGAAACTCTTAATGGGGAAGTCAAGCACTTAAATCTGCATGGTAATCTTGCTCTTGTTTGCTGTACTTGTCTGGTAACCTCCTGTAACTGACTCTTCCCATCACCAACATCCTCCTTTGTCTTTAGCTGAAGATGATATTTAAGGTGGTGGCTTCAGCCATTGACTTAATCTGATCTGACTCTTATCTAAAGTTATAGGACCACACAATAACCAGACCCCACCTACACTGATACCATTTTAACTTTTTTTACATAATGTGTCCTTTGTCTTGTAAAGAGATAACTCACATACCTATGCCTTAAATTTAGCCCTATCCTCAACCCAGGTTTGCAGCTCTTTACTGCCCATGGGTCCTGTCCCCATGGCTGCAGCTCTTTACTGCCTATGGATCCTGTCCCCATGCTATTCCATACTATTCTCTGAATAAAAGAGCACCACTTCCAGACCTCCTTGAGAGTCCAAGAAATCTTTCTTTTGACTCCTTGACTCACCGAGCCCGCATCAATAACTACAGTATAACCATAGGTGGGAAAAATGTCCCTTAAGAGCCAGACAAGGTTCCTATGAGTGGAGTTGTGAAAGGCCACCCATCTTTGTAACTCCTCTCGAAATTTGGTAGGATCTTCTGAAAGTGGAGGCACAAAGGCTTTGGAATTTAAAAGGTCTGCTACTGTCCAGGGGCCATGAATTCCTTGTGGCAGGGGTTAGGATACATCCAGGGGGGTTGCTGCCTAGGGAGGCCTAGAGCTGACTAGGTTTGACTACAGACCCCGGGAAGTGGGAGGGGTTGCACAGTGCAGGGAAGTAAGTCTGGCTGTGGTGTCCTGGAGCCTGGGCCAGCTTTCTTTCCTGGCTGTCAGCGTTTACACAAGTAACCTGCACATTCCATGCCTGGAGATCAGGCCAGAGTGCTCTCTGTAAATCTTGCAGGGAGAGGCAAGTCAAAGCAGGCAGCTGGGTGTTGCAGGGATTTTGAGGGGGAAGTTAGAGTTTTGGGAGTTAAAGGAATTTGTTGTGGAAATGGAGCCAGCTTTGGAGAAGGGGGGTTTGAAGCAGGGGCCCAGAGAACCAACAGATCTTCTTGTAATTGCAGGCCCTCCAGGACCAGTTCAACTGACTCCATCTTATCAACAGAGTGCTTAAGAATTGTCTTTCAGAAAATTTGCAGTCACATAGCCAGAGCGTGCACAGAAGAAGAAATCTTGACCTGACATGACGGGGGAACCTAAGATCCTCCTCCCCAGGGAACCAAAGGACCGGCACACAACCAGAACTTTAAAGTCAGACCCTTAGAACCAAGGAATCTGTCATTCAGGAAAATCCAGTGTTAAATTCCTTCTCCACCTCACCATAAATGTCTAGAACCTCACCATATGTGCTGGAAGACTGCCAATCAAAACTTGTCCCACCAGCACTTTCATGGGCCAGCCTGTTCTCCCTAACCTCTTAAATTTCACCCCAAACGCTGAACTGAGGAGACAGATCAGAGGGCACTTGCCCCTTGTCTTCCTGCAGATCATTCTCTCAGAATAAAGCTAATTTCTCTCCCAAAAGCTGATGATGTAATTAATTGGCTTGTTTGTGTGTATCAGGTAAGAGACCCCTATTTTTGTGTGGTAACAAACTGAATATGAGTGGGAGGAGAAGGAAGATTTACAGTGAATGTGGATTCTAACTTTTATTTGAAGTCTTATTTCTGTCCTTTCGTGTTACTAGGGGAGTCTCTGAGGCGAGCTGTTACATTCCTTTGTGTCCTCTTTTGAATTCCATCTTCCCATAGGTACCGATAGGACATTTGTTTTGGATGAGAGCTCTCTAAAATGTTTTCAAATATAGAAGTTTTTCCAATTCAAAGGATCCATCATCTGGCCATTGATTAGTAGGATTTTCAAGGGTAGGTTTATTTCAATAGCTACTCAATCCAATAAACCTTTTTATGGAAGGACCCAGAGGTAACTTTCTAGGCACAGATGCAAGAGGCATCATCAAAGCAGGTTTAGAAGATGCGGCCCCCATGATCCAAACGTTCACTCCCAGAGTTAGTCTAAGAAAGCAAAGCTCTTCGTTGTCACAGGCAGTAAGAATAGTGTTTGTGAAAACCATGTCTCCAGTGTTCCACAGGATGTGAGATTTCTCCAGTTACAGACCTGCCAATTTGTGACTCAGGGTAGGGGATACTAGGATGGGACTTTCCCAGTACCAATGAGACAATGAAGGCTGAGACGACAAAGGTGTCCTTATGGACTGTGACCATTTACTAAGACAAACTCCCCTGAAAGCTGTGAAGGCCAGGCAAAGAGAATGCTGCTTGTCACTTCTTGTCTTGTGTTCCCAGCCTGTTGGCTGGCCACCTGATACAGACCCAACGACCTATGTCCCTTGGCTGGCAGAGACCAGAGAGAATATTCTCACTGTTCACAAAGCCAGGCTTTCAGGACATAAAACATAATGGAAGGAGAATCTGATCTAGCTGCTGTTGTTTTGTTTTATTTGTGATGCACAGTAAAGTCAGTCTGAGCAGATGCTGATCTGGCGAGAACTGTAAATTCACCAGTCTGTGAGGTCAACTCAAACAATAGGCTTATCAGACCTGTGCCTGTGTTTTATCCTACGATTTTCCTCTTTATGACAAATGACACAAAAGACAGAGACCATCTCAGGAGAAAAGGGGTCAATAAAAAACAACAAAACGGAAAACACTAGAGTTGCTCTACCCAAAAAACTACACAATTGTTCACACAAATGTTGTCCCCTGCTGTCTGAACTTGGAAAGCGAGAGACAAGAGGAGACTCTGAGCACACTCACGCTGACCGGACCCTGCAGGCAGAGTTCTGGGAGACTGACATGGTAACAACTCTTTCCAACTGACAGCTTTTGTCAAATGTCCCGGGATCTCTCAGCTGCAGCCCCCAGAATGAGCAGTGTCCCAGTCAGCACTATTCCATCCTCACCACCAGAAACTGCACAGGAGGCAAAACCTTTACCTCTACCCTCTTAGAGTCTCTGGCTGGGCCTGAGAATTAAATCGATATAAGATATATTAATAAGAGAAATTACAAATTTATTTAATATTAGTTTTACATGACACAGAAGCCTTCATAAGGAAATGAAGACCCAAAGAAGTGGTAAAACCTAAAGCTTATATACTAGGTTGAACAAAGAGTAGCAATTGTGGAAAAGTAACTAAAATGAGGAAACTAGAGGAAGATAAGAGTTATCTTAAGAAGCTCTGTCAGTACAGAATTCTCTTGGCTTCCAGTCCCATTTCTGGTGATAAGAATGTTTCTTTCCTCCTGGCACAGGACGAGCAGCTCTCACATGGGGGTTTTAATTTCTGCTTTCAGGAAGAAAAGGGAAATTAGATTGCCTTTCTTGTACCTGCTGTTTTTTAAGTGCTTTTAACTCAAAAAAATCAATATGCCAAGGCAGCATATTTTGGGGTGGCATGTCCTGACTCCCTTCATTTTCTTCCTGGGTATGGTCACACTTTCCTCAGTGTTTTTTTTTTTTTTTTTTTTTTTTTTTGCATGTAACTTTTTATATTGGAAATTTTTAGGTAATATATTGTAGCAACTCTGGATTCTTGTCCCCTCCAGGGGTAGTTGTTGTTGCTGACTTTTTTTTTTCTTTAATGATCTGCCTGGATTAACTCCGTAGAGTCTGTCTTCCCAGCCGTGTGCACCCAGTGTCTCTGCTTAGGTTTTTTTAAAATGTATTTTTGTTTTATTTTTAAGCCTGGCTCCCTAGGGGTCAGTATAGCTTAATGGTCAGCCCATGATTAATTGGAGGTTGTGCATAAACATCTTGAACCAGTAAGGCATCACCCTTTGCCAATGGATCTGCGTGTGTTTAAGGAAGGTAATCAAAGTCAAGTCAGTTTACAAGTCTGCTCCAGCTTATTCTTTCTGCGTATTCAAGGATTCACGTTTGTCAGGGACAAGTAGATGGCCAGGGCCCTATCTTATCTTTCCCCTGCGCATGCACATCCTTGAGCATGCATGCAGTCCTCCAAATCACCTGGACTGAGTGGACACTTAGGATGGCTCACTATCACTATCTCAATCTCTGCATTTCCCTTTTAATTTTCTGGCTGGTCTGTCAGTCTGTTGTTTGCTCAAGCAGTACTGTGACCTCAGGCAGCTTTCTTAAATCGTTTGCTATTATTCCCGGATTTTCCTGCTATCATTTTTGACAATGCCTTTGGGTATCTGTTCTCCACTCCAAAACAAATCAGTACCCTCTAATAAGGAGGCTGCTGGTCCTCACGGCTTGCCCTGCCCTAGTAAAATTACTGAACAGCGGAGCTGGTGGAGGGCAATGGCAGAAGCCCCAGGATAAAATGCCACAGACTCTCACTCTTCTTCCTGAAGCTTGGTTTTTCTTGAATAAATGCTTTTCCTTTAGATGGGTGCCTTTGCTCAATTTCCAAAATCCTGAACTGGTTGTTTTTAACAGTTTTGTCTGGTTTTACGTTTGCATTTTAGGGAAATGATTTGCCTCCCTCCTCACTCGACCTTTCTAGAAGTCCCATCTCAAAGTCAAAATTTTTGCTTTGGGCCAGAGGTCATTGTAACATTTCATTATGACATATGAAAAAGGAAAAGATATGCAAGACTTATGGACAAACTTATGAATAAGGAGATATACCACGTTTTTAAATAAAAAGATTCAATATAAAAAAGATAGAACTAATGTTACTCCAATTAAAATATCAGTGGGATTCGTGATAGAACTTGGTTAGACAATGTAGATATTGACACAGGCATAAACCAACAGTACAGATTAGCAAGCTCACAGATTGTGGTAGGCAGAATTCTAAGAATGACTCTCCATGACCCTTGCCCTTCTGTAATACTTTGACTGAAGTGGGATATGATGAAATATCCTTTCCAGAATTATGTTACATTATATGGAAAAAGGAAGATTATCTGGATAAACCTAATCTAATCAAAAGAGCCTTTAAAAGGAGAGAGTTTTCTTTGGCTGACGGAAGGAGAGAAACTCAGAGATTAGAAGCATGAGTAAAATTTGGCATGCTATTGCTGGCATGGCATTTGAGGATGGAGGGGGCCACATGCCAAGGATTGTGGGTGGCCTTGAGTTGCTGAGAGTGGCCCCAGGCTCACAGCCAAGGAAATGAGAACCTCACTCCTATAGCCTCAAAGAACTGAATTCTGCCAAGAACCTGAAAGAGCGTGAAAGCAAATTATTCTCCAGAACCCCCAGATAAGAGTCCAGCCCAGCCCACACCTTGATTTCTACCTTGATACTTATAAAAATCCTTCCAGGCCTGCCTGGACTTCTGATCTACATAATTGTGAAATAATAAGTGTGTGTTGTTTTAAGCCAGAAAATCTGTGATAATTTGTTACGCAGCAATAGAAAACTAACACACAGACATATACATATATAAATATTTGATATATGACAGAGCTGGCTGGGCAGATCATTGATGAAAGGAGGGTCTCTTCAATTAATAATCCTGGGACAAATGGTCATATATACACAGTCATATTTTGCTTAATGACAGGGATCTGTTCTGAGAAATGCACCATTAGGCAATTTTGTCATTGGCTGAACATCAAAGAGTATATTTACACAAACGCAGATAGTACAGCCTACCTTACACCCAGGCTATACGATACCAGTCTTGTGGGACTACCGTCGTATATGTGATCCACCGTTGACCCAAACGTCATTGTGCAGTGCACGACCATAGAAAAGAAACGGCTTGAATCTGTACCTCAAAATATGACAAGAAAATAGAAGCTTTTAAATGTTTACAAGAAATTTTAGAAGAACTTCATGAACCTGGGGTAAGGACTTCCTTAATGAAAAACGTACAGTAAAGAAAAGATTGAAAGTTCAAGTACAGGGGCCGGCCTGGTGGCGCAGCGGTTAAGTTCACACATTCCACTTTGGCGGCTTGGGGTTCGCCGGTTTGGATCCCAGGTGCAGACATGGCATCGCTTGTCAAGCCATGCTGTGGCAGGCGCCCCACATATAAAGTAGAGGAAGATGGGCACGGATGTTAGCTCAGGGCCAGGCTTCCTCAGCAAAAAAGAGGAGGACTGGCAGTAGTTAGCTCAGGGCTAATCTTCCTCAGGGAAAAGGAAAAAATTTTCATGTAGATAAAAAATTTTAAATTCTATTTTTCAAAGGTCAACATTAAACAAAGCAAAAGAAAGGAAGGAAAAGACAAGAAATCTTAAGATCAGGAGTGCGGGGCATCTCAGAAGTCATGAGAGAAGCATGTTGGAAGGAAAGAAGTTGCTCCCGTGTTGCATTCTACAGAGAGGCGGAGTTAGAGGAAGACAGCAAAGCATGCCCTAGACTTGAGGACACAGAATAGACTGGTGACCAGAACAAGGGCGGTTTCAGTGGAGCAGGAGGAAAACCTGGGTAGGGCATGGACCCTGTGCCTCTTGCTCATCTCCCTTCCAGAAAACGCCACGCCTTCCTAAATGCTCTGTCACTTGCATATTCATAGCTTTCCCCAAATTCCTGAACTTGGTAGTGACAGGTTTCAATCTGGCTTTTATTCTGTAAAAGAACAAGTAGAATTATGACCTGTTTCACAATTTACTTAGCTGACTTCACGTGCTTTTGACAATTCTATCAATTTTCTGACATTTTTCTCTCTCTAGGAAGATGAGAAAGAGAGGAACCATAACAAAATTGTGACTATCCCTACAGTCAAAATAGGTCCTAATTGTTTCTAATCAAGCTGAGCTTTCCAGAGGGTCAAAGAATGGAAACCTGAGGCGCATCTGTTACGGAGCCCTAACGGACTGGTGACCCACAAGTGGGTCCTTTTGCCTAGAGCTGCTCATGCCAATACAACGAGACCAGGTTCGGAATAGCAAAGCAGAAACTTTACTCACTGATCAATGAATGGAGGAGGCAGAACTCGTGCTCTAAAGCACCTTCTCCTGGAAGGGAAGGTGAGCAGGTTCTTATGGGATACGAAAGGGGAGTGGCGGGGGCATTTGAGGCATGCGCAGATCTTCCCTTCTTGCGCACGGCACCGTTTGCGTGTTTCCTTTTGTGCAGGGCACCCCATCAGCATCTTGGACCTCGGCGTGCAGGTCTGGACGGGTCCTGCAGTTTGGCCCTGTGGCAATGTTCTGCCTTGGTTCCTATAAGCAAGCACAACTTAAAACAAAGCATTAGACATGGAAAATATTTAGGGACTTCTCTCGGTGACACATCCAGCCAGTGCAAAAATCCTATACCTCATGTATGTGTATTCTGCATCAAAAAAACCTGAAACGAATCTTCCCCCTTCTTCCTCTTATTGTCCTTTGCCAGGTTGACCTAACTGATCCTTTGACTCTGTTACTTCGATAAAAAGAAGTCAGCTAAGGAGGGGCAGGGGCCGGGCCAGGGCCTGGGCCTGCGCTCCCTCTAGAGGGCTTGTAACTCAACCCATGGAATCTTGAAAGTGTTCTCCTTCCTCAAAATCATTTTCCACCAACAAAAATAGCTCCAAAACCACAGCAGCTCTGGATGTACAAAAGGATTTCAAAATTTCTCTAACGAAGATTATAATTAAAATATTTCAATGGGGTTTTAATTTTTCTTTCTGGGCTATGCCGTTTCCCAGTCCTCTCCAGGAGCTGCTATTGTTCAATCCTGACAGAATTCTCTGTTAGAAATTACAGCCTGCTGCCTCTGAGCATCTTCATTAAAATGCAATGCTGCCAGATATATCCACATGCATATGAATGAAGCATCTATAGAATAATTAAGCCATGAATAACACATTGCTGAGCATGGCTTTTCCTGAATAGGGAAAGAATGTTATTTATGAACCCAGAGATTTTATATTACGTGAAAACATAATTGGCAATAACAAGTATTATTTGAGGACGCATTAGTTTAAATCATGATTGCCCTGTTACAGACTCCATTTTTAATAAAATGGCGATTTACATTGGAAAATGGATGAGAATTTCTGTGCCATTTTTCTTCATTTTGCTCAAAAGGCCGCCCGAAAGCTTTTTGGCAATGGGGATTGCATAATTTGAGAATCTTCTTTTATAAACAAAAGGTCATTAGCATCACAGCAACTTCGCAGGCCTGGGTTCAAACTAATAGCGATATATCAATGGAAAAACATAGATACTATTCTCAAGCCGTTCTTAGGCTTTTTCAAGGAACAGTGTGGAAGGGAAAGCTGAGCTTCCTTGAATCCACCCCTCCCCCCTGCAGTGTGTTTGAGTCAAGAAGCAGTCCTTTCACCAAGGCCCCAGCTTAGCGATGACCACGCGCTGGAGTTAGAGTGTGCTGTCGTCTGCGCACTGTTTAGTGTTTAAGCCTGTGTCCCCCTGAGACCCTCAGCCCTGGTGCTCCGAGCGCTGAAGTCACCGGCGCAGAGAAGCAGCAGGTGAGGGGCCAGAGGGAAAGGGCGTCGCAAGGTTTACGGTGAAAGGAAGAAGAAAATGTCTCTTCCTTCTTGGCCTTCCTCAGGCTCCCTGTTGGTGCAGCCTCCCTGAGCAGGGGGCGGAGTCCAACGTTGATGGAGCCGACTTCCGGCTTCTAGTCGGCACCCACAGCCGTCTCAAGAACCTGCTGCAAATCTTGGGACCCCTGCCCTCCTTGCCGGTCTCCCCTGCAGGGCCCTCAGTTCTGCTCTCCTTTCTTTTTACCTGGTTACAGCAGCTTCCCCTCCAGCGCCTCTGTCCACCCCGCCTTCCATCGCTGCAGTCCCCCCCAGCACAAGCACGCTCCCTAAACCAGCTCTGCCTGTGTCACTTCTCTGATGAAAATTGGCCAGTGGCTTCTCATGGCTTAGGATCACTTGCAGCCCACTCAACACGGTTCAAACGGCCGCGCAAGACCTGACCCCGGACTGCCTCTCTGCTCCCTCTGCCCAGCCCTGCGTGGCCTCCGGCCTCCAGACTGAATTACTCACCGTTCCTTGAGGTCCTCGTGTCCCCGTCCTCACACACGCTGTTCCCTAAGGGACATCTATCCCTCCTTCAACATTCAGCTCACAGGCCTGCTACTCCTGCAGGCATGCCCTGGCCATCCGCACTCCCGCGGTGTGCACATCCCCCTTGCACCCTGAGGATCACCTGTGACCTCTAGGAGACACTCTCTTAGCCGCGCCACGACTGTTGACGTGCTTCTGTTTTCCCTGCCAGAGTTCAGCCTCCTGGAAAGCAGAAAAGTGTTCTGTTCAGCTTTGTGTTCCTATCACCTCTTCCCATGCATAGCAACACAAGTTCCTTGAACAAAAGCGTGAACTGCCTGTAGGAACAGGCAGACGACGGAGATGCTGTCCCTCCAGCCTGACATGGCCCTGAGGAGAAACACAGATGCCTGGAGACTGGAAGGCTTAAGTTTCACTTTGACTCTGCTATGTGCTGAGTTACAATCAGTAATGTCATTCCTCTGAGCCTGTTTCCTAACCTGGAAAGCAGATACATACTCGTATTTCGTAGAGTAGTTCTGAAGGTTAAACTGAATGAGAGAACAGAAGTGCTAGGGAGGAGGCTTGGCACATAGTATGCAGTCAGTAATCGTTATTAGGAGTATTGATGTTTTTATTACTATTAAAACACAGCCAATAAGGAGCTGGCCCCATGGCTGAGTGGTTAAGTTCATGCGCTCCGCTGCAGGCGGCCCAGTGTTTCGTTGGTTTGAATCCTGGGCATGGACATGGCACTGCTCATCAAACCACGCTGAGACAGCGTCCCACATGCCACAACGAGAAGGACCCACAACGAAGAATACACAACTATGGACCGGGGGGCTTTGGGGAGAAAAAAGAAAAAAATAAAATCTTTAAAAAAAAAAAAAAAACACAGCCAATAAAAACTAAAAAGGCCATTTGGGGTGGGTGGGATGTGTCTACCTTCATTTTAAAGGTTCATTGTACCATTAAAATGGGACGCTGGACCCCAGTAGTCCATGAGGAAACAGCGTAACTACAGCAGCCTAAGCAGCCTGCAGGCAGGCCTTGCCTTGCTTCTCCTCCTAGTTCCTCCGTCGTGGTGTGATGGGCAGAAGGAGCCTCTGCTCTAGTTCCCACATTTAACTAGTGCATGTATTGTGAGGGGCACCGCACTGAGCACAAAGTGAGGGGTTTAAACAGCACAGAATGCAAAAGATATCCTGACCTCCGAGTCAGAAGGTCGGGCTTAACCATGGCATTGACCAGCGGTGTGACCATGGGCAAATCACACCTATTCAGGCAACTGTTCTCTCCTCATCTACATAATTAGAAAAGTGGGTGGTCTGATCTCTAAGGTTCCTCACATCACCAAAATCGTAATTACAAGTGGAAACATGGCCCCCACCCTACAAAAAATTCTAATTGTGATAGGACTAAAATAGTAAAGTCTAAGCGACCTGGTTTTGCCCACTTCGTTCCCTCTCTGCCCTGCTCGTACAATACTGCCAGACTAACACTCGGATTTCACAGAGTGGCATCTCCAGAATGTGGGAGGTGTGGAAAGACCAGACGCTGCCTGGCTGGTTGTCTGGAGGACAGCAGGGAGAGCTGCACACTGACGGAGGAGGGGGCGAGAGGAAGAGTGAGGGAGCGAGGAGCAGAATTGAGAGAGGAGACTGGGGGGAGTCTGGGGCTGGAAGGACGCAAATGAGGGGAGAGTCACTGGGCACTGGAGGAGGTAGACAGGGCGTTTCATGAGTTACCATGGGATATGACCTCCAGTCCTATTTATATCCTTCAAGAGAGGCAAGAAAAACAGTGCAATTCAGAAGGACTGGAGTCCCCTGAATGCGGCACCTCCTGAAGGACTGGGCTAAGCGGCTCAAGGTTCAGGGGACGTACACCGGTTCATGAGAAGACAGAGAGAGGTACCATTGGTAAACCCACAAGTATGTTTGCTCTGAATATGTGTTTAATTTTCAAGGGTAAGGAGATGGCCGGGCCTGGTGGTCTAGTGGTTAAGATTCAACACACTCACCTCCTTGGCCCGGGTTCATTTCCTCATCAGGGAGCCACAATACCCTTCCATCGGTTGTCTAACTGTGGCGGCTGAATATTGCCGTGATGCTGAAAGCTCTGCCACCAGTATTTCAAATACCAGCAAAGTCACCCATGGTGAACAGCTTTCAGTGGAGCTTCCAGACTAAGACAAACTAGGAAAAAAGACCTGACCACCCACTTCTGAAAAAACTGGCCATGAAAACCCTATGAGTAGCAGTGGAACGTTGTCTGATACAGCGCCAGAAGGTGAGAGGATGGCACGAAAAGACTGAGTAGAGTTCCACTCTGCAGTACACAGAGTTGCTAGGAGTCGGAATCCACTGAAAGACACTGTCAACAACAGAGGAGATGAATGAAATATAGTTTAGGTGCCTTCAGAAAACTAAAAAATTAAAATTTTGACATTTTAGAGACAAGGGAAAGGAACAAGTGGTGAATTTCATCATTATCCAATAATAAGATGGTCAGGCCTAATGAAATACATTTAACTGGCCTAGTTGACCAAAGTAAAGAAAGTATTCCAGTACTGTGGATGGGAAAATATTTCACAAAGATGTTCAGATTACTCAGAAAAGCTTACTTTCTTTTCTTTCTTTTTTTAACAACTGTTAACAGGAAAAGTAATGTGGTTATATTTTAAGAAAGATATGACTACCTTTCTACTCAAAATGGCTGACCTTTCAGCTGAATTTTTGAGGAAAGTAAATGTCAGTTAGGGAAACAACATGGTGAGGACATGGAACCTGATGAATGCAAGGAACCATAAATCATTTAGTTAGGCTAAGTAGGGGAGTGATAAGTCTGCATTTTAGAAAGATCGTTCTGGTTGAATGATCGCATCACGTAGGATACCTTGAAAGAAAGCGGAGCCGGGAGTTAAGTTAGAAACTGGGCCAATAATCCAAATGAGAAACAACGGGAACCTGACCCAAACAGTGGAACTGAGAGTGCCGGGGGAGAAGACTCAGGTTTAAGCCCCTGCTTTTGCACTTACTATACATGTCATCTTGGGCAAATTACTTACTTCTCTAAATCATAATTTTGTAGTCTAGAAAATGTGAACAAGGGTACACAGGGCTGCCAAAGGAATAAAAAAGATAAGGCATGGAAAGCCTTCAGCACAGTTCCTGGAATGAAAAATATAGACATGGAAATAATTAGCAAATATGTGGGAGTTAAACTATGAGGTTGCCCGAGTATGGAGTATGGAGTAGAAAAGCAGAGGGCCAAGGTGCTCTAGGTTAAGAGAGCTGACATCCAATGCCTTAAACACTAACCCACCTGCTGCTCTTCTTTATGGAAGAGAAAACACATACTGTGTAAATGATGACACTGCCACGACCAACCAGCTCTTTGCTTCTTGGCAGCTCTGCCTATGGCTCATTTTGGGAACTAGCAGCAAGAAACAAGGGGAAGAAAGCATAAGTCAAGGTGGCTGGTGTGCCTTCTTGATAAATCACCCCGTTCCCCCCTTGGCCTGATGAAGCTGTATGATTTCTCTGATGCTCAGATGGGATGGAAAAATGAGGTCTGCTTTTTTAAGCTGTTTTGATTTTGAGGTTTAATTAGTGTTGTTCTGGGGAATTCATTGCTTTAATTAATGATGTGCCCTGAATCTCTTCAGTGAAGAATGCCATTGCAAACATGAATATGTAATGAGTACAACTTTCTCCACCCCTGCGCGGGAGGCTGGCTGTTGCTTGGCTCTCGCCTCTCAGTACAAGGACAAGGACCTCAGGTACTAAAACGAGCTGGGCTGCAAGCTTTGATTTGTGTGTCTGGTTTTTTTCAGCTCAACTGCTCTTTTGTTTGTTTAAAAGCTGGGTCCATTAACAAGCAAACCAGAGAGAAAAAACAATCAGCTTGCTTTGGTGCACTTTGAGTCCTTCTCTTAACTGTTTATAAATCAGTAAGCTAAGTTCTCAGTCAGGGTTTCTCAGTATCAGCACATTTTGGACCCGATATTCTGTGTTGTAGAAGGCTGCTCTATGTGTTGTAGGATGTTTGGCAGTATCCCTGGCCTCTACCCACTAGATCCTAGTAGCATCTCCCATTCATGACAATCAAAAATGTCTCCAGGGGCCAGCCTGGTGGCACAGTGGTTAAGTTCACACTTTCCCCTTCGGCAGCCCGGGGTTTGCCAGTTTGGATCCCAGGTATGGACCCATGCACAGCTTATCAAGCCATGCTGTGGCCAGTGTCCCACATATAAAGTGGAGGAAGATGGGCATGGATGTTAGCTCAGGGCCAGCCTTCCTCAGCAAAATAAAAGAAGAGGATTGGCAGCAGATGTTAGCTCAGAGCTAATCTTCCTCAAAAAAAAAAAATAATAAAAACAAAAAGAAATGTCTCCAGACATTGGCAAATGTCCCCTGGAGGTGAAATCCTCCAGGTTGAGAACCACAGATCTAAATGAAGCACTTACTTTGCAGGACAATCAAGGCAAGGCATATTAATCAACAATAAACATGTTCACTGAGGACTTGCAAAACACTGTGCTTGTTGTTGTAGAAAATACAAAAATGCTAAAGTTTTATGCAATATTAGGAAAGATCTTGGACCAGCAGTATAAATCCACAACTGCTGCTTACTAGCCATGTGTCCTTGGGAAATTAATTTTCCCTTTCTGAGTTTCCTCATCTTGCTAAGGAATAAGTTTGAGCAACATAGGGTAATATATGTATTTGCAACTGGATGACTAGTCTTAGTAGTGTTATCTAAAAGTTCCCTGCTGTGAGCCAAAGGTCTTTGTTCTCCAGTCCGATCTGTCCAACATTTTTATCAATGGCTTACATGAGTGAGGACATAATTGACATGTAGATCAATGTAAATGCACAGGCACTTGGAGTGGTCATTAGCTGAAAGAAAGCACCAAACGTTAAGATGATATTGAAAAGCCACATCCAAACAAAAGATATTTGCATATAGATAATGTGCCTTTCTGCATTTAGACTCAGAAACTCACGCCATCACACAAATACCAGACTTGGGAAGTCAGTGTGTATGCAGGTGAGCAAGAAGGAGAGTGGTAGAAGATAAAATAAGAGATGTAAGAGCTCAAATTGTATAGGGCCTCATAGCTCATACTAAAAGAACTTTGTCGTATACTCTGACTGAGATAGAAAGCCATTTGAGAATTTGAACAAAGGAGTAACATATAGGACGAAATTTTTATTTTATCAGGTTACTTTTGCTGCTGCGTTGAGTATAAGTTAAACGGGGACAAGGACAGAAACAGGGAGACCAATTAGGAGCCTACCACAATAAGGCAGGAGAGACAGTACAGTGGCTTGGATGAGATGTAGCAAGGAGATATAGATTAGATTAGATTTGGGATGTCAGAAAATAGAGGAGTCGATACTGACTCTCAGACTTTTGGACTAATCAAATGGAAAGAGGAGGACCATGAATTAAGATGGAGAAGACTGGATTTTGGATAGGCAAGTTGAGTGATATAAACATAACATGAAAAGAGAACAGCTGTGAAGGAGGAATTTGGCTCATTCTGCAAAACTTCTGAATGCAAACCAAGATGTAGAGTTTATATGTATGATCATCTGATCCCGGATAACAAAGAATTGGCACAAGCAGAATGGGTGACCACGTGAGATAGTGACTTAGTAATACCACCCTTTGCTCATACTCCCTGTGAGCCACGCACTGTCAAGGACTTTGCAATCATTATCTGATTTAATCTCCAAATCAGTCCCATTTTACAGATGAGCAAATCATAGTTTGTAAGTGATTAAGCTATGCAAAGCCTTGTCTGGGTTCAGACTGGCAAGACTGGTAACTCTGAGTGAGTTAAGGTTAACTTCCCTATTGTTCCACTATTGCTTCCACTAGTAAGCAGTGCAAAAATTACACGTAAGAGCAAGATGGGAACATCTTCCTAGCGACAACTTTTTTTCAAGGAGGCATGCCCAGAGTGGAGTCATTTCACCAGCTCATGTGGTTGTGCAGGTCCTCCAGGTTGCAAGAATCTGCAACATTGTACTTGCCCTCATTCCTTCTTAGGCTGGGAGGGGACCACATCAATTAGACCCTAGTGTTGAGGCTCCAGATTCATAATTTCCAGTTAAGCCACTGTTATCTAATCTAATCATTTCCATATTTTGGTTCTTGCTTGGCCAGTGTGTCTTCAGTGCAGCAGATCTGGCCTGGCTTGTCAGCGTAGTGAGCTAGGATTTGAATCCGGGCAACCTGACTCCTGAGCCTGGTCTTAAAACTGCCCACACTATCTGCACATAAAGGCATTCAAGAAGAGACTCAACACCCATTTGGAGAGATGTAGTGAAGAAAATTTAAACCTCAGATACGGCGTGGACTAGGTAACTAATAAAGCAACTTCAAATAACGTGAGACTAGCTCTCTGCCAACCTGTTGGGTGGGTGAACTTTGAGAACTGATAGGAACGAACTGGAGAGGTATTATTCCTGTTATATATTTCTACAGAACGGAAAGCCAAATTGCAACTACATCTTCTACCATTGGGATGTCCTCTGTTCTATACCTTACACAGCTGTCTTGTCTAAAAGTAAACCATAAACAGTAGTGTCTTTGCACACACAGTTTCTGCTCCCGAAATACCTTCTCTTACCCTCTTTTCACCTGGATAACAACTACGTCAAGGCTGGACTGAGAGACCGTCTGTTTTGTGAAGCCATTCAGAATTCCACTCCTCTATCCAGTAAGCTTTGATCTCTCCTTTCTCTCTGATCTCAGAGACAGCCTGTTGGACCCACTTTGCAACAGTGCTTATCTGATGTCATATACCTATTTATTTACTTTCAGGTTTTCTCTAACAATAGAAGCTCCCTTTCTTGGGTTGCTAATAATTTTCTCCAAGCTCTTTTCCAAAATGCTGATACAAAATGCTATTGCTGACTGTTTTGCATTTCACTTGTCTAAGTAGATTTCTGACTGTCATGTGCAGGATGAACTGGAAAGTGGGGGGGGGGGGTCCATATTGGAGGTCCTTGCAATAGTCCAAGTGTAAGGTATACAGGACTTGAATGGGGATGAGAATTGGAAAATGAGGCTTAAAGGAAAAAATGCAAGAGATGTTGTGGAGAAAGAAGGATGGGGCAGGTAAACATAGGAGAGCAGATAAACAGTCTTTTAAATGAATGGGCCTTTCTGGCAATATGGCTATATAAACATTGAGTGAAACTCCTTCTAGTACAGCACACCAGAAAATATCAAGAAAAATTTTTCTTAACGCAACAAAATTTTGCATGTATATCTGAACTGGTGAAAAGGAACAGAATTATTCAGAGGAGTCCAAAAAATGTACGAAAAATCCAGTTAGTGCCAGAGCCAACCTTTTCCATGGAGGCACTTAGTGATTCTTGGTGGCCTAAAATCTGAATTTTAATGGGCTACTGACTGTGAACAGGAGACACAGCCAGAAGCCTAAGCAGAGAGGGAGGTTGGATCAAAGACCTCTTCTATAAAGTTGGGACTCCCAAAGAACAGCACCTTCAATGGATGGACTAGAAACAACCCCTCCCCATAGATAGACTTGTGGAGATGCTTGTGTTTCTCAGGCTTAGCTCTGTGTGAAAAGGAAAAATATGAAGGAATAAAGGAAAACAAATGTCTCCAATGACATTTCCTCACAGAAATCTGCATTCTCAATGTTTGAAGGCCAAAAGCCACACTGCCTACCTATTTGAAAACCCTAAACCAAGAGCAATTTGAATGATCCTTGGTTGATAGTGTTTCCAGAAACCTGGCAGAAAAATTAAATCCACTCTAGAGAAATTATTTTAGGCACAGACTCAAAGAAAGTTCTCAGAGATAAAGTTCTGAGATATGTAATTTCACAATCAAAAATTATCAAACTGAGAAGGAAACAAACCATGAGGAGTGAAAGGTGGCAGACAGAACAAAGAGCAGAATAAGACAATGAAGAATAAATATTGGAATAATCAGACCCAAAATATTAAGTAAGTATGTTTAATGTGTTTCATAAAATAAGAGCATTGAAAAGGCACAAAAGACCATCAGAACTGGTCAGCAGAACCAAATAAAAATTCTAGAAATGGAAATAAATCAACATGAAAAAGCAACAGATTAGACTCAGCAGTGGAGAGATTTAGTGAACTGGAAAATTGAGATTTAAAAAACAATTTACAAAACACTGTCCAGAGAGACAAAAGGAAAATACGAAGTAGAGGATAAGACACGTGAAGGAGACGGTGAGAAAGTCTGCCATTCTCCATCACTTGGTAAAGAAACTCTGAAGGAAATATGAGCAGTAAAAAGTGCAAAATTCGGGTAGACTTCAAAAGCTGCCCCCTGCTATGAAGACTATTAATATTAAAAGAGCGTGGATAATTGCTGAGTCCCAAAGCTGAGAGGAAAGGCTGACAATTCGAGGCAAAATATAGATGAAAGAGAAAATATGACCACCCTTCTCCCCCTTCCCATTCAAATTGATAGTGAAACATTAATATGATCCCAAAAGAAGGAGAGAGCTTGGTCCCAAAGGCCACATGCCTAAGAATGAACTTGTAATGGGGCCACAGGAGAGGCGATGGTAGACTCTCCAGTGGCAGCATTGACTGTTGCTCATTCTCCCTGCTCATATGGCCACACTAGGGTGACCTAAAAATAATTATAACCCCTCTCCCTCCTCTTTACAAGTGGCCAAAGATCTGTCTCGAAGAGAAGTGGCCCACCTTGTATGTCCTAGATGTGAACATTCTTCCACAGAAATAATCACACTGAAGAACAGAAGTAGACAAGCTTTTTCTGTAACAGACCAGAGAGGAAATATTTTAGACTTGAGGGCCATATGGTTGGTATTGAAACTACCAAGCTCTGCCATTGTAATGCAAAAGGTGCCACGGATGATGCAAAAATGAATAAGGATGGCTGTGTTCCAATGGAACCACGCACAAAAGCAGGCAGTAGGCTGGAGTTTGCTAAGCCCTGCTGTAAAAGATTATTTATCTAGAAGTACAAAAACTGGGCCGCATTCTAGAAATGTAACTGTTCTAAAATGGTGCTTTAATGATCACTCGTCTTTAAACTCACACCATTATGATAACTGAGGGAAAATTTGCTGTAACACCTGTGCATAGCGGTGTATAAAGGCCTGGGAAATACAACCCAGGGAGTCCCGGTGGCCCAATTCAAACGATGTACTCATGGCAAGAAGGGGTGGCCAAGTGGGTAAGGCAACTGACTGCTAAATAATGAACACATGGTGATGCAGGACATAACAGACAGAGTGAAAATGGGTCTTTCAGAGGGCACTGCATATGGCAAAACCTTTGTTATTTTCACACAGAGGAAGTCATTTAGCGATGGAGGGATGCCCTGGTATCCAGGCTGAGGAGAAGTTCCAAAGGGGAGCATGGCATTAGAAAGTGGATGACACCAAAGGAGGTTTACCACTGTGCCCTCGGTCTCTGCTGTGATCAAAGGTCATATATGTCATTTTATCACCCCTACCTACAGATGAACCAAAGTTTCCCAGTAAATCAGAATTTCACAATTTTTAATTATAAATACAAATATATAAATTATCATGCCTTCTTTTGCGATTTTGAACAAAATGGGTATGCCTTACAAATTCTCATTTTTGTTAGGAAAATCAAGAAACATGCATTATAAGATGTTTACATAATAAAATTATTTCCTATTTTCAGCTAGATTTTTAATCAATGAAAAATAATAGCTAATATTACTGATTATTTACTATGTCCGGGCACTATTCTAAACACTCTACATGGATTATTTTATTTAATCCTCATAACTCAATAAGGTTGGCACCATAACTGATGTGCAAGATATATGTTTAACAGCCACTTAAGACATCAATTTTCCTTTCCTTTCCTAAAACTTCCCAGACCCACTCCAAGATGCCCTAGATTGAGCTAAATGAAGAACTTACCATGTGAGACCAAAAAAAAGTCTGAGTACACTAGAATGGTTTATCTTCCCCACCCCTGTCCACTTGCTAGGGGAAGAAAGATAAAAATAAAAATGAACTGAAGGATAGGAAGAGTTGTTTTTGAGTCAGATCTAAGTTCCTGGATGTTAGAGTTTGTTGCATGAGACCTCACTCCCTCACTCCTGTTTGGGGAGCTCCATGAGAGAGACAGCTATATTACTGTGGGACTGCAGGAAGAGGAGACTGGCACCTTGCTTGTCAAGAGCCTGCCTGCTGAATCTCAGGGCTTGCTACAAGAAAACTTGGGGAAAGGAATTTGGGGACGAAAGGATGGGTATTGGCAAAGTCAGGCAGAAGAGAGAAAGGCCCAGCCCCCGGTGCTACTCCCCACCACACGCACACCATGTTTCCTGAGAGATACAAACAATTGGATCACAACCACACCAACAGATCTCAAGATCAGGAAGACAGGGATATCAAAAGATGGATAGGAACAGAAGGAAAGGCTTTTGTCAAATGGGCCACGTTCATCAGAGTATTAGGTAAGATGGCTGTCAGATGGAAGATTCAGCCAAATGCTTCATAGAAACCACAGATGCCAGGACAGCTGCTCAGGGACAAGTCCATCACCATCCATATCTCTTGGTCTCTCTCATCACAAGATTTAGAATGAACTTGATTGAGGGTGATGATCAACTCAGGAGTGTGCAGCCACTTAGCTATCACCAACATCCAGGTGGGCAACACAAGATCTGTTCCACTAACATCTGCTCTACTTTTTCTACCCTCTTCCCTCCAGATATGGCAAAGGAGAGTGGAAAACATTCCATGTCTTTCTTCCACAAGCAGCTCCCAACTGAGTGTGTATGTCAGTTCAGATCCTCCAGGAAGCAGACGCCAAGATAGGTTTAGATATGCAATGATTAACTGGGGGAAACAGCTATGAAAGGTAAAGGAGGAGCAGGAGTGGATGGGAAGAGCCTTCAGACCATGATGCTCATCTGACACGTGTGAAAGGAGAGAGGAAGGAAGGAGGATTGGGTAGGCAGAGCCCCCAGACTGCAGTGCAGATCTCAGGAAGTCTTGCCCAGGCCAGCGGGGCACTTCAGAGCAAAGTTCGCCCACTGGAAGAGTCCTGTGTTGGGTAGGAATGGCCCAACTCTAGTTTACCTGCCATGCTCAGTTATTGGCTTAGAGCAGCCCGTGGGGCGTGTGGCCTCCTCCTCATGGACACTTCAATGGATCAAAAAGGCACAGCATCTGGAGGCTGTCAGCCAGCTCTTCTCTTTGCAACATGTTCTCACTGCAAAGGAGATATGAGCAACACATTTCATTAGCTGCCACCAAATCTATTAAGACTATTCTGGGATGGTGGTGTGGGCTTCACACTTGGACATTAAACTGAAGTTATAAAGATTTTGTTCCAAGCCAGGATTAGTAAGATAGTCACCACCTCTTCTATTCAGCAGGTTATAAAAAAGAACTAGGACACCTGGTTCATCGGCTTGACATCAATCCTTTCTCACATTCGCCTCCTCCGCCTCACTGCCACCTCTCACCGTTCACCACATGTCTGTTCTATCAACACCTGCTCTGGGCTCAGGGCCACCTTCAGACGAACGGCAGTGCAGGTAATGTCTAAGTATAGTTTGGACATTGCTTTCAATAGTTGACAAACAGATGCGCGAATTTTTTTTTTGATTGGTTTCTGTCTTAGGATCTCATTCTTGTTAAAAGAATAAAAATGTAGCCAAGAAAGAGGAATCACCCCTAATTTGGGACAGATCTCAAATCAAGCACATAGTGATAAGAGAGGTTATAATACTGTTATTGAACTTAATTAAAGGGACCGGGGAAGTTTATTTGAGGAAATGGCTCAGAGTGAAGATCTGAGAAGGGGAGGGAAGAACATCCCAGGCAGAGGAATCCACCTGTACGCTGGCCCTGAGTGACGGGGTAGGGATATAAGATGCGACTACACAGGTGGGTGAGGACCAGGTCTTCTCACATGAGTTTTCATTATCCTAATAGTAACAGTGGGGTTTTATTCAGAGGATTGGGATGGGAGGATGCTGTGTTCAGATTTGTACTTTGAAAGAAATCCCTCGGGATCCGGAATGGAGAACAGATTGAAGGATACATGGGGGCGCTCAGAGATATCTAGGAGCTTTGTTTTGTTTTTGTTTTTGTTTTGTTTCAGTAGCCCAGGTAAAAGATGAAGCTATTTTGGACAATGAGAAGTAGGTAGATTCAAGAAATATTTAAAAGACAAAATATCCAAATCTCACTGGTGGATTAGATACGGGGCTTGAGAAAGAGAAAGGTGTCAAGATGACACCTAGCTTTCTAGCTAGCACAACTGGACGAATGATAATCGCATTCACTAAGAGCAAACACCGAAAGAGAACCAAGTTGGAAGACAAGGAGGTGAGTTCAGAATTAAACAGTTTACCAATTAGGAATCCCTTAGTTGCAAGTAATTAAAAAGCCCACTTCATTCTAGCTTAAACAAAAAGAAGACATCGGCTTGTGTAATTGTAAAATCTCTAAGAGGGGCTGGCTTCACCAGTGGCCTCATTTAAGATTCAGATGATATCACCGGGATCTATTTCTCAATTCTGCTCGCTCTGGATTGGCTGTGTTCTCAGACCTGGCATGTTGGCTCCTGGGCAGCTTCAGGCTCATACCATCTCAAGATTAGCTCAGTGCAAGAGGAAATTCTCTTCCCAAAAAGTTGAGCAAAGAATTCAAAATCAAATCTCTTTAGCCTTTATGGTCTTGATTTACGCATATGCCCAATCCTGAACCAAACTATTGCTAGAGTGATGAAATATGCTGGTTGGGTCCTGGAGCCTGAAGCTTAAGTAATCTTCAAAAAGAAGGACAAGGCTGAAAATGGAAGAGGGTTACATATCCCCAAACAAAATTAGGAACCATTGCCACAAAAAGACTAAGTGGACATGGGCTAGCGAAAACAAAATATAACTGTCTCTTACAGGTGAACACGATTCCTGAGATTGACAACAGCCAGGATGTGGTGGACATTTAAGTAAATCAAAACTTCACTGATAAAGAATGGGTGCTGAAATCAGCTCGAGCATTGGCAGAAATCAAGACTATGGGCTTTCAGTAACGGCTGGCTCAATTCAAGAACACAGACTATGTGGGACAAAAGCAACATAAGATGCATCCAAGAAAATCTGTGTTTTGGTGAAGAATCTCTGGAAAGTCCCTCAGATGTCTTGTTGTAAAATAATCAGAATTGATTTTCTTCTATTTATGTTTAATTCACATTACATAATGTGCATTCAGTGGGTCTTACTTTTTCCATTTTATAAGGGCTCCTCCAGTGTCAATAAAAATATGTAAAGACTCTGGCACCTAGAATGGACCAAAGCAGGTTGCCACCCTCTTTATTTCCTGCTGTATCAGCCAGACCTTCTTCTGCTTGGGAAAGCTAAATGGTACACAAAAAAACCTTTTGGAGGCTCTTAGTGTGATTGAAAGTGAACACTACTTTCCACTAGAGGGTGCTAAGCCTCGAAATAAAAATACAAACCAAGCACTTGATTTTCCCCTACTTTTCAATGTTCATTGAGCAACTAATAAGTGTATTAACTTGAATTCCCCAGAAAGCAGAGCCTGAGGCAAAGTAATGTGCTACTGCTTTATTATAGAATGCCATCCTGGGGGCAAGAATGAGGGGAAAAAAGAAGTAGGCGGGGGGAAAATGAGAGCGGATCCAAGAAGATGCATTACTGAGCAGATCGCCTCTTGCTTTCAAACCCAGCTGATTCCCAGATCTTATAGTACCTTCCACCGAGAGGCCACGTAAAGAACTGCTTCACAGAACAGGCCATCAGCCTGGCTCAATCTTCCACTGGCAAAGTTTCACCCAGCAGGCTGTTAATTCCCTCCATACATCCGAGTTGCATCTATGCGGACACTGAGCATGTCTTCAGGGACTCAGGTCAGTGTCTATAGAGCAGAATACAAGAGACGTTCAAAGAGGGCAGAGAGCAGAGTGACTTCAGATTATTCTGTGGAATTGGTCCCAGTTCCTGCACAGCTGCTTGCTCAGTGACTGGGGCTGGAACAAGTGGCCGAAGGCCTCAGAGACAGGAGAGAAGCACACGAAAGGTGTCTGATAGGAATGAACGGCGCTCAAAATAAACAATGCACAACTGAGAGGGGAAAACAATACCTTGTCAAAGATAGAATACCACACAAACTGGCTGTTGGAGGATGTTTGTCTTGACAAATAGAAATGGCAAGCAATAGGATATATTGGAACATATTAGGAAGCCATTTGGTGTAAACCTAATTCAGCCTGACCTTGTTCTTCCAAAAGGGCCTGAGCATGCATTGTATATCTGCTTTAGACATTCCCTATGGCAAAAACAAAGGCCCTTGAGATAAAGGTGCAACTTCCCTTCCCCTCCCAACGTTGGCATTCCCTTAAGGATTAAGCATCTTTCCTTAGGCTAGGAACTGATTGCTGCGCTCACCTGTGACCACCCAGCTCCAGACAACAGACTTGCTTCCTGCTGCGCCCCCCGAGATAGCAGACCCACTACCTGCTGTGTCCATCAAGCGCTGTGCTGACAGGGCAATCTTGTGACTATTGTGGGAGGGACATTTCAATCACATGTGAAACATCCTCTCTGGGGATATATAACCACTCTGTATATCTCACTTCCTTGGTGCCCTTTCTTCCTTTTGGAAGACAGGCCCCGGGCCATGGTCCTCAGATTTCAGCTCAGAATAAACTCTCCCAAATTTTCATTTATAGATTGGTTATGGATTATTTTCGTCGACAGTCTTTTGACGCTAAACATTAATTATCCCTTCCCATTTAAGAAGACAACTAGCTGTGGATTTCTTACATATTTCTTAGTTGAAAATAGATTCCATTAGACTTGCCAGTCATCTAAGACATCAGCTTTATTGTTTATCTCTGGATTAATCTTGCTTGCCTTTGCCAAAAGAATGCCGCCTTATAACTGATTGAATAAGCAGTGCTATTTGTTTTTAAGAATGAGAAGTTTTTAATTGTTTTTTCAAGTTGATATGTTTTGAAATATTTATAACTTTTCCTGTGGCATTAGAAACAGATGGACTAGAAAGGGAAGACATTTAAGCAGTGTCTTTAAACAACTATTGTGCAACACCACAAGCTTGTTTTCCATTTGTCTACTTAATAAATCAAGCAAATATTTTATAGAAAGCTTTGTCTAACCGCCATAATAATTTGCATCCATTTTTTCCACCTGGTAAATAATATTAAGTTTTAGATCCTCTTCTGTTATTTTTAATGCTCTTATAAAACATGCCATTTTTAAGTTGACTCTTTATTTAGAAATAATTTCAAAGTTGAAAAAGTTGCAAAAATAAAAATAGTACCAATGAACATTTGCATACTCTGCATCCAGATCTGTCCATTGGTAACATTTTACCCCGTTATAAATAGCTGTATATCACAACCCTTTACCCCTAATTACTTCATTGTGTATTTTCTGAGAATAGGGATAGTCTCTCAAATAATCAATTCTGTAATCTACTGTCCATGTTCCAACGTTCTCAGTTGATCTAATGATGTCCTTTCTAGCATTTCCCCTCCGATACAGGATCAATCTAGGGTCAGGTACTGTATTCAGTTGTCTTGTCTCCTCAGCCTCCTGTGGTCTGGAATATTTCCACATAATGTTGTTTTTAATGACATTAACATTTTTGAAGAATACAGTCCCACTTCCCTTTTATTAAGCAGAGAGTTTCTATTTTATGATGATCTGATGTTTCCAGGTGATTAAATTCACTCTGAGCCAGCAAATGCATAGGTGATGTTATGTCCTTCCCTGGGTATCCCATTTGGAGCCCCAGGCCTTCTGTCTGTCCCTCATTGAAGACATTAATTTTGGTCACCTGATTAAGGTGTTGTCTGACTTCTGCTCAATATTTTTATTATTTTCTATTTCTCCTTGCAACTAATAAGGCATCTGTGCGAAGACACTGAAAGACCATACAAATACCCTGCTCCTAAGCAAAATTTCCCTCTAGACTCAGCGTCAATTGATGATGCTTGGCCAGTCCGATCTTCACTATGATTGTTGCAAAATTAACGATTTTTTCACTCCAGAACAGTCAGTCCTTGGCATTCTACTGTAAGCAAGAGCCCTGCCTCCTCCCTCATTTATCTAGTCTGGACTCATGAATTACTATGCTTTTCAATGGGTTAAATTTCATTACGGTACCTAATTATTTTGTTTCTTAAACTGTCCCAGATTTGGCCAGTGGGAGCCCTTCAAAGCTAGCTAGCTCTTGTGTCCTGTGTCATCTTATTTGTTTGTCTGTTTGTTTATTTAGCATTCCTTACTAACTTGTACAACAAAATGTTCCAGGTCCATGTTGTACCAACCTTGCTCCAATTCTGAAATCAGCCATTTTTCTAAGGAACCCTGCTTCTTTTTAGTGACGAATGGTATTAGAAATCAAGATCTAGGGGCCGACCCCGTGGCCGATTGGATAAGTTCTTGTGCTCCGCATCAGCGGCCCGGGGTTTCACCAGTTCGGATCCTGGGTGTGGAACTAGCACCACTCATCAAGCCATGCTGAGGTGGGCATCCTACATAGCTCAACTAGAAGGGCCTACAACTAAAATATACAACTATGTACTGGAAGTTTTTGGAGAGAAGACGAAAAAAAAAAAGAAGATTGGCAACAGATGTTAGCTCAGGGCCAATCTTTAAAAAAAAAACAGAAATCAAGATCAGGACAATACATATGCTCACTCCTACTGTTGGCGGGGGGCACTTTGCCTCTTGGCTCTCTCAGCCAGAGTTAGGAAATCTATGCATACATGTGCATACAAATATGCATATATTCATAAATATACAAAAATAAAAATACATGAGCATATGAAAGTGTGCACACACGCACACACATTTTTTTTAGAAAGCAAGTGTCCACACTGATGCTTCCAATTCTCATCCATACTTACAGGGTTGGTCTTGCTTTTCCATATTTCACATTTCTATGTCCCTTCTTCCACAGAGAGAATCCTGGTTCCCAACAAAATGATATTTGTCCATTTATTCAGTCCTATAATACATCTGGCATAGTTTCAGAATTTCTTCTCCTATACTACTACAATAAACAAAATTACTAAAAGGAGTTTAGGATTCATTTCCAGTTCTCATCCCCCCTCTTTGGCCACCCCGACACATGCACCCAGACACCCCCTACTCTACCTACGACTAAGGGTATACAGTTAAATACTGTGTTCATTAATTAATTCGAATTCCTTCTTTCTCCTTCTCCTTTTCCTTTCCTTTCCATTTCTTTTCTTATCTCTCTTCTGCAAGATTATAGTATTCCCTCAAAAAACAATTAGTTTCATTTGTTTTCAGATTTAGCCCTCCCCTTCCTAATGATTATTTTATTTTTTGAATTTGTAGAGTATTAAAATGCTTTCAAAAGTCAAAGCCATACAAAAATGTACTCTCAAAGAAATGTCATTCCCTCCTACATTCCTTCTAACCCACTCGCCCCAACCCCCCACAACCCCTTGTGGGTAACAACTCTATTGTGGTCTGCTTCATTCTTTCTGTTTCTTCTTGTAATTATAAGCTGATGTATGTTTTCCCTTCTACCTTACATGAGAAGCAGCATACTCTAAATGCTCTTTCTTACTTCATTGTTTTTCTTTAATAATGTCTCTTGGAAATCACACCTTATCTGGTCTTAGAGGTCATCCTCCTTCTTTGTTACAGCTGCCTCATACACCACTGCCTGTGTGGACAGTAGTTCATTCAACTAACTCCAAAGCTTGGATATTTAGGTAGTTTCCACTATTTTGCAATTACAAAAACTGCTATAATGGATAACCTTGTGCATATGCATGTTCAGGGATAACATCTAGAAGTAAGATTGCTGTGTTGAAGAGTAATGCATATGTGGTTCTGTTGAATATCGCCAGATTCTTCCCCTTATGACTCGTGTGGTTTTTCTTTTCCACAAGCAAAGTATGAGAGCACCTGTTTCCCCATCAATGGCCTGTCAACAGGGTGAACTTTAAAGCTTTGAAATGTTTGCCAATATCATGGGTGAGAAACAGCATCTCAGTGCAGTTTTAATTTATATTTTTCTCGTTATGGCTGAGGTTGAATATTTTCCATCAGTGTAAAGACAATTTTATATTTTTTTTATGAATTATCTTTGCATGTCTTTTGCCCATTTTTTCTATAAGATTTTTTGGGGTTTTTTCCTTAATTTTAAAATGTTCTTTATAAATTAGGGATATTAGCCCTTTATCTCCGAGATAGGTAAAAAATATTTTATTTCAATTTGTTATTTTTCTTCTAGCTTTGCTTATAGTGAATTTTTGACATGCAAAAGTGTTCTTTTCTTTTCTTTTTTTAGTTAAATTTATCATTGTTTTCTTTTATTGCACTGGATTTTTATTCATAGTTAGAAAACCTTTCTTTACCCCTAGGTTATGGAAAAGTTCACCCTTATTGTATTCTATTATTATATATGTTGGTTTTGGTTTTACACTTAATGCTCTGATTGATTTGGTATTTATTTTTGTGTATGTTGTGAGAAATGGTTGTAATTTTACCTTTTTGCCAAAGCTATCTAATTGTCTCAATTATGGCTATTTATTAAAAAGAGTATCTTTAACTCAATAAAAATTGTAAAAAAAGAGTATCTTTGCATGAGTGTTTTAAGACACTAACTTTGTCATATCATACATTAGATTTTTATAATTAGTTGGATCTATTTCTAGACTTTCTATTCTTTTTCTTTGATCTGGCCATTCATGTGCCAGTTCTATACTGTTTTAATTATAGAAGCTTTGTTATATTTTTAATACTTGATAGGGCTAGGCTCTGCTCAGAGGTTTCCCTTCTCACTCTTTTCCTAGCTATTCTGTTTATTTTTCCACATGAACTTTAGGACAAATTTGTCTAATCCCATAAGGAGCTAATTGGGATTTTTCTTGGGATCATGTCAATAATGCTGAAGCACCAATACCAATAGCAGAGAACATCTTCCCATTTGTTATAGGCTGAATTGTGTCCCTCCAAAATTTATGTGTTGAAGCCCTAACACCCCCTGATGTAACTTTGGAGATGGTATGTTTAACGAGGTAATGAAGGTTGAATGAGGTCCTAAGAGTGGAGTCCCAATCCAATAGGACTGGTGTCCTAGTAAGAAGGGCAAGAGAGAGAGTGACATCAGCAACATGGTGGAGTGCACTGTTCCCTTTATCTCTCCCCCTTCAAACTACAACTATATGGACATTCATTGACCAACATTGCATACCAACACAGCACAACAGGACACCTGATAAACTTGCACAGCTGTACATCTGAAAGTGGATGGACTACCCCCAGAGAGGTGATGGAGACAGGTGACCACTCTCTGGCCCCCCCAAGAGCCCTGTGCATGCATGCAACTGCTCTTGCAGCTGGCACAAGCACCTGTAGTACTGCTGCAGTCCCAAGAGTGGGAGCACTCCTTGGTGCCACTATGGGAACAGGTGAGAGCAGCCCTGGGCTCCCATGCAATTACTTTCCCATCTGGTTGGAGAGCCCCCAGGGCCGGTACAGTCCCAGGGAGTAGTCCAGGCTCAGACCCCATGGGGAGGTCCTGCCCATTAAGCACAATGGCCAGTGCAACCTAGGAAGAGGCAGCAGTGGATCTGTGAGCCTGTGCAAAAGATTTCCCAACTGCCACAAATGCCCATAGTACTGTTGTGGCCCCAAAGGTGGGAGCACACCTCAGTGAGACTGTGGGAGCAGGTGGCAGCAGCCGTGAGCTCCCGTGTGATTGCTTTCTCATCTAGTGGGAGAGCCCACAGTGCTGCTGCAGTCCCAAGGAGTGGCCCAGGCTCTGACAGGCACAGCTCCCAGGCATTGCAGCAGGCTCAGTATACACAGCTCTTGTCGCCTCCAAGTGGAGGCAGATGGAATCTGTGACCAGATACTACTACTATTCAAAGGCACAAATTCACCTCATCGAATAATCCAGAAGGAAAAAGCCAAACAATCATAAATAAATCTTGAAGGCAAAGAAATTTACATTCTAAATGACAGAGAATTCAAAATAGCTATCATAAAAAAACTCAATGAGTTACAAGAAAATTCAATGAAATCAGGAATAAAATTAATGAACAGAGGGAATTCTTCACAAAAGAGAGTGAAACTACAAAGAAAAACAAATCAGAAATGCTGGAGATGAAAAACAAAATGAATGAGATAAAGAAAAATCTGAAATTCTTAAATAACAGAGCTGATATTATGGAGGACAGAGTTAGCAATTTAGAAGACAGGAACACAGAAATGCTTCAGGTGGAGGAGGAGAGAGAACTAAGACTAAAAAGAAATGAAGAAATACACCAAGAAATATCCAACTCAATTAGGAAATGCAAGGGAGGGAGAAAGGAGAAGAGAACTTGTTCAAAGAAACAACAGCTGAGAACTTCCAAAACCTGGGGAAGGAGCAGGAATTATAAGTAAAAGAAATTAATATAACTCCTAATTATGCCAACGTAAAAAGACCTTCTCAAAGTCATATATTAGTAAAACTGGTAAAAGTCCATGACACAGAAAAAATATTAAGGGCAGCAAGGCAGAAGAAAATAACGTACAAAGGAACTGCTATCAGGCTTTCAGTGGATTCCCCTGCAGAAACCTTACAGGCTAGCAGAGAGTGGAATGATATATTCAAAATTCTGAAAGACAAAAATTTTCAGCCAAGAATACTCTATCTAGTAAAAATATCCTTCAGATATGCTGGAGAAATAAAACTTTTCCAGATAAACAAAAGCTGAGGGAGTTCATCACCATGAGATGCCCTCTACAAGAAATGATCAAGAAGGTCCACATACCTGCAAAAAAAGGAAAGGATTTACAAAACCTTGAGCAAGGAGATAAATAGGCAGACAAAATCAGAAAATTGCAGCTCTCTATCAGAACAAGTTAGCAAATACATTATTATAACATTAAAGATAAAGGGAACGGAAACCTTGAGAACAACTATAATCACTGCATTTTAGCCACAGACTCACAATACAAAATGGCTAAGTTGTGACAACAATAACTCAGACAGGGAAGAGGAAAGGGATGGAACCCGCTTAAGGGGAATAAAAGGCTACCAGCAAATGGACTATCTCATCTATGAGATCTTTTATATAAACCTCACAGTAACCACTAAACAAATAATCAGAACAGAGACATGAATGATAAATAAAGAGAAAATAATCATGGAGAACCACCAAACTGAACTGGCAGTCTGAAATGCATGTGATGAGAAACAAGAGAAATGTAGAATAACCGAAACACGAGTGATAAAATGGCAGCATTAAACCTTCGTGTATCAGTAATCACTCTAAATGTAAATGGATTGAATTCTCCAATCAAAAGACACAGAGCGACGGGATGGATTAAAGAACAAGACCCAACAATGTGCTGTCTCCAAGAAACATATCTCAGTTCCAAAGACCAACATGGGCTCAGAGTGAAGGGATGGAAGTCGATACTCCAAGCAAATGGCAAACAAAAGAAAGCATGTGTTATCATACTTATATCAGACAAAGTAGACTTCAAAATAAAAAAGGCAATGAGAGACAAAGAGGGGCAGTATCTAATGATAAACAGGACACTCCACCAAGAGGACATAATACTTCTAAATATATATGCACCCAACACAGGAACACCAAAGTATGTAAAGCAACTATTAATAGTCCTAAAAGGAAAAATTAACAGCAACACAATAATAATAGGACACCTTAACATCCCACTTACATCAATGGATAGACCATCCAGGCAGAAAGTCAACAAGAAGATAGTGAAACTAAATGAAAAACTAGACCAGATGAACTTGGTATATATAGAACATTCCATCCAAAAACCACAGAATACACATTCTCCTCAAGTGCACATGGAACATTTTCAAAGATAGACCATCTGCTGGTAAATAGGGCAAGCCACAATAAATTGAAGAAGATTGAAAACATATCAAGCAGCTTTTCTGACCATAATGCTATAAAACTAGAAATCAATTACAAGAAAAAACTGGGAAAGTGACAAATATGTGGAGACTAAATAACATGCTACTGAACAACCAATGTTGAACGACCAATTGAACAAACTAAAGGAGAAATCAAAAAATATCTAGAGACAAATTAAAATGAAAATACACCATACCAACTCATAGGGGATGCAGCAAAAGTGGTCCTAAGAGGGAAATACATAGCAATACAGGCCCACCCTAACAAACAAGAAAAATCTCAAATAAGCAAGCCTAAACAACACCTAATAGAACTAGAAAAAGAAGAACAAACAAAGCCAAAAGTCAGCAGAAAGAGGGAAATGATAATTTACAGCATAAATAAATGAAATTGAAACCAAAAACAACAGTAGAAAGGATCAATGAAACTAAGAGCTGGTTCTTTGAGAAGATAAACGAAATCAAGAAACTCTTAGCCATACTCACTAAGAAAAAAAAGAGAGAAGCCTCAGATAAACAAAATTAGAAATGAAAAGGAGAAATTATAATGGATATTACAGAAATACAAAGAGTTATAAGAGAATACTATGAAAAACTATATGCCAACAAATTGGACAATCTGCAAGAAATGGATAAATTCTTAGACTCATACAATCTCTGAAAACTGACTCAAGAAGAAATAGAGAATCTGAATAGACCAATCACAAGCAAAGAGATCAAAACAGTAATCAAAAACCTCCCACAAAATAAAGGTCCAGGACGAGATGGCTTCTCTGGTGAATTCTACCAAACATTAAGAAAAGATTTAATACCTATCCTTCTCAAACTTTTCCTAAAAATTGGATAAAACAGAATACTTCCTAACTCATTTTACAAGGCCAACATCACCCTGATCCCAAGGCCAGAGAAGGACAATGCAAACAAGGAAAATTAGAAGTCAACATCGCTGATGAACACTGATGCAAAAATCCTCAAAATACGGGCAACTGAATACAGCAATACATTAAAAGCATCATCCACCATGATGAGTGGGATTTATACCAGGGATGCAGGGATGGTTCAACATCCGCAAATCAATCAATGTGATAGACTACATTAACAAAATGAGGAATAAAATCCACATGATCATCTCAATAAATGCAAAGAAAGCATCTGACAAGACCCAACATCCATTTATGATAAAGATTCTCAGGGGTCCGGCTCCGTGGCCGAGTGGTTAAGTTTGTGCACTTCGCTGTGGCGGCCCAGGGTTCGGATCCTGGGCACGGACATGGCACCACTCGTCAGGCCACGTTGAGGTGGCATCCCACATCCCACAGCTAGAAGGACCTGCAACTAAGATATACAACTATGTACTGGGGGGGGGTTGGGAAATAAAGCAGAAAAAAAAAAGATTCTTAATAAAATGGGTATAGAAGGAAACTACCTCAACATAATAAACGCCATATATGACAAACCCACAGCCAACATCATACTCAATGGGGAAAACTGAAAATTATCCCTCTGAGAACAGGAACAAGACAAGGGTGCCCAATCTCACCACTCTTATTCAACAAAGTATTGGAGGTTTTGGCCAGAGAAATCAGGAAAGAAAAAGAAATAAAAGGTATCCAAATTGGCAAGAAAAGAAGCGAAATTCTTGCTGTTTGCAGATGACACAATTTTACAAGAGAAAACCCTAAAGAATCCATTGGAAAACTATTAGAAATAATCAACAACTACTGCAAAGTTGCAAGGTACAAAGTCAACTTAAAAAAATCAGTTGCATTTCTATACTCTAATAACAAACTAACAGAAAGAGAACAATCCCATTTACAATCACAAGAAAAAGAATAAAATATCTAGGAATAAATTTAACCAAGGAAGTGAAAGACCTATACGATGAAAACTATAAGACATTATTGAAAGAAACTGATGATGACATAAAAAAATGGAAAGATATTCTATTCACATGGACTGCAAGAATAAACATAGTTAAAATGTCCATACCACCTAAAGCAATCTACAGATTCAATGCAATCCCAGTCAGAATCCCAATGACATTCTACATGGAAATAGAACAAAGAATCCTAAAGTTCATATGGGGCAAGAAAAGACCCCCAAATAGCTAAAGCAATCATAAGAAGAAAGAACAAAGCTGGAGGCATCACATTCCCTGACTTCAAAATATACTACAAATCTGTAGTAATCAAAACAGCATGGTACTGGTATAAAAACAGACCCACAGATCAATGGAACAGAATTGAAAGCCCAGAAATAAAACCACACATCCACAGACGGCTAATCTTCAACAAAGGAGCTAAGAACATGCAATGGAGAAAGGAAAGTCTCTTCAATAAATAGCCCTGGGAAAACTAGACAGCCACATGCAAAAGAATGAAAGTAGACCATTATGTTACACTATACACAAAAATTAACCCACAATGGATTAAAAACTTGAAGGTAAGACCTGAAACCATAAAACTCCTAGAAGAAAATATAGGCAATACATTCTTTGACATCAGTCTTAGAAGCATCTTTTCAAATATCATGTCTACTTGGGCACGGTAAACAAAAGAAAAAATAAACCAATGGGACTTCATCAGACTAAAGAGCTTCTGCAAGGCAAAGGAAACCTGGAACAAAACAAAAAGACAACCCACCAATTGGGAGAAAATATTTGTAAATCATATATCCAACACTGTGTTAATCTCCAAAATATATAAAGAACTCATATGACACAACAACAAAAAACCAAACAGCCCAATCAAAAAAATGGGCAGAGAGGGAGCCGGCCCTGTGGCGGGGTGGTTTAACTTCCACGCACTCTGCTTTGGCAACCCGGGTTCACAGCTTCAGATCCCAGGTGCGGACCTACTCCACTCATCAGCCATGCTGTGGAAGCATCCCACATACAAAGTGGAGGAAGATTGGTGCAGATGTTAGCTCAGGGCTAATCTTCTTCAAGCAAAAATGAAGAGGATTGGCAATGGATGTTAGCTCAGGGTGAATCTTCCTCACAAAAAAAAAATGGGCAGAGGATATGAAGAGACATTTTTCCAAAGAAGATATGCAGATGGCCAACAAGCACATGAAAATATGTTCAATATCACTAATCATTAGGGAAACGCAAATCAAAACTACAATGAGATATCACCTTACACCTGTTAGAATGGCTATAATGAGCAAGACAAAAACCAGTAAAGGTTGGAGAGGTTATGGAGAAAAGGGAATCTTCACACACTGCTGGTGAGCATGCAAACTGGTGCAGCCACTAGGGAAAACACTATGGAGATTCCTCAAAAAATTAAAAATAGAAACACCGTATGACCCAGCCATCCCACTACTGGGTATTTATCCAAAGAACTTGAAATCAACAATTCAAAGAGACTTATGCACCCTTATATTCATTGCAGCATCATTCACAATAGCTAAGAGGTGGGAGCAACCCAAGTGCCCATCAACCAATGAATGGATAAAGAAGATGTGGTGTATATATATATATATACACACACACAATGGAATACTACTCAGCCATAAAAAAAGACAAAATTGTACCATTTGCAACAACATGGATGGGGCTTCAGGGTATCATGTTAGGCAAAATAAGCCAGACAGAGAAAGACAAATGCTGTATGATTTTACTCATATGTGGAAGATAACAAATACATGGACAAAGAGAACAGGTAAGTGGTTACCAGAGGGGAAGGGGGTTGGAGGGTGGGCATAAGGGGTAAAGGGGCACATTTCCAAAATTCCGTTGTATAGAATACCAGTTCCTTAAAAATTTGATAGCTATTCAGAATTATTTCCACAGTGTGAGGCATACATGTAAACTCAGAGTTCAGAGTAGCCAAACAGGACACTGTTAATTTAATCAAGTATTTCCCAACACACTTGACCATGGAACGATTTTTCTGCAGAACATCTGTTAACATCACATAGAATAAGCACTCCTTAGAATATTTCTTCACTCATTCATTTGACTCAGCTCTTTTTAAGACTTCCAGTGATTCCTTATTGCTCAATGCAATGGGCTTTCTTTGGGTCTTCTCATTGCCTTATTCACAGGAATATATATTGTTAACTAAGCCTTCAGTTTTAAAACTCTGCTTCCTTAAATTTGGTACCAATGCATACTCTTGGCTCTCTTTCTACCTCGCTGACCTCATCTTCTTTCTCTCTTTTGCTGGATCAATTTATTTCTCTTAACTTCTAATTATGGGTATTTCCTAAATTTATTAATTCTTCTTTCTTGTATTTTGTCTATGCCAGTGATGAGAAATTTTTTTTTAAATACAGATGCCTAGGCCACACTCCAGATCTACTCAGTCAGAATCTTCAAGAGTGGAATCCTGGCATCTGATTTTCTAAAGAATCACCATCAAATTAAATTCCAAGCTATAATAGCCTATCAGACGGAAGAGACTAAAATTTTCAGTAACCGCTGCGTATTTTGCTACACGTAACTTGAAGTCAGCTTCTATCTCTTAGAAGACAAAGACTCTTGGTATTACAGAGAGCTGTGCAATATCTGTATAAATTTAAAAGGACATGCCCATTGACCCAGTAAATCTACTGCTAAGAATTTATCTTACAAGATATACTTGCACATGTTTAAACTTATTGATATAAGAATGTTCACTGCAGTATTGTTTGTAATAGATAAGTACCTTTCAATGTCTTCTTAAATTGTGGTATATACAGTGAACATCGAAACACTGTGAAGTCCCTAAAAGTAAGGAGACAGTCCAGCTGTACTGATGTCAGAAAACCTCCAAGAGAGATGGTTATGAGACAAAAACAAGAGACAGAACAAGGTGCACAGTTTGATACCATGGGTGAGGAGGAGGGGAGGCATATACATCTATGTTTGGAAATGACTCAGAAGTCTCTCTGGGAAAATATGAATTACGTTTGTAGCAATGTGTTGCCTCTGTGTAGAAACAGGCTGACAACTAGCAGATACCAGCTCCTTGTGACACAGTTAAAAAGGAACTCTCTCTAGGCAAATACATTAGAAATATTCATCTCTCTTCCCCAGTCTTCCCTTCTCATCTCGTCTCTCCTCCTCTCTCTCCCCCATTTCCCTCATGTGCTTATGTACAGTGCACCTTGCACAATCTTTATAAATTAAAATGGACATACTTTTTGACTCTGGCCATACCAAAGCCAGGGAAAGGAGGCCTACTTTTCACTGTACAAGTTGTAGCATAAGCACAAATTAACTATTCAAAATAGTTGGCCAGATGGATAGGCAGACAATCTTTGGCTCCCCTAAAGAATTGAGAACCATTGTTCAATGCCCTACCCCTCAGTATCTTCTCAGATAACTCCCAACTCTACCTCTGGCTCCAGACCCTCCAAACCCCGTGTTCACACTAGCAACTTGCCTACTTGATATTCATCTGGAGAGTGTCAACTCAAAGTCAATATGTCCCAAAATGGAATTTTTCTTCAACAAGTCAGTTCATCCTCCTTTCATTCTTTTAATCTTATTCAATCTTCAGACTTTGGATTTATCTCCATCTCCTGACTCTTCCCCAGCTTCCTTGCTCCCCTTCTCTCAAGCAGAGTAGAAAGGACACGGGACTTGGAGCTTACAGACTTGAATTCCATCTTGGCTCTTCTGCATACTTGTGATATCAGGAAAATTACCTCACCTCTCTGAGTCTCAGTTTCTTCATTCTTAAACAGGAGAATAACAATACATCCTCTGCAAGGCTTCCATGAAGATTACATGAGACAGATTGTGCAGAGTGCCTATTTGACATGTGGAACTCAATGAACGTTAACCCCCACCTCATCCCAGCCATTTCTCAGACCTGTGTGGTTGATATATTACTTTCACATTAGTTGGTTTCTCCAGGGAAGTCCAGAATCTTCTCTCTCTCTCTTCTGACCTACATCGTCAAGGACTAGAATTGGTCAAATCCGAGGAAACTCTACTGGATCACAGTTCTAGAGAGAGGCGATTTCAAGGGGTTAAAAGACTGACCTCTCTTTTAGGTGGTCAATTATAGTCAATGACAGTGTCAAAGGTTAGGTTGGGGTGGGAGCCCTTAATCTCCCCATACTCCCTATCACCACACCCACCACCCCTAAATTTTTAAAAATTATAATTTTCTACGGACAATTGATATTTTTGTCAATTTTATGCATCTTGTCAATAAAGGTATATTTTTAAACTTTGCTATTTTTATTATTCTGTAACAAATAAGGTACCCATGTCCTGGCCCTCTCTCTCCCTAGATATGCATATTTATTGGCACCCCCTTCATATGACATATTACCCATCCCTTCCTCTCCTATTGCCTCTCCTTTGGATTGTGCCCCTTTATAATCCATCCCATAAGCAGCTATGGAAAAAATTGTCCTAAAGTGTCGCTTTACCATGCTCCTGTTCACCAAGACTTTCCGTCACTTCCAGTTGGTCAAGGAAAAGAAACAAATTCCTCTTCCAAGCCCTTTGCAATAGGATCCCGAATTAGCACGTATTTCATGGCTCCCCAAATTATAGCCTACATTCAGATTCTGGCCAAAATGGATTCTTTGTTGTTTCCCAGAGCACTGCCATACTTTTTTTCATGCAGTTCACTCTCCCTGGATGTCTCTTTATCAGACCACTCACTTTTTGAAACCCTGTCAGTCCTTCAAGGTCCATCTCCAATACTGCTTCTTCAATGATGGCTTTTATTTTTTTAACTTATACTGGTTTTAGTTATGGCCAAAACAAGGTTTTTTTCAGTATGTATTTATCAAAAAAAAAAATTTACTGTCTAATCTAGTGTGTGGAAGAAACTGTGACAGACAGTATAATAACTTGTATCTACTAATATATTGTGAGGGCTTGACACTTTGGCCTCAGGGAACCCAGCTTATTGTTGGTGGATCCTAATTTCATTGCCAAATAGCTCTGTAGCCTTGGACAAGTAATCTGTCTAGCCTAAGTTTATCATCAATAAAATGGGCATAAAACAGTATCTCCATTGGAGAACTGCTGTGAGAAATAGAAATAATCTTGCACATGGTTGCCTGTTTGTCATTGTTGCTGAACATGCTTCATAAATGTCTCAGATGAGTTGGAATCCAAGAGAGATTGGATTCTAATCCCAACTCGGTCAACACCTTGGGCACATGCCTTCGCCTCTCTAGGCCTCCTTCCCTCCCATTATCTGTAAAGCAAAGTGGTGAAGCTTACGCCCTCCAACTCTGAGTCTGCCTGGTGGTTAGTCCCTTGACTGCAGTGTGCTGAGTTTAGGCCCATACTTTGTGTGGCCACTAGCTGGCAGGATTGCCACATGGTTGCTTGGCCACTCCCCATGTCAACCTCAGTCTCCATCTCCAGGAAGGACTTGCCTTTGGGACTTTGGACCAAAACAAATAGAACGATTTGGCCTGGCAGCAGCCAAGACTTCAGAGTGGAATCTTACCAGGCTGTAAAAGGAGAAGCAAAATTCTCCAGCACTTTTGTGCAAAGGAGACACTTAGATTTGCCTCAAACCTGGAGGTGGAACGAGATTCCAAGGGACAGCTAACATCTCTCCAGCCCGCACAGCAATGTGGATGCCCCTATAAGGAGCCACAGGTGACCAGGCCAAATCCAGGGCACCCTCTGGAGAATCTGATGTTGCCTTTCTTAGAAACTACATCTCATGCCTCGTGAAATACTTCTGAAAATTTGTCATTTGGACCTGGAATTTGTCCAAATGTATGGACAACTCATTTTAATTTCTCCAATCCTTAGTTCCCTCCTTTGCAAAGTGTGTGTAAACCAAGTCTCTGAGCTCCTTGTTCTGCCTCCCAGGGCTACAGGCGATGTAGAATTCTGGAAAGAACATGGGTTTTGTGAACATACAGACTTGTGTTAAATCCTATTCTTGCCATTTATATGAAACCAAGAAGGTTTTTTAAATTTCCTCATTTGCAAAATGGAGATTTAAAACCCATTTCTTTCACAGTGTTTTTCTGACAATGTGGCACTTAGTGAAGTGAAAGTGGCACTTCGAGGTGCTCAATACTGTTCACTCCCATCCCTGTTATAAAAATACAAAACAGCACCATAGTCATTAGAAATTGTATATATGCATAAAAAGGACAAGATCAATATGTACCAAATTCTTAGTGTTTATCTCTAGTGATGAAAATTCAAATGATTAATATTTTCTTCTTTATACCCCTCTGTAGTTTCTAATCTACTTCCTGTCTATGAATTTGACTATTCTAGACACCTGATATAAGTAGAATCATACAATATTTGTCCTGCGTCTGGCTTATTTCTTATTTCACTTAGCATAATGTCATCAACGTTCATGCATGTTGTAGCGTGTATCAGAATGTGTCTCCTTTTTAAGGTTGAGTAATATTCCATTGTGTATATGTACCACATTTTGTTTATCCATTTACCCATCAATGGATATTTGGATTATTCTACTTTTTGGCTATTGTGAATAATGCGAACATTGGTGCATAAATATCTGTTTGAGTCTCTGCTTTCAATTCTTTGGGGTATATAACCAGAAGCAAAATTGCTGGATCATATGGTAAATTCTATGTTTAATTTCTTGAGGAATTGCCATACTGGTTTCCACAGCGGCTGCATCATTTTACGTTCCAGTATTTTCTTTCTTGTAATAGCCATCCTAAGGGGTGTAAAGTGGTATCTCATTGTGGTTGCTGCATTTACCTGATGCACTGATTTGCATTTTTCTAATGATTAATGATATTGAGCATCTTTTCACGTTGTTAAATAACTAAAAAAATTGTTTTCCACTGAACAAATAGATATATTATGGAGTATAATACAACATTCGCACAAATTTTCAAGCTAAAATGTGAGACTTCAACAAAATTTCCCATATGTGGTGGGCAGCTTACCTCTACACTCCTAGATTCCGCAGGAGACCTTGAGCCTTCTCCTCCACGGTGGGGGCAGTCGCGGAACAGTTTGAGAAGCCTTCTGGTCCCTGAGTTCACAGGAGGAGAAAGGATGTAACAGGCCAAGAAGGCCACAGCCACCTGACTAGACAGCATTTAATAAGAGAAAGTTTCCAAAGGAAACTCAGCCCCAAATTAAAATGAAATCAATTCAATAAATATTTAAGCCACCTGGAAGCTACTCTGTATGTAACAGGGATCAAGTTTCTCCTGGTGAAGTAGTGAGTAAAACAGACACTGAGCAATTGTTACTAGTCTAATGAGTATTGCCGATGTGGAAGTAGCGTACCGTGGGAGGGTACAGCCGGAGAATTTAAACTAAGGAGCACAGGAAGCACAGACCCACACACTGAACTGAAGTGTCAGGAACTCTGGGGCAGATGGACCAGGAGCTAAAAGGAACACATGGAACAGTGATTCCAAAACAAACATCTGTCTGTGGGCAAAGTGGCAGCTGACCAGCAGGAAAAAGAGAAAAATAAGGATACCTTCACGAGTTTTTCAAAAAGCTAGATTTACTCCATATGGGAACTATCATTAGCAATTAAATATCCTTGCCTTTATAAAATGAAAAATATTCTTATAAGCCAAAATAAAAACCCACATCATTTCTTAAATTTTGTTTGACCTTTAACTGCTCTGTGACATTTCGGTCCTCTCCACTACTCCAGGAATTCCTAGCTGGGAGCAAGAAGGAGGGGTCTGCTATAGAGAAGGGTGAGCCTGTCGAGGTGAGTCAAGGCCCACAGAAGGCTTGGTCTAGGATGAATCTCAGGGACTCCATGCTCTTCCAGAGAAGCCCCTTGTATACCTGATACACGAAGCCCCTTTCCTCATCCCTATCCTCCCTAGACAGGGATGGGGATTTAAACAGGCAGGAATCTGCTACTGCCTTTTGGACTTGTCTGGCCCAACCTCTGTGGGGGGTTGGCAACTTTTCCTGTAAAGGGCCAGACACTAAATACTTTAGGCTTTGTAGCCCGTATGATCTCTGTCCTAACTACCCAATGCTGGCGTTATAGCACAAAAGCAGACATAGCCAATACATAAACAAATGGCTGTGACTGTGTTCCATTAAGACGTTATTTACAAAAGCAGGCAGACGGCCAGATTTGGCCCATGGGCCGCTGTTTGCCAAGGATACGCTAAAGAGCAGAGGGGAGAGCCTCCTAAATCCCAGATCAGAGTCAGCAGTAAACATAGATCCTGGTCATTTTATAAACATGAAATTTGTGACGCAGAGAAACTTGAGGCTTTGAGTTCAGCATAAACAGATGCCTCTGAGAATCAATAACATCATCATTGCAAGAATTTTATAACTAGCTGCTATATGCCACACAATATGCTAAGTACATCATGTGGATTCTTTTACTTAATTCTCACACCACACCATAAACACATAGTACTATAACTTCCACTTTACAATTGAAGGGACTGAGGAGTCAGAGGTTCTATACCTTGCTTAGCCCCACACACCTGGTGAGCAGCAGAGCTGTGGTTCATAAAGCAGAAGACATGGACTTCTCCTTCCAGCCATGATGGAGTGGATTTACCACATGAGAGTGGATTTACCTTCTCACCTTAAACATCTAAGAAAATGAACAAAATCTATGAAACAACAGTTTTCAGACATTGAGCAATGGGCAGAGCAGGACAGTGATCCCTAAGAGAAGGTAAACAGAGTGAGCCCCAGGATGCTCCAGCCCACTGTCTGCGGAGTTTCCAGGCTACATCAAAGGGAGGAGGAAGCAGACAGAGGCCAGCCATTTGCGGACACAAAGCCTGGAGGTCTGGCAGGTCAAAACAGCTAAACTTTCTGGAACAGAGCACTGGGGAGGAGAGAGTCTCACAGAAGGGAGCTCCAGAGAGACGGAGAGGGTGTCTCCTGCCTCTTTAGCTGAGAACTAATCAGCATGTGTGTGAAGAAAAACTACCCATGTGGGGAGAGAACCATAAGAAAGGAGCACTGCCCAGAGCTCACCCAGGGTTAGGAATATTTAGTGTTCTGGCCAGTCAGAGTAAAAAGATATCCTAACATATACCTACTCAAAAGGTACTGCCTCGGCAGTGGGGCTAAGTCGGCCCCACACTAAAGGCTGTCTGGACTTGCCTAACAAAAATTTAAAGCAAGTCAAAAGGATCAATTTGTTTCCAAGTAACTCAACTACATTCTCCCAAAAAAGCCAAAAAACTATTTAAAGGATTGAAAAAAAAATTTGCACCCAAAAACGTAAAATTCACAATGTCTGCCATCCAATAAAAAAACTGAATGGCGTTCAAGTAAACAGGAAAATATGACCAAAAACTCGAGGAAAAAATCAGTAAATAGAAGCAGATACAGAAATGCCAGAGATGATACAATTAATAGACAAGGATGTTAAGATGGCTTCTATAAATATACTCCATATGTTCAAGAAGGTAGAGGAAAGCATAAGCACGATCAGAAATGAAGGATATGAAAAAGGTCGACATAAAACTTCTAGAGATGGAAAACAAACTGGCAATCTCCAAGATGAAAGTTCAGGCAATGAGCAAGAGGCAGACCTGAGGTTCCAACCCTGGACTCGCTCCAAGTTTGGTGTTCATTGCAAAGACTGATGGAGAAGGCAAAGCAAGCACCATTTTCTTAATGAAACCAATTGGTTCATACATGTAAGTAGTATTTTTTTAAATTTCCCTGAATACGTTTGAACTATCTTCCGCTTACACTGCACAGTGGGGATCAAGACTCAGTACACACTGCCCTGCATGATCTCTGGCAATCAAAGTAGAGGGGACTAGGAAAGGAAATAAATGACCAGCCCTCGCTACACAACTGTAAATCTAACCACACCTGAGGACATTTGCTTAGTTTTCTTTCCTGTTGAGAATATTCCTACCTTGTTTGTTTTCTTTAAGACAAACATATGTGTGATAAAAGTGCATTAATTGTACTTCAGCACAGTGACTACTTAGATGCTATAGAGATCTTCCTTGATTCATCAAAGACATAAGAGGCATCAAAGAAAGAGAAGACGCAATTCTTAAGGCGGGAAGGTCTTGCATTCCCCCAGGGGAAATCAGTTCCTGATTCTGGCACCCATGTTCCACTACAGTGGGGCTGGGGTCATCTTTTGGCTTTTTAGAATATTTTCAAGAAGAACATTTTTAAGGTATTTCCAAAAGCAATATTTAACCGGTGAAAAAGAATAGTTTCCAAGTCCCTTTGCCATGTTTATTTGCACATTACACATTGCTAATTATACCTGAGTTTATCGACTCAGGAACAGCAGACTAAGTAAGAACACAGTGTCATACATAATGCATAACATCTTAAAATTAGATGCAATCTCAGAGATCATCTAATCCTCCCCTGTCATTTTATGGATGAAGAAACCAAGGCCACACATGTAGATAATGGCAAAGGTGGAATTAAATTCTCCGCTTCTCAGAGAACAGGAGTATGTGTGGGAAGCAATGGATTCACCTTTTAGAGGCTGTGGGCTGTTGGGCCAAATCCCAAATCTTTCTAAATGAGAATGATACCTTTTGTGGATTAGATGAAATAATATACATACATTACATTAAGTTTACATTTATTTCAGTGGCTGCCACACAGATAGGGCTTACTGAATAAACTTAATATCCCCCAGAACTTATCAACTAGTATTTTCTCTTAGAGAGGGACATGATGAAATCTGTACAAAATTGGAAAAAGTCAAGCATCCGAAGAGCCTAATAAACACTATGTTTCCAAAGTCTGGTCAAAATAATTGGGAAGAAGTCTCAGGAAGGTATAATTAGAATACAGTTTGTGGGGGAAAAGGAGCTGTGTCCTAATGAATTTTATTGTCATCTCCCTAAAGAAAGATGGCAGTGGAAGGGGAGGCCTAGCCTGCATGGGGACTAGAAAAGGGCAATGAAGAAACATGAATTGGCCATATTGCCTCCATCTCTGTCCAAAAGGGGCGATGCCATGAGCTGGATGATAGTGGCTGTTGTTTTCATGCAGGGAATTCTTTCCTCTCTGGTTCTGTGCTTCCCAAGCACCTTTCTCAGAGTAATATATGTTAGGACAATGTCATGGCCTTCTCAGCCTCCAGTCCTCCTCTCCTCTCCTCTCCCTGTCTCCTCCCCCTATCTCTCTCTTTCTCAGTCCCACACCATTCTGGGCCACGTGGTATGCAGACGTAAAGGCAATGCAGCCATTCTGCCACCACAAGAGAAACCAGCCTTTAGAGTGAACTTGACATTAGAGAAGGCAGACAGAAGGCATGTGAGCATGTGCGCACGCACACGCACTCACACGCACACACACACACACACACACCAAACGAACAAACAACTAAAACCAGAATTTGATAATATGGTGAGTGCCTAAATCAACTCAACTCCAGGTCTCACTCTACTTTGAATTCCAATTATAGAAACCATCAAATCGCCCCATCCATGTCACCTGTTTTGAACTATAGTTTCTGTTAGTTGCAACAGAATGCAACCTGATGAATCAAAACCGGTTTATCATTAGGACTTTCCTACATAAGACATAATGTAGTAGTAAGCCGACACATACATTTGGCCCACCTGAAAGGTACTTTTCAAACAAAACTAACAAATTACCATTAAGCATTACGTTTAGGTCACGTGTGATTTTCTTTAGCATGATGCATGTACTTGTTGTGTGGGATACATCTTCTATCCTTGCTGAGTGGCTCATTTCTAGCAATACCAGCATTTTCCCATTTCTGGACCTGCAAGTCTAGGGGCCAGACCCTGAGATGTGGCCACCACACTCCAGTGTTGCATGCTGTGCAACCTAGACTATGTATCTCCTCTGTTCACCTCATCTTTCTCCCTACCAAAGTCCAGCTCAGAAGGCTCCCATTACAGTGCTCTTTCCACCAGGCCACATGCTCATTAGGTGGTTAATTACATCATGAGCTTGGAAGTAATAAAACAGCATTTCTTACTTTTTGTTGATTTAGATAGGTCCTCCCTCCAATTAGTCTAAATTATTGAGGTTTTATTATATGCATACATATGTGTTTGTGTTTGCAAAGTTTCATTGATGAATAATGACTGTGCAGCCACCCACAGACCAGATGGAAATGGTTGGAGATCATTAAATAAAACATTGTTAGGTCATTTCCAGCATGTAATCAGCAACAATGGCTGTGGTTACACTTGTTACATAAACAGATGGAGGAGAGGATGACTCACTGAGCACAAGAATTATTGAGGCCTTAGGTATCCCTAACTCAGAACTTCCAAGAAAGAAGCTTGGGGACAGCCGAGCATGGCTCAGGAGGTGCTCTGGGTTGCAGGGATGGTGGACAGTGCTGAGTCTTTGCTCCTTGTGTGACCATAGCTCTCGAGGTGATGATGAGACACTCTTCTTGCCTTCTGTTCCTTCCTTCTTGCCACCTTTCATTTCTTCCCTTATCTTCTTCTTTCCTAAAAACACTTATTGAATGTCAAATATCTGCCACCCCTGGGCTGGGTATTAAAAAATATATAATCCTAATCACTGCCACCACTATTTCCTGGTTTTCTGGGCTTGGTCAAATCAGTTAACCTCTAGAAGCTCAACTTCTGCATTTAAAACTGAAGAGAAGGTTGCCTTTCGTGTCTCCACTGCACAGGTTTGCTTTGAAGATCCAGTGAAATTAGTGAGGTAGAAGGAAGAAGACCCCTGTGAGAATTGTTACTGTTATTCCACACCCAGCACCACGGCCCTCTAGCAGATAGTCATCCTTGCGCTTTGCTTCTAAGCATGTTTTCACTAATAGTTATGTAGTGCTTTAAAGTAAAAAGCATACGGCATTCATTACCAGAAGAATCAGGTTTAATGCCAGCTCCATCATTTAATAGCCGTGTGACATTAGGCAGATCTCTCAGTCTCCGAGCCTCAAGAGATTGTTGCGAGGAACAACTTAACTGGAAAAAACAAGGGGAGTAACAGCTGGAAATCAGTTGGGCTTTCTTGGTTTCAAGGACCACCTTTAAAAAGGGAGGTAATATCTTTTCGGGATTTATGCTGTCTGGAGCAGAAACAAGAAGCCATCAGGACTTGAGACTCCCTGAGGACCAGATCAGTCCTTCAAACTCTTTGTCGTGGCTCTCTGTTTCTCTCCAGCTGTGTGGTCAGCAAGCACTCTATAATCTAGATGGAATCCTGCAGTGAACCAATCTAAGTGATCCAGCGAGTCGTCACGGCCTCTGTGAAGCAGAGCTCCCCCACCACAAGATTGCCTCCAAACAAGCCAGGGACGGACTAGATTGGGGCCACACTGGCCCAATCAGTGGCCACTTCTGCTCAAAGAACAGCCAAGCAGTGATCTCCCGAGTAGGAGGCTGTGGACAGGCTGAGGGAGATTGTACGTGGCAGGAAACATCACCGACTATTCCAAAATAAGACAGGAACACATGAGTATACTGTATTGAGAAGGAAGTAGTAAAAAGAAACTGCTCCCAAACACTCTGAGGGGATGTTAAATGTGGTACCCAGAAGGTGCCATGGATTCAGGACAGAGAGATTAGATTCCAGTCAGAAAATAACTCTTCTCACTAAAAGTTTTCCTTCACTGCAGCAAGTAGAGAAAAAAGAAAGTTAACATATATGTAGGGCGGGCAGGATAGAGCAGGCAAATACGGAATATAAATTCAGCATCCAGAGGGTTGAGTTGGAACGAGGGAAGCAAATACGAAATACCTTGCAACCACTCCCGCAATAAAAAGGAAAGCCAGCCTTTCGCAGGAGGTTTTGGGGGATCCAGTCTCCTCTGCAATATTGATAATAGAATTTGGATACTTAATGTGAATTCTGAGTAATAGCATAAGCAATTTCTACTAAGAGAACATTTGCACAGAGTTACTTGGGAAAAAAGAGTCGCGGCAGTTGGGGGGGGGGGGGGGACCAGAGGAAAATCGGAAGAAACTGGAAGAAAAATCTAAACTGTAGCAAAATCGAAGCTCTCTCCTTGACAATACCCATCGGTTATGGGTTGAATTTTGTCCCCCACAAAAAGATGTGTTGGTACTAACCCCCAGTACCTTAGAATGTGAACTTACTTGGAAATAAGGTCTTTACAGAAGTAATCAAGTCAACATGAGGTTGTTAGGGTGTCCTTATATGATTCAATACAACTGGGGTTCTTATGAAAAGGAGAAGTTCCAACAGAGACAGAGGCGCATGGAAGGAAGATGATGTGGAGACAGTGAGAAGGCAGTCTACCAGCCAAAGGTGCAGCAAACCACCAGAAGCTCAGAGAGAGCCTGGAACACATTCTCCCTCACAACTCTCGGAAGGAACCTATTCTGCCAACTCCTTGATTTTGGAATTCTACCCTAAATTTTTATTGTTTAAGCCACCTAGTTTATGGTACTTTGTGATGGCAGCCCCAGAAAACTAATACACCATCTGAAAACATTTATCAGTTCTTTAGGGAGAAGGAGAAAAGAAAGTGACTGTTAGGACCCCACTGATAAGCACACATTCTTGTTGCTCATAAATTATCTGACCATGTTGCTTTAATAAAGGGTATAGGTTCTCAGTCTCCAGTGTAGATTCGGTCCTTGAACCATCTCCTTTCAGCTTTGAGTTATGAAGCTCTCTAAGATCTATAGTAAATATCTGCACTTGATGTATTCCACCTGACTACTGCAGTCGAGATTCCAGTGGCTGCAGTTGTCAAAAACAGAAATCCTCTTTAACCATAATGACTCTTTAATAAGTCTTTTGTTTTTTCTATCCAGGTGGGCTATGCTATAGAAGCACTTCACAAGCCATGGAACGCTACAAAGTAACAAGAAATAGATCCCACTAACAAGAGTGTTCTCTCTATTTTATGTCTCTTCCTTCTCAACAAGGATAGCTGCATGAAAAATCCTATAAAACTCTAGGAAAGTTGTCTTAGGAACATTGGAAAAGAATACCCATTGGGTAACTGTGCTCCAGCAGGAAACTGATTGCATGTCAGAAACCATGGCAGAAGTCCAATCCCACTGGAATTTTCCTCAGAGTAACCAGCAAAATCCCCTCTGGGAATCCATTTCCACTCCTCTCACCACCCCCTACTCAACTGCATCATCATCTAGATGAGTTAGAGGAGCGTCTAGGTAGTAGAGACTGGCAGGCCTTCCTCAATACCTCTACTCCTATTGTCTGGTAATAAACCCATAGATTGTTATCTGGAAGCGCAACCATCCAAAGTAAAGACAATCTTCCAGTGTCCACACATGTGCTCCCACGTGATTACTTTCTGACCAATGTCGCACAAGTAGAAGTGTTGGGTGTGGTTTCTACGTCCATAAAAAGGGATGTGTGATCTGTGTCCTTCCATCTTCCTAGTTGGAATGTAGGCATGATAGTTGATCTTTGTAACAGGACCCCCAAGTCATCTATTGAGAATGGGATCCCAGGCCTCACCCCTATGGAGTTTATGCCTACCCTAGATCAAGAGAGAACTACAACTCTATGTTGTTTAAATTATGATTATTCTGGGAATTTTGTAATCTGCAGCCAAAATTCATCCTAAATGATTCAATGCCTTTGAAGACAAAGAACAGAAAACTTATGTCCTGCTGGCTCAAAGAATGTGGAAGCTTATGGGAGGAGAAATCCAGAGTTCAGGCAGCTGCAGGGCTGGTGAATTTAGCAATTCAAGGAGGTCAGATCACCCAGATTGGGGCATCTTTCTGGTCTATTTCCCACTGCTTCCCCACAAGCACCCTGTGGTTCAGGCCTGATGAACCACTGCTGGTTCCTAAATATACTGTGCTCTTTGAAGTTTCCTTTCACTTAAATATGCTGTTGCTTCTCCTTGGAACACTCTTCCTCCCCTTTTTAGCTGGTGTCAATCAGCTCAGGCTGCCATAACAAAACACCACAGACCTAGTGGCATAAACAACACAAATTTACTTTCTCACTGTTTCTGGAAGTCCAAGATCAAGGTTCTGGTGAGGGCTCTCTTCCTGGCTTGCAGAAGGCCATCTTCTAGTTACGTCCACACGTGGTCTTTCCTTGGTTTGTGGGGACGGGGGGTAGGCTGGAGGCGGGGTGTAGCTGGCTCTCTGATGTCTCTTCTTATAAGGACACTAATCCTTTCAGATCAGGGCCCCACCCTTATGACCTCATCTAACCTCAGTTACTTTGGTAAAAGCCCTGTCTCCAAATACAGTCACATTGGGGTTAGGGCTTCAACATATGAAATTTAGTGTGGGGTACTTATGGGTCAGAGCTAAGGTACATGAAGTTCTTGATTAACAGATCATGTTTCAATTTTGATGTCTTTTGAGTTTGTGGGACTTGATGTGGACCCAGCATAGGCAAGGCCATCTCTTGCTGAGAGCCTGTAGGTGTAGACGGAGAAGGAACAAGCCCCTGCCAATTATCAACTAACCATCTTCCTAAGACGTCAGAGCCACGGCCTGGGCAGAGGAGGGGCTTCCTAGTCGTCTTCTGAATCCTCTGTTTACACTGCTGGGTTTTTTGCCTTCTCCCTCCTGGGATAATTTAACACTAATGGGCAAAGCTCTTGAGGATGGAAATTGCAGGTCTTTTCTCCCTGTGTGCCTGGAATCCAGCTTCAGGGGAGGAGAAATACAAACATGACACTAATGGACTTCCCTTGTTCTCAGTTCTTCTCATTTCCAGACAGCAGCCCCCTTGGCATCAAGGCTCCTCACTTGAGATCCATTAGTGCCGGGCAAATGAGCCGTGTGGTTTCTCTCATCTCCTGCCCATAAACCACACGCACCTCCCTCCCGACTCCTCCCTCTAGTTAACATTGTTTAACAGACTCAAGGACACAGGTGCGGTTCCTTTATTCCTAGAAGAGCAAAATGTGCTAATGCTTCCCGTGCTGGCCACCTGGGTGGGTGGCAACTCAAAGCAAGGCCTGGGCCGTTTGATGTTTTCTATTCTGGGATGTGACTGATAGTCTGTGCTGAGCACCTGGGTGATGAAAGGGCCCCTGGGAGCCCACTGACACCATGTGTTCCTCCACTGATGCACCTGGCACAGCCCAGTCTGACCTCCCAACGAGGCCCTGGGTTTACTGGCCTCCTCTGGGGCAGCGTGAGGGCTCTGAGCCCCTGGGGGCAGGGCTGAGGGGCAGAAAAAGAACCAAGAACTTAGACTCCCAGAGCTAGTACCCTAACTCACCTAGCATCTGGGGTAAAGGAAAGAGTGTCAGTTTCCAAACCGCAGAGCAGGGTCCCAGGCCCTCTGGCCTTTACCAGCTGTCCGACGCTGGATAAGCGCTGCATCTCATCATGCTTCTTTGTGTAAACGGGAACAGAATGTTTAGCTCAGAGGGCTATTTTGACAGTTGGGCGAGATGAAGTGTTGCCTTTATGCAATCCAGAACCCGGAAGGGCACACCGATATCACCCGTTCCCAGAAAGAGCCCAGCTGGCCTGTGGCTGGGTCACAAACACACGCAGAACCAGCAGGGTCACCAACACACGTGGAACCCGCAGGATGCTGCGGTGGTTTTTGCTGCTGTTCCCAACAGGTTGTCTGTCTTTCAGCCACACAGAGTTGCCTTCTCTGTTCTCTCTTTACGTTCCTTTTCTTTTCTGTCCTCTACCCTGGGTCCCAGCCGAGGCTAAGATTTGTCCCTCCCTGGTGTCTGAGTCTGGGGCAAGCCCTATTCCAGGTGCCTTCTGAGTGGAGCTCCTGGAATGAAGCAAGACCCCTGTGCTGATCTAAATGGCCCTCTGCGCATCGCTGTGATGCACACTAGCCTTGAAAGACCTGTCTCTACCACGGGTGAGAAGGGGACCAGATTCAAGGGACAGAGAAGAGCACCCTGACGAAAGTGGAAAGCACCTAGCACATAGCAGGTATTCAATGACTCTGCCTTCCTTTAATACTTAACTAAATCTTTATCCTAACCCTTCAATCTGCTAAATGTGTGACCCCGGGCCAGTTGCTTAACCTCTCATGCCTCAGTTTCCTCGTCTGTAAAATAGGAATAATAATGGAACTCAGGTCATGGGTGTTATGGGAATTAATAAACTCATACAGAGAAGACTCTCACAATGATGCCTAGCAAATAACAAATAACGTGTTTGCTGGTACTTACTATCTTTATTAAGTATTTTGATTACATATTTTTGAAATTGGCTTTCACCCAGTTTAATGCAATTTAAAATTGGAGGTTCAAACAATTCCATCTCTTCCTTCTCTCTCGTTATTAATTTACAATTTTTAAAAGTTGTTTTGTTTGTTCAAATTCCCATTTGTTACAGTGTAGGGTGTCAGCCTGGGAGCATAGAGGCCTGAGGTCTTTGGCCACTGTGTGACCTGGGGCAAGGCCCCTGGCACCTGCTCCTCCCTTTTCTCCTCTGCAATGTGGGTGGTGGGTGCTCTTACCAGGTGACCTGTGGACTCCTGTCCCCCTGGGCCAGAAGAAGGGCTGGGCCCGTTGCATACTGCAGCCCGTGTTTCTCCATCACCCTGGACTCCAGGCAAGGCTGAGGCAGCCTATTTCATGCTGCTCAACTCCCAGGAGAGGAGGAAAGCCTGCCCTTCCCTGAGATAAGCACCACCCCGCAACCAAGACTCCCTGACTATCAAACATGTGGGCAGTATTCTAAGAATCCCGTGTAAAAGAAGCAAGCCAGACCTCCGGGAAGACCCGAGGGACTCTCTGAACCAAGTGAATGAGCCTTAATGCATAAGTGGACACCTCCTCCCTAAGCCACAGATGCCCAGAATCCTGGGGACGGTGACCCTCACGCAGGAGGCGTTGCGCCTGGGATGGGGTGGGGGCGTCTCCAGAGAGCATAATTCTCTACCCTCTGCCCGCCTCCAGTCTTCGTATTCTCATGGTGATACCTGTAGAATCCAGATGTCTTTCCTTTCTTTCCTTTAATCTCTCTTTCCAAAGAGGTCTCGGGTCCCTGCTAGGCACAAGATACTGTGCTTACTGCCAGTTACATAAGGAAGATGAAGACATGTTTCCTGCTTTAAAAACACTTTATACATCAGGAGAAAAAACTAAAATGTAAAGAATTCTACCATGCAATGCCAGGCTAAATCTGGTTCCTCTGTTAACAGTCTAATGGCACCTAGTGCTTTCCTTTCTTCTCACTTATCACAAGTTAGAGTATGTACTTGTGTTTTCCATTAAGATCTGCTTTCCAGTCCCTCCACATTTTAAGAGTGACGCCTTGAGCGCGTGCTTACTTAGTACCTATTACATACCTGACACTAAGTGCCTTGCGTATATCAACATTTAATCTTCACAACTACTTTAAGATGAATGTAGCAGTATTATTCTCACTTTACAAATGACGAAACTGAGACCCAGAGAAATTAAGTAGCATGCCTCAGGTCACACAGCGGTAGGAGTCAGAGCCAGTTCTGAAACAGAAGCTTCTGGTCCCAGCTCTCTGCTCTCAGTTGCTGAGCTCTGTTATTAGAGGGACGGCATCAAGGCTCTTTGGAAGGTGACAGATAAGTACGTGACAGTCTAGACAGACTTCTTTGTAAAATTATTACATTTCAATAATGCAGGTAAACTTCATTTGTCTGGAAAATCCATTCCTGTGGAATCTTAGTGTCAAATGCAAATAGATGAGGTATCGGTATCGTGGTCTAGACAAAAGGTGAGGCGAGGCGGGGGACGGCAGCACTTAGATGAGGCTCATCTTCAAGGCAAGTCTCAGTGTGGAGCTGGAAATGTTGGGACCCTAACAGCAAAGGGCTGTCTGCTGTCCGCTTTCTGACTTGATCTACATGTATAACGATGACAACCAAGAAAATTGCTCAACTACTTCCTAAAGAAGGAGACCCACCCTGACGGCTCTAACAACCCAGTTCTCTAGTCCATGGGCGGCAGGCACTTCACCGGTAGACTCTTACCATCTCATCAATTAAAATAACAAAATGTCTATCCAAAATAAAGTGAGCTTCCTTTATACAACTGTGTAATTTAAAGACTTGCTAGATTTCTAAACTGTTTAATTGTTCTGTGCCTTTTGAAAGTATAACATGGAGACTTTTTATCTTGATGTGTTAAATTCCTGTTGGTAATTTAGAGCATGAGATCATGCCAGTGAGGTTTCAACCCCAGCTCTCTTACTAATTATCTGCATAGATTTGGACACATAATTTAGCCTCTCTTGGTCTCAGTTTACTTAGCTGCAAAATTAGGAGACTAAATTAGATGGCTTTTAAGACTCTTTTGCTCTCCTCTAAGGTTCTGAGATTTGATGATATACTAACACTTTTTATATCTTGGTATAATGTTTTATTTCCATTCGGTGAGGTTAGATAACATTCACGTTTGACTCTAGTTCAAATTCTTTATGTGAGTATTTACTATAACACAAACCACTGAATTCACTTAGAAAATAAATTGGGAGCAGGACTCAGTGTTCAGCAAAGTAATGTGGTTCTCAGAGCATCAATACGTAGATGGGACAGGGGCATCTGTTGTAGAGATTGGTGGTGTTTACAAATTCCAGTGCTCTGCTTTTCTTCTGGCCGCATGGCTGAACCACATCCTGCCGTTAGTTGAGGCCATATGTCTGAATTTCCACCAACAGAACGTGAACCTACGTGGCACGCGCCACTTCTGGGACTGAAACACAAAAACTTCCTTCATGCATTCCTGGTTCTCCTTCCCCATCCACTAGCTAAATAGACAAAATCTGGAAGGTGGAGAGAAGAGCAGAGACACAAAGCAAAGGGAGCCTGTGTTTCTGAATGAAGACTTACAGTGGAATGCTATTGGATTGTCACATGAAAGAAAAAGAAATATTTATTGTGTTAAACCACTAAATTTGGGGCAATAGCCTATCCTCCAATACATCACTCTTTTAGGTTTTTTTCCAGGTGAAACCGGGTCACAATAAGCATCTGTTTCAATCTTGAAGGAATGCAATCTCACAAAATGTTTAGTGTCAGGAGTGTTTGTGGCAAAGAAAGAGGACTATTTTTGCTAGGCATCTTGCATCTCTCTCTGCCTTGTTTATGCTGTGACACTACTGTCTAATACCTCACCCTCTCGTCTTACACACGGGTCACCCTAGTTTTGCCAAGGCTCCCACTGTACTTCCAGCATCTCTCCACAGAACTTCACTTCCATTGCTCCCTGTCCAAGTCCTTTCTCAGTTTTCCTGGTGCTCCATTATCCAAATTTCCTCTCTAGTAAATGCAGCTTAGCTGTTTTTCATTTGTTTTTTTTTTCATTTGTTATTTTTTATAGCATTACTTCTAAGACATTTTGTCTTCTAACCTGCTACATTATTGACTAATCTTTCATCCCAGTCAACACTGAAAGCTGTTCAGAAACCTGTTTGTGGTTTGATCTATTTCTCCTTGCAGTTCTATCAGTTTTTGCTTCCTGTATTTTGAAGCTCTGTCATTAGGTGCATATGTGTTTAAGATTGTTATGTCCTCTTGATGGAATGACCCCTTTATCGTTATAAAATGACATTTATTACCTACCCCTGGTAATAGTCTTTGCTGTGAAATTGACTTTGCCTCCCTGGTCCACTGCCTGGAAACTCTTTAAAGGTAGTGAGTGAGGACAATTGCAGAGATCACTTCGTTTGTTGCCCATCTCTTGGGAATCACTTTGTCCTTTGTTGCCTATTGACTTGTGTCTTAAAAACTATTGCCTCATATATTTTAGCCAGTTTTGGGTTATCTTAGCCAGGAGGGTAAATCTGGTTCCTCTTATCCAATCTTGCCCTGAAGGGAAAGTCACTAAATGCTTTTATACATCATTTCATTTGATCTTCCTAGGAACCGTATGAAGTGAATCTTATCCTTTTTTTATGGTCAAACAAACTGAGTCTCAGAGAAGTTACATAATCAGTCTAAAGTTACACAGTTAGCAAAACCAATTGAAATACATGGAATAGGTCAAGATTTGGGTGATAGGTGTGCATTTTTCCTGAACCCAAAATTAGACACATGCCTTAAGATTTTTTTATTTGTGAATTTATTTACATAATAAATATCACAAAGACTAAAAAAATCAGAATGCATTTAAGTACATCTGTAGTAATTCGGCTTACCTGACAACGGTTGCAGTCTATGAAACGAGGTCTGTCTCAGAAAATCTGGGCTCCAAGTTCAAAGTATTTGATGGGAGGGATCATGCAATATTATAGCCAGTGGGACTGGACAAAGGATAAAAGTTAATAACACTTATTTCAGGTAGGAATTGGACCTGCCAGGTTTTTAAAATATCCTGCAAGCCAGCAATCCTCAAGAAAATGTCTTTAGTATTCATGGAGGGGCTTAAAAGAAACAAACAATTGAAGTGTGTTTTTTAATCCTGTTTTCTTTTGCCTTTTGGAATGAAATGCAAGTAAATCATGAGGACTGGTTGGCAAGGGCCATCTGAAACAGATGATTCAATTCCTATCACAAACACAGTCCTAGGGCACCAACGCCTCCATTTAGCAGTGTTCTCCAGTGGGCTGGGTGGGGACATTGGGAAATCCTAGTTCAAAGGTGCCTTCTTCTTTTAAAGTACCTATCATGGTGTCTGGCACATCAGATGCCCTTCAGCAAACGTGTGTTCCCTTCCTTTCTCTCCAATCAGAATAGATCAGACCAAACACTCTCTCTGTCACAAAGGAAGCAGCAACTCAAGGACACCCAGGCAAGGCTGGATGAGGAGGCTGAATTTGTTTTTATCTTGGAGCTCTTTCCATTGACACTAATTAATCTCTCCCTCCAACTTGGAGGGTTAGCAAACCTCTTTTAAAACAGCAGCAATATAACGCTCCCTAAATGGGATTTTAACTAATGTATAATAATTACTCTTATCATAACAGCATCTCTTTACCACATTCAGAAGAGAGCCTCGCCTGGCGGCCATGAGTGGTGTTATTAGGGGGAGGAGAGTGTTTTTCCTGTCCTTTCAGGCTCCAGCTGCCATTTAGCTGCATTCTGTGGGGACAATGATCCTCGCCTTTCACCAAGTGCAGATGGAAATTCAGAACTGCCCTGTTCAGAGATTCTGCCGTCTGCCACAGAATTCCCGTCAGCCCAATTTCTTTGGAATGCATAATATTTCTGAGCTGTATGAAAACTTTCCTTAAAAAGAAAACTGCTTTTTGAGTGCACTGTAGCCTGGAAAGAGGTCAGATAAGGGGAGTTGCCGCAGCAGACCTGGTCTTTAGATAAAATGCCTTTTTCATTTGTTGAAATGCAAAGAAAACTTCGGCATGAACCAAAACTTAGTCATACTGTATTAACCAAAACTTGGTTGCACAAAAAATCTAACTGGAGAGCTCATGTTCCCCTTGAACACAACAGCAGGAAAGCATCTGCTTAGCCCCAGACCCTCTGCATCCCTCTAAAATAGAAAAAGCATGGGCTTTAGCATCACATAGACCTATGTTCAAATCTTAACCTGCCACACAGGGACAGAGCCACGAAGGCAGTGCTGTCCAATAGAACTTTCTGCCATCCTGGAAATGTTCTATATCTGCGCTGTCCAATAGAATAGCCACCAGCTACATGTAGTGATGAGCACTTGAAATGTGGCTAATAAGACTGTGAAACTAAATTTTCATATATATTTTTAAATTTTTATTCATTTATATTAAAATAGCCACAGGGCGTTAGTGGCTACCCTGTTGGACAGCACAACTCCAAGATAAGAACAAGTTGTTGCATCCTGCACCTCCTGCCATTAAGAAAGAGCTGCATCTCCTAGCGCTAAGTTGGCCTCTTTGGGTTTTGGAAGCAGCATAAACTGCACTTAGGAACATGGCTCCAGCCCATTTATCAGGGGACTCAGAAAACTGCCAGTTTCACGTAGGACCCAGAGCAAGAGAAGGGTTTGCAGCACGTTGAGGCTGTGGGCCCACCCACCCTCCTCCTCAGGCTGTAAACCAAAGGTAACAGCAGCAATGAGACTGCTGGGTGGAGGACCAGGCAAGCCCCAGTAAGAGAGTCGTCTCTGTCTAGTCTCCTAGAGCTTGAGAGTAAGGCCATGCTTTTTGCAGCAGAGAACAACTTTCTATTTGAAAGTCAACACTTAGCATTCTACTGGACCCAACGAGGGACTGAGTACTGATACTAAGGACTATGTGACCAGAGCTGCCCATCATATGCCGGATATGTTTTGATCCACTGTGGCATAAGTTCAAGCAGGTGCAACAAAATCCCTTATTCTGTGGAAACGTACATTAGAGATTGGGCCTAAGTAATTCAAGAAGCCACAAGTAAATTGCACAAACAGGTAGCTGAGACTCCCAAGTCACCTATCTCCACTGTATCAATGCCTCTTCTAAAACTCAAACCTAAAACTCATACATCCAGCTGTCAGAAGTGGGAAGAACTTGAGTTTGGTTCACAGATGAGTCGGCATAATATGTTGGTGCTGACTGAAAATGGACAACCGTCATTACAGTTCCACTCAGGGGTATTTCTAGAGGACAGTGGTGAACAGAAATCCTCCCAGTGGGCAGAGCTGCTAGAAGTGCACTTGGTTATCCAACTCTAATGGAAGGAGATGTAGCTGGAGGTACTTAGACTTCTGGTAAGTGGTTGCATGACTTGGCTGGTAGCTGAGGGGCCTAGAATGAACAACACTGAAGGATTTAGAACAAGCAGTTTGGGGAAGAGTTGTGTAAATGAATCTATAGAAGTGGGCACACAGTGTGCAGATCTTTGTGTCTCATGATAAGGCTCAGTAGAGAGTATTCCCTGCAGAGGAAGCTCTCAACAATTAAGAGAGCAGAATGACTCTTTCTATAGATGTCAGTTTGCCTTTCCTTAGAACCTAAAGCTCATGAAATGGAACAAGCAACAGAAAGGCCACATGACAGGAATAAGGATACTGGATGAGTCTAGCGGCATGGACTCCCTCTTATCAAGACTCATATGGTACTGCATGGTGAATATCCAGTTTCCCAGGAGAGGAGACCAAACCTGAGCCATCAGTATAGCACCATCCCTTGAGTCAACCTCAAGTTTAGCAATAGGTCAATTACAATGGTCCACTTCTACCACGAAAAGGGCAGGATTTGGTCTAACTGGAATACAAATCTACTTATGATGCTAGTTTGCCCTCCCTGACACTTCGCTCAGCACCACCATCCACCAGCTCACAGAACGTCTGATCTATCAGCATCGTGTTCCATTCAACACTTCCTTGGAGCAAGACCCCTATTTATGCCAAAGGAAGCGCTACAATGGATGTACAACTACAGGAACCCCTGGTCTTCCCATGTACACCCTCATCAAGACAAGCTATTTTAATAGAACACTGGACAGCCCTGGTAAAGGTTCAGCTAAGGCATCAGCTCAGGATTGGTTGCTGTCCTCTAGGATGCAGAGTATATGCCGATAAATGGCAGATATACAGTGACGCTTTATCCTAAACAGAAAGACTGCACGAGTCGGGGAACCACAGGGTCAAAATAGAATTGGGTCTTTCACTATAATTTCTACAACTGACAGAACTTGTACTTTCCGGTCTTAAGTTCTACAAGGTTAAGGACAGTCATTCCTGAGGATCAGATGGATAGAGTGGAACAGAAGAATGCTTCTATCAGATGACACAGAGAGATTCCCACTGAACTTGAAGGTATGACCTACCTGTTCACTTTGAGCTCCTTATACCAGGAAACGACAGGCAAAGAAATGTGTTAATGTCTTGTCAGGGGTAATTGATCCTCATTATCATGAGAAGGAATCCAGAGTTGCTACTATGCAATAGGGATAAAAAGGGATGTGCCAGGACCCCAGGAATTCAAGGAGAAATGTCTTGGTGGCTTTCTGCCTGGCAGATGATCAACTGTAGCAACCACAGCCTGACAAGGACAAGGCAACTCTGAGCACACACCCTCAGAGATGAGGGTCCATGTCACTCCAGCAGGAAAGCAATCTAGGGAACTCTAGAATAAACAGTGAAAAACAGAGAGAATATTTGTTATACCCTTGGAATCAGTTGAAGCTGACAGAAATAAAGAGAGAGAGAGAGGTCTCTTATTGTAGTATGGTAGCCAGATATAATGAGAGCACGTGAGTTGCTGTGAATGGTGCAAGGGGGTGGATTGTATCATGCAGCACTTATGGTTGCTTCAGGTTCTCTTGACATCACCTGTTTCTGTCATTGCCACACTTGTTCCAGAACCAACAGCCACTGCTTTGACAAACTCTGGTTGGACTCTGACTAATTTCATGTGGGTACAACCTAACAGCATTGTACACATGCCCACACAATGCACATCTTGCCTACTGCCCCAGTTGATACTAAGGGATGAAATGACCTGGGCCCGGCTAGGTACCACATATGCACAACCCAGAAGTATAAACGAATTAACATTCTAAGGATCAAACATTTGACCAATGAGAAATGGGAGCTAATGGATAAATTCTCCTTCCTTTTTCCCCTGAAAGGACTGACTTGAAAAGCAGTTGTTTTTATGGTCTCTCAGAAGAAAGTCCCATGAGATGCGGTGGCAGTCTCACCCGATACCACATATGGCCAGCTTGGTAACGCACCTTTTTATTGGCTCTTCTCCCACTTTCTCTACCTCGCTCTCCTTCTTCCTCAGCCCTGCTGTCCAGGATTAGGAGAACCCAAACCAAGGGAGAATGGAATTACTGAGATTTTCTTGGAAAAAAAAATAAGCCAGGTATATAAAAAGAGGAGGTTATGTTTAAACATCCTATGAAGAATAGAGTAAATATGCATCTTTTCATCACTTCAGGAAGTCAGCCTGTAACTCTTGTTTACTGGTTGGCTGTCAATTCCAACTCAGCCATCCTTTAGATCTGACCCAAGTCCTTCAGACAGCAGCACCAGCAGACACATAGAGGTACCTAGAAGAGGAGAGGGCCATAAAGAAAAGGAACTGAATACTGACTGAGCACTGTGCCACATATACTCCACATAGCATCTCATCTAATCTGCACAGGTAAGTAGCACTATTGGCTTTAGTTTACAGAGGAAGGAACAAGAACTCAGACCAACACCATCCAATTACCAAGGGGCTGGGGATCAAACTCATATTTTTTTCATAATGCAACATCTCCAAACTGGATTCCTTTACTGAGAACCAGAGCTATGTTTAGATATTACTGTTTTGTGATCCCATTTGACCCAGAGAAAAGGAAAGTTGCTATTTGGGGAGCAAAAAACCCCAAAACCCCACAAACTACCTTGGCAAAAGCAGAAGTTAAATACAGTTATATGTAAAAGAGGAAAATAAAAAAGAACAGAGAAAGTCAGAATCTTGGACTGCATTTGTCCAGACCAATGGTTTACAAATGGTTTGACACAGAATGCATATGTAGACAAAAAAAGAAATGTGCATGTGTCACTAATTTTTGATCAATATGCCCAATACAGTTTGGTTATCATTAAAGATATTCTATTTGTCACTGCCTTTCAGATGAAGCAGTGCATTTGGTGGGTTGTACAGGGCAGTGGGTTGTATAGGGCAGAACAAAACCTGCTGTGAACCAGAAAGGACTGTATCACGGGTTCAAGCAGGTGCCAAAGAAAGAAGTGTTTACCGAAACACTTGAGAACACTGTCTCCTGTGTATTTATGAAAGAGTAGTTAGGATAGTCAATATTTCTCTCAAACGGCAACAGTTGTGTTAGGAGATCAAGGGAATACCAAAAAAAAAATTAAAATGTGAGCCAATACTATTTTCTGCAATTCAGACTGATCAGCAATGCCTGTTGACTTGTTTACTGCTGTTAGATGAGTCTTCTAATCCTTTCAAGTTGTGGCACTAAAAATACCAGGAACATAAAAAGTGTGAGAACTGTTGTTCTAAGAACCCTGTTTACCTGACCAGACTTGCCACCCCACTTAAGCTGAGAAGGGGAAACCCCGCTTGTTAAAGCAATTTATTGTGTTAAAAAAGCACCTTTTTGGGGCTGGCCCCGTGGCCGAGTGGTTAAGTTCGCGCGCTCTGCTGCAGGTGGCCCAGTGTTTCGTTGGTTCGAATCCTGGGCGCAGACATGGCACTGCTCATCAGACCACGCTGAGGCAGCGTCCCACATGCCACAACTAGAAGGACCCACAACGAAATATACAACTATGTACCGGGGGGCTTTGGGGAGAAAAAGGAAAATAATAAAATCTTTAAAAAAAAAAAAAGCACCTTTTCCCACCAGTACAACCAAAATGAAAATAAGACTAGTGAGATAGAGAGCCACATTCCTGGAACTTTCTATCAGATTCAACGGCATTCCTTTGAGGCAGGTGACTCACCTGGACCCAACTGGCCCACACTCCCTGAAGGGGAGAGGACATCATTCACCAAGAATGTATTTGGGACGCAGAAGAGCTAGAAATGAGATTCCCCGAGCCTGGGGCAGCCGTTACAACACGCGTTAGAAAGGGCCGGAAAGAGCTTCGGAAGAAGAAAGCCAGGATTTTGCTTTGACCCAGCCCTTCTCCCTCCATTTTGCAGCACGTGAAGGAAGCCTGCGAAGTGAAGAACATTTCTTCCAGAAATGTCGGACCCACGTCTGCCGAACAGCGGAGGTGAAACTAGCCACCAAATGTTCCAGAGCGGCTTTGACACGAGTCATGACCCTGGTCAGGCGGAGACTGAGGAAGCCGGCACTGACCCGACGGGTTGGCCACAGCTCATTCCAGAGAGTCCACTGCAGTTTCCTTTGCAACATTTAACCACAACAAGGAGACAAGTTTGCCTACTAAAATGCCTTCTTTCAGACTGTTGTCCTTTCATCAAGATTTGACGGCAGCAGCTCTCTATGCAACATTGGCTTCCACACTTGGCTCCAGATGCTGTCCTGACAATGACAACCAACATCTGCAGGCAGCCCGTAGTGAAAAGGATGTGAATGTAAGGGCCACGGGGCACTGGGTGAAAAATCCCAACTCCCTCACTTCCTGTTTGGGTAACAACCCTCTGAGCTTCAGATTGATCCCCGTGAAATGGGGAAAATGACACCTGCCTTACAGGAGTGCTAGGAGAACGAGAGTCTGTAAGGGGTCCAGCCCACGGAGGGTGCTCCATAAACGATAATCCTCCTGTGCTGACTGCAGTTAAATTCAGCGTCTCCTTTACTCCTCACAACTCTACACAACGGTCATCAGGTCTTACGCCATCCAAGTAATTGGCTGGAGAAACTGAGACCGATAATGCGCCGAAATTAGGCTCACAGCCAGTCAACGGCAGAATTAAGAGCTATCTCCACATCTTTTTAAAATTTCTAGTGTCTTTGCTCCTCCACTCCGAGACATCAAGTCTGGATTCACTTATTCATTCATTCAACAAACATTTATTGAGTGCCTAATATATGCTGGATATTATAAATAAAAGATTGAAAAAATAGACAAATGTCTTTCCTTATAGAATATATATTCTAGTGAATGGGGACAGATAATAACTAAATATGAAACATGTACAGTGGTGACAATGCTAGAAGGAAAATAAAGTGAAGTAGAGGCCTCGGGTGCTGAGTGTGTGTGCACTCATTTAAAGAAGCTGGCAGAGAAAGTGGGCTGATAAACTGACCCCTGAGTAGACCTGAAGGAGGAGGAGGAAACCATGTGGATACTTGAAGGAAGACTGTTTCAGGCAGAGGGAACCACCAAGTGCAAAGGTCCTGAGGCAGGAGCATGCTGCTTTTGTCAAAGGACTATCAGAGACAGTGTGGCTGGAATGGAGAAATGGGGCAGGGGACGGGAGTGCAGGATATGAAACGAAAGAAGCGTGGGGGAGGCACGTCTATTCAGAGCTTCGTAAGTGACCGATAGCTCTTAGAATTTTGCTCTGAGTGAGATGGGAAGCCAGTGGATGTGTTGAGTAAAGAGATAACATGATCTTAAGTTTTTGCAAAGATCGTTCTGGCCGCCGTGGGAAGAGACTGTACCGGGGGAATGGCATGAGGCCATTCACTAATCCAGGGGAGACATGAGGGTGGCTTGGCCAGGATGGTAGTGGTGCACATGATGATGGGTAGTCGGGTTCTGGACACATTTTAAGATAGATTCAAAAGAATTTGTTTATGGATGAATTTGAGTGTGAGAGACAGAGGGAGAGATGTCAAAGATAACATCAAGGTTTGGCTGTTATTTTTTAAACACCATACAAGATCGCCAGTGATTGCTAAAGTATCAGCCTTTATAAGTAAGCCTGAATTAGTCATTTCACCTCTCTACCTTTAGTTTCCTCATTAGCAGACGTTTTGTGATTGGTCCAGAGGAACTTGAGCACTCCTACCCTCCAACACCCCTTCACTTCAGCCTCCTTTCATGCCAGCAAATTTAATTTGAGGATGGTGTTTCCTCTTCCCAATTCCAAGAGCTCCTCTTCCCCTCCTTCTCCATGCGTTATTCTATTTCCCTCTTGTTTCCTTTTTCCTCACATCCCTTTTCCCCTTCTGCCTGCCTCTTGCCAAGTCAAGGATCGTTGAGGAGGCACAGTCACAACTTGGAAGAGAAGTATTCCTCTTCCCCTGGGTTATGCTGGCCACGCCTTCTCAATCCATCAACGGCTAAGTCTTGAAGATCTACCATGATTTGGGCATCCCGGGAAGATAGCCCATGTCCTCAGGAACCAGTTGCTTCTCCTTGCATTAACATCAAGATTCTTGTGGATCCTCCAAAAGAAAGAGAACAGAGCTGAACCTTAAATCTAATAAGTTTGAGTCTAGCCACAAAGCTTCATTTTTCAAAGTTTTGCCTGTTGCCTGCCTCAAACCAATTCCCAGCACTCCTCAAGTGTAGACATTCAACTGATTTGAAAGCTAAACAAGTAGAAATTCTACTGGACAAAAAGAAATTCCTCATATCTGCTTAGCACTGCATGGCTTAAAGAGCCCACTCTTATTCACTACAATCTATTTTTTTTTTTTTCAAGATTGGCCCTGAGCTAACATCTGTTGCCAATCTTCTTTTTCTTCTTCTTCTTCTTCTCCCAAAGTCCCAGTACACAGTTGTATACTCTAGCTGTAGGTCCTTCTAGTTCTGCTATGTGGGACACCACCTCAGCATGGCCTAATGAGCCGTGCTAGGTCCATGCCCAGGATCTGAACCAGCGAAAGCCTGGACCACTGAAACAGAGGAGCGCGAGAACTTAACCACTCGGCCATGGGGCCGCACCCTTCACTACACTCTTTAATCCTTCAGACAGCCCTGTGAGAAAGGAGGGTGGGACAGGGATTATTTCCCCCACTTTACTGGTAAGGAAATTAAAATTCAAATGATTACTATTTACCCAAGGAAACAAATGTTAAATACAAGATCTACACTAAAATCACTACAATGTGGGTTTTCTGGTTTCTAAAAACAATACTACTTCACAACAATAGCTGACATTTATTGAGCCCTGTATACCTACTATTCAGTGAATAGTTTATATAAATTATCTTATTCAATGTTTACAAATGCCTATATTGCCTCTGTATTACAAATGAGGAAACTAACACTCAGAAAGTTTAAGTCATTCAATTATCCCTCAGTAAAGTTGAAATTAAAAAAAAATAAAGTTTCTCTACTGACTTCAAAAAAGAAAAAGGTTAAATAAATTACCCATCTGACGCTCGTAAGAGATTTAGTCAAGATCCACCTCACCCAGAAGGGCGTTGTTGACTACCATACAGAGAAGCTTAGCGGTGACAAATGGATTTCCACACTGTTCACTACTCCCTCATTCCTACCACAATTACTCTCCTGCGTTTGTTTTTCCCTATGGTCATCACTTCGGATTTCCCTCCTACCTCAAGGCCAGGGCTTTTTGGTTTCCTCTGCTAGTTCCTTCCCCTCTAAATCATCTTAATTTGGAGTCTCCAGGGGCGGATCCCAGGCTGTTTGTCCTTGTTCCCCTCCCTATAGATTTGATCCACCCCCTTGGATTCAAATACAAAGCAATTTCTGAAGACCCTCCAACGTCTATCTACAGCTCAGCAGTCTCCTCAGAGCTCCAGACTTTCTTCTCTATCCAACTGACTTTTTGACCTATCTGCTTGCCTGTCTAGCTGACATCTCAAACAACATTTCCAAAAAGGGAACGTGTAATTCCGTTGTCACCCAACTCCTAAGCTGATGGTGTCACCGTCTCCCCTCTCTCTGAAAATGACAGAACCACTCGAACAGTTGCTAAAGCCAGAAACCATGATTCTTTCCTTCCTCTTACTGCTCACAGTCTATCAGCAAGCCTATTGGCTCTGCCTCCAAAATATATCTGAAGGTGTCTAGCCCTCTCTGTTCTAAGCCACCATCCGTTTCCATCTCCGCCCCCTCGCAGCTGTTCCTGCACTCGCTCTTACCCCGCTCCCATCCGTCCTTTCTACCTTGGTGTTTGAGAATGTAAAGCAGCTGGAGCCACTCCTCTGCTTCAAAGCGGAAAACCTTCAAATACCTTGTTGTGATTACAAAGGCCTGTGTGATGTGGTTCCTGCCTGCCTTTCTTCTTCTTTCCTTCATTATACTCCAGTCATGCTGGCTTTCTAGAAATTCTTAGAACTTATCCAGTTCTGTTCCACTTCAGGACCTTGGCTGTTGCCTCTGTCTGGAAATCTCCTCTCTTGACTCTTGACCTGGCTGGCATTTGACGTCATCCTGAACCCCTTCTCCTCTGAGAAGCCTTCTCTAACTCCTGCTGTGAGTCCTGTCGGAGCACTGTGCTTACTGTCTTCATCACACTTATCTTATTTAGTCCTGTATTTATTTCTTGTCTGACCTCACCTGAGGGCAGAGTGTTGTTTGTCTTGTCATTGTCATGATATACTGTCTGTACATACGTATTCGTTTTTTGAGGAAGATCAGCCCTGAGTAACTACTGCCAATCCTCCTCTTTTTGCCGAGGAAGAGTGGCCCTGAGCTAACATCCGTGCCCATATTCCTCTACTTTATACGTGGGACGCCTACCACAGCATGGTTTTTTGCCAAGCAGTGCCACGTCCACACCCCAGATCCAAACCAGCAAACCCCTTGCCCCAAGAAGCAGAATGTGTGAACTTAACCACTGTGCCCCTGGGCTGGCCCCTGTACATATGTATTCTTGATACACAGACCTCAGTAAATACTTACTGAGAAAATGAATGAATGAATCTCAACTTCAATTATGCAGACTCCCATTTCCATGAATATGAAGGCTTGGTTATGTTTGTCCTCTGTGTTCTGTGCTCTGCAAGCTCAGGGAGGCATCCCAGTGATGAGGTAATGTACAAGCGGTCAGGACCTAACTGCTATTGAATAGGAACGAAGAGGACAAACTACATTGACCCAAAAGAATCCAGGCCGCTAGGCGAGGTGCCAGAAATTTTCGGCTTTTTCATTTTCTTAGGTATATAACAGACTTGAATTTCTGAGAGTTATCCAAAGTATAACTATGTATTACAAAATCCATTTCATTTAGCCCTTAAACACAGGTGCTGCTCCATTTCAATATCAGCCAGACCTCTCATCAGCATGTGTAGGGTTGGAGGCAGGCCTTCATCTTTGTCACCCAAAGCAGGCAAATGCATAAACATAATAACTATTTGTCTTGTGTTAAGAGCCGGCTGTCTGACTCGTACTGCCGGGTGCTAGGTGCTCTGCATGTTATTTCTATTTAATCTTTACAACAAAGCCTACGAGGCAGATTCTATGCCCAACTAATAGAGGAAGAACCTGAGGCTCAGGAGAATCGCATTACTCTTACGTCAGGCTTCTAGCGGGTAAGAGGCAGAGCAGAGATCGAACTCAAGTTTGCTGTTTCCAAAGTCGGCATTATTTAAACTACATTATCTTGCCTTTTGAAAAAAAATCACACCAATATTTTTAAATTAAACTATTGAAATTAATAGATACAGCATACTTTCTGATCTACTAATGAAGTGTGATTCTCTTTAAGAGGCAATCTGTGTGAACTCTCTGGCTCTCCACTATGCCTTGAGGGTAAAATCCTAACAGAAATCCTGTGACAGGGAATAATCTTAATTTGCCTTCTCTCAGAAAACAACTGGCTCATAGACATTAGAGATTTCTCTTCCCTGACGTCTTCTTAAAGAGGAAATGAATCGACTTCCGTGATGATCTGTGGAGCCCTAGGATTTCATGCAGTTGCTACTGGGGTCCCCCCAAAGGGAAGAGAAGGGCACCAGTATTTTATCGTGTATTTTCTATTTAGGCTTTAACTTAAAATTTCATTTGACATTTGAAAACCAGTGCCCTTGAGAAAGGGACAAAAAAGGGAGGAAGACAGAGAAAGAAACAAAGAAGGAAAGGAAGGAAACAAGAAAAGGAAGAAAAGAGAGAAGGAGAGAAAGAAAGAAAGAAAAGGAAGGAAGGATGGAAGCAAAGATGGAAGGCTGAGTGAAGAGTCTTCTGTTTCTCAGAAGGGCTTACACAAGTACGACATCCTGACTGCAAGAGAGGGAGAAATGGAGGACCAAGGGTAGAATCTTCTTACCAAGGAAGGAGAAAATAGATGTGCTCCAGTCCCAGGAAGAAAAGTTAGATTGGATGAGCATATAGACTCCTCAGCTAGAACATCTAACACAGATGTGAGAGAGTAAGAGCATTGCTTTAAATAGAGTCAAAGAATAAGTTCTCCTACACAGATGGTCCCCAATTTTTGTAAAGAACTCCTAGATAAACAGGACTAAAGTTGTACAGGTGCAAGTTCAACAGGAGGTCATGCAAACTATGGGAAAGGTGTTCTATCCCTAGAAAGTTAAATGTATTATAAATTTCCTAATTACACTTTAGATGATGCACTACCAGCATTTCACATATATTCTCAGATTTAGTTTTTCTTCTGTAATTTAACACACAGTTGCCCGCCTTAAGTCCAATGGATGACTACTTGAGACTTTCAGTGGATCTAATGATTTTTCTTATTCCATTCTGTTACAAGGATCATCAGTTTCAGAATGGAAGTACTCCCTCACTGCTAGACCTGTTAACGTTGATGTGGTCCAGAAAGTGATCCTAAGCCCAATGCTCTTCTCTAGACACACTCTCTCTCTGGGTAAATACCTGTGGTCCCATGGCTTTAAATAATATCCATTTGTAATATCCACTACCTCTCATAGCTTCATTGCCAGCCCTGATCTTTCACCAAAGCTCCCTTACTAACTCTGGTCTCTTGTCTAACTCCCTACGTGACATCTGCAAGAAGCTGTATTTGATAAGTGAAGATAAGTATCCTAAACTTGAAAGAGCCAAAACAATGTTCCCATTCCCCAAAGCTTGATCGTCCCCAATTTTTCATCTCAGCAAATGACAACACCACACATTGCTAAGAACAACCAACCAGCCAGCTCTTGAAGTCCTCCTTGCCTCCTCTCTCTTCACATCCCACATCCAATGCTGGCGTTACCTCCAAAATGTGTAGCATTCATGGACTTCTCTCAAGCTCTCTGCTACTGCTCTAGCCCAGGCCATCATCATTTCTCCTCTGGATGAAATGAGACAGCTCCTTACCTGGTGTCCCTCCTGCTGCTCTCAGCCACCCCATACAACTCGCTCTTAAACAGCAGCCAAAATGAGTTCCTAAAAAGGTATGCCAGGTCATGTTACTCCTCTGCTTACAACTTTCCAGAGGTTTCCAATTATACTGAAGATACAATCCAAAGTCCTTACAGCGTTTGGGACAGAGCTTCCCAAACGAAGCCACTTACTAAGTTGTGAAATCAGTGCACTGGGTAAGGGTTAGCAGTTAAAAACAAAATAGGATAAGAAATGTCAGAGTTTATTGTGTATAGTAAAGATAAGGATTATTTCATGGAACTTCTCTTTTAGATGCGTATATATGTGTAGTGGACTGCAATGTAACGTGTTTCTTACGATGGGTCACAAAGTGTGAAAGCCCTTAGCCTTCAAGACCCTAAAGATCTATCACTCACATCTCCTCCCAGACCCCACACACATCCTCTGCTCACTCAGAATACCTCAGCCCTTCTACCGCCTTCCCGTGTCTTCAAAGAAGGCGAGCTTCTCCCACCCCAGGTCCTTAGCACCTTCCTGGGACGTTCTACTTCCAATCACTTGCATGGATGGATCCTTCTTATCACTCTTGTCTTGGCTCAGACGTCACCTGCTTAGGAAGCCCTTCCTCTAACCAACCTAAACTGTCCCAACCACTTCTCTGTCACATCCCCCTGTTTTATTTCCTTGTGCCGCTTACCACGATCTTGCATATTTCTTTGTCTGCACATTGCCTTTTTCAGTCCTCCTGACGCAAGCCACATAATGCAGAGAATTTGACTGTCCTGTTCACCACAGTTCCCCCCACACTTGTAACAGCATCTCAATAAATATTCCTTGACAGAATGTTGACTATTTCTGTTGTATATGTGTTTTTATAAAACAGGGACACCTTATAATGAAATCCTTAAATAACGGTTGTAACACTGGTATGAAAACAAAGATGCTACTGCTGAAACTGAGCAGTGACAAGCAGGCCCATGGAAGAACCTGAACAGTTCACTGTCAGCTGATCCATGAAAACCCAAATTCAGTGTGCAAAAGGTAATTTCTTGGCGGGCAAGTCATGAAAATTCAGATGGGCTGACATTGAGCATTGGATAGTTAGTGATGTTGTCACAGTTTTTGTCTAGTGCCCTGGGGTTCCTGGCAACAAAACCCCTTAAAATCCAAAGTGTTTGTCTCGAACCCCCTTCAGATATCCTGAAACCAGAGGTAAAATCTACATCTACCACCTTCCATCTGAAGGAAGGAAGAGGGACCCAGGAAGGCAAGCAGATAGTGACAACAGCTCAGAGGACAAGATGGGGGCAGAGTCAGAGTGGAAACTGGCCTCAGGGAGCCAGGCCCAGGAGCAGACCCCAGAGTCCAGGAGGAAGGGGCCCTTCTTCCCTTCACAGCCCTTCCAGCAAACTCCTCCAAGGGGTCATTAGGATTATCGGCTCCATCTTTCTTTAATTCTTTCCAGGTGCCCACCATAAAGGGGCTTGTGTGCTAAGCTGAGGAGTTTGAACTTCCTTCTGCGTGCTCCGGAAGCCTCTGACAAGATCAAGCAGAGGAGAGGCAGATGGGGGTTGCCCGCTGGCTGCCCTGTGGAGAGGGTGAGGGCTGCATGCTGGAGGCAAGAAGCTCTGTGGCGGGTGCTCCTGGTGAGAAGCAGGGAGAGCGGAACAAAGGCAATGGCTGTGGGAACCAGGGGTTGTGTGAGCCACAGATCCTGTTGGAAGCGGACTCCAGCTACTTACTAGTCAGCACTTCCAGTTTGTACCTCATGCTGGCCGTTAGAGACTCCTAAGTCACTCAGTCCTCTCTGTAAAATAAAGCTGAGGATGCAGCCTGCTCCAGAGATCATGTTGAGGGTTAAAAGTGACGGTGGGTAGACTGTCGGTGCCAGGATGCAGTGCGTGCTCCGGACATGCCAGTTATGAGTTTACAGTCGGGGACCATGGAGGCCCTGAAGTGGACAGGGACAGACGCACAGCCAGCAACACGGAACACACGTTGGGCTGTCACGGATGCTGGAAAACACAGAGGAGCCACAGTTTATTCTTGCCAGTGGGGAAAGCTTACTCAGAGGGGACCCTGCTGCTGTGCGTGAAAAATAAACAGCATCTTGAGAGGCAGTGGCCTTAGACTGAAAACCGCAATTCAGTCGCATGCAAACACCGAGCTGAACTCCAGTCGTGACGCGGGTGAGCGTGCGATGAGGCGGGAGAGGTGGGCAGGCCAGGCCAGGGCTGGAATCAGGGCTCCGGTCCCCTCTGCGTCTAGGACAGGGGCCCCGGGACGACTCCTTTCTGAGACGAGTTTCGGGATCTTGAACCAGCGGGAGAGGCGGCAGCGATCCGGGCCTACAAAAGGTCGGGGCTTGAGGGCCCCTCAGCACAGGTTTTTGTCTGCAAACCCAGTTTCCGAGGTGCCTAAAAGTGTACAAATAGTGCAGCCAGGCCCAGGCGCACCGATTCATCCCTCGCCTCCGCCTGCACGCTGATTATTTGCTCTCGGTATCACCTCTCCGCAGGGGGCGCAGAGGAATCAGCAAATCCCCGCACCGGAGCTCCGAATCCCCAGCACGACCCATTCACACACAGCGGGGCGGCTGGGGATTAATTGGAGGGGGAATGTTGTGAATTCCAGAGAGTTCTTTCTCTCTGCCTCCCAGCCGGTGGCCGGGGATATCGCTACATGAAAGCCCCCCTGTCAGTATCAATCATCATGGCCCGGCTGCTACATTCCAGAGACTGAATTGGCCTCATTTGGTAACCAACTGGGGTGGGGGTGGGGGGTCCTTGCCGAAGGGTCCACATTTGTGGGCCCCGCGTCTTGCTCCATAAGTGGTTTCCAAAAACAAACAGCCGGAGAGCCCAGCGTTCTTTTTCTGGGTTCCCTACTTGAGTGATGTTTGGATGGGAGAGAATCTGGATGAAGGGTGGGAAAAGGGTGGGGCCTGGCAGGAGATTAGCAGGGGCAGAGCCTTGTCCGAGAGGAGGGGCCAGCCCCAGGGGCCCCGGGGTTCTCCTCCTGCTTTGATGTGAGCCGACTTCCCCTTCCCGGCCCCGGGCTTCTCGGCAGGAGGCCTGCGGGCTCCCCCTCCTCCGCCGAATGGGAGTCCAGACCCCTCCGGGCTCAGGGCCTGCGCTCCAGCAAGGCAGACTGGAGAGAGAGCCTACGCCGAGCGTTTTCCTCGAGAAAGCAGTTGCTGGGAGCCCCGAGAAAGGACAAGAAGGAACCTCTTCCTGGGATTTCATCTCTGGAGTCTGCAGACTCAAACCTTTCAGTTATTCTTACCTTTGTAAATGCAAGACTTCCAGACTGCCTTCCCCTCCCCCGGGCCGTCTGAGCATTTTTCTCCGATTCCCCTAGGCCCTCCCTCTGCCTTTTTGCAGAATTTCCTGAAACTCCCACCAAGTCGAGAGTTCAGAGAATGTACCCTGAGAGTGCGGGCCTCTGCACCCGGGCACCCACGGGACTTGCCGACCTGACAGTCCTGGGGCTGAAGACGAGCCGGTCCCGCTCCGCTGCCCCCAGGCCGCGGGACCCGGGCAGGCCGCGCGCGCTCTCTGCCGCGCCCAGCGCATCCCTGAGACGGATGGTGGTAGTAACTGCTCTGGCGCCCCAGGACTGCTCAGGGGTTAATGGAGGAAGAGACTCGAAAGGGCTTTGTGATTTGGAAAGCGCTCAATGTCAGGTATTATGAATATTAAGTTCTCTCTGGCGCAGTATTGAGTGTGTCAGTGATCGTAATAAAAACCTCATTCTGCATCTATCTACCTACCCGGTCTACCAGAGTCCTGGCGAAGTGTGCCATGGGAGGGACAGAGATTAAAAGGTACACAGGAAAAAATCAAAACAAAAGGCAGGATCGTTATTATTATTTTCACAAGTAAAAACGAGAGTGATATCCTTGCAGCGTTTCAAACTACAGATGCCCAGGAGGCGACACGAGCTCAAGTGGGCACTATTCTCAAGTGGCCAGTGCTCCATTTTCTGAGGTCTCTTCCACGTGGCAACAGGAGAACGTTGGCCTGCAAAGCAGAAGACTCTGTAAGATCAAGGAAATCGTGTCCTCGCTTTGGGCCTCAGTTTCCCCATCTCTAAAATATGTCTGTAGGACTGGACTTCTTTAAGGTCTTACCCAGCCTTCTGGTTAGGATTCCTCAGATGCCTGGGGCAGGCATTCTAGCTTAGCAACAGTTGGGGCTCCAAGGTCATTTCATACTTGATAGAATATCAAAGAGTTTTACTAATCCTCATCCTGGGATAAAGCACTAAGCGAGCAAACAATCCAAAATCATGCCAGCCACTTAGGGACCCTTAATTCTATTTAATCATGATGGGAAATTTTCAACATTTGGAAATTAATATGGGGAGAAGCATGACATGATGCCTTAGAACACTCCAGAGCAATTGGCACAGGATCTCCATCGCAATTAGCACAGTTTCCCCATCCACAAATGCTTTAAAACTAAAAGGCACTGCCTTGTTTAGTAACTCCACTCTAAAAACTGACACCTGAAAACCACGACCTTGGCGTTGCAAGAATCCTAAGGCGCACAAGGTCAGCACTTCATTTCACCCTTGCATCTTGCCCAAGCTGAGTTCTCATCTGGTTTCCCACCCAGGGTCTTTATCTCCCAGCTGCACACGGCTGCCTAGAGAGACGTTATTCTTTTCTTCCCAGCTGCTGTCAGCTGGCCTGTCTGTCCTCAGTGGGAGCCCTCAGGTTCAAGGCTCCGTCTGGGGAGTTCACATACAGCCTTGACTATTATTCTGATGGATCGTTTTAATTCCCCCCACTTTGATCATGTCAGTTTCCACAACAAACAAGGCTCACCAGCAGCATTCCTGGGCTCACAAAGGCAAACATGCTTGGCTTCGCATCACACGCCAGAGGCCAGGATTCTTCTTTGGCTTTCGCTTCAAGGCTATTTTAACCCATGGTTGCAAAGTTTCCCAGTTAACACTTTCTACCTTCGTTCCCTGCAACCGTAGGCGTGTTAGGCTCCTCCAGAGAAATGAGATGGTTTCCAACCTTTAATTAAGGATCCAAGTGGCAGATGCAGTTCACACACACTGGAGCCAAGCCCTGGCGAAGAAGATTCTTTTGCTCCAAATGCTCTGTGGTTCACTAGGAGTAACTTCAGCTAATAAAAATAGCTCTGTCTATCGAGTGCCAGGAGCCATTTTAAACCATTTAAAATAGTATCTCATTTAACTTTGGCGAAATGTTAAGATGAAATAGGTATTATGTCGACTTCACAAATGAAGAAACTGAGGAGACAGAAGCTAAGCAGTCTGCCCAGGATCCCACAGGGAGCCTGGAACGCACAGGGGCTGCAACGTGGGTGCGGCTGGCTTCCGGGCGGGGGCAGGCCCTAACGCTGAAATGTCAACTGTGAGACATCAGCACCCAGTGTGCTGCAGTAGAAAGAGCTCTTGATTGAGAGTCGGGAGGCCAGAGTTGAAGGCTCGGACTGTGGCCACCTCAAACATGTCAATTTTCTCTATGCCTTGATTTTCCTACCTGTAAATTGAGGTTAGAATTAAATCCTTTTTTTCAAAACCTCAGTCATTTACTTTATTACTCATCCCATTTATTACTCATCCCATTCATACTATTATTTCACAGCTATTTTTCTTTAAGTCAATGCACTTTTTAAAACCAAATATTTTAAAATTAAACTTTATTAAATTAAAAACCAAAATGACTTGCTGTAAATAGCTGGTAATAAAAAAATAAGATGATAAAAATAATATCATTACATTCTAGCTCGAAAGTCTTGCCTTCCTAAGGTTCTAAGACAGGTTAACCTTATGTTAAAGTGGAAAATATGCAAGTTAATTAGACACCACAAGTTAGTGGAGGTCTGTGGAATTCATGCTGACGAACGGAAGCTGAGACCTTCTCCTCGCTGTGACTGGGTGGGAAGAGAATCCAACAGGAGGCAGCTCTCTCACCACCTTACTCTGCGTTTCTGAGCATCTCGGCGGTGCGCTACCTAAAGTGAGCCGCCCTAAAATTATTTTCCAAACAACCAGTGGTCCCCATCTCATCGTTGACCAGATGTTCTTGTGGGTTTCTCTTTCAGCATTGCCAGCTCTAGAATACTCCGATTCTAATTAGAAAAGTTAATGTGAATGACTATGACATTTGAAACTTAATTCACTAGCACCCAGTAAGAATTTCCTGACCTGCAGAGAACGTAAAATAGGAAGAGACCTTGGCAGTAAACGATCACCATGATCAGTTTCTATAACCAGCAAAATAAATGACAACACTTCTCTGGGACGTGTCTTCGAGGACTGCAGACGACGTTGCCCTATAGCCATATGATAATTTTCCATACTTACCAGGGTGTACACGTGGGTTTTCAAGGTGTGGTTGAAGACCCTGGGGATAAGCAATACCCTTTCAGGGCAAAACTGTCTTCGTGATGATACTAAGAGGTTCATGCCTTTTTCACTCAGTTTTCCAGGGTCTGAGTGGAGTGAGATACTGCAACAGATGGAATGCAGAAGTAGAAATGGGAATCCAGCTGTCTTCCACTGACCCAGACATTAAAGAGATTTGCAAAATGTTAAACAATACCACTCTTCTCACGAAGTTTTTTTAATTTGGGAAAACATAGTTATTTTCCATAAAAATTATTTATGTTAATATAAAATGAATTTGTTATTATTTTAAAACAAATATTTTTAAAATGTCTCAATTCAACTTCTAATATGGTAAATATCAGCTGGTAAGCCACATAAACAATAGCTCTTTGGATCCTCAATAATTCTTAAGAGTATAAAAATGTCCTGTAGCCAAAATGTTTGAGACTGTCTGAGGCCATTATAAACAGCAGGTCTAGCAAACAGCAGCTGAAGTGAGTGAGGTCAAAAGTCGTTCATTATGGAGCTACCTATAACGAGAGGAGCAGGAAAGAGCTCGCGTTAGCAATAATGAATTATTGCAGTCGGTAATAATGAAGAGTTAGCATTCCTGAAATCACCAACCACTCAGTAATGTCAGTTGTGATCATGACAAAGGAAAATTAAGAAATTAAGAAGAAATGTAGTAACAAGAAAATGCTTACGTTATATACATATAAACAGAAGCAGAGCCTTGAATTCCAAACATTGTGAGTGCAACAATCTGAATGTCTGCTCATGCACAGGCCTGGAAGGGAATATGGAAATCGGAGACTTTTCTCCGGAAGTTCGCATAGGAAAATTTATTCTTTTACAAATAATTGTTAATGATGTCCCCAAATTGCTTATATAATCCCTACAGAGTGGTAAAGTTTAATTTCTTGTGTGGTCAAGAAACTACTGGAAGTTTGGGACAGCACAGGCATGGTTCTCTGATCACACGCTTGATTAAATCAACACGTTGGGCCCTCGTATCTTAGCTCTGTTACTAGCTGAATCTATCTCACCAACTATGTGGTCATAAATTGATTGTGACTGTCAGCTGAGACTATGGCCAAAAAAAAATAATTGTCCATTAGTGTGTTTGTGTAGATAAGGCCAAAGTGTCTTCGCACCTGAGCTGAATGTCTCACTCTCATTTTGATTCTGGGAGCTCAATTTACAAAGAATTAACATTTCTCTTTATTTCAAGTGGTTTCTATGGATACCTTCTATGAAGCATTTCATTCACATCTATCCAATTTAAGCTTCTCATTTTAATTTAAATACATTTTCCATTCCTCCAGAATCTGTATGATATCCACAATTCATTTTCTGACAATAACCTAGGAAAAGCATTTATGCACACAAAATTTTAAATTAATATGTTGAAAGGTTTAAAGAGAGAGAGAAGCTCCTAGAATACAGAAATTCATAATCTCAGAGTTGGAAGTCTATTTTCATTTGCTTCATACTCGCTCAAAACCTGACCTGTAATCTAGAGGCTCACGTTTTCTGATTTTGATTTTCTTGGTTATTATTGGGTGGGGTTTTTTTCCCCCCTTCTTGATCTTATTTACTGTTATGTTATAGTTTTCTTACTTAGAGTTGGGATTAAAACTTTTTAGATTCCAGTGCAGTTAAAATTTCAATAATAATTTGATTAGTAACTCAGGTTTCTACTGAGTGTGGAAAAATTGAAAACAATGCGTTTTTCTAAAGAATACAACCTCAGATAACTGATATGATATTGCCAGCATTTGCTAATCTAATAAGCACTTTTATTTTTTTAATTTCCTTTTTCCAAGAAAAGTTATAATATATAAATTTGTTAGAGATGAGATCTGATGTCATCTCCAGCTACAAATCTTTCATTTTTTTATCTACTATGGAAACTCTACGCCTCAGCCTAGAACCAAGGTCTTCCACATTATGACTCCAGATTTTGTGCTCCGCCCCTCCCAACACAGACCTACTATGCGGCAAACAGGCCTACTGAGTTCTCTAGGGGGTCGTCCCCTCACTGACCTCTGCCCTTTGCTCTCACCCTTCTCTCTCCCCTCAGAAGGCCCCCCACTGTCTGTTAACTGAAATCCTATTCAGGCCCCGAGACAGATGACCAATCCCACTTCCCTGGGAAAACCTTTCCTGCTCTTCCCAGGGGTGGCCACTCTTCTCTTAATGGCCAAACCATTCTCATTACTCCTTTCAATTTTTTATTTTTAATAAGTAATACATAAAATAATTACACCATTCAGGAAACACCAAGGGAGATTCAAGGAAATGTGTCTGCCTCTCACCATCCTCACCCACATCTCCTCCCCAGCGGCACCCAGTGTTATCAGTTCCTTGTGTATCTTTTCAGAGACAGTCTATGCATATGTAAGAGTGTGTGTATGTGTACACAAATGGCAGCATATTTTCATGTTATACTGCAGGGTGGACACATAATGTTGGGCAGGTTGTGCATTATACAAGGGCGCCCAGTGGAAACGGCGTGGGGCTGAAATCCAGCCTGTGCTTCTCTTGCCGGGCTGTGTGCTCTGTGACCTTGCTGTGTTCACCCTAAAGGAGAGGGTTTTCTTCTAGTCTCCACAAATGTCCCTAAGACACCTGCAGTGGTCCTACTGTGTATTTTTTTTTTCATTTTTAATTTCCACTTTCTTATAAAATACCTTTATTGTTTTCTTCACTTTGCACTATTGTAAGAAAGGACTTGCCTTACAAATTCACATTTAAACACTCTCATGGGGAAGAAGATTCATTTGCAAAACCTATTTTCAAGTACTGGCCTATTTCTTTAGACTTGCCAATGTACGAGTCATCAGTGGATACAGTAAGTTCATATTATTGTTTTCAAATGAAATATCTATGAAAAGGCGTTTCAGGAGTTGTGAAAATACCAATAATCATACTTACAATGGTTATTATTCTTATTTGAAGCAAGAATTTTAAGAAGCTTACTAGGCTAGGTTATTTGCAGTTTATTAAATCTAAAAAAGATTTTTTAATGTAATAATTATACCTTTTTTCTTTTCCCCAAATTATTCTAAGATGCTTAAAAAAATACTGTTTCCATACCCTGAGGGCCCATTGGGTGTCAGTTGCAGAACATGTCAAAATCCAAGGCTCTTAGAATTCCAGAAAAAAATGTATCTTTAATGCTTCTCACTGCAGGGGTCCTCTTTTGATGTGTTTCTGCCCTCATTTTCCATCAGTTAAATCTAAACCTGTGTTTCTTCTTAGAAAATTCATTATTCCACTGTGGAGCCTGAGGTTTGCAAGCCAGGACCACGGCTCCCATATATGAGAACTCAGATTCATTCTTATGTCCAACCATCTATTTGTATTTTATAAACCTATTCAGATCACAAGCCTTAGAGTCATTCCTCTAGGAATTTTATCTTAAATGGCCCTGACCCTCTGCATGGGCCTGTTACATTGAGGTCAAAATCTCTGGAAGACAAAAACACATTTCCCCCTGGCCTATGAGCTAGGTACATGAATGTTTTTAATGCCATAGACATTTAGTACTTACTCTTATTTATTTATTGTTTTTAGTACTCACTCTTATTTTATGACCTTAAAAAACTAAGCTTTCAGGGGCTGGCCCAGTGGCGCAGCAGTTAAGTTTGCACGTTCCACTTCTGCGGCCCAGGGTTCACTGGTTCAGATCCCAGGTGTGGACCCATGCACTGCTCGTCAAGCCATGCTGTGGCAGACTTGGCAGCAGATGTTAGCTCAGAGCTAATCTTCCTCAAAAAAAACCAAAAACTAAGCTTTCAGATTTTTATATAAAAATCAAGTAATATGCCAGTCAGTGTTTGCAAACCCAGTGCTGACCTTTATGCCTAGTCCTCTCACTCAGTTCACCTCTGACCTCAGGCTCAGGGAAGAGTGAGCAAGCTGATGATGATGATGATGACGAACAGAAGGGGAAGAAGCAGCTCTAAACTGCATAGTTGGCTTTTTGGGTCTCCGAATGCCAGAGAGTCAAAAGGACCCCATTAGAACCTCCTGCTTCAGTTAAGGTAAGATGTATTCCTGGCATATTTTTCGCAAAGCAGTAATAAGTATGAAAACATTATTGCCTTTCTCTGCACTGAAGGGGCCCAGAATACTCCACCGTGGCATAAAAATTACGTTGAGCTGAAAGCATTTGAGAAGGCTTTTCCCTTACCTTCCTTGTCTGCCTAAGAGCACAGCCCCCCAAAGAATCAGGAGAACTCCGTGTCATGAACTCCCTCCCCAGGAGCGACCAGGGAAGCCTGGCTCTCATCACTGCTGAATAGAAATCAGCACCACACCTGAACAGACATTGTCCAAAACTATCTGTTCTCCTAAGGGTCCAGTTATCTTTCCTAAAAGTCATTCATTTTCCAATAAGTGTCTTTCTCCTCCTCCTCTTCCCCTGTTAAGATAGTCGATAAGCCCCAAATTCTAACTGCCTCCTTGAGTCTCATTTTTTTGTGAACTCTCATGTACATTGTACAAATGTGAATAGAAGTCTGTCTTTTCTCTTGCTAATCTGTCTTTTGTCAGTTTAATTTGCAGAGCTCCAATGACTGAACCTAAAGAGACAGAGGAAAAGGTTTTTCTCCTTGACAGTTTGGCGACGAGGATGCGATGGTGGGGACTTCTGTCCCTGTTTGCTCCGGAGACTGAAGCTGAGACCTGGGGACCTCTGATGAAGCTGGCAAGGCTAAGCTTTCTTTGCCAGTCTCTCTCCCAGATTTCTGCTTGGAGTCTGGCTGAAGACGAATGGTAAGAGCTTCTTTTTGTCTTTTCTTTTTAAACTTAGATTGGCAGGAGAAAACACTTGAAGGAACTAATTTTTAGGAATTATGGCTCTTGGGTGACACTCAGTTTTGACCACTCTTGATCACAGATGCTTTCCCTCCCAGGAATAGCCATTGTGTCCCGTTTGCCTCATTTTATGTCCTGAGAGCTTGGCCGGGATTCAGTGAGAGCATCTCTCTGAGTCCCCACCTGCCAGCGGTGCAGATTGTCGGGCCTGCATCTGCAGGGAGCCAACCATCAGATCGGGTGCTCTGGGAATTTGTAGTCGGCTGAACAGAAATGTGGGAATCTGGGTACCCCATTTGTGTTTGGTGCCCTCCTGACCACTGCCAGCTCCCAGGGGGTTTCTGTGTCTTTCCTCGTCGCCTTGCTAGTGCTGAGATTGCATATGGCAATGAGGGCCTTTACTTTCTTTCTGTTTGGCTGTTGTTGGGGGTGACTTTGGATTGCGGGGGCTGCATCTTCTGCCTCCTTTCTGAGGATGCCTCTTGCATCCATAGTTAAGTCGTTGGTTTTGGGTCACATTTTTCTGTGAACTCCCGCATATACGTATGTGAATAAAAATCTGTCTTTTGTCAATTTAATTCACGGGCCTCCAGTTACTGAACATAAGAGGGCAGAAGAAAAGCTTTTCCTCCCTGACAGCATCATGTGCTCCTAGAGAAATAATACTCACCTTTACGGTCCAGCTCAAACGCTGCGTTTTCCCTCATTAGCAAACGTTCTCTCCTTCTGACCTTCCCAGAAAGTTGCTCAGACCTCTCATGGAGCATTTCCACAGGGATCACAGTGATGCACACACTTGGAGTCCTCCCTCGTAATCTAAAGGCAAAGACTGACTCTGCCCTGTCTTTGGGTGTCTGTAATACTGACAGTCTTTTGTGTACATAATGGATATCAGGTCAGCATGAAAACTTACCTAGTGGCCCAGCTTTAGGAATCTGCATAGTTCCTGAGGTGATCACTTCTTAACTGTTAGCCTGGGCAAGCCCCTTTCCATTCTCAGCCTTGGCTTCCTCAGTTGCAAAATGAGAATTATGGCGCTTCTGTGGAACCTTTCAATTCATGGTGATTAGATGTGTTATCCCATTGAAGCATCTAGCAGAATGTCTAGGACATCAAAGATACCCTGTAAGGTTAGTTCCTCCGCTCCCTCACACCCACCTGCACACACACCTGCACACTGGCTCCGTCACACCCACCTGCACACACACCTGCACACTGGCTCTCTCACACCCACCTGCACACACACCTGCACACTGGCTCCCTCACACCCACCTGCACACACACCTGCACACTGGCTCCCTCACACCTACCTGCACACACACTGCACACTGCAGAAGCTCGGCAGTCTTCACCTCTGGATCCTACCTGAGTCTCGCTCTCAAGAGCCGAGCCCTCTCTCCTGCCCAGGTGAAAAGTCCCCCAAATAAGAGTTTCTCCTGACGGACAACAAATGCTGGGCTAAATCCCTTCCAGGGCCATATAGAGTTAAATTGCCACAGCTTCTGGAAGCTACTGTGCTCTTGTTCTAGGAAGATGGTTACATTAGCTTGGTCAGTAAGCTTAAAAGTCTCCTGTGTCAGCTGAGAGAGGGAGGTCTGAAGGGTGATGGTGGCGGGAGGGGACTGAGCTGGCAGAGCTGGGCATGGAAGAGGAGTGGGTGGAGGAGGTGGCCACACAAGATGGCGGGCCAGCGAAGGGAGAATGTTGGTCATGAGAGCAGTGTCCATCTCTCTGGGAATATATATGAGCGCGTGTGGTTTGGTCCTCTGCATGAATCTGTGTGTCCAGGCTTATGTGTGCAGGAGAATCGCCCAAGAGGAATCCATGCATCTGTTCGTTCATTCATCTGTTCATTTTAATGAAGTTAAATGAGCTTTTTAAAATGCTCCAGGTCCTCGGGTAAAAAAGATAAATAGGATACCCCCTGCCCCAAAGGAGTGTGACTATATTGGTTTACAGTCTGTTGGAGGCAGACAAGTAAGTGCTTTCCAAGGGCTGCTCTGTGCTGGGTTCACAGTGAGCACCAGGCAGCAGGCAGAGGGGACCACAGAGTGGGTTTCTGCTCAGCAGGTCCTACAGTCATGTTGGGTTTCACGTATTCCCATCCTGTCCCATCCTTTCCCATCCCCACCCCAGCAGTTGGTTTGGAAATAGAAACAAATTTCATAAGACCTGTTGTTTTCTTTTGCCATGAGCTAAAAGCCAGCACTAGGCAGCCTTTCTGCTCTGGTCCAGGGGCCACCCCTTTCCTCCACCAATTTCAAATGAACAAAATAAAAATGTGGCTTGTACTTGTCCCATTTCCCCTGCTAGTTGTGGTAGACTGGAAACTTTCTGAGGCAGCGGCACCAGGCCCAGCACATGGAAAGGGCTTTGCAAATGTTCTCTAACCAGTGGGTGAGGGAGTGATGGGGAGCCCCCTCCTGCCAACCCGTGCTGGGGTGACAGCAGCCCACGCTGGGCCTGGCCCTGGGAAGCACTGCATACAGGGTGGGTAGTGTTGTTATTATCATTATTAATATCAATAATTACAGTTTAGCGGAGTATACCAAAACATTTAAATATTTATTTTTGCTTTTAACCTGAAGGAAGAGAGAGAGAGAGAAAACACGTTTCAGCCCTAATTAAAGCCGTGTGGGGCGCTCCACCCCTCTTTGCCGGCCCTCTGCAGAGCACCACATGTCGTTTCCTCTCTGAGCCAGATCCCAAGATCTAAGAGTTACCCCCTGGAGAGGGCGTGCTGCTCCCCCGCAGTGGCCATTATCCTGCAACCTCTGTTATCTAAACAAACTGTCTCCAGGCTCCACTGCCTGAGTAGGAAACTACACCTGAGGACATCGCTCTGCTGTCTGCATCTGCCATCTACACAAGATTCCAGCCCCTTGGTCACAGCCTAGAGCTGAGGACCCAGGCAATGCCCCTTCCCAGGGCTGCCTCCCTCAGGACTCGGGACTCAAAACTTCCACTCCTTCCCCTTCCAGGCATTTGCTGACTGTAGACTTCTCCACGGCAAGAACACTCGGCTGGGACACAAGCCAGTGTGGCTCCCAGGTCTGGTCCTCAACCAGCAGCTCACATGTTCCTTTGCTGAGATCTACACTCTAAAGACAAAGGATGCGTCATCTGCACATGGCACTGTCAGATTTGTTAGTAATTGGGGAAGTGGGTGTAGAGGAAGAGGGAGAACCCGCTACACACACTTTCCCTTAGAATTCTCACGGCTGGTCAAATAATTAGAAAGGCAGGTTAGCAGGAGAAAATAAAACAGGCTGTAATAGCACGTACATATGGGAGAAACCCAGGAAAATTGAGCAACTCACCACAATGGCCAAAGTCATCCCCTTAAATATCATCTCAACTAAAGACAAAGGAGGATGTTGGGGGTAGTGTTTTGGGACTTCAAAGGGGAGGAAGGCAATTCACATGGAGATGGAAAAGCAAATGTTTGTTAGATGACTGTTGACTGGCCCCTGTAGAGGGTGTGGCCTGACAGACAGGATTTCGGTAACATGGGCTCTTGGTGCCTTTCCTATCACACCTATTTTCCATTATACTGTAGTCGTCTCGTGGTATTAGCCCCTCCTGGATCAGGCCTTCTATCCTCAATTCTTTTCAGCAGTTTCGGGGAGGGAAGGCCACATGTGCTTCCTGAGTCTTCTGAGTCTTTATTGTCTTCAGCTTAATCTGCATACCAGAGTGGCGCATCTTGGGGTGGCCCGCCCTGAACCCCATCTTGGGTTATTTATTAGCATTTGTGAGAAATATCTGGAATGCCACCTCACGTGTGGAGACCCCTTTAACTCCTTCACTCCAGCTACCTGGATTTTCATTCTGCAAAGCGGACTCCTGGGCCTGGTGCTACAGTTCTGCTCCCAGTTCAAAATCATCTCCACCACAGAAGGTGCACCAGAAATATTGTTTCAGTCAATGGAGAAAGTATCATTTGGGTCTTACCCTGAATGAAGACATCTACCTAGTCTGGGTAGAGGGCTATGCCCCACAGGATCACTCGCCTCTCAGGCTGCCCATTCAGAACGAACAGACCTGGCAGGCAGTAGGCACTTTGAAAAAGTTTGCTTCACGGTAGTAGGACTAGAGGTATGGAGGACAAAAAGGAGCGTGTATATACACACATGACTTGTGTAATGGAAAATTCATGTACATCAATAAAGACTAAAGCAAATATGACAAAATCCTAACATAAATTAACTTTTCACTTGGTGGAAATATATATTATGTCTGCTCTTTATTCTATTTTTACATATTCCATATTTTTCAAAATTCTCAAAGTTAAAAAAATTATGTTGCCTGGATTTGGTCACCTAGAAGATGTGGATTGGACACCAGAACTCTTTCACAAAGGTGGGCGTGACTGCAGCTGACTCTTTTTTTTAAATATAGGGCGGTTGCTACATCCCTCACAGCAACCTTAAGTGCCAGGTATTGCAATACTCATTTTAGAAATGAAAAACAAAGAGGCGCAGAGAGGTTAACGAGCTCAAGATCGCACAGCTGTACGTGGTTGAACCGGGCTGCAAACCCAGAAGCCTGTCTTCAGAGCCCTCCTCCTGGGCCGCGGTCATGATGAACGGGGACCACTGGAACTGCCCTCATAGAATGGAGCGGCAAGAAGAGGCCTGTCTCCTGTCTTCTTCCTGGAGTCAAAAACTGAGCTGGAGAACTTTCTGTTCTCTCTAAGGCAGTGTTTCTCAAGCTCTCTTCTTTTTCATTATCACCTCCCGTAATGAGCCTTTTTAGACTTTTTTTCCCCTAATCGTCCCCTCCCCGTGAACTTTTGTTACCACAGATCTCGTGTATATCTATTTAGATACTGTGAAGGGCCACCAACCATTGCAGTGTCTGGTTTTTCTCACCCCCTAACAACCAATTCTCACCTCCTTGTCCTCCAATAACATTGTCCTCCGTGAAGAAGGCGTGTTCTAAAGAAGCCAATATCAAAGATTTCTATGCTGCCGTTGTTCGGCCACATGTTGCAAAAATATGGACAGAAACAAAAGCTGCCACGTAGGCTGAGATCACAGGAAATACAATAGTGGAAGAATTTCGGTTCTTTCTCCCTAGCTTCTGAGGTTGTGTGTTTGAGGGCCAGCTGCTGGCGTGTTTGAGAGAATGCGGAATGAGTAACACCAGAGCGGCTGCCTCTGAGCTGGGGATTCCAGTTGTCCTTATTATCCAGAGCCAGTGTCAATTACGTGGGCTAATGAGGTCCAGCAGTAGGATGGGTAACTGAAGTCCACAAAGAATTCCCAAACCTCATTCAGAAAACTATTTCAAGCTCCCTCTTGAGCCTGTGAACATGAAGAAGCAGGCTGGGATAACTGTTCATTTTCTTCTATTGTTTCCAGCCTCAGACAGCGTGGGACTAACAATAATACCGTGTTCAACTTGTATTCATATGCTTGGCCCTTCTCTTTACCCAGCCCTTTGTGAGTCTCGTTCCCTGAAGGGTCTAGTTCAAGCCCACAGGCTCCATAGGTGGTGTCATTCTTTCTATTCTAAAGACGTGAAAACTGAGTTACTCCAGGTGCTGCCAGTAGGAAATGTGGCTCAGGATTCAAACTCAGGTATTTCTAATTCCAAGTACATTCCTTTGTGGTATCTTCACAGTCTTATGAAAAAGCTGAAAAATGTTCAATTTGATTGAATTCTGTGCATTTTGAATCAATCCAAATGATAATTATTTGAGGTCTAAACTTAGACGAACTGGATTTATGCTCCATAAGCAAGCTTCTTAATGACCCTTGGGTTTCACTCAAGATCCTGATCAGTAAGACTGTGTTGTAGGGAGGGTGCAATGAGACAAGCACCTAGTACATCACCCGCATCAAAACATCCTGTCTTCTGCCCCATCCATCCATTTAGTCCTCAAGTCATTCATTTCGCTTTTGTCTGTGCTGCCCTGCATTGTTCTCTGTCATTTTACACTATCTGTCTGGCCTTCTTTGCTGAATTGTAAGAACTTCAGGATCATGAGCTGCTCTCACAAAGGTGGTTCTCAATTTTTCATATTTGGATCCTTTTAATGTATGAAATTGTATACATTGCACATTGACACTCCTAAAATGACAGCACTAAGCTAATTTTAGACTTCTACACATCACCCAATGAGCGAGAATTTGAACTTTCAAATGGTGCTGACTCCTGCCAGGACGGTAACAATTTTGTTTTTCTTTTACGTGAATAGTTTATTGTATCTGCCCTTCTAATTTTATAAGGAGTGAAAAATAGTAACAAAAAAGCGATAAATAAAATTGTGAGATGATAGAAGATATCCCCTAATGGCAGATCGATAGCCTCCAATGGGTGTTTACTGGACTTCAGCCTGTATCTGTGTTCAGCTTTGAAGGGTATGAAGAAATGAAAGGTCATTCCTGAAATATCGAGAGTCTGTCTTCCGAGACTCTGCCAAAAAGGAGAGGAGTGCTGGTGGGAGGCATGAAGAAATCTTTAGATGATGAATTGGAATGTGTGTCAAAAATCATTGCTAGGATTCAGATGCCCAAAGGAGTTCAAGGCTGAGGGAGATACTGCCAGGGGAAAATCTCACACAGATTTCTCACTCAAGGGGAAAATGCCAGCATTCAATTTCCTTCGACAAAAATTTCAAGAAAAAAATTGATGATACGATAAAATCATTATAAGCTCCTGCTCAATCTCTATAACCACATTTGCAAATCCTTTTTCCACAATGATATGACTTGTTTTTTTCTGTTTACAAGAGGCCGTTTTTAGAAAGTGAGTTCTTCACGAGCAGGAAGATGTGTTTTCTTCACTGAGGTGCTCCAGTGACACAGATGGGTACCGGGCACAAGGTCATCACTTTATAAATATTTGCTGAATTTAATTCAGGTAAACTGAAGTTGAAATAAGACATTACTTTATAAAATTATTTTCTATATTCAATGTCTCTATGTTTAATAATCATGTGAGCCTTGTGTAACCCAGGAGTTTAAGAAAATCTGAAATGGGGACTACAATTAGGATTTTATTATTTTAGCTCTCTCAGGTCCAGAAAAGTTAAGTACCAGGTTAGGTTCCATCTTGCAATGTAATAGTGATCAAGTCACTAAACCTCCCTGAATCTGATTTAAGATGGATAAATAGTAACATATTTATGTAGCAAACTATTTATTTATCTATATATCTGCCTTGTGGAATTAGGATAGTTTATAAGAATACATACAATGAACCACAACAAAATAAACTGAATAAAGAAATATATAAATACATATAAGTTCCAAAGAAAATATACGTTAAATGAGAGGAAGATGTGACAAAGAAAAAAGCCTCTGCTTTTTCAGTTGTAAGTAAATAAATGGAACCAACCTCGCAGGTTGATGTATTGAATGATTTAATGTGATATTAACTTGTTAAGGTTGACACATTTTAGACCTTTTAGTTGTGGTATTGTTGTAACCATAATCTTAACTTCGTGTTTCCTACCTGCATGCCCTTTGTGGCATTAATCTCTCCTCCTCTGTGATCTTCATGGTGCTGTGGATGTTCACTGGGTCTTCAGTGGGCATTACTGAGGGTGACCTGCAGTGTGTGACAGATTATATGCAGAGATAGTCACCAACAACCCCTCCTCATCCTACACATCTGCTGGCCTCTCATCTAGAAGTTGTGTCTATTTTCCTTTCCCTTAAATCTAGGATGGCCTTGTGACTTGCTTTGACCAAGAGAAAGAACAGAAGTAGCACTGCACCAAGCTTTGTGAAGCATTGAAATGTATTTTCACTCTGTTGGAAGGCTTTGGGAGACACCATATAAAGGAGTCCATCTATCCTGCTGGACAGAGAGGCCATATGGAGAGAAACCGGCCCAACCATGCTTGGTGCTTCCAGCCACCCGCGCTGGAGCTCCGGCCATGGGAGTGAAGCCATCTGAGATCCTCCAGCCGAGGTGAGCCATCTCAGCCAATACCATACAGAGCAGAGATGAGCTGCCTCACAACCCCAGCCCTGCCAAAAGTGGAGAATTATGGGCAAAAATAGGGCTGCTGTTGTTTTAAGCCACTAATTTTGGGGATGGTTCCTTATGCAGTGATAGACTGACAGTGTGGTTTTCCTGGGCAGAACCCCAGCCTCAGAAGTGCCTCACCCAATAGCGGTTTGTTTTGTTAGTCCCCCCCTTTATCTCCTGCCCTGAGAAACTTCCTCTTTACTTCATCAATTACCACTTCACTATCTGACCTATCCACACTCCATGGATTTTCAAGAAAGATCAGTGATGTTGTGAAAAAGGCCTTGACCTTTGATTGATGCCTCAGAAAAGACCACCGCGTATGAGTACTAGATGAAGATAATACATAAAACTCAGAGTTGTTTGGCAATACAGAAATGGAAATATGGGCCCTCTATAGACCAAATACTAGAAATTGGATGTTGCAGTGGCTTGTGTGCATTAGGCAGGCAGGAAGGAAAATGACATCAGTCAGTCCCAATGGACCCCAATGAGATATTGGTATTGCACAGGAAATGCAACCCCATCCGCTTATAAAGTGATGAGGAAAACTAACTCACACCCAAACATGCCCTTTTTATTCCCAATTTGAATGCATTGTACAATCAATATTATAATGACAAAGAAAAGAATAAAATAAGCCACAATCTTACCACTAAATACAACTATTTTCATTTTGCTGAGTTCCTTTCCAGTCATTTTCCATATGCATTAACTGTAAGCCCTTATTTTTAGCTGGTTAATTACCCAACGTCTCTTGAACAAGAAGAAAGACCAAGATGAACCCAAAGCAATGAAGAAGGCAGGAAAGGGAAAATAAGGGTACTGTACTCCTTATCTCCATGGAGGCTTGGTGAGAAAGTGTTAATAGTTAATTAATTTCTTCATTTATTCAGTAAATGAGCATTATTGCAAGTATTTTAAGTACTTTGCATTTCTTAACATTCTTCAGCTGTGTAATTGCTTGTTCGTTGGTCTTCTGCCCAATTGGACTGTGAGCTGTATATGGCCAGATCTGTTTCATCTTATTCACTACTATTTTTCTAGCATTTAATATAATACCTAGCACTTCAGAGGCATTAAGTAAATATTTGCTGAATTGAAGCAGAGAAATTGCAAGTGCAGAGAACACATTTACCAAACTAGAGATGGAAAGGAAGAAGTAAGGAGAAATGGTTGTTGTTAAATTAAATAGCGGGTGAAAATCTATATATTAAAAGAAGAGCATGCATGCCCTAATGTACTTTAAAATAAATGTGGTCTATTTGATTAATGCTGCTAGTTAGGATTTGGGTCTTCGGGAAAAAAAAATGATGAAACCATCTCCGGAGACATTGTGCATTCAGTTCATTTAATATTTATATCAAGCTTCTTAACTCAGCATCCTCAAGGAGACCAAAAACGATTGTTGGAATGTGCAGAGTGATACTCAGGAGGATGGGGTGAGAGCACTCCCCACTCTCACGGCCCCAGATAAATCAACATGGTTTGGGTTAGATTTAGGTTCTTTCCTAAAGGGTGGAGGGGACACTCCAGAATGTTCAGAAAGAAAATATCCTTTCTCTTCTTTCTCCACAAGACTCTGGCAGAGGTTTTAAAAATACCTTTGCTATTACAAGGCATAAAAACCTTTAAGTTAGGGTAGAGCTCAAAAAGAGACCCCAAAATTCAATGGGTTAAGTAAGGTAAAACTGTCTTGTGCTCTCTGATAACAGTCTAAAGATTGGAGGACCAGGCCGGCAGACACCTCTGCTCAACAAAATAATTGAGACCTGAATTCCTTCCATCCCATTGATCCATGACCCCTACAAAGGCAGTGCTTCTCAACTGTTAGTGTGAATTCAGATCACCTGAAGATCTTGCTAAAATGCAGATTCTGGTTCAGTGGGCCTAGAATGGGACCCAAGATTCTATATTTCTGAAAAGCATCCAAAGGATGCAGATGCTGCTGGTCCAAGGGCTGCACTTTGCATAGCAAGGCCTTAGGCACAGTCATTGTCCTCATGGTCAAAGCTGGGTGGCTGGCACATCTTGATTCCAGTACTCAGGAAGGGAAAATAGAACAAGTCAAGGGCAAGAATTTTCCTTTAAGCAAACAATGTAGAAATAATGCTCACATTCAAAAGTCAAAGACTTAAGAAGATGGCCATGCCTGGCTTCCAGGGGGCTGGCAAATGTGCTTAGTCTCTAGCTGGCAGCCATGTTACCAGCAAAAAAGTGTGGACTAGAGGGGAAAAGCACTATTATCATAGGAAAAGAGAGAATGGATGTAGGAGAAGAGTTAGCAGTCTGCACCACAAAAACTAAGGAGGCAGGAGCTTACAGTTGAGCAACAGAGATGAAATCAAACACCAAGAAGTAGGATGTATGAGCTAGCTATTACTATGAAACCTATGAAGACAGCTTGAGCAAAAAGCTGTTCGATCAGAAGTCAAGGGGTATTGATAGCATTCCATTTTCGGTGTTAACCCGAGCATCCTTTGCTAGCATGTTCTCTGTGATTGTTCTTGGGGGGTGCTGACAATGTGACACGCAACTGGGAATGACTCAGAGACTATTTTAGAGACACTGAGTGGGCTCTGACATCTGCCTATGGTTTGAGAAAATAAATGTAAACAAAAATCAAGAACATAGCTAAGATTTCATTAAAGTCATTAAGCCAAATATTAAGATAATCCAAGCATAAGCTAGAAACTTCTGGACGTTTTTAACAGAATTTATATCCCTATGACCATCAGTTTAGCCAGGACGTATTTTGAAATTTCTGTGTTTCTGATGCTATCAGAAACAAAATTTATTGTCCAGCCCCTTGGAAATAGACACATTTTCTTAGAACATTCAGTTGAGTAATACATTTTAGGAGCTTCCAGCAAAGGAAATTGCATAACTTTTTCTGATATCCCCACTCCCTTTCAGTATTTAATTATACTCCATCTCACATAAGATCCCTTTTGCAACTAGTCTAGTTAGAGTGACCATATTGGAACACTTCTGAGCTTGAAAGGGGCTTTGTCAATTATGCCAGGACAATAGATGTAGACCAGGACTGTCCTGGGTAACCCAAAGGATAGGTAACTAAGTCTAGGTAATACCTATCATATTTTCTTTCTTAACGTATATACACTTATATATATATAAAATAACATTGTGTAATTATATATATAATTATATACAACTGATTGGGATATTCAGAAAGGAAATAACATCCTTTCTCATCTCTTTCTCCACATGACTCTGGCAGAGGTTAAAAAAGTAGATTGTGGATTGTGGTCCTTTATGACTGTAAAGCTTACTTGGTCATTTGATTATTCCCATGTAGGATTCTGTTACCAGAAAAAGGGGGTAGAATGAGTATGATGGGCAGACAAAAATACAAATACTATCATACTGGACAAGAGAGAAAAGCTGATAGAGTGATGGAGAACATGTGTGGAACTTACCCCAGTGATCCTGGCAGTTGGAGCAGGAGCTGCCCTCAGAGATGACAGTTTGAGTTGTGTCTGGAGAAGAATGTTACATGGAAGATATTAACTCAGAATCACCAAGCCTAGAGAACTACGGAAGAAAGCAAGAAAGCGTTAGGCAGGAAAGAGAGCTAACATGGATGGACCTTGAGGATATTATGCTGAGCAAAATAACTCAGAGAAAGACAAATACTGTATGATCTCAGTCATATGTGGAAGATAAACACACATATAGATACGGAGAATAGATTAGTGGTTACCAGAGGAGAACGGGGTGGAGGGAGGGCGAAAGGGATAAAGGGGCACATATGTATGGTGATGGATAAAAACTGGACTATTCTCGGTGAACGCGATGCAGTCTATACAGAAACTGAAATATAGCGATGTACACCTGAAATTTATAGAATGTTGTAAGCCGATATGACCCCAATAAAATAACTTTTAACAAATCAAATGCTGCCTTAAACTATAGAGACTCAAGTGGAGGCATAAATATGATGACACATAAGAGAAGGACAGTGGAGTGAGGAATGTGGGGTTGGGCGGTCAAGATCAGGCATTTCTGTATATGACTTCTCTAATATTCCACATCTGGTAGAGAATCTTTATTTTAAATATAGGTCCTGGCTTGTCTCACGGTAGAGGAAAATAATCCTTAAACAACTTGAAAGGAACCAAATAAGATGAATTTCTCACTTCAGGGAAGTACAAAACAGGTCTTGAGACAGGAGGTCCCTTCCATCATCTCCCTCTGCCTGGGGGAGAGAGGCATGAAGCCAGCAAAGAGGCCACAAGTAGACAAGAGAGATGGCAGTTTGAAGGGGAAATCCACTGGAGTACTCGCCCATTCCTTGCTGCACAAAGTGCTGCCAACGCTGTCAGTAGCCTTCACCGGTGCTGCTGCCCAGTAGAGTGGAGATGTGCAACAAAGCTTTGGCGTATGAATGATGACTGGTGCTTTTATATCCCTTCCCCCCGCAAATGCAAACCCAGCCTGAAAGTCCAAGCATCCCTCTCCCTTAACCGCCCCGCAGAAACCAAGCCTAGAAGTAGAAGCAAACCTAAGGAACGCCTTTCAGTATTTTCCGCAAACTAAGTCAACTTTCGTCTAGTCAACTTGCCACTGTCTAGACTCAATGAGTTCTCTTAATTATAGTCCCTTTCAGGGCAAACAGGACCAGCTGCTGGGATGTAAGAAGGAGCACATATAGTTAACCAACTTGCATGAGGGATACGGAACCAGCTCCGAAACATGGGCCAAGGGCTTACTGTGGCAGAAAGGGTAACTGCTCACCAAATCTATTTTCACTTCTTCCTAGAACATTTTCCAGTCTTGTTTGCAATTAAATGTGATCATGTTTTAGCTAATAGAAGGTGAACAAAAGTGGTATGTTCTCATTGTAGACCTGCTCAATAACCTTCTCTCCCTCCATAACGTACAACCTTTATTTTCTTTTCTATTCCCCTGGCTTAGTGACAATAAGCAAGGTGACCTTGGAGGTCACAGGTTGAAGACAGCAGAATCACAAGATAAAAGAAGCCCTGAATCTTCATTTGGAGGAGAGCCACCTGCCAATCAGATACCTATTGTAGACTTTATATGAGCGAGAAATAAACATCTTTTATTATGTCACCGAGATGCTGGTGGCTATCTGCAACAGCAACTAGCATTACCCTAACTGACTCATATACCCTTGAAGAAAGAATCATGAAAATTAGAGCCAGAAAGGGCCTTAGAAATCATCAAATCCAATTCTCTCAATATTCAAAATTGGCCCAGAGAGGTGAAATGACTCCCCAAGACTAACGATCCAGTGCTAGAACCCATGTGTTATTTATTAGTTAGGATAAACTGAAACCATGCTAAACAAAAAAGAGTAATGTATTGGCTCACTTAACTGAAAAAGTCATGAGTAGGGCTGGATCCAGAGGCTGAGACATGTCATCAGAATTTGGCCTTGCCCTTTCTCTGCTATTCCTTCCACTGGGTGTTCTCAGAAAGGTTCTCCATTTCTGGGAGAAAAATGTCTGCTGGCACCTCCAAGATACAACCCCAACAGAATGTTCTTTACCTACACTTCAGACAAAAGTCCTGGAATAATTGCTTCTGATTGACCTAGCCTTTGTCATGTGCCCATCTGTGAACTAATTACTGTGGCCACTACCCTGGTTGACCAGCTAGGTGGCATCAACCCCAGTCATAAGATCCATGAAAGCCAGAGGTCAGGGTTATTATCTTACGTAACTAGATACACCATCTCTGTCTCACAAGAGTGATGACCATGCATTTATTCACTGGGCATTTGCAATACGACGGGCTCTGTGCAGGATGCTATTGTGGATGGAAAGATCAATAAGACACAGATCCTGCACTCAAAACACTCAATTCTGTGTATCTGATAAAATATGTATACAAATAATTACCTGGCTACCCAACAACCATAGGAGCAAGCTGAGTGTCAGTCATAACTATGATATGCTTAGAGTTTATGATTGTGATTTCCTACTATGGGACCTCATCTTTGTTTAAATCCACAGAGAATTAAAGAAAGGTGAATGAAAACAGAGGTGGGGAAAGCAGAATAAACCTAGTCTTCACTTCCCATTCCAAGTTCAACTGCTAAAACAAAAGCCCAACTTATCAAAAGTAGTTTAAACAAGATAACAGTATATTTCTTTCTCATAGAACATTCTAGCAATAAAGGACAATAAAGCAGCTTCATAGGTTAAAGGCCAAGTTATTTCTCCCTCTGCCATGCCTGATGGCGTTGTCCTCTCCTTGTGGTTGAAGGTGGATTGCCAATACCTCTCTGGTCAGCATCCAGGAAGCAGAAAGGGGGAAAGGTTCAGGGGAAAGACATGTTTTTGCTTCTAAAGGTGCACCCCTGAGGTTGCAAATATCTCTTCTGCTCATATCCCATTGATGACAGAGGAGGCTGGGGAGTTCTAGTAAAGGGCAAAGAGAATGGACACCAAGGGGCTACTAGCAACATGCCACACAGTAGGAATAATGGTCTAATCTGTCAATGAATGATGAGGGAGAACCTGTAGGCATTATTTAGTCAACTTGTATTACAGAAAACCAAGGTTCAGAGAGGTTGAGTGATTTACCTAAGGTCACATAGCAAGTTATTGGGGGAGCCCAGACGCAAATCTGCATCAGTCAACTTCAGATGATACACTGTTCCCCTCACATTGTGCCACCTTTCAAAGTGCTTTATCACATAAACTTGCAAAGAGGGAAGTAATACTACAAGGAGTCAATGAGAGTTTTTACAAGAAGCGTCCAAAAGCAGAAATACTGATTTTTTTCATTGCACAACTGATAGCATTTATATAGATTTTCAAGTATTTGCTTGTTATTTAATATAAACTGATACACAATCTTAAAAATGCAAACACTGCAGAAGTGTTTAAAAGTGAAAGTCTTCCTCTTCCCGGGAGGAACACCGCTAACAATCTGTGCGATCTTCTCATGTCGATTTTCAAAGGTTCTTTCGTCTGTTCCCAAAGTGATGGGGTTCCCAGCAATATTTTTCCAGCAGGACCCAGGGAAAAGGAAAGCAAGCAGAGCAGCAGAAACGTTCTCAGTCACTGCACATGGGGGTTCTTTGGTGAGGACTTTGAGGGCACCTGAGGCCAGGAGCGTAAGGAGGGAGCCAGCCCTGGAGAAGAGGTGGGCACGCCTGTACTCGTCATCTTGCCAACACCAGGACTGGCTATTTGGCACCAATTCTTTCCTCCACCTCCACAGCCCAACTCCCCTCACTGAAGCTGATAATATCCCCAAGGCACTGCCTATTTCCTCCCAAAGACTGGCTCCCACAGTCAAGTTCACCAGGTGGAAAATAAAAAGGTGGGGGCATGGGGAGAGGAGGAGTATGGGATCTCTGTGTGCTTTCCTGACCATGCAGAGCTGATGGGCCCAGGAGGTCCCCTGTGTTCCCAGTTTACTCTGTCTCCCCATGAGATGGTGTGTGCTGGGAGGCAGGAGATCTGGCTTTTACACCTCGTGCCACCATTCAGTACATGTGCCTTGTAACAGTCCCTTAGCTCTCTGAGCCTAAATTTCCATGGTGACTGGGGACAATTAATCTCACAGCGTTGAGAAAATTTGTGAGATGCTGTGCATGAACGCCATCGTCACTCTAAGCCTTCGTGGAAGAGAAGTTTGAAGGCCCTGCTATGTCAATGGGCTAGACGACCTTTATTCTTGATTCCAGTAATTTCTAGAATGAAAAAGAGTAAACAAACTCATACACCATTGACATCAGTGCTGACAAACCCATAAACTCTGATTTATAAAAAGATTTTGAGAAATGAGGACAGAACAACAAAAAGTATGAGACTAAAATCTAATATTCATAATTCTTTAGGGACTTAAGCTTCAGCTTATAGATTTGAAGTGCCCTGGATATATTTAACATTAATAATAGGATTCTTCTTCATGAGTGGCAAAAATTCTATCACATTATCTTGATCCCGTATCCAGTTCAGAGGGATTAGTCCTATTTTCTTTTTGATGATTTCTATTATTATTTCTATTTTCAGTTCTGAACTTATATGAAGATTCTCTGGGCCGTGGCTGTGTTGGCAAAAAGAGAGACAGATTGAGGAAGCCTACAGGTGGAGCTGACAGCCAGCAGGTGCCCTTCATTCAGCCTGAAGGTGGTGTTTTGAGGCTGGCCTTTCAGCTGATTGATGAATACAGGGGCTAATGGGAACCTTGGCACCAAAGAAGTCAAAGTCCATTTGGAAAACCTACTCTTTCTTGAGGAAGGTAGGGTAAACTTAAAACATCTTCATTTTGGTTTGGTAGAGAGTTTTAAATCAAAGGCAGATATGTTATTCGACTCCCCAAAAGAACGTTGTTTACAAGTTGACTAAACTGCACAGACCTGCCCTTGAGTTTTGGTGCTGTTTTAATCATAGTTTGGGGTCGCTTATAAAATAAACAAACGAATGAATCAACCTTCTCCACTCCTACCCTCCCTACAAAGAAACCCGACAAACCAACCCAGTGGGTATCATTAATGCACTAACCCTTGTTGCTCACAGACATGGGTGGCACGTGTCTCTCTTCCCAAGATCCATTTTCAACCAAGAATCCGAACAGATGCCTCCACCTAATCCTTTCTGTCCCCTTGAAGATATTACCGAACCTACGTACTCAGTTTAGATTTGAAAAAAGTTCTAAACAGAGACAATATGTATATATTGACTCCAAAGGGTTTGAGGAAAGTGATTTGTGCATTGGTATATTAGTTTTCTTTTTTTTCGTTTTTGAAACATTTTAAGCTAGTGACTAATAAAACTAAAATTTTCCAGCTTTTTCAACCACGCATTAGAAACCCTGCCCATTTCCTGGCCTCTGATCACTTTCCTTCCGTTTATAGGACACAAAGAGAAGACAGCATGGAGAAAGCAGCTAACTCAGAAATTATTTCTCTGTCATTTCTATCTATAGAAACCAGATATATAGACACATAGAAACTAAATTATGAGGAAAGCAAGAAATTCAGAGAACTCAACCGTTTCTATCATGACGGAGTCAAAACAATAAACTATTTAAGGCACTATATCTCGTAAGTCTAGGAACAACTTAAATAAATGAAGAATAAAGTTTGAATTACTCCAAACCATCAGGTTATCCTCTTATTGATGTTTTTGTACAATACATTGAAATATTCACTTGTTATATTTTGGACATAAGATTGTGAGTGATCGGTTGTTTTCTTCTTACTTCAAAAGAATTTTTGACTCACATATTCTACTGATTGGTATTACTGTTTTAATTAGAAAAATCAATAAAATATTATAGTCATGTTTTATCATTAGAATGATCATTTTTGTATAAAATGTTGATTCCACTGCTTTGCAAATTTCAAAGAAATGTGAAATCTAAGAATTAATAGTTGTTGACTTTGCTGTTGTCCTCTACTGTTCAGTTCAATTAATCTTAGAATTTTTTGATGGAATCTATCTTTGTTGGCAAGATACCATAATTCTGAGCCAGAGTACTTTCATAAAATTGGAAATTTCTCTTATGCCTCTTAAGTCTCGGGGAGGTAAGAAGAGCCAAATTATTCAACCTAGAAAGAGACTGAATCACCTCTAGTGGAAGCTAAAATTCATGATTTTGTTTAATTTTGTTTTATTCTTATTTTATGAACTTTCTTTTCACCTAAAGAAGAGTCAGGTAACTGATTCTGACCAGGAAATGAAAGGAACTTAGGCACATTTGCCTTAAACGAGGTAAAGTTTCAAATTTCTGACAGTAATATAATGATTGATATAATTTGTTAATTTTACATTTAAAAACCAGATAATTTCTAAAAAAGATTAACTAAGTACTAACATTATTCAGCAGAAATCTAATACTCGATGAAAATCCCCAAAAGGAAATATCACAACAATCTTCCTCAGTCTGATTTATGAAATCAGTCATGAGACTGACATCAAAACCTGCCTTCATGGCAAAGATGGGTGGTTTATTGTGAATTCGGAATATTAGCAGTCAATCCACAGCAATAGTAGACAAGAAACAGTTAAAACGTGTTATCTTTCAGGGATTTAATTTATTCCCACCATTGAAATGATATTTCAAACTAGCATTTCTCCTAATGTTTCAATTTCCTAGGAAAAAAAGCCTATATTGACTATCTCACAAATGCAAAGTGTTTATGATCTTTTTCCCAAGAATTGAGGACAGAAGTTAGTAGAAATTTTTTAACAGTAAAAATAATACGCATGGCTGCAATGAAATCATGTTTTTTTCTGCGTTGTATATTTTTACTAGAAATTAGTACCATCTATGAAAAACAGAATAGCCTAATGTTTAAGAATACAGTTCTGGGTCAGAATCCAGGAATCAAATCTTGGCTCTCCCAATTACTAGTGGTAAAACCTTCAACAAGTTGTTTAACCCATTTGAGACTCAAATTATCCATAAAAGACTCCTCGTTCATAAAATGGTAATATCCTATTGGAGTGTTGTAATAATTATATAAAATGCAAGACTACAATTTCTTATCTAAAACAAGGCCAAATGTGTTTCAAAATTTAGAGAGCATGTTTACAAAGGAAGTATTGTGTACATACTGTATATTATGCAACACCCCCAACAGAGTCTGGGGTAGCTCTCCAAAATCGTGTACATTGTATTAGTCAGCTGTTGCTTTGATAACCCCTAAAAAACATTCCAAAACCCAATGCAAAAAGCAAACATATGTTTTTCTTCCTCATGGGTCTGCGGGTCAGCTGCGGTGAGTGCTTCAGCTGCAGGTCATCTGGGCTCGGCCGGAATTGGCTGGGATTGCTCTAGATTGTAGTTTGGGGAGGCTAGTCTGCATTTCTCCTCATTCCTCTTGGATCAGCAGTTTCTGGGGGCTGGCTTTCTCAGGGTGAATCACAGGAAGGCCAGAGGCAAGCCAACCCAACCCTCACAGGCACATCTAAAGCCCCTGCTCTCATCAGCTCCACTCACCCGTCAGCCAAAGCAAGTCCTACGGCCAAGTCCAAAGGGAGGGAAATACACGTCAGGAAGAAGGAAGCGAATGATTTCTGTAAAATACTCAAATCTGTTATAGACATTAACATTTCTTCAGGAAAACATATGAATATATTCATATGAAGTGGGATAAGCACAAATTATAAATAACCTCATGAGAGCTTGGTTTTCAGAGCCTTTTGGATTTCACATTTGCAGATAAGACATCGTGGATCAGTGATGTAGGCAGAGCCTCCAGCACAGTGCTTGATAATAGTTCTTTTCTGTGCTCAGGCATGTTTTATAATCCTTATGGTACCTAGAGATTTAACTATGGGAAGCTTTTCCTCATGTCATGCCAAACATATTAAAATGCATCTCTATCCCCTCCTGAGTATATGAATGAAATCAAATTGCAGGGCCAGCCCCGTGGCCGAGTGGTTGGGTTCACGCTCTCTGAATCGGAGGCCCAGGGTTTCACTGGTTGGAATCCTGGGCGTGGACCTAGCACTGCTCATCAGGCCATGCTGAGGCGGCGTCCCAAGTGCCCTGACTAGAAGGACCCACAGCTAAAATATACGACTATGTACTGGGGTGCTTTGGGGAGAAGAAGGGAAAAAAAGAGAAATATTAGAAATCGAATTGCAAGTGATTAGATGACGATTCTAGATTGTAAAGATGCCTAATTTTAATTAATTAATTTTAGTTTTCTTTTCGAATGTTGAAGCTGGTAATGTCTCTTTAAATCTGAAATATGTAAATATAAATATAACTCAGTACTTACTATGAGCTGCGCAGTATTAAACTTCACATGAGCTACTTTAATCCTCATAACCATTCTGTGAATTAAGCACTAGCGTTAACCTCAGTTTGATATCCTCAGATAAAGAAACTGGAGCACAGACAGCCTAAAACTTTAGGCAAGTGCACATACCTAGGAAGCTGCAGAATTGGGATTCGAATCCAGAGGGGCCACACTCTCTTCTCCTTTCTCTTAACTTTGTGCTAAGCATTTTTGTAAACACAGAGAAGCTCATAGTTTCTCAACAGTGGACCGAGAATCCATTTTGGATAAAAAAAAAAAAAACACAATCCCTGTTTGTGTTTAAATCTAGGACTTCTCCAGGTATCTTAAAAAAGGATTTGGAAAACCAAGGCATTAGTTTACTTTTTGTCAATGCCCTTTATCTGTGAGCTCCTGAAAGTCAGGAAGGCCTTGTGACATATCATTTTATTCCAAGTGTCTGGCATAATGCCTGGCATATAATAGGCACCAAATAAATACTTGTTGAACAAAATGAATGACCAAATGAATAAGCTACACATGAGTATCTAATGGATCCTAACCATGAGCCTTGAAGGCAATAGTCTGTAGAATTTCCCTCAAGTCCATGGTATTTCCTCTCTTGTCCTTTTACTCTGCAGTTTCTCCTCCTGAGACCAAAGTGCTACCTAAGGATGGCCTCCCCTCTGCTCAAGTCCGGGAGCTGATTCTTAATGCTCTCCATGGCACCTCGGCCCCTTCAGATTTCATCTACATCTTTTGCTGCCCTCATAGGACCTAAGAGAAGCTCCAGCCCCATAGGAGGCCCACACAAAAAATGCTTCTTCAATTCGATGATAACGACAGTGAAGCCCACAGACCTAAGCAAGCCAGCTGTGAAGAGGCTTGAGGAGTTAGGCCCCAAGGACATTCCCAGGGCTCAGTTAGTGCCTCTCACCCTCTCCTATTCTGTAATCTCTCTGCTTAAAGAACATCTGGACAATTTTCAGGTGTGTTAATTAAACTTCATATTCTCCATTTATCAACTAATTCATACCATCACGTTTTTAACCAGAGTAAGATAGTTACTTAGACTTCAATGATATTGTCTTAAGAAAAGGGGAAAAAATGTTGGCATTAGAGTTATACTAACATCTAAGGCCGACTAATAATTAGTGCCTGTACCATTTCTCTATTCCCTTAGCTATCTGAGGATCATACTTCTAAGGAGATTTGAACTGGGCTGTTGATTTGTCTTTATAGTGGAATATTGCCCAACAGCAGGGCTGTCTCCTACGTATTTAGCCCTAACCCTTCTGACCTAGATTGTAATTAAAACAGAGTGTTATTATAACCACCTGGTTATTACTTGTTTTGTGTTATATTACGTTGGATGATGTCTTCTCAAAAAATAAAAAACTCGGGGCCAGCTCCGTAGCCAAGTGGTTAGGTTCACACACTCTGTTGCGGCAGCCCAGGGTTCGGATCCTGGGCGTGACATGGCACCACTTCTCAGGCCACATTGAGGCGGCGTTCCACATCCCACAACTAGAAGGACCTGCAACTAAGATATACAACTGTGTACAGGGGGGGTTGGGGAGATAAAGCAGGAAAAAAAAAAAGATTGGCATCAGTTGTTAGCCCAGGTGCCAATCTTAAAAAAAAAAAAAAAAGAAAGAATTCAACTTTAAGTTGAGGGATTTTTCTAAATACCCCAATGCAATTCTTGAGTGCACAAAGTTATAATTTCTCAAGTTTTGGAAGAAGATGAAATCAATGCAAAGATTTAGGAAAGAAAAATAATAGAAAACAATACTCCTGAAATACTAGCAATTGAACCAACCAAAAGAGTCAAAATGAATTGCATTTATTTGTAAAGCTAGATCACGAAGAAATAGCAAATCAAAAATAAATAAGACGAGAAACTTTTTATGCTCTCAAGGGAGATTTCTTGGCAATTTTCCCAGGATTTAAAAAATTGACGCACACGCATCCACACAAAACTGACACAAATTCTCCGCTGCTTTTTAAAAATTAACTATTTTATTACAGTGGTAATACAGGTTGAATATTTAAAAAATAATAGAACAGAAGGACATAATGGAAAACAAAGTTTCCCCGCCTTCTGTCCACCCCACTCTGCCATCCCACTTTCTGAGATAATCGCTGGTAATCTTGTCTTCCTCTTAGAGCCATGGAAAAGATTTCACATTCACTATCTGCATTAGTTTCCCAGGGTCCCCATAACACAACACCACATACTGGGTGTCTTAAACAACAGAAATTCCTTTTCTCACAGTTCTGGAGGCCAGAAGCCAGAGATTAAGGCGTTCACAGGGCAGGTTTGCTTCTGAGGCCTGTCTCCTCAGGTTGTAGATGACTGTTTTCTCCCTCTGTCTTCGTGAGGTCTTTCTTCTGTACACCTCTCTTGTCCTAGTCTCTTCTTATGGGGACACTGGTCAGATTAGATTAGGGCCCACCCTGACAGCCTCATCTTAATTTAGTCACCTCTTTCAAAGCCCTCTCTCCAAACGCAGTTACATTCTGGAGGACAGGGGGTTACAGCTTCAACATAGGCACTTTGAGCAGACACAGGTCAGCCCGTAACACAATTAAAAGCAAGACTACAATAAAATTGTGGCATTCCTGTACATGTACCTCTGAAAACTTTTGCAGGTATTGAGTAGGATAAATTTAAAGATGGAGGTGAAAGGATATGCTCATTAGCAATTTGGAAAGATGTTGATAGATTTCCTATAAGGGGTTTATAATAATTTATACTATCAACAATACATAGAAATACTGATTTCCCTTCAGTCTTGGGTTTACTTAATCTTTTAATTTTTTAATTGGATAGAAAAAAGTCAATTTTTCTTTTGCACACTTTAAAATATGAATATGGTTGAGTATCTTTACATGTGTTAATTATCTAATCATATTTCTTCTGTCAACTCCCTTGCCCATTTTTTCTATGGCATTATCTTTTATTTACTTATTTGCGAGAATTTTTTGTTTATTAAAAATGCTTTGTCGTATGTATTGTAAATATTTTTTCCAATCTGTTTTTCTTTCTTTTTTTTTTAAGATTTTATTTTTTCCTTTTTCTCCCCAAAGCTCCCCCATACATAGTTGTATGTTCTTCGTTGTGGGTCCTTCTAGCTGTGGCATGTGGGACGCTGCCTCAGCATGGTTTGATGAGCAGTGTCATGTCCGCGCCCAGGATTCGAACCAATGAAACACTGGGCCGCCTGCAGTGGAGCGCCCAAACTTAACCACTCGGCCACGGGGCCAAGCCCTGTTTTTGTCTTTCTTTTTTCCCTTTTTTACTGCATAAAGTTTTAAAATTGATAAAAATTCAAAATATTAAGGTATAAATTTAGCTGTTAACTTTTCCTGTATAGCTTGAAAATGCTTAGAAAGACCTTTCCCATGCCCCAATTATTTATGAATTAATATTATTACATGTCCTCCTCTAGGTATTATATTTTTTCTCATTTAAGTTTCTTTTTCACATTTTAACGTAGAAGAAGAGGAAAATTCAGCTATATGTTCTTCAAATGTTCGACCAGTTTTACCAACACTATTTATTCAAGAATTCATATCTTTCTCATTTATTAAAGTGCTTTTACCATTTATTAAATTCTGATAATTATTCAGGATTATTATGGATTCTCATTAATCTGTTTGTCCAATTTAAGGTCAGGGAAACACAATTTTAAATACTTTATTGTTACACCCCTCATAATTCTTCTCCTTTAGAATTTTTTATGTGTACATTTTTAATATGAATTTTAGCATCATTTAGTTCCAGCTTCAAAAAAACTTCAAAAGTCTTGTTCACATTTGTGGTTGACTCAAAGATAACTGATGTCTTTTTAAATTTTGAGTCTTCTATTCAAATTAAAGATGTCTTTTCATTTACTTAATTCTTCTGTTATGTACTTCAGAAGAATTTTAAATTTCTGTGTTTTCTTGTTACATTCATTCCTAGAAACTTCAACTTTTCATAGTAACTGTGAATGAGACATTTCCTTCCATTCTACTTTTGGATACATAATCATTATTCTAAAATAAATTAATTGACTTTTATATTAAATTTGTGATTAGCCATATTAGCGAATTCTTTTATTGCTTGAAATAATTTTTTATTTGAATTGTTTGTATTTTTTAGGTTTATAATTATATCAATTACAAATAATTACAGGTTTGTTTCCTTCTTGCCTCTCCTTTTACTCTCTTGTCCAGTTGCACTGGCTAGCATTTCTAAAACAGATATCAAATAATAGTGGTGACTTTTCAACTCTACGTTGTACTGGAGGAACTAGCCATTACAACAAGGCAAGAAAACAAAATAAAAGCTATAAAGTTTGGAAAGAAAGAAATAAAATTATCATTATTTATATGTGACATGATTGTTCATGTAAAAAAATCAAAATAATCCACAAATAAATTATAAGAATAAATTAATTTTGCAAGGTCACCGGAGAGAAGGTCAATAGAGTACATTAATTGTATTTATATATATCAGTAACAAACTAAATAACAGTTTAAAATTTTTTTATATTTTTTAAATTACCATTTATAATAGAAGCAAAAAATCCAGATATTTAGGGGTAAATCTAACAAAAGAAGTTTCAGACTTCTTTCCTATAAATTATAAAATTTGACTGAGAAGCTCTAAAGAAGACTCAAATCAATAAAAGAGAGCCTATGTTTGTTGATGGGACAGCTTTAATATATTAAGATGTCAATTCTTGCCAAAGAATAATTAATTAATTAAAACTGTCCTTCTAGCAAACAACTCAACTTATCCTCAACACATCCATCCTGCTCCTTGTCACAAACTGGTCTCATAGTTCATCCAACATTTTCTGCACGGCTCATCACTATTTCTGATTGTCTTTTCACTCCTCCCTAGACTTTTCAGCTATAACATTTTGCTCTATTTATCCATGACAAGGAGAAAAATTGGGAGATAGTATAGAATTAGTATGATCTTGTTATTTTGGACACTTTGGTGAGCTGCAAATTAGAGTCTTGTTTCTAGATCCACCAATAACTTTTTGAGCAAGCCTGTTTTTCTGCCTTCCCTTTCATGTACTTCTGCTTTCCTATATGGAAAATGATGATAACGATAATTGGCCAGACCTCCAAGGTTGTGAAGATTACTGAGATATCATCTTAAAATTGTACAGAATTGGGGCTATACAAACACAGGAGAAGGTGTTATTATTCCAAGTCTGGTAGTAAACATGGTTTCAAATGAGAGCTTTCAAAGATCTCTAATCATAACGAGAACACCACCTCTCCACCCTTGCTATATTCCTATCTCCCACGGCTACAGGTCTCCAGAGCAATATGCTGGCAACACAATGACATACCATACCACCCATGTATGGGCTTCTGGAGTTACTGTCCCCTTCCCTGATTGTAACCTTGCCCATCTATATTTTCTTTTTGTCTACCTGGAGAACACCTACTCATCTTTTAAAGATCGTCTAGAGTTATTTTTTTCTCTATAGACTTATCTGAACTCCTTTCTTTCTCCAATATAAAATAAGCACTCTCTCTTTGTAAAGTACACTGTTTTCCAATGCCAGTGGATGCTTATGTGGTAATAGGATGACAATGACAACTTCTACCACTGCTAGCTCTAGCTGCCCTTTACTTAGTGTTACCATGTTTCTGGCACTAATCAAAGTCTTTAAATATATTAAATCTTAAAATCTTGACAGCAATCGTAGAATGTCAGTGCTGCGAAAAAGAATGAGGCATAAATAGTTTAAATGTATTTCCTAAGGTCGCACAGGAAGGAAGTAGCAAAGCCAGGCTTTGAACAGTCTGTCTGGCTCTAGAGTCTGTTCTCTTAATCTCTCTGCAATTCTACGTGTCATACTTCTTTGTACTTTTTGGCTTTAATGTCCTTTTCATTTGCTAGATTTTTATTTTCTTGAGAGAAGAAACATTCTCTGAAGCACTTAGTGTCTTGCATACAGTAGGAGCTCCATTAATGTTTGCTGAACGGGTGGATGGTTGAATGAGTAAGCAGACTCTGACTCTCATACTGGAAAAGTACCTGGAAGTTTGTATAAAAGGATCTGAGAAATCTAAAATTCCAAGGAATTCTGCAACAAGCCTTTTTTGAAGAGTAAATGCATACTCTCTCGAAGTCAATATTCACTTCCAGATTTTTCTGGGTTTCCAGTTTGAATTTTTGTTTAGTTTTCTTTAAGTGAACTTTATTTGCATAGGTAATCAAGGAGAAAAATAGCACCCACCTCTTAGAGGATGCTCTGAGAACTGAATGAAGTGATACATGTAATATATTCAGAGTAGTGCCTGCTACAGAGAAACCTTTGTGGGATGTTGCTATTACTGCTATTTGCACCAAAAGCAGAAGAGAGTAACTTAAGTGCGTGAACTTCGGTGCTACACTGATTGGGTGGAAGCTCAGCTTCAGTGTTTATTAGCTGTGGGATCTTGGGTAAATTACTAATCTTCTCTACGCCAAAATTTCCCCAGTGTCTATAATAGAGGCATAGTATGTATCTCCAACGGTTGTGGTGAGGAGAAAATATTCTAAGTGATGTATACAAGAGTACGTGTAGAACATTTAATTCGCACCGCAACAATTTGAGCTACATGTTTTTATTTTACTAGTTCTAAGTGTTATATATTTATATATTCTATCTGTCTGTCTAAATCACTCAAAACAGTGCCTGTCACATAGTAAGTATAAGCATTTGGTGTTCTGATAATGATGTGTCATTTACGATGCCTGGCAGATAATATTCTCAGAATCTGTTAACTATATTTAGAAAGGACAAGTCTAGGGTGATTTCTAGGTTTCCATTTGGGTCCCAGATAGCCAGACTCTGAAATAGTAATACAAGAGGAGGGATATTTTGGAATCATAGCTTGGTGACACCACCTTGGGGTCAACTGGTCTATCCTACTGATTGTGTTATGAGGAGAAAGACGTGAACTAGGCTGTGAATTATACGTAATAAGGTACAAAGAAGCGCCTTGGTGAGTCTTAGAACAAAAGGTAGTCCGAAGTAGCTGGATCTTAGAGTACCCAGTGAGATTTTGCTAGATACGGGCTTAAAAAGATAGACTCTATTTGTAGGCAGTAGGAATATGTTGTGGAGTTATGTCCAGAAAGTGAGGAAAACAGATCTGTGTTTTCTCATGCTCACACTTCGGAAGCTGTGCAGACTAGATTATCTCTAGTAAGAAACCAGAGACTGGACACTTGATTGGGAAGGTCTTTAGTAGTCCAAGTTGGAGAGATGATGAGAGTCTGGACTTAAAGAGAGGTGGGAGGATGAAGAGGAGAAGCTAGCTCATTATGAATAAGGGAGGCGGAATCTGCTCTGGATAACTGATTGGATGTAGGGACAATCATCAAGGATGGCCTTGAGATATGTGACCTGGGAGGGTAACTAACAGGTAACATTTACTGAGTGTATACTATGCGCTAAGTACTCTATCTAGTAAGTACTTTTCATGTGCTAACTCACTTGATCCTTAATCTTACCTGGGGGGCAGGGGCTAAACAGAACACGTGTTCCTAACCGTTAGGTTGTGCTGGTCAGCTCTCTCAAACAGGTCTGAGAGCTTAAGTAAAGGCAGACGTGCACAAGTAAGTGTATGCTTTGCCCAGGACATGGCTCATTGCTCCCTGGGAGATCAGCCATAGGAACATATTGGTCAGTTTGAGGCTGAGAATGTTTATGCCCAATGGCTCCTTCCCCCAACTTCTCCAATAAAATAGATCACTTGTTTTGAGGGGAGATGAAGAGAGAAAGATCTGGAAGAATCACTACAGAGCCTGGGATTCTACTAGAATTAAATAAATAGACTTCTGAGGAAAACACAGTCTTTTATCTTAAAAAATCTGTGACTTACTGGAGTAGATCTGACAAGTGCCCAAGTAACTGTAATATTGGGTAGCGTGTGGAGGGAAATAATAGACACAGCTGTGTGAGGGCTCCCCCTAGGGAGATCCCGCTCTGCCTATGAGGCAGGAGAACCAAGAAGTTTCTCCAAGTGTGTGTGATACTTGAAAGACAGAGTTCCCACAAGCAGGCCTGGAGGCTGCGTGTCCCGGCTGTTCGGTGAGAGAGTTGTCAACAAGGATACAGGGAACTGGAGTTGAGAGGAACGTGGCCGCCAGGAAGGGGTGGAACGGGGCCAGGGATAGAGGGCATCGGACCTCAGTTTTCTAACTAAATAATGGCAGCCCCCTCTAAGGTTATCCCACTCCTCTTCCTACCCCCTCCTCTAGTTCTCATTACTGAGTGCTTATCAAAAGACTGGCACTTGGCTAAGTTCTTTCTTTGTTGTTTTTGTTAGTGCTGGCGCCCCCTATATACAGCAGGCCTGAAGCTGCCTGGTCTCTTTGCGTCAACTCTTTGGGTCACCGTCTCTACCAGACAATGCTCCACCACGATTCATGGGGTTTTCACGGACACGTTTTTCGGAAATGGGTGGCCAGGTCCTTCTTCCTAGTCTGTCTTAGTCTGGAAGCTCCACTGAAACCTCTCCACCATGGGAGACCCTGCTTGTATTTGAAATACCGGTGGCATAGCTTTCAGCATCACAGCAACATGCAGCCACCACAGTGTGACAACTGACAGATGGGTGGTGTGGTTCCCTGACCAGGAATCGAACCTGGGCCGTGGTGATGAGAGCGCCAGGTCTCAGCCACTAGACCCCCAGGGCTGCCCAGCCCCCATGCATTGAATGTATTCAGCCTTCAGCACAGTCTTTGTGAAGTCGCCATCATCTCCGTTTTACAGGGCACTTGGCCGAGGCTCTGAGAGGTCAAGTTACTTGTCCAAGGTCCCAGGATTCCACCCAGATCTGTTCAGTCCTTATCTTGCTTCTCACACTGCCTCCGGTAATTATAACAGCACCTGGCATACAGGAGATGCCCAATAAATTAGTAATAGATAATAGCAATGCTAATAATTACCAAGGGATAGATATCCAACAACATGTTTTGCTTTGGGGATTTATCAAGATGTTTAAGGTGAACAGAATCCAAGCTACCCTTGTGGGAGTGGCAGAAAAGGAAAAAACTTACTTTTTTCTTTTTTTTTTTAGCAAACACATTGACTTGCTATGTTTCAGGCACGGTTTTAAACGCTTTACACAGATTATCCCATTTAATCTTCACATTTAGGAAGGGTATTATTATTTCCATTTTGCAGATGAGGGTACTGAGTGACAAAACAATTACCCCAACTGGCCCCAGGCACACAACTAGAAGGTGGCAAAGCCAGGATTCAGACCCCGGGTGGCCTGGCTCCAGGGCGCACACTCTTCACGGGTACACTTGGCCGACTCTGAGCAGGTCAAACGGAGCCAGACCGGGGGACCTGCAGCGCATCCAGCCAAGGAGAACACCCGTCCTCCCCGTTTCTCAGATCTGAGGTCTCTCCCACGCCTCCTAACCAGTGATTCTTCAGGACTTACGATCTTGTCTAATGTAACCACTGCATCACCAAGACCCTTTTACACATCTGAGATTCTAAGCTTCGTGAGAGCAAGAGCGTGTCTGTCCTTTTGTATCTGTATCCCTGCACTTGCCGGATACCTGGCATATGGTAAACACGTAACGAATATTTATAAAATAAACGAAAGAAAGCATCATCAAATAATTTAGGCTTCAGGTATCAGATTTCTTAGAAAGGTAACATGTATCAGAAATCGGGAATTGTTCCCCTCATGTATTGTTACATTAAAATGAATAATATTGATAAAGCAACTTGAAATCTTTGGTAAAGAGGGCCTTTATTAGGGATTCATATCATGGCAACAAAATAAATAAAGATATTTCAGGAATCAATTTGCAGGCTAGCCAAGCCAAAGTTAATTTTGTGCACTGAATGTCTTTTGCTAACGTGTGTTCTTCAAGAATGTCCTCAAAACACTCTGAAATTATGCCTGACAATTACTTTCATGAGTCATTTGACTTGAAAATTGATCTTCAACTTGGAAAAGCCTTAGTGGCAAACAGCAGCAGAGAAGGAAGGGCAGAGACTAAAGGCTTTATGGGAGGGCGTTTAATCTGAGTGGGAGGAGGGCGCTGAGGAAGGAAACAGAGTCGACTGCATAAACAAAGGGGCAGTGGGAAACATGAACAGCCCACCGTGTCTTAGAACCCCGGGAGGAGGGGTTTCTGAATGGATGTCCCCTGAGGGCCCCTGGGATAGCGGGCAGGAGGTCCTCAGCACACCAAGGACTGGATTTCGGCTCACTCCCACAGCCTTGTGGGGGTTCTTTCTTTGGTGAGTTCAAAGAACACAGCTGACGTAAAGGAGATGAGAACCAAGGCTCTGGGGGAGCTTTCCAGTGTAGGCTGCATGAGGGCAAGGCCTGTGTCAGGCCCACTGCTCTTCCCCAGAATCTAGATCAGTTCCTGGTACTTGCAGGACCTCAATGCATATTTGGCGATTCAATGAATGGTGTGTTGCATCCACATTAGAATTTCAACTCCCCAGTTTACCAGCAGGATGGCCAAGGGGACATTCCTTAACGTCTCTGAACCAGCTTTCCCCTTTTAAACTGATGAAACCAGTACCTACCTCGTGGGGTTGTCGTGTGGATTAGTGGTGATGACACGTGTAAAGTATTTAGCAGAGTGTTTGGTCCGTAGGAAGCAATCCATATAAGATCTTGTTATTCTTGTAATTGTTAACATTATTGTTAGGGCTATTGGCTGCCAGTGGATCTGACATCTGGGGGGTTACCTGCCCTCCCTCACTCCCAGCCATCCCAGTTCTCTTTGGCTAATGCAAAGAAGAAATCTTAGAGATTCTGGACTTTCATGTGTTCTATCCTCATAGAACTTTTCCTTTCATATGACACAGAGATGCCTGAGGCTGTTTTTATTGGAGATTGGCCTTCATGCCAAGCTACTCAGACGATTCTGAGCTGATTCGCAATTAGCACGGGTTAAGGATTGGGCTTGGGTCCACGTCAGGGCCTATTCTCACCCCAGAGGGTCTAAGACTGAGGTTCAGTTTCAGCCCTCTTTCTGCCATCGGCCATCTGTGAGCATATTCCTGAACCCCAGGAGAGCCAGGGACACGAACATGTTCATTCATCATTCATTCAATACAATTTGTGTGCCGACTCTGTGCCATGGTGTTAAGTGTTGTCTACATACCACAGGATCACCGTCCAGGGCGGCTGTGTCTCCGTCTGTCCCCACTCTCCTCCCACGGCCACTCTCCTTGGGGAGGAGCGGATGGAGAGGAGCTTGTGAGCATGACAGAGTACATGGCGAGACAGGGAGGGAGAGCAGTCATCAGGGCATGGGGCTCGGGGAGCCGTCAGCTCAGACCCCATGAGGCCTATGCTGTGGAACCTGGCGAAGAGAAAAAGCCCTTTCCCCCACCTCTGCTCCAAGAACCCAGCGCACACCATCAGAGGTTGGCACCCTGGGGGCATCCCAGCCCTCAGTCAGCCGCAGCCTCTGTCGGCCTGGGAAACAACAGGGGCCCACTGGCTACTTGAGGCTGTCAGCTGCTCCCACCAGGGGCCTGTGTAAACCTATGAAGATTTTTCCCTGCCCCTTCCAAATTGCCTGGGTTCAAAGAGGCAATTTCGTAAGAGACAATAATTAGGGGTTTTATAGTTCTTTGTTTGGTTTGGTGTTTTTGCTATCTGGGAACAGAAGCCTCCTACCTTATAATATGCCAAAGCATCTGCTGAGTGTCCACTTGTCTCAGGCTCTGTGCTGGGCACTCTGTCACTTTCTTTCATTTAATGTTCACCACAACCTATGAGGTTGGTATTATCATTTTTTTTTTTTTTTTTTTTGAGAAAGGGGAAAAGTAAATCTCAGAAAGGTAAGTAATTTTCTCCAGTTTATTTATGTAACCAGTCAGACTTAGAGCTGGGAGTGAATAAGCCTAATGTCTGAAATGCACATGGACTATAAAAGTAAACGAGAAAGGCAGATTTTCAGGGGGGGTGCTGATGTGTAAAAAGGGAGGGGCTGGTTTTATCTGCTGGTCAGGGTGAAGTAGAGTCTTCCGAATGGCTGTTACCTAAGGTTAGAAGGTGAAAGGAGGTGCTAGAAAGGCTCTTGTATTTACGGACAAAACAAGACAACGGGGCTCTTAGAGAAAGAAGGGAAGGGAGTTCTGTTGGAAAAAAAAGAATAAGCATTTTAAAAGAAGCTGTGAATACATATATTCATATATAGATATACACATACACTGAGTGAAAAGTGGCACTGAATAATAGAGTGTGAACCCAAAGTGCCTGCTCACATCCACAGGCACTAACTACGAGGAAATACCAGCAACAGAGGAGCATGGATGCCGTTTATGGATAAAAGCTCTTTGTGAGAATCAAGCCTCAGAGTGGGATTGTTACTCTTGTTCGGTCCCTCTGGGAAGGCGGTGTGTGCAGTTTTTTCAGATCTCTACATCGCATTTACTGCAATGACAATAATGATATGCTGCCCTGGGCTTCCCAAGGGGGCTTCTTCAACTCCAGGAATGGGGCCCTCCTCCATGCAAGGTGCTGTGCTGGGGCTGGGAGAGAGGCAAAGGCTCAGGTCACACTCTCCTTGTTTATAAGCAGCTTGCAAGCCAGGGGTGACACCACAGCACATATGTATATAGATACATGTGCAAACTATAGCCCAGGATATATGTGCCAGATAGGCATTTGGCACTAAATGCTCTCTGGGATTGTGGGTGAGGGTGGTGGGGTGGGAGGAGATGCAGTTAATCCACCTTCCGTTAGATAATCATTTATTCATATATTCATTCATCCATCCATTCAATAAATACGCACTGGGCATCAATATGACCTTCCATATGCCAAATCCTTCAAATAAAACGATGGATAACTCAGGATCTTCAACTTAAAGTCTAGAGAAATGAGCTGGAATGATCAATTTCTCTTGGCAGAGTTGGATGGCACCCTTGGCTTATCCCAGTTTCTGGGACAATCTACCTGATGACCCAAAACAAGTGTTTTATTGGTGATTGGGAGCAGTTTTTAGAATAGAATGTTTCTATGTTTAAAGTTCACCGGGTGTTGTTCAGGGTTCAATATTAGATGTTGGCCTTATCAGCACCCTTGTCAAGTAGAGTTAATCACCCAGACTGCTCCTAAAATATGCTTCAAGAAATAATCATAACATGACAAAACTTGAGAGCTGAGAAAGAACTAATTAGTGACGAGTTTTACTAGTTTTTAGCACAAAGTTATTGATTCCCCTTAAGGGTTCCTAAATATAATCATCGTCGTCATCATCATCCTATCTTGCAAGAATACCAGGGGGTACATGCTATTATTATCTCCACTTTACAGATGAGCAAACTGAGCCTCAGAGTGGGTAGGTGACCGAGTGATGGGCCACAATCACACACAGCAAGGGGCAGAGCTGGGATCTGGGCTCCATCCCACGTGTGACCAGCTCAAACATTCACGCTCTTTTCTACTTGTCTGTGTTATTCCTTTGGGAAATCAGGATTTGACAATCACTACTAATATTTAAGAAGACATAACCGAAATTGCAAATTTTTTAAGTGTTGTTCATGGTGATGGATACTGCAGGTGTCTGCACCACACTCAGTGTGGCGATATTGGTGATCTCATGCAAGTTAGAAGCATTGATTAGCAACTGGAAGTATCTCTTTTTAATTAAAATGGTTATATAACCAGGACCCTTTCAAAATAGGGGATCACTTTGGTGGGGAACCAGTATTTTATTCCAAGCTTCTTGTTTTCAGATGAGGAAACTGGAACCTAAGGACTTAGGCCAGTTACTCTAAAGAGAGGCATTTGGGAGCTGATGGGGGGAGAGTGTGTAGCAGTTGATAGAAAAATGAGTTGAGGAGCTCACTAATCTTAAACAAATAAACCGATTCAACTAGCCAAGAATTTCTTGTAGATCCAATGCATATTTGAAGAGCGTGGGACACCATTTCTTTCTTCTGAAATAGTGAAACGTAGTGTCAAATGGAGAGTAAATCTTGATATTGAATCCTATCAACCTCATTTAAAAAATCCCCTGGTATTAAAAAAGAAATTGCAACCCAAAGGCATCATTATTATTCAAATGTGTGGAAGTTGGCAGCTTGCTGAGATGAGGACACAGAATGTCTAGTTAACTAGCGGCAGAGGTGAGAAGGGCATTCTTGCTTCTTTTTATGATGTCCTGCAACTTAGGAGAAAAAGAAGGAGGTAAGTTTCTGAAAGGTAAAGAAGAAAAGAAATAACCCACACTGGTCTAGCTATGTTTGGAGACCAAATGCTTCTGAGCACTACTATTGACAACAGTTCTGTCTGCTTCTTCCCATCTGATCTAGTGTTCTCCAGAGTAAAGGTCACTAATCACTACACAGTGAGTAACAGCTACACCAGGGCTCCTCCAGGACAGGGGCCAGTGTCGTCACCTCTCGGTATCCTCAAGTGCTGAGAGAAGAAAGCCTGGAACAGGTTAAGGCTCAGTGCTTAACTGTTGGTTAAAGGGTTGAAGGAAAGAAGGAATAAACAATGACTATATCCCCAGAATTGTTAAGAACTGTTAGACTCCAGGGAAATGGAGTTTTATATACATAAGGTTCAGTACTTGTCCTTAAGGAGTGTCTAGTCTAGTTGGAGATGGGAAGTGAACACCTCTATTAAGTGTAATCTGCCTGGAATCTTCCAGAAGGGCAATGAAAGTTCAGGAACAGAGTGGAGGAGGAGCGAGGTCTTGTGCTATTCCCTTGGTGTGAAGAAAGTGTACGTCCAGGGGAGAGTAAGAAACCAGGGGTGTGAGGTGTGGTGGGTGGTGAAAATTGCACATGTGCCAAAGTGGGAGTCTTTCAGCAACGTAGTTGTACTGGCCAAGTGATCAGTTTATGAAACGAGGAGAAAGCAGGCCCAGGAATTCAAGGTTTCCTAGAGCAGGACATGTCTAAAGAGTCCCACACCAGCTTTCCCCCTGGAAGTTAAGTACCAATATAAATATATCCTCACGAAGAGCCAACAAACATTACAACTTACACGTGTACCATCGAAATCAACTAAGGTCTCTTGCAGGCTTTTGAAATGCAAACCGTGAGCTTGCTTTCACATTCACTTACTTATTCATTCCACAGACGTCTATGCAGGACCTGCTATAGCTAGAATTTTGTTAGGCACCATGGGGCATACAAAGATGAACAAAACTCGGTCCCTATGCCCCTGGAGTTTCCGGCTCAAGGGTGGAGACAAACCTGTACACACAAGTCCCTACATTTGGAGGTAAGCATGTAAACACAGGGATTGTAGGGGCTCACTTCCCGGTGATATCACGTGGAGGTGGTTTGGAAAATTGGAAAGCTTTTTCAGACGAGTTGACGTTTAAATAAAGTTTAAAACTCCGATGGAGTAGAATGAATATATTTTCTTTTAAGGAGCGAGCCAGGTCAAGCTCTGGAAACCTTGGAGCGGGGGATAACGTGGCAATGCACAGCGGGCTGATTTGGCTGGAGCGCAGGGTTCCTCCAGGAGGGCCCGGTTCCTCCAGGGGCGCAGTGGGGGATTCAGCGGGGTACGTGCCCAGTAACCGAGGCCGGGATCAGGTAGGAGGAAGCCCGAACTGAGACTTTATTCTGCATCTCTGTGCTTTGGCTTAAGCATCTGTTGGGTCCCTTTAAAAATTCTCCTCTTTCCTAAAGAGAGCTCTAGCATTCGGGGGTGGGGACCGTTTCCTAAAGTCAACGCGTAAGTTAAAGGTCTGCAAAGCTGACCACGGGTGATTTAAATCTCGCACCAGAAAAGGAAACGTGTGAGAGGCGGAGTAGGGGGGACCCACATAACAACAACGTCAACCCCCAAACGACACCAGCCCCTGGCGGGACAGGATGCCTGCCAGCCCCGGGAGCGGGACGCCAGCCCCGCCGCAGCTCCGAGCCCCGCACGGGCGGGCCAGGGGGAGAGGAAGAGAGGGAGGTGGGGAGGGAGGGAGGAAGCGCGAGAGGGAGGGAGGAAGAAAGGGAGGGAGGCGGCGTCATGTGATCCGCTTCCCTGCTCCTTTAAGCGTCCACAGGCGGCGGAGCGGCCACAATCACAGCTCCAGGCATTGGGGGAGCCCGAGCCGGCTGCGCCGGGGGAATCCGTGCGGGCGCCCGGCGTCCCGGTCGGTCCCATCCTCGCCGCGCTCCCGCACCCCCGAAGTTTTGCAGCGCCCAGAAAGGAGGCGAGGGAGGAGGGAGCGTGAGAGGAGAGGGAGCAAAAAGCACACCCTAAAACATTTATTTTAAGGAGGAAAGAAAAAGGGGGGCGCAAAAATGGCTGGGGCAATTATAGAAAACATGAGCACCAAGAAGCTGTGTATTGTTGGTGGGATTCTGCTCGTGTTCCAAATCATCGCCTTTCTGGTGGGAGGCTTGATTGGTAAGTGCGAGAGCTACAAACTTTTCCCCTTTCTCTCTTTCGGGCCCCTTCCCTCTTTGCCTCTCGGGCTACTTGTTACAGTATCACTGCCTTGCTTCTATGATCTAATTAGTCCGGCTATTGTGCTTAAGAAAGCAGAGCTCCATGGGGCTCCGTGGGGCACAATCCAGTCTAGTGGCTAAGAGAAAAGGAGGGGAAAAAGTTTTGGCCTAGTTTCAGTATCCACTTGAAAGGAAGGAGGGGGGTGGCGGGGGTGGGAATCTTCAGCATGGCGACGGATCGCGCGAGGAAGCGCTGGGTTACAAAGTTGATTGCTGCTCCCCGTCTCCCCCCGCTTTTTCCCGCGTTCCCCCCTTTTCCTCTCCGTTCCCTCCCAATCAGCTCCCGGAGGGCAACGTAATCGACTTTATTAGGAACAACAGAAGAGTCGGGGGAACAGCGCCCGGCGCAAACCCGGAGCCCTGTTACCGGGCTGCGGTCCCCGCCTGTGTAAATGCGTTTGGTCGTCTCAGCTGGGGGGTGAGAGTTGGCATTTTGGGTCCCGACCTCCGCGCCCTCTACTTCCTCGCCGCACCTCCCCGCCCCCGCCCTCGCCCTCCCCGCCGTCTCGGTCGACAGGTCCGAGCGGTGGGCCAGGAGGCGGGATGGCGTGCGGGGCGGTGGGAGAAAGTCCTCGGCTGGCACTGCGGGAAGTTGGAGAGGTCGGAGGGGAAAAGCGTATCCGAAAGGTGTTGCTTTTGGCCTTCTGCCCTCTTGAGAATCTCCCCTCTGCCACTTCTTAGAGCCGCGATAGCCGGAAAGTCTGGGGCCCCTGGTCCTCCCGCCGCGCCTGGGAGAGCGGCCCCCGCCCCCGCGCCGCCCCCCGCAGGTGACAGCTCCCCGGTCCCCAGGCGACGGCGCCCACCCTGGGAGACCTCCCCTGGCGTGCAACGCCCGGACCTCTTGGAGCCAAACTGGCTTCCGGGTGAAGAAGATGGTCTCATGGACGTTCCACTCGGAAAAACTCTTCCTCTCGCTGTCTCTCCATCTCCATCCATCCTCCGGTCTCTGCACACTCGTGTCCCCCTCCCCCTCGAGATTTAGGACCTCCCGGCACAAACTTCGGCGCCAACTTTGCAACGCGCGCGGATGGGAGGTTTTGCTTCCTTATTTCGCGGATTGGTAAAACTTTGCGGAGTGGAGAGTCCACCGAGGGGCTTTTCCGCCGGTCCCTTTGCGAGAGCCCGCGCGGCGCGGGCGGCGGCGGCGTGGTGGTGGTGGTGGTGAGAGCTGCACAGGCTTGGGCACTCGAGTCCTCTGTGTGGCGTTTTGTCGCCAGACTTGGGTTTGATGGGAACAAATTAAAGGGAGTCTGATTCTGTAAATCTCTGTAACATCCAAGCTAATTGTTTAAACAAAGGAGAGTGGGTAAAGCTTCCCGGAGGAGAGAAATTTCTGGAGGAGAGCATGCTTTTCTCTATGTATGTATCTACAAAGCAGAAAGGGCTTCAGAGTTTTCCAAGCTCATGTCCTCAATTTGGGCCAAACACCTTAATCTTTTTATTCCTGGAACCCTCAACCCCGCCAACGCACACGCGCGCGCACACACTCCGGTTGGGCTTTCCTGCTATGAGCTCCTGTTTGGCTACGTGCAATCTCCATGTTTCCCTGTATTGGATTTTTCGAGGCTCTTAATACATTGTCTGCTGGGAGCTGAAGGCTGCGTTCCCTGCGCCCTCACAGTGATTATGCAGCGGTTACAATTACACCTCTCGGCTCCGTTGATGAGCAGTTGCAGTTAGATGCCATTGGATCTTGTGTGATTTCAGTGGCAGACCATAATTAAAATTTCTTGCACCTTGTGCTTTCAGAATTAAATTGGCCTATTATCCCTGTCTGACCTTCATCCTCTTTGAGGTTTTCACACAAGCAGCGAACCATTACACGTAGTTCCCTGGTGTTTGTTGGTGTATGTTTCTTTTTCTTTTCTAAAGCTGACCTGCTGGCCTTGAAGAGCCCATTATCCACTGTTGCAGGTTTCTTAGGGCGCTTCTGGAACTAGTATGATTTCTGGATTCTTAGGACTGTGGAGAAGGTCCCAGGGCACTGGTGAGTGGCTGCTGGACGTTACAGTTGCTGTAGGATCCAAACAGTTGTATGTTCAAAGAGGCGTTTGTCTGCAGCGAGTGGTGCCCATGGTTGCTTTTCCCAGAGAAATTGGTTAGTGACCACACTCAATAACAATCTCAAAAAGTTAGTGATAGGTCCTAACTCTAACTAGATTCCCCTCACTCAATAAACTGCTTTAGTTCCCACTTTCCTAGAAAAAGACAATATCCACGTATCACACTTTTTGGGGCAAGTTGTTGTGGAAGTTTACTGCTCAGTTCTCCTTCTGCCGATACCAAGGCTGGGTCCCCACTTCTAGCCAGAAGACCAGAAAGATCAGGTCCAGTCCAGGTTAAACACTTTGAACAACGACTTCCCCTTTATCTCGTCCATTTAGAGAGTAATTTTTTTTTGTGGTTAGAGAACCCTAGGAATGCGGGTATGCCACCACGACCCAAACATAGGGAATAAATGTCAACAAACGGTAAGTGATATATTTTCCCACCAAACTTCCCTAAACTGGAAAGCAGGTGAAACTGAGCAGAGAATACAACTTCCACAAAGTGGGTGAGTGGAGTCGGGGTGGAAGGAGCAGTTCATAGGCTGGAAAGTCGAAGTCAAGTTCAGAAACTCCTCTTCTGCTCTCCCCAGCAAGAAGAGGCCTCTTCACTGCTCTGCTCTGCTGCTGCTTAAGACGTCAGGGTCCTGGGTGTGAAGTGTCTTTCTAATACATCTGCAGAGGCCAAGTGAGAAAGTAGGATCTTTGCTTTGATTTGGCCATAAAATGTGTTCCTTTTTGATCACTGTTGTCCCCGATGAAAGGAAACATGGCGTCCTAGGAAGGGGCGGGACTAGATGGCAAAGCTCCTGATTTTAAGGATGTGGGTACAGCACACACATATACACAAAACAAAATACAGCCCCCCTCCAAACGATAGGCCTACCATGCACCCCAAAGTGACCACTTAACCCCAGGCTTCAGTGTCCTCATTGGTAGATTAATGAGTTTAAAGTCTCTTACAGTTATAGAATTGTACGAATTTTCAGTATTTGAAAGAGTTTTATATGATGTTTAGACCGATGTTTGGTTACAGCTTTCTAGAACTGACAGGGAAAATTTAAACAGATAACAAGGCAAATGGGAGGGATTGGGTTTGGGTTTAGCGGCTTAAAAACACCCCTACCCCAATGGCCTTCTTAGAACCAAGGTTTTTTGTGTGTGCTTGTTTTGTTTGTTTGTTTTCCTCATGCCAGTGTCTGTATACTGCTAAATCTTTAATGAGATTTTGCATTAGCTTCTGTAGTATTTAGAATTCATTTAGAAGTTTAAGAACCCCTGAAGGAAAAGAAAATATTTTTAAAGATACAGCTTAATCTTTATCCTCCTTAAAAATAAGCCTGCAGAAAATTTAAAAAGTAATTTTCCTTTGATTTCACGTTTGGTGAATTCAGTTCATGGAGAGGCAGCTGCAGGTGGTGGAAGGGGGAGGCCGTGGGGACCATGTGCCCTGAAACAAGAGCGCAGCCGAGGAAAAATCGTGAACTTGAGTCCCTGGCCCATTATGTGCAATTTGCTCAGCTTCAAATTAGGCATGCCTGGGAGATAGAATGGTTGAAAAGCAGGTCACTTCCCACCTGTTCTAAAACTGTTACAAGTATGAAGATCAGGATTGGATGGATGGAAAATCATTGCATTGTTTTAAGCATAGCCATGAATGAGAATATTCCACATGTGAACTCCAAAGAAGTTTCGACAATTTGCCAATTACTCTTTCTTTAGACAGGATTGCTCTTTCAAAAGCTCACTAAGTGAGCAGCCTTTTTTTGTTTGTCTTTTAATGCTGAGAATATTACATGTATAAATATAACACGTATACATACGCACATATGTAATCAGTTTTCTCAATTTTCACACGGACGTATTTACTGTCTTTCAATAGTGTAGCTCATACTATTGTGCTATTATTGTTCAAATGGGAACTAGTAAGGGTCCTGATTGTGGTCCATTCATGTGAATTTTTGTTTCTGCTATTATCATTTATTTGGAAGTTGCAGAATTTTAAGAAATTAAATAAAATTACAGGCATGCGGAGTACGTAATGGTTTGCTTCCCAGTACAGTAGGTTTTAAGCTTGTGTGGTATTTATTATATTTTAGCATATATTAATAATGCAATACTTGTAATCCTGTACTGTTTGGGTATCTGGGGAGAATCTTGAAAAGAACTAATTAATTGGCTTTTGGTTGATGTTAGCCACGTTTTTTTTTGTATTTGATTCTGCTTTTGATTTTGTAAAATTTCCTACCTAACTAAACCATGGCATTTTTCCCTCTTTGTTAACTACCAGAGTATCTGATGTGGTCTGTAGGAATACTGTGAAACCTCAAAAATTTCTTGTGAAGGATGGGAAATTTTTATAATTGGAGTTACGTTATTTGACTTTTAAAAAACTAAACTATCTTCTTGGTTATTGCAACAGACTCGTGCTTGTGCCAACAATCTCTCACCTTGTTTTCGCCTAATTGTTCAGTACAGACTGTCTAGCCTTCTACTGGAACATTCCCTTTTCCCTGTTCAAAGTGAGAAATGTTTCCGTGAGATAATAGTGTGATGTGTGGCTCTGTAAGGTTTGCAAGTCCCCTGCCTGGAACCCACGTCTAGACTAAAAGCCCTTCCTAGCTAGTTGACATTTTGCAATAGTTTGGCCTTTAAAAGTTTTAAAAATCTGTATAGACTGAGGAAAGATTCTTACCTTATCTCCTTCATAAAGGTGTTTCTATAGAGATTTAGAATTTGGGATTGGATGAAGGTCCTTAGCTTAGAGCTGACGTGTGTCACCTGCCTAATGTGTGACATATTGATCAGAGCCAGTGGTGTGCCCAGGATAGGCTACAGCGCTGAGACGGGGCCAGGAAAGAGGGCTTGGGAAGCCAGAGGTGGAAAAAAGCCCCTCTTAATCCTAGGTCACCGCAAAGGAGTTGCTATGATGAGGTCTCTAGCATCAAGATCGCTCTCACTCCTTTGCTGGGAATTTGAGAACATGTGAAATGAGAAGCCCTGTTAATTATACCGTCAAATAATTATATTAATATTTCATGTTGAAATAAATATATTAATGATATAATAGTTAACATGTGTTAAATGTGTGCTATGTGCCAGACCTTATCTAATTTATTCCGCGCAAAGCCTTGGCAAGTTGGTACTGTTGTACCCATTTTACACATAAGTAAACTGACGTGCAAAAAGGGCTAGTAAAATTGCTCAAGAGACCTTGCTAGTCAGGGTCAAAGCTGGGATTGGACTCCAGTCAATCTGAGATTAGAGCCAGAATTCTCAGCCATTAGGTAATCCTGCCCCACATCCCAAAGCTGTGACTTTTAGGACTGAATAAAAATGATGTGAATGCAGAAAGACATGACAAGTAACACCACAAATGCAACTGATTTCTCATTTTTAATCATTGGGTAAGATATCAAAAGGAAGAACTATCAACCAGTATGATAAAGGAAATGGAGTTCAGTTCTACATAGCGAAGCAGTGCCTCGCCCAGGCTGAGAGAGGACGCCTTTTGAGAAGTCTGCATATGCCAGTGCAACCAATGTCTTACAAGTTCTAACGAGTCCTTGTAATTCTATGAATCATTCAATTGGCTGAGCAGCCGAGTTCATTAACCATAATGTGTTTGAGTTCTGCTACTTTAAGGAAGATTATTTGATTTTGTTTTCTCTAGTTCATGATTTTAACATCTTTATATAGTTATATAAGTCTGGACTTTTTCAAAGGAAGAGAAGGGAGAAATCAACTGAAGTTGGAGAGGATTTAGAGGGTGTGAATTGGCAGTGATGGAGAGCAATTGAAAGAGGAGCATCTTGTTGAATGTTGAAAATTCTGTTCCCCAAAGGATAATTTTGTTTATATACACACCCATGCATAATAATGAGGGCATTTCAAACTGGACGCTTCCATGCTGACACTGTGAATAGGTACATTTTGTTCTTTGTGAAAAATGCTGATAGACTTTCTCTATTGAAAGATTTGCTGCCCTCAGTTTTGATAGAGACTCTAAGAGATGGTGGGAGACAGGAGCATCAAGACATGAAATGATCATGTCTATTTCCTTTGGATCTTGTGTCTTCTCTGAGGTGCTGTAGTGGTGGCCTGAGAGACAAGGATGCCAGATATGGACAGTTTCCAGAGAAGGTGCCCAGATGGGGATGGACATGGGAATGGAGGGGAGGAGCCGGAGGTATTGAAGTTCTCAAACTTGATGATGAAATGTTTTGCAATTTCCCTTTTCATAATAGGGCTAGTCTAAAAAGATTGCTAAATAACAGAAAAGAGCAACTCATATGTTTTAGGATAAAAAAATAACTAAGATTCTTTAGCCTTGTACTACTGCCTCTCCCACCCACCCCTCCACACCTCTAATTAATCTTTCAGGGGAGCAAAAGCAATACTCAGATTGTCACCTGACCAGTAGGGAGAGATTTGGCCTCTTAGGATTCGTTGCTTTTTGAGGATTTACTGGTTGACTGTGGAAAACATTTTACATGTTTTGATCCATTTAATGATCATAACAACCTAGAGAAGCAGGCACTGTCTCCAGTTTTCAGATGAATCTGAGACTGAAGGAATTTTTCCAAGGTCACAGAGATCGTAAATGAGAGGTCTGGCACTCAGGCCCACAATCTGTGACTGTAGTCTAAGACGCTCTCCTCCTGTCATCCCTTCAATTTCTACAGGGGACAAAGGTCGAGTGTGATGGAACTACTGTGATGCTACACAGATTCGGCAGAAGATGAAAGCTGGTCTCCCCTTTTTCTGCTTCTCCCCCTTTCCCAAACCACATACCTCTGTCACTGCATGGGCACTAATCCGTGACCCAGTTACTTCCTGAGCAAATGATCCCAATTCCAAATACATATTAACTGCTTACGCCAGCCGATGTGAAGGTTGACTGGTGCTTGCAGGCCGTGCTGGGGAGGGCTGAACCTGAGAAAATTATACCCCAGCTCCCCGCAAAAAGAAATTATTACATACAGCGAAGAGCGACTGAGAGTTGTAATTGAAAACATGTCAAAATAACCGACGTCCTGGATGCCGCCTGGACGTAGCCTACACACTTGTCCTGAATATAGCTGCGAGGACAGGGGAGGGGCACGTGGGTGTGCAGAAGGGAGATGGCAGGAGAATATGGACTCAGGAAAGAAAAACTAAGGCTTTTGTAAACGTGTGAGCATTTCTTTGGGACGCAGCTTCTACCTGGACTTTTAAACCCTACTTCCGATGCCGTCCACCTCCCCCAGCCTGAGCTCTGCCTGTTTAGATCCTGGGCCTCCAAGGACAGTCTTCTCCTCCATCTTTTTCCTTCCAATTCTGTCCTCTTAATATTCTCTGGTAAAGGGGTGTTCTTTCTTCGCTGGCCCACGGGAATTATAGGGCCTTCTTAAACTTCTGGTTAATTCTCTGGGTTAACTCGGAGGCTTTATCCACAAAACACATTTCCAAGAAAGCAGAGGTAATTGAAAGAAGAGGCCAAGTTATTACATTTGTTTTGGCAAGGCATTATGATTTTTCTTTAGCAAGAAAGTCTGTAAATGATTGGCTCAGTTTTTTCTTCAAGCCCCAGATTAATAAGGCTAAGCTCATGAGAGCTGGTTGGGGGCCAGTCAACTGCTGCCTAGTCCTGGCTGAGTCCCTCCCGAAGAGAGCACGCCTGGTCTCAAGGCAGCATCGTGTAGTGGAGAGAAACTTGACGACGGCCGATGACGTGTGGTCTCAGTGATCCCAAATAGGTCACAGAAGCTCCTTGGCTCTCGCCCTCAGCTGCGATGTGGGACAGAGCCCTGCCATGTCACGGATGACTCTCGTGAGGAATCTGCTATCTTGAGGACATGGCACCTGTTCGGGCGTCTCGTTGAACCAGGCCCACCAGAGATGTGATTCCCAGAGGACCTGTCCCTGAAACCGTCTGCTTTACCCCATATCCATCTCTCCTACTTTTCCTTCTCTGTCCCTCTCTGTTCTTAGATCTGGGGAAACTTAACCATGGCATTGTTTATTTTCTATCCTTTTTTTTTTCTGAGTCACCACTGCTTTGTCAAACACCTCCAGATTCATGGGTCTGTTGAGGCAGAGGGACTAGGAATAACCCAAAGCACCGCTCCGTGTGGGTGTGAGAGTGCACAGAGAGGCCATCCTGCTTTCCAGCGCTGACTTCCGTGTTCTAAGCAGATGTCGCCTCACGAGCCTTCCCTGGAGAGTAGATATTGGTATTGTTGCAGAGAACTAGGAAATAAGAACACAAGTCTAAATCTTTCTCCTAAGGCGGGTGTATTTTACTCTCAAGAGAACCCCTCAAGCTTTTACTCAAGGTCTATCTATTAACTTTTGCTTTAGACACACTTTTACTAGAGCTTGGTTATGCCATTTTCTAAATCTACAGCAGTTGGGACAATTTGCCACAGAAACTGACCAGCAGCAGAGAGGTATAGGATTATGATAGGTAACATGAGGACAAAGAAGAGAAAGGGGAGAACGCCCAGGGTTCCAGGGCCTCTGTGCTATAGGTGGGTATTTTCCTATCTCAGCAGCCGCCTTGGAACCAGCCTGAACTGATAGGCTGATAGGATCATTGAATCCACTCTAAAGCTGTGTGATCTTTTTGCTTGCCATGAGTGTGGCTTTTTGGGTCCACTGTGTCCATCCACTTTGGTGTGGTTTGGCCTGAATGAAAGTGTGGAGCTTGTTGCTATTAAATTGTAAGGTTGGAAGGGCCTCGGAGACCATCCTGTCCTACCTTCTTTGAGGAGGAATCAGAGGCCCAGGAAAGGGAAGGGACTCAGTTTACACAATTAGAAGCAGAGCTGTGGCTTAGACTCACATTCTAATGTCAGCCAGTGCTCTAAATGTATATGTGCTCTGAGTTTTCAGCATCAGGATCATCTGATTTCTGTCCAAGGCCGTAGAGATAACGTGCAGCAACTTCCCAACGTGTGGTTGCTATAGCTCTATTGACTTTGCTTTTACTTAAAAATAAGATACCAATGACTTAACGTCCTCTCCTTTTTCCTTTGTATACTTACTTTCTTATGGAACAATAGAATTAGATATGATGTTAAGCTGTTCTATGTGGAAGAACACTACAGAATTAAAAACACACACACAACTAAATTCCTTCTTGGCTTGCTGAGGGCGTGGTACATTCCCTTCCTCTTGCTTGAGAAAAATGTTGTAAATTTAAAACTTAAAAAAAAAGATCCCCTGACTATGGTCCTTACTAATTCAACCAGAGTACCATCCTCGTGTTCAGTTTGAAGACGTCATCAATCAGAGGCATCTTTGACTCAAATTCTGTGAGTAACTTTTGAGCTTTCGGGGTCCGTTTGTGGCAAGCGTAATTCTGAAGTTGTAGTGATTTTGGGGGAAATGACATACCTTGTATTTTTTTTCAGTCTGATTTACATACAAAAGAAACAACATAATTGTTCATCCTTTGTTTCTACCATTTCTTCACTCCGAAGGTAATTGCAAGCAGAAAACTCAAATTGCCAAAATAGGATTTAAAATGTTGAGGGCCCCGTGTGGCTGTGTGTGACAAGCGTGTTTTTGTGATCCCGGAGCTGCAGATATTACACTGTAAATTCTTTCTTCTCTGCCTTTCTTTTTGTTGAAACTAAGTGAAGTCACAAAGGATGATGTTTTCCTGCCTTCTCTGATTTAGCCATAATGAATGTTGATTTTTAAGTCTCTGTTTAACATGCTTGCCTTTGGGTGATCACTACCAAGAAGTTGGGTTCCATGTTTATTAAATCCAGCCTCTCCCAAGGCAGATCAGGTCTTTTTGAGGCCCTGTTCCTTTTACTCTGGGTTCTTCTGTATTTTATCTGCTCTCATTTAGGTTGTAACTCGCCTGAGAACGGAATGCCTCAAATGCAGAAAAGACACGTCCCACATTCCTTTCTTTTCTCTGTTCTGTTGAGCTAGTTCTGGCTTGTGGGAAATGGGCTCCAGCTTTAGTCCCTGCGTGCCTGGGCTAAGGGGAGTTGTAGATAAGACTTTTACTGCGCCAGGGGCCTTGCTGTCACTTTTAGAACACACCTCTTCTTAGAAAGGATCAGCTTCTCCAGAGTGGTGAGGTGGGGTGGGTGGAGTGGGGGCGCTTGGCTGTGATGGGCAACTCTGGGACTTTAAACATCCTTTTAGTCACCCTTCCTTCTAATTTTACAGAATTGGCAGGTCCACGAAAGAGTTGGTGTTAAATTCCCAGCCCCATTCTTTGAACATGCCCAAACAGAACAGAGTTTCACTCTGTGAGATGTGGTATTTCTGAATAATAGTTGATGAAGTGGAAAGAAACAGGATAATTTGTAGATACCCAAGATTTGTAGTCTAAAAGGATACTAAGGTCACCTTTCAATTAGCATTTTTTTTTTTTTTTTTACAGATATCACAAGAATTCCCCCATTCCCCTCCTCCCCTACCCCACCCACTTGTTAAAAAAGAGAAAGAGAGAAAATATAGTTTGGGAGAAGGATGAGCCGTACTTTTGGGCTTTGAACAAAATCAGCATTGGTATGTCTTTGAGGCAATGATATTTCTGGGTCAGACTTGAGTGAGGTCCTGGTACCGGCTCAATACAGGGAGGCCATTCGCTCTGTTCGAGTCTCACTTTAGAATAACTCTCCTGGTTGAGCAGAAGTGCTACAGTTTTTTGGAAAGTTGGCTTTGATGACTTGGGCTTCTGTTTGGATTCCTAGGAAGCAGTCACACTATAATGCAGCATGGTGCTGGCTCAAGCTTTTCCATATGATGTTTCTGTTCAGTGATAAACTTACTGATCCTTCTGTCCAAGGCAGTCAGATTTCTGACTGATGGCTTGTGGTTTTATGGTTGATCAAAGGGTGTGAACTGGTTTGTTATCACACTTGCTTTGTAACCTGGACAAACTGTTAACATGCTATGAGTCTCAGTTTCCTCATCTGAAAATTTCTCCCTTACAGGGAGTTGTGAGAGTAAAATGAGAGAATATGTTGCCTGTGCATACGTGTTAGATCAGTCAATATGTGTTTGCCATTTCCCTGAATTTGAAGTTGTTGCTAATTTTTTTTTTTTTGTCATCCTATGTCTGGTTAGGCCTATGATGGCAGGTTATCTCTGCCTCTTAGTGTATTGCATAAAATTAGGAACCCAGCAACCCTGTCTGACAGCCTTCTGTCAGACATCCTCCATGCTAGCCAGCGGTTCGAGAAGCATGTTGTTTACACATTTGGTGAATTAGAGCCATTAACTTACTTTTTGATACAGTTAGTGGTAGTTTTCACCAGCGTTTAACTTGAGTCTTACATTTTGCTTTTTCAAATGCAAGACCGGTTTTCATGGCTCTTTATCTCATAGGTAAGCCCAGATAGCAAGACTGTTAAATGGATATCACCCAATACGTGGACGAGAGTTGCCATCCGTACTTGCTGCAGAGTGCATCCCAGTGGTTCTTCTGTTTTACGTTAGAGAATTGGGGTCATCAGCCATTGGAAAATTGTCTTTTTTGCTTCTAGATGTAATGTAAATCACAAAGACCTTTGCAAGTCAAACTTCGAGGAAGAAATGATGATCTTTTATAAAATATTAACTACTACTGAAATATTAACTAGAATTATAGTGCTTTAATATAAGAAATTATAAATAAAAATAAATATGACTAGGGGGCTGGCCCCGTGGCCGAGTGGTTAAGTTCGCGCGCTCCGCTGCAGGCGGCCCAGTGTTTCGTTAGTTCGAATCCTGGGCGCGGACATGGCACTGCTCATCAGACCATGCTGAGGCAGCGTCCCACATGCCACAACTAGAAGAACCCACAACGAAGAATACACAACTATGTACCGGGGGGCTTTGGGGAGAAAAAGGAAAAAATACAATCTTTAAAATAAATAAATAAATAAATAAATAAATATGACTATATAAACCCCATAAGACTCTAAGTGACCTGACAGCGAGGACGGCCTGATCTGCCCACCTTGGTCTCCTGCGGTGACCACAGGGGAGAACAGGGTTGGTGTCCAGTAGACTTGTTGAAGAAATAAGTAGATAAATGCCTTGCATTTTGGACCTAGTGCAGAGGTCGCTAAAACACTTCAACCTTAAGGCCTGCCCCAAGACTTGTCGCATTAATTCCAGGCTATTCTTTTATAATGTAAATGAGAGGAGGTTTCTTATTATTCGCTTGAACTTAAAAGGATTGTGTCACCCTCGTGGTTTATATGCTTAAATATATAACAGTGTATAATTTTTGGAGTTTTGGAAAGGGACCTCTCCTATTGTATTGTGGAAACTAAGGCCCAGAGAAGTCGCAGTGAGAGAATAGATTTGGACCAAGTTTCCCACCCGCTGGTGGAAGGCCTCCATACCTCTGCCTGCCATTACGCTGATTACTATTATGTTCGGTCTGTATATTTGGTCCTTCCTTGGCCATAAAGGCAGAGAATGGACTGACTAGTTGTCTAGCTTGGTTGGTAAAGTTCACTGGGAGGAAGGGAACACACGTTAGTATATGTATTTCCAAATTTTGAATATTCAAATGAGAATGTTGAATGATCATTGAAATTTTGTGACTTGTCTTTAGGAAATAAATGTGTTTCTTCTGCTTCATGTAGTTTGCTTAATTTTCTGTAAACTTTTAAAGATGGAAAATTCATCTTTTTAAAGTTTCACTTCTAAGAATTTTGCAGGTGTATTTATGGGTCTTCTTAGAGATCAATAATGTATTTATGATGTCACCTTTTATACTGCCCTTGACAAGAAAGCATAATACATTCTAGTAACCACCTCTGCATTCCATTGTGTTCAGCTTGCGGATCCGGTGGGCGGGAATGAATTCATCCACACATTCTTCCAGGTTCCTGAAGGAAGGGACTGAAACGTGCTGTGCTGAATATGTGCCTGCAGGCCAAGAGGAACCTGGGCCTGTTGACTTTCTGGTGGAGCCAGGTGGAAATGAGGGAACAGAGATTTAAGAAGCAGATGTAAGCTGAGAGGGAAGGAAGCAAAACCCAAGGAGAAAGCCACACAAAGGCTGGACTTGGACTTCTCTTAGGCAGACCTTCCAGCTGGAGGTGCGAGTCTCGGAGGGGAGGGGACACAGAGACGGCACCGAGTAAGACGAGAGGGAGGTGGTGGTGACAAAGAGAAAATGGGGCTTGGAAGAAAGGCGACAGGAGGTCCTCCTCATCTGGGTCATCACGTCTTCATATACTGCCTCCCTGTACAATAATGACACTTTTTTTTTTTTTTTTGCTATTCTAAATGTAAGCAAGAACTTTGGGGTCAGAAGGACTGGATACAAATCCTGGCTCCACCACTTGCTTGCTCTGTGGCCTTAAACAAACTACTTAATCTCAGAGCCTGAGCTGCTTCATCTCTCAAATGGGTAAAGTGGGAGTAGTAGTGCTTGTCTCCTGACGTTGCTGTGAGAATTAAATGACATAATATGTGACAAGATTAAATGAGATAATATGTGTACACAATATGCCTGGCATATAGTAAACACTTTGAATATGCTAAGTACTATTTTATTATTAGTCTTATTCTTTTAACCCGGGAATGAGTTCCTTGAATGAAATCACCCAGAGTTCTTTGGGAGGCTGGCATAAGAGGTTTTCTGCCTGCTCTGAACCTGGCTATACTATACTGGTTCTGAGAGATGTAGATGGTTCTAGAATCAGGTTTAGATTGCTTCTGTGAATTTAAAATCTAGTGACTAGAAACATGCATTTTGTCCCCTCCAAATTTTTATTCATATTTTAAAATAAGAATACAATGATGTTAACAGAATTAAAAACAAAGGAAAAAATCCTCCTGAAATCCGTCATTTTAATACAACAATTCTGTGTTACTTTTTTATTCTTTCACCTTCTGTGACTGAGTATTTCTGGTTTTGTGTAAAAGCCTAGTTAGCAGAGGCTCCAAGTTTATTGTTTATGCCTCTACCAATTGTCTGTTTACTTTGGAAATTCAGCAGTCAGTTCCTCCTCTCCTCCTTCTAAACTCTTCTCTAACACTTAGCTCAGGATGCCTTGTTGAGCCACTGAACCATGGGAAATTCATTTTCAAAATCTGCTTAATTGCTGTGAGACTTTTAATTTGTTCTGGATGATGGTGCTAATGTCTGGGAACTGGGACTGAAGCCCTCCGAAGTTGTTAATTCAATCAGCCCTGTGCCCTGCCATGCCTAATGAAGGGGGGCATCCAGACCCCTCTCACAAAGGCGGGGGTGTCCCTCCTGACCACCTCTTCAAAGATGAATAAGAGGGGCCCCACAGTTAGGTCGAACACTTGGGGCAAATTACCAGGGTGTCAGTCCACATTATCCAAACCTCTGGATTGTGCCTCCCCAAATAATTATTCGGTAGGTTTTATGGAGGACCCCAGAGGTTTAAGGCCTAGGTTTTGTGTGCCTGTTGTTCACACCTGCTAATCTGAAAAATTCTTTAATCACTGCAGTTCTGTTGTGGCTCTGTCTATAATCTGTAAGATCATAAACGTCACCCCCAGACTATTGATATTCACGTTAACAGTGAAGTTTTCCGTGGCGAGGCTGGTGAAAGCTTGCTCTGTCCTCATGATAAATTAGCTTGTTTATTCCTCTTCTGCTTATTTCTATCCTGCTGTTGGTTAGTGTAATGAAGCAGAAGTCCATTGTGTGTGTTCATTGGGTAGCGATCCTCTGGCACCAAAGGGGGTAATTGAGTAGAAAGGCAGAATGCTGTTGGTGCATGGGAGAAGTTAACACCACATGAGGTCACCAGGCTTCAAGCTTTAATCAATGTGGACACAATGCAATTGAGATTTTGAAAAGGGTTTGTTTATAGTGTGAGAGTAAGGGTCAGTAGTTAATTTGAAATGCTGTAGGTGTGTTTTCCTTGAACCAAGAAGGTACAGAGCATGTGTCATAGAGGATTGTAAATATCCTCAAGGGAGGGATGTAATTGGGGTGGGGTGTAAAAAGAAGGGCATTTAAGAATGTCGGTGCACTTACTATTGACCCATCCGTGTTTATACTTTTACCATTCCTCAAAATGGGAAGAAGGCTGTGGAAGAAACACGTAGTATAGAGGCACAGCTCTACCAAGCAACAACTTTTTTATTTTAAAGCAGTAATTTCCTTTAGGAAGATATTTGGAGTGCTACAAAATATTGCTAATAGTAGTACTGTGTGCTAATTCTAAAAGAATTCTCACTTTGAGAAGTTTACATCTTCTAGGTCTTTTCATTGCCATGGCTTGAATGAGATATTATGAAAACCATTAACCCCCTACCTGTTCATGCTGCTGCCCTTTTCCATTTCAGGTTCAGGCTATACCAGGCACGTCTGTCTGCTTTTCAGATTATCTTTGGCATTTCCCCCCACTATTTAATTCCCTAAGTTTCAACAGCCAGTAACACCATGGTTTTATAGTCACAGTTGCTTTGGCCAATTTGAAAGTAGAGAAGGTCCTGTCCTTTTGTGGCAGGGAAACTTTGCAGGCCAACATCTGGTTTTCAGAACCGACTACAGGAAAAGAACGCAAAGGTTATGGTGGAGCCAAGGCTTGATGTGACTCTGAGATGCTTTGTCAAGCGTGTTTAAACCTGGGCGATGAGTTCATACTCCTGATTCCACACTTTTACAGTGCTTTTATCCTCTTCAAAGCACTTTCATAGAAGTCATCTCACTTGATCTCACCAACAACACTCTAAGATAGGCCAGTCCACCGAGGATATTCCCATGTCAAAGTTTTGGAAACTGAGATGGAGAATAGCTGTGTTGTGGTGAGTTTTCTTTGAGAAGATTTAATTTGGTGAAATTTATTTATGCTGGGAATTACTCTAGGGATTTGAAGATTAGTTGCTATATGATGATAGGATGAAGAACAGGAAAAATGCTTAATTTTTTTTATAGAGAATGGTTTGTTATAGAAGTCACTGTATATTAACCAAACATTACTTTTCAAGCTATCTTCCAGGACAAGTATATGCCATCTGTGGCTCATCTTCTTCACTTTCCCCCATGTAGCACTAAACAATTGTTAAACAAATATGTAGAGATTATCTATTTGAAGGAACAACAAATTTTAGCCTGCTGAGGGTCTCCAGATGTTTTGGTCTTTCCCTAGGCAGAATCTGGGTCTTTAGAACCCTTAAAAATCTTAAAGCAGCAGCCAGGGAGTGCCTGGGAGATGAGGGTGAAACTCATTGACTAGTTTTAGCTGGTGAGTGGCGCTGTGTTATGGCACCCACTGGGTGAACTCTTCTGTGGTGTGCCTTTCTCCCTTATTTAAGACATGCCAGTAAATTTGCACTGAAAGGCCATTTTTGGTGTAGATATGCTATCCCATAGAATGGATGTACCATAATTAAATTACCCAATCTCGTATTGTTGGACATTGATGATATTTCCAATTTGGGGGCTATACAATAGCAATACTGGGAAAACCTTCCTCGTAGTTAAATATTTATCCATACCCTTAATTTCCTTAGCAATTTCACTTTGTGAATTTATCTTAGGTCAAAAGGCACATCCATTTTTAAAGATTTCTATAAGCGATAACTTGCCCGTCAGTGATCAGTATAACCACCATGTAACCTATTAGTCAAGTCTAGAAGTGTCTGTCTCCCTGTGTCTTGGCCAGTACTGAGTGTTACTTTTATTTAAATTTTTTTGCCAGTGTGCCAAGAATATCTTTTTATTTTAATGTACATTTCTGTAATTACAAGTGAGGGCGAACCTATTATCATATGCTTCCCAGCTATTTATATTATTTTATGACTTGCCTGGTTCTTTCTTTCCTTTAGTATGCTATTTTCAAAGCTGATCATCCCTGTAATACAACTTCTTAGAGATCGGGGAAAGAGAGAAGACTTAGGGGAGAATGGTTCAGCTGAATTCTATTGGTGGCAGAACCTGAGTTTCCTCTGTGGCACTTTCCTCTCACCAGTCTCAGTCCCGGTGCTTGAAGAGAATCTTCACCTCTGACTCCAGTGATGGGTATGTGACCAAGCCACAGTAGACATGGGGCTCAAGTTAATCCAATCACAGTGTAGTCTGAGGATTGTGTGGAAACTACCAGGAAGAGAGGTCCTCTCTTTTTCTTACTGAACATGAACCCAGTTAATATGAGCCTGGAACTGCGCGAGTCCTTCCGATGAAGCCTGAGAATGAAGCTAATAATATGTAAGGTGGAATTCAGTGACTGTGGAGACGGGAGATCTGTTGATGCAATTTGATTTCTCAAAACGACCACTATCTAAAGACCATTCTGTCTCTGGACATTTTTCAACTTCGCTTTACTAATTGATTGATTAATTAATTTTTGCTCAAGCAACTTTGAGTAGGATTTCCTGTCTCTTGCAACCAGAAGAGCCCAGACTGATGTACTTGCTATGTCTTTGGTTTAAACATAGGTTGATGGACACTACTACTCTGCTGCAGAAGGTGTATTTGGAGAGTTTGCTCGTGTTTGATGGAATAGTTCTTCTGTAACAATGAAAAAATAAAATCGGGTGTGGAACCAACCTCTGTTAGACACAGTTCTTCCAACTAGAGCAGTGGTTGAAATGGGGGCTGTGTGTGTGTGTATGTGTGTGCTGTACCACTGTCCGAGCACCAAGTGGCTTGTGAAGATCATTAGTGACAATTCCTGGAACTTGGCCAGGTTGCTGGCTTTGAAGCGAAGCTCATTGCAACACGTGCTCCTGCTGGGCTGGATGTCTCTGTGAAATGGATGGCAACAGGATGTCCCAGCAGCTAAAATGAGGTTCTTGAAGGCACAAGAGAAGTTTTAATGACTGTCCAAGCAGAGCAGTATTTCTGGGGAAGGTTGGGAAGCTTTGGTAGATGTTACGATGTCTCTAGGTTTCTTTGGGACATCTAGGAGTCTGTGAGGAGGAACAAGGAACGAGCCAGCACATGTTACTACCATCTCTGAACTGGATTAGTCATGGGCTGCAGAAGAAGTGCACACACAGATTTGCCTTTGAGCAACCTAAATTTGATTGGAGAGACAAGATCAGTAAAATAATGCAGTTTGTTGTTAAGGTCAAAGTTGGGTGAGATAGACGAAGTATTCTAAGCATTTTTTAGATCAGATAAAAAGATTTCTTTGAAGAATTAGGGAGTTTGACCTGGGCCTTTGAAGTCTGGGGTGGTCATTTGAAGCACAACTTGCTGTGCGTAATCCAGGACAAGATTAACCTCATTCAAGGCACTGAATGAAGAATGCACTTCATAGAGCAAGCCATGAGCCAACTGTCAGGAGAGCTGGCTCGGGCCCCATGTGCCTTCTTAGACATATCATTCAGTCCCTCACACTGCTTCCTGCCTTTATTATTTGCTAAGTCGACCTGGTAATGTCTTGGCAGATAAAAACAGAGGCATGTCTTTCCTCAAAGCCAAACGTGTTGGTCTTTTCTACCTATTTCTTTTCTTTTTGTTAAAGGCACTAAAATAAATTCCCAGAGTCTTTAGGTTACCTACACATTAGAAATTTGTTGTAGATGGTGATTAAGGTATATCTTAGCACCTTGCTAAATTCTGGGGAATACAAAGAGGCGCAAGACATGACAGTCTGCTCATTTGTGGTATTATGGACAGAAAGCACTGGATGTGAGACTAACGAGTTGAGATCTCAGGGAATCTCCCACTGCCGGCTCTGAGACCTGGTTTGCTTTTAGGATCTCATCTATAACTGGCCCTGGATCTGTAGGCTTGAATAAGATGACGGACGGAAAGGCACTTTGCGTTTGTAATGCACCGAAGACAAATAAGCTGGCACTATCTTAGCTGAGTAGACGGGCAGGACAAGTATAAAAATGTCATTAATAAAACAGAGCAGCATGTCATAAAAATATTTGGTAATATTAGTTGAGCATTTAGTGTGCCAGGCAATGTGCTGAGTGTTTTATATGTATCATCTCAACCCGCTGAGGTGGTTGTGCTGGAACTGTAATCTTTGTCTAACTTGCTGTTTTCATGTTTAAAGGTCTAGAGAGACTCAAGATCCTTAAAGCAGTGGTTTGGACTTCCTTAACTTGTTGATTTTCTTTAAAAACCCTCTGTTCTAAAAGTAATGGAGTTTGGGGGACAAAACCTGGAGGTGGCTATAAATTGATGAGAAGCTTTATAAATACCCATAGGACGGGCATTGTGTTAGACATTGTGGGCAAATCCATTGAGCCCAGGGCCTTCCGTCTGTGTTTCCCTTTGTGAACTCTTTTGCTGAATGTCCCGTCATTCTTTGTGAGATGAGGTCCTGTTCACCCTGTCTGCTTTCACGACATCAGTGTTTTAGGAACTCTCCACAGCCTGGCTGGATTGTGTCTTTGGGCTATGAACAGATTGTGTGGGTGATGAGACAAGTAGGAAGAGACTCAGCAATCAACAAAGGCGGGTGGAAAGCTCTTTCTCTTGCTCTCAGAATGGAGCTGGGACACAAAGGGAACTTCGTTAATCATGGCTCCTTTGTCATCAGAATGCTGGAGGCATTTTTTAAAAACACTATTATTTTGTCCTCTGTCTCGCCTGAGTTAAACCAATTGTTAATGGCTAATCGAGGGGTTAAAAATTTCCCAGACGTGGTGGGGCAGAATCAGCGTGACTTGATGAAGGAGTGGGTGGATTCTGCCTGGAAAGCCATGTCACGTGTCGTGGCAGGCTTCTTGCACACATAGTGCTGGTCTAGTGGGAGACCCTTGTCCAAGATCTACATGGTGGTAGATTTATGCTTAGATTGTGAAAATTTCATGTGTGTATGAGGATTGGGGGAAGAGAAGACTGAGACTTGGAGGTTTTGGTGAGTTTACAAGATTGGGTTACTTTGTAGGACCAAGTCCCTGAGCAAACGCGGAGTGGAAAACTCAAGCATCTCATTTTACTGAGCAACCTTGGACCACTGGGTTAATCTCTCTGTAGTTGCTTTCTTAGAAATGAAAGGAGGATAATAATCTTTGGTACCCACTTAACAGGTGTTGTGTAAAATAATGGGACTGTAAATGCTTTGACTGCCCTGGAGATGAAGAGATAGGGAAAATTCTCTTAAGTATTATTCATATTTAATATGGAAATATGCATCAGTCGAGGTGTTTTTTTTTTTTTTTTGAAAACCTGTTGCTCTTTTAGGTTTAGCAGAGGTGCCTTAGCAGAGGTTGACTTTGTAACAATTTTATTTTCCAAGACAGGTCCTGCAAATTTACAAAGTGGTTGGTTTTCCAAGAGGGGAGCTTGAGGTGAGCCCTGTTCTGTCCCTTCCCTGAATCTAGTGGTGAGATGTTTTATAATGAATTGTTGGCTGAGGGCAAATCAAGGGTAGTGAAACCCCTCATCAGCTATTATCCTAGTATCCTCTAGCTGCATGTCTGTTTTCTTTTAAAAATTAAATGCGGTTTTGAAGCCAAAATAGTGAGAGGTGGCTGTAAATTCCAAGAAAGAGGCGTCATGGTGTCTTAGGGTTGGAGGACAGAAGAAAGAAAAATCAAGCTGCTTGATTCTTGGTCTTCTTTACCCCTCTGCCCGGTCCTTGATCACCTGTTCAGAACAGAGGGAAGAATGCCCTGCAAGGTCTCCCCTCTTGGCTCTGACTCACCTCAGTGATATTTCCTTCACAGGCAAGACTGGAATTTACCTCTCCTATTGTGGTGAAGAGCTGGTTCTTCTGACCAGTGGAGATCCCACTGCCCCCACCCTCCATTTGTCTGTTTTCAACGGGAATTTGCAATTTCCCAGTTCTTTAGAGAAACAGCTCCTTGTTTTGTAAGGGGCTTGGGAGTTCACCCAGCCTCACCCACGTGTCTCCCAACAGAGACGACCTCCCTGCCAGCTCCTTTCCATTCCATTGATGAGCTGCTCACTAGACAGCTTTGTTTAATTTTTCAAACCACTTGAAATACTATGCTGGTTAAATGTTCTTTCTTATCATTCAGTGGAAAATTGGCTTCCATTACCACATTGTAATTTCCACTCATGAATCCTGGATTTTCCTTTTGGAATAATCTAGAACACGTGCTTCCCTTCTGTTAGATGGTGGCCTTTCAAATAATTGAGAGTGACTATTATTTCTCTCCTTTGAATTTGTCTTTCCAGGTGAAAAATGCCCCTTATCTGGTTTAGACTCTAACTTACCATACTTGCTGTCCCTGTCTGGTGACTGTATTCCCAGTCAAGATTAAGTTTACCCCTGCTACCATGGCAACCAGCTACTGCTTGTGGTTTCTACTTAGAGAAAACCACCATTTTCCTGTTTTCAGTAGAAAATCCATAATTCAAAATTCAACTTGCTAGTGTCCTTAGAACAAAAACATTGATATTACTGGTGGGCTGCTTATTGCAGAGAACACCAAGTTCTACAACAGTCGCTGCACCGGTCTTGCCATTTTAACTCATGTAACTTATGCCAGATGCATTTCCCATATGTCAGCACTGGTTTTTCCCATTGGGAGAAATAGTGTGGCCTAAGACAAAGAGAGACTCGGGATGGATTCAGGTTCAGACCCCAGTTCAGCCACTTATTAGCTGTGACCTTGGATGAGTTATTTACATTTCAGAACCTCATTTTACTTGTCTTGAAATGGAGATAATGATATCTACCAGTTACTGCTGTATAAGAATGAAAATCAATCGAATAAAATCCCCTAGCACAATGCCTGGCACATAAGAAATATCTAGCAAATGGGAGCTGTTGTAATCATTTATAATTTGTAGGTGACAGCCTGATGCAGCCCATCCAGCATGTAGGCAGCTGTAATGGGTATGAATTGTTGAGAATTTGGAACCCCTGTAGTAGCCTCAGCCTCTGAAATGAGAATGTCACAGAATGGCTTAATGGAGTATGAATTTTTCTTGTAATCCTGGGTGATTGAGGTAAAGCAGTTCTCAACCAGGAGTGGTTTTGTCCCCAAGGGATATTTGACAATATCTGGAGACATTTTTGATTTTTACGACTTGCCGGGGAGGAGGATAGGTGCTACTGACAATTATACTGGCATCTAATGGGTAGAAGCCAGGGCTGTTGCTGAATATCCTACAATGCACAGGACAGCCCCGCCCCGCTATCAGTCCACCCAAAGGTCGGCAGTGCTGGGGTTGAGGCCCCTGGTAGAGGGATCGGCAGGGCAGCTGGGGTACTGAGAGGGCATTGGCAAGTGTAGTTTTCTGACTGTGAGGAGCCAAGTCTTTGGACAAAACATTGAAATAAGATGATGATGTAGTGTTGCTGTAGCTCTAACCTCAGAAAGTCCAGCCCTGTAGACCTAACATGCCTTTCTAAAACATCAGTCTTTTCAATCTTCCCAGGGTCATGTGCTAATGGTTGTACCTATCTTATTTCCTCATGCTACCCCTATTAAAGACGTGACTGATCTAAAAGGTCCATTCTCGAAGTAGTGATAATGTCAAAGAAATGGGCAATCAACCAAAAATGAATTAAAAATGATTTAATAACTTCAGTTCTTTATTCATACTGTCGAGAGACGGTAAAGCAGGCATATAATCTGTAGCAACACCTCTAGAAATCCCCCTTTTATTTCCCATCCACATTGACGCTTCCAGCCTCTCTTCTAAAATCCCCCGATTTCCCCTGATACAACTCCTCCCCAGCCCGAGCCTGTCTCTTCTACTGTCCCCTTTCTCTTGATTGCATATCATGAAAACCCAAAGAATGCATCTAGCAATAGGTGAACCCTCATTGCATGAAGGGGAGGGCATGCAGCAGAGCAGGCCAGACCAGCGTTCTCTTTATCAGCAGGGAGGGGGAAGGGTTAGGGAAGACCCATGCTAACACTTTGGGCTGTCATTATTTTCTAATAATTTGTGAAAATAATTGTGAAAAAAGATGTTATAATCCCATTTCGCTGAGGAGAAAACTAAGGGCTAATTCTCTGTTCCTTCAAACAACAGGCTGCTTAGGGTGTCCCTGGGATATTTCTCAGGGATGACATCTTAGATGTTCAGGTTAAAATTCTGCGAGAATCATCTCTGATTGTTGGGACTGTTCACTGAGAGACAAGCAAAACCCTTGTTTTTAATGACTCAAGATCTGGACCTTCTAGTCCATGCCTTGCGGGGAGAGGACAGGAGAGACAGCAAGGAGTATGTCACCATCTCCCACCAGATTCTTCTCTGTCTGTGGGCAGCGTTGTTATTATCAATAGTTAACATTTATTAAAGCCTCAAGGCGTGCACAGGGGGTGGAAATATGCTCTTTCTATCAATTCTTTTACCTTCACAACAAAGCTATGAGGTGGGTGCTCTCAGTAAAATTTTACAGGGGGAAACCGGCATTTTGGAAGGCTATGTAAATTGCTTAACTAAATTGCTAGGAAGTAACAGAGCTGGGATTTGAACCCCAGATTTTCTGAGTCTAGAGCCCTTGCTTTTAATTTTTCTTACTCTGTTTTTGTGGATGCCTCCAGCAACGTAAGGAACACTTCCTGTGGAAGCAGTTCCCTTGCTGCACTGTAATCGTTGTTTTCTCTTATGGAATTTTTCTGTAGACGGTAATCTGGGTAAATTTTGAAATATATTAAGAACCCAGCAGTTTAAATGAAAATCTGAATGAATGTTCTGAATTGATGTCTCATTAGCAAATTTTTCAATGATCTTTTGGCTTAGGGCAGGGTATGCCACGACTTCCATTTCTTCTGAATAATAGACTCGGCTCTGTTGAGCTTATTTCCATCGTCCTGAAAAATAGAGGTTGGACATGCTCCAAATTATTTCATTGTATTGGAATGTCTTTGTGTTGTTTTATACTGTGAGTGTATGTGCTATTGGCTGGAAGCTGGAATGGTGTTTTGTTTTTTTCCCTAAACATTTTTATTATGTCTGGATTGGACCCACTTTACCATAGTATATATTATGGGGGGTTTATTTCATTGTGCTGAATACATCAGTATGAAGTTTTATGTATACAGTTGGCTGTAACTTCCTTGCTTTCTGGAATAGTTCATTGGTCTCCCCAGTTGTTGGAAGATAGACAACACCCTTCCCAACCCCTAACAGCAACAGAATAGAGTTGGAGGATTAAGGTTTCATCCTCTAACAGATGTGAAAATACAAGGAAAAGGAAGGAGAAGGGGCCTCGATGGGCAAGCTTTGGCAGCCTGCACTCTTGACATATAAATTGACCCTAATTTAAAAGGACTTTTCTTTAACTTTAAAGGATGACTTTCCTCACAGCATAGAGTATATAAATTCCCTTTTAGAGTCATAGAATTTGTAAGTTAGAAGTCTCTAGTAGTTAAAATACTGCCTTTTACAGTTGCGAGATCTGGGGTCCAGGCTTGGTTGAATCATTTGCCTGATTAGTGACACATCTGACATATCCAGTACTAGAACTCGACAATCCTGATTCCTGGGATGATTCATTCCTTCAAGAGTCTTCTCAAACTTGCAGTGGTTCAGGAATAGCAGACCAATTTGTGGCCTGGAATTGAAGCTCTAAATGAAGAGTGCTCGTGGAATGTTAACGATGGAGAAGGCCCTAAAGGCTGGCTTTCTGTCCCCAACCCGTGCGCACAGGTCCTCTGCACTGTGACTCAGCAGGTGTCAAGAGCAGGAGCACGTCCGCTCACACAGGTGTGGGCAGCTCATTGTCTCCCACCGGTCAGGTTGACTTTGGATCCGCTGATTTTTATTGATCTCAGATTCCCTTCCCTAGAACTTGCAGCTTTGGAACCACCTAGAATAAATCTAATTCCTCTTCCAAATCTTAGTCATTCACATGTTTCACCTTTTGTCTGCAACCGCCTTCCCCAACATACAAACTGAGCTCTTTACTAACAAGCTCTACACTTCCAGCTTCTACACATTCTATGTGTGATATGACATATCACTCCTTTTCCTTTGATTCCTCTCCTAGCAAATGACATTATCATCCATCTGCTGCCCGTGAAAGAAACTTGGGGACATCCTTGACTTCTTTCTCTCACCTACATCCCATGGAAATCAAAGCGCCTGCAAATTCTCCCTCCTAAATAGTTTTTCCCTCCAGTGACAATGGCATCTGCCTGTCTCCATTCAGAAGCTCCATGTGTCATCTCAAGACTTCATGCTCCACAGTTGCTTCCCCGCCAGAAGTATTCCATTGCTTTTCTTTACTAGTTCTTTGAGAACTTTCAGATGTAATTCATTGCACCAGGAAGGAAAATTCGTTTCAAGCTTCTGGGTAAATGGAACATACGCGCAGCAGAAGATTCCTATGCCCAGGTCTCTGTCTGAACCTGTTTTGTAGATTTTAGATTTGAGACTTGTAGATCTGAGATTTTGACATTTGATCTCAAAAGTTGGACTTGATGCCTATAAAAGGGGGTGTTTGCTTTTCTCTGGGAGAACTTGTTTGGAGGGTGTTAATGAAGTGGCCAAAATTTTTCCTATGTATATTCTTAAGAAGATAGGTTGTTATAAAATCTTCAAATATGCAGCCATTAATTATGTACATTTAGGGCTTAGATGTGAACATGTTCTCTCCTATTTTCTTTCATTGGACAGGCCTTGATCCCTCAAGGCAGTGCTGGGATAGCATAAATAACCCCAGTCCTGCCTTTCAGAACCTCAATTTCCAGGAAAAATGCTAAAGAGAGGTTATCTAAACATGCTCCCACAATTTTAATATTGGCTACAAACCCTTTGGGAGAAATTTTTCCAAAATTACCATGTTTTTGCTTGCCTGTTGTCTGTCTCATACACATTCTTTTGATGTGTAAATTTACTTTCTTTCCTGTGGTTTGGGGTGATAATGTTCCAGTTGAGGACAAGTTCATTTTGATCCTCAAAATTCAGTATTCATTTTATATGTCGGTTGACACAGATCTGCAAGAACCATCAAAGGTGAAAATGAGCACATGTGGAAATGGGGGCACATGGGTAACGTTGGGTGGTTGGCATCATGGAAGGCAGCCACGACTTCTTCCCAAACTCTCTGAATGCTAGTCCTATCTGTACTTTCATATAGGCAGGCCATGGGTTCAATCCACTAGGGCATTTTTTGGATGACGTCTAATAGGTGTTTGATAAAAGCTCGTTAGGTAAGTCAAGCATAACTTAACATTAATGTGTTTATTATGACGTAGAGACGCTTTAATGTAAATAGTTCAGTTTGCGTTTGGAGGACTTACGTGTTCAAATCTCTGTGCTTGGTGCCATAGGAGGAATAAGACGTGGTCCCTCCCCTCTGGAGCGATAATTTTGTAGAGTTTAGAAGCTATGTTTGCAAATAAGGGAGAATGCTATAATGAAGACATAGCCCAGGTGGTACTGGCATCAGAGGAAGTAGGGGTCATTCGTTACTGGGGGGAAGTTGGTGGCAACCTCAGATGCTGGTCCCTTACAGGCATTGAACAGATCGAACGAAGGCGGTGGCATCTAGAACTGATGAAAATATTACAGTATTTAAAATTACATAGTGATTTTTCTTAATTTTATTATTTCAATATTTAAAAAACCCAATTCCTAAGCACATGAATGTTAAAACTGCATTTTACCACTAACATTTGCCTCTCCCTCCAGTTCCAGGGACTTCACAACTTATAAGGTTCTACCTTTTCTTTGAATAATGGGAAGGGGAGATGATCATTCTTCGTGTTTGTGAAAGTCCAGATAAAGTCATTTACAGACCTTGCTTGACCTTGGCCTCAGCTTGCACTGTCCACTACATTTTTGACCCTGAAGAATGCCCTGTACTTTTAATTGCTTTTATCTGTCTTTCTAAAATGGGTGAGAATATGGAGAAAAGTACGGCAGTAATCTGCGTGAAGCTCTTCATTGGGCCTTTAGCCCCCGCGTGTGTGACAAGGAGCCTTTCTCCTCCCTTGTCACTGAGGAAAGCTTGTTTAGCGCGGACTGCTCTGCTCCATCACTTCCTGAATGTCTCTGTGGACAGAGCCGCCCTTTCCTGACTCAGGCTGTGCTGTTGTTTGCCTCCCTGAATTCCGGTGAGTTCCTCCTTGGGTTACCCCTGCCTTGCATCCCTGGCCCTCATTCTGCCCATGCAGTCTGTTCTAGACCCTTCCATGGCAGCTGTCTCATGCGTTCTGAGTCGGAGCCTCTCCAGGCCAACGTCCCAGACTGCCAGCCCGGAATTTGAAGTTACAACAAACCCCCATTAAATACGGGAGAGTGGCCATTAGTTTCAAGTGGGTTCAGTGCATTTTGGGGAGCCTGTTATTCCACCGTCCCTTTATGGAACTCTAGGGAGGTCTTCTGTGGTTGACTGCAGTGTCCCAGGTAGGCTGTCCTGCTGGTTCCCTCTGTGTGGTGCCCAGCCCTGTGCTAGGTAGTGCCTTGTCTCTGGAGCTCCTTACGGCCCCAGTCAGTCTTCCTTATCCATCCCTCTGCTCTGCGCATTACCTCTCAGGTCACTTGGGAGCGCTAATCAATAAACAGGCAACTGAGAGGCAGTGTGGTGTATTGGAAGGAGCGCCAGATATGAAGTCAGACGAGGATTCCTGGCTGTGCCCCTTACTGGTGGCACGGAACCCGCCGATCTTCTGCATGTGCAATAGGGACCATTACAGTGACTTTACCTGTTTACCCTGAGGATTAGATGACCTGTGTGTGTGAAGGTGCTCTCTAAAATGTAATGTGCAATCGCGTATTAGTTAGTATTCATGTTTATTATTAACGTTAGTAAATTGGTAAAAGTAGAATATCTGTAATTTATAAGTAATAAATGTCTGATAATAATAAAGTATGAACAACAGATGTATGAAGTTGTTACAGAATAGAACAGGTACTTAGAACAAAGCAGCTGTTTCTCCTGGAAGATTTAATTTTGATGTTTTCTGGCCCTAAAATTTCAGTAGAAAAGTGTGCCCATGGTGAGTTCACCAGCTCCCAGAGCCAGTCCTCCCACTTTGTGTCACCCCTACCCCCAGAGCTCCCCAGAGCAGCTCTGGGGGCTCTGTGGGGCCTCTCAGAGATTTCCCACACAAGAGCTGGTTGGCCCTCCATGCTGGGTTTATGAGATCACAGCCAGGGTAGTAAATTATAAGATGCTGTAATTCACTTTCCATAGGTGGTCTTGGCTGCACTCCACAGCCTTTTGGCTGAAAGGTGGCTGATTTTGAAGCACTGGCACAAAGTCAGAAATTCCGCCCAGATGCCTGGTTTGCCGAGCAGTGATCAATAGCGTCAACAGATGAGCCATTTGGTTCTTCTGTGGAGATCTTTTGTGCTCACTTCATATGTATTTAATTTTTCCTGTTTTGAGTATTTCTGGAGAAATGAAGAAAGAGTAATTGCAGGTATTTTTCGGGGATCGAGGTTAGAATCTGTGATTCCATATACTCCTGTCAAGCTTCTTGATTTAGTCTCTCTTTGCTGCTGGACACCAAAGGTGAGGGTCAGTGTATTAATCTGAATTCAGGATCAGGATTGCTCCCCCAATTAGCACATCCAATGGTTGGCAGATTTTATGTGCTAAGTCTCTGGCTGGGCCCTTTATGTGCATTTTATTATTATTTCAAAAAGAGAAAAAAAAAACTGGCACCAATCGTGAGCCTAAAGTAATTTCATGTTTACCACAGCATTTCAAATACTATGTAAGAGTTTGGCTCAGTGTCCCAAAGCACTCTAATTTTTTTCCTCTTGGTTCCAAGGCTCCTCAGTTCCATGGGATGCAAGCCAGGCAAATAATGGAAGCCAAGTGGCACTGCTTGTTTGCCTCGTAGATTCTGACAAATATAGAGTCATTCTTCTATTCTTCAAAGCTGCTACATCTTTGGCTACAGAACAATTGAGGTTGCAGGCCAAGCATTTAAAATTCTCATCAGCCTAACATGTAAACGTATAATATTTTTCAATATTTTTTTAAGTCGGAATGAATTACACAACTGTTGGCTACAGTTTCTGAAACTTTACTGTCAAAATGTCTGTCATTTCTTCATAAGTCTGTGTTGTATTGTTGAATAAGTGCTTGACTTGTGTGTGTACAGTACAAATTACTTTGCATTCAACTCTGCTGTGTGATGTCTGTGTTTGTGTGTTTTGGTGGTGGTAGTTTAATATAGAGGAATGTTGTGCTGTGTTTAAAAATTTAGCATTCCTCGAACAGATGTTAGTGTAATTAACTACTTACTGAAAATTGCTGGCAAGAATGAATTACATTGCACTTAGCGTACCCCATTACATGCACTAGGGCACAGCTAGGATAATTCCGAAAATCACACCCACTTTCAGGTCTCCAGTAATTGAGACTGAATTGTGAAATAATATTTCACTTAGTAATCTAGTAAGATTTAATTGGTAGGGTTGACATATAGGAGAATTTCATCTTCAAAGTCAGTGGCAGAGGTAGAGTGAGTGTCTGACTGTTACAACTTCAGAGCAAGTTCAGTAAAGGAATTAACAGACTGAGTCAGTTAATTCCGAAGCACCAAGTCAGTTTAACGCAAGTATTTACACTTTCTTTAGCTGAAAAATTTGAAGCGGTCATAATAATGAGACATTCTAAAATGCAGATACATGTTATGGCAGATACTAAGAAATCTTTTTAGGAGCTTCCCTGGAGGGAACGGTGACCAGAGAGGCTCAAGGAATTGCTAGTTGTCCAAAACGCCACAGCTCAACCAGATGATATGACCTGGCCATGTCGGTTGTTCAGCATATCCCACACATTTCCTTTTAACTAGAATTAAAGTATGAGGTTTTTGAGCTTAAGAAAGGCAGGCAGAATGTCTGAGGGAACTCGGCTGAACAGATTTAAAAGCTAATTTCTAAATTTAGTTGAAGTTTCTTTTATGTTAACTCAGTGTTTGGGGGGGGCCTTTGGATAAAAATTCTTGTATAAATAACAGGACTTCAGCTGGTCTCCCTGGTTTCTGCCACCTGTGTTCCTCTTCCCCTCTCTCCCCCCTCCCCTCCTTGAGGCACATCCAACAGCCTAAGCAAACTCTGGAATTAGCCAAGGGCCTAAATGCCCAATACATTTCATATAAATTATTTGACTTTATTTTATAGATGTATTCACGTAGTCGAAGCTTGGGACCAATTTGAACAGACAGTTGTTTATGAACCTCTTATAGACACCATTCACAGCCAGGCAATGGAAGTTTTCTCTACGTTACAAAGTGAAATGGATGTTGAGGCGATTAGCTTTTACAGGTCAGGTGAAAGTTGTGGGGTTTACCTTATCCACCTGTTGCTTTTGTGCTCTATGTTTGTAGATACAGACATAGGCCAAGTAGTTCTTAGTGCCCCCAAACAGTAATTCTGTCCTTTTAAATCAGCCTCAATTGCTTTCCTAAAATGAGGTCTAATATTCACTTTCTGGTAACCCAGAATCTTTTAGAGAAAAAAGTAGATAATAAATAAATGAAATTATAAAAAATAGATAAACCAAGCATTCATGATTTTGCAGGTGCAGAAATCATGATGACAGATTTTAAATTGAGAGTAGGTTTCAAGACTTTGGAATCAGCGTCAGCCCTGAGGGCCTCGTGGTTAAAAGTTGGGTGCTCATCACTTTGGTGGCCCGAGTTTGCTTCCCAGTCACAGAGCCACACCGCCCATCCTTCAGTTGCCATGCTGTGGCGGGGGGGCTCTCATTCTGGAGGAACTAGAACCACTTACAACTAGGATATACAACTATGTACTGGGGCTTTGGGGAGGGAAAAAGAAAAGGAAGATTGGCAACAGATTTTAGCTCAGGGCAAATCTTTCCATGTAAAAGAAAAAAAAGAGTTAAATCAACCTCCCTCTTGAGTCGGTAGAGGAAAGTATGTGCTCACGATTGTCTGTAGATTTCTAAATCAGTGTGTCGAGTTTTGTTTTGTTTTTGTTTTTGTTAGCCAACTGTTGTTGTAAAACTAAAATTCTTTAAAATATTTCTGAAACGTTTGACCATTTTTCTTTAAAATCTTTTCTGTTTCGAATTGAGGGGTGCCGCTTGTTAATGCTTGTAAATGTGAATTACCCTTTTAACTGGTCTCCTCTCCACATCCCTTCCCCTTGTAGCCCAACGTAGATTAATCTTTAAATATCATCTTTGTTGCAAGACAGACAGACATTCTTCCTCTAATTGAGGCGAAGCCTGTTACCCGGTGATGGAGACTTCAAAGGCTCTGCGGAGGCCCGGTTGCCGGAATGGGAGGCTCTGGGAGGCAGAGGAGCTTCTCCGTCTCCCCCCCACCCCCGCCTCCTGCTCCTCCTCCTTCCAGCAGAGCTCAGCTCTGGCCTTGTGGCTACCTACAGGACAGACATAGGTGTCTTAGAAGGAAAGATCCCCCCAGTAAAACTTCTGTTGCTGTGGGTCTCTTTATTGTTCCTTCTTTGTGTTCTCTATAGAGTAGAACAGAGACTGTGGGGAGCAGAAGCCAAGGCACCCCAGCAGAACGCTGGTTAGAGAAGGCAAAGTGTGGGAACAAATGCTGCCTCTCACCTGTTCAAGGATCTCTTGTTAGATTTTCATCCTCAAACACAGACATCTGCAGAACATACTGTGATCTCCTAGATAGCCTATGACCCAGCACGTGCTCTTCTTCCGTGCCTTCCCCCTGGGCTGCCCCCTTTCCCCTCTGGCTAACGAACACCAGCTCTCTTTCAAGGTGAAGTCCAGGCCTCCTACAGGCGGCCTCCCAGCCCTCTTTACAACTGAATCATCCTGTGCAAACCTCTGTCCGAGCAGGTTTCAATCAGGATGCCCTTCCCTGCCAGCTTCCCAGCCTCCCACACTGGACCGTGAGCAACTCGGGGTCTGGGACTGTCATTTGTCTCTGTCTTTAGTTAGCACAGTGCCCGCATAATATAATACTCCTAGATAATTGCCCAAGGAATCTTCTTTACTTATAATAAAGCAAAGAAATAAATAGTCTGTGTTGGCTTAAACGGAGACCGTGTGTCATGTCAGCATGTTGTTTTAATTTTATTTTAACTTTTTTAGGAGGCAACCAAGTCTTGTATCTCTGTCCAACTCTTTAATTACAGGTTCTGGAGGGAGTAGGGGCTAATGATTTGGTGTTGACTCAGCTTTGAGCATGATAGCGGTAGTGGTTGGCTGGATAGTAATTTGTGACCTGGCCAGCCATTTGAGATGCCATAACAGGAAGCTGACTGGAGTCAATGAATATTCTTCCCAAAGAAGTACAGGCTTAGTCATTGTTCACTTACATTTTTATTCAAGGTGACATTGTAATGATGAGTGGAATTTTTGCCTCATTCTAGTGAATTCACTTCCCCTACCTCCCAAATATCTGACTGTTGCCCTTTCTCAGGTAATGTCAGGATAAATATGGCACCCACCATAGTTATAATTACTTTTTCTTGTAATTATTTATTTGTCGTCTGTTTTCCTCATTATTTGTACATTCCACATGGCTAGTGTCTATTAGGTTCACTCCAGCACCTAATAGTGCCTAGAACATAGTAGGTACTCAGGACATATTTGGTGAATATAGTGTCAGCCTCAGGAATGCATGTAATTGAGGGGCTACTGAATTTTCCAAGAGGCTTCAAGTTGTGTTTGTGCAGTTTTTCACAACCTTGAATTAGAAGTCTTGTTGAGTTCATATCACTTTAAAATTAAAGGTCGTGTAGTATCACATTTCACAATTCTCTGCTATATGCAGGGGTGGAGGCCAGAGACACTGTGTTGAAATACAGATGAGAGAAGAAAAAATGGCCTATGTTTGACATATTAAAGAGAGCTGAACTCAAAATGTGCCAGAGTTTTCAATGAGTAGCTCGTGGCTTTGTGACTTCTGTACCTACTCTAAGTGATGTCTTAACCTATCGTAAGTTAACCAGTCCACGGTGCCTGGTATATTCACTTTTGGCCAGATTGCTCTGTCTCCCAAATTATACTGATGTAGAAGTAGCTTTGGGCCCACTTTTTTCCCACTAAATGCTACAGATGGTAGAGGGGACATTTATAATGTGTGCGGAGGCAGCTGGGTGATATTGCATTACTATCCTAGGAGTACTGAGGAGTGGTTATTTTTAGCTTTCACCTGAGCAAACATGACTCAGTTTGTTGACCAGAATCCATCCAGCCCCTTCTTAAATATACAAACTCTATTAATCCCCAGAACCGTCCGCCGACTGAGTAAGGCCTTCATTACATATACCTGTTAGTTAGTTGATTGTGGCTTCTTCAAAAGTTGCAATTTCAACTTCTTCCATTTCTCTCTCTTCTCTTCCAATAAAATCCCTTACATTTTTTTTTTTTTTCAAATTTAAAGACAGAAATCAAACTTCTTTTGATTTTAGACGGTTTTGTGATCCATGTAGTCACACTTTTGGCCATAGCTAATGAAAACACCTTCTACTATCTATTAGCTTTGTTTTTAATTTACTTTGGTGGGCTTTCTACATAAAGAAACACGTGGGAGTTCACTTTTAGCTGGTGTAGGAAGTTGTCTTGAGCTGTAGATACATTATTGGGGGCACATTAACCGTCCATGTTTGAAGATCAGAATGTCTGTTTACTTTTTCGAACAATACAAGTATTTTGCCTTTTGAGCATTACTGGAAACGTTGAAAATGTTGAATTATCTTTAGGTTTTTAAGTTATACAAAAGGTTTTTGAGACTAGAGGACTAATGTATTCAAGAGAAGAGAAATATTTGTGATTCTCATAGTATAGCTTGAGACGCACTCGAGGCTTCTCCAAGTTCATTGCCATGATCTTTATGAAAATGTTAGTATTCCTGGGATTTTTTCCCTTTATTCAAGAAACACTAAACTAATGAAAGAATGAGAATAATTCAGGCAGCTACAAAGGCAGGCGTTCACTGTGTCCATTAAAAATGCAGCCTTTGTGCCTGTGAAGTGTTCAGCTTCTCTGTTATGAAGTTTGGAATGTGGTTTTGGAGCTCAGCTGAGGAATTCAACTAGTTAGTTTTCATTTTGGTCTAAGGAGGGAGAGACTTGTTTTTCAAAAGGAAAAAATAAAGAAATGAAAAAAGGTTAGGTTCGTTTTGGAAGAATAGAAGTTTTAAAATGTAGTAACTATTTTCTGCAGCAAATAGTCAGTTTGAGTGTGTTAGCCAAAAATAGGATTCATGAGTTTTGTCTCTCTGTTTATTTCTCCAACCACATTAAAAAGGGGTCAGTTAAATGTGCCAATTTGTCTTTCTAATGTCAGTGAGCTATTTAGCTGAGTCAGGATAACCAAAGTTTGATTGATTCATATTTCTAATAATAAATGGGATGTCTGATTTTAGATGGATTAGGAGTGACACAATTTTGAGTCTTAAAGAGAAACTTCCCTGACGTGGATTGGTGGTGTCTCCGCGTTGCAGTGTTCAGGATACCACACGGGAGGATTTTCAGCTAGAGCGCCGTACTGCTGTGTTTTCTGGTAGTTTTTAGTAGGCATTGTCACAGCTTTCTGCAAACATAACATTTTCCTACTCAAAATTTATCATGAGGATAGATATTTAGAGAGAGAAAAAAATATGTAATTGAGCATTAGAATTAAGGCAAAATGTTCATAATACACCCTTCTGTCTCCTGTGTGACTCTCCTCTTGGTTTATATGCTCCTCGTTGCTGCCTGATCTCTATTAAGTAAGAGATGATTTCTGTTTATAAAAAGTCTGAAAGCGCAGGATGCCGAGTATGGTATGCACAGAATTAAACATATTTAAACCATAATTTATAATGTTTTCCTTTCACTACTGACTTTCAGAGAAAAGTTTTATAAATTGATTTAAAAACTATGGTGTACCAGCAGGACCCACGTGAAGAAAATTATGAAAATTTTCAGAGAGATATAAAAATGGACTTCAGTTAATGGAGAACCAATCACTGTTCTTGGATGGGAACACTAAATGTTTGGAAAGGATACTGATTCTATCCACGGTAATTTATAGATTTAATGTAATTTCAATGAAAATCCCAGCAAAAGGATATAAATTTGAAATGGACTAGGGGAGAGGATTTACTCTATCAGATATTGATACAAACCATCAATTACAGGATTCAAAACAATTATAGGATTCAACACACCAAAGTTGTGTTGGGCCATGAATTGACAATCCAATACACGGAACAGAGCAGACTGTCCAGCAATATCTATTGGTATATTGAAGATAAAGGTGATGTCATAAATCAGTAAGAAAGGAGACTCTGTTCTGAAAAGAATAATTTAAATATTTAGAAAAAATAAAACTAGAACCTCACGTCATCTCTTATATCAAAACAAATTCCAGATGGATCAACTATTTAAATATTAAAAAAAAATGAAGTTGTAAAACGTAACTAGAAATTAATAAAGGCAGCTGTTTATTGAATTTGGAATAAAGAAGGTCTCTCTAAAGATAAAAGCATGGAAAAAACATAAAGGAAAAGAGAGATTCTATATAAAACCTGGAACTTCTCTGTATTAAAATATACCATAAACAGATTTAGATAGCAGATGGAGAAGTTAAGATAAATTACTAACAAAAAATGTTAGACAAAGAATTATTATTTATAGACAACTTTTACAAACCAAGGGGGAGGAGGTAAATTAAATTTGGAATATCATGTGATTGATTATTTTGTAACCAGTAGTTGAAAAATTTATCATATAATAGCTAATATTAATTTTATACTTTTTATGTGCTCAAGCACTGTTCTGAGTACTTTTCATATGTTAACTTGTTTAATGTATACAATGACTCAAAGAGTAAGTACTATTATTATTACCGTTTAAGAGATGATAAAACTAACACACAAACAGCTTTGGTAATTCACCCAAACCTTCTAGCGTGCATGAGTGGTGACACAAGTAGAAATGAGAGAGCCAGGATTTGACACCAGGCAAGTTGGCTCCATGGCTGGCGTTATTTACCACCGTGCTAGTCTGCTTCTCTGAGTGAATAAGAAAAAACCCTACAAAACTATGGATAGTAGAATCCTATTTTGTAAAAGTGTATGTTAATATTAGTATGGATTTTAAAGTTATACAATTTCATTCACATTTAAATTTTTATCTGATTACACACTCATAGAAGAGACAGATAGTATTTCGGGATTTTTCCAACAGTAGTTACTTCCTTCTAGGGGGATTTTGGGTAAATGTTGTTTTGAACTTTAAAATTTCTATATTATGCAGGTCTTCTATTATCATATAACCATTTTATAATCACGAAATAGTGCTTTTGAACGTTATATCGTTCAAGTGGGATGCCCTCTCTTGAAATGCGTGGGGTCATATTTCAGCACATGCACCTTTGCAGTATCCGTTGATGTTTGAGTGCCTACCCTCTCAGGTACCACCCTAGGTGGGGGCTCCAGGTCAACATAGCTTTTTCTCTCAGTCAAAAGCAGGGTTGTAGAATTTTAGAGTGAAGAAGAATCTTACAAAACAACCACCTTGGTTGAGTCTTAGAAACCAGCCATTTTGTTCTTCTGATGAGGGTCCTGAAGCTGCTGTAGATTTAACCGACTTACCCAAGATTGACTAAGAGTCAGTGTTCAACCAGGTTTCAGACCCTGGTCTTCTGACCTCAGGCACGGTGCTCTGTGAAGCACCAGAGACCGCCAAGCCCTCAGGTTTTTGTGACGCTTGTTTGGTGTGAGGTGGTAACTGAACCAAACAGGTTACAAATGTATTCTTTCAATAAATAACAGTGATTGCAAACGTGATGGGAAGACTCTCAGGAGCCCTTGATGACTCCTCTGGAGGTCACTGAAGGATCCTCGCCTGGATCTGGGAGATCCCTAGGAGTACTGATCCCAAGTTATAAAAGGCAGCACGAAAAATGGAAAGAAGAGAGGAGTGGAAGGAATGTTAGCCAGAAATGAGCACTTCACTGGCTGATTTTTCTAAAACAACAACATTCTCTTTTCAGCTCCGGGGCCCACGACGGCAGTGTCTTACCTGTCAGTGAAATGCGTGGATGTCCGTAAAAACCATCACAAGACAAAATGGTTAATGCCTTGGGGACCTAACCAGTGCGACAGGATCCGAGATATCGAGGAAGCAATCCCAAGGGAAATCGAAGCCAATGACATCGTGTTCTCTGTCCACATCCCCCTCCCCACCATGGAGATGAGTCCTTGGTTTCAGTTCATGCTGTTCATCTTGCAGCTGGACATTGCATTCAAGCTGAACAACCAGATCAGTAAGTACACCCTCCTACCTTGGGGCATTTCTCTCTTCAGGTTCTTTCAGAGTCAGTTCCAGTAACAGTAAAATCATATTAATAGCAGACAATTATTGACTGCTTACTACTTACTAGGCATCTTTCTGAGTTACTCTACCTGTATTAACCCATTTTGTCTTCCCACCAATTCCTAGAGGTAGGTCTCATTATTTCATTTTACAGATAGAGAACTTGGGCACCAGCAAGGTTGCCCAAAGTCAGAAGGCTGGATAGCTGCCCTAACCACCGAGCTTCCTCACCTCTCCAGGGCCACGAGGAAGCTCACCCCGATGGAGTGATTTGAGGATTCCTGAAAGGTCCCATGTTTCAAAATGTCTTTTCCCACTGGGCTTTGAGGAAAGCCATCGCCTTAGGAAAAGATTGCTGTCAAAATGGGGATGCCAATCCAGGGGTACTCATTTCCCCACAAAACCAGGTTTTGTTTTTTTTTAGCTTACCCACCTGTGATTCAAGACTGAGGGCCCAGGGCATATAAGCGTTTCCTGAGGAGGAGATTATCGGGTGATCTCTGGGAGGCAGGTCCACGTGTGGCATCTGGGGACAGTGTAGGGAATCTTCGGTTGAGAAGGAAGAAAGTATTTTTTTACTGAAGCAGGATCAGGGGTAAGATGGAAAGAGAAGAAAGTGTGTTGAAGACAGCTCTGCCTGGGGCCTTTCCATCGGGTAAAGCACGTTTTCTAATTGTAATTTTCCGCTATCAGCAGTCATCGTGATATACAGTCATGTTAATTTTCCTCTGTTTAGGAGTCGGAGCAGTATCTGTGCCTGATTGACTTCTTCTCTGGAACACACAAACAGATTATGCTGAGATATTTTTCCAGAATACAGAGTGTTCTCCCCCGGTGCCCATTCATTCGATCTCTTACGGGTTATTTCAAACTGTTTTTGAGTGCCTGCTGCTGCCAGTCACTGTGCAGGTGGCTGGACATGCAGATACAGATGAAGACACTGTCCTTTAAGGGGCTTATAGTCAAGTGGAAATAACAGGGAGATAACCAGCCATTACAGTATGGTGAGCTGGGTGCTGCCACCCAGGCGTGCCCAGGAGACTGTGGGAGCATAAAAAGAGGCTTAGAGCAGGGAAAGGAAGGCTGCCTTGGCGTGTGTGTATGTGCATGTGTGTAAGTGTGTGTGTGTGTGTGAATGTATGTTTGCGTGTGTGTGTACGTGTTTGTGCTTGTGTGTGTGCAGAGGTGAGCAGACAGATATAGGAGGTGAATGTTAAAGTGTGAACACCCTGACGAGTTGGGGGTGGGGTAGGGGCAAATAGGAGAGCATTCCAGGTAGAAGGAACGGCTGACAGGAAGCTCCAGATTTGCACAACAGCTGAAGCCTTCGCATGGTATTTCCCAGGTCCCCTTTCTTTTGGCTATTGACTTATTCCTTGGCCGCATAACACGTTTATTCATTCACTCATTTAGACTTTATTAAGGTCCAACCATGTGTTAAGCACTAGTGCTGAGGGCACAAGATTGAACAAAACGTGTTCTTGTCAGGGGTTGGGAAAGATGGTGGTTGGGAAATAGACACTTATACCTACCAAAAAGAAAGACAGATGCTGTAATGAGAGGAATATGCAATCTCGCAATATTGTGATTCATAAGTAATATATATATTTGGTCATTCAGATGACCAAAATGTTTTTCTCATATATATTTGGTCTTCGTCCACAGTTCCTGACTCACAGCTCCCAAAACCCTTGGAATTTCCTGAGCTATAAGAGCAACAGGAGCATCTTTTCTTATAATATTTGGTCTCTTGTCCTCAGTTCCTGAAAATTCTTCGGAGCATAAAGGTGAAATGGGCGTCTTGTTACTCATAACAAGCCCCTTTCCCCCACAACTGGGTTTATGTTCATGAGGTGACTTTAGGGAAGCACCTAAGGATGGGGCTGGTTGCCAAGGGAACCAACCAGGAATAGAGGGTGGGAACTTGCAGTCTCACCCCTGATTTCCAGGGAGGGGAGGGGGGCTGGAAGTTGAATCAATTGCCAATGGACAATGATTTAATCAATGATGCCTATATAATGAAGCCTCCATAAAAACCCAAAAGGAGGAGTTTGGAGAGCTTCCAGGTTGGGGAACCAGATCACTTCCATGTGGCACCATGCCAGGCCCCAAAGTCCACAAGGACAGAAGCTCCTTCGTTAGGGACCTTGCTCTATGTATTTCTTAATCTGCTGGTGATTCGTATCCTTTGTAATAAATCGGTAATCTAGTGAGTAACTGGGTTTTCTGAGTTCTGTGAGCTGCTCTAGCAAATCAATCAAACCCAAGGAGGGGGTTGCTGGAATCTCTGATTTACAGCCTTCAGTTAGAAGCACAGGTAACAACCTGCCTGCCGTTGGCATCTGAAGTGGGGGCGGTCTTGTGGGACTGAACCCTTATGCTGTGGAGTCTGATGCTCTCTCTGGGTGGATAGCGTCAGAATTGAGTTGAATTGTAGGACACGCTGCTGGTGTCCTACACGTCTTAATTTGTGGTCGGAATCTATTACTTACATATCTTAATAATTGCACAGATGAATTCCTTCCCAACGAATACTAATCCCATGTTGGTGAGGCTTTAACTAAAACACTTCTATATGTAAATGAAGTGTGAATGTGTCTTACATTTTTTCTCTCTCAAGTGTGTATTCAAGCTCCAAAATATATTTTATCTTCATCTAGAAAAAGATTGTACTAACGATTCTTATCTTTTAAAAAAAATCCTTAAATTTCTGAGAACCTGAGGGCCTGCACTTAAGAGGGGCACGCTAAAAAATTAACAAGGTAGACCACTAACAATTCCTTCAATAAATGTATAAAATAACTGAAGCTGTAGACCCATCTAGAAAACCAGATCGAAAAATACTTTTTCTGAGCAGAAGCGGTGGGTGGGAGCTATTGACTTTAGTATGAGAAGGTTGAATGTTAGTTTTGTGGGAATATTTTTCTCCTTAAATGTCTTCTCTATACTTTTGTGTATGGACACTGAGGAGGGCATCGATTAAAGAGTGATGGTATGTTTTTGCTCACTGATATATATAGATATATACATATATACATATATTTTAATTATAATAATATTTATAAGATATATAGGTCTGTTTTCTCCTCTGATCCTTACATTAAGAATGCATCAAACTGCCTGTCTACTTTCTCTGTTTTATCTTTAGTTTGGATGCCTTTCTGATAGCAATAAATGGGACAGGAGAAAAGAGGCTGAGAGTGTGGAGAACAAGATTCTATTATGTGTGGATGACTTCCTGTTTGTGAAAGATTCAACTATAACAATATTACCTCAAATGTAAGGAAAAGTCAGGAACAGGCCTGTTTTTTCTTTAAACTTTCCTAGAAGGTCTATGAAATGAGTTTCAGCTTTCAAATAATGAGAAGGCATTTTACATTTGGTTGATGAAATCAAAGTTGGGCTTTCCAACATATATATGGTCGGAGTTTTCACCTACCTTTGAAGCATCTTTGAGCAGAGAAAATAATCTAAGGACTATATATTTTAAATGACTTTTAGTCATTTGGTGTTAAATGTTTATTCTTTTTAAACTTTTCAATTTAAGGTGATACAGGTTTTAGCTAGGGTTTGAGATCTTAAACTCTCAGAAAGCAAGAAAAGCGTTGACCTACACTTTAAAAGCTGGTCGTTGTTTCATCAGTTTCAAGATTTAATCAGACCGATGCCTCGGGGGGAGGTGATGACATTATAGGGTAATTTATAGTAATAAAAGTGGTTAGAGAATGTGTATCTTATATTTGATTATTGAGAAAGAAGATAATTCCATGCATATTATGCAAAAAAGTAATCAACATCTGAAAAAGTAATTTTAAGCAGAATCCTACTTCACCTTTTAAATATAAACATTTTTAAAACCTGCAATTGTCTGGGGCTGGCTCCCTGGCCGAGTGGTTAAGTTCACGCGCTCCGCTGCAGCGGCCCAGGGTTTCACCAGTTCGGATCCTGGGCGCGGACATGGCACCACTCGTCAGGCCATGCTGAGGCAGCGTCCCACATGCCACAACTAGAAGGACCCACAAGTAAAAATATACAACTATGTACCAGGGGACTTTGGGGAGAAAAAGGAAAAATAAAATCTTTTTTTGAAAAAAACGAAAAACCCCCTACAATTGTCATTCACTGATAAGTTTGAAAAGTAGTAGCCAGGCCAACTTTCAAATGATGGCAGTTTTAAAACAGTCGTCTGCAAGAGCTGGGAGGGGAGGCCAACTGAATGAGTCTAGGAACTTATGGATGCTTGGAAACAGGAGTAATTGACCTGTCAGTGAATACCAATTACAAATTTTGAGCAGACCTATCTGCCAAAATCTATGTTTGGGTCAGTGCTGATTTTTTTCCAGAACACTTCAGAGGCATGGAATTAACGTTTGTTAGGGCACAAACATGGTGCTTCCGTAAAGTCCTAAGGGACATGGGACTTCAGTTTTTATGCCAAAGAGTTAGGAAATGGAGGGAGTGTGTGTAGGCTTAAAAGAGTGTCAGAAAAAAGCCAGCCTAAACATCTGGCCTATGGATGTCTGGTCAATCATTGGGAAAAATGCATGGTTATCTATGGGGTGGGCTTAGATTTTTCTGTAACAGCAAAATCTGTTCTTTGAAAATATCCTCTCGAGTGGGTGTACCTCATTCTTTTGCAAGTGTATTATCAGTCACTCAATTTATGTATGTATTTGTGAAATACAGATTTGGATTGCTAAAATGGTGCCCACTTGTAAAGAATGTCATTCTGCTGATTACAACTGCAAGTCACATAACCTCAGACTCTCCATGGGGCTTCTTTTGAGGAACCTGGGTGCAGAGATCAAAGAAGGAGGGATTTCTTTTGACATGTCTCTGCCCAGCTTTCAAATTTACTGTTGAAATAGAAGCCCTGAGATTCATTGGCAGAAAGCCTCAAGATGGATGGATCTGTCTTGACTAGTAAATCTAGGATTTTCAGGGGTCTAAAAATCCCGTAGGCTGGAGAAATCTTGGTAAATGGTGTGCAGTGGGGACAGCCAGGATGTCTATTCTGTTCTTAGGTAATGAAGTCATTATGTTTGCCTTGAGTCCTGTGCTGTACGCTGCAACTGTGTGTTCAGTCTTACTTGCTTGTTTCATTATGGCAAATGACTGCGTGAAAAGATGGAATTATTTCTATAACTGACAAGTGATTTTTCTTCTTTAAGACATTTCTGTAAAATGTATTTCCAGTCAAAAGAATAATTAGAATGATATTATTATGCCCAGACAGTTCTTAAGTTAGATGGCTGAGTGTCCTGGAAGAAAATTGCCTGAATTTTTATGAAGTGATTGTGCTCGTTCATTTGTGCATCTATTATGCAATGTTAGACAGACACCACATGAAGACAATGAGAATAAAACAACGATTTGCTGACTGTAAAAAATAAACTGTCACATTATCCAAAATGATTAGAGATGAATTTATAGAAGGAAGAAAGTCACGGAATCCTTCTATGAACTTATTCTTGGCCATTAGCAAGACTCATGGTTCTTAATTCTATGTTTTCAGATGCCTCTTGGGAAGAGAGCTTAATGGGGCATAGGATTCCATACACCCTAAAACTACACGGCCATGATGGAACAGGCCATTGGTGATACGGTATTGACATGACTGGATTTCCATGCTTTCTTACATAGTCCTCTTTAACAAAGTAGGTTGAAGCAACCACTGAGAAGAAATCTGATTCTACCCTCCCATTCCCTCTTCCACTCGCCTCAAAAAGAGACCTTCTTGATTGTGACCATGTTACAGCCTCTGTTTATAAGAAATGCTTCGGATTGGATAGTTTTTATTGCAGGCTGGTGTCACCAAGATTTTTAAAGTTACCTTTTAAATTTCTTTACCTACCTCAACCAGCATCAATGTGAGCAGAAAAAAAAACTTCAGACTTTTCCCTATACCCTCCCCTCCTTCCTCCCCAAAAGAGTTGAGGTGGAAATGCTCAAAATATGCCAAAAACCAGGAGACTTAAATGGAGTAGGATTTGTGGTGCTGGGTGAAAGATAGGCGGGTCGTTAGCATCTGCGATGAGCTTACGTGGCCAGTCCTCTTTCTTCTTATGGAGTCGTGTGCCCCCTTCAAAACAAAGCGAGAACCTAGAATTTGCTAGTATGAATCAGTCTTACCTACTGACTTGGGATAGGAAGAAACTAAAATCATGGAAGAAGACCGTATTTTGATGATTAAGCCAGGATAGTGAAGATTGAGGACTTCGTGTCTGTTTGCTTTCATTCATTGATGATCTTTGCCTTTGAGGGACTCTTCAGGCATGACTTTGGAATGAACCATTGTGAACATGTTTGTATTGGCAGGAGCATAAGAACCTCTGGCTTTGTTTTCTTTGGGTGTGACAATTGGTAAGCTCATTTCTTGGACAGCATCACTAGAAAGCTCTCTGGATCTCTCTATCTGTCTCGATGGTTTTGTGTTCTGTTATGTATTTCCAAATAAAAAAAATCCAATTGGGAAATAGTTGGGCTCCTCCAAAACCTTCCCAAGACTTTTTGTTTTATTTAATGTTTATAATTTGTTATATCTCATCCCTCCTACTTCCTTCTGGTCATCTATTGGCTTACTGGTCAATTTAGCAGTGGAAAGTAGATTGCATTGGGTTGGTCTCTAGTCTTAACAGAACACCTATCTGTGGTGTTGAATAATTCGGAGGAGTAATTGTTACTAAACATCAACCATGTGCTGCAGACTTTGGGCACTGGAAGGAACATTAGAATGCTGCTGTCTAATAATCTTCAACCAGGAGGCCTATAGGTAGAGTTCAAAGGCCAAGTGAGCCCCCTGATGTTCTCTATAAAATTTCAGTCATATTTACTTAAGGGCATTTTTGGAGTAAGAGGGTTTGTGGTTTTTGTAAGGTTTTCAAATGGGTGCTTGACTCAAAAATGTTAAAGGACTAATCCTTCAATTTACTCGATGAAGAAACCTTATAACCAGTGATACTTGCCCACTGTAGCACAGCTGGCTGGAGACAGAGCAGGCTCTCTTAGTTGTACATCAACCGTGTAAGTGGGTGGATGGTACATAGCAGCAAGTACACTACCATAGACAGGTTGGGGAATACTTCTACTGCACAACAGCCTCCAATATTCTTGGACAAAAGTTGCACTGGTCTTTCTAAAATGCTGTATTTTCTATTTCTTTAAAAATCTCTTAATCTGTAGTTCAGGGAATGTAGTGCTGTCTAGAATCTAGACTTAGGAGGTAGGCTGGTCCTGTTTATAGCGCCACAGCTGCAGATCACCCACGTGTCTCGCTTCCTGCTCTGAGTTTAGAATATAAATGAGGAGATTCTCTTTGCATCCATAACAAGTATATCCTGGTTACTAAAATAAAAGCTTGGTGACATCAGTGAAAAATGTCAACAGCAGAGCAGCCAGCAGCACCAGATTCCTTAGCAGAGCCCCCAGTATATGAAAGGTGTTTTTGCGTGCACCTCCTCTTCTACCTTTGGGGACTCTTGTGAGCACTGAAATGCTAGTCAGCCATCACATAGCTCAGGTGAGACTATTTTATGGGGAATCATACTTTTATTTGGGGTAATGTAAGAAAGTGTTATGAAGTAAAATTATTTTCTGGGTTGTGCTTTTCAAAGCAAAAGAAAGTTGGGGAAGAAAAATCCTCTGTTAATCAAGGCAGAATTCTACTTGCAAAAGTGCCTGCAGGGACTCTGCACTGGAAAAAACCATTTCCTTCAACATCTACCCACTGTCTACTCACTCACCCTAGAAACGGTTCCAGTTCCCCTTTGACTTTAGTAAGTTACTGCTAACGGCGTTAGTAGGAGAGGTAGCATAATTCTTTAAAGGAAGAAGGTTTTTTAATCATTCTGGTCTAGGTTGTTTCCTAAAATAATTGTCCAATGAGTCTGTCTTTCGTGCCTTACTGGTTATTCATCTTATGACCACAAAGGAAAGCCCAGGCCTGGCCTAACATGCAAGATTCTACCTTCTTTAACAGTAAGGGTTGGGGGAAGATGGAAAAGGTTTAAATTTAGTATCTTAAGAAAAGTTGCTGTCACATAGAAAACAGTTCTAATAGTTGGAGTTCTTCAGCAATGAAAAGGCTGTCTCTTGAAGTAGTAAGCAGCCTGTCACTGATAGTAATCAAGCAGAAGCTGATTGAGGGGAATCATAATGATGACGAATGACCGTACTGATAGCTTGCATTGGGTGGTAATTTCTTTTCAAAAGACTTTTGTACCAGAGATGCTGGTGCTTGTCTTTGTCGCCAGCCATTTGCTTTGGCCTCATGTCGTTTTCTTGCAGAACTTGCCTACGTCTCCTCCTCAGAGTGTGGGCTTCCACCACACCTGCTGAGTGGGCAGCTGGCCCCACGATCAGTCCCCTGGCCACAGCTGATTGGATTCAGATGGGCCCTTGACCCAAGGGGGAAGAGTCAGATTCTCTCTTAGAGGAAATTGGGATTCAGTATTTCTAGGCCCACTTTCATTGGCATTTAAACTGGAAGGTCCTGAGGGCCACCTGAGCAGCCATGATGCACCACATTCAAGGAGGAGCGGAGAAAGTTGATTGGCAGAGTGGGAAAACCAGATGCAAAGAGGAAAGTGGAGATGAAGGACCATGGCGTGTACTTATGATCAACTGCACGTGCTGACTTTCTTCCTGACGGCTTTCTCTCCCTGGTTCCAGTCCTTCAAGTTTGTCAGCACTTTTCTGCCCCTAAGTTTCTTGAGATACCCTTGTATCCTTCCCACTAATTTCCACTTAAACTAGTGTGGTTGAGTTTCTGTGACTTGCAACCAAATCGTATCTGATTAAGACAACTTTACTCTTATTTCGTCTGATCAGCTCAACAGTTCTCCCTGTCGTAAAGAGGAAACTGAGGATGAGAGAGGTCAAATGGCTTGTCCAAAGTCTCCCAGTGGGCAAATAGGGGGTTTATAAGGGAAAATGATCTTGGGACTCCAATGCCTTGATCCCACCCTGAGTCTGTGGATAGTGCCCTGGAGTGGCTTCCTGTTCTGAGTGGGAAATTACACTAGATGACCACTAAGGTCCCATCCATTCCGACTCTCTTTGCTGAGAGTCCATGACTCACTTAAGATTCTTTGGCTCTATAAAAACCTCATGAGTGTCCCTTTGCCTTTGTAAATATATGACATCAGAGACCCTCAGGTGTGAATCATTTGAGAAGATGCTGTTCGGTGGGGATGGACACCCCTTTGTTAGTGGGTGAGCTTAGTGTTGAGATGAGCAAGTTTTCTTGTATTTTATTTTGTTATGTGTTACTGTGTGTTCAATTCTAGTCCTTGGGTAGGCAGACAGGGTTGGTGTACTGGAAGTGTATTTTTAGTCTGACATTAAAAAATGTATCATAGACACCAACACAGGAAGCAGTTTTCAGGTGAGTCAGTGTAGAAATAACCTCAAAGAGTTTTCATAAAGGGATGGTGGATCTTTTAATTTAACAGTCCGGCTTCTGAGGCCCCTTCCCAACCTCCTTCCTTCACTCAGTAGTCATTTATTAGGCTTCTACCATGTGCTGGCATTTTCTTCACTCAGGACTTAAGATCCAGAGGTAAGTCCCTATCCTTCATAACACAGTTTCAGAAAACCTCCTGGTCCTTCCTTGTTGACTTCTCTCTGTCCTGCAAGACTGAGTTCTGAGGGCAGGTACGGATCTTGTTCATCTTTGTGACCCCATGCTCAGCACGGTAAATACTTGAGATGTTCTCAGAAGAATGAGTTAGGAGCTCACAGTCCAGTTCAGAGAGAAAGAAACAAAAAACAACACCAGTGTGTTCAGTGCGAAGAGCCCAGAGTATTCCGTGAACATAGAGGGGAAATGATTAACTCACTGAGAAGGTAACTTTTTAGTTGAGTCTTGAAGGGTGGAGTCCTAAAGGAGATGCTGGAATTGGTGACTGTCTGCTCTCAACGGCAAAGAAACAGTCCCAGGGGCAGCCTGAGTCTGTTCTGGGAAGCCAGTGTTTGGGCAAATTCCTGACCTGCCACTTATCGATCATGTGACACCTTTGCTAAGTTTCTGAACTTCCTTGTACTTCATTTTCTTCATCTATAAAATAGAGATAATAGTAGCACTACCCTTATAAGACTGTTTGAGGATGAAACTAGAATAATGCATATGAGGCTTTTGCGTAGTAATTGCTTGGTACATAGTAAGTGCTTAATGAAGGTGAGTTATTATTATTCTTGGCCTTGAGCAGAGAGGAGGAATGTGAGTTCTGGAGAAAACGTAGAAGCCCCAGAAAGGGAGGCGGCAGGCTCAGGTGTACAAAACAAGGACCTGGGTGGATGCTGGCCATGGCTTTTCATTTCTGCAGGACAGTGGTTCATAACTGTGGATCAAGGACCTTGACCTTGGGAGAAAAATGTGCATAGGCCCCATTCACATATTTTGTATTCGTATTTCAACTGAAGTTCTGAAAATCATCCATGTGATTCAGAGGTTTCTGAGTCTCAAGGTGAGAGCTGTGACTTCATGGTGTAGGTAGACCCATGAGTGCCAAATCCGTGTTGATCGGCGCTTAAACAACTGGAGAACACCCTGAAAGAGAAGATGTGGGAACTTCGAGCATCCTTAGGGGATTAGGCCCACAAGGCATGATTTAATTATATTTGACTGTAAACATATTAACAGGTAACTTAAATGTTTGGGAATAGATTAAGAATTCAAGATGGGGGCAGAGGTACCTGGGAGACAACCTCTTGGAGCTCTGCAAACTGAAATTACTGAAGTTCAGAGACTTTTCCATGGTCACCTGGTTTGCAGATGAGAAAGTCAGGACTTAGACCCATATTTTTCCGCTGTGAAGTAACATGTTGTATGCAAAGGGCAGTCAGCCATTTGTTAGGCTGTAGAAGAATTCCATATTGGAGAAAAAAGATAAGCTCCCAAATGACAGAGGGGGCAGACGGTGAGTCGCCTTAATGGCCAGGCTAAGAAATTCGGAGTTTGATCCTTAAGAAAAGGAATTGGAAATCACACATCTAGTGCTGAAATGAGATGTGGAATTCAGGATTTGAGACTCGTAGCTTGTCCTTTGAATTATACAGCGGCTGGAAATCGCATTTCTCTTTTTTCCATCTGGACTCCTCGCATGGTGGTATTCCCAACAGGAGGGCATCTGTGAACTTTTTAATGGGAGACGTCGTAAAGCTGAGTTAGGGCTGTGTTCCCACAGGCTGGCTTCGGAGGCAGGTAAAATCTGACTCGTCTTTTGCTTTTCAGCTACAGACACAGCCATCACTGCCACCACCAGCTGAGGGACTCGGAATCGAGGGGTTGCCAGTAATTGTGGATTTAAGTCACAGAGGAAAAAGATAAGAGGAGAGCAAGGCTGGTTTTTCCACAATTAAATGCTGCCTCTCGGGCTTCTCTGACGGCAGGAATCCAAGAGGTCAGGAACCACCAGCCATATTATTTTTCTCCCTGGCTGCCTGCTCTCATTTGTATCCCCTCCTCATTCATGGGAAGGAAGAAAAGGTGGGTTGGAAACAAAAAGCTTGTTCTAGCCTACTTTTTCCTCCACGAAACTTGTCGGAAACAAAGCTGTCTCGTGAAACAGACGGCATTTCTTCTGGTAGCCGGCTCTTCCTGCCAGCGGCATCACAGATATATTTGGGGGGGGGGGCGGAGAAACCATTGTTGAAATGGACTATTGTCCTTTTATAATTATGACAGTGTTTGTTCTCAGGTACTGCCATGGCCTCTGGTATTTTTGTATTTGTAACTGTTTTACGTTAGTCAAACTCAAGTTTTCATCCCTTGTCACTGCAACTCCGTTATAAGTGCCCTGAGGGCAGGAATTGTTTTATCGTTCTTTGTTTTGGCCGCAGTGCCTCCAATGTGGAAGGCAGCGACGCAGCTGGTGGTGTTTTAGATGTCTGCATTCTTGAAATGTCAGAACTGGAAGGACCTTATTCGTCACGTGACCCGACTTCATTATTTAATGAAAGAATACAACACGTAAAGCAACGGACTCAAATCGAACAGCTAATTAGTGGCTTTCCTCCAGCAAGAAATGGGTCTCGTAGCTCTCCTAACTTGTGACATAATGGGAACAAACTTGAGCTGTGGAGTCAGGCGAGCCTGGGCTCTTATTTGCCTCTGTCCCACACTAGCAGGATGGCCATGGACCTCAGTTTCCTCATTCTGAGATTTGTATCTGGCCAGCATCTGTGTGTGGCTGAAAATGTCTGTACATAGTAGGCACTCCAAACCGTGAGCCTTTAGGAATCATTGTTTTATTTCTTTCTAAAATACAAGACCTCCTTTAGGAAGAAACTCACATTTTTGTGATCTCTTCAATATCAGAAAATACAGCCCGATTGCTCTTGGTGAGAAGAACTTAGGAGGGAGAGCAGGCTGATAGGGCTCTTAGGGGGATGCAGTGTAGAATGGACTAGAAACAGAAACTGGTCCTGTCCACAGGAAATAAGGGTCACAGATACGATGCCTTTGTCTGTCAGACACCCCTCAGTGGGAAGGAGTTGGGCTAAGCAGTTGGTAACCGAGCACCTACCATCCTGGGCGGGAGGCTAGAGATGTTGAGTGGCGGGGAGATGAACAAGTCAACAGGCCCAACTTGCTTCAGACATGATGGGAACGTAAATGACGGTAAGTCATGCAATGAGAGAGGGGGCAGCTGGGACTGAGGGAGGAGCAGGCAGGAGGCCCATGGCCTCTAGACTTCATGTTCTGGGGCATGTTTGTGGAGAGATGCATTGAGGGACAGACAGAGGCAAAGCGGGTGCCAACAACACCTGAAAGGAAAGGGAAGCCTGAGGTAGAGAGCTGGAGGGAAAGAGAGGATGAGGGAACCAGCCCAACACTCCAGTGAGCGCCTTTTATCCAGAGAGGGGCAGTGGCCATCTTCTGGGGCTCCACCAAGGGTCGTGGTTTTTGATTATGCTTCCTTCTCTCTCTCACGCGGACACACATGGCTTCTCCACCCTCTTTGTGGTGTCATGAATGTGTCCAGCTCTGGAAGCCTGGGCAGCAGCCAGATATTGTCCCATTGCCACCAGGAGCACGAGTTCAGGGAATGCCCTGGCTGATTGATCAAGGGGAGGGCCTGATCTGCCAATAGAACCCCAATCTCGAGTGCAAGAATTCCCCACATGAGCTGTACGAAACAAATCCTCTGTGTGAAGAACGCTGGCCTGGCTCCAGCAATAACACAGCTGTTGAAACAGCTTAGTCACCAGGGCGATGGAGGTGGCGGGGCGCGGGAATGCAGGGCTGCAGCGATCTGACATTTCTCTGGCTGGCAGCAGCCCTGAGAGCCAGCCCCCGTCTGTGGGAGAGCTGCAGAGGGAATCTGCTTCCCATCCACAAGCATTCCCTTGTTCCTTTTGAAGCCCAACCATAATCCCCTCCCTGGAGAGGGCAGACTGAGGAGGGAAACTGAAATGTTTTCGGACCAGGACAGGAAAAGAAATGGTTTGCTTCTTTCAGATACCTGGTTTCTCCCCCTTAAAGATCCAGGTTTATTTCCTGGATAACTTTTTTTTTCCTGCTCCAGGCAAGGCAGAGTGTAATTTAGATATGGGGAAGGAGAAAATAAAAACGCTCATATGTCTTGTCTAGAAGATGTAGTGACTTTCTTAGCTTGCAGGTGTCCAGGTGATGTGTGACGTTAAGAGGGCATGTCCTGGCCCTTCTGCCTGATCTTGCGTGGAGCCGTTAGCAGCTTCATCCCCAGAGCTCTTGTCTAAGGGACTCTGGGCAGATCTGGGCAAAACCTTGGCTGGTTTCATCAGGATTTGGAGAAGACTAATAAACGGCCACAGAGTGACCCTATCCTCTTCCAGCTCTCTGAAGAACTGACCTTTGTGTTTCCTCTTTCTCCTGGACCTCTGCACGGTTTGTTCTGGAAGTTGTTAAGTTGAATTAGCCACCCCTTCCTCTCAGGTTACTGTATGGGAATGTGGCTGTCAGTCTGTGAACTCGCCGTCGTCTATTTTTAGATTCACTGTGAATGAAGCTCTCCTCTCTAATTGCATTCAGAGAGAGAGAGAGAGAGGCAGGTAGATTTTCGTAGCCATCAAATCAGCTGCTCCCAATGCTGTGTGCCCTGCCAGGGTCCTGGGGGGAGCAGAGAAGCTGTTCCCCTCCCTCAGCCGTCACGTTTGTTTTCTCTCCACATTTCCGTTGATTCTGGTCAAATGGGGAGGAGCTGTTGCCACACTGCTTTCCAGGGTTCCAACACCTGCCAGCGTGGATGGTTCTGATTTCTCTAGCTTTGTTAGGAAAAGATTTGTTCCTTGTTAAGTTCAAATTCCTTGGAAAACAGGGAAGGTCCTTTTGGTGATATTTCCTATGAGATTAAAGAGTCTAAAGCCTGCTGGGAACTATGTAAGTACAGTGGGCCTCAGTTTCCTCTAGATCCCCCCATCCCCCTCCCATCCTGCCTTTCACACATCGGCCAGAGCTCCTTGCTTAAACATCCTCCTGAATAAAATGATACTGCATCCAGAGCAAGCTTCTTCCCTTCGCCACTAGACCCCTCCTGCTCTCCAGCCTCGTCTCTTCTCTCCACTCCTTCTCCCATTCCCCACCATATTGAATTAGTTGATTTCTCTGACTGCACTACACTATTTTGTGCTTCCGTGACATTTTACACACACAGCTTCCTCTGCCAGTAATTGCTTCTCCTACTTCGTTATCTAGTGGACACTTACTCACCCTGTGATTCACAGCTGAACATCATCTCTTCTGGATGAGGTGATCCAGAAGATCATACATTCCGTCCTATGTTCCTTGTCTCCCTTCCTAGCACTCTTGATGTCTTCGTGTTGGCTGTATACTTTATATTTACTTCTAATGTAGTACTACCCACATGGGATTATACTTATTTATGGCTATGCCTGCCATCCCCACCCTACTGTGAACCATTGAGGGCAATGACTTTGCCTTGTATGTCTTTTTTATTCCCACTATTGTGCATGGAAACTCGAAGGTGCTTAAAAATATTTGGTGAAGGACTGGATGGTCCATCTAGCATTAAGGAATTTGGATGTATATTGATTCCATCTTGGTGGCAATGTGAGCCATTATGGCTTCTCATTTCCTGTTGGGCTTCTTTTCCAGTCATGCTTGGAGTAGACCACCAGAAATGTGACCTGTTACACCACATCTTGTACCCAGTGAGTGCTGCACAATTTTCCTTCTCTGGAATCTCTTGCCAATAGTTCCATCTATTCTTTTATCCCTATAGACTTGGACAGACATGAAACAGACCTAAAGGCCCACTCTTTCATTGCTCTACCTACCTGAGACTCTAGACCAGGTCAGAGAACTCTTTGGTTTCTAGCCCTTGTGGTTACATCCTGTCTCCTCCTTTGCCCCTACTAGTGCTCTCAAGCAGAACACTAGCATAACCCCATATTATAATTCAGATGGAGAGGACAAAGGAGACAATGCCTCCCTCAGGATCACTTCCCTTAAAAGCTCCCCTTCCAGCCAGTCCCGGGCAACAGGCACGTTGTTCCCTGATGGGACCGTTGGGTCAAATTTGAGGAACATCCTTTTTTCAAGGGGTATGCGTGTGCATGTACGTGTGTGCGTGTGTGTGTGTGTGCATATGTGCCAGGGTAGGGGAAGGGAGGCAGGCAGTGGGGAAAGAAAGTGAATGCCACGAAAATAGACTTCACAAGTGTGGTACAGAGGTGATGGAGAGACTGGGGAAACTTTGGGTTGTAGGAGTATTTGGAGGAAGAAGGACGATGTTTATTAATTTGGCAAATGCTTAGCAAATGTCTCTTGTGTACAGACATGGGTAGTAGAGCTGTGAACAAGACAGAAGCAGTCCCTGGCTTCTGGAGCCTCGCAGTCTGAGCGGGAGGTGGGTAGGGAGAGAGATAAGGTGAGTATTCAAGTGGCTGTGCTGAGGTTGGGTAAGTGTCACAGTGCTGGACGCACAGGGCACTGTGGGAGCCACAGGAGGGGCACTCCATCAGGCTTTAGTGATGAGGGAAGGTGGGAGTGAATCTGGAATTCCAGAAGATGAGCAGGAGTTGGTCTGGTACGAGTGAGGGGGGGCCAAGCCCTGTCTGCAGAGGACTGTCTGCACCCCAGAGGACAAAAGACCTTTTGTAATTCACCCTCTCGAAGGGGGCACCTTTAAAAACTTGGCGTGTTAGCAGGGACCCTGAATGGAGGCAGCAAGTGTAGGAAACCTTGAGTGACAGCCGTAAAATAGCAGTCAGTGTTTACTGAGCGCCTGCTGTATGCCAGGGCTGTGCTGAGTGACTCACACATGCTTTCTCTTATTTCTCACTACCATGGGAGATGGACACTACTGTTATGCCAAGTTTATAGGTAGAGAGGTTCAGGGATGTGCCTCCTGTTGCTCAGGCACCAGGTGGCCATGATCCCAGGCCATTTCTCTTCCAAGGCTGGAGGCAGGAGGTCGGGCCACATTCGGGGTGACCAGCTTGGGTGGCAGGAGTAGAGAAGGATCCATGAGATATGAACCTGGGATGCTAACCAGGAGCCAGATCTTGGTCTTTTATGCCATTTAAGGCGTTTCAGCATTAGAAGGAGGATAATATAAAGGCCTTGGAAGAATTGTAGAATTCATCTCTCTGGCTACGGTATGAAGGACAGACAGGAAGGGGGCCCATGTGTGAGTCCTCTAGGCCTGAGATGGTGGTGGCCTTGAGCAAGGGGAGTGCAGCGAGGGGCATGGGATCAACCTGCAGCACGTGATGAGCAGAGAGCGTTGACAGGCTTGGGTGGTTTGCCTTTCTGAACTGTGGACGCAGAGTCATCCCCTGGAAGTGAGCATGCCGATGTGAAACTCAGGAGGGAACTCTGCACTGGAGAGGGTGACCGCCGTCCAAGTGCAGATGAGACCCCTCAGGGTGAGTGCCCGGAGTTGGAAGGGGAGAGAGCTGCTCTACAACCTGGCAGACGCCAACAGAGGTGGTCGGTCTATATTCTGTGGCCCTTGGATTCACGTGTTAACGAAACAGTTGATGTCCTGCCTACTTGTCCAAATGGATAGCCTTTAAGCAGCACTGTAGGGTACAACAGTGATGAGTAGCTATTTTCTAACGAGAAGATGTCACTTGGCAAAGGGCCTGATGTGAGGAATGGTCTCCGTTGTCCTAGTCGTGTTTCATAGACAGCCTACTTCAACCAGGGGACGCTGCTTCAGAATACAGAAAGGGACCATTTTGATGACGCTTGGAAAAGTGTCTTCTTACTTGTGGAAAGAATTTCTCCACAATGCAAATACTTGACATGATGGGGGGAAAATGAGAGAGGTGATGTGAACTAAACCCAGGGTGGTTCGCAGAATAATTGTACTCATTCATTTTGTGCCTGCTCACACCCAGGCCCGGAGGACATCTTCAGAAAACAGCCAGGACCAAATTTATAATTAGCTGAGTCCATTTTTGCCAGACCTAACCATGGATACAGGACAGGGTTGGTTTTGTTATTTCCTTAATTGAAAGCGTCAAGAAAATACAAGCCAGGTCAGAGAGGGTTTGATCGGGGCAGGAGCGCTGGCATAAATAACCCCAGATTATATGTCTGCTGGAGGCTGGGAGGAGGCTGGTCCGCACACTCTCCTTCTGAGGTCACCCAAACAAACCCCGGTGACCGGCTGCTCCCCTGTGGAATGCGGGGATACATATGAGTATTTTGAAATCTCTTTAATTTTTTCCCAGGGCAAGAGCCCAGGAAAATCAAGGTTTTTCAGGGAACCTAAAAGTTTTTGACAGCCATCAAATAATTCTTTATTTCCTCTTAATGTAATTTGCCCTCCTCCTTTTCCCCTTTGTTTCCAGCTAATTGATCAACAATATAACCGAACAGTCCTGGGACTGGTTGGAAAGAGAGCCAGTATTTTTAAGGGCCCCGAACTCGTTGTCCTCTCCTGCCTGGCAAATCCCCATTTCAAAAAGTGTAAGTGAGAAGCATTCTGATGACTCGGCTTCCTCAATGAAGCCTCATCTTTCATCACTTCACCCCCCTCAGGGACCGTTCTTATATTAAGCAGCTGCTCGAGGTTTCTTGGGGGTGCTCAGAGCCTTTCAGAGCTGTTTGTCTGCACACCATTTTTGGCTTCCTCGAAGGCCTTGCTCTCCTCTCTGGCTTTCCATGTATCTTCCGGAAACCGATTGGCAAAGGGTTTTTCTCCGATGGGACAGTACAGTTGAATTAGTACAGAGATAAATGCTTCCTAAGGGGGTGACTGGTCGATACTTCCGCATACGGGAAGGCACCAATCTTTCCACCTGTAATGATGCTTTGCAGTCTGGGTCTGCTCCTACAGAACCCTGGAGCACAGGTTTCCGCCCGCAGAACAGGATGGAAAGAAGTGTAAAGAACAACAGTGCCTTTCCACACCTCCCTTCCCAGGATTTTGCCAGTGAATTGTCCACCCAACCAAAATGCGTCCCTGCCACCATTTGAGAAACGTGAAGTTTGGACAGCCCACAGGATAGCAGAGCTGCTGGTCTGGGACAGGTGTGGGAAGCCGTGCATTTCAAATCCATGAATGCCCTATGCTGATACCCTTACAACTTTACCCCATGGAACTGGTGTAACAAGTGTCCTGGTTTTATAGGGAAGGTTCTCCAGGTGCCAGGGGTAGCCTTGGCCTTCCCGCCTTTCTCCAGGGAGTTCGGACTGGATTCTTCACTTTCATTATCTCGGGGGGTTGGCGGGGGCAGGAAGGGGAGTATTGCCCATGCACTATCCCAGGAGCCATGAAACCGGTGTTTACTACATACAACATAGTCATCAAAGGTGAACTTTTTCCCAGTCCATTGGAGGCAGAAGAGAAGATGATTCAGGCGGGCGACTTCACAGCTTTCCTGGCTTCCTCTGCCTAGTGCCTTGCTGTTTCTGAGTTTTGTGTTCCGGCTTTGGATAGGGGTTCATAGTGGGAAGTTCCGTGTTTCTGAAACCTGAGAATTATTTTGTATTAAAGGTAGATATAAGACTTTCACTTCCCTAATGAAATGATAAAAACAATAACTAACCTTCGTGCTTTTCTGCACTGTTCTAAGCATTTTTCATGTGGTAATGAATCTAATGATCCCCAAATCCTAGGAGGCAAGTCAGTTCCATCAGGGTGAGGAAGCTGAGCGTCTGTCTTGGGGGGTGATGTCACAGTCCAGTGAGGGAAGGTCAGAGGGCCACTTAAAGTGGCCAGTCTCCCTGTGGTCTCTGTTGTTTATGTAAACCATGAAAGACAGCAAAAGGCTTTAGGACTACGGGCCATGAAGCCCTAGAAGCTTGAGTCTCATGACTCCAGGGGTGAGGCTTTCCGAGTCTTGACTTCTCCACCCCACAGACAGGAGTGATAACACCTGCCGAGGAAGTAAGCAGGTGACAGTGAGGGTTAGGCAGAGCACGTGATAAATTTCACCAACAGGCGCAGAAACTGTAGCAAGAACTTCACTTGACAGTGAAATGGAAAGAACGGTGGTATGGCGAGCAGTTTGAAAGGTGTCCCCTCCCGGAGTGACTCAGGTTATCTGATGTTTTATTAGCCGACCTGCGCAGAGATTTTGTTTCATTTTGTTTTAGTTTAGTTTTTGTTTTTAGTGAATTAGTTACTGACATTTCAAAATAGAGAGGTGTTGTATAACAATCTGAATTTCTGGCTTCTCTTGAAAAAAGCAGGTCTGGGAAGGTGGCCCTTTACTGCCTCCTGACGGTCATGGGCTGGAGCTGAAGGCAGCTGCCCCCAAACCCAGCCTGTCCCTGATCACACCTGCGTCTGGGGCAGAACCCTGACCTGAGCCCAGGGCCCCGGGCTTCCAGCTCTGTGCTGCTGGGTCAGACCACACTTCTCCAGGCAGTTTTCTGAAATGCTGCTGGGTAGGTTTCAGCAGTTCTTTCCTCAACGCTCAGATTAGAGAGTTCCAGACATGTTATCAGCCATGCTTGCAGCCTCCAGGAGCACTGCGTATTTCTCTCCTGTGGACAGCTGCGAAGGGTGTTCAGTCAGCGTTGAGCAGCCCGTTGCGTGCAGTGTGCTTGACTCTTTTGAATTTTACTGTTTGTTTTCTACCAACAAAGGTAGTAGAGGGGTGTGGGGCTCTGGAGTGATCCAGACCAAGCATGAGGTCCCGGCTCTGGAACGGACTAGCTGTGTATTCTTGGGTGATGTACACAACCTCTTATTCGTGGGATGGGCGTGCGACCGAAGGAGAGAATGTTTACACGGAGACTTCGTTTTTATTAAAGACTTATGTATTCATATTTGGTGACTTGTTTGAGGGGCTTCTTTCATCACAAGTTCGCCAGTTTTCTTTAAGCAATACAAGAAAGAGGGTTGTCTTTTAAAACAATGGCAAAAGAGTCACCTCTCTCAGGTTACCAACAACAACATGACTTTAGACAAGTTTCTTAATATGTGAGGACCTCAGTTTACTCATTAATCGAAACGAGACATCCATGCCCACTTCATAGGGTTATTGGGAAAATTAAGTGAAAGCGTAGAAGTCCTGGGCTTCGTATGGAGTGGTTATGCATGAAAACAGTGTTTAAAATGTTTGTTTTTAACAGCATATTTTGAAACAGTTCAGGGATTCCCAACGCATGAGAATGACTCTTAAAGCTCCGAGCAGGCCAGGAGGGAGCCTGTCTGGCTGCCTCTTTCCCTGAGGCACCGGCTTTGAACCAGCCCCACCCCTAACATTTGTGGGGCTCAGAGCAAGTGTACCTGTGAAGGCCTGGCTGCCATATGTTTGCATATTTAAAGGTGATCGATCAGGCCAATAAACTGAAACCAAATAAGTTCTATCAACCAATTGTAACAAATTGACCTTCATAATGAACTGGAAGGCCAGGTTCGAATTTAGGATTCTTGGAATTCTGTGCCAAAATGTGACCAACGAGGGAGTGTGGGCCTCTAGCTACCTTTTTCCCCATCCATCCTGTACAGAGAGGCCTTGGTGCCCATGCAGGGACACCCTAACTGCCCACCCCAGTCTCTGTTCAGATCCTCTTACAAACAGCAGCCTTTTGAGCACTCCTGTGCCCAAGGGGGCATGAGTGGTTGTGCAGTTCCCCTTGGAGGCCAGATCTGGGGAAGAGGCCCCCCCCAGGCCATGGAAACAGGCTCAGAGCTGTCTGGGTAGGGTATTCTGGGGCCCTGAGTTCCTGGAGCATGGTCTGGAAGTGGAAGAAGTGGTTAGGCTCTGGGTGAGCACATCCCCTTCACTTCAGAGTCTTCTTGTCCAGTGAGGAAGGGAACAGCTGGACAAGGACCAGACATAGCGGGACCCTTTAAAGTGTGGGGCCCAGTTTAGGGGCCCTTCCTGTCTGTGGCTCAGCCCAGGGCTGCTCTGAGCCCTAGTGCTCCAAGGAGCACAATCTGTGAACTGATGACTTCTTTTACAGCTTTTCAGATTTGTACTCTTGAGTCCTGTGGTTCTGGAAGTGCCCTTTCAACAGAGTTCAAAGTCCCACTTCCTAATCCCAGTGCTACAAATAAAAAGGATGCACCTTGGCGCCTAATGCTGGAGCTCTGGCTAGTTCTTTCTGTTGATCCCTGAGGCTGCCGAGCGAGGAACAGTTGTAGCCATCCTGGCCCCTGACCAAGCGGAAATACAGACTCTGAGCATGGCTTCCGCCAGGCTGAGTGTCCCACAGTTTCTTACACAGACTCTTCCGCATTTTCAGCCCGGGGTCTCTGTACTGCCTGGTGTCCTCAAGTCCAGAGTCTCCCCTTGGACTGTGCAGAGATGGAAAGATATGGAGAACTGGGAGTCCTCTGATTCTGTGTCCAGACTTTGACCCTGTCACCCTATTGTCAGTGCCACGCCTCACTTCCGTCTTCTGCAACACCTGCTACTTTCAAATTCTGAGTGGCTTGGGGGTCTACTGGACGTGTTGGCTCACTTTCCCAGAATATTCCTCTGTGGGAGTTTAGGCTGTGCCCATCGCTGTGGCTGCCAGGAAACCCTACTTCATCTGTTTTTCATCTGTAAGAAAATTGTTGAAATCTCTGGTCTGCTCATGTCTCTACAATTTTTTCCCCTTGTGATTTAACAACCTTTGTTTTCCTTTTCTGTCTTTTTTGTGGAGTTTCAGGAGGGAGAGGAGGAAAACACAAGTGGTCAATTCACCCTGTTTAACTGAGGATTTAACTAGTACTGATACAGTAGCAGGCGCCGATGTTCATTGAGGCCTTTCTCTACATCAGAATGGCCTGAGAGCCCTTCTTGGTGCATCATTTCTTTCTCTTCCTGGATTTCCTCAGAGAATCAGGGATTCACCACATTGTCCAGGGGGGTTCCAGCCACACTGGGTCAGTGGCTAGAAAAGCACTAATTTCCCGGACGGCAGATATTCTTAGCTGTTTCCCTTGTGACCTGTACCTATATGTGTCCACAGGTTCCAGAGCCTAGAATTGAGCTCAATCTCATAACCCCGGTGGGAGCTGGCTCTCTGATCACTCTGGAAATGTGGTCTGTGCTTTTTTCATTCCCCATTAGGACCCCTGCCTTCTTGAACTTGCTCAACATAGTATAAAATAGGTAAATGGATAGATGCAATTTTTCTTCATCTAATCTCCTTAATGAGTTCTGTGGTAAGTTAAACCCCTTCATGGTCCTTACTGATAGGGAAGAATGTGTGAACATTCATTTGTACAATTATGTGCTCATTATTATATTCCCATCTGTGTAGAAGTCTTTAATTTGAGAAAAACCCTCATCTTTTACGTTAACATTGTCCGTAATGTGAAGAAGGGTTTTGAGTTTTGGAAAAGTAGCAGATCCTATATTTGAGAGCTTCCTGGGGGAAATTTTAAGAAGGTGCTTTCAGGCGAGAGTGTGTCCAGAAGACAGCACCAAAGGTGCTGAAATCATGACTCCGAGGCACGGTTGAAAAACCTGGTCACGTTTCTCAGAGAGGAGAGAAGAGACAGGCAGATGAGGCATGGGCTTCAATACCTAAGGAACTATGGGCAGAACTAGGACCACTTAGTGGAGGATAAGTGCTGATCACAGACTCAGAATCTCACCATCTGAGCTGCCTCAGAGTGAGGCCCCCATCTCTGGAGGAGTTTAAGCGGAAGCTCTTTAACTCCATGGTGGCGTAGTTATAGCAGAGGACACCGCATCCAGCTTCGACATCCATCCTGTGACTTTTAAGCCTTCAGATTTGGAGTTTGAGAGGAACTAATATATTTCTTTTGTCATCTTGGTTTCCATGGCAGAGGCTATAAGAATTTTTAAACTCTTTCCAAAGTCTCTTGCCAGAAGCCATTTCTGAATTGTGCATCCTTTCTCTTGCAGGAGAAAATGCAGAAGTTTCCATGGATGTTTCCCTGGCTTACCGTGATGATACGTTTGCTGAATGGACTGAAATGGCCCATGAGAGAGTGCCCCGGAAACTCAAATGCACCTTCACGTCCCCCAAGGTAGGATACCTTGATGTCTAGGTTGATGGAGTTTTTATTTGCTCTCCAGGTCTATGGGAGATTTGCTCTGCAGTTAACAGACGTGTTTCTTATGTCTTAGCATGCGGGACCCACAAAAGTAGATGGTTATCTTTAGTCTTAGAGAAAAGGGCAATGTAGATATTTCATGTCCCTACAAAGGGGGCAAGAACAGAAGGACTGTCTCTGAAGTGATTTAGTTGTTTCTCTGGAATACCTCCATAAAAATAAACTCTTGATCCTTTGCTTAATAGCTGAAAGTGTCTGAAGAACATGGCTAAGTTATTCTGAGGTGTGAGAATCTGTGTGTGTTGCATCAGAGCTTGTGTCTGCTGCTGTGTTTCTTAGGTGTCTCTTTGTTCCAAAGTTAGTGGGCCGGTGTGAAGACCAGAACGCCCAGTGAACACCACAGACAAAACGAGCACCTGAGGGAGGAATCTAGTCTCATCTTCTGAGTCTAGTCCAGTCTTCTGACCCATCTTTAAGACTCTCGCTCCTCTGCCTCTTCCAGGAGGACTCGTTTAGCCACCCATGGGAGGGAGGTTACTGTCCTGCACTGAAAATAGGGAGACAGTTTTGGGCAAAGGCCTTAGCTTCCTCATCAATGAAAATGAGGGTTGATTCAGTGACCCTCAGAGGACAGTTGGATTTGATGGTATAAGGAACAAATGAAAATTAGTGGGGGACTCTTTTCAAATGCCAATGCTTCCCGCTCACACTGCCCCCCGAGATTCTGATCCCCCACCCCTGCTCACCCACTCTCTCTTGAAAGTCTCAGTGAAGGTGAAATGGAGCCATAGTTACTGTTGCTCAGGGTTGCTCACACTCCTCAAGGCTGGAGACGTGGTGCACCGTCTGCTCGGTGGTCTCTGATGTGCCTTCAGGTACAGAGATGGTCTCATTCTCTCTGTGTGGGGTGCAGGAGAGGTAGGATGGCATTGAAGCACATTCTTGATCATGTTGTTTGTCACTTGACATCTTCAGATCAGTTGCTCCTGAAGGATTTGGACAGCTTCGTAGTGCCCGCTCCACTGATGGATTGAGTTCCTCTCCTCTCCCAGCACTGGCCTCTCCTAACTTTGCTCTTGCCTATCACGGCAAAGTTAGGGTTCCCTGTGGGATGGTAAGAATAGCAGGTTGGAGCCTCTGAGGACCGTGTTCCAGCCGGGTCCAACCTACCCTGAACAGGAGTAAGATGGGGTGCAGCAGGTTCACAGCATTAACATTAGTTAAAGGTGTAGATTTGGAGCAAAACAGCCTTGGCCTCAATTCCAGGCTGTATCACTTACTGACCGCGTGGTCCTTGGCAAGCTTACTTAATCTGTCCGAGCTTCAGTTTCTCTTCTGCAAAATGGGAGAATAATACCTGTCTTGGAAGTCTTTATCAGGACTAGACGAGATAATGAACATAAGCAGGGTGACCTTATCCTTTAACATCCAGTCTGGGACATGTTTGAGAATGAAAGGAGATGCTAACCAGATGGGCCACCAGGATCTCAGGGGCAAACCACACACCCTACACAGAAGCACCTGTCGGGACACCTGGAGTTTGTTAAGCCTCCCTTCCCTGGGTTCCCTAAACCAGAGCTGCAGAAAGTGGTCTGAGGACCAACAGCATCAGTGTCAGGTGGGAGCTTGTAGGAAATGCAGATTCTTAGGTCACACTCAAAACCTGCTGAATCAAAATCTCAGTGTAGAACCAGGAATCTGTGTTTTAATAGGATTTCAACTCCTCCTCTTAAGCTTGATGAAGTTTGAGAGTCACTGCCCTAGACCCTCTGCTGAGGACCAAATATAGCCCCCCACCCCAAAAAGCCGTCTGGAATTGTTTCAGGTAGGCCCTTGGGGGCAATCTGTAGGTAAACATGGACGGTAGAGAGAAACTGGAGGTAGCAGGAGAGGGAGATAGCTAACATTTTCAGATCTTTGTAAGCAACGGAGGAAGTTAATTAAAACCTTTCTGGCTGTCACTGCAAGTTGACTGCATCTTTCTGAGGTGAGACTGGTTGAATAGCTACGCTGAAGGATATAAATCTCTGGGATATGGAATTTCATCCTCAGAAAAGGGAACAGTCGTTTCTCACCTTACTTCCCCCCTTGGAGGGCGCCGAGCAGCAGAGTGAGGGGGAGGTCATCAAGCAGCCTGCAACTGCTGCTTAATGATGGCAGCTTAATTATCTTTCGGATGTGTTGATTCCTTTCAAGAAAGATATTAAACCTTGAAAAGTGTGAAGGAAATGAATCATCAAATCTCTGCTTTTTGATTGCAGTGAGATTTCGTCTTGAGTCTGAAGATTAAATGAGAAATTGCTTTAAAGCTTTTTAGTCCCTGGTGGATTGTGAAGTTAAAAAAAAAAAGTCTAGCTGCCACCTGCTGTAATTTGTCCTAATTAGCCAGTCTCATGCTGGAGTTGGGGGAGGTGGAGGGGGGTGGGGGAGGAAAGGAGGGGGCAGCGTCTTTCTTCCTAAATGCCCTAAATACTGATGGAGGCAGAACCTCGGTGCATGAGGAAAAGGCCCGACAGGATACAGTGAATTTGTGTCTGAGAAACGCGGGCCAGGTCAGGATCCCGGAATCCAATGCATCTAATTTGTTGACCTTGGATAAATTCATGGGGTGGTGGTGGTCCCCTCTCTGTAGGGACAGGGAAGTGGACGACACCCAGAGGCGCATGGTGGGGAACTAGAAGGAACCTGAGAGATCATCTTATTTCACCTTCCTGTTTTACTTAGAAGAAAAGTGAGGCCAATGAGGTGGGTGGCCTTCGTAAGGTACCCAGCAAGGGACAAGGTCAGGACTAGAATCTGTCCCCTGCCTGGTTGTTCAGTGCCCTCCTTGTCACAGCGTAACGCCTGCCTTCAGGCACATCTGGGGCGACACCAGTCCTTTCTTCCTGCTATTCTCGAGTATCTTCCTCCCCGTCGGAGCTGGGGCTGGACTGGGAAGTCCCGTGTCCTCAACCGCAGGCTGCTGTGACTTTTGGGACCTTGGGTGAGACGCATAACCAAGTCAGTGGCATTAGACTAAATAAATTTTGTTCCCTTCCCCCTTGAACTCTGTTTCTGGAAATCCAACAAGACCCTGAGAGGAAACACATCAGAAAGCCCTCCTCAGAGGGTAATCCGCCTCGTCAGTGCAGCTGAACCTAAGGCTGGTCTAGAGCCCGTAGCATATTTTCAAGAGTTCCTGCACACCCCAAAACTAGCCCTGACTGTAAGGATAAGAGAGGAAGGAGCAGAGGGGAGAGGAAGACAATCTGCACAGGAAGAACCATCCAGCCTGCAGCTGAGGTTTGGAAAAGAAGCAGGATTCTTTCTACAGAAGAAATTTTTCAGTCTCACAAGCCACATCTAATCTGCTGATAGTTCTGATCAGAGCCCCTCAAACCTTAGAGGATGAAAAACTATCACGATTGATTGGTGATGTCTGCTGTGGATGGGGAAGGGAAGAGTGGAAGTGCGTAAGCCAGATATATGGCGGCCCTACCTCTGCTTCTGTCATGTGTGTCTTTTGTCTCTATACAAAGACTGTATATTATTCTAACCTCTGGCTGACCAATAAAGAACTCCCCAAGATCACAGAAGGGGCAGAGGCCCTTCACACACCAGTTAGACTGTAGCCTGCTTGTTATCTTCCTCCTGATTTCTCCACTGGACATTTTGCTCTGAAAATACACCAAAAAAATTATGGAAGTGCTGAGAATTCAGGCTTAGGAACAACAAATTAGGTCTCCCCTGTCACTTGATCAGGAGGTATACACCAATCAAACATTGAAGCTGCTATACAAACCCAACGCTGATGGCAGACACTCATCTCTTTTATCAGGGAAAAGTCCTTGGCTGCTACAGCTCATGGCTCTACATGCCCATATTTACCCCCTCTCCCTCCCCTTCACAGGGACACATCACCAGGAGTCCTGGTGAGGTAGAGCAACCTGGCCCCCTACGCTCTAATCTCCTACCGCCATGCTCTGGGCAGTACCTCTTTAGTCATTGGACAGGAAGTCCAAGAGACTTTTCCAGAAACTGGGCTAAATTTTTGTTTAATTACAATTTCTGCTCCCCTCTGACCTCTTGCTTCTTGAGCAGTTGGAAATTTTGGAGGCAGGAAATTCAGAGTGGGTGTCTCTAACACACTAATCCCATTATTACCTTTCATCCCTTTCTGTCTTCCCCAGTTCCAAGGGTCCCTCTGAGTTGCTTCTTTTTATATCAAATCAATAAAAAGAAGATGTTTTCAGCTTCTCGTAGTTTCTCCTGCAGGCCAAAACTGTGAAAATAATTAGCCATTGTCTAAGAATGTGGTGAACGTTAGCAAGGGCTTCCTCCAGAACATTGATGAAGTTGACTGTTCCACTGAGCCTTGGAGGTCCCCAGTGATAGGCTCAAATAAAAAGCTCTTGTAGCACTAGGAGACCAGGTTAGTCTGCTGCAAGGCTCGAACGAGGACCGAAAAGCTGAGAAAGATATTAAGAGAAGAAATTTCTGCTTTTTACCTAAAATTTCTGGTTCTACCTGAAAGGTGGCTACTTTTTCTGGGGGGGAGGGGCTGGGGGTAGCTGGTAGACACCACACTTCCAGTGTGGCCTATTGCCTGGACCTCTAAAGTACACATTTAAGCGCTCGCTGTTCAGAATTGGTGACAGGAAGCAGAGGCGAGACAGTTCAGACGGAGTCTCTTCCTCAAACCTCTGCCCTTCCTCCAGACCCCAGAGCATGAGGGCCGCTACTATGAATGTGACGTGCTTCCTTTCATGGAAATCGGGTCTGTGGCTCACAAGTACTACCTTCTAAACATCCGGCTGCCTGTCAATGAGAAGAAGAAAATCAACGTTGGCATCGGGGAGATCAAGGATATCCGGCTGGTGGTGAGTGAATCCCCTTGCTCCAGGTGGCCTGTGACATTAGAGCACTTGCTAGGAACACTCGTTCTTGAGCGTGGGCATCGGAGGGGACCTCCGTCTCGCTCTGGGCATCTCCGTGTCTGTTGTCTCATCTGAGAAATAGGAATAATAACATACCCATGACAGCTGAGATAGCAAATTTGTGTGAGAGATTACAGAAGCAGACAAAAATGCCATTACTGTGCCATTTAAGATTTTATTGTAATGACCACGATTGCATAATGAATTACACCAAGGTAAAAGTGATTTATTTTTCACACGTGTCACCTTGCAAGCACGAACGTTACAGGGAGCAGTGTGTTTCAGTTTCTTTCCATTTTATTTGTTTAAAGGGGAAAAATTAGGACATGGAGTAAGGAGACCATTTTATTTAATCCTAAAGAAAAATCACACAAGAAATATATCTTTATTGTAGAAAATTAGCACGAGTAAACACACAGAACAACGTAAAAATTACCTGTAATATCCTAGAGAAATAACCAACGTTGAGGTTTTGCTTCCAGAATTTTTCTAAATGAGATCTTACTCAATTGACTCTTTTGTGCCTTGCTTTTTTCATTTAATGGTATATAGTGAATATTATACACGCACACACACACACACACACACTTTTGCAATACTGCTTAGCATTCCACTGTATAAATTTAGCTTAACACATTTTACCAATCTCAACCTTTTGGGCATCTAAGATGTCTTCAATTTTTCAATGAAAACCTTACGGAAAAATCTTTGCTCATGTTCTCAATCATTCCCTTAGTATAGAGTAGGTCTATTTTATCCCTTTTGATTTATATTTCTACAATGCCCGAGGAGGGGCCAGGGGTGTATGAGGACAGTACATGCTGTGAATGTGAAAGCTCTTGATCTTGAAAGTTCAGCAGACAATGTCTCCCCTCGCCTCTCTCCAAAATGCACTTGCTGGTAGAAAATAACACTAAGATGTCTTCACCTTCGGAATTATGATTGGTCTCTGCCTAGGGAATCCACCAGAATGGAGGCTTCACCAAGGTGTGGTTTGCCATGAAGACCTTCCTTACGCCTAGCATCTTCATCATTATGGTGTGGTACTGGAGGAGGATCACCATGATGTCCCGACCCCCAGTGCTTCTGGAAAAGTAAGAGCTGATTTCGGAGCACTCTTAAGGAACACTGGCCTCGCATGATCTACCTGCCGTGGTCCTGGTTGCTGGAGTCTAGTACAAGTGGTCGGTGTGTCACTTGGGCTGGTGATTTGGCCAGGAATCAGCTGAATCATTTCTCCTTCAGCTTTCACATCACATTACTACTAAATCCTAGGGGGTTCCACCTCGCTCATACGTCCAGCTCTCTACTCTGTCTTTGCTCTTCATTCCCATTGGCTGAATCAGGTACTTCTCTGTTACAGTGGACAAACTGCCTTGCTCCTAACTGAGCCCAACCCCTCCCACCTCCAGAAGGATGATGCTCCTGTAGATAGATATATCCCCTTTCTCTCCCATATTATTGACTTTTCTCTTTTTGCTAGATTGTCCCCATTAATATGTAAACTTTAACTCCATACCATCTCCCATTCTTAAAACTCTTTCTTTTCCCACTTTCCCCCCTGATGCCGCCACACCATTTTTCTGCTCTTCTTTACAAAAGAACTCCTCAAAAACTTGTTGGTATGTTTTCCCCTCCTGTTCTTTCTTCAGCCCATTTTGCTCCCCATTGAAACTGCTCTTGACAGGATCGCCAGTGGCTTCCACATTCCAAATCCACTGGTCATTTCTCAGTCCTCACTTTTCTTGACTCGTCACCAACATTTGACATCTTCGAGCACTCCCTTTTTCTTCACAGAGCCTCCTCCGCCCCTCTCCTGCTTATCCTTTGCTGACCGTCACTCACTCTCCATTGCTGTTTCCCACCATCTTTCCAGCCTCTTAAACTTTGGAGCTGGGGCTCAGGCACTGGACCGCTTCTCTTCATTAGCTTTGCTCATTCACTGGGTCATCTCCTCTAGTCTCATGGTCTTAAAAATCATCTACACTCGGATGACTCTTAATTTATATCCTCGACTTCAGCCTTTCCCAACTCTAGACCCAAATATTCCAGATGTTTACTTAATATCTTTACTTGCACTAAAATGTAGCACGTACAAAAAAACAACACTTGATTTCCTCCCACTTCACACTTGCTCCTCTCCCAGGCATTCCCGCCTTAGGAAATGGCAGCTCCATCCGTTCAGCTGCTCAGGCTACACATGTTGGAGTCACCCTTTACTTCTCTTTTTTTCATCCCCTCATCCAACCCACTAGGAAATCTCACCATTTCCATTGCTACCCCCGCATCTAACTCACCATCATTTTGCATTTCTCACCTGGTTTATTGGAAATAGCCTCTCAACTGCTCTCCTTGCGTCCACCATTTTCCTTCCTGCACTCTATTCACACAGCAGCCAGAGTGTTCCCTGTTAAGTATAAATTAGATCATGTCATTCCTCTGCTCAAAGCTCTCTATTGGCTTTTCATTTCCTTTGCCCTGGACCCTGGCCACCTCTGATGTCATCTCTTGTCTTCTCCACTACTCACCATCCCCCTTGGTGGTGTTCAGACATGCCCGCATGCTCTCATCTCAGGGCCTTTGCACTCACTGTTCTCTTTATTTGAAATGCTCAATTCCTCATTTCCTTCAGGCCCTACTGTAACGTCTCTTATCTTAGAGGCTTTTTGCTGTCTGCCTTATATAAAATAGCACCCCATTGCCCTCCATTCTCTTACCTTGCTTGCTTTTTCTTCATAATACATACATTTGTTTTTCTCTCCTCACCTATCTGAATGCAAGCGTCACTGGAGCAGGATCCCTGCTGCTCTGTTTCCTGCTAGAGCCCCAGCATCTAGAATAGTGACTGGCACACAGTAGGAGCTCAGTAAATGGAAATTTGTTGACTGAGGAATGCATGAATGGTGTCACCTCATTGTTTGACCTTCTTATTGGGTCCTCAGTCCTTTCAAGATAGATTTCAGCTTCTCCAATGAGGTATACAGGTTTCTTCCCGAGCTCAGCCTTTTTTACTTCTCTGGTATCATGTCCTGTCATTTCCTGATGTGTGCTGCGTGCGGATCCCCAAATGCTTCAGGCTGTCCCAGGCTTCTGTGCCTCCGTCCAGACTCTTCCCTCTGCCTAGAAGGCTCTTCCGTCTCCCTAACCTTGACTCACAACTCCGGTCAATTTCTGTCTCTGTCACAGTCTGGAGTCCTGTAGCAGCCTGTGCATGCTTCTGTCCTATTGCTTGTCACACTTGATGTGGCCCAGCCACTAAATACATCTCTGTGAGTGAGAGAACTGGTCCTGTTCATTTAGGTGTCTACAGCCCTGACAAAATGCCTGATACGTTATCCATGCTTAATAAACACATATATTTCATGGATATCAATGAAAATATGAATAAATCAGTGACAAAATGAATGATATTTTGATAGAGAAAGGGCAATTAATAGTGTGATGGGGAAAAGCAAATTTAAAACAAGCCGCTAAAAGAATTTGCATTTCATATTGTTTGGAGTCACTTATTATTGAAATAAATACGCTTATATAATTCATAGTTGCTGAGGATATCATAATAATAATAACGACTTTTCTTAATGATCAGGTTAACAATAATCTGAATAGGTAAGGGGATAATTATATTCAATGAAGTCTGTTTAAGAAAGCAAGGGAGAGTAAAAACGTGGGAAGCTCTTAATCTGAAGTGGTACCAAAATAAAGTTCAGAGCACTGAGGAGTTTAGGTTCAATTACATAGAACAGTCTATTTCTTCATTCTGCAGTTGGTGCCAACAAAATAAGGCACTTTGCATCTCTGTGTAGAAACCCATCATGAGAGCTAAGAAACTGACCATATGGCTTCAGTCCCAACATATAACATCTCAATTCCAAAAACTGGGTTCTGATTTTTGAAAATCTGCCTTCCAGATGAATAACGTGGCTTTCCTGATATTTTCTCACCATCAGAGTCATCTTTGCCCTTGGCATTTCCATGACTTTCATCAATATCCCAGTGGAATGGTTTTCCATTGGGTTCGACTGGACCTGGATGCTGTTGTTTGGCGATATCCGACAGGGCATCTTCTATGCAATGCTCCTCTCCTTCTGGATTATCTTCTGTGGCGAGCACATGATGGTAAAAGCCCCCTGGGGAAGGGACAGTGGGTGAGGCAGAATAAACTAGCGGATACAGGAGTGAGTTCTGAACTCAGACCCTTGGTTCAAATTCCTGCTTTATCACTTACTAACTAGCTGTGTGGCCTTAGGCAAGTGACTTATTGCTCTGAATCTCAGTTTCTCCATCTATAAATGGGACTTAGACACTAATGTGTAGGGGTTTTGTGAGATTTAAATGTAACATACTTAACAGAAAGTAAACACACAAATGTTAATGATTATCATTATTTCTTGTCCTCCGGCTTGGATTTCTTGTCCTTCGGCTTCAGCTCTGCTTGTCCCCAGGACCAAGGTAACCACCCAGAGAATGTGGGCCCAGCTCTTTCCAGCTGGCGGTTTGTCCAGGTGGCCTAGTAACCCCTATCACCCGGAAATAGTGACCTCCCTGGTCTCAGTTTGCACAGACACCAAGTGATATTTCAGGAGGGATTGGAGGTACCGTGGATGAAAATAAGAGTGGTGCCATCATCATGTTGTGGCTAAGATGATATGCCAGCTGGAGCTTAGGCCTCATGTCAGGCCCATGGGCTTCATGGCTGAGCAGGCTGCTTTTAAATTCCATCATGGTGTGATCATTGCTTCCGAAGCCTTGCAGCCCTTCCAGGAGAGAGGGAGAGGAAAAAGCAGGAAAAAGCAGCTTTTGCCTACTGCCGGGTGGGCATGAGGGGTCCTCCAGCAGTGATGCACTGAGAATGAGCCCTCGGCTGCAAGGACTGGGAGTGGCGGGGACTCAGGGACAGCAGCAGGACAGCCAGCCAGATGATTGCCCTGAGGGAGCTGGTGGGCACTGTCCCACCTGGGTCCCAGCCTGGAATCTAAGATCATCTTTTACTTTCCCCCTTTTCTCACTTTATATTCCTTCCTTTTCCATCTCTTAGCATCCTTGTATGTCTATCCAGAGGAGCCATTCTATTTTGAATGAAGATAAGGGGAATGCGCATCTATTTTCCTAACCAGAAGAGACCTCTCACACTTGACGTCTCTGAATGCCTTCGAGTCTCCATTTCGTCCTCTGGAGACCACCCTGCCTTAACAAACACACGTGATAACTCACATAGGAATTTAATTCTCAATGAGTTATTTTGTGGACCGTGAAACTTCCACCGCCTGGGCCTTTCTTGATGTTCTGTAGCATCCTGTTCTTATTACTGTGAGAGCCTTATGGATAGGCTGACAAGAGTGAGCTCCTTAGGAACAGACTTGGGTCTTACTCATCCTTGGAGCCTGGAGTCTGGCATGATGCTTGATACACAGCAGGTGGTCAGCAGGGATTGCCTGAATGACTGACTCACCTGTAGCCTTGCTTGCTCTCCTTGTGTTTATCTCATTTCTCACTTTGGTTTTCCTCAGGATCAGCATGAACGGAATCACATAGCAGGGTACTGGAAGCAAGTTGGACCAATTGCTGTTGGCTCTTTCTGCCTCTTCATATTTGACATGTGTGAGAGGTGAGCAGGTGCCTGTGGGACTCTGGCCTGAAGTGCACATCGCTGTGTCCACTCCCAGCTCTTTCGAAGGAGGATTTGAAAAGGAGAATGGTGGTCGGGAGCCTGTGGGATGAAAGCATCGGACATGGTCACATCCTCCATAATGACTGGATTAAATCAAAGATTAAGGTCCTTAGAGATGCAAAGTATTTGGGCTGATCATATTCTTCAAACTCTGTATCTCTTTAAGTCCTTTGTGACTTTTCTTAGTCTAAATACAGTGCAGTGGCCACCCCTGCAGCTAGAAAGCGAAGACTATGTAGAAAGGAAAGTTCTCCTTTTCCTCTGTGTTAATTGTGTCTTGCCTTTCCATGTCGCTTCTCTTTGTAGAGGGGTACAACTCACGAATCCCTTCTACAGTATCTGGACAACAGATGTTGGAACAGAGCTGGCTGTATCCTTCCTTGATGGGCTCAGGGTTTTATTTCTTCCCATAGCCGCCCGGTCCCCAGGATCATTTTCTAAATCCTGCTAATGTTCTCCATATGTGCTCAGCCAGAGCTTTGATCCTTAGACCAAAGATAACAGCACAATTAAGAAAAATAATGAAAGAACTAATGCTTGCTTTCAAGCCCAAGTGAGAGCAGGCAAAATGAGGAGGCCGCAGCACGTCTGCATGGCAGAGGGATCGGAGTTGCCAGTCTTTCCGCAGCCTGTCTGAATTATCTATTCTACACTTGTTTACCGCAGACTGAAGCATGACTCGCTTTTCCCTGGAGCCACAGAGGTGCATCTCTGGGCCCCTGTGGGAGGGCCTGTTTCTGAAGCGAGACTTCTTACAGTGACCTTGGTGTGCTGGCATACCACGCTGCTGCTCTTCATTCTGAGACCAAGTGGAGATAAGACTAAGGGGATTAGTTCCAGAGGCATCGCTGAAGCCTCTGGTTGGTTGGCATAAACTCTGTCTGAGTCATCTTCACGAAGCAGAAGCGACAGTCTTAGCTTATCCCTTTAGGATGGTGGATTTAAATATTTTATCTTCCTGAATAATAGGTTAAGTGCTTCAAGAGAAAAATACTCTCCTCTGGAATGGGGAGACAGCCTTGAGTTGTATTCTTTCTTGATGGATAATATCTTGTCCTGTGCTGGGTGGATGGTACCTCTGTCCGGCCATGATGTGTATATTGGCTTCTTAGTGTCCCAGAAGCTTTGTGAGCAAATGAGATCAGTAGTATCATTACCTTAAAGGTGAGGAGTCGAGCTCCACTCTCCCCATCCCCCACCAAAAAAAGTTAGCTGCCCAACATGGGGAGTATCTATAATGTTAAGCCTACCTCAGCCCTTTCGTTCTGCAGATATGATGGAGGTCCAGGGAGGCAAATTCAGTTTCAAGTCCTGCAGCAAATAATTGTATTCCCTTCACTCCAGGGTACTGTTGTTTTCAGGAAAGAAGGAGGAGCTGCATTAGATAGATTATTTAATGAAACATATGTGCTGAATTCACACTTGTTAAAATATTTTAAAACATGCAACTTGGGGGCAGAGTTGTAGCAGAAAGGAGTTGGGATCAAGTTGCCTGCCTCCCAAGCCAGCTCTCTCTACCGCAAGCCTGGTTCCAGATTGAGCTTTCAAGATAGGTCTTGGAGCCACCCTATGGGGTCTCAAAGTATATTCCCCGCCTGCCCCCCGCCACATGTGTCCTTCTGCTCCTCGTTCCATTTGACAGGATTTTTCTTGTGGCGACAGAAGATTGCAAACAGAACTTCATCTCTGGTTTTCCTTGAAGACCTTCAAAATTCCTTGAAGCTCCTGCGGGCGCACCTCCCACACTCCATCCGTCCTGATTCCAGGGTCTCAGTCTCTTCCTCGTGGAATGCACAAACTAGCCCATTGGGTCCCAAACGTGGTTATACTAGGTCTCCTAGCCCTTGAAGAATCTGAGTCCCTAGACCCGCAGTAGGACCTGGACCCTGTATTTTAACTCTTCTCTTGAGTTCAATGCAGCTTTTTCTACCTGATCAGTATTTTGCAACCAATATCCAATATTTTAGTGCTTTTCAAATAGATTGTGCATATGATTCTCCTGGGGACTTTGTTACAAACAAGATCCTGACTCAGTAGGTCTGGGGGCCGTAGACTCTGCATTTCTAACAAGCCAGGCTCCATTCCTCCTCTTACTGGGCTTAGAAAGCAATGAGGAATATTCCTCTCCGTGGTACTTCTGTGTCAGAAAACCTCTCTAGCACTGGCATTAGAATGACCCATTTTAATACTTTATCCCCCTGAAAACTGCCTAAATATTTGGAGACCAAGAGTATTGCCGACAGAGCTGAGGAGGCGTGCTCGTGTCCTCAGCCAGCTGCCGTTTCCTTGACTGGGCCCCCATCAGATGGCCTTCATCATCGTGGCTGGGATCTGCCTCTGCCTGTACTTCCTGTTTCTCTGCTTCATGGTGTTCCAGGTGTTTCGGAACATCAGTGGGAAGCAGTCCAGCCTGCCAGCCATGAGCAAAGTCCGGCGGCTGCACTATGAGGTGAGCAAACCTCCTGGCTCGTTCAGGAACCGGTGCTCCGTATCTCCTGCTTGATGTGTAAACAAACACCAGCACCTGGAGATCGGAAGCCTTTATTTCAAGTATACGTTGAGAGGTTCTTATATAATGTGAGGTCTCTGGACAAAATAAGAAGCTCGGTTCTACTCTGAGAGGCATCTAGCTGGCCTGTCTCAATCTTGGGGTTTCCTGTGGTCTAAATCTCTTTCTCTCCCCAGTAAGCAGGAAACTTGTTCGGCAGGTTCTGCAGCTTGGGGATGGAATGTAGGTGCACGCTACCTAGAGGGGAGATGTGACTCAGGTCCACGGGGTTGTGGCTTGGGGTGAGGCTTTAGTTGAGGTTCCCTTGCTGAGAATCAGCCTCAAGACGGGTTCAACCCAGGTAATTGATTTCCAGACTCCAGTAGGCCACATTTCCCCTGCAATATCCAGCAGGTGCTCAGAGAGAGTTCAGTAATCTGTGTTTATAGATTATGTGCCTCATTCATGAGACACCTCAAATCGCTCATGCAGGCAACACGTTCGTAATTTGTCAAGGATCCCTTGGGCTCCCGCCTAAATGGCTGTCCTTGGAGACATGGGCCTAATTCCTCTGTGAGAAGAGAAAGAGAAACCGCAGCACCACAGGGATTTTTCATGCAGTGGATCTGCACATAGGAGCCCCCGAGTGAGAGGCGTCCCTCCCTGAAACACGGGTTCCCTTACGTCCTGCTCTCTGGGGAACCCTGCACTTTCTGCAGCTCTGCCCATCCCTGGAGCTGGAAATTCAACCAGATCCATTTCGTGTTGATTAATATGCACATTTCTTTTTGTTCACTGGAGCAGAATTCTATTACCACCACAGAAGACTTGGATTTGGTAACTTTGAGCCCTTGCAGAGAAGCATAACCAGCCTAGCAGGGAAATTAGCGGCCTCTGGGCGTGCTGTGAATCTAATCGGCAGGCTGCGCGCCCACTGCTTCAGGAGAGGGACCAACAGAGGAAATATTTGGCCCAAGAAGTTTTCAGCCGCATCCACCTCTGCAGGAGATTATTATCCCGCGTGAGATGATTTTACCATCACACTTAGGGATTTGGTTTTATAGATTCCTTTAAAATTAGCTTTGTATAGATTTCTACATTGATAAAAGGATTGGTTGTCGCTGGCGGAATGTTAAACTACTTTTTCTCTCTTTCCCACTAGGGGCTAATTTTCAGGTTCAAGTTTCTCATGCTGATCACCTTGGCTTGTGCTGCCATGACTGTCATCTTTTTCATCGTGAGTCAGGTGAGTGGACCCCGAGAGGTCAGGCGAGACTGTCCCTGGACACCTGCACAGAATGTTCCTTGGAGCTACTGAGAAAGGAGCAGGAGGTTATAATGCTGGGCAGCGGATCAAGCCGTGTTCTTTTAGGCCACTCCAATCTAGGACTTGTTATCACCTCGCCAGAGGTGAACTGAATTTTCCCTTTCGGTACAGCCTCTAGGAGGAAAAAGTTGCTAAATAAATTAAAAGCCTGCTGCCAGATTGAAGGGTGCGTGTGTGGCATTTACTTAAGGGGAATAAACTTTTCAAGCTCTGTAGCAGGACACCAACAAGCAAGTATTAATTTGATCTGATCCCTATCTAGCATTAACAAGATCCTTTTACACAGTCCACCAGCCACTCTGTAATAATTATGTTGGCACTTAAACATAAAATGTAATTCTAAAGTCCCCTTGATAGAATATTATCTTTTGCTGGTTATTCTCAAAATTCAAAATTTTGCTGTATAATCGGCCCCTCTATATCCACGGGTTCTGCTTCCGCGGATTCACCCAACCGTGCATCACGTACGATACTTAACCATTCACAGTCGGTTGAATCCACGGATATGGAACCTGCGGATACGGAGGCTGAGCATTCGGGGACTTAAGCATCCTATCCGTGTGGGGTCTCTGGATACTGAGGGACAACTGTAGTATCTCAATAATGGTAATGATAATAATTGTAAAATATTGGTGACTTGTTTTAGAAAATGGAAAGTACTATTTAAATCTAATGTATTAAGTATCATTCATTTGAGCTTCACAAAAATCTTATGGGTAAATAGGGTAGGAATTATTATCCCAGTTTGCAGAATAGGAAATCGAATGGCCTTAGAAATATTTCCCATTTATGCTTTTTTCCAGCTGGGTGGGACTGTGGATGGATTAGGTGACAGTTCTAAGGGTCAATTTTCTTATCTGTAAAATGGATAGAATAATAGTATGCCACCCACAGAAGGTGGCGGTGAGGATCACAGGAAGTAAATGCTCCCAGAGCCATTTGTACAGAGCCTGGCACCTTGCGAGCACAAATGGCTGTGCTCTGAGAAAGAGCCAGAAGGGTGAATGTCGTGCCAAAGGACATGTGATACGTCGGGGACCAGAACCCAGTCCTTCTGACGTTTTTGGCCACTTGTTCTATCGTCCCTGTATTTGGCCAGCATTGAGCGTGTTAGTATGCTGTGCAGGTATAGCCTTAGGACAAGACTTGCCCGTTCCTGCTGCACGTTTCCTTCCAGTAGAGGGGCTGCTGAGCTCTTCTGTGCCATGGACCCCTCGGCAGCTGGTCAAGGGTATGGAGCTCTTCTTTGAACATTTTTACACGAGTAAAATAAAATACTTTGAATTTCAAAGGGAATCATATACATAGACAGGTGATATGTATTTGCAGTTATACTTATTACAGAGATGACAAATATATATCTATAACTAATAGATATGAAAATAGTATGATTTCTCTTGGTGACAAAATTTCAGGTACTACTGACATTACAGGGATTAATACATTCAGAATTGAAAGAAATGGGTAACTTTCAGTTAGCAACTGGCGAAAATAAAGATAGACATTTTTCCCATTCCAGTTCATGGACCCGTTGAATTCTATACAAGGACACCCAAGGGTGCCTCCCACCCAAGTTAGGAGCTCAAGAGCCCTGTTGGCTGTGCCCCCTGGGCAGTGTTCATGTTGGAAAAAACAAAGCAAATATACACATAGATCTTCCTAAGTTCTGTTCCCCACATTGGTCTTGACCTACAACAGTGCTGTGTTTGTATCAGACTGTTTGTTTATAAAAGCTTGGAGCCTTCAGTCTCCACTCCAAATGCAGTGAAAATATTTCAAATTCTGAATGAGTTTTTTATTCAGCCAGTTGAGGCTCAATCGAGGGTGTCTGAGGCATAAATTAACCCTTGATTGATTCCCTTGTGGGACCAGATGCTTTCCAGTCCTCATGTCCCTCGGTGACGTGCCGTGACACCTCATACGGCCAGTTCTGCAGGGCTGGGAGAGCAGGCACGCTGCTCGGAGGATCAGAGCCTCAGGAAGGTGGGCTGAGGAGTAAGAGGCCATGTCGGGACACCGCGTCCTCAGGAGGGCAGCAGGAAGGGACACTTTGGGTCCTGACATGCGCTTCTGCCTCGCTCGAAAGTGGCAGTCACTCTCCCACTTTCTCTCTGGTCTCTGCAGAGAGTCCCTTCCACCTGAAGTCAAGAAGGGACCTTTGGCCGAGCTTTAAGGTGCTACATGTTGCCTGAATTTAACCTTGTACATATTTAATTAGTGCACCTTTTAAAGCAAAGGAGGACAATCTTCCTCCTTCCTTCTTCCGAGGAGCCGAGTTTGTGGCTTTTTTTGGAGAAAAAGATTAATGCTCCATTGCCCCCGTGTTTTCTAACACGGCTCCAGCCCGTGGCTGGCTTTTTTTATCTGCTGCGACAGTCAGCCTGGAGTGGATTTCAAGTCTAAGGGTTAGCAGCGAGGTCTTTTGGATTCCATTAGCTCCTCACATTCCTCCTGCTGGGTTATTTTTTTTAAGGTTTATTTATAGATATGTAAGACGTTCTCAGGCATGGCTCTCAGTGTCTCAGGTACTGTATTAATACAGTCATCAGAGGATTTATTTTTTAATGTCGTTTTGGAATGTCTCAGCAACGAGTTCGCCTGAAAGAAAACCTATTGGGTAACTTTTTGAAATAGATCCCAGCCTTAGGTAAAAGGAAGGTATTAAAACTCCCATTATAGTCTCGGGCTTGCTGGGAGAGCTTGCATTTAAGCCCCATGAAATATAATGCGAGGGGAGCTCGCCGGGATATTGCCGCTCGGAGGCCAGGAATGAAAGGCCGACGGGAAGCTGTGGAATGCAGTGACCTTGCGGCTTTGTAGCTGGGCACTGAGGTGCCGGCTTTTAATGCCTGCCATTTTAATGCCTGCCATTTTAATGGCCTCAGTCCTAGCAACCAAGGGCTGATATATCACAGTCTGGTATTTGAGTCCCTTCCCCCTGGAAGAGAAAGGGGTGTTCCCTTTAGAGGTGGCGGGCAGGAGGGAGCAGAAGTGTGGGGCTGGGGAGAAGGTCGCCAACCTTCACTGAGGGGACCCCAAGGTGCCTGACAGGTCAAACCACGTGCAGCAAACTCCCAGAGAGCTTGTCCCCGGCTCTTTTTTTGTGTGTAATCGCTTCATTCTGTTCTTACAGAGGAAATGTTTCCAGTAAGAGAGCCTGTGTGTGGGATTTGGAAATCTTGTCGTTAAGTGGAATGTTGGCTGTCAAGACTGCTGGGTGTAAAGGGAGCTGAACTTCACTTGGCTCCAGGGGTATAATTGGATGGTTTCACACAAAAGTAAATTGTTCAAATGTTAAATCAGGAAAAGCCAGGCCTTTTAGAAATAAGACTTAGGCAGAGGGCAGATGATTTTCTTTCCTTTTTTGGTGGGGGGAGCTACCTGATTTTTCTCTCTTACAATTGAAAGGGGGTGACTCTCACCTCTCTGCCTTGGCATTAATAAGATTTTGGATTTACAAGGCCTGCTCTGTGGAGGCTGCTTATTGTGGTGTGTGTTGGTGGGAATGTACTCAGAGCTCAAGATGTCTCCGGCATGAATAATTGAGAGAGGAGAGGAGAAAGCACAGTCGAGTTTCTGAACAGCAGAATGACACTATGTGTGCAGTTCGTTTATGCAAATTCAACTTCTTGCCCTCAGCAAGATATAATACATTTAGAGATCGCAAATTAAACAGTATGGGTAATTCTGCATCTCCATTCTAAACAACATGCATGTGTCCCCAAGTAAGCATGAGATACGGGGGCGTGAATCTGCTGTTCCTTCATCACTCTCAGTCCTCTGTGCCCCTCGTAGTATGAGCATCTCATTTCAGTGGTTGTGCTGTAAAATTGTATTTTGCATATATATCCAGTGTATTATATACCATACATTGCTACGTCCAGGGCGTATAGTGCATATAACTATACAGATTTGAATATACAAGCCTGTGTGTGTATATATTTATTGTATACATAATGTGCGTTATGGTCACTTCAGTGAATTTTCAAAGGAAATTTGACCTTACACAATAGTTGCCTCATACGCTAACTTCAGAGACTTACCCTTGTTTAGAATAGTATTCTTCCTGTCGTGTTGTATAATGATTAAGAACACTTCTTTTGGAGTCAGAGCCACGACTTTCTGGCTGAGTGATCTTGAGCAAGATACTGCATTATTTCTGTGTCATGGTTTACCCCTGTGTTGAGTGGAAATATTACCTACCTACCTCATAGAGTGGTAATAAAGAGCAAATAACATCTTGCATGTAAATTTCTTATTATAGTGCCTGACACATCATTAGTACTGAATAAATGTTAACTATTGTTATCCTTGTTATTATTACAAAAGAATCTTAGCTTTGCTAATATCTGTAACGACTTGTTTTAAGTGATAATAAAGGAATACAATAGAGAGCGATATTTAAATGAAAAAACACTTATTACCTATTGACCTCTCCTCTTACTTTTACATGCAATTGTTGTGATTTACTATGGACTGCAGTATTTTCTCTCCTAAGAGTGACTGTTTCTATCCCCTGTCCACCTCCACGTATGTGCGCTGGCCTTCCTGCACATCCCTGTACTTTTCCCCACAGTCACTCAGCAAACAGCTGTCTGTTGAGCGTCACTGTGTACCAGACATGAAAGTGGGTGTTCCCTAGGTGGATCAGTCTTGCCCATCCCAGTGAGAATGAAGTCTACCAAAATTGTCCATACTGAGTATTCTCAGATTGCATCGCAGGAAGTAGCGTCTCTTTCAGGACCTTCCTCTAGCTGAGGGGCCCGCTGCCTTATCGGGTGGAGGAGAATAAGAAGTGCCATTCTCCATCTTACCTGTAGTTCACCCAGCCTCACCTCCCCCCTTACTCACATCTGGAAGAGTTCCCTGTGTTATCACCACATAGATTTTCAGGAACTCTCTTAAGGCTTCCTCTCTCCTTCCATTACATGCATTAAAAATCATCTTAAGGTGTCCTACTTACTGTAATTTTATAAAGTTAGGATATTCTGTGCTTAAAAGTAAGAAGGGTGACATTTGGAGACTTTTCTAAGAAGTCCTAAGTAGCTTGAATACTGGTACCCTGTTCTGAAATCAGTAATGGTTATGAAATCCTTCTTTGCCAATAAACATTGTTAGGCAGATCATAGAGTGCATTATTTTCCAAAATAGAGAAGAGTTTGTGGCAGTGCTTTGTTATGAATCACAAAAACGAAAAATTATTTATTACCCATGCCAAGCAAAAACTGGTAAGTCTATAATCAGTTAACCTGGTTAACTGACACTCCAGGTCTTTCAAAAGGAAATACCTGTGTTTTATACCTTGATTGTGCCTGGGCTCCCCGTGGGTCATGGGTTGTAAAGAGGGTAACCAAATGAGTATAGCCACCCTGCCTCATAAAGGACATGAAATCAACCTGCCGGGGAATGTCATTAACATTTAGATGGGGCTCCTAGAGACGGTTCATGTAACCCAGCCTCATTAAGCTATCCCAGGAACATTGGTCCAATACTTTCTTTCACTCCCATTTAGAATTTCCTGTATCAAGTAGAAGTGGTCAAAATCATTCATTGATCTCAGAGCTGGCGCAAATTATTAGCGCTCGGCTCAACAGTTCTGTTGATAGATGGCGTCATCCATATGTCATCAGACAGCCCTTCAAACTATCACCAAGTTGTTAACACAGACAAAAGCAGCTTCAGAACATTCTTGCAGAATTGTACAGCATAGGAAAATTTCCTAATTACCTTCGTGAGTGACTTCTATGGAGTGACATTGTATAAATAAGTAAGATTTATTGAGTGTTTACTGTGTGCCAGGAAATTTCTAGAAATATTTTTACTTAATTCTCCTCAGCAGCCCTGCAAGTTTTTATTTTTACACTTAAGGAAACTTCAGTTCAGAGTCTTATCTACTTGTCTTACAGCAAACAGAGAGGGAGTGGTGGAGCCTGGCCTTGAACCCGGGTCTCTGACTGGAAGCCTGGGTCTTTCTGCCTCCCCACGCTGCTCCCCACTGTGCACTCGAAGGGTTCATCTGTTTGTCTAATCAGCCTTCTGCACCGAGCCCCTGGGTCTGTCAGGCACTGACCGTGGAGCCGTGGATGAAGCAGAACTGGTCTCTGCCCGCAGGGAGTTCACAGCGAGCAGGGTAGACAGACAGCAGAGGAAGAATTATAGTTTTGGATACCGATTAGACTCAAACACAACTTCTTTAAATTCAGGCTAGCAATGTACTGCCGTTTTAGGAAGACACTTTCCCCCAAGTGATTCTAATGTTCAGACAAGACGAGAACCACTGACTTTGTGCCTGACCATGGTAAGGCCCCTATTAACTCGTCCTACTGTGATTCAGATTAAAAGATGGAGGCTGACATGGCCCTTCGCTTTGCCCATATGTAAAAGCTACTTGGTTTTTGTATTGGTTGGTTCCTGAGTTTGTGTTAATGTTTCTTCTTGGTTCCAATTGAATGTCGCTGTCCTTTTTCCATAGGTGACTGAAGGCCATTGGAAGTGGGGCGGCGTCACCGTGCAAGTGAACAGTGCCTTCTTCACGGGCATCTATGGGATGTGGAATCTGTATGTCTTTGCTTTGATGTTCTTGTATGCACCATCGCATAAGAACTATGGGGATGACCAGTCCAATGGTGAGTTCCAGTCTCTCGCACAGCTTAACTCAGGACAAGTAGGCTGCTGTTTCTGTAAGACTTAAATAGCGAAGGCTCCGGGTTCCCCAGTCAAACTTTTCCTCCAAACGTCTCCTAATACCGGGAGACAGTGAACGAGCACCCCTTGGGACTCTGGAGCCATAAGACAAAAAGCCAGCACACAACACGTATTTCTTTGTCTTCATTTGTCTTTTTATCTGTAAAATACACTGGGAATATTGCATTCTAGTCTATAGTATGCCCCGGTTTTCGTAAAAAGTTAAATTTGCTTTCCTTAGATTTTTGAGCACAGTTGGCCATTGGAAAGTATGCCACGTTATGCTTCCAGCTTGAGTATCCCGATCCTAAGACATCAGGTGGAGTGGGCCCTGAGCGCTGAAGACGGAGCTGGCTTCCTTTTTCTCCTGCTCATTTTCCTGCAGGGGTGTTTGTTGACACACATCCAAACCACTAGCTGTCCTCCTGTCCCCTGTCTGGTCCTAAGTGCTTGTATGTGCTGTCTGATGTTGATCCTGCAAAGAGAACTCAGCCAGTCTGGTCATCTTATAGATGAGGCCCAGAGAAGGGAAGGGCTTACCCCGGGTCTCTCCCCAGCCATGGCAGAGGGCATGCCACCACAGCCTAGGCCAGTGCTGTCAGCAGGGACTAGGTGGCCTAGTAAACAGCTGATCTGATCGCTCCTTTCTCTTTGGAAGCCAGTCCTATCTGTTTGGCTCCGCTCTCAGTCTTTCTGTCTTTTTCACACCTGCGTTACCCTAGCCACAGACTTGCTGTTCCTCAAATATAAGCTGCTCTTCCTCAAATCAGAACCAGTGCCCTTAACTCTGCCTTGGAGCAGAGGCCAGGGCCTTACGGCCTGCATGTCTCCTGTGGCACCAAGGGTTGGCCTCGCTCGTAGGCAGTGCTGCACGAGTGTGTGTGGAATGAATTGATGCCTGTCCTGCCTCCATCCGGGCCTGATGAAACCCTCCCCTCTTGTGGGCCCATTCAAAATGCTTCCTCCTCTTTGAAACCTATTCCTGATCACCTCATTTGGAGTCCGGCAAACTACTTCAATCGAATATTGTTGCCATGGGATGTGGGTAGGTTTTAATAGTCAAATAAGTTTGAGAATCATTGGGTTTTTATCAGCATTAATGAGGTTTTTGCTGCAAGATGTCTTAATGCCTTGAGTACATTAATTTGTACTATAAGTCTTTTAAAATGGGTGGGATAATAATAGCATTTCCCCAATGATTAAATCCTTTGGGGACTCCCCAATGATTAAATCCTTTGGCTCGGGGACCCGTTTCCCAGATGCTGTCCTTTGGAACTAGTGTTCTACGGACAGGCTGGGGGAATACGCTTACACTGTTCCCATGACACTCACGTGTAGACGTGGTAGATGAGTTTACTGTGCCTCCTCTCTCCTGCTGGAGCACTAACTCCCCCAGGGCAAGGACTGGGTTTTACTAGTGCATTGAAAATGTTGAGTGAAATAATGCTTTAGAAATAAGAGTTCTAGATTAGCTTTCACATTTCACAGATGGGCCAATGATCCTGAGAGGGAGGTACAGGAAGGCAGGTGATGATGAGAGAAGGAGCAGAGAGAGGAGGGCATCTGTGTTGAGGGTGTAGCGTAGTGGGATGGTCTCCGCCCCATCTGTCTCTGGTACTGCACCTGCCACTCCCGTGCAAGAGCATCCTAGACATCAGGCCTCTCTTCCTCCCTACTCCTTGACTTCTCATCACACTCACCCTCAGGTCCATCTCTGGCCATGGGTCTTGGGCAAGAATAAAGACTTTTGGCTTACCTACCCACCTGCCCAACTCTTGGTTTGATTGACTTCCTTTCTAGAAAGTTTGTCAGCTCGGCAGCCTTCAGCTTCCTCTCCTGCCAGCACTCAATGCTTTACTGTATGCATGGAAAATGGGAGGATATGGCCTCTCCAACTTGGACCTCCATAACGCCAGCAGGAAAGGATTCTGGGCTTGTGAACAAGAATCGTGATTTCATTTCATGGTCATCTGCTTGGACTTTCACAGAAACCACAGGGTCCTGTCCTTGACTTGAGAGTATTAAGCAGGAATCCAATAGCTGGAGTTCCTGCCTTCCAGGAAAATACCACACAGAGCAATTGCTGGACTTCCTGGGATGTGGAATGGTAACACTAATGGGTAATAGGTTCGCAGTGCTGACCGTGTGCTATAATAGCACTTGATGTACGTAAACTCTTCTGGTTGTTTTTGCTATGTAACTATTGGTAAACTGCTTAACCTCTCTGTGTACCACTTCTCCCCACTGTAAGCAATCTCTGAAAGTCCTTTTGAACCATGAAATCCTCTGGTTCTCTTTCTTCCTGTTAGCAAGGAAGGGGCGGAAGAGCACTTGCTATCACAAAGTGGCAGCCCACAGGGTGATTCTCTCACAGATAAGGGCTTCCCAAACACTGGTGAGAATTTGCCCAACCCCAGCACTTTCAAGAACATGGAAGGCCAGAGCCATGGCCAGCCCTGCAGAGGAAGAGTGCCAGCCTGCCAGCCTGTTGGGCTAGATGCTTGAGTTGCAAACCAAAGTATTAGGCAGCTCCCATTGGGACTTCTTACTCTGCACAACAGCCACCCTGCTGGGCTTGAAACCTTGCAGTTGAGGATAGCACTCACTCTAGTCCCCATCAGACTTTTTGGTTGAAGACAGCTTGATCTGTAATTTCACAGAAAGCTCCAAAGCAAATTCTCAGCAGGACGCCATATCCCCGAATCCCTTGCCAAGCAGTGGTTGGAAGCGTTCGTGGTTGTTCTGGATTGTCACTATGGCTGGGACATGCTGCTGTCATTCAGTGGCCACGTTCTAGGAATGCTAAATGGCCTGCAATGAGCAAGACAGTCCCTGGCAGTAAAGAATTGTCCTGCCCGAAATGCCAATAGGGCCCCAGTTGAAAAACATTCTTCAAGCAGTTCTGTGGGCAGTCTCTTTTGGGACCCTGTCCTCATCATAAACACAGAGTCGTGTGATTTGAGCAGGTCCGCGATGGTGACATGATCAGCTGTGACGTCACGGCAGCCCCTGAGCCCCCGGCAGCCTGTTGTACCTTCCCCTGCCCTCCCGCATGGTCTTGACCTTTGCATTTGGAAGGGGGCTCCTGCACATTGGGTTCTCTGGTTATTTCCTTCTCTCCTCCCTCTGACTTTTCGTCTCTTCATCTGCTGCAAGACCACACAGTATCCTAGGAGTTGTGGAGTGGCTGCCAAGATGTGCAAACTCTTTGGAAGAAGCTTGTTTGGAATATTATACCAAAACCTAGCAAATGAACTCTCGGGGGGACACACTGAGTTTGTAAATTCTCCGCGTCTCTGGATGGCATTCCTTCTCCCGCAGGCTTCCCAGGCTCCTTGTCCTTTCTCGTGGAAAGTTTTCATTTTTAAATTGCTTTGGACCGCCTACCCCGCTTGCTGTTAGGGTCCAGAGCCAAGAATTCGGATCTCTTGCTGTGGAGAATGAGTCCCAGGTGCATGGTGCTCTTGCCTTCATGAGATGGGTCCTGGATGGACCTCTGGAAAAAGCTCATTTTCAGGAACTCAGCAAGCAGTTTCTGATGAGCGGAGGTCAAAGGGGTTAAGGAAAGAGAACCACTGAGTAGGGCTGTTTGGGAGGCGGAGAGGGAGGCCAAGAAGCGTCAGGAGGGCCTGGGTCGGAAGGAAGTGAAGGCGAGAGCATAGACTTCGCTTCCTCTTTTTGGTCAAGGAATGGACAGAGAAAACCAAAGCAGACGTCAGGTTCAAGAGAGGCTGGGTTTCCAAAGGGCATTTCCCTTCATGTATTCCTGCTTCTCTTTTATTGTGTGGATCAGAAAGTGACCCTTAGAACCACTGAACACCTTAGTACTTAGCACTGGGCTAGGTTTAATAAGATGGGGTGACCTGAAGCCCAAAGGAGTGACAGAGACAGTCCTTGTGCTCAGGGAGCTGGTAGCCTGGTCTGGGAGATAAGACTTCTCTGCTGCCTCCTGAGACATGTGACAGGACAGCTCCAAGCCAGAATGTTTTCATGTTTCAGGAAGCTGATGGGTGCCACAGGGCTATGGCGCCCTGGCTTTCTTCTTGTTGGTTGACTGATCATAGCTGCAGTGCTGGTATAAACACGTGCACGTCAGTCACTGTATCTATATGATTACATATGTGTATGCTTACATATAATCATTTTATGGGTACAGGTTCATACACACATCTATCTATACATACATCTATACACACATACACATAATTTTTTTTTTAATTTAGCAAAGCTATTTTAGACCTCTTTCTTTCGAGGACCATTCACATTTTCTGTCCTGCTTCTGCTGGCTTCTCATTAAAGTTGTTCTTTTTACCTGTTTCCATAGCTAATCTGTGAATCACTTGGGATGTCTTCGCAGGCAGAGGGGAACTGCAGTAGGCTGCTGGTAGCCCCTAGCTCGGCGCGAAGGCACCGCCTCCCAGGGGCACAGCATCGATGCCCTGCGCACGCGACCAAGTGCCCAGACCGCCTCAGTCAGCAATTCATGTGGAAAATAAAGCTGGAGCTGCTTATGAATCAGACAATTCTTGATAACAGCTTTCATTTTTGTGTTCTCTCATCTGTGGAATTCTGGTCAGAAAGTTTTAGGAAAAAAGTGAGAAACGGAATTCCTGACTGGATGACTGTGACAAAGGGGAAAGGAGACACTCGAATTGCCAGCCGGCTCCTTTCTATTTCTGTTCGCACCAAATGTCTTCCGTCTGGCACATTCATTCTGCTGGAAGCCACCACAGCAGCCCCGGGTCCCATGTCTTGGTGGCTAGCTACCACTCGGTGTCAGTTTTACTTCCAGAGGGCTCGAAGGTCTCCTGCTGCTTGTTTCACAGGAAAGGTGGCTGTGGCTTTTGTTGCCTCAATAAATGTTAGGTCTGAGTCATGCAGCTGCCTTTTGTTGAGGGCTCTCCCCTGGTTGCATGTTCGATGACCCACCCATGGCCATCCTGGCTTCTTGATGTCTGTGAGCAGTGATGGGACTGGTCTTACCACCAGGGTTGAAGTGGATTCTGAAGTGGGTCTCCACAGCCTTTTCCCGTTCCCAGATGAAGATGGGGAGCAGGAGACAGGCCGTCACCAGCTTGGTACCTCCTGGTGTGCTATTTGAACTGGAGCATTTTCTGCCTCCTGCCTCTACCAGGGCTGCTGTACTGCCAGTGACCTGCCCTCTCCTTGGCCAGGCAATAAAACCATCTTCTCTGAGTCTTAGAATTACTGTCACCCCACCTTGATAGATGGTACCTCAGTCACCTTCTTGGGAGGACCTTTTAGCTTTCTAAATGCATTAGTTTTGTAGGGCGGCTGTAACAAATACCACAGACTGGGCAGCTTAAACAACAGAAATGTATTTGTTTTCTCACAGTCCTGGAGGCTGGAAGTCCAAGATCAAGGTGTCAGCAGGGTTGGTTGCTTCTGAGGCTTCTCTCCTTGGCTGGCCTTCTCCCTGTGTCTTCTCGTGGTCCCCCTCTGTGTATATCTGTAACCTGATCTCCTTTTCGGATAGGGACATAGGTCATATCGGATTACAGGGCCCACTCCAATGACCTCATTTTAACTTACTCACCTCTTTAAAGACCCGTTCTCCAAATGCAGTCATGTTCTTAGGCACTGAGGGTTCGGGCTTCAGCAGGGGAATCTGGGAGAAATATCATTCAGCCCACAACACTGAGGTTTCACTCAAAACTTCTAGGTTTGATTGTGTCCACCTCCTTCCAGTTGCCTGGCACTGGCTGTGTGGAGGTGGGGGGGAAGTGGCTCACCCCAAGCCTGGTCTAAACTACCTCAATGGTCGAAAAGGATTGAGAGCTGGCTGGACCCAGGATTCCGGAACACTGGTCCACCAAGGCCACTCTGCCCCATCCCTCGGAAGGGATCACCAAAGCCGAGCATCCCAAGGCACACCCATTTCCTAGCTGAGGGTGTCTCCCTAATTCCCAATGGGGACACCAGTGCTGGTGCGCTGGGCTAGACCAGCCATGGGGAGCGGAGCAGGAGGAGGTGGACTGGCCTGTACTAGGCAAGTCTTGGGGGCGCTTCCACAAGCACTTACATCCCAGGGACTGTGTTGCTCAGAGTCAACAGTAGTCCTTTGCATGGACATAATTTAGCTTTAGAAATACTACGGTCTCCTGGACTTTCTCATTCTGCTATGAAGCAGGACTCCATTACAGAGAGTTATCATTTGAGCTTAGCTTTGAGGGTGAATAGGAAGGTGGTCATTGTGGGACTGGAAACGATTATATGGAAAAAAATGAAGTCAGGAGTGTTATGGAAACAACATCAGCTTTGGAGGTAGACCCAGATGGTTTGGAATCCTGACTCCAATATAGACTGTGATGACTTCGAGAAACAAATAAGAGCTCATGGCGTGGGAGCTCTCTGGCTTCCACGTCTGGGTGATGGGTGTTAATTTGTCTTACCGGCTGTGAGGACAGAATTAGGTAGCCCTTATTAATACTAGAAGACCGCTGGTCGTTCCCAGATTCTGGGAAGCAGTCTTGGAATTATCTTAGCAATTTTCCTTCTTTTTATTAAAGTAGCCACAGATACACAAATCATTAAAATGCTTCTAATCTTAGGAAGCTGCGCTGCTCATTGTGTTATGTCTCTCATTATGTCGTTAGAGTGCAGCTTATGTAGCTGTCTGTGTCCCCAGGACACAGTTAAAATTGAGGCAGTTAAAATCAAGTAGCAGCCACACACCTGTGGATGAGATATGCATCTATGATAGCCCTTTGAGATTAAATCCGAAGCCAGATATTGATCTCATTTTGCAATGGTTAGAAAGAAACAAGCCTTCATCTTACTGTTAATTTGCTGAGATGAATTGACATCATAACCAGGGAACCCGACTTCCTGCAAACTGAAGAATTCTGTTCTTTTCCTTTCTTAATTTATTTTTTTCCTTTTAGTCTTCTCCCCACCGCCCCCCCAAATAAGAAATGTGTCGCATTTTTGGAAGGGTTTTTTTTGTCTTAGATGAGAAGAGACTTTGAGTGTATTTGTGTACTGAGCAGCAGGAGCCAAGAGAGGGAGAATGACAGATGGAGCAAGACCTTGGCAGGAGTGGGAGTCGATGGAATGTGGAGACAAATGGAGGGATCCCCACTCCTGCTATGTTACTGCCATATTCCCTCATCCATTCCCCAAGGGAAAAAGTTGGCCTTCAAGGTACAATAAAACCATACACTGAACCTAGATTTTGCTAGCTAGAGTCCCATTGATCTGGATCCTCGTCCCAGCTCTGCTGGGAGCAAGCTGGGTCACATTAGAGAAATTAATTGCTTATTTGAGGCTGTGTCTTCACATCTTATAAGGAAATACAGGGCATGCTAAGCCCGTAATAGTACAGATGGTAAATATTCATGAAAAACAGCTCTCCTTACTATCAGTACCCTGTATTATGTGCTATACATTCTCTTTCATCAGATACAAAAGCAAAATTAATATGCTGAATTATTAATTTCATGATCATTGAAATGGTCTTGACTGTAACACATTGCACGTTGACTCGTATTTCCCTGGCAGTCTCATTGGCTGCTGGAAACCAGAATATTTACGAAGAGTCAGCACAGCTAAAGCTTGAGAGCCTGGATTCTGGAGCCTCATTGCTCCGATTTGAATCCCACATTACTATTTACCAATTTGGGCTTTGGGCAAGTTACTTAACCTCCCTGTGCCTCAGTTTCTTCATCAACACAATGGGAATGATGACAATAGAACCTCTGTCAAAGGACTAGAAGGAAGATTGCATGCATTAATATTTGTAAAGTGTTTAGAATGGTGGCAGGCACATGGTGAGCACTGTGATATAGGTGCCTGTCAAAATAAAGAAGCCAAAGTAATTTAGGCTGTTTCTCCAAGCGGTCTGTAGGATCATACACATTGTGCCGGACCTGCTAATCGGAATCACATTTTAAGCTGAAAGAATTAGGATTTTCTGTTCAAAACCTGACTAGAATTATCTTCTAGCGTGTATTTCTAAGAAGTCTTCAGTGGAAGGGCTTCCTTAGGTAAACGCGTGGGGGTGTTAGCGGGTCTCCTGCAGTGGTCAGGACTCTGAAGTTTTGATGACTCGCAGACATGCAGATCATGAAACTGGCTTTGAAGTTCTGATGGCTCACACAGATATGCAGATCCAGAACGAGCTTTGACCAAGAAATTGGAGGCTCATGCGTGCTCTGGAAAGAGGAGTGGACTAGAAGTGAGTGAGAACGCAGTGAGAACGCAAGTCAGTGACATGCGATATCTTGCTCATTGTACAAGGAATGGTTCAGCATGGCCACAGGCATCCCCCAGAAAAACCCACAGCAGGCTTTGCGCCCCATTCGCCATGCCCTGGCCCAAGGGCGGATGAGGCTGGGCTGATATCCCTTTAGTATCTGCTCTGCCCCAGGCCTGTGGATGAGACCTTTGCCCAAACAGTCCCAAAGGCCATTAGCCGTCCTCTGCAACTGCTAATGACCCTGCTTCTGAGACTAGGGAATCTCTCAGGTACAGAGTCTCAGGCCAACATTTAATAACAAGACCGATGCAGCCGCGCTGAGAAATGGGTCTACAATGAAAAATTAACACCAGGTGGCACAAGTGAGGGGGCACCAGCCAAGTAGGCCCAGTGCGTGGGTGGCCCCTTGGGTCCTAAGGCTGTCAGATTCACTGACGCCCAGCAATTCTCAAACTAGTGACAAGACATTAGTTTTAAGGGTAGGGCCAGAGATTTTTTCTAAGTTATGGTATGGAATCCCAACTGAAAACAGCATTTACTTATTTAATTCCATGCTTTGAACTAGGCAAAATTTCAGTCCCAGAAAATATGAAATCGTATGTGCACAATATAAATATAAAAACTACAGACATAACTTTAACCTCTTATTCTCCAGCTCGTCGTTCTTCAAATATGCACAGACATGTGCATCCCCCCACCCCACAATCTGAGCACAACTGGGGCCTGGCATTTTCCATCTTCCCTTTGCCAGATATACATTCCCTTAATTGTCTTATGAAAGTTCACAGGCCCTAAGGGTTTAACTTACAGAAACTTATTTTTCTCCTGCTAGTTGAAAAAAGGCTGCATTGTTCCACTTTCGCAGAAGAATACTTCTGTCCACGGATGCTCAGTCCAAAACATGGGGGTTGTGTCCAGAATCCTGGGGACAGCAGAAAATTCAGAGCACATTTCTGGTACTTTTTCCTAGAGAAGAAAACCCTTAGTGGTCCCTAAGTGGATGACACATGGTACCTGCCCAATCTGTTGGTAAATGGGGGTAGGTATTGTTTGCCTTCACATGGCAGGCCGCTTGGTAATTTATTCACTGTGAGTGCGTCCCGTCCTGCCTGCCCTCCCAGCACCAGGGCGGCTGTGTTGGCTTAGCCCACGGGGACGGCCTTGAAGTCAGACCTTCCTTCCTCGCCTCGTTCCCACTCTGTCGCATGTCTGCTCCCACCTGGGACCATTACCTTCCTTCGCTCTCAGCTGACGGGATGAGAGCAACCGCCTTGGGGGGGGCCTCTCGTGAGGATCAAATACAATCGCCTGTAAAGCGTCAAGAATAGCGTCAGGCACAAAGTAAGTGCTTGTTAAATGTTAATTACTACGAATGGTGGAAGCAGTGAGCTGATTCATCTGTTGTGAATGTCTCTTCTCTGGGAGACAGAAATGCTATGAAATTACCACAAAGTCCGAGGGCAAAGGTGGGGAGTTCACCCTGGCTTTCTCTACGAGCTCAGAATGTGAAAGAGGGGCATTGTTCCTGAGATGAGTCCCAGCTTTCTTCTCCTTCCTCCTTGAACACATCTAACCCCAAAACCCCTGTTTCAGGCGATCTGGGTGTGCACAGTGGGGAGGAGCTCCAGCTCACCACCACCATCACGCACGTGGACGGGCCCACCGAGATCTACAAGCTGACCCGCAAGGAAGCCCAGGAGTAGAGCTGCAGCACCCGGCTGGGACTGTCCCCCGGCTCCCAGCCCCTCGAACTAGAGTGGGGAGCGTGCCAGAGAGAGCCCGACGTGCACACGGATGCTGCTGTCTCCTAGCTGCGGCTTCGTGGAGCGGTGGCGTGGACGTTTGTCAGTTTGCCTTCTGACCGTGGCTCTCAGAGGAAGCTTTCTGCAGCCACTAATGCATCGTGTATAATAACACAACCTCTGGGATGACACATTTTCTGTGATCATTGTTAATTAGTGACATAGTACCATCGGTAGCAGGTGGTTAGTAAACCTCATGTGTTGGGGGTGTACTCCTTGGGGGATGGTTTGGGCCAGATGGGGTCTATATGGAGTGGAATATTTGACTCTTCTTCCTGTTTTAGATTCCGGGATAGATTTTAACAGCCTTTGCAGTCCAAGATGGGCTGGTGTCCTAGTCTTCTCACTCCTAGTCCATGACCACTTTTTTTTTTTCCTATTTATATCACCAAGTAGCCTATTGAGTTAATATTTAAGTTGTCAATAGAAATGTGTCCCTATTTTTTATCGCATAATATAAAATGACTGAGTTTTATGAGGAGATCTATCATACTAGGGGCATTTCAGCCTTGAAACCAAATCTGTATATCTAATACTAACCGCTCTGTTGGATGTGGGTTTTTAAAAAACATTTGCTAAATTACCCAAGTAGGATTTATTGTATTAAACGGCCTTTGGGTCTGAAAAGCTTTTTTAACCTCTTGCTTAAAATGTGTTTTCTTTTGATAAGATGCTTCAGACAGCCTCCAAAAGTGTAGATCCAATCATATAAATAAACCTGTTATGTATATGCACAGATGTGCATGCACACGTCATCCTGTTCCACCAGTTCGCATGCGTGCAGAGTCTTTTTCACGTTGAGTCCCTGGGGTGGGGAGTGGGTAGGGGAAATAGCTTTATGAGAAATTAAAATATTTTGCCATCAAATCGAAGTGTTTGGGGGGCAGATCTGTTTCTGGAAATAGGGTAACATCCCCCACACTGCGTGGTTAACCTCCCGAGGCTGGCATGTTTGGAAACAGGGTGGGAAAAAACGTTCTATGATTTAGAAGCTGACATCACCCCCACCTTATTCCCACTTCCCCAAAAAGTCTGTTTCGTTGTTCTATTAACTCTGCTGTTGGAGAGGCAACAAGGTAGAGCAGAGAGAAAGAACACCGGGTCTCAGGGGAGAAGGCACAGTCTCCTGTTGAAGGTCTGTCATTTGCTAGGGTGACCTTGTTGAAGCCACCTGACCTGGCTGCTCCCTCACCTGGAAACGTTCACTGCTTCACGGGGTTGCAGTGCAAATCAAATCAGTTAACGTATGTGGAAATGCTTTTTAAACTCTAAAGCCATATAACTGTGTTCTTCCTGGAGTCTGAACACACCTTCCTGAGCGTCCTGTCTTCAGGCATGCTGCCTGGAGGTCTGGGGCACGGTTCACTTCACTCATGCACTCAGGTCCCCCATCCTTTCTTTTCCCTGTTTTGTGACGGGAGGAGATGCCTGGGCTCTGGCTGTCCGCTCAGGCCGTTTCCTGTCCTGGTGAACATGTGATGGTGGGTGATCCAGTGCGCTCTGCATCCACTGCTGATCAACCACTGTGGTGCCAGGAATTCAGTGTAGCCCGTGCCTCACAGTCTGGACGGGAAGATGAACTTAAAACTCGGTGAGTGATCTCCTGACCCAGAGGATGGCGAGAGTTTCTCCTAAGGACCTGGGGAAAGGGCCTGAGGTAGGCCTTCAAAAAGAAGTGTGATTTTACCAGGGCCAAAAAGCAAAGAGAAGTACAAAAATCACAGAGGACGTGAGGAACAGAGACTGTCTGGATGTGGCTGGTCATCGGGCCTGGCTGGCACGCAGAAGGTGAGGAATTAGCAGAAGATGCGCCCCACACACCTGGGAGCCAGAATGAGAAGGGTCTTTAATGCTGTGGTGAGAGCTGTAAGACTTAGCCTAGGGTTTCAGGCAGAGAAATGATGTGATCCGAATTACCACTGGAGCACAGAAAGGCTGGACAGGCCCAGCAAAGAGATCCCGAAGGCTGGAAACAGGGCACCCGTAGACAGCATGGAAGGAGGGGAGTGATTTTGGAGATAGAACTGACAAGGTCTGAGCGTTCTGAACATGGGCCTCAAGAAAAGCAAGAGCAGAGCCCAATTTCAAGCCCTTCCTGGGCGAGGGAACGGTCCGGCCCTTGACCGAATCAGAGATTTCCAGAGAAGTGTCAGTGAGTCTACGACATAAAGGTCTATCAGTAGGAAAAGCCAACTCTAGCAAGCTTAGCCAAAAGAGGGACTTGCCTAGAACTGGAGTATCTAATGGGTCCATGGGCGAGTTGAATTAACCAGAAAGCTTGGGAACCAGGACAGCCCTGAGGGATCCCAGCACCAGGAAGCCATGGGCCTTCCCCCTAGGGCAGTACCATTAACGGCTGGGCCCAGTCTTTATCTCTCTCCACTTCAAAACTAGCAGAGAGTACGTGAGCGGCTCAGCCTCAGGCAGGTGCCTATGCCTGTGCCAATCAACTGTGCTCAGGAAGTCAAGTCAGATGGCTGCTAGCAGCTTACCCTGTGGATGGGGCTCAGTTTCCAAAAAATGGAAAATCCATCTGGAGTTGGAGAAACAATCAGAAAAGATCTATCACAGGGGGCGAGATGATAGGTTTGGATTTGCCTGGGCTGGGCTTTAAAAGCCATCTTCTGGAGGAATTGGTAAGCTAACAATTAGAAGTGATAAGCGAAGCAGACCGCTCAGGGCAGGAGATCTGGCGCCATTGTCGCAGCGAATGAGGAGTACAGCTCACTCCTCGGGCACAGCATCAAAGTGTGGGGAAGAGGACCCGAGTGTGAACCAGGCATGGCCACATTCAATAGGTGAGAGGAAGAAGATGAGGTACACTTCTCAGGAAAATGCGAGATGTTAAAGAAGCCAAAGAAAGAACCAGATTCATGGGGGGGAAAAGGTGTGATATCCTGAGAGATTCCACAGCATTTAAGGATTGAATGAAGCCTGCTGGATTTCATGGTTCCTGTGTGAGAACTTCTCAAGGGCAAGGGCAGAAGTTAGAGAGGGGTGGAGCAGTCAATGGGTGGTCCTGATGGGAAGGGAAGAGGTGGGGTGGGGGCTCCAGGAGGAAGCAGAGTAGAGGCCAGGCTTGTGTTTTTTAGTCTGGGGAGAGAACTGGACTGAGTTTGTAAACCTGAGGTGGGGAGAGCCAGCCATGAAGTCAAGATGATAATGAGGCAACAGAAGCCCAAGGAAGGTGCCCCAAGGGAGATCAGAAATTTGGGGTTAAGGAGACGGGTTGATGGGTTGGTTTTGGAAGAGTGGAAGGACACTTTCATTGTGAGACAGAAGAGAATAGATGGATGTTGGAGGAGAAACTCGAGGTTGAGAGAGGTTGCAGCCTGTCCCTCTGTGTGTTCTGTCTTCTCCACGAACATGGAACGCCACACAGGAGTTCTGCTCAAGAAGTTTTCAGTTTCAAGAATGCAGGTTGAACACAACCATTTTCAATCAGTGGAAAGTTCAAGAAACTCTTCAAGAGGTAAGAAAAAGCCCTTATTAAGAACCATCAACCTGGAGAAAAAAGTCAGTTATCGGCCGTGTATACCAGTTTTACAAATCATCATAGAGTTTTTCAGGTAACTTCAAAAAATATTATAGAAAAGCATACGATTTTCCAATTATCTGCTTTTAAAAAATAAAATTCACCAATGTATCAACAAATAAAATACAATTGCTTTTGCAAAGAGAAAACAAAATCAGTTTTATGTTGGTCAACCCATTGGGTATTCACTAAGTGTTATTCCTACATTTCTTCCTTAGGGGAAGAAAATGTCCATAATAATGAAATAAATGGCTCCCCATATGACCTCCAGGTAGTTTAGCATTTCTCAGAACCGAAGTTAAACACTGGAACAGTTCTGATGCCTGAGTCCTTCATCGCATCTCTCAGAGCTGGTGGAGCCCTGGCAGTCTCGCCCCTGGGGGCTAGGCAGGTAAGAGAAGGTTGAAAGAAACTCAGAGGGGAGATTGGTCTTGGGTCTCATCCTCCTCTTGGCAGTTCCAGAAACCATGTTTTATCAGCTCATTCCAGCTGATCGGGCTCTGAGAGGCTGACTGGTGCCACTGGGGAATCTCAATAAACTACAGTTCCCACGCAATCGTTACAGCGCAGTGTTCACATATGCTGTGGCTCCATTGTCCCAGACACGTTCTTCATTCCCATTGTTGGGTAACCGTGGAGGCTCAAAGGGGAAATAGAGGAAAGAGAGAACATCTCGACCACAGTGAAGCCTGAGGGATCCAATGAAACTACCCCTCCCTAAGAAGTGCCAGGCGTAGCGTTGGTGAGAGTTGGTGAGTGAGGAAGGGAACACACCCCAGCTAATCCCATCTCTGTCTGCTGAGGAAACAAGTTCTTTGGGACCCCTTCTTTATTTGATTCAAGCAGACTTTGCTCCTTCCGCGGACGGTCATCATCAGGACATGTCAGTGCCGCGGCTGTGGCTTAACCGGCCGGGGCAGCCTGACTTTCCTGGAGTATTGCTTTCTCCCCTGTATTTCAAGGGCCTTTCCTCCCGTTGCGCTCCAAGAACCATTGCTACTGGGCAGCTGGCTCTCCCCACCACGTTCTGATGAGCGACTGACTTCGTGGTGTAGGGGCCACCTGCTTCCCGAGACCCGTCAGCAGCGCCCTTTCTCCTGACATTGAAGGGCCTTCCAAGCATCCTCGAACCTCTGGTGTCCGGAGCTTCCTGTCTCTGGGACCTGTGACGATGCTCTCAGCTTCGGCCGTCGAGAAGGCCCTTCAGGTTGAGAGCAGACCTTTCTTGTGACCACGACCTCTTGTTCTGACTGCCCTCCTTCCTCAGGTCGGTCCCACTCGGGGCTGCTCTTCTCCAGCTCCGGCTCGGTTCCTCCACGCCCCTCGCACACTGACACGGGTTCGGGCCGCTCCCTCCCACTGCCTGTTAACTGCATCCTGGTTCCTCATTGTTCCAAAACATCATCCTCAGACTCCAGTGTTGCTCCTGCTGGCACAGATTGGGGTGAAACTGATGCTTCTACCAGGGCTTGACCTCCTAAGAAAGCGGCGCTAGATGTTAAAAAATACTCACATCTTACTTTTTTGCCTTTCATGACAATGTAACCTCTCAAACACCTAAAGATTTAAAGTTGAATATCATCAACACCTTCCTTTTTGCATTCAGCCATATTTATCAACTTAATTGTGGGACTTGACTTGTATCCCTGTGATATTTCACTTTCTCATACGCAGATTCAATAGGTAAAACACGTCTTTAACTTTTAAAATAAGCACAGTTTCAGGGGCTGGCCCCGTGGCCGAGTGGTTAAGTTCGCGCGCTCCGCTGCAGGCGGCCCAGTGTTTCGTTAGTTCGAATCCTGGGCGCGGACATGGCACTGCTCATCAGACCACGCTGAGGCAGCGTTCCACATGCCACAACTAGAAGAACCCACAACAAAGAATACACAACTATGTACCCGGGGGGCTTTGGGGAGAAAAAGGAAAAAATAAAATCTCTAAAAAAAAAAAAAATAAGCACAGTTTGAAATATAAGTAAAAGGAAAGTGCTTTCCAGGTGCAAAATGGACTGGTTTCAATTGCCTGGGAATTTATAAATATATTTTCACCCGCGACCAGAAAAGTGTCCCGCCGCCTGGACCTCTCTCCTTTGTCCAGGTCCCCCCACACACACTCACACTGACACACACCCCATTGCTATTAAACTGCTTTTTTTGTGTGTATGTGCTCTGTAACATGGGACTTTACAATTTACATATTTTCCCCTAATATCACCTCCTCGTAGCCACACAGCGCGGATCCTCCTCCACATAATAAAGAAGGAGGCTCAGGGCGGTGAAGGGAGAAAATCAGGACTAGGGAGAGGTCTTCAATCTCTGAAACCACTGTCTTTTAAGGCAAATTTGCAGGAGAAGAGGCAAAGATTTTGTTTTGAGCGGCAACTCTCCTTGGAGCAGAATGACCTTATTGGGAGATGTTGTTCCAGCGGAAAGGAGTATCAGCCCGCTCTCCGCCTCCGTCGACGGCAAGTGTCTGCCCTCTCCTGGCCAAAGGGAGGATGACAGCTATCGCCCAGCCGGTCCTCAGGACCAAGTCAGGCCTGGGAATCCGGGACATTTGGGGTTGCTCCATAACAATTACCGCTTGTTAGGGAGTTCTGGTCCCGGCTCTCCTTATAACTTTGCTCTGGGACCCTCGGGGCAGATGTGCCCTCAGCCCTTTAACAGGTGGTTGAGTCTAAGGCTCGTGAAGGAGGCTGTGGGTTCATGAGGTCCTGCAGCAACTGGGGCGCCTGGTCCAGCCCCGCTGCGGACGGAGGTGCTGGCATGGGGGTCTGGGGTGCTGGTGTAAATAGACTCCAGGCATTTATTGATTCTGCAGCCCCGCAGACCCCTTCTCGTCGCTCTGCCCGGCTCCTCGGAGGCTCTGAGCCCCCTCAGGCGGCTTCTGTATCCAGCAGCTCTTTGACCGGAGTGGGTCAAGGTCGGGGTGCTCTCCACTGCGGGTTCAGCAGGGCCTATCTCCAGTCCAGGGACACTGAGAGACGGAAAGTGAGCTACAAACAGGAGCGGTCAACACCGAGCATCCTTCCGCCCCGCATGCCTGGCCCCATCCCTCGCGCGCGGGGTGAAATGCTGCGCCAGCCGCGCCAGGAAGGCCAGACGCTGGAGAGCTGCCTCCACGCTCCGAGAGCCCCCTTTGTTGGTGGAAGGCCTCGTGTCAGTGAGGTTACGCAGCCACTCTGTCCTCTGTTGACGCAGGTCGCCCGGGGCTCTTAGCTACCTGGAACCAGGGTCCCCTTGAGGAACGTGGGCGCTACGTTTATCTGATCTCAGACGCAAAACAAGCTTGTAACAATGTTGGAAAAATACATAAAAGAATAAAGAAAAAAGGTAAATTTTTCATAATCACACCACCCAGAGATAAATACTGTTAAAATGTTGGAATGTGTTCCCACACAAGTTTTTAATGCATATATGCATGTATATATGCATATTTCATATTTTATGCACGCATATATCAAATCATATATATATATATATGAATTAGGATCATGTTATATACAGAAAATTTCTGGAGAATGTCTCCAGAAATTCTCTAGAAAACAGTATTATGTAACCTGCCTTTTTCACAATACACTATATCTAGAAAATCTTTCCATGTCATTATATCATCCACAACATGATTTTAATGACTTTATTATGGTAGTCTCTAATAAGGATGTGTCATAATTTGTTTATTAATCCTCTATTATTGGACATTTAAATGGCCTTCAAAGGTTGACTATTACAACATATGCTGAAGTGAACATCTCAGATGTAAATCTTTTCGTAAATCCCTGATTGTTGCCTTAGGATCAGTTCCTAAGAGTAGAGGTACCGGGGCCAGAGTTCAATCCTTCATTCATTCATTCAGTGTATGTCGAGCATCCCATAAGCCAGGAGCTGTTCTAGGCACGTGGGACAGATCAGTCAGCAAGGTCTCTGCCATCAAGGGGAATTATTGACCTGGAGGGGAAGGCGGGGAGGGCAATAGGCAATAAATAAATGCAGTGATGGGGTTAAGGCCACGGAGAAAGCAGTTGTCGTGGGCACCTGTTAGCTTAAGTGTCCTCCAGAATGTGCCTCCAGCAGAATGAGGGGGCCTGTGGCTTTGCCTCCTCACTGACACGAGGCACTATTATTTTCCACTTCAAGAGGCAAAAGACAAAAAAAGTTGAATTTGCATTTATTTCATGAGCAGTGAGATGGAACGTGCTCCCTATTCCTGTCAGCTTATGCTCTCAGGTAGTCAGTTCAGACTCTTCCTCAGTCGTCCTCTGATATCCCGACTTAGGATAGTCATCCTTTGTCTCTTGTATGAGTAGCCAAATTTTTCCCAATTTGTTGGCTGCTTTTAATTTTGTTTTTGATGCTTCCTGGGGCATAGAGCTTTTGAATTTTTATGTAATCAAATCTGTAAGTTTCCTGAAGAGTTTCTACCTTTCCTGCAATACCTAAGGAAATCTTCCTAATCTAAGATGAGACTAAGGCACCCATAGTTTTTCTAGTTTTTAAATTTTCTTTCTTTAACTCGTCCATTCATATGGAATTTGCTTTTCAGCAGGAACCTCAATTAAATATTTTTTCTAAATAGTTACCCCAGCATGACTTTTTAGATAATAGTCGGGAAAGACAAATTGGGGGAGCATGGCCGTGGGCCACCCCTGGGCTGAGACTCTGGAGCAGCTGTGAGGCTGACGGGGTGTGGGGGGGGGGGCGGGCTTCCAGCCACCAGCTGTGCCAGCAGCTGCTGGTGACAGTAGAGCAGTATGGGCTCATCCCTGGGGGCTCCCAGGGAGCGCACCTTTGATTTTGCCTATGTGGCCCCATCAGTGCCGAGGAGGAAACGCACCATCCGGGGAAGATGGACTTGCACTGGGTCACAGCGAAAACATGAGAGCTTTGCCCAGTGAGCTGGAGAACAAGCAGGCAGCGGTGGCCTCCTGTCCACAGTCCCTGGACCAACCAGGGAGCTACCCTGGAAAGCAGTCTTCTTCTCTGTGCCAGAGCCCAGGGGAATCCGGGGCCAGAAGCTAAGGGCTACGGTGATTGGATCAATACACGGAGACCACTTGAGCCTCCGCTGTGGGTAAAGAGAAGCGAGTGATGCCCTGGTAGGATGGACAGAGCAGAAGACCCTGGCTTGTGTGCTGTCTCTACAACTAATTGCTGTGCATCCTTAGCCAAGTTACAGGACCTCTCTGGGTCCAGTTGTATCGAATCAGATGTTCTTCTTAGTATACCACATTTAGCATCACTGGTTGGTTGGGGGGATACTGCATAAGGATACACACTCCAGACTTCGTGATTTGAAGATAAGCTGCAGTTGTGCAGATAAAATCTGCGAGTGTGTACAGTATACTAGCTTGATATGGAGAAGTCGGTGTGTGTGTGAGAGAGAGAAAGAGATAGCTAGAGAAAGAAAGGAAGAAGAAGAGAAAGAAGGGAGAGAGGGAGCGAGAAATGAAGGGGGGAAGGACATTGAAAGTTGGTCCTGTGAGAAAAAATGGAAACCATTTGTTGACAGTTGGAATTTCCACCACTCACTCGAACCTGCACAAAAGCGAGTGGGAGGGGTGGGGCTACTCCTACAGGTGCAACGGCCACCTTTCAACCCACCAGCTGGCTCCGGAGGGACCGTTCGGTGAGCCTTCAACGTTAATGCTTAAACCACCCTTTCCCATAATTGTCAGTCATGGCTATATGCTGCCATCTGCTGGCCAAAATAAATATTGTCTGCATGACAAAAGTTTTATTTGATAATAATAATAATACATATTCACCCAACAAATACTTATGGAGAGCCTATTAAGTACCAGGCACTGTTCCATAACAGACAAGTAACCAAAGAAAGATTCCTACCTTCATGGAACTTAAGTCAATAACAACAATTAGAATATCTAACACTGATAGACTTCTTGCTATATATGGGCCAGGTAGTATTTTCATTGCTTGAAATTTATCAACTCATTTTAATACTCACATTAGTCCCATGTAGTAGGTATGATTATATTCCATTTTACAGATGAAGAAACTGGTGCACAGAGAGGTTGAACAATTTCCCTGAGGTCACACAGCTAGGAAGTAACAGCCTGGTTTAACTCAGTGTGGCTCCAAAGCCTGTCCTTAGCCCCTCCGGACGCTGCCTGGACTGGTGAGCTGCTGTAGACATGCTTGTCTTCCCGCCCCAAATACCGTGCGGACAGCCGCATTATTAGATGGAAGGGCAAACGCGACGCTGCTCGCGTGGCTCAGCCACTCGTCCGTCCATCTGAGCCACTGCGGCCGCGAGCCAGTCCCTCACCCACCGCAGATGCCTGCTCAGGGCAGGGCCCTCCGGGTGCTGTCCTTGTACCACCACCCCCCCCCCCCCCAACGCTGGCCGTGGGATGGGAGGTCACAGAAGCCACGGGAGGGGCTGACCCTCTGCCCGCGGATTCCTACCTCTCCAGGCAGCGCGGAGGTGGGGTGGGGTGGGGTGGGTGGGGCGGCCTGGGGTTAAGGATGACACGAAAGTTCTCCCCTGCTTGGCCTCGCTCCCTGGGGCAAAGGGACAACGTGCAGCAAGAGAGCTTCGTGTCAGGTCCGGGAGAGCCGCGGCCACCGCCAGGGCCTGCAGACAGACCCCCTCTCCAGCTGCGGCCGCAGGGGAGGCCGAGGGCACGACCCGGGGACTGAGGGAGCCCTCCAACTGTGAGAAGCCCTTGATTTCTACGTGTTAATCTTTTTCTTTATCGGGTGTGCCCAACCTCATGCAAAATATTGACTTTATAGGCAGGGAAGAACAGGCTTTTTAATTTTATTTTTTAATTTGTTAAAGTTTTTCAAAGAGATTTTAAAAATATTCTGTTACGGCATCCCCCAGAATCCCCGCTTGTGACCAGTGTCCAAATAAGAGCAATAACAGTAGCTCCTCTTTAGGAAGCGCTGATCGTGTGCCAGCCCCCGACAGCAGCCTCATGACATGAGTACTGTTATTCACGCCAGTTACAGATGAGCATGATGACGCTCAGAGAGGGTAAGTCATTTGCCCTGGGTCACACAGCCAACACTCGAGGCTGCGCCTGGATGACTCCACTACCACTACCCTACGCTGTGTCCCAAAGTCAGGGAAGCATCATAAACTGAGTGACTAAGTGTCATCCCAAGAAGCAGAGAAAATTTATCCCGGGGTTTTGACTGACCGCACAACAGGAGTCTCATCCTCATGTCTGAGATTCCATCGGTTCGATCTGGAGGCTGCAGATCTGTGTCTCTGAGAGAGGGATGGTTGGGCCGGCTCTGACGTGATCTGGATCTGCCAGCCTGGGGCAGCACACGCCCAAGGGAGCCCCGGAAAGGACCTGTAGAGAAGCAGGCACTGAGCCATAACGTGAGGTGCCGGGGCCGTCCCACACACTGGGTGTGGGCTCGCAGCAGCCTTCCATGGGGGCAGGGGGAGGGTACCATTATTCCAGACACTGAAGAGAAGGGGCTGAGGCCCAGGGAAGAGGCCTGCCAGAGGCCACGCAGCAGCTGGGGGCCAGAGCGGGGAGCAGAGCCCAGCCTTGCAAGTGCCAGGTCAGTCCCACCCGCAGCCCAGCGCCGGGCCCAGCCTGCCAGCACGGTGTGGGGGAGCCGTGGTCCCCGGGGGCTTGTGAAGGTGCAGTTTCCTTCCGCAGGTCTCGAGGAGCCTGAGGCTCTGCTTTCTGTGATGCTCCCAGGTGGTGCTGATGCTGCTGGGCCACAGACCATACTCTCAACAGTGGAGTCGGAGGAGATATTTCTGAAAGGTGAGTCTGCTGTGTTCCCTACCAGGAGCTCCTGTCACAGCCCTGACACCTGCTGAAGTGCTTGGCTCATGTGAAGAGCAGACAGGGCAGTATCCCACGAAGGCGGGGAGGTCTGTCTGTCCTGTTCCCAGCTGTGTGTGCCTGGATCACAGACGGGCTCTCAATACCTGTGGAATGTTGGCAGGACTCGAGGAACTCAGAACAGACACCCCTCTCCAGGCACCTTCTGAAACATTTGCTGGGCGGGGGTGTGATGGATTTGAGTCCTTATTTGGTCCAGGACTGCTGCAAACTCACGAAAGATCTTAGAAACCATCCAAAGCACGTCTTTCTTAAACTCGTAAATCTGACCCAGCCACCTTACACATCAGGCCGCCACCTGAGCACACGCGGCTGTTTTTCTTGTTATGGGAGCTTTGGCCAGCGTGGTCTCCAAGTGGCACATGGGAGAGGGTACTTCCTGCTCTGACGCTTGGGCATGTGGGCCACAGAGGGGCCAGTCTCCAGGATGAAGCACTTTCTTTAAGATGGGGCCAAAGCATCCCAGGTGAGCTCTTGGGCCGCTTAACCAGGCTCACGGATTTGGCCTAGTCCTTGTCCTGACGCTCTCAGGGCTGGTCCAGGCAGGGAGCCAAATGCCTTGCTCTTCCACAGTCTATCTGTCTGTTTGTTTTGATCAGAGAGAACGGGAAGAGAAACTGTTCATTACCACGGTAACTGCTTAGGGAGTCTTAAGTAAGGAAGCCTGTGGTCCAGCTCTCCTCCGATGAGGGTCCTGCCTTCCAGGAAACTATCATCTTCTTAGGGAGCAAGACTCCCAGAACACGAGCTGTGGAGCCAGGACCAATGGGAGGACTCCTGAGCTGGGGCTAACGCAGAGGGCTTCCCAGAGGAGCAAAAATGAGCCAGGCCTTCAAGTAGTTGGATAACAAGGAGGATAAAGGAAGAGCATGAATGTGGAGATGACATATCCCAGCATTCTTTCAGAGGTGATGACTATGGCAGGCTGCCTAGAAGAAAGTCTGGGGTGTAACGGGTAGAAAAGCAAAGTGGATGCAGAGTGTAGACAGCCTTGGATGTCAGGCCAGAGGACTGGAAGCCTGGACCCATCCCTTTGGAACTAGAGTCCAGGAGGTACATTCTGTTAGGCTCAGGCTGTCACAGGACAGTCACAGAGAGACAGGCTCCTGAGTGAAGCCAAGGCTGGGTCACCAGATAGATGGAGAGCACAAAGATCCAGCCACTAGGTACGGCTGTACAGTTTGTGCACTGCACAAGAGCGCCTGCCGAGGGAGCAGGTAAGCGCTGAAACCCAGCTCTCCTATCATCAAGCTATGCACCCTGGTATGGGCTGCCTTCTCCTAGGGGCTCCTCCATCCACTGCTCACTAAGGCCCCCCTACAGGCCAGCAGTGGTCTGATCAGCTCAAGTCACAGCCACGCGGTGTTTTCCCCTTGTGGCAAGGCATTTTCTCAGAGCAGCCAGTCGCGTACATTCCCCGGGTGTCCCAAGGAGGGCACTGCTCAGCTTTGCACAGGATGACCAAGCCCTGAAGGCACATTCTAAGATTCTAGAATGCGTCATTCTAAGGATACGGTTGGAACCCGAGCAGACCAGTGTCCTGCTCCTGCTGGCGGACAGAACCAGCGAGCAGGTGGTCTGTAATGGCCCACTTCAGCCGGGCTCACCCAGATCTCCCTACTGCAAGGACGACTGAGCTCCCACGCAGGAATACGGGCAAACAGAGCCTCTGCGGCCCTCAAGATGCTCCCGGTGGGGCCAGCAGCTGTCCGCCCCGAGCGTTTGCTTCACAAAGTGTCCCACGGTCACCCTGGCAGCAGCCTCCAACTTCACGTGTGCCGATGACACAGAGAAAGGCAGAGGGCTCCAGGACCCTTAGAGCCGGTGTTTCTCTTTAGGGCACCACAGGCTTTTTGGTTCCCCGGTCACTGTGACAACCAAAAATGTCCCCCTACACGTGTCAATGGCTCCCTTGGGAGGAGTGAATCGCCCCCAGATGAGCATACCTGAGCCCCTCCCAGTAGAAGAGAAAACTGGGGCCCAGTACCTCGTCCCGGGTCCTCCTGCTGGGAGAGGCACAGCAAGAACTGGCAGGCAGGCTTCCTCCCCCCTCGGCTCCAGCTCTCCCACTCACTGGCAGTGGTCTTTCATCCCTCAGCCTTCATCGTGCCCGAGCTTTCTGAATGGAGACCACAGGACTGACTGGGCCAAGCGGTCCAACTTTATCCCCTGCCCCCAGATGCTTGTGACAGCTACATGGATATCGGTCAGAACCCCTCTGTCGGCCTCTGAGGCCTGGAAGCATGAGCACAGATGAGTGGGTCTGTAGGCTGGCCCTGACTTCGGAGGTCCCCCACGGTTCTGTGGTGTCCTCACTCTCCACGGGGCTGGACCCGCATCCTGCGCATGACCTGCTCAGGCGAAACCGTGGCTCAAATGTTGTTCACCTCCCTGACGATTCCTGGGGGAACCCTGCCGTCTCCTGCCCGCTGGCTGTGCTCACAGTGAGCAGAGTGGACTCACTCCCACAGGAGGCCAGGAGAGGCGCAGGTGGAGGCGCCGCGGCAGGGCCCAGCCCGGAGCCTCTGCATGAGGCTGGATGCCCCGCTTTACCCCTTGCCTCTCCCTGGAGCTGGCCGGACTCTGTGGGGCTCCTGGGGCCAACCAGCCACGAGCTGTCAGCCATGTGCTGTGACCTCCAGGAACAGGACCCGAGAAGGCCTCGACACATGCCGGGGTCCCTTGCATTCGGAGCTCATCATAGATGACAGCCAATAAATAAATTGTATAACTTTTATTACTCCTCTAGTAGCTTTGCATTTTTATTATGTGATATTTGATAATACAAAATGTATACGTAATGTATATCTAAGTAATAAAATAATAAAAGCCTGCCAAGAACGTAAGAATTAAAATATGACCTGGAGCTCTGTGTCCGCCTATGGACCCCCTGCCCAACGTGGTTTCCTGGCCCGCTGCGGGTCAGCCTGGCTCTGAATTCAGTTGTTTACTGTTCCTTTGCTTTATTTTTATATTTTGTCACATTCTAATGAATTTTTAAACAATATATTTTTCATCTTGCTTGTTTTGAGCCTTAGGAAAAGACCATATGCTATCTGAGCTACGTTTTTCTTTTTGATTAAAAAATATGAGATTCATCGGAGCTGACGCAAATCGCTGTGGCTTACGCATTTTCGCCTCCTCGCGTGTCGCCCAGCACACGTACAAGAGCGTCACTAGGTGTGACGTAACGGAATTGGCGGGTCACGGAGAGAGCAAACGTTCAGCTTTGCTGGAGAGCACCGCATCGTCTGCAAAGGGAATGTACAAATTTCACTAGAAGTTTCCATTACCCACATCCTCATAAACACCTGCTATTACCTTAACTTTACTGCTCTAATATGGGTAAAATAGTGTCTCATTGCATTGGTCTTAGTTTTCATTTCCCTGATTGCTAATGAGATTCATCATATTTTCCTATGTTTATTTGTAAAATTTGTGTTTCCTCTCCTGTAAAATGCCTGTTTGTATCCTGTTCCCGCTTTTACTGGGTTGTCCTAATTGATGTGTAGAATTGAAAATATATATAATCTGGAGATTAAATCCTTGTTGGTTATATCTGTTACACTTATCTGCCACCAAGATATTTGGTATTTTCTCTTTCTTTATAGTGTCTTTTGATGATATTAATGTAGTTGATTTATCAGTCTTCTTTTTTGGTCGGAACTTTTTCTGTCTTTTTTAAGAAAGACTTTTAATAAGTCCCAAGTTATAAAGATCCTCCAAATTTATTCTGAAAGTTTTAAAGCTTTGTTTTCCACACTTAAGATTTTAATCCATCAGGAATTAATTTTTCTATATGAGAATAAGGGTCGTCTGTCACTTTTTCCTGTACGGATAACCAGTGACCACAGGACCATTCACTGAACGATCCGTCCATGATCCATAACATCACTTTCTCCACGTAGCAACTTACCATACATTTGTAGGTCTGTTTCCCTCCTCTGTGCCACTGGCCAATTTGACTCTCCTGACCTCAAAACCATCCTGTTCTAATTGCTTCAGTGTTTTCCCAAGTCATGCAAGCTAGAAAAGCGAGTTCCTTGGTCCTGTTTGTCTTCAAAATGCTTTGGCTCTCCTCAACACTTGTTCTTCCATTTAAGGAGACACTGCTATGCCCGTGAAACCAGCTGAGGCTTTTATTTTCTTTTCAGAAAGATTTTGGACTACTGTTTCTATTTAACAATTATAAGGTTATTTAGATTTTCTATTTCTTTTTCAGTTAGTTTTATAAGCAATACTTTTCTAGAAACTTTTTCATTTCTTCTCATGTATAGACATAAAGTAGTTTAGAATACCCTATTACTACCTCTTAAAAGCTTTTGCCTGTCTGTAGATGTGCCCCTTTGTTCTTGTATGGCCATATCTTCTCTCTTTTCTTCTCAATATTACAAGGGATTAATCCATTTCTAGCAGTCTTTTCAAGGAACTTTTGGGTTGGTAGTTCTCTATTTTTGTTCTTTGATGAGGAAGATTGGCCTTGAGCTAACATCTGTGTCACTCTTCCTCTATTTTGTGTGTGGGCTGCCACCACAGCACAGCCTGATGAGTGGTGTTTAGGTCCACGCCTGGAAACTGAACCGACGAACCCTGGGCTGCTGAAGTGGAGCACACAAATTTAACCACCATGCCACCAGGCCAGCCCCAATAGTTCCTCTCTATTGTGGCTTCACTCCCTGTTCTACTAATTTATGCTCTGTATCATGTCCTTCCTTCTCCTTTCACTGTGTTTGTTTTACCAGCAAGTTGGGTAGATTCGATGATTTCCTCACCACCAATGTAGAATTTGGCTTTCTTAGTTCTAATAACTCTGTTATCATTTGTTTGTCTACCTTCCCTTTTCCAAAAGTTTACTTCTATTGTTTCTTCTCTCATATTCTGCCCATCCTCGTGGGCTTCTATCATTTAAAAAAAATCCCTTTACTGTAGTTTTAATGGGTTTTGGGAAAGGAGTAAAGTTAGACATATGCTCTTAATTTACCATCTTTATTTGGAACCTCTAGTCGTTATTTATTAATCTTTCTTATTTATCATCTTTTATTCTCCCTGGGATGTATTCTGTTTAGTTTCTTCACCTCTATCTTCTATTTCACAAATTCTCTCTTCTTCTGTTTATCTACCGGATTTCATTTGAATAATAATAATTTTTATTTATAAAAGTTATATTTAATTCCTTTTCAGAGCTACCATTTCATTTTTGATAGTTTGCCCATTGCATGCTTGTTTCTGCGAATTAAGGATTTTATACATAGTTATTTTGCATTTATAGATGATTATTCCAACACTTAAAGTTTCCGAAGGTCTGTATCTGGTGTACTTTGTTTCTTCTGCCTCTGGCTCATAGTGGTTTGCTCTCTTGTGTGTTTGGTTGCATTTTACTGAGAGCTTACATTTTGTCAATCTTCGTCTGTGGAAATCTGAGAAGCCAAATTGAAGAGGCTTTTCTCCAGAGAGGAATTGCATTTGCTCTTGCTGAGAGCCAGAGGGTGCTACCCACCTATGCAAACCTCAGCCCCTGCTAGAAGCCCAGACCTCATCTCTCCACCTGGTTACTTTGCTTTGGCCTGCGGTTGACGTCAGCGTTTGCCAGCGGCTGACCCTGCCCTCTTCCTGTGCTGCTCACTCTCCGCTGTGTGTCAGATCTTTGGTAGAGGGTGAGGGTGGGCGTGGACGAGTTGCGTACCACCACTTCTTGCAAGCCCGGGAATAAGATAAAAACTGTATCTTTCAGACTGTATCGGTTTTATGGTAGCAGGCGCTCCGTAGGCCGAGCTCTCCGTAGAGCCGGAAGTGCCTTTTAACACTTCACTGTTGGATTCTCCTGACATGGGGACGTTGGTGTGGACGTCAGGACAGAAACTGTCTGCCCTTCACAATCACCTCCACCTCCCAACCAGAGCTTGCCTACCTTCCGGCATTACCCTTTCCTCCCTTTCTCTTTCTTTCGCTTTTCTCTGACTCTACTGCCGCTTTGGCGTGCTAATTTTCCCCAGGAGATGAAAACCTCCCCAATTTTTTTCAGCTCTTTGACTTCTGTTTTAACCCTCTCCGGAGACTAAACCTATCGGCCTGAGCTGTTAAATATGGAGGCCACTAACTCCCTCTGGCTATTAAAATTAAAATTAATTAAAATTAAATAAAATAAAAAATTCAGTTCTCAGTGAAAAACTAAATCACCAAATGACTCAGTTCAGGAAACCGATGGATTCCTTGAGGTCAGCTAACTACTCTTTGACTTAACTGCCCACCTCGGTCCAGTCAGTGGACAAGTGGGTAGGAGGGGGATGATATGTAGACCAGAGAACACCAAGGACGGGGTGACAGAAGGGGGTACCCTGCCTTAGAGGGAGGAGGAGGCAGTGGTGGACATTTCTAATATTCTCAATGACCTTATTTGGTCCTCAAGACAGTCCTAGGATGTAAGCATTATTATCTCTGTTTATGATGCCTTTTAAAAGATGAAGAAACTGGGGCCAGCCCAGTGGCACAGCAGTTAAGCTCACGCGCTCTGCTTCAGTGGCTCGGGGTTCGCCGGTTTGGATCCTGGGTGTGGACCTAAGCACCGCTCACCAAGCCATGCTGTGGGAGGCGTCCCACATATAAAGTAGAGGAAGATGGGCACGGATGTTAGCTCAGGGTCACTCGTCCTCAGCAAAAAGAGGAGGATTGGCGGAAGATATTAGCTCAGGGCTAATCTTCCTCAAAAAAAATTAAAAAATTAAACAATAAAAGATGAAGAAACTGAGCGTCTGAGAAGTGAAGTGTTAACCAACGCTGCACAGCTATAACGTGGAAAAGCCAGGATTCAAAGCCAGGTCTTTTTCACATTAAAGATCAGATCCTTTTCGAGTAAGGAGGGAACATGCCCTTTTCCAATGATTTGGGAACCAGGCACCCTGAGTTCGTTTCCTCTGTCCCAATACGTAGTGTGCTGTTCGACACCCTCCTCCCCGATGGGTCATGGCGTCTCCCACAGCACAGAGCTCCCGTCAGGGCAAAAGAGAGAACGGATGGAAACAGCTCTGAAATAGACAAGTGTCACGTCCATATGAGGATTATTGTGCCCATTCTCAAAGATTGACAAAAGTGCCCTCTGACTCTCGGCTGGGGTCTTGTCAGGACCGTTTTGGCCTGAGGGCCGTCTCTGCTGAGGCTGCTGTTCATCTCCCGGAGAGCGGGACGTGGAGGGCAGCGATGGCTCCAGCACAGGATCGCAGCGGAACTGTGGGGCGTGCCCTCCTCTGCTCGTCTCACCGCAGAGACAGCTGCGGGCCAGGCAGGCCCGGGTCCCAGTCCCCATTCTGCCACTTTCAGCATTGTGCCCACGATCGGGCAGGTTATGCACCTGTCTCATTTTCCTCCTGTGTGCAATGGGGTAATAAAGCTGTCCTTCCCATACAGGTTTGCCTGAGCATTAAATGAAATACAGTATATAAAGCGTGGGAAAGTGCCTGGCATGTGAGAGGCTCACAATAAATGGTAGGTAATACTTTCTATAAAATCTCTCCCCCAATGAGTTACAGCTGAAAGGTCCTCCCTTGCGTATTCTCTCAGCCGATCCCCCGTGCTGTCCTGCTGGATCAGCGTTGTTGTCCTGACATCACAGTGAGGACCTGAGGCACGGAGGTGGCATCTGACTATAGATCTTTGACTCTTCCCATTCTGTCTAGCCTCTTACCTTTCCAGGTGTCAAACATCCTTTTGCTCTGTGACAATAAAAGGTCTTTTCCGAAGAAAAGATAGATTGCCACACTGTGCTAATAGTGAAAAAATCTAGCTAGTTAAACAATGACACATCCATAAGATGGAATATTAGGGAGCAACTAAAAATGATGTATAGAAGGATATATTTAAGGAGATGAAGATTGTTGGCACTATACCAACTAAAAGAAGCTGATTGAAAATACGGTATGTAGGGTTGGCCCCAGTGGCCTAGTGGTTAAGTTTAGTGCACTCCGTTTCTGAGGCTGGGGTTTGGTTCCCAGGCATGGACTTACACCGCTCTGTTAGTGGCCATGCTGTGCTGATGGCCCACATACTGAAAAACAGAGGAAGATTGGCCTGGATTTTAGCTCAGGGTGAATCTTCCTCAACAAAAAAAATATATATATAGTATGTATAGTTTTGTCCTATTTTCATACTGAGTAGAAAGATAGCCACCAACACGTTAGTAATTATTATATCTAAATAGTGGGATTGGGAATTATTTCTTGCATTTTCTTTATGTTAATATATATTTTGTAAATTTAAGAGGTTTTTTTTTATTTAAATGCAAAAAAGATTGAGATACAATCATTTTAAGCTGTAAAATACTGAAACCAACTCATCTCTTTTAGGGGAATTTGCTGGGGACAACGTCCAAAGCGGGTGTTTTACGATGGAGCTTGAATGTGCTGTGAGGAACTGACCCAGAGTTGCAGGACATTGAGGGTCTCTGGTCCTCGTTTCTGCCCACACACAAACATGTGCATGCACACCTCCATTGTGGCAGAGCAAACCCTTGCACGCTTCCCGGTACCCTTTGGACGGGGGAGGAGGCAGCACCCTGTGTTTGCACGAGAAACGCTGAGCGCCCTGCCCTGTGATGCCTGGTTGTCAAACGGCTGGTGGCAGCTTCCTAGACTGACCACGGGACCAGTTTCTGGAGTGGAGTTTGGATGGATTTGCATCCTAGTGCAGTCAAGTCACGGCACGCTTTCCCAGCTCTTGCCTTGGGGTGTCCCAGACCTGGGGGCCACCGGACCTGTCGTTTACCTCTTGCTCAGAGATGCTGTCTTTATCCTCCAAGCTGCCCTTTGGTACCGTCAAGCTGCAGAGGTCACTAGGACACTATCTTCCAGGCTCACTTTCAGGGTTCCCTTAGGCCCTCCTTGCAGCCACCACGCAGACTCAGCATCTCGCCTGGAGTGCTCACCCCTGACTCCCCGACTCCCCTGCTGGCCCTTGGGGCAGCCTGCCTCGCAATGTTGTTACCTCTTATGAGTGGTTCTAAGGGCCTTTTGATAAACCACTCAAGAATGTGTGTATTACTGACGTGTCTACATTTTAAAGGCAGAGCGTTGCTGTGGGAATGACTATTGCTCACCTTTAGCTAGGATTCTGCCCAGGCACAAATCTGCACCGAGGAATGCTAGAATTCCAGAGCCACGGGCTTGGTTTCCCACAGTAAAACTCTGACTGCAGTGGCCAATGTTAAGTTTGAAGTCATTATTCTGAAAGAAAAAGTCAAACAATGATGGACCATTACCATCTTTTCTCTTCTCTCACCCCCGGAACCCCGCCCCAAGCCAGTGTCCCTTCCCATTTGGGGCCAAAGGCGTTCCTTCCTCTTTCCTCTTTCCCGCTAGGTGTCTTTGCGAGCTCCTCTGACTGTCGGTGTGTGGTCCTGGTATGTTTTCCACACATGCCGCGCCAGAACCCAGTCCTGTCTTTCCGCCCCATCTTCCCAGGTCAGACATATTCCCACTCCTTACTCTAAGGCTGAGGTTACTCACACGCCCCACACCCCAAAAGACATGTCCTTTCTGTATTTCCCAGGTTTACGAGGCAGCTAGTTTGCTAGTAAAGCTTCAGCAGAGTTCAGAGAGAAACTAGGGTCCCTCGACAGTGACTTCTGCCATTATTTCATAGTTTGGAATTTGCAAAGCTGCCGCGGTGACCGTTTATTTCTTCCTGGATTCTTTCTCTACAATGAGGCAAACGCTGCTTATGGCTCTGTGGTTCACAAAACTAGACTTTCCACAAGAGGGACTGAGCTGAATGAAAATTTAAGGAAGGGATCCATTTTTATAGACCCCCTTACTCTCTGTTAGGACAATTAACTAGCACAAACCCAACAGTGGTAAACAAGGTAAACGGGCTGTGCAAGAGATAAACACTCAGGTTGGAAGTCTTTTTCCAAAATCCTAAACTATGACCTCTCACAAGAGTAATATAGTGTCAGACAGACCGATCATGAGGCTTCGACAGATCAGAGACAGAGCAGAACTGCTCAGCTCCTGGCTTTCCTCCAACTTTTCTGTCAAGGAATTGGAAAAGAGGGAATGGACATTGATGAAGGATAGATTAGACACAACTTCATTATCAGGCCGGTCTGGATAAAGCAGAGATGAGGAGGCGGGGCCCTGCAGGTAAGATCAATTATCCACAGGCAGTGGCCTTAAAGACCAAGAGGTACCAAAGAACCAGAGACAGGAGGTTGCAATCCCTGAGATCCTGAATTTTCAAACACTGAAGGTGAATTCATGAACTTGACAGCAAAAGCAGGCAAGGAGCTAGAAGGAGCCCTGGATGTCCATGGTCCCAGGGGAGCTGCGGCTGAGGGCCCTGTGATGTTGCACCAACAAAGGGGAAATAGCCTGAGGTTTTCACTGACTGTAGAGCCCAACAGGAGTCACCTGTGGGAGGTCGCTGCTAATATGATGTTCAGCCGCGTTAGTGGAACCATGGTATTTCCAAAAGAGAGCACAATGACGCCACTGGACTTAGCACACCTGGCCGTGTCTCAAACACTGAGTCATCCTCCGTTGATCCTGGTATTTTAAAAGAAGAGTTTCATGTGACATTTACCCTGGCAACAGAGTCTGCACTTTGGTTTGGTTTTTATCACAATGAGATAAGCATGGCCAGGCCCTGAGAGACAGAGGCTTAATCAACCACTGCATCAAGGAACGTTCTGGTTTTTCCCCACTACTTCTCCCCTCTGCCTGAAGGCGGGAGTCCCCCGCTGTCTGCATGGTCCTGGGCCCCGCAGTCAGTGTGGCTTGCTTGGTGAGGGGCACACATGACAGACCGAGCCTCCGGGAGCTCAGCCAGTGAACCGCATCAGGAGGCAACGGGCCTCCCACCCAGCCCGCGCTCCACTCGATACAAGGCAGCTTTTCTAACAATCAGCTGTTTTAAAACAAAATTGCGGCCTTGGAAAGGAGTGCGTTCTTCCTCATTGGAAATGTCCGGAGCAGAGCGAGGATAACCCTCCGCACACAGATGTAGATCCAGGGGGCCTGGCCGAGAGGACGCGGGCTCCCCTCCAAGCCTGACACGGCGGTCTGACGTTCAGACCACCCTGGCTTCCTCTGATGATGAAACCTCCCAAATAGCTTGATTCTAATAATTTGGAGTTAGCAGCCCCTGTGAACTACACTGTTAGGATTCTGAATCCAGTTTAAAATAAAAAGTCCCACAGACGGTCTCTCATCTCTCTCTCTTCCTCACTTGGCTGGACCACCTGAATTTACGAGAGGAGGACTGCTCGATTTTGCCTTTCCAGCTTTCCAGTGCCGCTAGAAGGACACCATGGTGTTCCTTCTGGCTCCCTCCTTAATCCCTTTAGCTTTTTGGCAAAGCGGCAGCAAAAACACTTTATAAGGAGTGTGAACATGTCGCAGTGGGAGCCAACCTGTGGTCGCTTTCTCCTCCTCACCTGCTTCCCCGTCAGCTCAGTCCAAATCCTTTTGAAACAAGAGCAGGAATTACTGCTAATTTAGAGCAATTACAAGATTTACAAATTAAACATATTCCCATTGGTTACCTAGCAACCATCTCCGAATCACACAATGAGATAAAACTATTGTTCTATTTAATAGAGTCCAATATTAAGAGAAGGCCAACTGCATAATTCACAGCGAGTACCACCCTAGTGTTGCCAGAAAGAGTGCTGGGCAGGGAGGCAGGAGGCTGATGTGCGGGTTCCAGTCTCCTGGGGTCAGATCCAGAGCAGGAACATGTCCTGACACCAGTGATGGTGCCCCTGCAAAGCAATGGGGGGGGGGGGGGGGTGGCGAGCAGTGCCTGGAAGGGAAGACTCAGGTGCTCGGAGTGAGTGAAACAACAGGCACAGAACAATTTGCAGCAAGGGGTCTACTTGCACAAGGCCAAGATGCAGTGAAGTCTGGTGCAGGGCCGGCTCATCCCTCTTGGTGGGGCTCAGGCGGTGCTGAAGCAGAAGGGCCAGGCCTGGCGATGGTGCAGTCTTGGGCACCATACTTCCTTATGCTGCTGGCACCTAGGTGGGGTCCGGCAGGCAGGCCAGAAGGAGGGCACCCACTTCTTGGCTTTTCACCTACACAATAAGGGGCCTGAGCTATACCATTTTAAAGGCCCCTTCCAGCTCTTTTGGGTAGTAGGACTTCTCTGGTTCTGAACCAATAAAAAATAGTCCTATTTAAAATCAGATAGAGGGGGAAATAGCAGCTTTATTGGGATGGTGTTGGAGCATTTAAACTGGACCAGCAAGCAAATGATCTTCACGATGACACAAGCCTGCCCTGGACCTGGTCCAGGATCTGCCTGGACCTACACACAGGCAGAACTGGGGACGTGGCACAGACACGTGAGGGTGGGCAGCCTGCTTTGAACCCATGAATTCTAGAGAAAGACATGGTCCCCTAGACCCCAGGCTGGGATCCAACTCTTCTTCCCACAGGAAATCAGAAGTAGTGAAAGTCTCCATCCTGTGCTCGGCTAGCCTAGAGAGAGCCCACAGTCAGGATACCTCTCCAGCCTCACCAAGAAAAGTCTTTCCTGCCGTGGGAAGAAGTGACGGAGAGAAGGATTGAGCTAACTTCTCAATCCCCCGAAGAGGGCAGACATTCCTGCTTTGTAGACTGAATGCGTGAGGGGAGAAATGGTTCCCTAACACGAGGAGGAGGTGTTGAGTGAAATACTGAAAGCACACAGCTGGCTCATGGCAGATGCTCCTGGCCTCATCTTGTTTCCCAGAGGACAGACGTCTGGCCACCCCCACCTCTACGTGCAGAGAGCCTGTGGCGCCCAGCAGTTATGAAGAAGGCGGTTCCCGCCACCCACACACATGCAGGTCAAAGTCTTTTTGAAAATTAAAATCCACAGTAAGACATTTCATTTCTGTCCAAGGACAGGTTTGAGTAGAGCGGAGCTACTGAGTTATTGAATTTTTAAGGGCATAGAATTTTTTTTAAGTTTTCCAATATTTCTCACTATGATTGAACTGTGGAGCTCTATAATTTTCCGTGTAAAAGAGAGAGCGTGTTTATAAGCATGTATTTTTCAAAGCCTCTGGCGGCCGGTCTTTCTGAGTTGTCACCATCGGGAGAATCATTCCTCATGCATCACCTTGCTAGATCTCTCGTCCAATAGTTCAGTTCCTCACTTAGTAACTAGCACTCTAATAGAGGCAAGCCTTGTCGTGTGTTATATTCTGGACAGTGAACGAATGTTTATCTAAGGGTCGGAGAGGGAAGATCACATGTTCGGGAGCATGCTACAGTGAGTGGCTGAATTAGGTTCAACCCCACGTCCCTGCTTTCTTGCGCTGATCACATGGGTCTAGAGTGACTGAGTGTTCAGGTCCTTTCTTTCCAGACATCCCCTTTTCCCTCTACCAGATAACTGGGTTCATGGAGGAGGAAGAGCCGGAAATAAAATCTTTTTTGGGGGTGGAATAACACGTGGCCTCATTTCATCGGAGAATGAAGGCAAAGTCTCTCTCTTCCAATAGGTTGCTGATGCCCAAAATCATCACAGCCATAGCGATGGCAGTGAATGTTGACAGGCTCCTGACTCTGTGCCCGGCGTGGTGTTGGGTGCTTTATAGTGTCTCATTTACTCTTCACAGCAATCCCATGTGGCAGTGATTATCATCCCCGTGTGATAGACAGAGGAGGGAAATGAGGCTTGGAGACTCTTAAGTAACTCTGTGTGCAGTCTCACAACCAGAAAGTGGTGGAACTTTGCTGGTCCAGACAGTTTAAATTCTTGCCAAAACATTTACCCCACACCTACCCATGCCCCCTCCTACCCACAGTTAGAGATTTATTTAAAGGAAATCCACTTTGAATTTGCATACACTTTGAGTGTTTGAGTTTGTGGACCGCTCGCACTTGATTTATTTTATTCCTTGCTTTCTGTACTTAGGGAGAAACGAGAGTTTGGGGAGAAAGAGGCCAGTTGGAGGAAGGCAGGTTTGGGAACCTGTGATCACCCTGGATAGGAGAGATAATGGGCTGGTCCTCTGCACGCCTCCCCAGCCCAGCTCCAGCTGTGGAGTATTGGAAAGAGCAGCAGACAGGAGCTGGGCACCTGGATCCTCCAGCAACTTAGCTACGCGAGCTTGGCCACCAGACTTCCCCTCTCTGGCTAGTTTCCTGCACTGTAGCACGGGCAGGTTGGAATTGATAAATGTCAAGTTTCCTCTGAGCTTCCAAGCTAGGTAATTCAGTCCCATATCCTTCAGTGAGAGAAACTGCTGGAAAAAGCTGCCTTTTCTCTGAGCAACTGTTTTTGCTCTTTGGTGGATGCACAGATCCTAAAGAAAATATTAGCAAATTCAACCCGGCAATACATAAAAAGTACAGTTCGTCAAAATCAAGTTGGATATTTTCTAGGAATGCAAGACTATTTTAACATTGGAAAACTCAGGCAGCATAATTCACCATATTAACACTAAGAAAGATAAAAATCTTTTGGATTTTTCAATAGATAAAGAAATATTTAATTAAATTCAATATCTATTCATGAGGGAAAAAAGTTCCTTAAAAACTAGGACTAAGAAAAAGAATTTCCTTCATTTCATAAGGGCTATCTGAAAAACCAACACCATACTGAATGGTGAAATGCTGAAGGTTTTCTCTCTGAGACTGGAAACAAGACAAGTATGCCCAATATCGGCACTTCTGTGCAGCATTTTTACTGAAAATTCGAGCCAGTACAACAAGAATGGGAAATAAACAAAAGATATAATGAATGAAAAGTAAGAGGTAAAACAATTATTATTTACAAATAGTATTGTTGTATGCAGAGAAAATTGATAATAATTTACGATTAAATTATCAGAAATAATAAGTGAGTTTAGCAAGGTTGCTGGATACAAGGTCAAGATACAAAATCAATACCAGCAGTAAAAATTAGAAGATAAAAATTTAAAGTAGATAACATTTATAGTGGCAAGAAAAATATCAAATCCCTATGAATAAATCTCACAAAATATGTGCAAGACGTCTGCACAGAAAATAACATAATATTGAGAGAAATTAATGAAGGCCTATATAAGGAGAGAAATATCTCATATTTGTGGATTGAAAAACCCTGTAAAATATAAATTCTATTATTTATGGTCCCCATAAAAATTTTTCACAGCAGTGATTTTTAATAAAAACTTATGAGCTGCTTCTAAAATATATATGGAAATACAAATGACCATAAATAGCCAAGATTCTGCTCTGACAGAGTAAGGCGAAGAATTTACTCTACTAGCCATCAGTGCTTACTACAATGCTACAGTCCTTAGGACAGTGTGATATTGCCATAAGGAACACATAGACTACAGACAAGAGTCTCCAAACAGATCCACACAGATTGGGACATTTAATCTTATAAGTTGGCATTGAAAAGAGGTGGGGAGAGGATCACTCAGTCAACGGTGTTCAGTCTGTTGGGTAAGTCTATGGAAAAAATAAAAGAAACTTGATTATTATGTCTCACCGTACATAGTAATCAACTCTCAACTGCTAGTAGCTCTAAATATGAAGGGTAAAATAATAAAGTTCCTATAAGATAAAATAAGAAAATATCTTCATGATGTGGGCATAGAGAACAACATTTATTAAATGATGCAAAGATCACCAACAATAGAGGAAAATCTTGATAAATTTGCCTACATTAAATTAGGAACTTTTATTTATCAAATGACATCACTAAAAGAGGGAAAAAAATAAGCCACAGGGTAGAAAATACTCATAACACACGTAATTGGCAAAGAACTTGTGTGTAAAAATACATGCAAAACTAACAAATCAGTAAGAAAAATACAGACAGTTCAGTATATCTTCTTCACAAAAGAGAATATCCAAATGGCTGATACACCTACAAAAGGTGCTCAACCTTATTAACAATCATGGAAATACAAATTGAAACAGACACCCACCCTGTGACCAGCAATGCGACTCCTAGGCGTATTCCCAACAAAAGAGCAATCATATTTGTACACAAAGATATTATGAGACTGTTCATTGCGGCATCGTTTGTGATAGCCCCCAGCTGGAAGTAGCCCACATGTCCACTGACAGTAGAAATTGTGGTGTACTCATTCAGTGAAATACTCTCCAGCAATTAGCATGAAAAAACGGCAGAAACATACAACATGAACAAATTTCGCAAACATCATTTTGACCACAGAAATCCAGTATGAAAGAATATATACTGTGTGATTCCACTTATATAGGGTCAAAACACAAGCAAAACTGAACTATAGTTTTAGAAGTCTGTGTAGTATTTAAATACGGATGGAGCAGTTTTGAGAAGGGGACCTGAGCTTGGCTTTTGGGGTGCTGGAAATGTCCTATTGGTTGTGGTGATGGATTATATTGAGCTCTATGCTTATGATTTGTGCACTCTTTTTTATGTGAGATGCATTTCAATAATTTCTTTAAAAAATTCGGCAATGCCCTAAACAGACCAGTCTCACAGAACTGTTTGTTCACACTATCAGTTATAATGAAATAGTTGATGTGACAATTTACAAGTGGCATTGATGAAATGAAACAGGGAAATTATCTATAGTTAGTAAGAAAATACAGTTGTACTCATGGAAGAAAAGCTACACACAGAATGTAGCCTTAAGATTTTGAAGAAGGAAGATCAACAAAGCCTGTACACCCCGGAGAGAGGCTCCTTGCCTGACTCCAGACGTCGAGTCTTGCTGGCATTCGAGCGCACCCTGTCCGTGCCGAAGGCTCTTACTCTGTCCCAACCTGCACCTCTTCTGATTCCTGTGACACTTTTGTCTTAATTTTGGACCAGACGAGGGCAGAACCTTTTGAGCCTGACTGGCTAACAGAGGAATGGAAATGTCTCCAACAACGCAAAGCTGCAAATTGCCCTGATTCATGCTGAGCGAATGTAGCCCTCCCTCCGGGATCTTGGTTATAAGAGGAATGCACTTGCCAGAACCTTCTGTGTGGCCACAGGCTCCCTCATTTACATGTGGGGCTTAATTTTTAATCTGAGCGCACACCTTAGTAACTGGGCTGTTTTCTTCTGTGGGGCTTTGTCTGTGCTGACGTTATTGCTGTTATTATAAAAGTAAGGCAAGGAGGGAAGGAAAAATCTCATATTCTCTTGCCTGGATTTCAAGACCCTTATAATCCTTCCTCAAACTACCTCCCACAGATCCCATGGGTGGTGCCTATATTAACCAAACAAAAATCACCACCACAAAACACTGTGTGCTTCTTGCTCTTAAGCATTTGTCCAGACCTCGCCCACTCATTTCTCCTGGAGGAATCCACTCCCCCTTCAGACTGAATTCATGCCCTTCCTCCAGTGGCTTGGCTGACCGCTCAGGCCCCTACGAATGCTATTTCCTGTGCACCCCAATGGTTATGTATCGACTCCATTTTCCATACCCTATATCAGAATGCAGCATCTCAGAGGACTTGTCAACAACTCGGGTGTGAGTAGCCATCTACGAGATGTTTTTTGAAGCTGGAATTACTGGAATTTCACATATCCATTGGTTTTCCCGCTGTCGTGTGTATTATGTGCCAGGCACTATGTTAAACCCTTCATATACCTTATTTCATTGAACCCTCAAGATAATCCTAGTAGGTAGATGATATATACCTTGCGCGAGTATTCTAGGGAAATAAATTGCAGAGCCAGATACAAACCCAGATATGACTCTTCAGGACATGCTTCCCACTCTGCCACAGAGCTGCTAACAGATGTGGGAAGCCGCAGGGGTGACAGGGTTTGGGTCGGCTGAGGCATCCAGTATGGAGAGAAGCTGGGAGAGATGAGGTTGGGCCTGACCAAGGGGTTCTGTCCACGTCAGTAATGGGATAGCTGGGTCATATGGTATTTCTATTTTTAATTTTTTGAGAAATCTCCATACTGTTTTCCATGGTGGCTGCATCATTTGCATTCCCAGCAGTGGATGAGGGTTGCCTTTTCTCCACATGCTCTCAACATTTGCAGTTTTTTGTTTTGGTAATTATAGCCACTCTAACAGGTGAAAGGTGATATCTCATTGTAGTTTTGATTTGTGTTTCCCTGATGATTAGTGATGTTGAACATCTTTTCATGTGCCTGTTGGCCGTCTGTATATCTGCTTTGGAAAAATGTCTGTTCATATCCTTTGCCCATTTTTTGATCTGGTTGTTTGTTTTTTTGGTGCTGCTTTGTATGATTTCTTTATCCATTTTGGAGATTAACCCCTTCTTGGATATATGATTTGCAAATATATTCTCCCAGTTGGTGGGTTGTCTTTTAGCTTTGTTCCTGGTTTCCTCTGCCTTGCAGAAGCTCTTTAGTCTGATGAAGTCCCATTGGTTTATTTTTTCTTTTGTTTCCCTTGCCCGAGTAGACATGGTATTTGAAAAGATCCTTCTAAGACTGATGTCAAAGAGTGTACTGCCTGTATTTTCTTCTAGGAGTTTTATGGTTTCACATGTTACCTTCAAGTCTTTAATGCATTTTGAGTTAATTTTTGTGTGTAGTGTAAGATAATGGTCTACTTTCATTCTTTTGCACGTGGCTGTCTAGTTTTCCCAGTGCCATTTATTGGAGACTTTCCTTTCTCCATTGTATGTTCTTAGCTCCTTTGTTGAAGATTAGCTGTCTGTAGATGTGTGGTTTTATTTCTGGGCTTTCAATTCTGTTCCGTTGATCTGTGGGTCTATTTTTGTACCAATACTATGCTGTTTTAATTACTATAGCTTTGTAATATATTTTGAACTCAGGGATTGTGATGCCTGCAGCTTTGTTCTTTTTTCTCTGGATTGCTTTAGCTGTTTGGGATCTTTTGTTGCCCCATGAGAATTTTAGGATTCTTTGTTATATTTCTGTGAAGAAAGTCATTGGGATTCTGACTGGGATTGCATTGAATCTGTAGATTGCTTTAGGTAGTATGGACATTTTAATCATGTTTATTCTTCCATTCCATGTGCATGGAATATCTTTCCATTTGTTTATGTCACCATTGATTTCTTGGAATAATATCTTATAGTTTTCATTGTATAGGTCTTTCACTTCCTTAGTTAAATTTATTCCTACATATTTTATTAGTTTTGCAAGTGTAAATGGGATTATATTCTTGAGTTCTCCTGTTAATTCATTATTAGAGTATAGAAAGGCAACTGATTTTTGTAAGTTGATTTTGTACCCTGCAACTTTGCTGTAGTTGTTGATTATTTCTAATAGTTTTCCAATGGATTCTTTAGGGTTTTCTATACGTAAAATCATGTCATCTGCAAACAGCGAGAGTTTCGCTTCTTCCTTGTCAATTTGGATACCTTTTATTTCTTTACCTTGCCTAGTTGCTCTGGCCCAAATTTCCAGTACTATGCTGAATAAGAGAAGGGAGAGTGGGCATCCTTGTCTTGTTCCTGTTCTCAGAGGAATGGTTTTCCGTTTTTCCCCATTGACTATGATGTTTGCTGTGGGTTTATCATATATGGCCTTTATTAGGTTGAGGTACTTTCCTTCTATACCAATTTTATTAAGAGTTATTATCATGAATGGATACTGGATCTTGTTAAATGCTTTCTGTGTGTCTATTGAGATGATCATATGGTTTTTATTCCTCATTTTGTTAATGTGATATATCACATTGATTGATCTGCAGATGTTGAATCATCCCTGCATGACTGGTATAAATCCCACTTGATCAAGGTGTGTGATCCTTTTAATGAATTTCTGTATTCGGTTTGCCATTATTTGTTGAGGATTTTTGCATCTATGTTCATCAGTGATACTGGCCTGTAGTTTTCCTTCTTTGTGTTGTCCTTGTCTGGCTTTGGGATCAGAGTGATGTTGGCCTCATTAAATGAGTTAGGAAGTGTTCCATGTTCTTCAGTTTCTTGGAAGAGTTTGAGAAGGATAGGCATTAAATTTTCTTTGAATTTTTGGTAGAATTCTCCAGAGAAGCCATCTGGTCCTGGACTTGTATCTTTAGGGAGGTTTTTGATTACTGTTTTGATCTCTTTACTTGTGATTGGTCTGTTCAGATTCTCTGTTTCTTCTTGATTCAGTTTTGGGAGGTTCTATGAGTCTGGGAATTCATTCATTTCTTCTAGGTTATCAAATTTGTGGGCATATAGTTTTTCGCAGTATTCTCTTATACTCTTTTGTGCTTCTGCAGTATCTGTTGCAATTTCTCCACTTTCATTTCTAATTTTATTTATTTGAGACTTTTTTCTTTTTTTCTTAGTGAGTCTGGCTAAGGGTTTGTTGATTGTTTTTATCTTCTCAAAGAACTAGCTCTTAGTTTCATTGATCCTTGCTATGTTTTTTTGTTTTCAGTTTCATTTATTTCCACCCTAATTTTTATTATTTCCCTCCTTCTGCTGACTTTGGGTTTTGTAGCTTCTTCTTTTTCCAGTTCTATTAGGTGTAGTTTAAGGTTGTTTACTTGAGATTTTTCTTATTTGTTAAGGTGAGCCTGTATTGCTACGAATTTCTCTCTTAGGACCACTTTTTCTGCATCCTATATGAGTTGGTATGGTGTATTTTCATTTTCATTTTCATTTGTCTCCAGATATTTTTTGATTTCTCCTTTAATTTCTTCAATGATCCATTTGTTGTTCAGCATGTTGTTTAGTCTCCACATATTGTCACTTTCCCATCTTTTTACTTGTAGTCGATTTCTAGTTTCATAGCATTCTGGTCAGAAAAGATGCTTGAGATGATTTCAATCTTCTTAAATTTATTGAGGCTTGCCTTGTTTCCCAACATATGGTCTATCTGAGAATGTTCCATGTGCACTTCAGAAGAATGTGTATTCTGCTGGTTTTGGATGGAGTGTTCTATATGTATCTATTATGTCAATCTAGTCTAGTTTTTCATCTAGTTCCACTATCTCTTTGTTGAATTTCGGTCTGGATGATCTATCCATTGATGTAAGTGGGGTGTTAACATCCCTTACTATTATTGTGTTGCTGTTAATATCTCCTTTTAGGTCACTTAATAGTTGCTCTATGTACTTTGGTGCTCCTGTGTTAGGTGCATATATATTTATAAGTGTTATGTCCTCTTGGTGGAGTATCCCTTTTATTATTATATATTGCCCCTCTTTGTCTCTCATTGCCTTTTTTATCTTGAAGTCTACTTTGTCTGATATAAGCATGGCAACACTTGCTTTCTTTTGTTTGCTATTTGCTTGGAGTATCATCTTCCATCCTTTCACTTTAAGCCTGTGTTTGTTTTTAGAGCTGAGAGGTGTTTTCTGGAAGCAACTAATTGTGGGGTCTTGTTTTTTAATCCATCCAGCCACTCTGTATCTTTTGACTGGAGAATTCAATACATTTACATTTAGAGTGATTATTGATATATGAGGGCTTAATGCTGCCATTTTATCACTTGTTTTCCCATTGTTCTGTATTTCCCTTGTTTCTTGTCCTGTGTCTTTCAGACTGCCTATTCAATTTGGCAGCTCTCTATGATGGTTTTCTCAATTTTCTCTTCATTTATCATTTGTCTCTGTTCTTATTTTTTGTTTAGTGGGTTACCGTGAGGTTTATATAAAAGATCTCATAGATGAGATAGTCCATTTTCTGAGAGCCTCTTATTTTCTTAGTCTAAGCAGGTTCCATCCCTTTCCACTTCCCCATCTAATTTATTGTTGTCACAACTTAGTCCATTTTGTGTTGTGAGTTTGCAGCTAAAATGAAGTGACTATATTTATTCTTGATGTTTTCCTTCCCTTTATCTTTAAGGTTATAATTAATCATTTGCTAACCTGTTCTGATAGAGAGTTGCAATTTTCTGATTTTGCCTGCCTGTCTGTCTCCTTACTCAAGGCTTTGTAAACCCTTTCTTTATTTTTTCAGGTATGAGGGTCTCTTGATCATTTCTTATAGAGAGGGTCTTGTGGTGGTGAACTCCCTCAGCTTTTGTTTATCTGGGAATGTTTTATTTCTCCATCATATCTGAAGGATATTTTCACTTGATAGAGTATTCTTGGATGAAGGTTTTTGTTTTTCAGAATTTTGAATATATCATTCATTCTCTCCTAGCCTGTAAGATTTCTGCTAAGAAATCTGCTGAATGTGTGATAAGAGTTCCTTTGTAGGTTATTTTCTTCTGCCTTGCTACCCTCAATATTTTTTCTTTGTCATTGACTTTTGCCAGTTTTACTAATATATGCCTTGGGGAAGGTCTTTTTACATTGATGTAATTAGGAGTTCCATTAGCTTCTTTTACTTGTAATTCCAGCTCCTTCCCCAGGTTTGGGATGTTCTCAGCTATTATTTCTTTGAACAAGCTCTATTCCCCTTTCCCCCCTCTTCTCCCTCTTGAATACCTATAATCCTCATGTTGCATTTCCTAATTGAGTCAGATATTTCTTGGAGGCTTTCTTCATTTCTTTTTAGTCTTAATTCTCTCCCCTCCTCCATCTGAAGCATTTCTATATTTCTGTCCTCTAAATTACTAACTCTGTCCTCCATATATCAGCTCTGTTATTTCAGGACTCCCGATTTTTCTTTATCTCCTTCATTGTGTCTTTCATCTCCAATATTTGTGATTTTTTTATAGTTTCAATCTCTTTTGTGAAGAATTCCCTCTGTCCATTAATTTTATTCCTGATTTCATTGAACTGTCAATCTGAGTTTTATTGTAACTCATTGAGTTTTTTTATGATAGCTATTTTGAATTCTCTGTCATTCAGATTGTAAATTTCTATGTCTTCAGGACTGATTTCTGAGTGTTCATCTTTTTGCTTCTGTTCTGGAGTTTTAATGTACCTACCTCTTCATACTATTTGATGGGGTGGACTTGCGCCTTTGCATAGTGATAGTACCTGGTTGCAAATTCTACCTGCTGCCACTGGGGGTGGAGTGGTACAGAAGCTGTGTATTCTGAGCCCACCACAATCCCTGGAAGTTGTGCCTGTCTGGGCCTGGGCCACTCCTTGGGACCACAGTGGCACTGTGGACTTTACCACTAAATGGGAAGGTGATCACACAGTGGCTCAGGGCTGGCACTGCCTGCTCCCACGGTCCCACTGAGGTGTGCTCCCACCTTTGGGACTGCAGCAGTACTATGGGTGTTCTTGGCAGCCGGGAAGTCATTTGCCAAGGCATGCAGATCTGCCACCACCTCTTCCTAAGTCACAATGGCTGTTTTGCTTTGTGGGCAGGGCCTCCCCACTGGGTGGGGCCTGTGCCACTCCCTGGACAGTGGCAGTACTATGGGCTCTCCCACTGGACAGGAAAGTGACCACACAGGAGCTCAGGGCTGCTATCACCTGTTCCTGCAGTCATGCTGGGGTGCCCTCCTTCCCTCAGGGCTACAGCCACACTATGGGTGTTCCAGCCAGGAGAGCAGTTGCACGTGTGCACCAGGTGGCTGGGGGCCCAGAGAGTGCTCACCTAGCTCCACCACTTCCCTGGTGGTAGCCCCTCCACCTTCAGTTGTATGGCTACATGGGTCTCTCAGGCATCAAGTTATGCTGTGTGGGTATCCTCTGTTCATAAATGAATGTCCATTTAGTTGTAGTTCAAATGAGGAGAGATAAAGGGAACAGTTCACTCTGCCATTTTGCTGACATCAGTCCCAACTATATATTTTTTACAAGAAATCTATTTTAGATATAAAGACAGATAGGTTAAAAGTAAAGGGATGGAGAAAGATATACTATAAGAACACTAATCAAGAGAAAGTTGGAGTAGCTATATTAATTTCAGACAAATCAGACTTCAGAACAAGGGAAATTATCAGAGATAAAGAGGGTCATTGCATAATGATAAAGATGATAATGATAATGATAATGATAAGTCAGTTCTCCAAGAAGACATAGCAATCCTTAACATGTATGCACCTAACATGAGAACATCAAATACACGTGGCAAATACATAGAACTGCAAAGAGAAATAGACAAATCCATTATAGCTGAAGACTGAAATACTCCTTCAGTAACTGATAGAACCAAGAGGCAGAAAATGAGTAATAATACAGTTGAACTGAACAGCACCATTAATCAACTAGACCTAATTGACATTTACAAAATACTTCATCCAACAATAGCTGAACATATATTCTTTTCAAACTAATATGGAAAGATTACTAAGACAGTGATATTTTGGGCCATAAAACACATTTGAACACATTTAAAAGACTAGAAATCATACAAAGTATGTTTTCAGACCACAGTGAAATTATACTAGAAATCAATAACAGAATGATAGGTTACAAACTCCAAAATATTTGGAGATTTAACAAGACACTTTTTTGGGGATGTAGTGGAAGCAATGCTTACAGGGGAAATTTATAGCATAGAATTTCTATATTAGAAAAGAAGAAGCAATTTAAGACTAGAGAAAGAAGATCAATTTAAGACTAAAATAAGCAGAAGAAAGGAAAGAATAAAAATCAGCACAAATCAATGAAATCAACTGGAAAACATAGAGAAAAATCAATGAAACAAAAAACTGGCTCTTTGTGAAATAAATGAAATAGAGACTAAAAAGACAATAGGATGGGTCAATGGAACTCAGCACTGATTCTTTGAAAAGATAAATAAAATTGACAAACCCTCAGCTAGACTCACTAAGAAAAAAAAGAGAGACAGTTCAAATAAATAAAATCAGAAGTGAAAGAGGAGAAACTACAACAGATAGCACAGAAATACAAAGAATTCTAAGACAATACTATGAAAAGCCAAATGCCAAAAAATTGGATAACCTAGAAGAAATGGATAAATTCTTAGAATCATATAACCTCCCAAAACTGAATCGAGAAGTAGAGAATCTGAATAGACCAATCACAAGTAAAGAGATTGAAACAGTAATCAAAAACCTTAAAAAAAAAAAAAAAAGTCCAGGATCACATGAATTCTCTGGTGAATTCTACCAAAGATTCAAAGAAGATTTAGTACCTGTCCCTCTCAAACTTCTTCTCAAAAAATTGAAGAGAACAGGATGCTTCCTAACTCATTTCATGAGGCCAACATAACCCTGATACCAAAGCAAGACAAGGACAACACAAATAAGGAAAACTACAGGACAATAACACTGAGGAACATAGACACAAAAATCCTAATGAAATATTGGCAAATGAAATACAATAATACATTAAAAGGATCATACACACCAGGATCAAGTGGAATTTATTCCAGGGACACTGCGATGGTTCAACATCTGCACATTAATCAATGTGATACACCACATTTACAAAAACAAGAATAAAAATCACATAATTATCTCAACAGATGGAGAGAAAGCATTCAACAAGATTCAACATCCATTTACGATAAAAACTCTCAATAAAATGGGCCTAGAAGGAAAGTACCTCAAAATAAATAAGTCCATATATGACAAACTCACAGTCAACATCATACTCAACAATGAAAAACTGTAAGCTATTCCTCTAAGAACAGGAAGGAGACAAAAATGCCTACTCTTGCCACTCTTATTTAACTTAGTATTGGAGTCCTAGCCAGAGGGCTGATTAAGGCAAGAAAAAGAAATAAAAGGGATCCAAACTGGAGAGGAAGAAGTAAAACCATCACTATTTGCAGATGACATGATTCTATATAGAGAAAATCCTAAAGAATCCACCAAAAACTATTAGAAATAATTAACAGATATGGTAAAGTTGCAGGGAACAAAATCAACATACAAAAATCAGTTGCATTTCTATACACTAACAACAAACTGGCAGAAAAAGAAATCAAGAATACAATAGCATTTCCAATCACAACAGAAATAATAGAATACCTAGGAATAAATTTAACCAAGGAGGTGAAAGACCTATACATTGAAAACGATAAGACATTATCAAAAGAAATTGAGGAAAACATAAAGAAATGGAAAAATGTCTTGTGCTCGTGAATTGGAAGAATGAACAAAGTTAAAATATCAGTACTACTTTAAAGCAGTCTACAGATTCAATGCAATCCCAATCAGAATCCCAACGACATTTTTCACGGAACTAGAACAAAGAATCCTAAAATTATATGGAACAAGAAAAGATGCCAAATAGCCATAGCAATCATGAGAAAAAAGAACAAAGCTGGAGGTATCACACTCCTTGATTTCAAATACTATAAAGCTATAGTAATTAAAACAGCATGGTACTGCATGGTACAAAAACAGACCCACAGATCAATGGAACAGAATTGAGAGCCCAGAAATGAACCCACACATCTATGGCCAGCTAATTTTCAAGAAAGGAGCCAAAAACATACAATGGAGAAAGGAAAGTTTCTTCAGTAAACGGTTTTGGGAAAAGTGGACAGCTACATGCAAAAGAATGAAAGCAGACCATTATCTTACACCATACACAGAGATTAACTCAAAATGGATTAAAGACTTGATAGTAAGACCCGAAACCATAAAATCCTAGAAGAAAATATAGGCAGTACACTCTTTCACATTGGTCTTAGCAGTATCGTTTTGAGTATCATGTCTCCTTAGGCAAGGAAAATAAAAGAAAAAATAAACAAATGGGATTATATCAAAGTAAAAATCTTCTGCAAAGCAAAGGAAATCAGGAACAAAACGAAAAGACAACCCACCAACTGGGAGAATGTATTTGCAAATCATATATCCAAGAAGGGGTTAATCTCCAAAATGGATAAAGAACTCATACAAAGCAACAACAAAAAACCAAACAACCAGATCAAAAAATGGGCAGAGGATATCAACAGACATTTTTCCAAAGAAGATTTACAGATGGCCAACAGGCACATGAAAAGATACCCAACATCACTAATTATTAGGGAAATGCAAATCAAAACTACAATGAGATGTCACCTCATACCCATCAGAATGGCTATTATTAAAAAGACAAGAAATAATAAGTATGAGAGAGCATGTGGAGAAAAGGGAACCCTCAAACACCGCTGGTAGGAGTGCAAACTGGTGCAGCCACTATGGAAAATACTACGGAGATTTCTCAAAAACTTAAAAATAGAAACACCATATGATCCAGCTATTCCACTTCTGGATATTTATCCAAAGAACATGAAAACACCAATTGGAAAAGATATATGCACCCCTATGTTTATTGCAGCAATGTCCACACAATATAGCTAAGACGTACAAGCAAGCTAAGTGCCCATCAATGGATGAATGGATAAAGAAGCTGCGGGATATGTATACAATGGAATCCTACCCAACCATAAAAAGACAAAATCATGCTATTTGCAACATGGATGACCTTGAGGGAATTATACTAAGCAAAATAAGTCAGACGGAGAAAGACAGTTAGTGTATGACTTCACTCACATGTGGAAGGTAAATAAACAAACAAACACATTGATAGGGAGAACGGATTGGTGGTTACCAGAGGGGATGCATGTGGGGGAGGGCAAAAGGGGTGAAGGGGCACATATGCATGGTGGAGAATGGAAACTAGACTTTTGGTGATGAACATGATATAGTCCACAAAGAAGCTGAAATATAATGATGTACATTTGAAATATACATAATGTTATGAAGCAATGTGACCTCAATAAAATAAATAAATAATTTTTTAAAAAGAACTGGGCATTTGTTGATAATTAATTGAAACTAGGTGATGGGTCCACGGGAGTTTATTAGAATATTTTCTCTACTGTTTTAAACATTTGGAAATTTCCATATAAAAAGTTAACAACAATAACAACAAAACCCAAAAAACTGGCTCTTTGAAAAGATTAATAAAATTGATAAACTTCTGGTCTGGCTAACGAAGAAAAAAAGAGAGAAGACATAAATTACAATATCAGAAACGAAATAGGGGTCATCACTACTGATATAATGAACATTGAAAGGTTAGTAAAGAAATACAGTGAACAAGCCTATGTCCACAAATTTGATATTTCATAGGTAAATTCCTTGAAAGACACTAATTACAAAATCTCACACAGGGATAAATAGATAATCTGATTGACAAAGGATTTGACAGAGGAGAAAAGACAATTCATTGGAGAAAAGATGGCTTCTTGGTTTTTTTTCAACAAATGTGCTGGAACCATTGGACTTCTGTATTCAAAAAAATGAACATAGACACAGAGCTTACACCCTTCACAAAAATTAACTCAAAATGGATCATAGACGTAAATGTAAAATGCAGAACTATAAAACTCCTAGAAGATGACATGGGAGAAAATCTAGGTGACCTTTGGTGATGAGTTTTTAGATACAACACCAAAGGAATGTTGATAGTATATACCCTGGATATGATGTAAAGAAAATGGCACTTTATCTCTGGGGTCTTCCTCCCACAACCCATAACACCAGTCTAATCATGGTTAAAAAAATCAGACAAATTCCAGTATAGGAGCATATACACTATTCATCACAGTAACCCTATGCTGTAGGACCTCTGATTATTAAACTGGAAGAGATTTGAGTATATTTGCAGGCTAAGAGAAAGAATCTAATGGAGAGTGAGAGATCAAAGATGGGTTAGAGATAGGATGACTGATAAAGCAAGGTTCTGAAGGAGTAGTTTCAAACTTTCTTCTGCATCGGAATTATCTGAAGGAGCTTGTTAACATGCAGATCCCCAGGTCTCACCCACAGATTCTGATTCTGTAGATGTGGGTTGGGTAATTTTTTTAATTGAACAAATTTGACATGTAACATTGTGTAAATTGGGTTGGATATGTTTAACAAGCATCCCAGGTGATTCCAATACAGGTGGTCCTAGGACCACAGGTTGAAAAGCACACCAGGGCTCAGAGGAAGGCACCAACCTTGAGTGGAGAAAGGAGACAATGCTGCAGCATATGTATGAGGCGCTGGTGGAGTTTTAGCTGGTGGCCTCCTTTCTTTATCAGGTAGGAGACGATATCTCTGTGAACAATGGGCTATTGGTAGCAGCAGGGTGCTAGGGGGAAGCAGTCAGCTTGTAACAGAAGTGGTAGGAAAGGGAGGAGATGCTAGCCTGGGATGAGAGAAGGGATTCTGGAGCAACCCTTTTCTTGGGAATCAAATTGTAAAGAAGGTGCTATCTCCTTGTGGGAGAACACTACCTTGTGGGTATACACTACCATTAGTTTTGTACAGATTTTAAAGGTCGGGGGTGGGGTGAAGGAGCCTAGCAAGAAACTGAAAGAAAACAGACTCCCAGGATGATAATTGTGAGAGTTCTGACCATCACCACCTGTCTCTACTAAAGAGGCAGCATGGTGTAAAACGCGCAGGTCCTGGAGCTAGCCAGACTTCCTAGCCTCTACCACTTAGTTAATCTCTTTGTGCCTAGTCTGCTCATTTGTAAAATGGAGATAGTAACAGTCTACACGTCACAGACTCGTAGTAAGTCCTAAATGAGTTAACATGTGTAAAATTATTAGAGCAACGCCTGGCCCTGGCAGACACTCAAATGAATATTAGCTCATTCGTGTGCCACAAGCAATACCCTGCTTGACTTTGACACAAATAAGTCAATCTTCAAACACAGATAATTTTGTGCTCATTTTACAGATGAAGAAACTCAATGTAAAGAGAAAACGAGTTGTTTGTCTAAGTCCATACAACTAGTACTCACATACTAGTTGTATTAACTAACAGGAACTGGAGACCATGTCTTCCAACTCCAGCTGTGTTTTCTGAGTCTACTCTGTGCCAGGTACTGAGAGGGGTGCTTTTTAACACGCCAGCTCTTGCCATGTATTTGCCTCTTATCAGTTGAGGATACTGAGGACACAGTTAAGACCAAACTATAAAGAGTGGTGGAACCAGGGCAGGAGAGAAGTCGGGCTGGCTCCGGAGCTGGCACTCTGCAGTGACTCCCGCCCTCTGGATGGGATGTACATGACCCCACACCACCCTGGCTGGCTGGGAGTGCTACAGGCTGGCACTTACTGGGACCTGTGAGGGAATCAGAGATGAATGTCTCTCACTTCTGTCTGAGAAAAGCTCACAGCTTTGTGGAGAATATCAATTAAGCACATACAAAACTTCAAGAAAAGGTGCTTGGGGGTACAGAGGGAGGGAGCCCTTCTGGCTGGAGGTGCTGTTTGGAGGTGAGTCTTGGAGGACAGTAGGCTTTGGGGCGTATGGATGGGCAGATGGGTTGGGGAGGAGCAAGTGGAGAAGCAGATATTGGGAACTCCCAAGTACATCCAATTAACTAGCGACTGTGTGCAGAAGATTTGTGGAAAGTGAGAAGGGAAAGGGCATTTGGAGTCTGTTTGCAGGGAACTGGGAATAGGAAGCTAAAGACTTTGAACTTTGATTCTCTAGGTAACAGGGAGCCACGAGAGTCATGTTGTTTCTGACTTTTTGCAATGCTTCTTGAAATTAATGTTTTTACTTTGAGATCATTGAAGATTCAAGTGAAATTGTAAGAAATACTACAGAGAGATCCCAAGTAACTTTTACTCAGTTTCCCTCGATGGTAATATCTTGCCAAGCTGTAGTCAGATTCACAAGCAGGGTCGTAACACTGATACAACCCCCTGCTCTTATTAGATTTCCGCAGCTTTACTTGTACTCATTTGCGTGTGTATTTAATTCTATGGAATTTCAGCATATGTGTAAACAGTAAATTGACAACCACAGTCAAGATATAGAACAGCTCCATCACCATGAAACCTCTCATGCTGCCCTTTACAACCACACCCACCTTCCTCCCATGCCCCTTCCTCATCCCCAACCCCTCCGACTAATACCATTTCTATAATTTTATTTCAAGAATGTTACATAAATGGAATCATATGGCATATGATCTTTTGTGATTGGCTTTTTGCACTCACCGTAATTTTCCTGAGATTTATCTACGTGGTTGCGTGTATCGACAGTTCTTTTTCTTTGAGTGGTGTTCCATGATGTAGATGTGCCCTAGTTTAACCAGGCACCGCTAAAAGACAGCTGGTTGTTTTCAGCGTTTGGCTACTATGAATTAAGCTGCTGTAAATATTTGTGTACAAAATTCACACATAAAGTCATGTGCGTTTTGTGTGAATGTAAGTTCTCATTTCTCTGGGATAAATACCTAGGAGTGTGATTGCTGGGTTGTATGTTTCGTTTTATAACACACTGCCAAACTGCCTTCCAGAGTGGCTGTACCATTTTGTACACCCACCAGCAGTGTGCGGGTGAGCCAGTTGCCCTACGTCCTCATCAGCTTTTAGTGTTATCACCATTTTTTATTGTAGCTATTTTGATACAGGTGTGGCACTATCTCATTGTGCTTTTAATTTGTATTTTCCTGTGGACATAGAACCTAAGCCCCAGGAAATCCCACCTGGAGGCAGGTTCTGAAGTTTCTTATAACGGAAGGATTAGTTGGACTTTTCCCCGAATGGACAAAAATTGGGTTTTGTGCAAGACAAATGTTTCCCGAGCAAAGTGGATGAGATACCATGCAGGGCCCGGCGCCAGTGGTGGCGAGGATCCTAACTGGTCCTTGTGCAACGAAGTGAAGGCGCTGAGCTGAGCCTTGGGAAGGGCTAAGCCACCGGCGGCAAAGGGCATAGAAGTGGCGAGGGCTGAAGTAGCTGCGAGACGGCCTGCACAGAACTAAAGCGCAAATCCTGTAGGCATCCCCTCCTGAATGGACCAGTGCCTGTGATCGCAGGCCCTCCCCGCACCCCGGGCTGTGGGTACAGCCCCTCTGGTGTGCAGGACGCTGGACTGACAGTGGGCGGCGCGTCTGGGCTCGCCAGCCCCGCGCAGCCGGGTCCCCAACTCTGCGTACTGCGCAAGCGGAGTGTCCTAGCCCACGCCCCCGCTCTGGCACTGCAGTCCGAGCGAGCCCAGCAGCTGGAGCATTTCTCCCCGAGCCTCTGAGCGCGCTGGTTGTGCCCGGCTGCGCTCCGGCGGCTGCTCCGACTGCACGATCGGAGGAGCGGATTGGCCGCCAGCACACCGGCTGCCCGCCTTGGAGGGAGGTAAGACTGTGTTCCGCCTTTTTCGGGCACTCGAATGCGAGGTGTGGAGGGCGAACCAGCATGCGCTGCTGCAGGTGGGAACCGGCAGGGGTGATGTCCCAGACATCCCGGGACAGTCGCTGCAGGTAATAGGAGGTCTCTATTGGCGCCATGAGCCCAGCACCCTGGCCCTGCTGCTCCCTGGGCGCCCTTGCTGTCCCGGTGATCGCACCTGGATCGCGGTCTCCGCGGCGTCCAACCCTCGCCCGCGGTAACGGATCGTGTCGGAGATGGCGATAATTTTTAATACCGAAGGAGAGAAAGTAACAAGGGCTTATTGGGGGGAGAGGTTTTGGAACATCGCTCAGATGTGTATGTTCTAAGGATTGGCAAACTGTGCATTATTACAGCCTCTCATTTTGTAGCTAGGGAGTGGAGTCTTATGGGGTGAAAGAAAATGGGTGTGACACCCTCGGGAAGGGCACGGTCAAGGTGTCGTTGGAAGAGGTGCTGAGCGGACTCCCCTCCTCCCCGCGCGCGCAGCCTGCCGTGGGTGCCTGGGCTGGGCAGTGAGCCTGGCTCTGCCTCAGACCGGGGATGCAGTTGGGGAGCGAGTTAGCACCCTCCCCAGCGTCCCCGGGGAGCAACTGGCAGGGCAGACCTCGGAGAACGTTCCAGGTTAGAGCTCCCATCTCACTCTCCCCTTCTTCCTCCCCAGGCTTCCCTCACTGCTGGCTCAGTGCCGGAGACGTTGTGCGCGCGTCTCCCCGCCAATTCCCGACCATGGGCAACTCCTGCTTCGTCTTTAAGGAGCGGCTGATGCGGCGGCTGCGGCCTCTGCCCACCCTGCTTGTCATCCGCGCCTTCGTGCCGCAGCTGAGGGGCAAAGGTGACCGCGTGGTGGTCCTCGGCCCCGCCGGCGTGGGCAAGAGCGCGCTGGTGCAGAGGTGGGTGCGCGGCAACTTTCGGGATATCTATCTGCCAACCATCGAAGATACCTACCGCCAGGTGTTGGGCTGCAACCACAGCATGGGCGTCCTGCACATCACTGACACCACTGGTGGCCACCGCTATCCCGGCCTGCAGCGCCTCGCCATTGCCAGGGGCGACGCCTTCATCCTCGTCTACTCGGTCACCAAGAAGCAAACCCTGGAGGAGCTGAAGCCGTTCTACGAGCTGATCCGCGAGATCAAAGGCAGCAGCTTCCACAAGTACCCTATCGTGCTGGTGGGCAACAAATGCGACGAGAGCCGCCGCGAGGTGACGGCGAAGGATGGCGCTGCCCGCGCGTTGGAGTGGAATTGCGCCTTCATGGAGACCTCCGCCAAGACGGGCGTCAACGTGCAGGAGCTGTTTCTCATGCTGCTGAGCCACGAGAAGAAGCCCGCCGCCTGCTTCCAGCTTCCCCACAGGAGATCCCACCTGCCCAAGAGCGCTGAGAAGCTGCTTGGGAAGTGCAACGTCATGTAAGCCCCGAGGCCGTAGCCCGACCGTCTGCTACAGCGCACACAGCGCATGCGCCAACCCCAGTGTAACCTTTCACCTGCCTGTGACTGACTCTCGTGCCGTGCCGTGGTTTGAGTTGTAACAATTAGATGTCAATAAATGTCCCTTGTACGTTAACTTTTCTTTTTCCCAGGCAACAGAATTCAGATTGTTAAAGCATTGCCGTTGGAGGAGGAGGAAAAGAAGGAGCCGGATGAATTTAAGAATAATACTTGGACCGACTTGAGAGATTAATGTTTGAAAAAGATGGACTGAAAGATGCCCCACCCCTTCTCGTAATCCTGTTATCATGTATTGTTTAAACATTTCAAGTCCTCTAAATGTCTAATCCTATCTTTCCAGTGCGTATTTACTGTTAAGAAACGTGTTTTTGCAACGAAAGCTTTGACAGATGACTGTGAGACGGATATTCTAAATGAGATAAATAAATGAATATTCTATAGCTGAGCGCTGAGGGTGGGGGCAGAGAAAATTGTGACGGTGGAGCTTGCTTAATAAAGATGTGCCGCTTGTTTCCTAAGTCGTTTAAAAATGTTTGGGTATTCCATGTAGCCGTCTTTAAAAAGTGTAACAGTTCTGTGACTTTAATAAAGCTTTTCCTGCATGAAATCAGCTGTAATAATTTCTTTTTCAAGGGACGATTGAAAAAATTGCCCATTACATTACGATTTCAATCACGTCAGGTTAAGGTTTCTAATGAGAATTCACACACAGAAGCGCCTCGCTTCGTGGAATTAGCCTGGGAGCGGGGAGGTAAGGGGTCCCTGCAATGCAGAACCTTTCCTGGACTGACGTCCACGAGAACTCCAGGCGTCTTGGAAGAGGATGCTCGCCCTGTTGCTGTCTTGGAGGCAGCTGGGGAAAAGCAAACTCAGCCTCTGGCTGCCTCGAAAGTCTCCCCTCATGAAGACTGGCTGTAGGGAGTGGGGAGGGCAACGGAAAGAAGGGGAGAAACGGGTGGGATTGGAAACTTGAGAAGTTCCTTCTTAAGGGAGTTTTTAAAAAGATTGATTTTATATTTGAACATAATTTTTTGAGTGAGGGAATACATCTCTATACATGTCCTTTTGAGTATTTAATTGGGGAGGAGGGGGCAGGCTTTTAATCTGGTGATTTTTTTCATAAAATATTTATAATTGAACAAATATTTGTTAAAAAATTCATATGGGATTTTAAAATGATTTCTTATAGCTTGATTCCCAGGGAAGAAGCAGACTGCTGAGAAGGAATCATAAACATCTATTTCATAGAAGTACAGTCAGAGTTCTGAGCTTAGAAAATCTATTCCTTTTAAATAGTCAGTTATTTAAGGTTTTCCCTATTCACTTTCAAAGAATTATTCTCAACCACTGGAAACTACCTAAGCGTTCTCCCATATTGCTTTTTATTTATTCTTTTTTTAAAAAAATAGTTCTTTGCTAAAGTCCCGAATGAAGTAATTCTATTTCTAAAAGAGAATACTCCATTTGGCTATTTTCCAGGAGAATTCTCCTTGAAAAATGTATTGCATTCACTGTGGTTCCTTGTAGCTGAGCAAAGGAGTTACTAAGTGGCCAATACTACCCTTTAGAAAGGGGAGGACATTTTTTTAATGTTGCAAGTAATGCTTAGAAAAAATACTTTCAGAATATAGCAAATATTTATATAGTCTGTCTACATGCCAAAGTTTCTATATCACAGTAGAGCAAACATTTATAGACTCTTTCTACATGCCAGCATTCTACATTATGTCATTTAATCCTCACAACTACCCAGTGAAGTGGATACTGTTGTGCCCATTTTGCTGATGGGAACACTGATAAAGGTCAGAAAATCAATAAGTGGCAGAGCCAATATTTGAAGCTAGGTGTCCTGTTCCAGAGTTGGTGCTCTTAACCACCATGGTGTGCTTCCTTCTCAAGATGACTAGTCAAAAGCTGAACGAGATGACTTCTCTGTTCTCTATTTGTATTTTTTTCCCACATTTTACAGATGTGGAAAAGGAAGCTCCTTCAGAGCCCCCTTGGAATCCAGATGGGAGGCCAGGAAGCAAATCAACAATGACAACTTGCGTGAGGTTGTGCAGAAACAGGAGAGAAGCACTTTACACCAGGAACTGGAAAACTCTTCCCCGAAGAGATCGCATGGCTGGAATGCCTTCGGCCTAGCAGGAGTGGGTTTAGGTGGAGTGGGTGTGAGTGAGGGAAGGAGAGGAAGACAGTGCAGGCAGACACAGCAGTGTGAACAAAGGTCTGCACAAAGTGTGGGCTCAGAGGTCACAGCAGGTTTCCAGAAACGGATGGAGGAAATGGTGGAAGATGAGCCTGAAAAGTGAGAGTTTAGAATTCATTCTTCAGAGGTACTGGGGGATTAGTAAAGACAGTAAGCAGACTTGATTATATTTGCATTTTTAAAAAATCACTCTAGAGCCTCTGTGGAAGAGGCACTGGAAAGAGGCAGGTAAACAAATTTACAAGCTATTAGAATAGTCCAGGAATGAGATTTTGAGTAAACGCTCTAGGCTTTGCCAGAGGGAATGGAGATGCATGGATGGACTTGAGATCTACCTGTAGGGAGAATGGCCAGAGCTTGGTGACGTGTGGGAGTTTGGAGGAGAGGAAGAAACTAACATGAATGCCACATCTCTGAGTGGGATCCCTGGGTAGGTTATAAGGTCATTAACCAAGTTCAGAAATCCAGGAAGAAAAGCCAATTTGGGAGAACATCTATTTTCACATGGACGTGAGGATCATGAGTTACATTTTGGATAACAGTTGCTGGGACAGCCAGGTGGAGGTTTCCAATAGGAGCTAGTCCGGGATTAAGGGCTGGAGACAATGATTTGTAGTTTTCAGCATACACAGTCGTCCTTTGGTGTCAGCGGAGGATTGGGTCCAGGACACCCGGCAGATGACAAGATTTGTGGATGCTCAAATCCCTTAGTCAGCCCTCCTGGTATCTGTGGGTTCCACATTCTGGGATACGGAGGAGGGCCAAGTGTAGCCAGTGGTGAGGCTGTGGAGGGAGACAATCAGAGCAATGTAAAAGGATTCAGGACAGAATTCTGAGGAACACAGCAGTTGGAAAGCTACTCGCCCATAGGAAATTGTGAAGGGCACTTAGAAGTGACCAAGAGATAGGAGGAAACTCATAAAGTGCAGTAGTAAATGCTGAGGGAGAAATGAGCTTCAAGGAAAAGCATGTACTCTAGCAAAGCAAAACTTGTTTAAAAACAGAATAAGATAAGGATTTGAAAGTGTTGCTCAGATTTAGCGGTTAGGAAATGTGTGGTTCCAGCCAAGATAGAGTAGCCCATTGCTCCCAGGTCCTCCTTCTTACAACTAAAGTAACCCTGGACATGACACAAGAAAGGAGCAGAGGACATCCTTCAAGGTGGAAAGTAGCGGGCTGCCTGGAGCCTGGAGGTGTGAGGATGACATGATGGCGATTTCCCTGAGCCTCCTCATTGTCCCCCATCCATCTTGGACAGGACAGTGCTGAAGACTCCAGGTTAGAACTGCCCACAGGCACAGACCAAAAAAAGCACCTTCCCCCCAGCCAAGGGACCGGAAGAGGGTGGTTTCATAACAGAAAACCTTTCGGGCAATACACACCCTAATCCAGACAAACAGCCACAGCAAAACCCCTGCTCTTCTTCCTCCCCACAAAGGGAGCCGGTCTTCTACCCCACTGTACCCTGCCCCGTGGAAGCAGATGGTGGTGATGTCCCCTCCTGGCGCTGGACCACCGGCAGAGCAGGGAGCTGATCCAGTCCAGAGCAGGCAGCTTCCCCCCAGCCCTTCCCCGCTGGCAGGGTGATGTCGGTGGGCTGAGCAGGGAGCTGACGCTCTCAGGCCCCGTCCAGGGTCAGGTCAGCAGGTGCATGGCAGGGAGCTGAGCCCCTCTCTGCACCTGTCAGCAATGAGGCTGAGTGAGGTGGTGCCAAGCAGAGGCCTCGGCGCTCTAGTCCTCCCCCCAACCCCGCCACCTCCACGGGGCTCAGCTCCCTGGACCATAATACTAAAGTTTGAGACAAGATGATCTCTTCGGTCTCTTCCCCGAAAAATCCTAAATGAGAGAGAAACTCTACATCATTACTGCTTGCATGGGAGCAGGGAGGAGATAAGTCATTCCCACCACTCTTTGAGCAGGAACCCCTAGCTCCTGTTTTTGCACTATCCAACATAGTGTCTTCTGCCCACAGGTGACATGTGCACTGAAGTGGGGCCAGCCCACAGTGTGGTGTCTTGCAAGTGTGCAATGCACTCGATTTACTGTGAAAAGAATGAATGTAGAATATCTTGTAGTTTTTTATGTTTACTAAAGGTTGAAATGATAATATTTTAGATATAGGGGGTTAAATGAAATATGTTGTTTAAATTAATTTGGCGTTTCTTTTTATTTTTTTAAATGCACTACCAGAAAATTTTAGGTTATGTTTGAGGCTCACCTTTGTGGCTTTCACTATATTCCTATTAGGCACTGCTGATCTATATTAAGAGTGACTATTGGAACTATTTTCTAATTTAAATTTGATTATATACATGAGCCAGGATCAACAATCAAGTGTTGAAAAACATTAGCTTATATTTAAAGTAACATGTGTTGTCAGATGTCTGAGTAACTTCACAAAATTCAAGATTATCAGAAATGTGACAAAATCCACTGAGAGGTATGTTTGCATATAAATGAATTTGAATAGTACATCTATAAGCTACATCTGTAAACCTAGGCCCACAGGCCCAGAGCTTGGAAAAATAAACACGTCAGACAGCGAATTCAGGAGTCGGTGAGGATTAAAATAAATGAAAAATGAAAATATGCCCACTGCACTGATATGATGTTTTTCCAAGCCACTGATACTGACAGAACTGCCATCTGTTTGACAGTGAGAAGAAAACAGTGGACGAAGGAAACCTGGTGTGGAGATAAATACAGTTTCATAAACCGAGATTTAATACGTTTAACTGTTTAATGCCAGAATCGTGGGTGTATGTGGGTACGTTCATAGATGCTCCTCTGTTTTGTCCTGCAGGTTAATGGATGAGGCCTGGAAAAGATCTCACAGACTCGGAATAGCATTAGGATCCCCCATGTTCTGCCCCCACTTTCCCTTTCCCGTGAGCACGTCACACCTGGGCCTCTTCCCCCAGCAGCCTGGACAGTTTGCTGTCCCCACAGACTTCCCGTGCAGTTATCCCTTTGCTGTTTCTTCACACAAGGTACTTTTTCTTCCATTTTCTGCCTATTGGAGTTTTGTTCCCCCTTTAAGACCCAGCCCAAAAACCAAAAAGCGCTCCCGCTGAAGCCTTCCTTCTTCTCAGGAACCAGGCACAATGTGATCAAGAGGCGGCAATGTGCTGGCCCTGTACCAAGCCCCGCGGTACACAGTCCTTGCTTTCGAGAAGCTCCTAATCTAACCAGGGAGACAGGGAAGAAAATAAAAATTCACAGCTCACTGTGATGGGTGCCGTAAGATGGATCCATTCCCCACCTGCTGTCATGCTGACCTTTCAAAACTGCAATGTGATTAGACTTCTGCTTTTCCTAAAGTGCATCACTTGCCAGATATTCTGACAAATACGCACAAAACTATGTGGATGAAGATGTGTGTTACAGCATTGTCCGGTCTACCTGGGTGTGAAGCTCATCTCTGCCACTTACTGTGTGTCTGTGGGGCAAGTGCTGAAGTTCTCTGGGCATCATTTTCCTCCAGTGTAGGATGGGGATGACAATAACAGCTTCTCCCCAGGAAGCTTGTAGTAAATGAGTTAATTCACATAAAGTCCTTAGAATAGTGCCTGGTACATTGTAGACAATCCATCAATATTAGCCATTTCTATTATTAACAAAAGACTGGAAATTATCTAAAGGACTATCAATATGGGCTCAGCTACATTAAAATAATGAGGTTTTATGGGCTATTGCACACTATCTCCAAGATTTAGTTTTAAATTCACTCCCATTTGAAGGTTAGAGTGTGTGTGTGTGTGTGTGTGTGTGTGTGTGTGTGTATGTGGTTGTATTTGCATAATAGAAAACTCTTCTGGAAGGAGATTCAAGTAATCCCTAATAAACTTTGTCTCTGAGGTGGGGGATGGCAGTTTAGAGGGGAGAGAAGACCCACTTTTCATTTTATAACCTTTACTACAGTTTGAATGATATTACCATGTACATATATTATTTTTCTAATTATTGAAAAAAAAACAGGTAATATCCTTACAAGTCTCAGCAGGAAAGGACAGAGTGGGGACTAGAATCCAAGTTTTCTCCCACCAACCGCAGTGCTTTTTCAATTTTATTCAGTATTCAAGTAACGCCAGTGAGGAACTGTGGTTTAGCTGAAAGAAAAGAACAATACATATGTTGTGCATCTAGTGTACGGCATTTAACAGACGAGGAACAGATAAAGGCCAGGATGCTCGAACAAGAGAGCTCAGGTCACTCGCCGAGACCACTGGAGCTGGAAATCCCCCCAGATCTGGCTGACATCGCCAAGAAGAACACAGAGTCAAAAGATGTGGGTTTAATCCTGTGTCTTTCTTTCATTGCTTTTTTTCTGCTGACAACCTTGTGAGCTGTGCAAATGAAATAAAGTAACGCCTCGCCTGTGAAGGGCTTGTGCACAATGCCCAGCACATGGGAAGTCCTCAACCCCCAAGTTGACCACATTGCTGCTTCTGTCCCCCTTTACCTCTCCTGGATATTTACTCCATGGCTAAAGCAAGCATCGTTCCTCCCAACACCCACTGCCGCTGGATGCCTGGCGATCATGTTCACCTGATATTTGCAGGAGAAGCACATTGAAAACATTCCATTTCTAACAGCGCTGTACTCAGGCGTGGGTGGTAACCAGCCTGCCACATTAATGAGTCTCCTCCTGTCCCCTCCATTTCCTCTGAAAGCTCATGTGGCCTCTTGGTAACAGCCATCATTAATCCAGAGTGGGAGAGAAAGAGAGGTAATCAGAGAGAAATTGCAGTTCTCTATTAGTGTGTTTTTCTCTACAACCTGGAGCTGAACATTGTGAAATGTATTTGTTCCCAGCATAATTGACAAGTGAATTAAGTAGTGCCACCAGGCTGGGCTATTTGAGGACGAGGTAGTTTGTCACATGTTTGGAACTGTTGCTTGAAAATGCCCACCTGAGCGAAAACGCCTCCTGGCCTGCTGGTAGGGGCACTCCTTAAGGTACTAACTTTGATATCAGCTCTGCCGTTCTTAGCTCGCTGGCAGCCTCTGGAAACTTCTGTGGACTGCAGCTTTTTTCATCTTTAAAATGAGAGGATCTCAAACTCAAGCTCCACCGTGGGCAGGTAGGACATCTAAACGACAGTATATGAGATTATGCCCAGTCCATAGGGAGCTGCCTCTACTCAGTTCTGTTGGGAAATGTAGACCAAGTATTATAAAATTTCTGATTTTTATGAGGAATCTAACCATTTTTAAATATTGACCACTAATTACAAGTTGTTTATAAAAAATATTATTTGGGTCTACCTATGACAGGCCTGCCAGCCACCAGTTAGAGACCTCAGGCTAGAGAATATGAAAGGTTCCTTAGTATTCAGAGATAGCGTGACACCTTCATGATGGCCTTGCGGTGTTCACGAGGGCGCTCTGGTGTGGAGGGGCCGCCAGAAGCTCTTGACTGAGCCCCACCTCCACGTGTAGTAGTGCCGGAATTTCTCCTCTCGAAACCCCACTCTCTTTACCTGGAAAATGGCCGTACAACCATCCTCCCCAAGTCCCTGGGCTAGAAGAAGTGTGCCTGAAGCTGCAAATGTAACAGATGGGAGATTATCAGGGTCATTGTGTGAAGATGGAAGATGGCAAGGATTCAGGGTAAAGAAATCGCTGAGGGTTATGGATGAGGAATCCGGACGGGACTCGCTTCAGTGAAGTGTGGTGACAGAGCCTGGACTCTGGGCCAGTCCTCCTGAATCTGAAGTCAGGCTCTCCTGCTTACTGATCACGCGAACCTGGCCAAGTGCCTCTGTTTCCTCACGTGCAAAATGGGGATAATAATAGTTTCTCCCTGGGCGTGTTGTTATGTGTATGCCTAAAGGAGCCCAGGATGCCCCCTCGTAGTGTCACAGTATTTGCCGAATCCCTCCTCCTGAGGTTGTGGTGTGATCCTCACCAACAGAATACGACAACAGTAATGAGATGTCCCTCCTGTGACTATGTCGCGCTAGATAAGACAGACTGGGGCTGCAGCTCTTCGTGAGCGCGATCACGTAAGCAGTCACATTGGAGAAGCCCACCTAACGAGGGGCTGGGAGTAGCCTCCAGGAACTATGGACGGCCTCCAGCCACCAGCTTGCAAAACCCACAGTGATACAGACGCAAAGAAAGAAATTCTGCCAACGACCTGAATGACTTTTTTTTTTTTAAAGATTGGCACCTGAGCTAAAAAGTGTTGCCAATCTTTTTTCTTTTTTCTTTTTCTCCCCAAATCTCCACAGTACACAGTTGTGGGTCCTTCTAGTTGTGGCATGTGGGACGCGCCTCAGCATGGCCTGACGCGAGGTGCCATGTCCGCGCCCAGGATCCGAGCCAGCGAAACCTGGGCCGCTGGAGCAGAGTGCACGAACTTAACCACTCGGCCACGGGGCCGGCCCCATGTTATCCTTTTAATTGTCTCAAACTCACGAGAAAACTCATTATGTCAAAGATCCTCTTCTCACCCCAACTTGGTAACACAGCACTCACCACCCCCACTCCCACCAAGAATTCCCGAGAGCCCCTGGGGTTACAAGGATGCACAAACTGGCCAACCAACTACAGTCCCACTGGGCGTCTGCCACATTCTTCCAGAGCTGCTCAGCCCCCCAGCAGTGAGGTCCAAAGCTCACGTGATGCTGTTCCCACTGCTGGAGAATGTCAGGTTTCATGCAGAAGTGGGCATAATTGCCTTGTCTCGAACTCTGTGCACTTTGCCGCCTGGTCCCCAAAGCGGCATGGCTTATTCCAAGAGTCTCACCAAATCTCTTATGCAAACAGAATTGTCACCTCTAGTCCTAAACCGTAGCTCAATGAAAGGTCCAAACATTGTCCTCTTTCCTCATGGCCCACTCACCCACGTCTCTTCTTTGCCTAACTCACTTAAGCCCTTCCTGCCTCGGCTACACCTTCCCTGATTGCGCAGGCTGGGTTCCATCCCCATTATTGGCTCCCATCGCACCCTGTCCACCCCCTTTGCAGTATTATTTGTTTAATGGTTTTCTGACCCAATAGAGTATAAGATTATGAGCATGAGGTTTGTGTGGCTTTGGATCACTGATGTATTCCTGAAGTCCAGCACCATGCCTGGAACTTAAAAGGTGCCGAATCAATATGTGTTCATGGAGGAAGTTACACTTTATAGAGGAAATGGAGCCTTAGAAAGGTTAAGTATCTTCCCAAGGCATGGAGCTAGCAAGGGGCAGAACCGGGATTCAAGCCTACGTTTGTCTGATTCCAAAGGCCCTGATCTTCTCACCACCGTAAGCAAGAGCATCTCCCCGTGTTCTACTTCACAAGGTTACCCTCCCAAGGGACAGCACCAGTCCAAGAAATCTGAAGCTAGGATTTTGTCCTTCAGCCGGAATAATCTGCCAGCTTTTCTGTGCAGATCACAATAAGAACTAAACATGGGATTGGAAATGGAGTTTTCCCATCGTTGCCGGGAGACTTGTCACTTTGTGGTTGGATTCATCAGGTCTGAAGCAGAGAAGATTCCTGAATGTCAGATTCTAGTAACAGACTGAACAGCTTCCTGGGAGAATCAGAAAAAATAGTTCCCAAGCAGCCTGCTTACCTCCCCAGAATACTGGGGGAGAATGGTGTCACCAAAAGGACTTGAAACTGCTACACGAGGACAGGACAGGAGCTTGAGGAGGCCGTGGCAGGTGCTATGTGTGGAAGAAGGAAGCAAGTTCTAGGTCCAGGAGTACAAGTGAGCCACCCCATGGGACCCCTAATCGAAAGGGAGGTATTTGAAAAAACAGGAAGTTATTAATAATAACCAACAGATATTGGGCTCTCCATCCATTCATCCATTTATCCAACCATCCATCCATCCATCCCCATCCATCCATCCATCCATCTTCATCCTTCCGTCCATCCTCAACCATCTATCCATGTATCCATCCATCTACCTATCTCCATCCATCCGTCCATTCATCTACCCAACTCATCCATCCATCTGTCAAATATTTACTGGGGGTCTACTGGATACCAGGCCTTTTTTAGGTGCTGAGGATATACAGATGAATGCAACAGAGTGAGTCCTTGCCCTCATGGAACATACATTCTAGTGAGCTGGAGGGTAGGAGGAAGAGACAATGAAGAAGTACATAAATATTATATAATATAACCTCAGGCAGTGATAAGGGTTATGAAGAAAAATAACACAGGATGAAGAGACCAAGAGTGGCAGGTGAACTTTTTAGATTATGTGGCCAGGACACTTTGCTGAGCATGGGACAAAAACCATGACTGCATGTGATTCTATCCTCCGAAGTGCATGCTAGTGCTCCTACGCGGGGGAAGCTGGACGGCTGTGTATTAACTTAAGTGTCCAAGAGCCGGACTCAAACTCAAGCCCATCTGATGCCAAAGCCTGCGTGCTTGGCACTTATGGTTTCCTATCCCAGGAATTTGGGCTGGTCAGAGCTGAGCCAGAGAAGCCCTGACTTATTGCTGTTATTTCTGCTCTAGCACAAACATTTAGAAGTTTGTATGATGTATGAGACTCTGCCCCAGGTTCTGGGAATAGACTCCGGCCTTGCTCTAACGACATGGACAGTCTGAGAGGAATGTGGACAATAGGCGGGCATTCAGACTGCAGCAGAGTAAGCCGCCGTGGGTCTGCAGTAAGGGCCGGTGCAGTGCTGGGATGGGAGCCAGCGAAGGGCAGAGCCTCTCGGCCCCTCCCCTCAGCCCCAGGCCCCCTGCTCAGCCCCGCCCTCCTCAGGATCTTAGCTCCTTTCCCTCACCTCTCTCAGGCTCCCCGCACCCTGCCCTCCTAGCTGTTCCTCAAGCCGCTGGCCTGCTCTCGCTTCAGACCTGTTACCACTCGTGGCCCCTGCCTCGCTTTCTGTCCCGTACCATGTTTTATTGGCTTCAGAGAGTTATTGCTCTCTACAAGTACAGTGTATAATTTTTGCTTCCAGGTTTACATACTGTCTCCTCCACTGGCACATCAACTCAAGAGCAGAGATGTTTCTGTTTTATTCTGGATCATCTTCCTGGCACCCTGAACCAGCGTCTGGCACAACACAGGCCCTTAAGAAATGAGGGTTGAAAACTTGAATGAAGGAAAGAATGTGCAAATGACTCTCTCTGTGCTTGATGCTGCCTGAGGGGCTGTAAAAATAGGAAACGTCCCCAGGTCCGCCCCCCAACCCTCCAGAGAGTTAGAGTGAGTAGTTTTGGAGAAGAGCTTTTCAAACGCTGAGAAGTTAATTCTGAGATACCAGAGCCAATTGTTAAACATTCACAAATTTTGTGAGCTGGCTGCTAAACACGGCCATTGTTAAAAATTACATTATATAAAGCCACAATTAAATAAATTATGTTTAATTATATTTAAAACAAAGATACTCAAATTCAAAATCCTCAAAACTCATCACCGTAATTCCTAGTTATTTTGCTATTATCTGTGCTCTTGAGTTTTTATGTTGATTCTATCCGTGGGGTGGGGGGGGGGGGGGAATGCTCTAGGATGCATGCTACTGCACATGCCCTCCCAACTCTGTGCTCAGTAATGTCACGTTGGCAGCTTGAAACCGGCAGCCACAGGCATATTTACACCACAGAAATTGCCAAATGCTGCCAGTCAGGGCTTGGTCCCTGGGAGAGCCAGTTGTTGAACATTTACCAGCACACCACTGGGCACACTCAAGCACAGGAACCAATGACAGAACGGGAAGAGAAGGGATTCAGGCCAACTGTGCCACTCACTAGCTGTGTGACCTGGGTGGTTTTTAAACCTCTCTGATCCTAACTTTCCTTAGCTGTAGACTGGAAGTGATTGTGTCTTTCCCCCTCCCTGGCCCTTCCTGCCCCTCCCCCAGCCTAACTCAGAGGAAGAGAAAGCGCAGGTAGAGCCATTGTTATGGCGCTTGGCATAGGAGAAGGCTTCAGCCAAAGTTAGCTCTGTGGCTTCTCTGGGGAGCTGGAGGGGGCCTCTGCTGAGGGGCTACTCTCACGCTGAACCCTGAGACGTGCAGAAGCATGAGGCAGGCAGAGGGGGCAGGAGAAAGTTTATGCGAGGGGGAAGGTACCCCGTCAGGGAGAGGCATTGAAAAGAAGCCGGAAGAAGAAAGAGAGAGTCTACTCTGGGTGTTTCCATTGGGCTAGAGCAACAGTTATCAAACTTTTTAGTGCTGGGACCCCTTTATATAAAGTGTTAAAAATTATTAAGGACCCCCAAAAAGATTTTGTTTATGTGGGATATATTTATTGATATGTACTGCATTGAGTTAAAACTGTAAAAAATTTAAAATATGTGTTTATTAATTTTAAATAATAATAACCCCATTATGTGCTCACATAAATAAAATGTTTTATGAGAAATGAATGCATTTTCAAAAAAAAGAAATTTAGTGAGAAGCTGGCATTGATTGACATTTTTGCAAATCTCTTTCCTGTCTGGCTGCATAGGAGCCAGAGAGGTCCTACCTGCTGTGACTTTGACCTGTTGCGATATCACACGTGAGGCAGCCCGGGAAGACGTCACTGGGTACTTACGAGAGAATGAAAGTGAATAAAGCCAATAATGTCCTCGTATTATCATGAATAGAGTCTTGACCTCAGGCCCCGTGAAAGGGCCCTGGGGACCCCACCGTCTTCAGCTCATGCTTTGAGAGCCTTGTGCATAGTATGTACGGTTCGAAGTATGCCGTGGAGGAACTTACGGGTTGGAGATGAGGCTAGACAGAGAAGCAGGACTCGGATGGCAGCTAATGGAGAGCCGCTGAGGGCTTAAAAACCGGAGGGCGACAAGGCCCCTTTTTGATTTTGGAAAGATCATGGGCTATCATGAGGAAAATAGATTAGAAAGGCCCAGCAGGGGTCGGGGTCAGGGGCTAACTGGGGGGTTGTTGCCATAAAGCAGATGAGACATGAAAGTGGCTGAGCTGAAGTGGCCGCAGTAAATCTGGGCAGGAAGGGGAGGAGGGGGGTTGACAGGACTCGGAGATGAGCCACGTGGGAGGGGAGAGGACGGCAGGAAGGGTGTCCCCAGCCTCTGACTTGGGCAGCTGAGTGGACACAGGGGACACAGGAGGAAGAGCAGGTTAGGAAATAGTGAACTCTACTTTGCACAGCAGACAGTCGGCACGTGGGTCAGAGAATGGGAGAGGCGTCTGGACAGGGAAGAGGGCGGCCTGGGAGCAAGCCAAGGCTTAGACGAACAGATAGATTGACGGTGGTCACACAGCTTCTAAGGGCCGTTAGCATTTTTCACTAGGACAAATGTACCAAAATGTTAACGCAGTACCTGCTGGTCATGCAAATCAATTCGTTATTTTTCCCCTTCATCTGTGTTTTGTCTCTAAGTTGCAAATGAATTGCACAGGCAGCCCCCCTGCAGTCCGCTCACAGTTTGCGACATTCATTTGGGCTAGTACAATGTGTGGGCTTAACGTGAAAGGCTTAACACAATTTTCTTCAGGCTTGTGGCCAGAAAAATTAGAAAGATTGGAAAGGATAAGGTAACTATTCTGCAGCTTGTCATGGAAAAACGTGCACACGTGGAAACCTGTGAGTAGGAATACCGAGCATCGACTCCCACCACGTTTCGGGAGCGGAAGAAAGCCTGTGCCGAGTGGGACAGCTACTGCGCAGTGTAGGTTACTACCCACTCTAACCGCAATGATTCTTTGATTCGAACTCTTCATCCAGGATGAATGCCCTTGGGGGAAGACTGGGGAGCAAAGAACCCTCTCTCCTTAGCATTTCCTGTAGACAAACCATAGTGCCGTCCCGTAAGAGCTACGCTACTCTAAGTGCAGCCCACACATTATCACACCCAGCCCAGAGGAGGGCAGGTATGATTAACAGTGCCCACAATTTACAGACAAGGCAACTGAGGCACAGAGACGGTAAGGAATTTGGCCGAGGGTCACCCACCCAGCGAGTAAAATGTGGCGATGCGTTTCAAATGAAGCCAGCCTGGCAGCAGAGAGCGTGGTCTCAGCCCTGGAGCTGTCCTGCCTCCATGACAGCACCTTTCTCAGTTAGCCTCGGATGGGGCAAATCCCGCTGACCCTACTTCCAATATTCACCCTCCAACTGGCTAATGTCTCGCTCGCCTCAAACAAAAACCAGACGCAAGCGTGTCTCACTGTGGTGCTATGAAGCACAGACAATATATCGCTTGTAAAATAGCTGTACTTTTTGGCATTTGCTGGCTATGTGACCTTACGCAAGTTTACTTACCTGCTCTGTGCCTCAGTTTACATATCTGTCAAATGGTCATGACAGTAGTATCCATTTCTGGGAATTGTGGAAATCAAATGAGTTAAGACATGTAAAGTGCTCAGAATAGCACCCGGTGCAGTGAAATTACTCTGTAAGTGATGTTAACATCATCCATTCCATTCCATTATAAACTACAATTATACGCCAGGCACTGTGCAAGCATTGGACAAACGGGGTTAAACCAGCCAGGTGTGTTCTTCCCCTCAGGTCCAGTGGGGGACATTTTCTGAACAAACAGTGACAAATGACAGGTGTTACGAGTGTTGCAAAGTACAACTGCAGGCTGCTGTGGGAGCTCCAACAAGGACCCGGGAACTGGGACGCCTTCTGTAACAAAGTCCTTTAGGGGAGCCAACACTGAAATCTCCATTTCTCCCCAGGGTGTTCCCCCCTTACTTTCCCTGTTGCCTCCTCCATTTTCTCCAGCCCACCATCCAACCCACGGACCAGATCCACAGGCTCCTGTTCTAAAATCCACCCACTGCTCTCCAATTCCACCGATACCACCACCATCTGCACCTCACCTGCTGTCGGAGTCTCCAAAGGTTCTCCTCCCACGCTTTCTTTCTGTCATCTCTGCCAGCCATAAGCATCCACGGCAACCTTTTAAAAATGTAAATTGAAATGTTCCGGTGGCTTCCATTTATACTTGAAATCTGAGCCCCCTCCCCTTGGCGGATCATGCCCGCCGTGGTCTGCCCCTCCCACCTCTCTGACCTGTGGTGTACTTCTCTGTCTCATCACTGTGCCCTAGGAACCTGGGCCTCCTTTTTTCCCTTGACTTTACAAAGCTAATTCCTGCCTCAGGGCCTTTGCACTTGCTGCTGCCTCTCTCTGGAGTATCCTTTTTTATCAATCACGTCACAGCTCAGGTCACTAAGAGGAGATCCAATCAATGCATACCACCCTCTCCCACCAACCACGACCCTCCAGAGAGCTTAACCTTCCCTATCCACTACACTTTTATTGCCTTCTCAATAACCACCATAGAAATTACCTCGTTCATTCATTGCTCGTTTGCTCTCTGTCTCTCTGCTGTTAGAATATGAGATTCACGGGACCAGGGGCTCTGCCTCTCTATTCACTACTGGCTCCAGCATCCAAGACAGTGCCGGGCACATAGCAGGCGCTCAATGAACATTTGTGATTCGAGTGACTGAAGTTAATTTAAGCTGAATCTTAAAAGGAAGCTGAAAGTGAACAGGTAAAGATGAGGAACATTGTGTTTGAAGGCCTGGGTTGGGAAGAGCACAGTATCTTAAGTGAACCAAAAAGAAGGCCAGTGCAGGTGGAGTACAAGGAGCAAGGGAGGGCGTGGGACAAGGTGTGTCACACGAGCAGGCCAGAGCCCGCTGGGACCCAAAGTCATGCGACAGGTCGCAGGCTGTGGTCAGGGCAGTGAAGGCATAAGCAACAGGTTCAGGTCAGTGTTTTTAAAGGAAGCTCCTGTACCCAACGGGGTTGGGTGTTTAGGGTTGACTCACAACACCAGGCTGTGGCTCCCTTCCCTTGCCTCAATCTTAGCAGAGGCCCTATGGGGTAGGAGGGGAAAGTGTGACCATTCCAAACTGCAGATTAAAAAGGCAAAGATGCCGAGAGCGTGAGCAAGTGGCTGCCGCTCAGGGCGACTTTATTCTGGCCTTTCCGGGCTTGAAGCAGCCTGAACAAAGGAAACCAGAGCTGCCTCAAGAGATCACCCAGCCAGACGCCCATGGTGTCGCGCCTCCTGCCCATCCTGAGGAGGGAAGGCACCGGACACAGCACACATCAGAACCTTTGCCTGCCATAAATCTTCTCCTTCCTTGTGAAAAGACCGTCACGAATCTTGTCTCTTAAAAAGTGTCTCTGTTCCAGGAATTTTAACAACCTTCTGTAGTGTAGAAATGTGGCCTCTTGTTGTCTGTGGTTAAAATCGAGTCTTGGATGAGCGGATATATTACACCACGGGGCGGCAGGGGAGGGAAGGCCATTCATCCCCCTGCCTCGATGTAGGTCAGTCTTTCTCACCTGTAACTGATGAGTCCTCTGCCCTCTTGCTTCCACATCACTCTTCTCCCGGGGAATCCTGAATGATGAGAACCCAGAACTGTGGCTGCTGTGGGGACAGGGTTGGGGAGGGTGGAGTGAAAAGTGGCAATGGTTACCAAAGGCTTACTATGTGCCCGGCTTCGGGCAAGGTGCTGCACATGCCTCATCTCATTTAACCGACCCACAAAACGCCTTCCTGGTTTGCCGATTAAGAGATCTAAATCTCGTTTCTCAAGTAAAACATATGAATGCATTAAAACCAAAGTTAAGGGGCCGGCCCTGTGGCGCAGCGGTTAAGTGCGCACGTTCCACTTCTTGGTGGCCCGGTGTTCACCAGTTCGGATCCCCAGGTGCAGACATGACACCGCTTGGCAAGCCATGCTGTGGTAGGCGTCCCACGTATAAAGTAGAGAAAGATGGGCATGGATGTTAGCTCAGGGCCAGGCGTCCTCAGCAAAAAGAGGAGGATTGGCAGTAGTTAGCTCAGGGCTAATCTTCCTCAAAAAAAAAAAAAGTCAAAGTCAATACTCTCTATTCTGACCACCCCCACACTGGATCCAACTTCATCATCCCTCACGTTGTAGGAGCCACCTTGCAGGTGACTCAGCCTCTGGCTTTTCTCCTGAGAATTCCATGCTCCATTACCATCTGATTGAAGCACGAATCTGACTGGGTTTCTGCCCTGCTCAGAAACACTCCCTGGCTCGCCACTGCCCACAGTTTACTGTCCAATAAGGAACCAAACCAATCGTGCTGGAAGGACAAGCATAGAATAGGGCTGTAAGGGCAGGGGCTGAGGAAAGACGGTGCTGCTTTCCTGCTGGTGCCACGGCGGGGGGCGGGGGAGGTTTCACAGAAGGCAGCTTGGCTGGGTTTGGCGGTGGAGAGAAGGGTCTCTCTGAAACGAAGGCAGCACTGTGAGCAAAGGCACTGAGTGGCGAGAGCACAGCTCTGGCAGCCCCTGGGACGTGTAACTGGTTCTTACTGCTCCGCGGCTCTTCTCTCGGGGCTCTGAGAAGCCGCATGGCCACAGGCGATGATTTGTTGCAATGAGGCTGTCGGCAGTTTATCTGACGTTAGCGCCTGTGTGAACCACATGATGATTTACGAAACTCGATTTCTCCATCAATACAGGCAAGGAGATTTAGCACACGGTGAGGAAGGGCTGGGGGAAAGGCAGCCTCTGGAGAGGGATGGAGGTGGCCGCTCCATCGCCCCAACTCCACCTCCATGCAGTGCTGAAGTGCTGATCTGGAACCCAGAGCCACAGGTCCTGGCAGAGCCTCCAGTGTGATAAGAAAAATGATTTTAAAAAACCCGACAACCCTGCAAGTCTAATGCCATGGTGTCTCTGGCTCTTCCCTTTATTTCCTTCTATATCTGGCTTTGGAAATATCTCTTCTCCTGTGAGGCTAGGGAAGGGTATCTGTGCCCTGGGAAGGTCAAGGACACACCACAAGGGTACCAACAAAGGGGCTCAGGGAAAGGAAGCTCCATTTGTCTGCTGGGGCATTTCCTAGTCTAGACTGGAAGCTGGAGAGACAAAGATTCCTTAACATTGTCCCAGCTCTCTTCATCGGGAGCAGGGCCTCCACAGCGGGCTCAAGTCTAAGCCACAGCGAATAACGAAGCGGGTCCATCTGCTCCAGCTCGTTCTCCGTGTGTGTTGCTTTCATGGAACTTGGCAGCCCAAGGTCAACGGTAGTTGGAGATTCATCCTTGAGGATAGATTGGTCCCAAAGTTTAGAGTTGCCACGCCCCAGGGCCACCCGGAGAAGAAGCAAGGAGGACTCAAATTCCAGCCTTGTGATGGGCCTGGGGGACTCTGAGAGGCTCTGAGAGGAGCACACAGTAGGCTCTAGAAGCAAGGGTGTGGACAGAGTCAGCTTCAATTGCATTTGGCCAAAAGCCGAACTCCCACTGATGAACGCACGTTAACCCATCCTAGACCACCTGTGCTCTTGCACCACTTCCGCAGCCCCTGACATCCTCTCTCTAGGCCTGTGCACGTATTTGGTCAGTCCATAGGAGTCAATTGATCTATAGATTTAATGCAATTTTTATAAAAACCCAAGCACAGTTTGGTAGACATAGACAAGCTTATTCTAAAGTTTATATTAAAAGAGAAATGTGCTAGAATGGCCAAAATAATTTTTAAAAAAGAGGAAAACATATGAATGAAGAATAAAGAATTTTCCATGTTAAGGCTTAATATATAGTCACAGTAATGAAGAGAGTATGGTATTGGCAAAGAGACAGGCACACAGATCAAGGGGACAGAACAGAGAGCCCCGAAACAGAGGCACACACACAAGTCCAAGTCCAAATGATTTTTGACAAAGGTGCAAAAGCAATTCAGTGTAGGAACAAACGTTTTCAACAACTGGTGCTGGAGCCATCGGATGTTGTTATGGACTGAATTGTGTCCCCCAAAATTTCTATGTTGGAGCTCTTACCCTCAATGTGACCCCATGTGGAGACAGCCTTTTAGGAGGTTTTTAAGGTTAAATGAGATCATAAGGACAGGGTTCTAATCTGATAAGATTGGTGGCCTTATAAGAAGAGGAAGAGAGAGAGCCTTTCTCTCCCCAAGTGAGGACACCATGAGAAGGCAGCTGTCTGCAAGCCAGGAAGAGAGCCCTCACCAGGAACCCAAGCCTGACCGAAGACTGCCAGCCCCCCAACTGTGAGAAATCAAATGCGTGCTGTGTAAGCCACCCAGTCGATGGTATTGTGCTAGGGCAGCCCGAGCTGGCTTAGATAGGTATCTCTAGGCAAAAAGAGAAGCTCAACCTGAATCCCACACCTTGCCCAAATCATGCAAAACAAATCACGGATTTGAATGGAAAGAGCAAAACTACAAAACTTTTAGAAAGAAACATAGGAGAAAATCTTCAGAAGCTAGGACTAGGTGAAGAGTTCTTAAACTTGACACTAAACGTACGATCTACACAAGGAAGGTGGTTGAGAGAAGTCAGTCATAACAGGATTTCAGCTGGTGAACCTGGGGGAGGGTCAAGCGTGGTTGTTTCTGTGCTATGCGTAAAGACCTGGCGCAGTGTGGCTGGCTGACTGCAGTCAAGAGCCAAGAGCTGAGGTCTCACCTGTAGCTTCCCCACCGGCTCCCTCAGGAGTCCCAGGAGAGACCTGAGCCCAGTTTTTGGTTGAACAGACTGATTGACCTCGAAGGGAACATAAGAAGGCAGACAGAGAAGACGACATATTGTAGGATTCCATTTATGTGACATGTCCTGACTAGAAGAGACAGAAAGTAGACTACTGTTTGTTTAGGGCTGAGAATAGGAGCTGAGGGGTGAAAATAGGAAGGATCCTTTTGGGGTAATGGAAATGTTCTAAAATCTGATTTTGGTTATGATTGCACAACTCAGTAAATTCACTAAAAGTCAATGAATTTACATGACTAAATTTTATGTTATATGGGTTACATCTCAAGAAAGTCGATCATTTTTTAAGTTAACTTTTAGTTTGAAAGTTAATTTATAGAAAAACAATTAAAATGAATAGCATATTTAGTATGTAGTTATAGCTTTAAGGTAATTCCCAGGTAATAGAACTTGGGGACACTCTTTGTTCTAGGCCCTCAAATTCCATTCCAGGACTGAGATCCCTAGATGCTACAATGCTGAGTTGAAATCAAAGTTTATCATGGAGAGGGGCAGCCCAGTGGCTTAGTGGTCAAGTTCTTGTACTCTACTCTGGCAGCCTGGGGTTCACAAGTTCGGATCCCTGGAACAGACCTACACACCGCTCATCAACCCATGCTGTGGCAGTGTCCCACATACAAAATAGAGGAGGATTGGCACAGACGTTAGCTCAGGGCCACTCTTTCTCAAGCAAAAAGAGGAAGATTGGCTACGGATATTAGCTCAGGGCCAATCTACCTTACCAAAAAAAAAGCAGGGGAAATAACTGTTCATTGCAAAGAAGTTCAGTATTACTTAGAGAACAAATGAGCCAAACCAGAGAATTCTAGTGAGAAATAAACATGTGTGTCGCCATTATTTGTTTTCTATAAATATGATTACTGTAGTAGAACATATTTTCAAACTGCCAAGATGCGGAGTCCTCAGCTCATTCTTTTAACTCTCCATCTGTTTCATGCTCTGCCACTTTTATTTTTGTAGCATGAAGATAATTTAGTCTCAATAGAACAAGAGACTTAGAATAAGATACACACGCACGCACGTATCTATAGTATCTATAAGTACATGTATATCATGATGTGCAAGCCTCAAAGGGTTGTGTTTTAAGACAGTTAAATTTTTTTTCTATTTTTTATTTTAAAGAGAAGACTCTACCTTCAGTGATTCAATGGTCATGGATGATATTATATAAAAATGTTTGAAAACCAGTTTTGATTGAAAAACAAGTTGACATACAGGAGCATTTGGGTAATGAAAACGAGGCTTGGGTTCTGGGCCTGCTGCGTCCCATCTCAGGGGCCAGCCACGTGGCATCTCCAGGCTTTGTCTTCTCATCTTCGAAGAGATGAGGGAAGATAAGAGATTTAAGGAGGATAATCTCTTAAGTGTCTTCTGATTTAAAGACTTTGTTTTAAAAAGATGGATTTGTTCAACAAACAATTGAACAAAAGTTTTATATAAGATACTATGTAGCATTTGGAAATACAACTTCTTTGGAGCCAGAATTCTGCTTCTGTCACTTTCAAATTTGTTTCCTTGTCAAGTCACGTCATCATTCTGAGCCCTAGTTTGAGTACCACTGAACATGAGGGTAACGTTGTCTACTTCGTCGGGCTGGAGCATGGTTGAAGCAACTCCAGCTGACAGATAGATTCCTGAGTCCCAGCAGCTTCCACAATAGAAGTTTATTTCTTGCTCTTGAAAGACGACAATGGTGAAAAGGGACCAAGGCTTCTTCCACTTTATAGTTCCCCCATTATTAACTCACAGGTTCCTGGGTGTCTAGAGGGGGAAAGAGGAGCACAGAAGCCACACATGCACTAACCACATCACCTCTCAGATTCCATGGCAAAAACTAGCCGTGGGCCATGCCTGGATATAAGACAGACTCCTAAGAATGCAGTCATGGCTGGGCAACCAATTTCTAGAAACGACTCTGCACTAGCGAAGGGAAGCACACACTTTGCATGGAAAGCTAGCTCTCTCTCCCACAGGTTGTTAGAAAAATTAAATGAGTCTTTAATTGCAAATTGCCTAGTATAGTGCAAGTACGACACAAACACTGAAGAAAGTTAAGATTTGGTAGGTGCAGAGGAATAAAAAAAGAGTAAAACTTTTGACTGAGACTATATACACATATAAATGTGGGTTGGAATATATATATTTATATACTCCAAGATAAAAAGCGCTATCAGAGAGTACAGTTAACGTGCACTGGGACATTGTATTAGTTTCTTATTGCTGTTGTAACCAATGACCAGAAACTTAAGAGCTTAAAATAACACAAATGTATTCTTTCACAGTTTCGGAGGCCAGAAGTTGGTAACACGTCTACAGGGCTGAGAGCAAGGTAACAGCAGGGCTGTGCCTCTTGTGGAGGCACTCAAGGAAAATCCATACCTCTGGAGGCTATCCTCATTCCTTGGCTGATGGCCTTGTCTCTCCAACCTCTGCTCACGTTGCCACGTCTCCTTCTCTGACTTTGATCCTCCCGCCTCCCTCTTAAAATGAGACCTTTGATTACATTAGGCTTATCCAAATGATCCTAAGAAGAATGCCCCATCACAAGATCCTTTCCTTGACCACATCGGCAAAATCCCTTTTGCCTTGTAAGGTAACGTTATCAACAGGTTCTGGAGATGAGGATGTGGACATCTTTGGGGGCCCTCATTTTGCCTATCATAGACATCAAAGGAAGGAGAGACACCAGTTATAATTTAGGATTTGGAGAGTGACATGGACTTGAAACCAGCTCTGTCATTTTTGTTAGTCAAATGGCCTGAAATGTGACATTTTTCTCTTCCTCTTGTGTAAAATGGGGATGGCAATAGTAACTACCTCATAGACTCGTTGGGAAGATTTAATTGATAAGGTGGGAAAACTGCGTGGCATGTGGCAGGTGCTCAGGACAGGAGATCCTTTGTTATTTTACTATTTCTTGGCACATCCTGAAGCCCGTACACAGCCCTTTATCATCCTAGGGTCCTCCAACATCACAGCTGAAGCAGAAGTGAGTATCGTGGTTACTCTGTACCATGAAGGTACAAAAAGACTATCAATCACGTTTGGCATACTGAACTTCTCTTGGAAGAAAAACAGATTCATGCATTTTAGGAAACTTTGCACTGGCGAATGTTGAGCAATATGGTTCTTCTGCTAGGTCTGTAGCATCTATATTCCAGGATGGCGTCATGGCCTGAGTTTTCTGAGGACCGTGGTTTTACTGTGCACTTGATCACACAAGAAACCACTTGGCAGGGAGTAAGAATGCTGAAGCATTTTCTCCTGTGAGATAGATGGTCACATAAATTGATCAGTAGAATTTGGCCACACAGTGAAGAGTGGAAGGCCGTCTCCTCGCACATGAGCACTAGGGCTTCAGGATAGAAGCCCCAGCCCCACCCCCCCACTTTGAGGTGGTTTGGAAGCTTTGCTCTTAATTCTTGCCACAGTTATAAGATGTCATTTCCGGCTACAGAAATCTTCTGGCTGGCATCCTACCACACACCAATGATTTTCAGGCTCAAGTTTATCATAAACAATTTGTCTTAAGAGAGCTGTGATCATATTCCTGTTAACTGTTAGGTAGGGTCTAATCATCTAGAATGGCTTCAAAGGTTCTCAATTTCTTCTTCAGCAAAATAATTGTAGTAACGTACGTAAGAGCAGCTCCATCACAGCACGGGAAGCCCCTCGCCAACGTTAGCTTCAGGCGTCAGAAGTTTTAAGCGTAGTCCTCTGGTGTGATCCAAGAAAGTTTTATTACTCACACAGGTGGGGAAGTCCCAAGGTGATGGGCAAGGAGGATGGGTCTGCTGGAGAAGGTCCAGAAAAGAGAGTGTAGAGAGTGCACAGGCATTTTATAGAGAAGAAGTCCTGACAGTGGGGAGAGAGCCCACCCTCTGCTATGAAGTCTGAAAGAGGCAGCAAGAGCACGCACGAGCACATGGGGTGGGACTGGAAGAGGGGAAACCTTGTGTTACAGCACTTGACAGACAGGGGTGGGAGAGGAGACGTAGATTTCACTGATGTTAAATCAAATGTCAATTCAAGATACAAATTTCTTTCTTATTATCGTCACAATTCAGCCAAGACATTTGCAACCTCCCAGTTTTCCTGTAAATAAATATGTGCTTGAAAGAGACCAAATCTGCAAAGCCAACCCAAAATAGTAAGGCCAGCAATTGTTATTATAGCTCCTGAAAGGTAATGGGGAATCAGCTGCCCCTGACAGAAGGAGATAGCCAAGAGAAGAAATCAACATAGTCCAGGGACCTCTTGGAGTATTTTAATAATAATATTGACTATTTGGGTTCGTTGTTTTATTTGTTGAAATCTTCTGCAGACCCTTCCTGTGTTATTGACCTGCATGCAGTAGGAAGTTCCCTTCAAGGCACACACTCCACTTTGAGATGCCGGCAGGCAGCTAATACCAGTCTGTTATCAGCTACCATAGCAACCAGAGTTTGGTCCTTCGTTGATGGCATCCAAGGCTTGCACTGTCTGATGTGCACCATCTTTGTGAGGCGATTGTTCGGTTCACTAGAACTGAATTGTGGATGGTACCTGTAGGGACTCTAGCGTGATTGGGGATGAGTCCTGGACGAGCCCCAAGACCTTGAGGCAAAGTTTTATATTTAAGAAACTGTAACAAATTTGACCAAAAATCAATATCCCTCTGCCTCCAGGAGCTATGAAGCCACTTCTTACTGGGAGGCTGTGAACTGATTGCCCCCAACATGTAGGGGTGACAGCCTGGATGGAAAGGAGCCTAAGGTATTTGGCGTTGAGCTGGAGTAGCGGAATCCCAGGCCCAGAGTCCTGAATGGAAAGTCTGTTTTGAGTCTATCAACTAAACCAAACAGCAACGCCATTAACTACTGCCCAGGAGTCTTTAAAAACATTAACAATGGACATGCCTTTATTGAGGAGATTCTCCAGTACCAAAGTGACTGTGATCAGATCCCTGAGTTGGGCTGACCACCGGGTCTCATCCTTTAACAGGAATGTCCCAGTAATGAGATGGGAAACGGCAGCTCTCGAGTGGGCTCCAAGACATGTGATAGTGGTGCTGCCGTCTGTAAAATTAATGGACTCCCTTTGTGCTGGATTCTCTTTATCCCAGAGGGTCCCCAAAGTGGCCAACAGGGCTGGGGAAGGGGTGAACTCTCCCAGACCAATGGACTGAGGCACAGGAAGCCACGTGCTTTTGTGGTTTGGTTATACCTGAGGGTTCGGGCCGAGCTCTGTCTTGCAGGCGTCATTTCTATTCTAATAAGGAGGCCTGATGGCTGCACTAAGCTTGTGGGATGTTGCTTCCACGACTGAAGGTAGATGGTAGTTTATTCCAAAAGATCACAGACTCAAGGCCCATGGCAGCTCTCGGCCAAGAAGGACCAAATAGGCCACCAAGAGTTGCCTTTCAGGGGGGGTACCTCTTGGCTGATGACTGCAGTTAACACTGCTATGTGGTACATATGAAATTTGTTGAGAGTAAATTTTAAGAGTTCTCATTGCAAAGAAAAAAACATCTTTTTCTTTTTCTTTTTTTTTTTGTATCTATGTGAGATGATGGATATTAACTAAACTTACTGTGGTAATCATTTCACAATATATGTAAGTCAAATCATTATGCCGTATACCTTAAACTTATCAATTACATCTCAGTAAAACTGGAAAAGAATGAGACAAAAAACACATTTAAAAAACCGGAAAGTGATATACCAATGCAAGGTAGTACTGTCATTTTATAGCTTAGTTATCCAAGCCAATACTCATTCACTGAATACCAATTACCAAATTACAATGACAAACACCAGCTTGTCCTGGCTGGCATAATAGTGAATGAATGATGCAAAGGAGGAAGTTTCAAAAAATAAGTTAGGAATGGTGGTTGCCGAAGGATACTAGGATAAACAAGACATGGAAGACAGACACGCCTATAAGGTCAGGAGGCGAGGAAGGGGGGAAGCGAGGGAGGAGAGAGTGATAGAAAGAGAGATTCAGGCCATAAGATGACTATAGACAAAAGAATGATGATTACAAAAGGGAGAGAGTGAGTCAGGCTGTTTCTCTCTGGAGCAGAGAAGGAGCTCAAGCTGGAAGGGGGTGGGAACCCCTACCCTTCCACGTTGTAATCAACAGCTTCCGCTAATGCCTCCTGTTGAGTTTGCCATTTTTCCACATTAGCATTTAATCCTTTTTAAAATTCTTGAGATAATCACAGTAATTATTCTGAGGCTACAATCCACATAATTAATATATCAGGACTGGCTGCTTGAATTTTACAGCAGAATCAAGGTCAAAAATCAAAGTTGAGCTTTCTTACTCTTCCAGGCTAGAGGTAAATACTGCCCACCCTTGAACTTCCACGGCATCTGTCTGTGATGCTTTGTACTCTGGAGTTTGTGCAAAGCCAAGTCACCTCTAACAGACTGAATTCCTTGAAAAGAAGGACCGTATCTCTTTCATCTTTGATCCCCACCGCTGAACACAATGTCTAGCACAATACATCATTAAGTGTTGTTGAATGAACAATGGAAGAATGAATTACTATTAGATAAACTAACCTCTTCTTTGGCTATTCTGGACATTTCTGTGGTAGATGGGACTGTCTACCCAAAGGAACCGCTAAGTTGGAGATATCAGAGAAGAGTATTTGACCACGTTTTCGAAATAGGCAATTCTTGGCAATCTATGAAAAGCAAAAGACAATTTCAGTCACAAGTACTAGTGACACACCCTGTCAATAACTCCCAGAAGTGTGTGGATTGTTCAGACCTAGACCATTCCGCAGGATTTTTGGAAAGTTCTTCAGCATGACTTGAGTATATATGAAGAGGGGAAGGGCAAAAGTTGTACGGGGCAGATTCTTGTCTTGGGAGACCTTAGGTGTTGTTGCAAAAATAAGACTTACATATTTTGAACAATAAGAGTAAATTTTAAGTCAGGAGCCAAACAGAGAGGCCAAGAGTGGGGAGAGTTACCAGTGCATTGAGAGTCACAGCGGAAGGTCTGAGATTGGGTTCAGGGTACATTAGCGGAAAAAGGATGAAAATTACCATCCAAGACCCTGAAGTCCCAGTTATGTGGACTAATGATCTGTGTAAGTTGGATCCAAGCCTCAATTTTCTCATCTGTACAAAGGAGTTAAGAATAATGCTTACCCTGCTTACTTGCAAGGCTGCCTTGTAAATCAAACAAGATCAGTCACGTGAATGCATTTTGTAAATGGGAAAGTGCTGAGCAAGTGAGAGTCGATATGAATGGACCTTGAAGGATGGATTTTGCCATTAAGATTGGCAAAAAGAAAGCTAGGGTGTCCCATAGAGATGAGTAGCACAAGCAATGAAGTATGGAGGTAAAAAGCTACATGGCAAGTAAAAATCCTGGCCTAATTGGAGCATGCTATATAATAACGATATATTATACTTAAAAAGTTTGTTGTTCATCTGAAATTCAAATTTAATTGCATGTCTTGTATTTTTTATTTGCTGAATCTGACAACCTTAACCACGCTTCCCCATCTCTCCTGCCAAGCTCAGCTCATCTCTCAGGGGCCGAATGCCATTTCTTCCACTGAGTTTTCTGTCTCTCATGGGTAGGAGGTATTTCTCTTCAGCAGGGTGGGAGGATTGGGGGAAGAGCTGTATCATTTAGTGTTTGAGCGCTTAGGCTCTGGGGTCAGACGTCCAGGATTTATAGTGCATCTCTCCCATCAACTAACTGTGAGATTTAGGGTTTTTAAAAATCTCTCTTGGCCCCAGTTTCCTCTTCTACATAAGAAAAATACCTACTCTCTGGGATTGTCTTGAGGATTCAATAAACGCTATACACAGTGCTTGGCATGCTTTCCCTGCCTAGTTGCAGCAATCCATCCATCCATCCATCCATCCATCCATCCATCCATCTGTACATCCATCCATTCATCAATAGCATTTTTGAGTACACACTATATGGAAAGCACCCAGCATACAGGAATGAAAAGACATGGGCCCTGCCCTCAAAGAATTTATAATCTGGAAGTGCATAGAGGTTTACACAATTAAATAAACCCAAGCTCCTACGGTCCCGTCTTTCCTAGCATCTAACTGCTAATGCCTGAAGGTTTTATATTTCCTTCCAACTACTCTCCTGTACGTCATCCCTGACTGTCTTGTGGCTCACCTGCAAAGCCCCCAGATCTGTGAGTCTCGACAAGTCCAAAGTGCAACCCGGGCCTTTTTGTCCGTTGGTACCCCCTGTCTTAGTGAACAACACCATCCAGTCATACCAGACTCTTAATCTCTTCCTCTTCCTGGTCCCTCACGCAATCAGGAACCAATTTCCATCTGGGCCAGTTTCTGCCGCTGTTGTCATTGTTGTGTTATAACATCTGCGGTAGGCTGAATTCTAAGATGGCCCCAAGCGTTCCCACCATGCATAGTGCCTGGGTCTACGGATAGGATGAATTTTACTCTCATCTTTAGATGTGTGGTATGGTACAGTTGATTTTCAGAGAAGGAGGTTATCTGGGTAGACCTAATCTAAACATGTAAGTCCTTTGAAAGCAGTTTATTCAGGATGGTCACAGAAAGGGATGTCAGAGAGACGCAGCCGGCTGACTTGAAGAAAACAAACATCCATGTTACGATCTGCAGACGGAGAGGGACAGCTTCTGGGAGCTAACAGGGCCACCATCTGACAGCCAGGAGGAAAAACCAGAAGCTCAGTCCTACAAATGCGAGGAAATAAATTCTACCAACACCCTCTGAAGGAGGACGGAGGAGGACCCCGAGCCCTGGCTGACACTTTGATTTCAGCTTCCATCACCCTGCGCAGAGAACACACCACACCAGGCCCAGACTTCCAACCTGCAGAATTGTGAGCTACTAAGTGGGCGCTGCTTTCAACTGCCAAGGATGTGCTATTTTGTTACACAGCAATAGAAAACGAATCTACCATCGCATACACACGCCACTTTCTCCAACCTCTTATGGCTGCATCAACGTAGATCTCACCTGGACTACTCCAGCTGGCTCCTAACCAGCCTCCTTGCCTCCACTCTCAAATCTTCTCAAACCGTCCACATTTCACACAGATGATAGAACAATCTTTCTGAAATGTAAACCTGCCCACACCACTCCGCTGTGGAAAACCCTTCCACTACCTCACTACACAGGAAATCCCAACATGCTTTTAACACGGTTTAAAGCGCCTTTAATATTTCCCGTGCCCACCTCCGTGACCTGTGTCTCACCCCCTCACACCAGCCTTGTGGGCCTGCAGCCCCTCCCACTGCGTCAAGGCCCTGCACCTCTGCGCTCGCTCTTCCCTCTATGGGCACGTCCTTCCCCCTTCTGCCTTTCCAAATGGAACAGGCTCAGCTTTCTAGGCCTTTCTTGGGTCTCCATGCAGGACTAAATGCTTTCTCCTGCCTCCCCACAATATCTAATTAAGATTTCTATCACAGTAACGAAAGTAATCCACCGCACAAGTGCTTATTTAGAGATCTGTCACCACCCGTGTATGCCTGGTCTGCACACAGGTCCGAACCCAGCGTCTGGAACACGTGAGTGCTGAATGAACACGTGACCAAGAGATACCCGCTCAGCAAATGAACAACGGTCAGTGTACTGATGTTCCATTCTTGTACCTCCTTTCAGATTCTGTTTCTTACAAGGCAGCAGTTAGAGGCCGGTGCCCAGTCAAGACAAAATCAAATAGGGCATTATCTGGGGCAAGGAGAGCTGCCAATGAGAGACTGACATGAAGTTAGATTGTACCTGTGCCTGAATACAGTGGCCCGCTCTCTTACTTTGTCCAGCATTGTTACACACATTCACGTCTTCAAGGGTTAAATGTAGAGCTTAAAGAGTATATGGGCATTTTGTTTCTCTGGCTCTTCTCTTGGTCCCTGTCTTTTAATGTTTCTTTTTACTGACTAAGGACAGGCAAGGCCAAAAAGGAGATAAATGTTATCAGTTAATTTCATCACTCATTAGTAGTCCCCCAGGATGTTGATGCAGTAAGAAATCTTAGAATAATTGGGTCCAAAGTCATTCTTTTACAGAGGAGGGAATGTAGCTCTAAAAAGATGGGTGTCTCCTGCAGGATCTCACCTGTCTCAGAGCCCAGATATCTGGACCCAGACTGGCACCGAGACCTCCAGATCATCTGCGAGGTTTCTCAGCTGCACCCTACGGAATAGACACAGACACAGTTCCAACAAGATGCTGGGTGTCGCAGACGATCCAAACTGATGGCCAAAGTGAGGTAGTTGCATATTATATTAATATATTATGTATATATTGTATGGTATATTATCTGTATAATATGTTATGCACTTTACATGTATGATATGTATATATGTATGTATAAATAATGTATAATATATTGCATTAATATCCTTTATTAATACTTTTTTTCTGTTACCTAATTACTTTTGGGGAAGGGAAGTGATTATTAAAAATCTTCTTACTTTTTCCCCCAATTTCTTTTCTGACATGTAAGTTCTCAGGATAAATTAAATCTGCCTAAATAAATAAAAATTAGCAGTGTTCCATAGAGTAGCGATAATCATTTGGAAAACATATTACAAAAATACTCTCATTCGTAGTTGCACACCCAAAAAACCTAAAGTGGATATTGGAAAGTCTAACAAGAAATATGCAAAAGTTATATTTAAAAAGCTATAAAACTTTTGAAGATGGTAGTAAAAGAAAAATTTAATAAATATGCCATGTGTCCAGATGAAAATACTTAATATTTTAAAGATGATGATTCTCCCTAATCTAGAAATTTAGCACAATTCTTATTAAATTACAAAATATTTTGACAAACTGTTCTAATACTAATCTGGAAGAGCAGAGACAAGAACAGCCAAAATATTGAAAAAGACAGATAAGAAGGAGAAATAAGGATTTTTATGTATCATAATTTATTGAGTCTAAGGTGTTATTGACTATAAGATATTATTATTTTTTTGTGTGTTTTTCTTTTCTTTTTATTTTATTTTGAGGAAGATTAGCCCTGAGCTAACATCTGCCACCAATCCTCCTCTTTTTGCTGAGGAAGACTGGCCCTGAGCTAACATCCATGCCCATCTTCCTCTACTTTATATGTGGGATGCCTGCCACAGCATGGCTTGCCAAGCGGTGCCACGTCCACACCCAGGATCTGAACCAGCGAACCTCAGGCCACTGAAGTGGAATGTGCACACTTAACCACTGCACCACCGGGCCAGCCCCTATAAGACATTATTTTTATGTACTATTAGAAAATAAAAATTTTAAATTCTGCTGGTTAAATTGTGATGCAATTCTTTTTCTTTTTATTGTAGGACACGTTCTGATTACAGAGATCTTAAAATGTAAAAAATAATCTTAGAATCAATGAAATATGGATTATAAAACTATATTTATAATATAATATATGTATAAAGCAGAGTGTATTTTTTTTAAATTTCTTGGTAGTATACAAAATAATGGTGTGTTTTACAATCAGTAATGTCTCAGAGTCAATGAAATGCCATAATTTACAAAAGAATAAATGTATATAGTCAATAAACGTAAAAATATAACACACTAATAATACGCTGTTCCATCTGCAAAGAAATACAAACTGAAGTGATATACTTATTTTTCTTCTATCAGATTGAGGAATGTAATTTTCTGATGATAATACCAGTGTTGGCTATTGTGCCAGAAGACGGCTCATCTTTTCTACTGTTAGTGAGAAAGCAGATTGGCACAGACTTTTTGAAGAAATAAAATTGGCAAAATGTATCAAAAGTCTTAAAAATGTGCATTTGCTTTCATAGGGAAATACCTCATCTAAGAAACTAATCAGTAGAATGCATCTCTTTATTTCTTGGCCCCCCAGCATCCTTTCTCCTTTCTTTTGTTTTATGGGGTTTTTTTTTTTTTTTTAGTATCTTAGATTCCTTTGTGAAGCCACTCTTTTTCCATTATCATTTTATAGGGTTTGGGTTGGGCTGATCTCTCTTAGCTCCAGGGCTGAGCCACTCAATGCTTTCCACCCCTCCAGCCACAGTAGTTGATTCAGGGACGGGCTCCTGACTCAATACGATCCTTCTGAGTCAGGTAAGCCCAGGATTTTTATCCAGTTCTGAGAGGAAACCGTCCTGCCTTTTGCTGGACTAGATGTAGGAGGGCTTGGCTTGGAACCATTTTGTCACCACGTGAAGCCTGAGAGTAAATCAAGGATGGAAGGGGCGAGGCTGGAAACGATTCAGTGCCTGGCTCAAGCAGCACCAGCGCTAGCCTGCCTCGACTTTGCAGTTACATGACCCGATACTTTTCTTTATCGAAGTATCTATTTTATTTACTTATCTATTTTGCTTGTTAGTTTGAGATTGATTTTTTTTTTTGTCACTTGCAGTCAAAACAGAGTCCTAATTGATACATATGCTAGGAATATAATTAAGGATGTACGCAAAGATTTTGATCTAAGTAGAGGCGTTTCATGGTTATTTATCATAGTGAAAAACTGGAAATAAGTGAAATGTCCAACGACAGGGGATGAGTTAATAATAGCATCTAACACCTTCACAGAAGCACTGTCCTAGGAGACCTGCACATACACTAATTTACTGGATCCTCCTGGGAGCCCTATGACGTAGGAATGGGTATGATCTCTATTTCGCAGGTGAATAAACTGAGGCATAAGCAGGTGAACTAATTTGCTCAGGGTCATGCAGTCACTAAGTGGCAGAGGCGAGTTTGAATCCAGGTGGTCTGACTCCAGAAACTGAGCTTGTAACCATTAAGTTATATTAGTTCTCACATCAATTACAATCTATCCATACAATGAAATATGTATCAAACTCTTAAAAATATATTACTAATATCAAATACATTCACAATTTATTGTAAAGGGAAAAAGCAGGTTACAAAGGAGCATGTAGGTTTCCGATTTCTGGTCCAGCATAGAAGGAGCTTAAAAGTTGCCACCCCATCCTAACAAGTAAAAAAACTGAATAAACCGAGAAATCAGCAACTCCTCCTGAATCTTTCAGAGATTGAGGTCACAAGGAAAACTGTTGCCCCCAACAGTGGAGAAATAGGTAGATACAGAGAATCACAACTTACTGGAGCAGAAACCTCCATGGAACCAGCACTGCCTTAGAAAACCTAAACCGTAACTGATGAATTGCCAGAGGCTCAGTGTGGACAAGTCTGAGATGACACCTCCCGGGGACCCAGTCGTAGGGGTCCTCCATACTTCTGTGAGCTCTACCTCCAGGTTCTCACATTGAATATCAGAGAAATATCCCCCTGTGTTTCCAGTGTGGGTGCAGATGGGGGGGAAGCGGGGGTGGAATAAGTAACCACTTTGAAATGTGCCAGAGCATTCTGTTCTTCTTAACAAGACCTGCCCTCAAGAGAAACTATGTTACCAGAGCCTAAACTATTCAGGTTTTTCAGAGCTGAACCAACCCGGGAAAGGGAAAAATCCAACTTCAGCCCGCTGGAGCCACCCCGTCCCTCCCAAAGTATGGGGTGGGGGGCACTGAGAAGTGTGTGTGAAGTTCACCGTCTAAAGCCAAAGGCTGCTGGAAAGACTGCGACCTAATCACAGGAGGATAGAACGCTTCGCCTCCCCATGCCTTGCCATCGCGTTGCTAAAGGTCTATTTACAGCAGCTCTTATACCCAGGATGTCACGTGTGGCCATCAAGAAGAAAATTACAAGGCATACTAAAAGTCAAAAAACACAGTTTGAAGAGACAGACCAAGCATCAGAACCAGTCAGATATGGCAGGAATGTTGAAATTATCAAAATAAGAATTTAAAACAACTGTGATTAACATGCTAAGGGCTGCAGTGGATAAAGTGGACAGCATGTAAGAACAGATGGGCAGTGTAAGCAGGGTGAGGGAAATTCTAAGAAATAACCAAAAAGAGCATGTATAAATATGATATCATATGTGTATATATGATTATGTTCTGCTTTTTACATTTTCTTTAGAAAACATGTGTTTCTTATGTAATAAATACATAATAGTAAGTAAATAGCAGAAAATGATTCCTCTTTCCTTTTTTTGAAAATTAGGTTGTTGCTGATTGAAGCTATAATTATCTTAGATAAAATAGGTAAAAAGAAAGTCGAGCATTGGCAATAAATAGTTCAACGTAATAGCCTACCTTCTTTGGTCCCTGGAGACGAAGCACAGACATTCAGCTTCTGTCATTAGGAGGCAAGTTCCTCATTCCTCAGAGTTCTTGCCTTTCTACTTTCTCACTTTATCTCCCACTTCCAAGGATAATTTAAGACAACCTCACGTTCACAAAACTCCTGTTTAAAAATGTATTGATTGACTGTGTGCTTTATGTTTCCATCTCAACTTGCCCTGCTGTTAAGATTTAGGGTGCACATTTTCCACTGCACTGTGTCTCATAAATCTAGGGGTAAAACAATAGGCTAGTGCCTACTGTTGCAGAAATGAACACACACAAACACACACACACACATAGCTCAAACTGTTACCACGCCAAGAATTATGACACACACGCGATTTCCATGCAGCAAAGTAGAGTAATAAAACCTTAATGTAGCCTTAAGCATTTAGCAAGTGTGTCCTCCAGCCCCATGACAGTGGTGGAGAAGGTGGAATTCCATAGGAGAGCTGTAGAAATTCATCAGCTGAGAGAGCGGCTGGTGACATGAGGCAGTGGCCCTGAGTGCCAACGGCAGATGAAAGCAAAAGAGAAAAGAACAGGATCACATTCTGGGACAGTGACTGGCATATCCATTAGGACTGCTGCTGGTAACACGATACCCCAACTAACATTAGCTGAAACAAATACAGGTTTTTAATTTTTCATCCAATAATCAATTTGAGATGAGCGATTGCTAGTGTTGGCTCAGCAGCTCAATGATGAGCATCAATGAAATCCTTGTCATCTCTTTACTCTGCTGAGCTTAGCCTGTTGGCTTTCTGTCCTCACACTTGTCATGTCATGGGGACAATATGGAGGCTGTAGCTTCCCACAACTACAAAATGTCTGGCATGTAGTAGGTTCTCACAGATCTTACTGCTTTTCTCTGCCCAATTTCTAGTCCTCAGTGCAGGGCATGAAAGAGTAAGTAAAGATTCACTTCCTCTTTGCTCACTCAGCAGGCGTACTTGCCCCGAGGGAGGATTTGATGGACTTACCTGTCAGGATAGAGTGCTCCTATTGGGCAGACAGCTGCCAGGCCCCCTCAGAGGCAGAGGCCTCCTTGCACAATTGTCTGTCCTTCCATTCATTCAACAGGCACTCACCACGTGAGTGGACACTCACTTGAACACTCACTATATGCCAGGCCTTGTTCTTGGTACTTGAGATATGGCCGTGGTTTCCTCTGTAAGGGAAATACACCCCCACACAGAGCACTCCTTTCTCTGCCCACCGCTGCCCTGCTCTGCGCTCCAGGAGCCTGCCCTCTTGTAGACTTCACCACCCTGGCTGCCTGATTTCTGGCTTTCCGTAGGGTTCAGCCAACGGAAGGCACAGCAAGACCCTGGAAGCTGAGAGGTGAGAGCTGTCGAGTATTTCTTCTCCTCACGCCCAGAGCTTTGGCACATGGAATCTGGTGACGGCTGCATCCCTCTAGACCACAAGCTCCCACTAGGTGACCCCCCCCTCCCATGGCCCAGCTCCCACTGGGATCTGTAACACTGCTCCCCTTGCTCCCCCAGCTGGAGGTGTGGTAACGTCTTCCTACCAGAGCTAGTCCACGGGTCCTTCAATCTTCCTCGTTGGTTAGCCCTTCCCATTCTGTGACTATTCCCTAATTCAAGCCTCTTGAACCATCGGAATTATGTTATCTTTTCTGCTAGAATCCTGACTCAAGGCTGGATACATAATTTGTGAGGCCCAGTGCAAAATGAAATGAGGGGTCCCTTACTCAAAACGTAGAAAAAGAGGTGTTAAAGGTGCTAAAATATAAAACTTTTTTCTAAAAATATTTTATTACTTATAAAATGTGATGGGATAACAGTGACACATAAGTGACAACGTAAACTCACATATTGAAAAACAATACTCTGGTGTCACAATTTTATATGATACAATAAATAATATATTAATGTGATTTCTTGACTGATCATAAGATTTTTTTCTGGCTCATTTTTCTGCAAGTTAATTTACTAGGTCATCAAAGTTTAAACTTTTAGCAAGTTCATTTTAATAAATAAAACTGAAAAAACAACAATCACTTAGATTCCAATGCAAGATTGGAAATAATGTTGGAAAATGTTTAATTTTGAGGAGGGTCATTCTGTTGATGCAGCTGTTACTGGAGCTGATAAGAGTATTTTACAGGTTGTGACAACATTGGGATAAATTTTAGGTTAAGTTATTTTGAAATATAAATTTTATTGCATTTAAATAATTTTCTTGTGGAACAATTTTTCTAAAAAGATTTAACTCACACAGATAAATGAGTTCTGGGTTAATTAAAATTAAATGTAAACTTATGTAATGGTATTTTAATATTTCCTCTGACTTTCTTTAATTTATGAGGATTGTATTAGAAACTGAAAACGGCTTTACGATTTGTATATAATTCAAAATGCCTGTTTATGTATTCTATTCCCGTATCTTCAATTAGAAGGAAAAATTAATTTAAAAATTATCTTCCTGTCGGGAAGTGGTTCATTTGAGGCTTCATATGAAAACGCTGCTCTTTTCTGCCAGATGCGGCAATCTTTACATTTAATTTCTATTTCTAAGCTTGTGAATATTTACTCTGTAACATTGCAGCAATTTTCCAAACCAGGGATTCCAAACTCCGAAGAATTACAATAACTCCCTGATATGCTTTATTACGATTTCAATGTATATGCTTTTATTTTGTAGTTATTTGCTGACAAAGTTTCCTGTCTGACCTCCAGCAATTTCTGTCCTGGCGCTTAGGGTGGAGAGTTAATATTTGTGCAAAGCCTTAAGAACAAGCTCCAGAGATGGATGGGCAAGCCAGCCTCCCACCAGGGGTTCTGGAGTTGCTGCCCCACTAGGAATCTCTCTTCTCTCCTACGGTCATGGCTACTGCTGCTTCTGCTGATAATGTGGCTGTCACCACTGCCAATCTGAGCCTCGTCCTGGCCCTAGACACTGCCTCAGACCCCACAGTGTCCTGGACTGCCCCATGGTGTGCCCACGCACATCAGGTGGCCAGGCTGACTGTGTGTGTGGCCATTACCCCTGGACCACAACTGCATGCGTGTGCTGTTGTGCAGAGGACCTCCCCTGTTTCCTTGTCCTCTGGGCGTACCCCACTGCTACCCTCGACTTCACTTAGCACGCAAGCTCAGAGATAAAATTATCAAGAATTTCAAGACACCAACAACAGAGGATTAAACCAAGCTCAGAGACCTTCTGAGCACGTGGCTCTGCTCTACTGCACAGGTCGCACGCCCACGAAGCCAGCCCTGGTCTAACATGTACAGTTTATGAAATTTATGTTCCAGTTGAAGACACCAAAGGTGAACAGACAAACAAGGAAATGTACACTAAAATACTAGTATGAAGTATTATAGAAAATCAGGTCAAGGAGACAGCGTCAGGAGATGGGGTGTATCTACTCTGGCTATGGTGGGCAAGTGAGGAAAAAACAAAACGAATTCAGAGAGTGGATCACAGCATTCCTGGCGGAGGGAAGAGCAGGCACCCATTCCCTGGCACGGGAACAGGCTTGGAGAGTTCAGACAAATGCGAGAGGGACCGTGGGCCTGGAGGGCAGCAAGCAGGGAGGAGAGCTGTAGGAAGCGAGGTCAGAAGAGATCAGCAGGGCCTGACTGGCCTTCGGATTGTATTGTAAGCGTGTGGGAAGCCACTGGAGCAGACAAGAGCAGGAAGTGGGCGGAGGGTAGGTACACATGGATCTCTTCCTGCCAGTGCACTATGCCACTCGCCTCCTCGCCACTCCCTCATTCCCCGAGTCATTCAGAATTGTCTTCACCCAGGTCTCCTAAAGACTTCCTCCCCATCCGGCCCTCCTTCTTACCGTCCTTTTTGCCTGAATGCTCTCTGATTGCTTTTCTCACATTGCACTCCTTCTTATCCTTCTGGTCCCAGCTTAAGCATCGCCTCCTCTAGGAGCTGACACCCTATTCCATGTGTCTCCCACATGAGTCTGTCTCAGCTCTTTCAAGTTGCCTTCTTGGCCTTCATTTAATTCTACATTATCTGTTTGTTTACTTACTTGACCAAAATTAGCAATTTTTGTTTATTTGTTTACTTATTTTTGGTCTATCTCCCCAACCAAAAGGTAATGTCTATGAGGGCAGGGACTGTGTCTTCTTATTCCCCGCTCAGCGAACAGCCTCTCACAATGCCTGCTGCACCCTGGTGATGAATAACCATTCGCTGAATGGATGAACCTCTCTCTTTACTTACAACACAATGTCTATCCTGAGGCTTGGCAATTCTGCTCCTTTGCCTGAAATTACAGGATTTCATCCCCAAACTGGTCATCTAATCAGTTGTACTTGTCTTTCAAGTCTTGCCTAAATCCCTACCTTTACCGAGGGAAGGCTTGAGTGTTACGTGCACGCACACATATGCGGACACATTTCACCAGACCCACATATCGTTTTCTCCTTGTGTTTCCCACACTCTTTGTCCCTACCTGTCAAAGGCCCCATCACATTGTATCACAAAGCATTATAATTATTTCTTTATATCTCTGTCTCCCCTTAATGCTATAAGCCCCTTGAGGGCAGCGAGCAAATCCAGCTGGCTAGGGCAATCCCTGTTTCTAACACTGCCCCAGCACTTGGAGGTGACCCACATATGTTTGGGAAATGAGTATAGATGCATCGTAGAAGATTCTTTAGCATGGGCTGCTTCTGGATCAGATCAAACATTACTCAGACCTTGAGGTTAAATTAGCATGGTGTTATTCACATAGTCTTATGATTTTTAACTGAAATTTTAAATGCAATCATACACACTCTCATGCTTTTAGAGTCATTTTCTAATTTGGTATCCCACTGCACCCTACCCCAACTGTGAAAGAGCATGGTGTATTCGCAAAGCCTCAGGCCCAAAGAGATAAAGCGCTGATCCACAAGGGCACCATGCTGGCTCTCAGATGTCGTTGTTAACCCACAGTTATTGCTGGATAGAACAGGCCTGGAGCAGGCACGGGAGAAGCCAGAGGTGGAACAAGGCTCCACGCTGTGTCAGCTCTGAAACTAGACAGCCTAGTGATTTTCCATCACAGGTGCACACGGTGAGGCCAATGTCTAATCGAGCAGGTGATAATCATCCTCAGGCTGGCAGCCAAAACCTAATGCTGACTCTGCCCCAGCCTGGCAGATGGCGCAGGCACAGCGCTGGGCGGGTAAGTCAATTCATTAGAGATTAGGGCTGCTGCTCGGAAGACGGCCAGGTCAGCGCAGGCATGCTGCCCACTTAATCCCTCACACTCTCTTCTCCTGCCTCAAGCACAACACCTGTGGTCCTTTCACTGCACCCTCTCCCCAATTACCTCTGTTTGCCTCCCCCTTAAAAGTGAAGATATATATATTTAAAATATTATAATATTTTTATATAATATAATAAATATATATTAAAAAGATATTAAAAATATACATATATTCATACACACACACACCATGCAAATCACTTTATAGGCATCATCTTTCTTAAACCTCAGGACAGCTCAGGGAGGCAGGCATTGCAATCTCCATTTTACAGATCAGGGCATTGGGCCTCCGCTAAGTGAAATAACTTATATAAGGAAGCGGCTTAGCCAGGATTCATGCGTGCTGATGTATGTACAGAACCATTCAGGAGTGACTGAGAGCAAAAATTTGTGTCTGAATATAGACATTTGTTCCAAAGTATATTATCTGAATATATATCTATATATATCCTACCTTAGCTTTGTAACTTAAATATTTTAGGAGTGATATTAAAAACTTAGAATCAGAGACACAAAGAATCATGGGTTTAGAAGGGACCTTAAAGATTACTCAGTTCATTGCCCTCATCGGACAGAAGAGGAGAAGACAGCCACAGACCCACTATTGGTGCACCTGGAAAAACTCAGCCCTGCTGACCTGCAGCCCGTTCAGCCCCGCACGGGAATGCCCCAGAGCGGGGAAGCCCTGCTGGAAATCCTTTTCCAGTTCTCATCTGTGATCGTGCCCGAGCTGGTCATGGTCTTTCTCTTTGTTCCCTTTTCTCATTAAACACCTCAGCACCTACCATGAAGACAGTCTCCTTTCTCTAACTCCGCCCCCTGCGACCGCAGAGATACTCTAACAGCATTCTGCCATATCAGATCATGAGCCAAATCTTCAAATTTGCAGGCTCCTTCCGGGTGAAAACCTGATATGCTACCAGAGAAATTGAGACGGAAACTTTGTGCCCTTGTAGGGCAAAGGCCAGTGTTCTGGAAGTTCCGTAGGAAGCCAGGCCCTTTTAAGGTGCAAAAAGCCAAGACGAACACTTTTCATTGTTTCAAGACGTATGAAAGGAGTTTGATGTACAACCACCCGGGACAAAAATAAACTTCTTCCTCAAATAAAATATATTTTACAAGATCTCCAGGGTCATCTCTTTGGCTGGTGGCCCGAATGCTGAGCTTCAAAATCTATGCAGCCGAGCCCAACACACAGCTCCTAAATGCAGAAGCCCCCTCCTAAGCCCAAAGGGAACAGACCCATGCAGAACCGTGAGCCCGCCTCAGTCTCGACTGACAGCAAGGTAAGAAGGAATCCTGGGGAAAAGTTCACAGAGGAACAGATGCCAGAAACCCATTCGAGGAGTCCGTTTTCTATCAGGCAGAGATTAAACGTGTTTACCAGCTTACAGGCAAAATGATGGCTGACTCCATAAGAATCAGCTCAAACCCTGCTCCTCTGTGATGTGCTCCCTAAGCCCTGAAGCCCTGAGCATGTTGGCCTCCTCTGCACACCCCGCTAGGTCCCTCGTTAAGTATATGAGCCTATGTGGCTTTACGGCTCTTTTTTATATATCTTTCATGACATGATGTGGGTTAGCGACCAACCACACTCAGACACAAATTTTCTCTCTCAATCACTCCTGAATGGTCTGATACATATATCAGCACACATTTATCAACAGATAAGACCTTGAATCCTGGCTAAGCCCCTTCCTGATGCAAGGTATTTAACCTAGCGGAGGCCCAATGTCCTGATCTGTAAAGTAGAGATTGTAATGCCTGCCTCGCTGTCCTGAGGTTTAAGGAAGATGATGCCTATACAGTGACTTGCATGGTATTTGTTACTCAGTGGGGTACTCAATAAATGTTTTGCTCCCCACACCAGTGTCTCTCTTCATACAGGCATGTAATCCATACATGGAAACTCACAGCCAGTATCATTTCAGAATTCAGAATTTCCGTATTCATAATACCTGCATTGGGTCTGAGGCAGCACGCTATAAATTACATTAATATACTTCAGTGATACGTCTGAATACATGGCATATGCTTAAAAAGTGGAATAAAGTCTATAAATGGCTTCAAATCAGTCTGGTCAGATTTGCTATCAAACAAGTGTTGCAAAATTCTCAAAGAGCTTTCTGTTTTCAGAGTCCTTGGGGCTTTAGAACCATGGCTAAGGGCCTGTGGACCTGTGTTGCATTTATTGTTAAAGACGTCGCATCCCCACCAGATATTAAGGTCAGGTTTAGCGTTTGGTTTCCTGAGTGCCTGCCTCACAGCAGAAACACAATAACCGCTTTGAAAGGACTGAGTAATGGAGGAAAGGATTCTGCTCCTCAGACAGGTGAGAGGGGCCCTTTCCCTCTGTGGCTCACAGATGGTCTCCGTCTCTGATCTTCCTCTGTCGTCTCCTCCTGCTCACACACATTTGACCAGACACTGAGGGGTGGGGGTGGAGACACAACGTCAGAGTAGATCCAAGCTCAAGGCAAGGGCATTTTCCTCCTTATGGTTCTGAAAATTATTCTTTCTGAGAAAGAAATATGATTACATAGTTTCTAAAAAGATTTGACTTGAATGATTGTTTCTGGCACTGGAAAGGAAATCAGTTACTCTTGATTACGATATAAAGACTATCTTATGGTAATTAGGGTGGAAAAAAAAGACTATCTTAAAGACATAGTTTAAAATTAAAAATTGCATTTTACCCAAAAGAACTGAAATGTTGGTGATTCAAGTTTATCAAAGTACACGGGACATTGTTCTCCTATACTCGATGCCAACTCAGCAAGAGCTGCAGTAAGGAGACTTGGTGCATGTATAACTCAGCACTGAGTACCTTTAAACTCTGGGCAGGTGCAGGACAAGCCAGAGAAGCCGAAAGGTGGGAGAGCGTCAGAATGATCCGTGAAGGGGTCCCTGAGGAGGTTGAATCCTGAGCACAAGAAAAGGGATGGATTCACCTCAACTGGGAGGAAGGACGTATTTTTCACAAATTTGGGAATGAAAGAGGCTAGGATGGGTGTCTGGAGGATGAGGACGTGACAGCCTAGTGCTTGTATTCTCTTGATGAAATAGGGCCCAGGGTTATCTACTGAGTGTGCAGGGTGAGAGACTCGGGGGAGGACTTGAGCAGAGAGAAGCTGGAGAGGGCAGCGGGGAGAGAGGCTCAGAAAGCTACTGGAGAAACACAGACGGTGAGGCTGTGGAGAGTCTGTGGGCCACAGTGCCATGACTTTGTAGTCAGAGCAATTCCCAAAGGTCTGTGGAGGTCCCCAGCAATGTCCAGGACCTCAGGTACAAGAGCGGAAAAAGCACACAGTTGATTGATTCAAGTTGGGAAGTTTTGTCCTGTGAACACAATGGAGGTAGCACAGGAAGAGGAGGCTGAGTGTCTCTGTAAGGGAGTGTTGACATCATGGGCCACGTACTGTGATCTTAGGAATGAAAGACATGAAGACATGAGAAGAGACTTAATCTTTCTCCCCAGATCTGCTCTTCCAAAAGGTGGTATCATGTAGTCGTTAAGAGCACAGACTCTGGAATTTAACATTTTGCATTCAAAACCTACTTACTACTGGCTGGATGATCTTAGGTAAGTTATTGACTTCTCTGTACCCCCTCATTCTCATTTATAAAAAGGCAATGTTAAATAGTACTCACCTCACTGGCTTGTTATGAGGACTAAATGAGTAATACACTAAGATTAGAATTGATGTCTATTTAAGTATTACCTATTATTATTCTTCTAGAAGTCTCCTTTCAGTAATTGCGCCTCCATTTATCTAGAAGGTCATTGTAGCAACTTGGCAGCTATCCTTGACACCATCCTCACCTCCCACATACAAGTCTTCTCAAAGCCCTAGCATTTTTATCTCCAAAATAGATTTTAAGTTCCACCCCTTCCCTATTTCCATTGCTACTATGTTAGGCTAAAACACAGTCATCTCTACCTGGACCGTGGCCATTGTCCCGACTCACTCTCTAGCTTCATCTCTTGTAGCCCCACAACCCATCTTCAAACCCAACAGTTAGGCAGGGTTTTCAACCTCAGAACTCTTGGCATGCAGGGCCAGATTACTTTTTGTTGGGGTGGGGGGCGCTGTCCTGTACATCGTAGCATCTATCAGCCTCCCTGGTCTCTTACCCACTAGACACTAGTAGCACCTCCTCCCTGCCCAGCTGTGACAACCAAAAATATCTCCAGACTTTGCCAGTGGCTCTGGTTGAGAGCCACTGCCATGCGGAGATAGAACACAACACAGAAGGTTTCAGAACACGTATGTCTTGACAAAGATGAATTAACTGCAGATTGTACAGTCAAAACTAGAGCACGGATGTCCCAACTCTGGTTGTAGTCCTCTTTCCTTTAGACCAAACTGCCTCCCAGTGTTTAAAGTAAAATATAACTCAGCACAAACATAAGATGATTACCTTACCTGGCAAAGGGGAATTAAGATAGCTAATCAATTGACCTTAAGACAGGGAGATCTCTTGCATTATCTGGGTGGGCCCGCTATAATCACAAGGGTCCTTCAGTTTGTAAGAGGAAGACACAGAAGGTCAGAGCGAAGCCATGTCAGAAGAACTTGACCTACTGGTTATGGCTTTTTTTTTTTCCTTCTTTAAGTTATAGATGATCCTAGAAGGGAAAGTAAACTAATTAGATTTCTCAGATCACATTCTTATGAAAGAAAGAAGTATTCATGATCTATTTCTGAATTTGAACATAGTAACAGCTGATGACAGGTAATAAAACCACCATTGAAGACACGGAGTTTGCTGCCAAGGGGACTCATAAGCCAGTGAAGGGATGGGGCTATATAATGAGTCTATAACGTCACATGGTGGTTTTCAAAACTTAGCAGGAGAAGTCTTTGAATAAGAACTCTTGCCATTAAGAACCATTATGTTATGTGAAGAAGATATTACCCTGGAATTATTGGCAATGTTGTTAAAATTACAGTTCTTTTCAACTTAATCTAAAATTTACTTCAAACAATAAAAATCCCAGCAGCCTTTTTTTTTTTGTGGAAATGGATAAGCCAATCTTAAAATTTATATGAAAATGCAAGAGACCTAGAATAATCAAAACAATCCTGAATAAGAACAGAGTTGGAAGCTGTACGGCACCTGATATTACTATCACTTTATTGGTTATGGCCTTGAAGAGGCAGGAAGAGTCCAAGAGCTCAGCATGCAGACAGCCTCCAGATGTTGGAAAGAGTGAGGAAAGATTCTCCATGCCTGCAGAGAAGAATGCAGCCCACTCACACCTTGATTTCTGCCCAGGGAGACCCAGTATGAACTTCTGAGCTACACAAATGTAAGACAATACATTTGTGTGGTTTTCAGGCCGCCAAGTTTGTGGTAATTTGTCATTGCGAAAACAGAAAATTCATCCAACCCTTTTCCAGCTATAGAACCTTAGAGTTAGCTCCTTAATCTCTCTGAACAACGGTTTCCTCAATACATAATAATAATAGCACCAAATCCTTGGCACAGTGTAAGGAGTAAGTGAAAGAATTGAGATAGAGCGACGAGAGCAATGCCTGACGTGATGGACTGAACTGTGTCCCCCAAATTCATATATTGAAGCCCCAACCCCCTACCTCAGAATAGGACTGTATTTGGAAGATGTAATTAAGGTTACACAAGGTCCAATGGGTAGAACCCTCATCCCATATGACAGGTGTCCTGATAAGAAAGGGGAGACACCAGGGATGCGCACACACAGGATAGGCCATAGAAGGACACAGCTAGAAGGCACCCACCTGCCAGCCAAGGAGAGTTTCAGGAGAAACCAAACCTGCTGACACCTTGGTCTTGGACTTCCAGCCTCCAGAACTGTGAGAAAATGAACCCCTGCTGTTAACCCCCTGAGTCTGTGGTATTTTGTTAAGGCTGCCTGAGCAGACCCACACATCTGGTCATAAGAGGCAGTCCATAACAGTGATTCTTACTATCACTTGTTTCTTGTTAATAGATTTGGAAAATAGCACTACTTGGTGAGATCGCATTTAGGAAAAAAGATGATGTGAGAAACCTGAGCTTCCCTTTGGTCTCTGAATCCCTGGCAGCGCCATTTTGTCACAACGTCAATGTCATGTGTGCTCTCCATCTTTTTGTGTTGACGTTTTCTCTCTCAGTTAACAATGGTGGACTGAGAGCAGGTGGCTTTCCCCTCTCCCCTCAGCTCCACGAGAAAGACAATAAGGTGATTTTTTTTAAACGTATAAATCTGCAAGAACAAAGAGAACCGCAGAGGAAAAGAAAGCAGCAAAAGGTTGGAAGCCGGAAGGCAAAAAGATGAAGGACCACCAGCTTAGCCGACTGCAAAACACTGAACTCTCACCTGGCTGGGAGAGAGTCGAAAAGCAAGTTGATAAGCACCACAGAGCTGCAGATGACTAGAGAATTGTGACAAATAGAAATGGCAAGCAATAGGATATATTGGAGAATATGAGGAAGCCATTTGGTGTAAACCTAATTCGGCCTGACCTTGTCTTTCCAAAAGGGCCTGACCTTGGCCGTTGAGCATGCATTGTATATCTGCTTTAGACATTCCCTATGGCAACAGCAAAGGCCCTTGAGATAAAGGTGCAACTTCCCTTCCCCTCCCAACATTGGTGTCTCCTTAAGGATTAAGCATCTCTCCTTAGGCTAGGAACTGATTGCTGCGCTCACCTGTGACCACCCAGCTCCAGACAACAGACTTGCTTCCTGCTGCGCCCCCCGAGATAGCAGACCCACTACGTGCTGTGTCCATCAAGCGCTGTGCTGACAGGGCAATCTTGTGACTATTGTGGGAGGGACATTTCAATCCTATGTGAAACATCCTCTCTGGGGGTATATAATCACTCTGTACACCTCACTTCCTTGGTGCCCTTTCTTCCTTCTGGAAGAAAGGCTCCGGGCCATGGTCCTCAAATTTTAGCTCAGAATAAACTCTCCCAAATTTTCATTTATAGATTGGTTATGGATTATTTTCGTCGACAATTGGCAGCACCAGGGATCTATGAAGTGTGAGTGTGAGTGTGTGTGTGTGTGTGTGTGTGTGTGTGAGAGGTGGTGGTTAAAAACCAGAAAAGTAGTTGAAAATCTATTTGCAACACAGTTAGACCCTTAGACCCCCTCTCTTACTTCTCAAAACTGACGGCTGCCCATTCCCAGAAGCAGAAGACAGAAACTGACTCTCTGGAGAGAGTGAACCAAAGAGTCTGGATTGGAGCTCATATGGATGGAGGGCAGGGATAATGTCCTGAAAACAGGGGAATTTGATGAAAATCCACATATTGAATTCTGAGACCCCTCGCCTCTTCCCCATTAGGGTCTCAGGAGGCTGGCAGCCAGGCTTAGGGTCTCCAGGTGGGAGACTAGAGAGCCTTCCTGGAGCAGTCTGCCCACCTCAGGAGAAAAGACACACAGATACAGACATCGCTGACTCTGACCTGCCCACTATGAAGCCCACAGCCCGCCAGCCCTGCTTACGCCCCTCCCAGCCTCCACGTGTCTCTTTTAGTATCCTCTTCTTAAATGCGTGCTGGAAGCCCAGGACTGGCTGAAGACACTTGAAGAAAGCCTCTAACCTGACTAATGGGGACCAAAACTAACAAACCCCAAAGAGAGTTTGTGGAAAAGAAAGACAATGTAGGGAGAAGCACTTAAGAGAAAAATAACTATTGTTAAGATGCTCGTAGAGAAAGGAGACTCTATTGCAGCCACAGAATAAGAGCAGGTTGTATATTTATGAGAAGTATTCATAAAAAAAATCCCACGAAACTTGGAAATCTAAAAATAAGGTAGTGACAAATAAAAATGGCAGGCAATAGGATATATTGGAGTATATGAGGAAGTCATTTGGTATAAACCTAATTCGGCCTGACTTTGTTTTTTCCAAAAGGGCCTGACTGTGGCCGTTGAGCATGCATTGTATTACATTTCCTATGGCCAGAACAAAGGCCCTTGAGACAAAGGTGCAACTTCCCTCCCCCTCCCAACGTTGGCATTTCCTTAAAGATTAAGCATCTTTCCTTAGGCTAGGAACTGATTACTGCGCTCACCTGTGACCACTCAGCTGGAGACAACAGACTGCCACCCTGCTGTAGTCACTGAGACAGAAGACCTACCTGCTGTTTCCATCAATCGCTGTGCCGACAGAGCTGTGCCGACAGAGCAGTTCCACGACTATTGTAAAAGGGACATTTCAATCCTATGTGAAACATCCTCTCTGGATGTATATAACCACTCTGTGCACCCCACTCCTTCAGTGCCCTTTCTTCCTTTGGGAAGAAAGGCCCTGGGCCGTGGTCCTCACATTTCAGCTCAGAATAAACTCTCCCAAATTTTCATTTATAGATTGGTGATGGATTATTTTCATCGACAGTAGCAAAGGTGAAAAGCTCAAAGGAAGGGTCTGCAGATACCAAACCAAAAACGTGTGTACAAGAAAAGGGCGTGCCTTATGGCTCAACCGTGAATAAAACTGACCTGGTCGTTTTGACGTCACCAGATATTATGTGAATATTTTTAAGAGGAGGGAAGCAAAGTTTGCGGTGTGCATGTGTGTGTGTGTGTGTGTGTTTTCCAGGAGGGGATGAGAGAACTGAATCCTCATCTTCAGCAGAAGGAAGTCAGGACACAATACCTAAAATGGAGAAACAGGAGTGTAAGCATGCTGCTGAGAAATGTGGAGACAAGTAAGCAAAGAAACTGCTAAACGGGTTCAAAGCGGTTGCCTCTGGATAGTAGGAACAATTTGTTGGGGTGGGGCGGGTATGGCAGGCTGACTGATTCACCTTTAATAAGCATTCTAGAAATAATTAACTTTTAAAGCCATGTATGTATGTTATTTTCTTAATTTGAAATTAAATTTTAAAAAGATATAGCAGTTGGCACGGTGTCCGGCACATAGGGGATATTCTGTGTAACACCATCATCAGTTTTCTAGTCTTATTATTTCACGATTCATTCTTATAATTTTAATTTTTCAAATGTTGATAGTATTCCAGGGAACACTTTTTTTTCCGAAACTCTTTTCTGTATACCAGCAAAGACACCTATCAGGACGTTTTTAAGGCATGTTTTCCAAGGAGAATGAAGTAGGTGCTGTGACTTCTTTGCAACCCCCTCCTCTGTCCCTCTGCTGATGAAACCGAGTCCTGGACACCTTCACCTCCATTTGCTCAGCCAGGGTCTGGAGTGAGATGGGTCTGGGCAGGGAAGGCGGGCAAGCCCCTGCTCGTGTTCACATGGAGTGACTGAACCAGCTCGAGCTTCTAACCTGCTGCCTGTGGAACAGGGGAGGAGGAGCTGAGCAGCGGCTTCTAGTCACGTGGAGAGCTGGTCATTCTGACGTTTCATGCGCATACACTTAATTGGCTTCCCTGGTCCTTCTAAGTGGCAGCTCATTAACGCCTCAAGCCTGATGGCTCTCCTTTTACATTTTAATTGAAGGTATATTAGCATAATGGAATGTGTACCATGGCTGCTTCTCTGGAAAAGCTGCCCTGTTTGTCCAGTCACCTGGAGAAAGGAGGGAGATTTCTCTTGCAGAGGCAAAAAATAATCACACATTGCAATTAAACACCGAGGAGTTTTAACTTTCCAAATCCTTCTCATGTATCTGACCTTGTAACATTATATGTTATGTTCATGTTACATATGTAACACAATATAACGTTGGAAGGACAGAAATTGTTACTGTTGTTCTCACCCGGCAAACAAACGAGAGAACTGAAGTAGAGATGGTTTGCCTGTGGTCACACAGCTCAGTCAGGGTGAGTCAGGGGATCCCATCTTGATTCTAAACCTGGAGTTCTCTCGCCCATACCAGAAATTCTATTACATTTGCTTATTTCCATATGAATCTAACCCAGAGATTTGAACCAGCCCAGACGAACATAAAGATAGGAGGACATGCTAAGACCCATAAAAGAGGGCATGAAGGGTAAGGAAGAGGTATGGCCAATGGCCTGAGACAATTAAAAAATGTCCTGGAGAGTTGGCTCCTGGGCAGACTAATAAGAGCCGAGAGAAGGGGTTCTTCTCCGTGAGATGCCCGGCTCTGAGAGTGGAATTGCAGAGGTGAGAGCTGCAAGAGGGGTCACAGGCACAGAGTCCCCTGCATGCAGGGCACAAATCAGGGACAGCTGGCAGAGGGAGAAACAGGCTTCGTCTGTCGTGATGGCGTTCATCAAACAGTAGCAGCTGAGGAGGATTCTCCGGCAGAGGCCGGCCTGGCAGGAAAGAGCACCGGGATCAATTTGCAGTGTCTGCTGAGGCCTCAGGGGTGTTTTGAAAGCTGTGGCTAAGTGGTTGTCATCCCCGGGCTGGAGTCTCTGTCAGAGCTCCCTCCAGGACGACAGGGTTGTCCTTCGAGCCATGTCATCAGGAAGGGTGCAAAGGTCCCATCAATCAGAGAGTCAACAAGTGGCTACAAACAACCATCACAGGTGCACTGGGTCTTGGATGTCCACCTGAGTCCGTAACAGAACTTTACAAAACTGTACGCCCATGGGCATGCGTGTGTGTGATGTGTGCATGTGTGTGGGTGGTGCATGTGCATGTGTGTGTGCATGTGTGTGTGGAGGTGTGGGTGTTTCGTTCCCTCTTCTTCACCCTGCTGATGAGGGAGAGAATGTAGCCCTGGGGTTCTGAGGGTGTCCCAGTACACTGCACCCACCACTGGACAGACGAGACCTACAGTGTGTATGAGACAGATAAACCCACGGCCCGGGGAAGGAGGACACTGCCCACCAAGCAGGATCACAGGGGAGTCACACTTGGGGGAGCAGGGTGAACCAGGTGGGGCTGTGGGGCACAGGCTGTATAGTAAAAGTGGGAGAGGTGGCCCCCAGTTCCTGTGGGAGGATGTGATTGTACTGTTTGAATAATTCGGCGGGCTGACAGGAAGCTGAAGCCCGTTAGGTTGAGGACTGGAGGATGGGGTGGGAGTGCAGCTGATCCTGCTGACAAGAGAACCTCTCCTGAGGGGTCGGAGGCAGACCTGGCGAGGGCAGCAGAACTCACATTAGGCCTTCAGGCCCTATGAGGCCTGAAGAAGTCAAGGCAGCACGTGAAATTCTAGGCTTTCCAATACAGGCAGCAGGCAGGTCGGGGAGGAGGACATAGTAAAAGTGAGCACGACAGGAAGGGCCACCAGGAGTCCAGTGGAAACCCGAGAGACTAGCGGACCATTACTCACGGTCATAGATGCTAGCGTACGGGCATCAGGTGAAGCGGGTCATAGGAGCAGGGCAGCTAAGACAGTGATCTGGTGTTTGTGGTGGGGGAGGGGCCAGGGGAAGGAACATTTAACCGGGATCGTGAGGGTTCGGAGGAGCTGGCAGTACCCAGGTCTGTCTGACCCCAAAGCCCAAGCTCCTCCCTCCGCCGCGCCAGAGCGCCTCCTCCTTCCATGTATCACTGTCATCAGCACAATGCTTTGCACATGGTAGAGGCTCAGTAGGTAGTTTTCTGCATGAATTTATCCCTTAGAGCAGGTTAAAGGGATGTGGTAAGGCCCAACCAAAGACAAGGCAAGTAGTATTCACGTCTGTCAGGTGGAGGAAATGAAGGCTTTAAAAATAAAACTGGGCACCTTCTGTGTATTGCAGTCAGTCTGCTAGGCACCAGGACACAAGGGACAGACACGGCTTCTGGCTCATTGAGGTTATAAGCCACCAGGCACACAAATAAAAAAACAACAGAGAAAACAATGACAAACGATGATAGGTGCTCCTCCACAGGAAACGAACAGGGCACAGAGATAGAGAAAGCCTAGGGGAGGGGAGAGGCACCTCCCTTGGATAGCTGTGGGAGCCAGGGTAGGTCTTTCTGGGGAGGCACCATTCAAGCTGCAACGGAAGAAAGTGCCCTGCACGTGAAGGGTGCATGGTCCACTGCGGCAGGCAGAGTGACTAGCATGTCTAAGGATTCTGAGGTGACAGATGCTTGGATTGTCCGGGAAAATGAAAGACAACTCACATCTCAGGGATGCAGGGAGCAAAGGGAGAATGGACAAGCAGCAACAGCAGGGGTTAGCAAAGTCACGCAGAGCAGGATAGGAGTTTGGACTGTTTTCTGAATGCAATGGAAAGTCGAAGGATTTAAGTAGAAGACTACCATAATCTAGTTTACGTTCTAAGATCACTCTGGCTGACATGGTGACAGACAGATTGTAGGGCAAGGGGACAAAAGGTGCAGCAAGCAACCGTTGAGGTGGTTATTAGTTGCAGCAAGAGATAACAGTTGGTGTCACCATCCAGGTGACAATGGAGGCGGGAGAACCGGATGGCCTTGAGATGTAATGTATTTCAGTGGAAGACTCAATAGGAATTGCTAGTGGATTGGATGGAAGTGGGAGTAAGGAATCCAAACTAGTACCTAGGTTTCTGGCTTGAGCAAGTTGGTTGGTGGTGGCGCCATTTTTGGAGGTGTAGAAGATGGTGGCAGAACGGGATTTTGCAGGAGGAAATCAAGGGCTTTTCGGCCATCCAAACCTCAGTAACTTACCTGAGGCCACAGAGCTAGAGAGTGACAGAGCTTGAATTAGAATTGATCCTGTGATTTCATCATGTTTGTGAACAATCATTACAAATCGCCATGGTTTAACCTTGGCACAGAGGAAAATAAATTCATCATGATTTACAGGTAATTACACTAAGCTGCAATCAAGCCTTTGCTCTTTTGGAAATAAACCTAAGAAAAACTTTTAAAAATAGGGAAAGGATTGCTAGAACAGTCTCTCAGTGTGTGCTGACTGACTGATGGTCACGTGTACAGCATTGCTAGGCACTTGGGAGATGCTGGTGTTGATGAGACATGGCTCCTTCCTTCAAAAAGCTCACAGTGCAATTCAACAGTTTCCAGACAATTAGGTACCAAGAGATACTGTGAGCGCTATATAAGAAAATGGCTCCCTGGGCAACCAGTTCAACAAGGATTGGCAGATGTCTATATTGCATGACTTCTCAGAGCCTTTAGTCAATTAACACACTTTGTGAGACCTGAGAGGGGAGAAATATGGTTTATAGCACTTTCTAAGCTTATTTGACCAAATAGTCTTAATTTGGCAGATGTTTGTCTTGTAACATTATAACATAATTATGTTTCATAGAATAGCATTTGGGAAAACTTTATCTAGTTGGGAATATGAGAACATGAGGCTTACACACATGAAACTATCTCTCTAAGAGATCGTAAGCTCTGTAAGCATAGATTTAGACTACAGTAAAGGGACTCTTCATGTCAGTAATAACAACAACAACGACATAGCTAACATTCACTCAGTTATCATTCTACAAATATCAGTGGAGCCTCAGCCATGTGCCAGGGATGGTGCGAAGAACTAGGGACACAAGTGGGAGGAAGCCAGACAAAGCTAGTACCCACCACGGAACTTAGAGTCCAGTGAAAACACAATGTGCAAACTCGGCCTGGGCGAGTGCAGCTAGCAGAGGCTGTGTGTGGGGCAGGCGCCAGAGCTCCGGCCCCTCCCGAGGCTTCTCTATGTCCCCTGTGCTGCTGAGCAGACTGCTCTTCTGAGGGGCTGGCCATGGCCCGCTGGGAGAGAAGGCCTGGAGCCAGCAGAGCAGCCCCTAGCTTGCGATCCTTTGACAGCTTCCTCTTTACCAGCCAAGACTTCTCTTAAAGAGAGTCGAGCCAGAGGGGCCACGAGTGCCCCATCTCCACATCTCTGATCAGCAGCTTCCTGGGTTCCCATCTATGATAAACCCAAAGCTGGAACCACCTGTTCTTCTGAACCCCGAATTTGACCAGAGTGTTTGAAACTCAAAGACGTCAAAGAGACCACGGGAGGAATTGCTCCAAGAAGTTCAACCCTTGCAGGGACTAAGGAGCCGTTGTCTTCAGGAAGCTCGGGCAAGCCTATTAGGAAGGCAGAGACGCTGAGGCCACTTTCCCCTTTCAGGGCTTCTCCTTCTTGCTGCCGTCCATTCTGCCAGGTACCTAATTTATAGACGAGGAAACTGAGGTGCAGTGGGGTGTTTAAAATTTATCTGAAGTCACACAACTAGTAAAAGGTGGAGCCAGGATGCAAATCCAGGTCTGTGGACTTCAGCTCCTTCTCATCATGAATTTTGCCAAGACTAAGCATGCAGGAGGGGAAAGCCCAGCAGGGGAGCTGGGAGGGGGTCTCCCCAACCCCAGCCTCCTTCTGCCCTCTGTGAAGGCTCGTGGGGTCCTGGCCAGGATTGTTGGAGAAAGTGCATCTGGCATTCCAGTGAGCGCACCGTGATCTGGGAAATCCAGGGCTCTCTCTGATGCGAGGATTTCAGGCAGCTTTCCAGGAACGTCTCCAAGATACAGAGGCCACCCTGATGTCACGCTTAATCCTAACAGCAAATGTGCATGGGGTGCTTACTATGTGCTAGGCATCGACCTAAGGACTTTATACATATCACCCCATACAATCCTTTAACAGCTCCACGAGGGAGGTACCATCACTATCGCTATGTGTACAGATGGGGAAACTGAGGCACAGAGAGATCAATGTGCTTTCCCAAGCTCGCTCAGGCAGCAGGTGGTGGATGCAGGTTTTGAACAGTGGTCCTCAGCCTCCAGAACCCCTGCCCCCCGAGTCTGCCTCTCCTCGCTGAGGACCACACTCTGTGCAGTTACAGCGATGGGTTCAAGCGCTGGCTTTGCTGAGAAACCTCAAGGATGCCATTTAAGTCTCTGAACTTGTTTCCTCAGTCACAGCGACGGCAATGAAAAGAAGTACTTCCAAGGGTGGTTGAGACATTAGACGAAGCACAGGCGGTACCAGTAAGAGCCTGGCACACGGTGCGGATGCAGTAAATGCTGCTAGGCTTTGCTCACGGAGGGATGGAAGCATCCAGTAACCCCTTAACAGCCATCTCCCTCCACCGCGTGGAGTCTAACCCCAGAGCCCATCTGTGAGCTGGAGGGCGACTGGGTGGAATGAGAGGAGGGGTGCAAGGAGGGGGCGTGCAGGGGCAGGAGCGAGAGGGGCTTCCACCTGGGCTCTGAGGCTTGGAGCTGGAGAGCTGCCAGCTGATGAGAGAGCCCAGCAGACCCCACCTCTGAGCTTCTGTCGTCAACCAAAAAGGGGCCGCTTGACGTGGAAGGGAAGGAAGGAGCGAGAAACTGGGCTGAGCTCACAGGGCAAAGCCAGCTGTCTCCACAACACCCATCGCTGTCAGCTTTGTGGGCCATCCCAGGCTCTCCGCTCCCTGGCTTGTTCCCTCCAGAGCCTGGCACTACGTCACTAAGGCTACCGTCCACACCCAGCCCCGCTGGCAGCTGCAGCCTCCTGAGTGTGGGCCAGGCGGGTCTGAGCCGGTTTCCCCCTGGCTGTTAGGCTCCTGCCCTTGGGAACCTCTCCAGGCCCAGCCTTTTGACCTCCACAGCTGTCTCTGCCTCTGGAAGCCCCAGACAGCCTGTGATGATTGAAGGGAGCCCACGGATGGCCTGGGAGGAGGTGCACGTCTGTGGTCTGTCCACACTCACCCCCAGACCTGACTTGAGTGAGAGAGAACGTTTCTCAGAATGTTAGAAATCAAGAAACAAGTGCCTGGACTTGCAGAGCTGGGGCTGGAGCCCACATGGAAAGTGCAATAGCATTAGGATGACAATTAGAGTGTTTGCTGCTGGCCAGGTGCTGCGGCAGGGCTGCTCCACACCGGTTCCGCTAAGCCTCCTGAGAACCCCAAGATGCAGCTGTGATTAGGACCCCACCGTGAAGACAATGGAAGAGGCCAGAGAAGTCTCGGACCCCAGGTCACACAGGAGTTGGATGCAGACCCAGGACACGAACCCAGGGCCAAGAGAGCCCAGAGCCCTCACTCTGCAGCCTGCCTCTGCCCTGCGGTCCAGGCTCGGGCCCCTGCCCTCTGCCTGCTTGTCTCATCCTGCCACAGCTATCTGAGCTAACTGAGCACCAGGACCCGCCACTTGAATGAACATCTACCCCCCAACCCACACCCCCACCCCCTGCTGGGGAAATGAATTGCTAGCGCTTTTTAAAATCAGGAGCAAACACAAAAACAGAGTTTCTCCAAAGGTTAATTAATTCAACTCAACCCGATGAATACTTCTTGAGTATCAGCTGGTGACAGACCCGGGTTTAAATGCAGTGGGGAAGATGGTGGGGAGGGGAGAGGCCAGAAAGAGGGAGTGAGATGGGAAACACTCAGACCTTGTTTCCACAAAGCTTCTCTGTAGGTGGAAACAGCCAGTGGTCAGAACAGGACCTACGTAAAGTTTTCTAAACAACTTAGCTGGAAAAAAAGGTGGATAAAAATATTGTCCAAAATGAACACAGGCCAGGCTGACATTTCACTGGGCTCAAGTGTCAGACAGCGACACAGACGCCCCAGTCTCCCCGCTCCGCTCCGCCTCACCATGGTAACCGCCGGCCCTAATCTGCCAGATGGTTTTTTATATCCTCTGAGTGTAGCTGGAGAGGAGAACATGCCTGGCTGGCCGGCTGGAGGACCCTTGTGCTCTCTGCAGCCCAGAGACCCTAAATGTGTCTCTCAAAATGAGTGCCCCAGTGAGCAGCGCATCTTGAGAAATGCAATTTCTCCTTTTGTGTCTGGGATGATGGATGTCTGGAACAGGTGCAAACCACATCCCGAGTACTCCAGCCAGCCGGCAGATCTGCGAGGGTGGTAGTTTGCTGGGCCTACCGTGACCAAGTATCACAGACCCGGGGGGCTTAGATGACAGAAACTTATCTTCTCACAGTTCTAGAGGCTGGAAGTCTGAGGTCTAGGTGTCAGCAGGTTTGGATTCTCCCGCCCTCTCGGCTTTCAGACGACCACCTTCTGGATGTGTCTGCACATGGTCCCTCCTCTGTGTGTGCAAATTTCCTCTTCTTACAAGGACACCTATCAGACTGGATTAGGGCCCACCCTATTGGCCTTATTTTAACTTCATCACCCCTTTAAAGGCCCCATCTCCAAACACAGTCCCATTCTGTGGTAGGGGGGTTGGGGCCTCAACAAACGAATTTGGGGGACACAGTTCAGTCCACCACACCAGGCTTTCTCTAGTCACTCTACTTCGATTCCTTCACTTAGTCCTCACACGAGGCCAAGGGTTAGGTGCCATTATCATTATGGATTGAGGAAGTTGTTGTTCCGAGAGCTGAAGGAGCTAACTCTGAGACTCTGTAGCTGGAACGGGTTGATGGCTTTTCCGTCGCTGCTGTAACAAATTACCACAAACTTGGTGGCTTTAAAACCACACAAGTTTATCGTCTTACAGCTGTGTAGCTCAGAAGTTCACACTGGGTCTCCCTGGGCGGAAATCAAGGTGTGGGTAGGCCTCGTTCTTCTCTGCAGGCTCCAGAGAGGATCTTGCCTCACTCTTTCCAACATCTGGAGGCTGCCCGCATTCTTTAGCTCTTGGACTCTTCCTGCCTCTTCAAAGCCATAACCAGCAGGTCAAGTTCTTCTCACATGGCATCGCTCTGACCTTCTGTGTCTTTCCCGCTAGACCATGAGCTCATTGATGCCGAGGACAATATTTGTCAGCCCTGTAATCTCACTGCTCAGGATGGTGCTTGCCTATTGTAGAAGCTCAATAAATTGAGTAAATACCTAACTATTAAACGTGGAATGAATAGAGCAGGCAGAGAATAAGAAACTTGGATTCTTCCTGGCTCTTCCACTATTCTACGACGGGGGCTGGAGAAATGTATTCCACTTCTCTGGAGTTCATTTTTTTCCTCTGCATGATAAGGGTCGTTGTCTAATCTTGAATATCCACGCCAACTCTAACATCTGACAAGTCTCAGGCAGGGTGCTGGCAGCTCCGGCTTTGATTTATTCTTGTTTTCCTTTGTCACAAAGGCTCCAGGTTCCCGCAGCTCCAGGGAGCCAAATCCTTGTCACTTGTCAGTCATGTCAGCTGCCGCCTTGCCTGCAGTCCAGTCCTCACTCTCTCGACTTTCCCAGATTGCTTCCTGGCCTGTGCTCAAGCCATTAGCTCGGCCTTCCTCAATGAGCCCTTTTCATCATCATCGAGCCTCAGAGCAGTTTTCTGCTTCTGTGAAATGCTCCCAGCCCTCCAGCCCCCAGAGCTCTCCCCTGTCTTAGCATCAGCCACCATGGCACTCAGAGAAAACAGCTGAACTATCACTGTATCAGGAGTAGAAAGACAGAGGTTCTTCATTTAACAAACAGGGGTTGAACATCTCCTGTTTTCCTGTATTCCACCAGTTGCTGGGGGCGCAATGATGAGCAAAACATACATAGTCCCTGCCCCAAGGGTACAGGTGTGTCTATGCATGTTGGATCACAAAAATGCCAACTAGGAGGACGTTCCTGACATCACCTAGTTAGAGGGTGGGGAAGGACGGGAGAGAAGATGACAGAGGGGCCACAGGAAACTTTTGGGGTCTTGATACCTCAGCATCTTGATCGTGGTGAAGATTTCACACACGTATACATATGCCACAACTTATCAAACTGTACTTTAAAATATGTGCGGTTTGTTACATAACAAATTACCTCAATAAAGCTGTTAAAAATTGTTTTTCTGATCAGGATGAGAAATTCGATTTGTGTGTGTGCATGTGCGGTGCATGCTGTGGGTGTGTGTCAGAGGTGGGGAGAAGGGAAGGCGCAGGAGGCTTTTTCAAGACAGGGACGGTGGATAGACCTGTTAGATACTGTGTCATCTTAAATATCAGAGCTCAGCAATCATTTAGACCCACAATCTCAGTTTCCATCAGGAGTCTGAGGCCCAGAGGGTGACGGTGGTTTTGCTAAGGTCCGATAACTCCTTTCTGGTCATTAATACTGTGCGTAACAACCATCATCATTTAGGCAACTACTGAGAACCAGGGCCTGGAAGAGGTACTTGAAGTCCATTATCTCGCCTGTCCTCACAATTTCTCTTCTGATTAGACGTCATTATCCCCTTTTACGAGGAATGAGGAAATAGGCTCCATTAAACACCTTTCTGAAACCCACATGGCTAGAAAATTGAAGGGATGTAATTTAAATCCAGGTCAGTCTGAGTCCAAAGACAGAGCATTTTTCATTTTGATAAAACCTAGCTTTGATAATTACCTACAAAACATTTCGATTCCAAGTGGAAGGCGAAATTATCATACAAACTTTATAATATAAAACACGAGAACTTTGGAGAAGATGAAAATGTTTTGAAACTAGATAGAGGGCATGGTTACACAACACTGCAAATGTATTGAACTGTGTACTTTAAAATGACTAATTTTATGTTATATGAATGTCACCTCAGTGAAAAGCAAACAAATATTTAACTTTAGTTAAGGTAAGACACATACCTTTCTTCGTCATTAAAGTCAGTAAAATAAAGCTATCATGATCAGCCTGATATTTTATTAACAAAGGTATTATTTTGGAAGCCCTCTGGAAATTTTTTTTTAAGATGCAGAATAATAATATATGACAAATCAGAGCACCTTAGCCGAGCGGAGGGTGCGGCAGAAAAGGCTCTCGACTACGGTCAGAGGGCCGCAGGGAGTTCACCCACCGCTCACCTTGGGTGGGCCTCTTTGCTCTTTGAAAGCTTAGTTTTCTTAAAATGACGAAGCTACAACGTGCCCTGTTGCCTCAAAGTCTTATTGTGAGGCTCAAATAAGAGATCCAGTTGGAAGCTCTTAAAATCGAAAAAGCCAAACAAAATTGAGGTATCATCATTATCATCTAAAGCAGCGCGACTGCAAGGAAAGAGCCCCCTGCTGCATGGCCACCTGTAAGGAGGAGAGAGGAAGCTCACAAACCTCCAGTGAGCCGGTGGTGCATCTGGACAGGCTTGGACTCACGTGGCAAGAGGCATACTGGGCCAGTTTCTGGGCTTAATACTTAAAAAACTGGCAGCTTCTAATTCCTGTCTCTTCCTGTCGGTCTGGGAGAAGCCAGTCATTAGGTAGCTAATCTAACACTCCCGAGACCACCGTGCCATGTGGAGGCCCCAGCCAGCCGCATGGAGAGCTGGGTGGAGGGACAAAGAGATGCTTTTTCTGCCATCCAAATCCAAGAATGAGATGTGTGAGTGAAGAACCCATCCTGGACCCCAGCAGGTGTGACGTGGGAGAAACCAAGGAACTCAGGGAAAGTCCGACCTGCAGCCCCAGACGGCCGGCCCCGGCGGAGCTCTCTCAGCTCCCTCCAGTTCTTGGAGTCGCCCCAGCTGAGAAAGTCATTGCCGGGCAGAGATGAGCCATCCCTACCGTGCCTGCCTGAAGCCTTACCCCCGGAATCGCGAACATGATGAAAGGGTTGTCACTTTACTCCATGACTTCTGGGGTGGCTTGTTAAGCAGCAATAGATAACCGGGACACAGAGAGAGAAGCGATCATGGACGGCGGACTCAGCTACATTTGTGGGACCTGGGGCTCCTTGGGTCGCATCTCTGAGCCTCAGTTTCCTCATCTATGCCGTGGGAAAACTCGCACCCACATGGCATAGTTACGGTAAGGAATAGACAAAATGTACTCTGCCTTGCAGGCCTGTCATAGCACTGCATAAATGGTACCCATCACGGTTATCATTTTAATTCTTGCTGAGCTTTAGTCTTCCTCCATGAAAAACTGGAAACATTTTTGCAACTAATTTTTCTGTCGAAATCGACTGAATCCAAGTCCAAACCCTTTCCAGGCCTGTGTCCTGCTGGGAGCTGCTTTTCCTGGGTGCCCCCTCCTGCCCCCAGCACCCCTTCCAGTCCTCCCTTTTCATTTCCCTTCAAACCTGGGGCTCTGTGCTGGACTTCCAGGTGCTCAGTGCCACAGAAGGCTTCCTGAGCCGGTACCTACAGGTCAGGATTACAGTGAGGGGTTGGCCCTTCCCACCCTTCTAAGCAATTGAACTCCCAGCTGAGAGTCTGGCAGAAGGAATGAGGTTTCTGATCTGCCGCCAACTTGAGACAAGGCTCTCTGGGCAATCGATTCCTGTGCAGCAGCCATCAGTCCTGGCTGGGGTCTGTCTGGATCTTCGGGGGCCGTGCTGTGAATGCCGGATATCCGCCCCACTGCACCTGCTCTGCTCCTTTGTTCACCTTCTCCTGCCACAGCCTCCGTCTGGCATGGGCGCAGGGTGGGAGCGCAGGCCGACAGCCACCCCTCCAACCCCCCAGGCTCTTTCATTTCCTGTCCCTCCAAATCCCAGCAGCGTCTTAGGACCTGTTTAGAAAGACTGATTTCTCAGCTCCTAATGCCAACAGCGGGATTGCAGGAGATCATGCGCAGCCAGGCTACAGAGATGGGAAACGTGGCTTCTTTATAAATGTTTCAATTACCCACACAGAATTTTCCTTGCTTCCTTTCTCCGCCTCTCAGAGCGGGCACAAGAGACGGCTCCTCTGGGCACCAAGCCTTGCTTGCCGTCGCCACGTGAGGAACCTGGGTGGCCCTGAGCCGCAGGACCAGCCACCTTTCAGTCCGAGGTGTCATGGTTGGCCAGGAGCCCGTGACACAGCAGCCCAGGCTGCAGACCTAACATCTGTTTCCCCATCTTCCTGGAACCACAGCAACCCCTTAAGGAGCACCGGCTCCCATGGGCAGCCAGCCCTGGATCACTGGCTAAAACCAGTCTGGCTTCCAGGAGCAACTGGTGCCCCCAGACGGCCGTCTGGAAGGAAGGAGCCAGAAGAGAGCCATGGCAGTGAAGAGGGAACTGCTCACCCCCACACGTGAAAAAGCAGCTCCTTTTCACGGGAGCTGCTGTCTGTTTACGCAGCCAGGCGGCAGCCGGGGACCCACGAGGGATGACGGGCGCTCCTCCTCCCTCTGCACCTTCTGGAAGAGAACTCCCATCTTTAGAACTAGGAGCTTCAGAGAACCCTGTTACATGTGCCTGCTTTTATCCACATTCCCCAGAAGAAGAAACTAAGGTTCAGAGAAGTTTTAATCACAGAGCTTGTGTTCATTTCAATATAAAAATTACCATAAGCAATTGTCACAAACTGGGTAGCTGAAAACAACAGGAATTTATTCTCTCACAGTTTTGAAAGCTAGAAGTCCAAAAGCCAGGGGTCAGGAGGGCCGTGCTGCCTGGGGAGGCTCGAGGGAGAACCTTCCTGGCTCTTCCAGCTGCTGGTGCTTGCGGGCAACCCTTGGTGGTCCTCAGCTTATGGCAGCACAACTCCAATCTCTGCCTCTGTTGTCACATGGTCATCTTCCCCCTTGTGTCTCTGTGTCCGAATTTTTCTCTCCTTCTAAGGACACCAGTCATCATCGGATTAGGGCCCACCCTAATCCAGCATGACCTCATCTTAATTTGATTATATCTGCAAAGACCTTACTTCCAAATAAGGAAACATTCAGAGGTTCGGGGTGATCATGAATTTGAGGGAGAAACTATTCAACATAGCAGACCTGCAGGTGACCAAGCTCAGGTTCAAGGTCGGGTCTTTCTAAGGCTAGTGCTCTTTATGGCCAACAAACTGCCGCTAGGAACGGACTCATGGTGCAGTGTGTGTCGAGGGAAACCTGGAATTTGTTCCCGGGATAATGGCGACAGCTTCTCCTCCGGGGCCTTGGAGTACAAGCGGGCACAGTGTGCCCCACCTCTGCCCCACCTGCCCTCTGACACTTAGCCCTTCTCCACCAGCATTGCTCCTTCACTCCAGGGTAATTAACACCCAGACATTCCTCCTCATCTTTCTTGGGCTCCACCAGAACGATCTTGGAAGGAAGTTCCTCTGGGACCTGGCATCAAAGAGCCCTAAAGCTGATGTACGTACTTATAATCAGCTCACACACACTGTCATCTTCCTGCTAGCCCTCTTTGGCACTGCAGTGAATGACAATGTTTGCCCCCCCCCCACCGGAGCCCAGCTTCTGCCCACATACAACCTTCAGACAGTTCTTTTGTGGCTGCTCAAGTAGGGGTGGCATGAATTCATAGCCCCAACCCTACACCCCTACAGAACTCCTACAGGTCTGTCATGCCTTCTTGGCTCAGTGTCAGCTGCCTAACAGAGGCAGCAAAGGTGACACTCTAGAATAATTGTGTGATTGAGAATGAGGCAGGCTGGGATTTGATCTGGAACCTTGCCTCATTCTGGCTGCACCATAAGTTACTTGTCTTCTCTGAGCCTCAGTTTCTTCATTTATAAGATGAGTAAAATAATATTTACCTGATGGGGTTGCAACGAGGAGCAAATAGGATAACAGGTACCAAGCATTTGGCACGTCCGAAAATGCTCAATAAATGCACAGCAGGTGCTGTCGGTGCCCATCTGGACACTCTTGCCCCCACCACTTCAGTGCACTTCAACCTGACTTCCCACTGCCAGCATCTGGCTCTCTCCTGATGCTGGAAGCTTCGTTGTCACCCAGGAGACAGGCTTGAAGTGCCTGGGCATGAATGCTCCCTGGCATGGCTGTCGGGGTCCGTGTTTAAACACCCCTGCTCCCTTGTCCCTGAGTGGAATCGGCTTTGAGCTGCATGCTTTATGCTGCTCCCAGAGGTTCCCCAGCAGGACTAAGCTCCACCAGTGTCCACAGTGGTGGCTGGCCTGGCCACATCACCTCTCTGTCACACTTCCTTACTCCTCTCCTCATGATCCGTCTTCACCTCGCAAATAAACTGCAGGCGCTCAAATCTTTGATCAGAGTTGGGTTCTGGGGGACTGAAAACTAAGACAAAAGTAAAGCTGTTATTGTTACAACCACACACATCTCATTGGTAAGACTCTCTAATGGTTACTAAGAATTCTCCATCCTATTGAGCTGGAATCTGCCTCCAACTAAGTTTTGACCTTTGGTCTCAATCTTGCCCCCTAAGCACCTGAATTGCCTCCCTTTCTGTTTCTATTCCAGGGATCCCCCATCAGCCACCCATCTCGCCTTTAGCCCACCATTAAGTCTTTTCTGCTCCATTGTGAAATGCCTGTGTTGCACCCTCACTCTTTATATTACAAGTCTCCTGGTCTCTCTCTCCCTGGTTCTGCAGGAACCCGAGCTGTCTCCACCTGGGGCAACGTTCTCCATCCTGTTCCCAGGAATTTAATCTGCTTTGTTTATGCTTTAACCATCATCCAGATCTACTTTTATGATTATGGTATTATGATTGAGAGAGAGAGAGAGAAGGAGAAAGAGAGAAGGAGGGAGGAAGAGAAAGAAGAGGAAAAGGGGGAAGAGGAGGAGGAGGAGGAGGGAAAGGAGGAAGCAGTCAGCACAAGTGGGTCCTCTTTCTCTTGAAGACTGCTTCCTAGTTCCTAAGATTCACCCAGCTCTTTCTCCAGCATTGGGTAGCAGAAAGAATGAATCAGGGATCACACCTTCAGCATATACTCCGTCCCTACTGTGTGCTAGAGTCAGGGAACTGAGAAAGGAAAGCTGCATTTCCTGACACTCAGGAGCTCCCTGCTCGCAGAGCTTGCCTGGCATCTCTTTCCTTCCATGACACTGGCACCCTAATATTTCCTTTGAGGAATATTCTCTTCCCTACTTTTAGTTTATGTCCTTTGGATGGAAATGACTACTAGGATTCACCAATCGAAAGATATGGTTTTCTTGGCCACATAATGAAGTCAGGGATGGACATAGAACCCAAGCTGTGCCAAGGAGAACCCTATCTGAGGTTTCTGCCAGCCACGTTATTTTGAGGCTTTCTCTTTCCACTGGGGTTGCTGAGCTGGTAAATGTAAGCTCCTTGTGATTCTCCTTTCATCTTGATGGAGAGATCTGTCTAATCCTAAAGCTAATACAGAGGGAGACAGAGCTGAGAGTTAGAGGGAGACAGATGGAGGATACCTAGCAATTTCACGGACAATATTGTTTGAGCACCAAAATGTAGCCATGACTGAAGCCAGCTACCCTTGGTCTTTTCAGTTATAAGAACAGTAAGTTTCCTTTTTTGCTTAAGCAAGTTTGAATTGTGCTTCTATCACATGCAACTAAAAGAGTCTTAACAAACACATAGTTGAGCCAACACTTTTATTACATGATACGTGCTATTGATTCAACAAACAATTATTGAACAGCTACTCTCAATGCACTTTAATTTTCCAAATTTCCCTTCACCTAAATATTATAGTCAATTAACAATTTGCCACATGGACTGAGAGACCAGGGAATGCTTCTCTGGGGAGGTGGCATTTGAGCTCAGTCCTGAAGGACAATTAGGAGTTCGACTGCAGTGGGGAAACAAAGTCCAGGCAGAGGAGTCAGCATGTGCTAACGCACAGATGTGAGAAATATCAGAGCCCGTTAGAAGAAGTGTAAGTAGCACAGATGATCGGAGAAGAGCTGCATCATCTCTTAGAGTTGTAGTTTCCTCATCTGATAAATGACTAACTTAGAGAAGAACTTTGAGAATCAAATTCTAACCGTACATAAAGCACCTAGTAGCATCTATAACAGAGCTGGTGTTCCATAAGTGTTACCTTCTTTTCTGAGGGCTCATAATGTATACATTTCATTATTTGCTCAAGAACTTTCCTAAAAATTCAAGTTCAGTTCATTGAACTAAGGAAATGACTTCAAGTGAAAACTTGAATCCACAAGAACAAAGAAAGAGAACCAGAAATAATAAATAAGAAGGTTAATATAACAGAAGATATAAATATATACTTATGTTCTTCTCTCACTTTCTTCAAAAGATATAAAGTTATATAAAGTAATAATTATAACAATGTATTGTTGGGTTTATAACATTAATAGATGTGATATGTATAAAAATAATACTACAAAAAGAGGGAAAAGGGAATAGAGCTATATAGGAATAACATTTCTATATCTCACTAGAATTAAGTTAGTATAAACCTGAAGCTGATTCTGATAAGGTAAGACATGTGGTGGGCCCTAGAGCAATCACTAAGGAAAGGAGTAAAAAACAAACAAAAAAACAATAAAAAAATCATTAAAGAAAGTTAATGCTACATTTAAAAATATTCACTTAATGCAAAAGAAAGCAGTAAAGGAAAAATAGAGGAACAAAACAGATAAGGGACATATACAAAACAAAAAGTAAAATGGCAGATGTAAATCTAACCACATCAATAATAACATTAAATGTGAATAGATAAACAATCCAATCGAAAGGCAGAGACAGTCAGACTAGATTTAAAAAAAAAAATGTTCCAACTATATGTTGCCCACAGGAATCACACTTTAGATTCAAAGATGCATTCAACAATCTAGGCGTAGCAGGTAATTTCCTCAACCTGATAAAGAGCAGCTACAAAAAACTCACACCTAATAACATACTTAACAGTGAGATTCTGGATGCTTTCTTCCTAAGACCAGGACTAAGACAAGGACACCTGCTCTCACCACTTCTCTTCAACATTGTACTGGAGCTTCTAACCACAGCGGTTAGGCAAGAAAAAGAAATAAAAAGCATGCAGATTGGAAAGGAAGAAGTAAAACCATCTGTCTTCGCAGATGACATGGTCTTGTATATAGAAACTCCCAAAGAATCCACTAAAAAAATTGTTAGAACTAATTAGCAAGTTCAGCAAGGTTGCAGGATACAAAATAATACACAAAAACCAATTGTATTGCTGTACATTTCCAATGAATAATCTGAAAATGGTCCACTGTAACAATTGGTTTTACCTTTATAGTAAGAACTAAGATAGTGTAGATATTTCTCTCATTGCTCTTTCTACCTATGGAGATTTGAAATTTTTAGGAAATTTCCCTATAAAATGATTTAGAAACACTTTTTGAATGCCTGCTCTGTCGCTAGTCTGCGTCTGTGTCTACAAACATTGAGGACTATCATGGTGTTTTCTCTTCAGAATTTCAGGTCAGCCTCAGTATTGTGGCTCTTCTTTCTGAGTCATGTCTGTGGTCAAATCCTCATGGGGAACATATTAGGAAACAATCTCATTCTCACCTTTAAGATAAGCTGTGTTCCAACATTTTCTGAGTTACTTCTTTGCAACTCAGAATACATTTTTGCATTGTTCTTAGAGCAGCCCGCATTTAACTCTGAATCTGACTAAAATGCTGCCTTACTAAAAAGGTTGAATTTCGTTTATTTGGGAGTCTGTCCCAATTAAGCACAACTGAATGCTCCCAATATAAACCTATCAACGCTCATAGCAGACACTGAATTTAATTAGTTACTTGCTTTTCTTTATTCCTTTTTCAAAAGAATGTAAGCTGAGCAAAAGCAGACAGTGTCCCTGCCTTGTCCATCTCTGTACCTCCCCTGCTTAAAACAGTGTCTGGCACATAGTAAAGGCTCAGTAAATATTAACTGAATGAATGGATGGACCTTCTTGGTCCCCAATATTAGTTAAATCAGGCAGAAAAATTAGGCATTGGGGTACGAGAAGACAATATGAGGTGCTAGAATGTACACTGGGCGGAGAGGAAGGAGGCCTGGTACAAATTCCCTATCATAGGTGTGGGAGAGAAAAATAATTTTCCTTCTACCCTTCTGAGTTCTTAGCTGAGACCCCTGCAATAAAAGATAGATTAACAAGAGAAAAACAAACAAATTTATTAGCATGTACACATTGTGTATATTTCTCATGTATACATGGGAGACAGCCAGGGAAAAATGAGCAACACTCTGAGGTGGCTTAGAACTCTGGCTTGAGTACCATCTTCAGCTAAAGACAAAGGAAAAATGGTGCAGAGGATGCCAGTTAGGGGAGGCTATCAGGAAAAGCAAGGTAAACAAGAGTTGGCTTATTATGCAGATTTTAAAATGCCTTCTCCACTGATAAGGGTCTCAAGTTGTTTCCAGGGATCAAACTTTGTCCCTCCTGGCAGAGAGGGAAAGAGGAACACCTTTGTAAATTGATGTCCTCCTTTTAGGCAAATAGTGGGAGAGCAGAAAGGTTTTCTTGTATCTACTTCTTCTCAAGTTTCTTGAGCTCAAAATAATCCTTATGCCAAAGCAACATATTTTGGGGTGGCGTATTCTGTTACCCTTCATCTGCTAGCCATGTGATCTCTCACAAGTAACTTTACTTCTCTGAGTCTTCATTTCCTCAGTATAAAACATCTCTAAAGTCCTTCCCAGAGACCCAGTGGTATGGAAGAATACTTGAATTTACTTATCTTGTACAATGCTACTTGAAGTGGCACAGGCGTGATTAGAGAAAGACAGAGAGGTGGACAAAAACTTTGCCGGAGACTAAGGAGACTTCTGAGGACTTTGAAGGACTTCAAAAGTGAGGGCGCTGTTATTATAATGTCTTCATTTTCCCCGAACTCTTACAGCTCTCTTTTCCTAGCTCTAAGTGTGTCATTAGAGTGTCCTTATGCCCATCATGTGTAATTAGGGCCACTTTTGATCTCATGACATGTCTAGAGAGAGAGTTTCAGGGTATAATTAGAGAAGAGACAGAAAAGGATCTGGGTAAGGAGACGCATGTGTTTGTGCAAGAAGCAGAGGGCTAGCAATGAGGCAAACTGGTTTGTAAGCAGTAAAGGACAGGAAGAACACAGAAATAATGCTCCTCAAGAGGAGGAAGAAAGGAAGGGGTGGGGAAGAAATGCTGGAGGAAGTAATTCTTTATGCTGTACATCCACAGAGGATATCAAAGGAAGCTATATGGAGCAAGCAGAGAAGAGTTTACCCCCATATGAGAGAGAAGAGATCAATTATAGTCATGTTGCTTAACGATGGGGATTCATTCTGAGAAATGCGTCATTAGGCAATGTTGTCGTTGTGCAAACATCATAGAGTGTGCTTACACAAACCTATAATACACCTGCTACACACGTATGCTGTATGGTGCTATTCTTGTGGTACCACCATTGTAGCCATCATTGACCGAAATGTCATTATGCAGCACATGACTGTACTCTTTTGCTTTGTTTTTTTTAGCTTTTTGTTAACAGAGAATATTTTCTTTTTGCTCATACCTCAATTTTTGTGCAACTGGGGTGCAGTTTTGCTCTCTTAATCTATCTTACATATCTCACCCTGTATCCTGACACTGAAGCAGGTAGTTGGAGCTGTGCTGGTTGCCCCTGGGGAGGAATCTGGCAGGACTGAAGGCACAACCCCCCTGAAACTCTCTCCCTGGGATAGCCAGTTTCTCCCGGAGAGTCACTAATGGGGAAGGCTATTCTCCAGACCAGACAGAGGCATCCCCAGCTGGATGGAAGAGGAGGATGAAGGCAGAGAAGTCTATGAATCCCAGAACAAAGGGAACCCCAGACAGTATCAGAGCCACAGGGGAGAGGACACCTACCTATGCTTCCTGGAATGTTGCAGACGTGAGGAGGCAGGCTCTGCAAAATGACTGGTGCCTACTGGACCCTAGACAGTCTGAGAAAAATCCCTGTGTCTCAGCTATGGCATGGAAGAATGTCACTGAATCTGATTGGAGTGATGACATTTCAAAGGTTTTGGGGCAAGACAAGACACCACTCCACACTCCCCAGCCATCATTAAGTATGTATGCCTTGGCACCTGCTTTGAGTTGAATCACGTCCCCTGAAAAGATACGTTGAAGTCCTAACCCCCAGTACCTGTGAACGTGACCTTATTTGGAAGTAGGGTCTTTCTAGGTGTAATCAAGTTAAGATGGGATCACACTGGGTTAGGATGGGCCCTAATCCAAGATAGCTGGTGTCCTTATAAGAGGAAAAGAGATACAGACACAGAGGGAAGACAGCTACGTGAAGACAGAGGTGGAGATTCAATTTATGCCATCACAAGCCAAGGACTGCCTGGGGCTACCCACAGCCAGAAGAGTCAAGGAAGCATCCTCCCCTAGAAACTTCAGAGGGAGTATGTGAACCCAGGGGCCAGCTTGCTTTAACTATACTTAGTTTGTTGTCTGTTTGCTAAAGTAGTTAAATAACGCATTCCTAAACCCACCCTATAGATGGCATCTCTGACATATGGGTCATTATGGTCACCATTGCTACCATTGCTTAAGTCATCTTTTAGGAACTTGGAGTCACCTCTTGACCTGCTCAGGCTTGGCTCAGCTGGTTAAGACCAGCAACTCATCAACTGGGCCAGTTCGAATGCCGGATAGGTAACACTTTGACGTCAGGGGGCTGAAAATTCCACCCTCAGATTATGCTAATATCACCACCTTGTGAACATGGGTCCTATAAAGAGCCATGAAGCTTGACTATGCTTGCACAGAGCATCAATTACCTCACTTCTCCTTACCTCCAATCATCCATCCCCACACTTCAGGCCACCCTGCCTCTTTATATCATAAATATCCCTAATACTCAGTTTTTGGGGAGGCAAATTTGAGATTTGTTCTCCCTTCTCCTTACTTGGCCACCTTGTGGATAAACACTTTGCTGCAAACTTATCATCTTGGTGATTCACATACCAAGCAGCGGGGAAAACGAACCTGGTTCGGTAACATATGGCCATGCCCACATCTTGATTTTGGACTTCTGGCCTCCAGAACTATGAGCAAATAAACTCCTATTATTCTAAGCCACTCAGTCTGTAGCACTTTGTCAAGGCAGGCTTAAGAAATGAATACAGCACCTTAAAAGATCTTGGATCTGTGATACAATCCAAGAGAAGAAGCTCTGTAAGAGTAAATGAAAATTTTTTAAATATTTAAATTTTTCCCTCTACCCAACAGAAAAAGAGAACTTTCTCCATTCCTCTCAATTTAACTTTTTCTCTAGAAAACTTGGTATTGTAAATGCTTTCTGTGTCTCTTTGAGATGTATGGAAGTCTTTTTAAAAGCTAAACAAGGCACTTGCCAGTTTTTCATCCCAAGAATGCCTTCCTTAGAGGCCTCAGAGCCACCTCTTATAAAGGTGAACATCAGGGAGGGTGGTGCCTGTCTCTGTGGGAGTTTAGGCTTCCCACTTGGCTCCATGATGTAAGTTCTTGCTTCTCATGATGATAGGAGAAGTTTTATTTTTCCTTTTGATAAAGACAATTAACATGTATGCAATGGATTGTATCTGCCTTGCAATAAAAAGAGTGAGATTTCTATCTCTTTTGGCAATTTCCTTAGCAGACTGCCTGTGATATGCATCAAAGTCTGGTTTAATGCTTAGGATTCACCTGATTGGCAGAAGATTTCATATTTAATTGTTTCCCTTAACGACTCCAAGAAAGGCTGAGGTTAACTTTTTTACCAGTCAAGTTGGATTGGGTCGTGCAGACTGAAATTAAGTTGAGCTATTAAGAAGAAAAGTTATTCTATATATAGTCAATTCTAACAAGCATAACTTTTCACATTTTAACACCCTTGACAACAATTTTCTTTTACTGATATGTAAAATAATTGCACGTCACTGTAGTCAATGAAAGATGGTATTTCTTAGACACTCAAGGTTATAAACTGAGTTTCATTGTCACTACACTTGGGAGAAACACTGGAGTGCTGTGTCAGATACTCTGGGTTTGAATTTCATCTCCTCCACTTACGAATTGTCTTGTGTTACTACAGTCACTGAGCTTTCTTGTGCTTACTGTTTGCATTTTATACATTTTTCCATTCTTCTATTTTTTATAAAAACTAATCATATTATTTCTATGCTTAGAAATTTCAGTGGTTCCCCACTGTCAAGCCACTGTCTCAACCCCTCAGCATTGTATAGAAGACTTTTGATTATTCAATTGCGATCTTGCTAGCATCATCTACCATCAGTGCTTTGTAGTCAGAATTTTTGACATCCTTATATGATTAGGTGATGTCATACTAAGTGGAAAGCTAAGGGGAAAAGTGGCACTAGGAAAAGTTTTCTAGTCCTAGCGAGGCCAGGAACTGTTAGACTTGGGTCAATAAAACTCACTTCATTTCTTTGGTCTCAACTTCTTCATCATCAAAAGAAGGTTGGAATAAATGGTCCCTAATGTGCACGTCACACGTCACTGGTATGCCTCAGCTGTGATATTCTGTGATTCTAGCAGAATCCAGTTTTTCAAGTCACTAACCAGCATGATACCCCAGTACCTTGGTTGGATGTTCAAAGATAAAAATCAATTTGTGCTTCTCTTTCTACCCCTCTGAACCTTGCAGGAATTTATTACTCAGAAGAGAAACTCATGTTCTAATGGCCAGATGGTTCCTTCCAGTGTTTCTCTAGCCTTTTATCCCCCCTCCTTCCTCCACTCCATCCCCAATCTCTTAAAACCTTAGCTGAAGTCAACTGGAATGTCATCCATGCACTGGTATTGAGCCTTGCTCTATGGAACCAACTCTGAGTGTCTTTTTTGACTGAACTCTCTCATCTCAAAATTTAAGGTTAACTCTAAGATTAGCCTGGAGAAGTGCATTTGGCTAGTATGTTTCTGCTGGGAGCCTGATTCCTGCCTCAGTCCTGCATCATGAGGGACAACTACAGTATGATAAGGTTTGTGGTTGCTGGTTTTCAACTACAGCCTACCTTTAGTTTGACCTCTTGGTTTCCCTGGAGAACAAATGTCAAGTGAGCATGTATCTGCAGCTGGGCTATCCATTCATCTTTTCATTCATTTATCGAGTTCCTACTGTGCAGACACTGCAGGACACACTAGAGATGCAAGGGTGAATAAACCAGGTTCCCTGCACTCAGTCACAGGCTTCCCAAGTGCAGGGAATCTTCAGATTGTCTGCATCACACAAATCCAGGGAGCACATTCACATTGTGAATATGTGAATAGTACCCACCACCACTGCACCCCCTCCCACCTGTGGAATGGTGCCACAGAGTGGCCCTGCTCAACACATTTCTCAGCTCTCACTAACATTCATCTCAATCTGAAAGAGAGCTTCAGGTAAACCAAGCATAAGATGATCTTTAACTTGAAAAAAGCTAAATAACAAAAAGCCCATTAAAAAGGTCTTATAAGATTTCCAATCTCTTACATTTTAGCTTTAAATAAGTCAAAAGTCAAAGAGAGCTACAGAAGTAGTTCCTGCTTACACACATTCCAATTCTGTATCATTCAGACCAGTGTCAACAATTCTAACGGATTAAGATGCCTCCGGTTTGACAATTCCCAAAGTGTGTTCCATGAAACACAAATAAGAGAGTTATTTGATGAAAAGGTTCTGAGGTTAAATAAGTCTGGGAAACATGAGGTTGAAGAGGTTTCTTTATTGCTAAGTCTGGGTGACCCGAATGTGCTAATGAGGGATGTGGGTCTCTAAGACAAGGAACAGCATGCATTTGATCAACACAATGCTGTTTCCAGGAAGCAGATCACAGGCCTGGTCTTCTGTTAAAGACACTTTGGGAAATCTTCCAGATGATTCTTTGACCTTGGCCAGGATGACCTGTCAATACACATACCAGTGGGGGCAATTAGTAGAACTGGATGGAGAGCAGAGCACAGCATGTCATTCAGGAAAAAAGTAAAGGTAAGATTTATGGTATTCTGTGGTGCTGACATTCAACGAATAAGAATAAGACCAGACATTCAGCTCCTTGAGGACAAGGCTCAGGGCTGCCTCCTCAGCATTTGGGGCAACACTCTGCACAAGTTGGTATTCAAGAAGTGTTGAAATACATTTAATGTGTGGGTTTGCATAGACATCGCTGGCTTCATGTGGGTGTATCTGGCTTACACAGTGAGCAGTTGCATTCAGTCAATTCATCATAAACATTTGCCACAGTATGTCTCCAGCAGTGCATGTGTGAGCCATTTATCAGGTTTCTAAAAAATTTTAGGGAGATCTCATCAAGATGGTGGTGTAGGCAGACTCTGAACTCACCTCCTCTCATGAACACAACCAAGTTACAACTATTCTTGGAAAAATTACCCCAGAGAGAAAACTGAAAACTGGATAAAAAGAAGCCCCACAACAAGGGACAATACTGACTGACGTGGAAGAGGTAGAAATTCCTTCTGGAGAGAAAAAAAAAAGCCACCTTTGAGAGCCATGGAGCTTCACAGCCGGCTAGGCAGAAGCCACCCTAAGGTACACAGCCCTCCCTGGAGAAGTGGTGACCTTAGCAGGGGCACATTACTGCTATAAGCATTATTCAGACTCAGCACAACTGAGACAAGTGTCATACTATCTGGCTTCACTAGTTATTAACTGCAACAGGGAATACTCCCAGAAAAGCTATCAACATAAGGGGAATAAAGCCAGCTCTTAAAAGGCCCCTGCACAAACTCACCCATCTCAGAGAACAACCTAAAATGACCAGAAAGAAAGGTGCACAGTCCTTTCGTGAAAAGAGACTCACCTGGTAGGCTCTGGGTACTTCTTGGTTAGAGGTAACACCTCTCAGGAGACTGAGACATTGGTGGCAGCCATTGTTGTGACCTAGTACAGGCATGCTGATACAGATGGTGTCAAATGCCATTGGAGCTCTTCCCATGGCCTGTTAACCCAGGGGTCTGCCACACTCACTAGAGCACAGATTTAATCCAGTTCAGCCAGGGCAGGCAGCCAGCCCTAGGGACCAAGCCCATACAACAGCAAGCTCTCGGGCAACTTTCCAGTCTGCATAGACTGGGTGCATTGATCCTCTACAGGCAGGCAAGTGTGTCTGCTTCTATAGGGAAGGTGAACTGTGGGGGGTGTTGGTGGAGAGGTGAGGACATCTGAAGTGGGCCAATTGGCTATGATCCATGGGGTCGGGAAGTGTGCACCAACCAGGACTGTGTTGAAGGTGTGTGTGGAACTGTGGGGGTCGGGGGGTGGGGCTTATCAGTGACAGAAGATCTGTGCTTCACAAACAGCCACAAAAGGGATTGGTCCACCTTCCAAAGCCTGAAACAATTGGGTACTCCTGTGCCTGGGGCCAGCCCCACTCAGCTGCAATCCTGAGAGAGCTGATAATAGCCTGGCAGGGCTGAGGCCTACAGCAACTGTAAGCCCCTGAGCATAGCAACCAGCTACACTGTGTGCCTACTCAGCTAACAGGAAAACTGCAACAGGAGTGTGCTATTAGACCTTATAGCCAATTGTGTTGGGGCTCCCCAAACCAGATTTACAAACAGCCAGCCAGGGAGGGAAAGACTAGACTCCCTGGGTACCTGCAGTAAGAGCAACCCTGCCACAGCAGAAGCACACAAGTAGCCCACACAGAGGTCACTCTTGGAACATTTGAACTGGTGACGAGAGGAAAGCACACTGCTGGGCCTCAAACGGCATCTCTTACATAAGCCCACTTCTCCAAGATCAGGAGACATAGCTGAATCACCTAATACATAGATGCAAGCAGAGAGAAAGAGACATAATGAGGAAGCAAAAGAATACACTCCAAGCAAGGGACCAGGACAAAACCCCAGAAAAAGAACTAAATGAAACAGAAATAAGCAATCTACCTGACAAAGAGTTCCAGAAAAAACTCATAAGGATGCTCACTGATCTTGGGCAAAGACTGGATGAACACAGTGAGAACATCAACAAAGAATTGAAAAACATAAAAAACAACCAATTGGAAATGAAGAATACTATACTGGAAATGAAAAATTCACTACAGGGACTCAATAGCAGAGTAGAGGATACCGAAGAACAAGTCAGCAAGCTGGACAAAAGACTAGAGGAAATCCCAACCTGAACAGATAAAAGAAAAAAGAATTAGACAGAATGAGAACAGTCTAAGGGAACTCTGGGACAATATCAAGCATACTAACATTCGTATTATAGGTGTCCCAGAAGGAGAAGAGAGAGACAAAGAGGCAGAAAATCCACTTGAAGAAATAACAGCTGAAAGCTTTCCTAACCTAAGGAAGGACACAGACATCCAAGTTCAGGAAGCACAGAGAGCTCCAAACAAGATAAGCCCAAAGAGGCCCACACCAAGACACATTATAATTAAAATGTCCCAAATTAAAGATAAAGAGAGAATCCTAAAAGTTGCAAGAGAAAGGCAACAAGTGACAAAGAAAGGAAAGCCCACAAGGCTATCAGCAGACTTTCAGCTGAAACCCTACAGGCTAGAAGAGAGTAGCATGACATATTTAAAGTGCTGAAAGGAAAAAACTTACAGCCAAGAATATTCTATCCAGAAGGTTATCATTCATAATGGAAGGAGAGATAAAAGAGTTTCCCAGACAAGCAAAATTAAAAGAGTTGGGGCTGGTCCAGTGGCACAGCAGTTAAGTTTGCACATTCTGCTTTGGTGGCCCGGGGTTCACTGGTTCAGATCCTGGGTGTGGACCTACACACCACTTGTCAAGCCATGCTGTGGCAGGCATACCAAATATAGAGTGGAGGAAAATGGGCATGGATGTTAGCTCAGGGACAGTCTTCCTCAGCAAAAAGAGGAGGATTGATGGCAGATGTTAGCTCAGGGCTAATCTTCCTCGGAAAATAAAAAAGAAAAAAAGACAACTATAAAAAAAAAAATAAAATAAAAATTGAAGGAGTTTATCACCAAGAAGCCAGTTCTACAAGAAATGCTGAAGGGACTTATCTGAGTGAGAAAGAGAAGACCACAAATAGAAATAAGAAAATTATTTTTTTTAAAAAATCACTGGTAAAGGCAAAAATACAGTACAAGTAGCAGATCAAACACCTATGAAGATAATATGGAGGTTAAAAGACAAAAGTACTAAAATAACCTATTTCAATGGTAACAGGGTAATGGATAGACACACACAAAAGAAGAGATTAGATACGATTTCAAAAACATAAAATGTGGGAGGAGGGGAGTAAAAGAGTAGAGCTTTAAGAAAGAGGTCAAACTGAAGAGACTATCAACTCGATATAGATTGCTATATTTGTAAAATATTATACAGGAACTTCATGGTAATCACAAACAAGAAACCTATAATAAATAAACAAATAAATCAGAGAAAAGAAATCAAACATATTACTGAAGAAAGTCATCAAACCACAAGGGAAGAGAGAAAGAGAAGAAGAAAGCAACAGAGAAAAACTACTAAAACACTGAGAAAAAAAGGAACAAAATGGCAATAAGTACATACTTACAAATAGCTACTTTAATTGTCAATGAACTAAATGCTCCAATCATAAGGCATAGAGTGGCTGACTGGATAAAAAAACTAGACCCATATATATGCTGCACACAAGAGACGCACTTCAGAAGTAAAGACACTCACAAACTGAAAGTGAAAAGATAGAAAAAGATACTCCACATAAATGGCAAAGAAAAGAAAGCTGGGGCAGCAATACTTATATCAGACAAAATAGACTTTAAAAGAAAAATGATAACAAAATACAAACGAGGGCACTACATAATGATAAAGGGAACAATCCAACAAGAGGATATAACACTTGTAAATATCTATGAACCCAACATAGGAGCACCTAAATATATCAAGCAGCTATTAACAGACAGAAAAGGAGAAATAGACACTAACACAATAATAGTAGGGGACTTTAACACTCCACTTACACCAACAGATAGATCATGCAAACAGAAGATCATTAGGGAAACATTGGCCTTAAATGACACATTAGACCAGATGGACTTAGTAGATATATATAGAACTTTCCAACCAAAAACGGCAGAATACACATTCTTTTCAAATGCACATGGAACATTCTCCAGGACTGATCACATATTAGGCCACAAAACAAATTTCAATAAATTTAAGAAGATCGAAATAATACCAAGCATCTTTTCTGACCACAAAGGTATGAAACTAAAAATCAACTACAGGAAGAAAATCAGAAAAGACACAAAAATGTGGAAATTAAACAAAATGCTACTGAACAATGATTGGGTCAATGAAGAAATCAAAGGAGAAATAAAAAAATACCTGGAGACAAATGACAATGAAAATACAACATGCTAAAATCTATAGAATACAGCAAAAGCAGTTCTAAAAGAGAAGTTTATAGCAACTCAGGCCTACCTCAACAAACAAGAAAAATCCCAAATAAACAATCTAACAGTGCACCTAAAGGAACTGGAAAAAGAGAGCAAACAAAGCCCAAAATCAGCAGAAGGAAGGAAATAATAAAAACCAGAGCAGAAATAAACAAAATAGACTAAAAAAAAATAAAAGAAAAAATCAATCCAACCAAGAGCTGGTTCTTTGAAATGATAAACAAAACTGACAAACTTTTAGCTAGACTCACCAAAAAAAAGAGAGAGAAGGCTCAAATAAATAAAATTAGAAATGAAAGAGGAGAAATTACAGTGGAGACTGCAGAAATACAAAAGATTCTAAGAGAATACTCTGAAAAGCTATACACCAACAAATTGGATAATCCAGAAGAAATGGATAAACTCTTAGAATCACATAACCTTCCAAAACTGGACCAAGAAGTAGAGAATTTGAATACACCAATCACCAGTAAGGAGATTGAAATAGTAACCAAAAATTGCCCAAAAAATAAAAGTCCAGGACCAGACAGCTTCCCTGGTGAATTTTACCAAATATTCAAAGAAGACTCAATACCTATCCTTCTTAAACTCTCCCAAAAAATTGAACAGGAGGGGAAGCTTCCCAATTCATTCTACAAAGCCAACATTATCCTAATACCAAAACCTGAGAAGGACTACACGAAAAAACAAAATTACAGGCCGATATCACTGATGAATGCAAAAATCCTCAACAAAATACTAGCAAATTGAATACAGCAACACATTAAAAAGATCATACACCATGATCAAGTGGGATCTATTCCAGGCATGCAGGGATGGTTCAACATCCACAAGTCAATCAATGTGATAAGCCACATTAACAAAATGAGGAATAAAAATCACATGATCATCTCAATAGATGCAGAGGAAGCATTTGACAAGATACAGTGTCCGCTTATGATAAAAACTCTAAATAAAATGGGTATAGAAGGAAGATAACTCAAAATAATAAAGGCCATATATGACAAACCCACTGCTAATATCATTCTCAATGGAGAAAATCTGAAAGCTATCCATCTAAGAACAGGAACCAGACAAGGATGCCCACTTTCACCACTCTTATTTAACATAGTATTGGAAGTTCTAGCCAGAGCAATCAGGCAAGAAGAAGAAATAAATAGGATCCAAATTGGAAAGGAAGAAGTGAAACTGTCACTATTTGCAGACGACTTGATTTTACCTATAGAAAACCCTAAAGAATCCACTAAAAAGCTTTTAGAAATAATAAATGAATACATTCAAGTTTCAGGATACAGAATCAACGTATAAAAGTCAGTTGCATTTCTATACACTAACAACGAAGTAGCAGAAAGAGAAATTAAGAATACAATCCCATTTACAATTGCAACAAAAAGAATAAAATATCTAGGAATAAACTTAACCAAAGAGGTGAAAGATATGTGCAAAGAAAACTATAAAACATTGTTGAAGGAAATTGAAGAAGACACAAAGAAATGGAAAGATATTCCATGCTCTTGGATTGGAAGAATTAACATAGTTAAAACGTCCATACTTCCTAAAGCAATCTATAGTTTCAATGCAATCCCTATCAAAGTTCCAACAACATTTTTCACAGAAATAGAACAAAGAATCCTAAAATTTATATGGAACAACAAAAGATCCTGAATAGCCAGAGGAATCCTGAGAAAAAAGAACAAAGCTGGAAGTATCAAACTCCTTGATTTCAAAATATACTACAAAGCTATAGTAACCAAAACAGCATGGTACTGGCACAAAAACAGACACATAGATCAATGGAACAGAATTGAGAGCCCAGTAATAAACCCACACGTATGTGGACAGTTAATTTTCGACAAAGGAGCCAAGAACATACAGTGGAGAAAGGAAAGTCTATCCAATAAATGGTGTTGGGAAAACTGGACAGCCATCTGTAAAAGAATGAAAGTAGACCATTACCTTACACCATGCACAAAAATCAACTCAAAATGGATTAAAGACTTGAATGTAAGATCTGAAACCATGAAACTTCTAGAAGAAAACATAGGCAATACGCTCTTTGACATTGGTCTTAGAAGGATCTTTCCAAATACCATGTCTACTCAAGCAAGGCAAATAAAAGAAAAAGTAAACAAATGGGACTGCATCAAACTAAAAAGCTTCTGCACAGCAAGGGAAACCATCAACAAAACGAAAAGACAACCTAACAATTGGGGAAGATAATTGCAAACCATATATTAGATAAGAGGTTAATATCCAAAATATACAAAGAACTCATACATCTCAACAATAAAAAAACCAACAACCCAATTAAAACATGGGCAAAAGATCTGAACAGAGATTTCTCCAAGGAAAATATACGGATGGCCAACAGGCACATGAAAAGATGCTCAACATCATTAGCTATCAGGGAAATGCAAATCAAAACTACAATGATATATCGCCTCACTCCAGTCAGAATGGCTCTAATTAAAAAGACAGGAAACAACAAATGTTGGAGAGGATGTGGAGAGCAGGAAACCCTCGTACACTGCTGGTGGGATTGCAAACTGGTGCGGCAACTATGCAAAACAGTATAGGGTTTCCTCAGAAAATTAAGAATAAATCTACCATATGATCCAGCGATTCCATTGCTGGATATTTATCCAAAGAATTTGAAAACACAAATGCATAAAGATACTTGCACCCCCATGTTCACCGCAGCATTATTCACAGTAGCCAAGACTTGGAAGCAACCTAGGTGCCCATCAAGGGACGAATGGATAAAGAAGATGTGGTATTTATACACCATGGAATACTACTCAGCCATAAGAAATGATGAAACCCGGCCATTTGTGACAACATGGATGGAACTTGAGGGTATTATGCTGAGTGAAATAAGTCAGGGGGAGAAAGTCAAATACCATACGATCTCACTCATAAGTAGAAGATAAAAACAATGACAAACATAGCAACAGAGATTGGATTGGTGGTTACAGGAGGGGAACGGGGGAGGCAGGAGGGCGAAAGAGGGGATTAGGCACTTGCATGTGGTGATGGATGGCAATTAGTCTTTGGGTGGTGAACATGATGTAATCCACACAGAATTCGAAATATATTATGATGTACACCTGTAAGTTATATAATGTTATAATCCAATGTTACTGCAAAAACAAACAGAAAAAGAAACGCTTATCAGCAACACAGAGAAAAATAGTACTTCTTGGTTCTAATTTCCTCTGAAAGCCAGTAACACTGTGATAGGGAAAAAATTGGCCTGATGCCGAGGCTGTGAACCACTTACAGGGGACATTTTCAGCGTGGAAATTGTGACCCCTTTCGGCAGTGCCTGCCCCGAAATGTCCCCGCTACCAGAACACAGATAGAGTGGCCACAAACACTATCCTCTCCAGCGCCTGAGTGTGGAGCAGGAGAAAGCAGACCCAGATGCAAAAAAAAATATTACTTTTACCTATCTCTTTTGGAAGAAAAACTCAGCATCCATGATCTTCTAGGGCTCAAAATTTCCCTCAGATGATATCATTTTTCTTCTGGATTTTAGATAATTTCCATATTCTAAGGAGAAAAGCAGGGAGCACCTCCCAGAGAGAGGCCCAGGCTGCACCAGAGTTTTCCTGATTCTCTGAACGGTGCGCCAGCTGGTACTTTGTGGGGCTATTTTTTCTTCTCTAGAACGTCAATGCTGTTGTGATCTGAAAGAAGAGCCCGTGGCCCCAGAGGGCATAGAGAGAGAGGCTGTTGATTTCCCTGCCATTCCCTGAGCTCTGCAAGGACGGGGAAGTTTCAAGGAAGCAGCATCTTTATTTACTATCTCCACCTTTGGACTGAAATTTCCCCATTGACAGGGCTGAGCTAGTTGGGAGATTTGGGGTTTTGCTTTCATTTTAATTTTCTTATTGTGAAAATTTTTTCATATAGCCAAAATAAGGGAATTCAATAATTATCAAGGCCCTGTCACATTGCTTCATCTCTCCCCATTCCCTTCTCTTGCTGAAGTAGTCAAAGCAAATGCCAGCAACACATATATGCTCACAAATTTAATATCCATATTTTATATATCTTCAACCTAATTTTCTGCTCCCGTACCTTTGGGAAGGTACGTTTCTTCTCACTAATTCTAGGTTTCCTCCAATATTAAGGGGAATGATATCAATACCAATCTCATAGCATTGCTGTAAGGATTAATCTATGCATGCATTTAGTCAGCAGATATATATTGAGTATCATATGTCAGTTAATATGCGGTGCACTGCCTGGGCACATAGTGTTGAATAAGACACTTTTCCTGTCCTGCAGGAGGTGACAATCTCTCAAGGGAGATAACAAGCAACAGATAACCATCTTACAGTGCCATCTATCCTTTTACAATAGGAGGAATTAGGCACAGTGTTCCATGCAAACACAGGGGAGGAGCAACCAGCTCTGTCAGGATGGGGCATCGAGGATGAGTTCCTGGTACAGAGTGTCTGAGGACCAAGGATAGGGCAGAATTAGATCAAAGGAGCTGACGCAGGGTCAGGAGCTCCAGCACTGTCAGGAGCTGCCCAAACTGTTGCCTTTCCTACCTGCTCACTGCCAAGCATGTGTCAATGTCCTACTTTGTGCCAGGCACACATAGCAATGACTAAAACACAGTCTGTGTTCTGCTTGGGGGAAGAGACAGACGTTAAGAGAGAGATTATGAGAGGATGTCAGTAACATGGCGGAGTGAACTGTTCACTTTATGGAATAATAATAACTTCCTTACAGGGTTGCTTGGAGCTTGGCTGGAGGTAGCAGGAGGGCACGAGAACACTTTGTAATGTCTACTTTAATTAGACTACCTCTGGCTGGGCCACTGTCCACTGGTATTTGGTACCCACTCCTTCCAGACCCATAGGAGAATTGCCCTTCTCCTGCCCCCTTGAAGTTAGAAGGAAGCGTACAGCTTGCTTTAGCCAACAAAAGGTGACTGAAGACTCTCAGCCTCCACTTCCCCAGTAGCCGTGATCATGGCAGCATCTTGACATCACATGTCCCAAAATGTCTGAAATTCTGAGCAGACACGCAGAGGACAACGGCACTGAAAGCAGCCTAGACCCAAAGCAGAACGAACATGAACACGAAATAGACTCTTATTTAAAGCCACAAAAATTCCCGGGGTTTTGATTTTGTAGAATGAAACAAACTCAATCTGACTAACATACTATTACAGAGATAAACCTGTAAAGGTGGGAGAGGCTGCCTCGAGGCGGGTTTGATGCTAACCTGTGTCAGAGCTTTAAGGCTTTCCGGCTAAATACACGTAGTGGCAGTATTAATGGTAATATAACGGTTACTGACGCTTCTCGCAATCAAGACACCATATCAAGCACTTTAGGTTCCTTGTACCTGTCCATATTGTTCATGCTGGGATCTGCGGTGCCAAGAACAGTGTACAAAAGGCACAGTGGGCACTTAATAAATGTTTGCTGAACTGGTAAGTTTCTGTTTTCTATTAAGAAGGGATTTTAGCGTTAAAGAAAATAGAGTTTAAGTTGTAACTGATAGAAGTTAATGTTAAATGAGTGAGGTAACTTTCTGTAAATAGACATTCATTTGCTCGTCAAACTTTGCCTTTAGTACTAATTGTCATCATCAACCATGTATTGAATGTTGGCTAGGAAAATATCTGCCTCGATCTTCAGTGGCTTTCCTGGGTGTTTTCAGACTGTGCTAACGGGCAAGGTGAGCAGGTGTCATTAAAAGGCAGAGGAGAATCTTTTTTTGAAATTAAGGAACATATCCCAAATTCAAAAGAATGTGTATGCATAACGTCTAGTCGGTGACGCTCCCGAACTTCGTGTTCACCATTCCCTTTTTCGCTCAAAGTTGCACTTCCTATGTATACACAGTATCCCTAAAGAAAATGTTTTTGCATATTTTTGAACTTTATATCATCCTTCATATCATTCCATATGTGTTCTTCTGAGTCATTTTATTTTGCTTCATAATATGCTCTGGAGATTCATCCATATTGATGTGTATGTCTGTCATTCAATCACTTTCATTACTGTAAAGTATATTTTATGACATTACAGGAAAACATTTATCCATTCAATTTTTGATGGATTTTGGCACTTCTTTGTTTATTTCTATAATGAACCATTGTGCTATGGATATTCTTGTCCACATGCAAGATTCTCTCCAGGTGCTGCTTCAGTTAGGCTCGATTTCGGCCATGAGTGATAGAAAACCAAAATAGCAAGGGGTTAAGCCAGGTAAAATGCATTTCTCTCTTACGTTAAGTGAAGTCCAGATGCATGTGGCGCATGGCTGATAGAGCCACTCTCCTTTCTAAGTCTCCAGAGACCCAGGCTCCTTCCAGCTCACAGTGTTGCTATGTCTAGGGTATGGCTATCATCCTCACAGTCCAAGAGGATGGCTGTATTTTAGCCACTGAGACGGAAGAAGAATGAAAAAGCAGGTACAAAGCATTCACATCACCTGTCTATGAAGGAAGTTTCCTGGAAAACACTACACAATATTTCTACTATGTCCCACTGGCCAGAGATTACATGGCTACACCTGGCTGCAACGGAAGGTGAGAAATGAAGTCTTTGTTTTGGGAGTTCATATGACCAGCTAGAAATTCTATTTCCATGCAGGAAAGAGAGAATGGATACTGGGAAAGAACTGGAAGGCTCCCCCACAGGTACCTACATAGGGGTGACCTTGCCGGCTGGCAGGGTGTGCCTGTGTTCACTTGTGCCAGGCGAGACCAAATCATTCTCCGAAGTGCCTGTGCCAGAGGGTAGAATTTGAACACACTCATTCATTGAGCAAGTATTTATTGAACACCTACTATGCACTAGCACTGTTCTAAGAGCTGGGCCCTAACAGTGAGCTCACATTCTGATGGAGAAAAGCAATAAACAGGGAAATAAATAAAAGTTATAATTTGGGGAGTAAAGTGAGAAGCAGTGAAGTGGAGGCGCAGACAGAGGTTGTGGGGGGTGCTAGGTTTTAGAGAGTGGTCAAGAAGACCACTCTGCAGGAGCTGAAGGAACAGAGCCAAAAAGGCACAAGCGGACTAAATTCAGACCCTTCTGTGTCTTCCGGTGGCACATAAGAACAATCTCGTCTTTGCTGACAGGTGGCCTTCCTGTTTAGCCCGTCAAAAGAAGTGCACGTGCTATTACTGATAACGCATTCAAATGATGACCGTTCTGGTGAAGATCTCCTACCTGGAACGCAGCGGGGCGAGATCCTGGAGTTTACAGGCTGGCCTGTCACTCACCATCTATTCATCAATTACATCACATGTGCAAAGCATTGTGCCAACGAAAGGGGCATTAAAAACGCACAGAGCTAGAGTGCAAAGGATGGCTTTCAGGCACAAAGACAACATAGTTGCTGCTATTAAGGTGTGGACAGGAGGAGAGGGAACCTGCCCCAAAATGTGCAAGGCTGCTGTGCAGGCTCGAGGAAGCAAGCCCACGTGCAGGTGCTCATATCAAATGTTCCTGAAATATACTGAGAGGGCTTCTTCTCACAGAGCAGCCAAGCTGAGGGCTTTTTCTCTGCTACTATAGTTATAATGCTACTACCACCAGGCCAGCTCCCATGGCCTGGGAAAATTATATACCAACTAACACAGCCTGAACCTTACACAGACACCTCTCTCTCTCTCTCTCTCTCTCTCTGTCTCTGTCTCTGTCTCTCTCTCTTTCTCTTTAACCAATGGTTGTAGCAGAGTAATTCTATGTATACACTCATTGTATTTCCCATACTTGACTATCCAATCCTTGAATGCAAAACCTTACTTGATAGAACTCAGCATCCCCATCCCTCAGTCCCTATCACGGTGTTAGACCACTGATTGCCGACTAAACTTTTGCCTGAAGCGCCCAGTAACAGAATGATGTCAGTGCACTCACACCTGACTTGAACTTGGAGCCTTGTCCTCATTAGGCCTCCAGCTTCAGGCAGCTGAGTGACCCAACCACAAGTAGCAGGGAAGCCGAAACAAAGGAGGCAGCCACCATTCAATAAACCAACACCAAAACTGAGGGTCCAAAGCATTCTCCATGTGAACAGCAGAGTGGACCCTTCAGGGGGCCTATCCTCAAGGAGCAAACAGTGCAGTCAGGCATCAGATCTATACAGAACTAATATTAGAAAGCAAAACACAGGATGAAGTAAGTGCTGTGCAATCTAGTGATGAAGAGCATTTGCTGCCTCTGGAGCCTGGTAAAGACGTCCAAGCAAGCTCCATTTTGCTGGTTTTTTAGCATGGCTGGGACCATCTACTACACTGAACCAGATGGGGCTCCTTACCACCCCCTCCTCCACAATACATCTTGGAAGTAACCTTGGCACACAGTTATATGACAAAATTTCATCACCCTAAAATAATCTAAAGGCGTTAAGTCAGGAAACAGAAGAAGAGGTTTGGCAACCCCCCTCCCCAGGCTGCCACATTTCTGATCCTCAGGGCGACCTTCACTGCATTTACGAGATACAGGCCTGGAGTTGAATCCCTAATTTCCAGCAGGCCATCACAGTGTCAGGGACATTTTCTCAACTGAGTGCTATTACTGGAACCCAGGGGTCCAGACTATCTGTGGACTTTCAATGAGAGGAAATGGAGACTTTCTTAGTTATTGTCTTCTGTCTCCTGCATTTGTCTCCCATCTGTCTAACCCAGAATATCCTTCACCACCCTCCAAAGGGGTGGGTCACCTCCTATCCCCTCTGGAGCCCCTCACAATTCACCAATCCACAGATCTTTCTCTCCCGCCCAACCCACCCCCATAAAACCCCTGAAGCGCAGCACCGACAGCTGATGCAGCTGGGGAAATTAGGCTTTTAACAATTATGTGTGAAATTGAAGTGACACGCATTGGACTTATTGAAAGTCCTACTGCAGCTACACGAATACTGAGAAATAATTAGTAATTCCTACTGGGAACTGGGGAAGGCCTCCGAGGGAGAGCAGTGTTGGAACTGTATCCTGGAGGATGGAGTCAGTCTTGATAGGCAAAAAAAGGTAGGCAAGGCGTCCAAGTGGATGGAACAACATGAGGAAAGGCATGTTCAGGGAACACTGAGAAATTCAGTGGCAGCACAGATTGTACGAGGTTGATAGGAGATAATACTGGAAGAATGGGCGTGAGCTAGATCACGGAGAATCTTGAATGCCAGGGTAAGGATTGGGATTGGACTCAGCAGACAATTGGAGGCCATTGAAAACTTCTCTGGGAAGAATTTCACTTGCCCTTAGAAAGTAAGAGAAACAAACCTGGGGGCCAGTGAGAGGCTGCTGCTGCACTCCAGGGGAACAATAATGGGGGCTTACCACAGAAGGTAACAGTGAGAATTAAATGGAGGGACCAGATTGGCGAGTCATTGGGGAAGCTAGGACTCGGTCACTGATTTTCTAATTGCTAAGTTGAGGTGAATTGTATAACCTATGGATAATTAGAAGAGTCATGGATCTACCCACATTTTTATCCAGGGGCAGGGAAAGAACTAAGCCTGATGAATAAATGTATAGAGACTTTGGGAGACACAAATAAAAGTGATTTGTGGTTAAACTCCATGAGTCATGCACTTTCAACATGCTGGTTACTTTAGGGTCTTTCTTATATATTCCCCAGGAAACAGTGTTATCCCTAGGGGCAGATGGGTGTCCTTAGTAAGGGGAAACAGCTTCATTTATTCATTCATCATATATTGATCAATCACTTACCACATGCTAAGTGCTCTGTACGGAATGAACAAGACACAGTTCTTGTCCTCAAGTTGTTTCTCATCTGGGGTGATTCAGGGGGTCACAGAAATGAGGCAATTCCAATGGAGGGGGCAGCAGTTATGATGAAGGCAAGCACAGCGCCCACAGATCACTGAGGGGGCAGCTAACAGAATCCTGAAGGAATAAGGAAGCAGTGGTCAGAAATGCAGGAGGGCAGCGAAGGGAAGCACACTCAAGTCAAGGAGAACAATCTGAATAAAAGTCCCTAGGTAAGAGAGGGCTTGATGTGTTGGGAGGAAACAAGTCACGTGTATAGCGCAAGGTGAGAAACAGGTGAGAATGGTGGGCACAATGCTCTGCCCAGACTGTGCAGCTTCCCAAACCAGCCCAGGGACTTAAGACTATAGCCCAAGGCAGTGGGAGCCACCGAAACCCTTTAAGGCAGGAAGTGACAGTCTTGTGTTTTAGTAAGTTTACTGTGGCTGCAGGGAGGAGGATGGACCAGAGGGGGCTGAGGCTGCAGCTTGGGTGTCTACCATTTATCACGTGGCTGTCCCTGCCCAGCACACCCTTCTGCCTGTAGAAATCCATGCCATCCATCAAGATTCAGCTCCTGGGACACCTTCTCTGTGTCTGCCCATCAATCACAGTTAATTGCTCCTCCCTCAGCATTTCCGCCCTCCAGCTGCATGCACCTCTTTCTCTTAATCAGCCCAACTCCACAATACCTCGTGGGATTCTGAAATCCTGAGAAGGCCCTTTGTAAACTGTCAAGTGTTGTACAGATGTTTGCAATGTGATGACAGTGGCAGTGAGGGTGTTTGTCTTCCCAGCCAGACTGAAAGGCCTCTGAGAACAGGGATTGCGTCCTAAAACTGCCACGTCCATGTGTCAGCCTGGGCAAGTCCTCATTTCCAACGGCCCTCCATGCTGATGGGCACGGAGGCACATGTGAGGAAGGACTCGAGCCAGACAGACCTGGGTTTGCATCCCAGCTCCTGACTAGCTGTGTAGTCTTGAGCTCATTTTACTTCTCTGGACTCCAGTCTCAGCATCTGCAAACAGAAGTAAAGATACTGAACCCACAAGGTTGTTGTGAGGATGAGGAGTAACATGGAGAAAGTGCCTGGCTTGGTACTTGGTACAAAATAGGCAGCGCACAGGAGCGGCCATTCTCACATTCTCTCTGCTTGTATACCATGCTGGCGGAAGCAAGTTCGAGTTTAGGAGATGACACCTGAAGAAAGCAGTAGATGAACAAGAAAAGCTGCAATGAATAATCATTTTGCTCAGATAAAATTCAGTGAACAAGTCCCAGGAAGACAGACAAGCTCCTCGTAGGAAAGTATATCCAAATAGAATTTTCTGCAATGATGGAAAGGTTCTAAATCTGCATTGACCAATATGTCTCCACTAGCCATACGTGGCTCTTGAGCACTTGGGATGTGGCTAGTGTGAATATTTAATTTTATTTCATTTTAATTAATTTAAATGTAAATAATGACCCTAGCTCGTGGACCCCATGTCGGACAGTGTAGGTAGATGCTGTGCAGGGGCTAGCCCTCCAAGTGTGTCGGGGGAGGGAGGGGCTTGGGAAGGATGTGCAGAGAAGAGGGGATGGACGGGGGAGATTTGTTTCCAAAGCTGTCCAGAGGGTCAAGTTAGTCTGCATACAGCAGTTAGAAGAAGGAAGGAACGGCCAAGTGGCCAGTCAACAAGGTAATATGCACTAAGAAGGACAGATGCCACACCCCAGCCTGAGGAGAGAGGGGATCATCACGATGTGCAGGGAAGGGAGAGCCCTCCCAGCAGGCTGTGGTAAGTGCAGGTCCTCTGTAGGTATAGCATCCTCCTGGTGTCCTTGCAAATGAATTACAGCGGCAGGTGAACAGGTCGATGTGTCAGGGTTTTATGATCTTACTCCGTGGCCTTTGGCTGAACCCTAGATTTTACTCCAGAGGTGATTCAGCTCTAGGGAGTAGGGAGCAACCGTCAGAGACAGCAGGGGAAGAGGACATGCCAGCAGAACATTCTGAATTCCAGAGGAGGAGCACCCTGCTGGGAGTTCTCCCCTCTCACAATAGGATGTGTGAAGTTCACTACAGAACAAGAGAAGAAAAGGGCCCTGAAAACCTGCTTTCTTCTCCCGACCCTTCCCTTGCCCAGGCTTGGGCAACTGTCCATTACATCCCAGGTGACCATGGAGATAGTCCCAGGGAGGGTCACCTGCCTCCTTCTTTGTAGGACCATCAAACAAGCCAGAGGAGGGAGGGGGCTGATCCACACCCACTGGCCATGTAACGGAGGGGGCAGCAAGCCAGAGACTGAGGGAGAAGAGGAGAAAGACAGGGAGAGCACAAGAGCCCACAAGGCAGGGATTTCAGCTTGATGGCGTCTGAAACATCTAAAAATTCTGAGGAATCAAGAGAACGTATTTCTACAGAATCTACATGCAATTCCTCTCCCCATTTTTCTTCCTGGGTGATATAACCAAACCTTAAGCTTGCACATAACAGCTTAGTGCCACTCAACAAATGTTTATTGAACATCGGTTATTAGCCAGGGCCTGAGGGGGTACATTCAAATTAGGCAGAATGCCAGCCTTCCAGGAAGGAGCCAGGAGGGGTGCAGTCGGGGAGAGAGGGGTGGACAAAGCACAGCAGGAGCAAAGAGAGAGATCCCAGCAGGCATCAGGAAGTCTGCTGAGAAGAGAGATGCTGGAGCTGTGCCTGGAAGGATGAGAAGAATGCCAATTACCTCGAAAAATAAATCAAGAACATTCTTGGGAAAGAGATTAAGTGAATAAGGGCCCAGAGTCATGGAGGTGCCATTGGTGACAAAGGAGAGAGTAATAGAGCAGATGGAGCAGGGTGGCTGTTGTTGGCAAGGACAGGCTAGCAGAGGAAAAGAGAATGGCGGGGAACGGAGCAGGATCACTGATTATGGCAAGATTCAGAAGACACTTTGGATGCCAGGCTGAGCTCTTCAGACGTCAGGCAAAAGGTAGTGGAGGACCAGTGATGACTTTCGTGCAAAGAAGTCACATCTTCATTTATACTTTCTTTCAACAACCTTTACTGAGGACAAATATTCATAGAAGTGAAAAGACTTAGACCCTTTTGTCGGGTTCTCAGGACATAAATGACAAGATGCAGGCTTTTGGAAGGACACTAGAGCAGCAATGAATGCAGAGGTCAGAGTGGGATATCGAGGGACTGCAGCAAGGAGATGAGTTCAGAGGCAGCTGTTGATGAAGGCCCAAACCAAGGGAGTGCTGATGGAAACAGAAGGAAGACGTGGTTAGGTGAGGGAGTGAGCTGGCCAAATCGTGGAGACTCAGTGGTCCACAAGATGAGGGGTTGGGGAGGGGCTGAAGAGAGAGGCTGTATGAGGAAACAGGAGGTGAACAGAGGTAATTTCTCCCTCTGTTTAGAGGGAAATGAAAGGATCAACCCTATTCCCTCTCCTATTTACCCAGTGAAGTGAAGTAAGAAGAGTAATAAATTGAACCACAGGGGGGCAACCATCCACATAGAGTCAATATTATTCACCATCCCAGGGAAGACCGTCAGTCATTTTGCCAACCTGTCCCAATAGCTCTGGATCTAAATGCATTTGCACCTGCGCAGACACACATACACGTGCACACGTGCAACACAAATATCCCTAAACTGCTGCTTGTTTTCTCCTTCCAAGCACTCTTAAATTGCTCTTAATTAGAGGCAGTTATTCTCTGCACCCCAAGGCTGCGTGTTGAGGAAGAAATGACCAGCTCAAGACTACCAACATTGTGGTATGTCACCTTGCATCCAAGGTAGGCTTGGGTTTTGGTTTGCCAAATTTACCCAGTGAAGGTTGAAGAAAAGAGGACACCAGCAAATCAAGAGAACATTAAAACAGTTTTAAAATTTTTGAAAAAAAAAGTTTAACCTTGGTATTCCATGGTTCAAAAACAAATGTCTAGACACTATCAAGAAAGTGAAAAGACAACCCACGGAAATATTTGCAAATCATATATCTAACAAGATATAGTTTGCAGAATATATAAATAACCCTTATAACTCAACAATACAAAGACAAATAATCCAATTTAAAATGAGCAAGGGATTTGAATAGACATTTCTCCAAAGAAGACATATAAATGGCTATAAGCACATGAAAACATACTCAGTGTCATTAGTCACTAGGGGGATGCAAATCAAAATCACAATAAAATGCCATTTCACATTCACTACAATGGGTATAACTGAAAACATGAACAACAAGAAGTGTTAGCGAGGATGTGGAAAAACTGGAGCCCTCATATATTGCTGGTAGGAATGTAAAATGGTACAGCCACTTTTGGAAAGCAGTCTGGCAGTCCATTAAAAAGCTAAACACAATGTTACTGCATGATCCAGCAATTCCACTCCCAGGTATATACCTGGAGAACTGGAAACATATGTCCACACAAAAACTTGTACATGAGTGTTTCTAGCAGTATTACTCATGATAAATAGAAATGGCAAGCAATAGGATATGTTGGAGTATATGAGGAAGCCATTTGGCGTCAACCTAATTCAGCCTGACCGTGGCCATTGAGCACGCATTGTATATCTGCTTTAAACATTTCCTATGGCAAAAACAAATAGCATTAAGATAAAGGTGCAACTTCCCTCCCCCTCCCAACGTTGGCATTTCCTTAAAGATTAAGCATCTTTCTTTAGGCTAGGAACTGATTGCTGTGCTCACTTTTGACCACCCAGCTCAAGACAACAGACTTGCCACCCTGCTGTGTTCACCGAGACAGCGACCTACCTGCTGTGTCCATCAATCGCTGTGCCGACAGAGCAGTCTCACGACTATTGTAAAAGGGACATTTCAATCATATGTGAAATATCCTGTTTGGGGGTATATAACCATTCTGTGCACCCCACTTCTTCAGTGCCCTTTCTTCCTTCAGGAAGAAAGGCCCTGGGCCATGGTCCTCAGATTTTAGCTCAGTATAAACTCTCCCAAATTTTCATTTATAGATTGGTTATGGATTATTTTCTTTGACATTTCTGGGCGTAGTCGGCAGGATTTCAGAGAAACCCACCAGAGACCACCTGGAATCTACGCTGAACCAGCATTCAGTGCCAATAAGGGCCCATTGAGCCCCCTGGATCACTGCAGTCTTCAGGTGACCCTGGTGAGTTCTCCTGAAACCTGGACCTCCTTACTTTAAGTTGTTGGTCCAAGAGTTTATATGAGCTGGGTAAGGTCTTAAGACTAGGTGTCTTAAGGGGTACCGGTACATACCTTAGGTAAGAGGAATTTGCTAGGCCAGAGGAGCCTAGAGGGAAGTTCCTAGGCCAGAGGAGCCTAGAGGAACTTGGGAGTGAATGGGGAAGGCTGACCTTTTTAATTTGGCTTAAAATTGGAAAGAATTGTGTTTATAAAGTCTGAACAAACTGCTTGATAGAGAAATGAGAGACTGAACGTGTTCAGCTCCCAAGCAAAGGGACACTAGCTCCTCCCAGCCTTTAGCAAAAGGCATCCTTAGGTGACTAAGGACCTCAGCAGGAGTGTCACAGGATCAATCCTTGCGACATGCAGCCATCCCATAGGAAGCTCCACTCTCATTCACGGTAATTAATTACAGGCTTGTCCAGGGACGTGCACATAAGGACTGGTCACCCGATGCTCCGACCCCCCACGGCGGTGTTAGACTGCCAGTGGGAGAAACCAAGGCACGTAAGAGAGTGTTTATGACCTTTCTATAGGGAGTAACACTCACAAGCAGCACACTTTCTGACCCATTACACTGTCCTTAGAAGTCGTTCAGATTTTATAACAAAACAAAATTAAAAGAGAAGCAGGAAATAGAGCTTCTAAAACAGCCCGATCAGTTCCCGAATGGGCAGCCTTTCCTCCAGACTCGGGTTGGCTTCATGCTGTGATTGCAATTGCTTAACAAAGGGGGATCCCAAGCCAGATTGCTAAGGCCAAAAGAAAGAAAGAAAGAGAGAAAGAGGAAAAAAACTGGGAAAACAAGTCTTTCCATCGCAGTCTGCTATGAGAACACCTAACTCAGAAATCTAAGGAAAATCTTTGTTGTATATGTGTGTCTGTTTTGTGTGTGTCTATATGTGTTACAAATGTGTGATATTTTATCTCTGGATGGTATAATTTCTAAAGAGCTCTATTCAATTGACTTAAAGTAAGCACTTACAAAAAGTTTTTCTAAATAGAACTAACCCAAATGTCTTTCAAGTTAACATGATATAGATTAATCTTTGGCTAATGAAAGTTTAAGTTTGTTGGTTTTATTGAAAAGGCATGTATTCAAGTGTTGTTTCGTATTTGAATATGACACAGACATGCAGCCTGGGTTCACTAGTCAAATAAGCTCATGTTGTCTGTTAGAAATTTGTCAGCAAAATAATAGCTTTAAATGATGACCAGTTTTGTCTAATGCCTCATGAGGTTTTCGTAGGTAATCTGAAGATATTTGTTGGAACAAATGATTTGAATAGATAAAAGTGGGCAAAATAACTTTTATGGTCTGTATACTTGGGAAAAAACAGCTTCCAAATTCTTTTTGGTAACAATCTTGAGTTTTGCTAAGTTAAGTGATAAAAATCTGAGTATCTGCGTCATTTTGGATTGGGTGGAACACTGAAACATTGCTAAACATATCTAAGTTTATCTACTTTTGGCTTCTTACTGCAGAGAGGCTAAAAGTCTTTGGGTCTGTTACTGTAAAGCGGCGTTTCTAGAAATTATGAAAAGTGTTTAGAGTGCTGATATAAAAGACAATTCATAATTGCTTACCTTTTTAGTGTTTACTATGGTCTGTTAAAGGTTAAAGAGTTCTAATATATGTGATTAATAAGAAATTAGTAATTTCTAGAAATTAATAAGGAAAATGTATTTTAATTCAAGGAAAGTAAGGTGTAAGCTTTCGGTAAAGAAGGTATAAAAAGAATGGAAAAATTTTGTTTGATTGGTTAAGAAAGATACATTTGTCCTAAAGTACTAGAAAGTAAGAAAGCAAGCATGGGACAAATTCTGAAGGCAAAAAGAAAGTTGTAGAAGGTTTGTGAAGGAGAAATTCTGAAAGGAGTTTTATGCCTGGCCAAATAAACTAAGATTAAAGTAAATCCAACTAAGTAAATGAGTTTTAATGTTAAAAATAAGCTGGTGCAGAAATTAAAATTTGGCTTTCTCTTTAAAAAGGATAATTTTCTTAAACTCTTAGTCTGCTCTTGATAAAGAGGTTATAAAACGTTTTTCCTTCTGAGTAAGTTTACTTACTATGTTTTTGTTAAGATAATTTCCTAGGTGCAAAAAGACAGAGGTCTCTCTATTAAGGTTTCTTTTGCTGTTGTCACTTTGGTTAAATATTATGGGCCTTGTTTCAGTGACCCTTGTTTTACAATGACAAGATCAGCAACCTCTTGATCTTGTTTAAGTGTTTAAAAATCTTTTGATATTTCTGACAAGCTTCTCCCTCAAACAAATAGTCAAGTCCTAAATAAAGGTTTTCCTTTGACCTGGATGAAGGAAGAGAATTTCTCTGAGGATTTTCAGAGGGCCCCTGGGACTTCTCAAAGAAATCTGTTCTCTCTTCCTATAAAGGAGGGATACTAATCAGGCTTGTTTGGAATGCTAAATTGCATGGGAAGCTTTGTCAAGTAAGTGATGATAAACCTTAGGTTATGTTGTGTAGGTAAATATTATTCACTATTTTAACCCTGTTACCCAGCTTCCAACATCACAAGGAGAGAAGACCACGACTGCATTCTATTGTTTAATTTGGTTTACAAACAAGTCTTACTTAAATGATAAACAAGGATGTTATCAAGCTGGATATGCTGTCCAGCCTCAAGAATGCCTGCTACTTTCTGTTAACTCTACTAATCCAGTAGAAACATTCCTTCTACAGGCTTAAGAAATCACCACAGAAGAAAATATATATATACATAAAGGTTGCAACAAAAGGAAAAACAATACTTTTGGAAACTTTCTCCCGTGGCTCACATAGCCTCTGCTTGTTGTGCTATATGCCCAAAGTATAATCCAGAGAAGCCACTTCATGAGTCACGAGCCCATTTTCCCTTCCTAAGGGACCCTTTGAGGTATGACAATTGGACTTTGTCCAAATGCCACCATCTCAAGGATAAATATATCTTGTAATGATCTGTATGTTCTCACTTTGTGTTGAGGCTTTTCCTTGCAGAAGAGCGATGGCTTTAGGTAAATTGTTATTGGAAAGAATAAATTCCTGTTTGAGGCCTTCCTCCTGAGTTACACAGTGACTGGGGAATTCAAATCTATTTGTAATGTTTGGCAAATATTGCAGCATTTCCGCTGGGCTTACCATCCTCAATCCTCAGGATTGGTAAAAAGAACTAACGGCACAACCAAAACTTAATTGGCAAGCTTTCAGAAGCATTTACTCTCTCACTGCCAAAAGCTCTTGTGCTAGTGCTCCTTAATCTTAGATCTATACTTTTTGTAAACATCGGCTGTCTCCTTTTGAAATGATAAAACAGCCTACGCAGTTAGATGAAGAAATACATAAACAAACTTTGCTTAAGGGATATATTAAATTGTTGTCATGGTCTTATTGACGTGCTTAAAAAAAAAAAATGAAAGATTGGTAGCTGATTCTTTCACAGAGAGCCCCCAGAACGTAAGAATCATGGACTACAACCTGGAGAACTTATTTATCAAAAGAGGCATCAAATAAAAGATTCTCTGCAGTCCTGTTGGAAAGGATTGTACCAGGAGGAGAAGAAGACAGCATCTGCTGTAGAGAGCTGTCCCAAGTCTCCGGACCAGGCCTGTATTCCCAACCTCCTATCTCCTCATTTAAACATTTATTATGCTTACAATATATACTTATTTTATAATTTGAATACTATCATACTTAAAGAAAGGGACTAATTTGGAACAGACTGATCTTGAAGGCCAGGCATTTATTGAATGACTCCTAACGGAACTCAATGGTTATGTAGAACAAATCTTTGGCCTCGGCTATTGCCTGGATGGCTAAAACATTGTACCCTGAGTGTCCTTTAAAAGCAGGGAAGGAGTCAGGCTGAGTTAAAACCTGTTGCCAATCTCCCTCTCTTTAAGGCCAGATGGGCTTGTTCAGTGTTCCACTGGTATGGCTATATTTGCAGCTATATCTGCTCTTCTTTGGGGCTAAAAGATGTCACTATTATGTGTGGAAGCTCTGACTAAATTTACTCAAGAAGCCCTTAAAGATAATCAATCAGGAATAACCTTATCTAAATACTGAAATGTCTTTAATGAGAAGGGCTGTCCTTCAAAACAGAATGGCTTTAGATATTCTTACTGCATCCAAGGTGGTACATAAACAATCATTCAGACTGGATGCTGTGTTTGTGTACCCAAGAAGTCTTCCATTGTGTCATCTCTGCTAAAACACATGAAGAAGCAGGTGGATGCCTTAAGCAACCCGACACCCAGTCTTGCTTTGTTTGGTTGGCTCCCTTCCAGTATCGGTTTCCTTTTTCAATCTGGATTGCAATTCCTATCTCTACTACTTATTGGAACTCTTGTACTAGTCAGAATGTTCAAACTAATTGTTGTTTTCTTTAATCCGTGCTGTAAAAATAGCATACAAACTAGAGTAATGATTGCTCAATGGCTTAAAATGGTCAATCTATCTTATAACCCTGGACAAATTTCCTTTTCTGATAGAGACTTTACCTAAGAACTCATTTTAAACTAATGTTTTCAAATATGTTGAATTATTATTGTTACTGCACTTATTCTATGATCATATGCAATGTAAATGTGAAGTGTCATAGAAAAGCGCATATACAATGTTTGTGCAACAATCTAAAATTAACTCAAAATTACATAACCTATGAGACGCTTCCTCTGTTAATATATATACCTCTATGCTTGTCCGCTATTTCCCCTCAATGTGGACAACTGGGCAAATAAATGAGATAAAAGCCTAGCACTGAGGGACATGATGGACCCAGGGCAGGCAGCAACCACCCTGGTGCCGAGGGACAATATTTTGATCATCAATGCTTTCTATCAAAAGATTATAGATCAGAAGGGGTAAATGACACATAGAAACAGCAAGCAATAGGATATATTGGAGTATATGAGGAGGCCATTTGGTGTAAACCTAATTCGGCCTGACCTTGTTTTTCCAAAAGGGCCTGACTGTGGCCATTGAGCATGCATTGTATATCTGCTTTAAACATTTCCTATGGCAAAAACAAATAGCATTAAGATAAAGGTGCAACTTCTCTCCCCCTCCCAACGTTGGTATTTCCTTAAAGATTAAGCATCTTTCTTTAGGCTAGGAACTGATTGCTGTGCTCACCTTTGACCACCCAGCTCAAGACAACAGACTTGCCACCCTGCTGTGTTCACCGAGACAGCGATCTACCTGCTGTGTCCATCAATCGCTGTGCCAACAGAGCAGTCTCACGACTATTGTAAAAGGGACATTTCAATCCCACGTGAAACATCCTCTCTGGGGGTATACAACCACTCTGTGCACCCCACTTCTTCGGTGCCCTTTCTTCCCTCGGGAAGAAAGGCCCTGGGCCATGGTCCTCAGACTTTAGCTCAGAATAAACTCTCCCAAATTTTCATTTATAGATTGGTTATGGATTATTTTCATCCACATTCATAATAGCCAAAAAGTAGAAACAACTCAAACGTTCATCAATGGATGAACGGATAAACAAAATGTGGTATATCCATTCAATGGAATATTATTCAACCACAAAAAGGAATGTAATACTGATACATGCTACAGCACGGATGAACCTTGAAAACATTATGTTAGGTAAAAGAAGTCAGACACAAAAGGCCACATATGGTATGATTCTGTTTACATGAAAGTCAAAATAAGTAATTCTACAGAGACAGAAATTAGATAGTTGGCTGCCAGGGTCTGGAGGAAGGGAACGTAATGAAGAGTAACTGCTAATGGCTATGAGATTTCTTTTTTGGGGTGATGAAAATGCTCTGGAACTAGGTTGTGGTGATGCTTGTACAACCTTGTAAAGATACTTAAAATCACTGACTTCTGTTTAAAAGAGTGAATTTCATGGTATGTGAATATCTCAAGTTTTAAAAATCAGTTGACTTCTTGGTCTAGTAATCTAGGTGTTATTTTGAGGGTAATATAATCCTTAAAGGATTCACTCACTCACTGGTTCTAATACACATTATGATGTACCTGGGGGTCTATGTCTTTTAACTTGTCTTCCTTGGAATTCATTGGTCTTTTGAAATTTGGGGATTAGAGTCTTTCATCAATTCTGGAGCCATTATACTTCAAAAATTGCCTCTCCTCCATTATTTTCTGTTTCTCCTTTTGATTCCAATTAGACTCTTGATAGATCTTTTCACTCTCTTTTCCATACCTATTAACTCCTTTTTCATATTTTTTATCTCTTTGTGTCTCTTTGCTGCATACTGGCTGATTTCTTTAGATTTATTTTCCAGTTCTGTCTTGAGCCATACCTAATCACCTGTTAAATCATCGGTTAAGTGTCTAATTTAATTTATTATTGCCATCAGGTAATGGGAATTCAATCTACTGAGGCCATATTGTGCTTATGAGCCCTCAGGTGGGTGTTTCCCCTCTAAGAAGCATCTAAGCTCAAAGAGGCAGTTTTCCCATCTGTCCCCTGTTGGGAACCAGATGAGTATTTTCATGTTTGTACATGAGCAAAAGTTCCTGGCAATGTTTGAGAGCATGGCAGATACCAGTTACAGGCAGTGTACAACCCTGGAGATTTGCAACGTTATCTCCCCTGGGGCTCTTTGTCTACGTGTCAAAGGGTTGTAAACACCTAGGGACCTTCCCCTCTTCTTCCCAGAAAGGATTCATTTACATTAGGGAGGAAAGATTTCTTCCCTTCTCTGCAGACGGGAGGGAGGCAGTTCCTATATCAACGTGGAGCTGCATCTTTTAGGGTCCCCTCCTGGAGGACAGACTCCCTCTGTACACGCAGGGTGAACATCTGCCCTTATCACACCACCCCCTGAGAGAAAATGGCGCCTGGGGACGCAGGGCTGTTGTTGTTGGCTGTAAATAATTGATCTGATGTCCAGAAACTTGGTGCTTGCTGTCAAGATGAAACAACCATAGAGATGGAAAACCTCCTCACCCCCGAGGGGGCGGGGGAGGAAGGCTGGTTTATTTTATGGCCCCCGAACTTCCAGGTCCCAACTTGGTACAGGGCTCTCCCATAACACTTGCCAGTTGGGGCTTTTCCCCTCACCCTGTGAGGCTGTCAACGGGAAACTCGAGATCACCAGGTTTGGGTGTATACCTTCAGGGTCAAAACCACTTAGCGCAAGTTTAAGTTTGCGCTCCTGCTGCACTGTGTTTTTTCGTTAGTTAGTTTGGTTTTTTTCTTTTTACAACCTTATTGCTGCATAATTTTACCATAAACTACACATATTTGAGCAATTTTAGCAGTATACACTCATGAAACCACCCCTATAATCAAGATTATGAGCATTTCCATCACCCAAAAATTTCCTCCTGCTCCTCTGTAATGCATCCCCGCATCCACCCTCAACCCCAGGCAGCCACTTTCCGTCACCATACTGTCTCTCTCACTAGCGACGACTCCTGTGCAGTTTCCATAATGTTATAGAAATGAAATCACGCAGCATGTACTCTCTTTTGCCTGGCTTCCCTCGCTCAGCATAACGGCGCTGGGATTAATCCATTTTGTGTGTATGAATAGTTCATTCCTTTTTACTCCCTTTGCTTCTGGACTCTAAGTATTCCCTACTTTCTTTCCAGCTCGTGCTTGCACTGAATTTTTAAAAATACTTTATCCAGACTTTTACATTGTTTTTGGTGGGAGGGTCAGTTAGAGGATGCAGTTTGCCATACTTCCAGAAACAGAATCCAGGACATTAAACAGGCTGAGGACGTTATGGAGAGGTCTCAGAAGTGCCGGAAGACAATAGCTGGTTCCAAGCAATAGAATGCTATAAACAGGGCCATTCCTAGGGGCTGGCAGTCCTGGAATTTATCCCATGCACTGTACCTCCACCACCTCCAACATGTTTAAGCAGATAAAATGAGGTCAAAATGAAGCACTATGGTAGCCCCGAGATGGGAAAAGAAGTCGAAAAAGGCATCCTATGTCAAACTGTCTTCTACTATTTGTGTGTCCATGAGCCTAGCCCAGGTCTTAGCATACAGTAAATGCTTAAGAAAAAATTAAATTAGGTGGCCTACTTAGGGATAAATATTTCAAGCATGGAAAGACCCTCCTTTTTTAGAGTTGAGGTATAGACTTCTTGGCAAATGTTTACTGAATGTCTGCCAAATTCCAGCCAAATTCGAAATAGACAATTTCATTATTCCGCATGGGCTGGAGAAGGAGAGATGATCAATAGGAGTCTTGTGGAAAGAACAGACATAGTTTCAGAAAACCTGGCTTCCAACCATGGGGGTCTGGAACTGGCCACCCCAAGATATGTCTCTTTGGCATGAGGATTATTTGGGGCTGGTTACTTTTAAAAACTGCAGACAGGAAAGAAACTCTGAAAAGTGGAATTTACTTACCCTTTGTTAAGAGACGTTTACATTTGTAAGGGAAATCTCCATCTGTAAAGGTGTCTCCCTCTCTGTACTGTGAAGAAGGGGGGATGACCTTATCTCTAGAAACTCTTAATCAATGCGGAAGGCAAGGACTTAAATTTGCATAATAACCTTACCCTTGTTTACTGTGCTTTTCTGGTAACCTCCCATAACTGACTCCCCCCACCCCCAACATCTTCCTCTGTCTTTAGCTGAGGGTGGTATTTAAGATGAGACCCTCTGCCATTTTGGTGAGTTGCTCAGTTTGCCTGAGCCTCACCTGTGTATACATGTTATAAAGCTTTGTTTAATTTTCTCCTGCTATTCTGTCTCATGTGAATTTAACTTATTTCCCTGCCAGAAGGACCCAGAGCGGGTAGAGGAAATGTCTTCCTCCCCTACACAATCCAAGCTCTGTCACTTACTAGTCATGTGGACAAGTCACTGTGGAGAGAAGGAAGAAGTGTCTCAGTTTCTTCATCTTTGAATGGACAAAAAAACCTAACCTGCCCTAATTACCTCATTACTTTACCAATTGTTACAATTAACAAATGAGAGAATAGAGATGGATTCTCTTTGGAAAGTGTATAGTGGTAAATCAGTGTAAGAAACAATAGTTATTATTTTTGATATTGATAACAATACTAATAATTCAACCTACTCTCCCACTTGAATGGGTGTTTTAGCACAGGATAGATCTATACACTACTTTTGCAAGAACCTACAGGGCACATTCACAAGGGGTGTCTGAGTCAAGGCCTTGTTTCCTTCTCTCCAACTTCAAGACAGATTGGAAAAGACCTCAACTTAGACGAGACGAAAAATCATCAAACGGCAACCTCATGGGCCAGACACCTTGAAGGAGGTTTGCCTGGGTCGGACAATGGAGGACATGGCTCCCTCAGTGCCAAAAGTTATTTTAACCTCCATTAAGATGGAGGGCTACAGGCTATTTAGGGCCAGGGAGCTCCAAACATGGGCAAGCACCTCATGCTGACTCACAAAGAGGATTTTCCAGTCAACAGTCACCCTCCCGTCTTCCAGGCAAACTGGGCTGCATTTTATTCTGGTGTTTAATCCTGTCCTCACGTGACTCAGAAGGAAAATCCTGGTTAGTTTAAGGCAGTCTTGGTGGTCCCATTTCCCTCTCAACATTTATTTATGGAGCACCCACCATGTGTCAGACACTCCTCTAGGATCTGGGATGTCAACAGTGAACAAATCACAATCTCCTCCCTTCATCTAGGGGGGAGATAGATGACAAACAAATGAAAATATACAATGTTATGGAAAGAAGTGCTTTAAACAAAAATGAAGGAGAATTTGGGTTCAAAGATAGTCACAGAGGGTACTGTTTTAGATAAAGTGGTCAGAGAAGGATTTTCTGAGAAGATAACACTTCAGCTGAGATTTAAATAAAGACAGGGGAAAAAAGTAATTATGAACACATCTTGGCATCAGTACCTACAGCACTCTGGAGATAGGCACACCTTCTGTTTAAGCTTTTATTAATACCGGTCTTCCAGGCTTCAGACAGTGTGGCCCAGGAGCAGACAAGCACCACAGGCTTCCATCGCAACAGCACAGGACCAGCGCAGAGAGCCAGTCAGACGTTCTCATTGCCTCACGATTCACCTGGGTGCTGGGTTTGTGCTCATCTGCTCAGTTCCTGTAACAAAACCAGCTGTGCAGTGTGACACAGGTATCTGCAGAGACACACAGCACGGGCTGAATGGATAGGGGATTATTTCAAGTTTCTTTAAAGTAAAGGAAGACCATGCTAAGGGCGGTCCTCACAGACGCTACTTCCATAGGCGTGGAGGAGGCCAATCCACCATCGCATCGCAAGAACTGTGATTATGTAATTCGTGTGACCAACCCCCAAGGGGTTGGTTTAGAGGCATCATGTCACTCGGTTCTGCCCAGGGAGATACCAGCAGAGGTTTGCTGGAGTATCTGATTATGTTTTTCTTGCTCTTAGAAAGAGATACACACCTGAAAAGGCTACATATGGTATCATTCTAATCATATGACATTCTGGAAAAGACAAAACTAAGGAGACAGTAAGAAGATCAGTAGTTGCCAGGGGTTAGAGGGGAGGCAAGGATGAATAAATGGAGCACAGAGGATTTTTAGGGTAGTGAAACTACTCTGAATGCTACTGCAACGGTGGAAACATGTCATCATATATTTGTCCAAACACATAGAATGTCCATTACTGAGTGACCCCTAAGGCAAACTGTGGACTTCGCATGATAATGACGTGTCAATGTAGGTTCATCGGTTGTAACAAATACACTGCTCTGATGCAGGATGCTGACAGCGAGGGAGACTGTGTATGTGTGGGGCAAGGAGGTACATGGAAACTTTGTACTTTCCGCTCAACTTTGCTGTAAACCTAAAACTGCTCTAAAAATAGTCTATTGAAAATAAAAAGGGAGAGAGAGACATGCACACAAGAGCAGAAACAGTACCGCTTCCTCTGTTAAGCCTTGTGACAGCAGGCCATCTTGGAAAACAGAAGTCCAGCCAGGCGAGGACTGATGAACAGGAAGTCAGAGGGAAAGTTGGCTTGCTGAATCTCTGAATTAACCAATCCTAGTGCCAACCTACACTTCCCTATAGTTTACATCTGTTGGGATTTTCTATAAGTTGTAACCAACAGCATAGTAATTGATACAAAACTAATTAATATAAATAATGCCAATTAATGTGAATATAAATGGCCCCGAGTGAGAGGAAGTGAAGGGCCAGTGGCTGAGGAAAGCCAGAGCACAAGCCAGTCTCTTGTGGGACCCTGTTCCTGGTCACTGGCCCTCAGGACGACGTCTGTCTCTTCCCAACATCCCTCCACTCCTGAGGAAGTTCAGACGAGTCACTGACCCTTTGCAGTCATTGTTCCTCCCAAGAGACTCTCAGGCTCTCTGATTTTTTATAGTCCCCAGAGGGCAGACTCATAAAGAATGAGGCAACCTTGTGCCTCCCGGATTGCCAGCTCCACTACACGTTATCTGTGCACATGCTCTGAAGGTGCTCACATGTTAGGTGCGTATGGCGCATGCCTGATGCACGTACACTTACGTCCCACAGAACCCCAAGTGCAACTGCACAGGTATATTCATTGGACATACAGCTATTTGTGCTAGGTGTTCTTATAGCTCCACAATCTGAGGACTGAAATGATTAAGCAGCAAAGTTGTGACTGCTGTAACCTTCCTCCCATCCTTGAAATGTTGCTTTGTCCCGAGTCCTGACCTTGACCTTCATTCTCGCACCTCCCTCTTCAAACATCTCCTCTCCTCCTCCCAGCCCTGCCTGGGCTTCTGCTGCTTCCTGGGCTCCGACGACCGAAATCACTGTTCTCCAGCCTAGACCTTGCCCCCTTCACAGGCAGTTGAAAGAATCATCTTTACTTCCTGTTGCTGCTTCTTCCCTCACAGTCACGCCTCAGGGCTGGAGTCTGATCTTTTTTGCTCCCGTCTAGAGTGACCAGCTCAGCCTGGTTTGCCCAGCACTCCCAAGTTTTCACTGCAAGTCCCACACCCCAGGAACCCCCTCCGCCCTGGGCAAGGGGAACAGTTGATCACCTTACTCACCAGGTCACAGAATCTATTGTGGCAGAGGTCATCATGTTTTCTCTCTTATTAAATCCAGTGGACACTTTTAAACATTATCTTATTGATCTCTCTGAATTTGACACTGTTCACCACTTCGTCCCAGCTCCCGTGACCTCGCTCCATCCTGACTTTCCTTCTGCAGCCCGGGTTATTCCTTCTCAGAGGCTCCTCCTTCTCTCTCTCTTTAAATGTTGTCTGCCTAAGGCTCAGTCCTCGGCCTGCCTCACTTCTTACTGAGCCTCACAGTCTCCCTGAGTGATCTCATCTGCTCGGTTGACTTCACCTCCCAAATCTATGACTGCAATTCACCAGTCTTTCTCTTAGAGGCTCTCAAGAATCCCACACCCCTATATTCAGCAATTCCGGATGCCTCAAGTCAAGATTGTGTGCAGACTGGCAGCCTGAGGAACACTCCCTCTTTGCAGACAGTCAACAAAGCTTGTTTACATCAGGGTGTAAAACAGCGAAGATGAATACCACGTGTTCTCCGGCCTCAGGGCACCGTTTTCACAGTCTAGTAGAAAAGACCAATTGTTCTGCAGCTCCCACTAATTCAAGATAGGAAGTACCACAAAGGAGGCCCAAGGACGGGAACAGAGGGTTCAGAAGAGGAGAAGTTTGCATGTAGCTAGGAAAATCAAGAGTGCTTCAAAGAGTTAGTATTTAAGCTGGGCTATGAGATTGAGTCAGACATGCGTGATGGCACAAAGGGCCTTCTAGAGGATGAGATTTATATGCACAAACTTACAGAGGCAAGACAGCCTGGAAAATGTTTGGTATAGTAGACTGCCAGGGCATCCACACCTGTGCACACACCCTCACGATTAAAAATGGCAAATTAGACATTGCCCACACTGCTGTTTATCCCCATTAACAATGAGCACCAACAGTTTCTACATTTTTTTCAGGTTGCCTCATTATCCTTAGTACCAGCGTGGTCCATTGAGCAAGCAAACTCCATTCTGGTGGAAGCAAATATCCCATGGGGCTGAAGCCTCAGGCCTAGCTCTCTCTCACTTGCTCCTTTTCTCTCTCTCTTTTTTTTTAAGATTGGCACCTGAGCTAACAACCATTGCCAATCTTTTTTTGCTTAATTGCTTTTTCTCCCCAAATCCCCCCAGTACATTGTTGTATATTTTTAGCTGTGGGTCCTTCTGGTTGTGGCATGTGGGATGCCACCTCAGCATGGCCCGATGAGTGGTGCCATGTCAGTGCCCAGGATTCGAACCAGCAAAACCCTGGGCCGCCGAAGTGGAGTGTGTGAACGTAACCACTCGGCCATGGGGCTGGCCCCAACTCCTTTTCTCTATTTATAAACAATTTATTTTTTAGTTCTTTATATATACATGTCAGCAAAAATTTTCCTTCTCTTTAAAATTTAACTTTCTACTCTGCAAAGAAGTTCTAGGAGTTAAGAAGATATTGAAGAAAAATATAAAGATATAGCTGCGTTATCTTCACTCCAGCCTCTCCGTTCCAGTGACATGTTCTTCACGCCGCTCCACTTACCACTCCATGGTGTTCCTCGCTCCTTGTCATCCCCAGAAAAGGCAGCACTTCTAATATCCAGATTCCAAGGACCCATTCTCCCAGCACACCCAACTTGCTCTGCCGCTCCTACTTGTACGGTTCTAGGATTTTCCACAAGATCCTAACCCAATGACCCCTCCATAATTTTCCTCCTTTTGTGCTTAGATCAGAGGCCATCATTGTCACCACTCCCTTGTAAAAACCCTTAACACTCCCACCCAACTCCTTCTAAGGTATTTTCCCCACCACCTTGGCCCCAAGAGAATCTTGCCATCCCCCTCACCAGTCCTGCTGACATTTAGCTGGACTACTCCAGGACAGCTGGACCAGTGCTGTGGCTGGCATCTGCTCCGAACGATTTTCAAAGCTGGATTTACCATGAAGGTGATGAAATTTAAGCTTCAGGGCCCTCTCTTGCATATCACCTTTCAAAGACCCTAGCAAAGTGTGACGAGGCCGTATCAGTTTTGTTTTTGTCTTTAAGCTTTGAGAAGACATTTTTCAATTTCTTTTCTTAAAGGAAGACCCCAAAATTGTATAAGCTTCAGGTCCCACAAAACCAAGTCCAGCCCTGCCAGGTGTTGATTATTTTGAATATTACCCATGACTGCCACCCGAGCAGCTGGACATTGCTGTGGAATAGACGCATCACATCCACCCGTGGCTAGTATGATCTGGTCTGGCTGTACCTGCTCATCTGCCATGGTCCTCTTCACTCTACCCTCCAGCCGCAGTCGTCTTCCTCCAGTTCCCCGAGCATGCCAAGTTTCCCCCCACCACGTCCCTCACACATTCTGTTCCCTCTGCATGAAATGCTTCTCTCCCACCCATCAGGTGTCCACTCCTGCCCATCTTCACTAAAGCAGATGCCCCCACCATCCATCGATCTCTCTCCAGCCCTTCCTTCATAAAACTGCAAAATCAGATTCTTTTATTCTTCCATGAACTTGCTTTCAGTTCGCATCCTCCATGCAACTGTATTCTCCGCAACAACAGCGATGGGGTCTGCATGTTCACGACTGTGTCCCCAGAACCTACCATGTAAATATTTGGAATTAATTACGAGTGACACAGACTGTCTGGGTCTACAGCTGAAGGGGAAGTCCATGACCATTTATGGAGGAAAGGTGACCATTTATGCTTCCATCAGATTTCTCTAGGTTCCTTCTGTGGCTAAACAGTGAGCTGGTCTCCCAGGCACATGGCCTGTGCAGGCTCGTTTTCCAGATTCCTGCAGAACCCTAAAGGCCTCCAAAGCATCTGCAGGAAAGCAGGACAGCTGCACAACACTATAGGCAAGCCTCGGCGCTCCACCGAATCCTCTGCTGTAGCAGGAGCGAGGCCTCCCTTCCATCACCTGGATGCCTCCTCCTTTGTCTGCAAGTTTTCTTTACTTTCTCTGCTTGTCCCATCTCTCTGGGCCCTAACAATTGTCCTCAACATTAGCGGATGGCCCAGGGAAAAAGTAACCCCAGGCTGACCACCACAGAGTAGACTACTTAATTAAGTCAGAGACTACTGAACACAGCATGCAAAATTATACAAATAGTCATGCATATGCATGCGAATGTTAATTATGTGAAATTTATGTTCCGACCGCACGGAGCTGGAAATATGGTAACCGTAATCAAGGGCTCCCTGCGGGAGGGCATGTTGACAACTTGCGGGGGGCGTGAGGGATTGCAGGTGTGTCTGTGGAAGCTGCTCTGTAAGAGCAGCTGCTTTTCATCCCCACCATAAATCACTGGTAACCTATACCCCCTGAAGCCTTTTAGGGACAGGGCACTGGGTGGGGCTCCATTTCCTGTCTTTCCATGCCTGCTCTCATCGCTCCCATTTGTACAACATTCCTTTCTCAAAACACTTTGAAACAAGATAACATGCACTAGTCATTCAATTCTCGGACTAACTCCGAGCTGAGGTAGAAGGGGTGTTATTATGCCACTTTTATAGGTAAGGAAATGAGGACATTCGGACGCAACAAGCACCGTAAGGATGCATATGCCATATGCCAAAGCCTGTGCCTGCCATGTGTGCTCCGCGTTGGAGCATCCACACCAAATGATGGGTTGCTGGCACAGTGCAGAGGGAAAGGCCAGGCCTTAGGCTCCACACATCCGTGTCTGGTCCCAGCTGTTCCCCAAACTCCCTGTGACACTTCACCACCCTTTAGATGTTTGTTTCCCTGTTCACAAAATGAAACCATCAGACTAATCAGTGGTTCTCCACCTCGGCTGCACATTAGGATCACCAGGGGAGCTTTTAAAAAATCCCCATGCCCAAATCGCATCCCGGAGCAATTAAATCCAGTCTCTGGGGCTGACAGACTTGGATTCAGCCGTGTCTGTCTAATGCTTCCTGGCTATCCCAAAATGCGGGCAAGGCTGCGAAGATCGGCTTGGAACTAAATGATCACTTGGACTTTTCAACACACTGTAAACTGCCATCTGAAGACAACTTGCAGCCTCTAAGCAACATAAATGTTCCCTAGTGAGCTGTCCCCGAAGAAACTCAGTTCACATTGTTTAACCACACCTCTCCCAATCATGCGACCACAAAGGGCTTTCCTCCTGTGAGAGTCATCAATATCTTATCAATATGCCAGAGTATTAAGGGACTCTGGAAAACCCTCCATTCAGGGACCATCTCTAACAGAACAATTTTGAAGAGTCTGATTCTCTGAGCTACTGGGAGCCGTAGATGCAGGCCCTAGGAAACATTCTCCTGCAAACTGGCAGGACGTGCCAGCACGTGCCCACATGGGATGACGGCCACTTCTCCCTGCCTCCTATGTGCTCAGGTTCAGCTCTATCATCAGCACTCTCTCAGCATGTTCTGTGTCTGGAGTAAGAAGAGAGGAACTTCCATGTATGTTTAGGGTGTTTCAGATGTTTTAAAGAGCCAAACAAGAAAGCAAACCCATAAAAGTACAAAATAAAAGACAGTAGAATACATAATGGCACAAATGCCAAAGGAAGAAAGGAAAGATAAATCAATTTTAACATGTCAGACCCCACGGAATGGCAGAAGACCCCACAGACTAGGAATACAAGAAAGTGCAGACTGGAAGGAAATGTCTGCAGCGTCCACAACAAATCGCAAACATGTGGAACATGTAAAGAAGACTTATAAATCAACAAAACAAAGACAAATAGCCCCAAATGAAAATAAATGAAGAGAGGAAGAGGGAATTCACAGAAGAAAGACGAACAGCCACTGTGAAAAGATGCACAGCCTCCCTAGGAATCAAGGGAAAATAAACTAAAATAATAAGACATCATTTTCCACACGTGAGATTGGCACAAAACGTAAAAAGACTGATAACAGGAGGTTTTCCCCAAAAATAGCGAAATGTGTATTCTTGCACACTGGTTGTGAGGAAATAAATTGAAAAGGCCTTTTTGGAGGACAATTTGGAGTCGTCAACTAATTTTTTTAAACTCACATTCCCTCCTACTCAGCAATTCCACTTCTTGGTCTCAAACCTCAAGAATGACTTGCAAGTTCACAGAAACTGGGCAACCTCTTAATACTCATCAAATGCCTATATGTAAATGCAAAGAGAAACATCTGGAACTCTAGGGGGACTGGTATGGGATGATCAAAGTGGACTGATATCTGCATTTTATTCCTTTTTTTTTTGGACAAAATTGTCATAAAGACAGTGCTCAACTCACAAGGTGGTTGTAAGTATGAGAGCAGTAAATCTACGAAAAGCGTCCACACCTGTCCCATTGCAAGGACTCAAGCACAAGTCGTTGGTAGCATTTTTCTCGTCTTGAGAATAGAAAGTGGTGGTCAGTAACTGCTGTTACCTGGGCGGTCTTCTTGGTTCTGCTCTGTCATCACGGGAAAGCCCTTCCGTCACCTGCCCTGGATTTGGGAAGTCCTACCCTTAACAGGCCCTTCCTCCTCCACGCGTGCGCAGTGCTCCCTGAATTTGGCGTCCTGTGTCAGGTGACAGGCGCACGCGTTTTCTCAGCCTCGGAGGCGGAGCCGGCCCCGGGCGCCCTGAGAAATCCGCAAAGCCAGTCATCGCGCTTAGTGACTGTGCTTGCTGACCACCGGTCACTTCTCCTAGGAGACGGGGTTCCCCTTCTCCAGGGGAGATCCCAGGCCTGCTGGATGTGGGATGGGGTGTGGAAGGGCCGCGGGAAGGCGCGGAGGGCATCCCATTTTTGTTTCAGACAACTTCTTCCTCAGCCTTCGGAGACCACCTTTCTCAGCTTCTTCACTCAAATCCATGGACATGAAGCCCCAGAAGAATTTAACCGCGACCACAAAGAAAATGCGTTCTAATAAATTCATCTTTTCTCACAGCACTGATGAGGGACGGCGGAGGATGGGGGATGCGCTCATTTCAGAGCTGGGCGAGGGGGCGCTGCCCCAAGAAGCACATCACCCCGGAGGCCTTGGGTGTGGGTCGTTGGTCAGGGGACTGCGGAGGAAGGGAAGAGGCGCCGCGGAAGAGGTGGAGCACCTCCCTGGGGTTTGCTTCTTTCTTTTTCTCTCCAGTTCGTTCCTCTAACAGACTTTTTTTTTTTCTACTTTAGCTTTGTATGTAAGAAGACCAGACGATCCGAATCAGCTCTATTGGCTTTTCGTCCCCGCTCAGTCGCAAACCTGCTGCTTTTTCACCAGAGTGCCCTCCGGCCTGCATTGGGCCTTTCTCCCCTTCCCCTCTTTCTGAGTTTGCTCGGTTGACTGCTCTTCCACTCACCCCCTCAGCGAGGTTTTAGCCAGAGCTTCCGTCCTTTTCCCTGCTTTTCTTCTCTTCCTCCCCATTGTGGAATCTCTGCATGCTCACATCTTCATTTCTATTGGGAGACAAAGGGTCTTAGTCCTTGCAGACTCTACAATTCTGATGCAAGGCTACTGCCTCCAAAGCCCCCGCTCGCTGCCCCGTCTCCCTGGTCCCCAGCCCTGCCCCAGCTGTCCTCTGGACACTGAAGGGTTAGCGAGCGTCCTCGTTTGTGTCTCTTTGCCAGTGTAAATATCACCAAGTCCAATTTGAGTCCACCTCTTCTAAGACGCCTTACAGGACCTCCCCGACAGAAGCGATTTCCCCTGCTCTGAATTCCTATGGCAATTGATGTCTGGAACACTTAAATGCCATTGTTCAGGTCGTCTGTGAAGAGCTGTGAGGAATACAGGGGGTTCCGACAGATGGCCTGTGTGCACGTGTCCAGAGTGCAGCACTGCAGGGAGGGGATGCAGAATGATCAGAAAGGGTCCCTCCCTTCATAGGCTCTTACGTTCCAGGAAGGAAAACACAAATTCAGCCGCATTTTCTCCCTGTATACAAACCCTCTGGTTGAATTGGATGGTTGGAAGTATTATCATTTGGTCCTTTTGGGGTTGGTTGCACCTAATTCCCGAAATATTCAATATGACTCAGGGCCTTTGGTGAGACAATATATACATAATACCTTAATAGGGACAACTTTTAGATTATTTCCTTGAGGCATAATTTCTCAGTGGTATATTCCCTACTTTCCTTTCTTACCACTACAGGAAATATCAGCTATACAGGGCAAATAACCATCACAAAATCATACTAAAACAGGTACTTAAGGCGCCGACCCTGTGGCATAGTGGTTAGCTTCAAGCGCTCTGCTTCAGCAGCCCCAGGTTTATGGGTTCAGATCCCAGGTGTGGGCCTAGACACCACTCATCAGCCATGCTGTGGCCGTGTCCCACAGGCAAAACAGAGGAACCCGGGCATGGACGTTAGCTCAGGGCCAATCTTCCTCACGGAAAAAAAAAAGTACTTAGAAAATGTTATAGTATAACATATATATATTTCACACTAAACATGCAGACCACACCTAAACACTGAGAATTCCTGGGTGATCCCAGGTGCTAAAACTCATTCACTTTGCCTCCACAACTGCCATGCTAACACACCTAAAAGGCCCATTTCCAAAGGCTCAGATTTCCTGTTTTCTTAGCTGTCCTAACTATATCTGTTGATGTAGATTCCATCCAAACCCGCTCTGGAAGCAGCTATCTCGGATTTTATGTCGCCCTTGCCCACGACATGCCCCAAATAGTCAGAATGAGCAGGAAATGCTCCCTGAATTTTGAAGCACTGTCTCTCTGTACCATCTAGATGTTACTGGCCCCTTTTCAGACTCTTTTCCCTTGGTCCAGAACTTTCATACCTTTGTACATTCTTTACAAAAGGTCCTTCCACTGGCTGGAGCTCTTCCATTTCTGTTCCCTCATAGATATGTTCACACTCTCTCTCTTTTTCTTTACTTGCTTCCCTAAGAGTCTTCTGAGCTCCCCCTGGACCATTTCCCCTGGACTGTTCCCCCAGACAATCAATTTCCAAAGGTTTCTCTCTACGCGTGGAATTCCTATACTGTGGCCTCCTTCCAGGTAAATCACTTCTTGTTAACACCTTTTATTACTCTGTCTCCCGTCTCTAAGTTACCCTCCTGCATCAGAACTCCTGTAGGACATTCTGATTCTCTCATCCTTATCGCTTACTGTCTCAGTTAAGAATTACACAACTCCACAGCTGATGTCCCTAGTGGATTATAAATTCCTTGAGAACAGGATCTATGGCTGACTAACGTTTCTATTTGCCATAGCATCCAGTACAATGCCTAGCTCATGATAGGCACTCAGAAATTTTTGTTGAATGAATTAATGATGAATGATTGGATGGATGGGTGGATGGATGGGTGGACGGATGGACAACGAGGGAACATAAGGTGAAATGGAAAAACTTTGGACTTCAATTCAGAAGAATTGGGTTCAGATTTGGTTCTGCTTCTCCTCCTTGTGACCCTGGACATGCCATTACACCTCTTTGGGTCTCAATTTCTCCAAAAGGAAAGTGAGGCTATTAAGAGCTGCCTTACCTAAGGTTGTTCTGAAGATCAAATGAGATATTTTATGTGCAAGTGCTTTATAAACTATGGAAAAACCTAAAAAAGAAAATAGAAAGAATCAAATGGTGATTTAAAGACTTTCCATGTGAATTGTACTTAAAGGCACCCAGATGATTTCTGTCTCTGGTGCCATCACAAGAACACTATTATCCTCAGCATTGTATAAACACAGCAGGATAAGCCAAAGACTAAAAATATAAAGACAACTAAGTATATTAGCATCAACCACCCTTTTAATTGTCCTCTCAGTAGCAAGTAGGAGTGAATTTTGATAATTAGGTGTGTTTACAGCACTGTTATCTTATATTACAAATAAATTACACTATCTTATATCACAAATTTGTGTTGAAAGCATGAAATGTCTTCTGTGTGTTTCACAAACACTGCCTTGTTTGTGTCCTTCCACTTGGGGACAGTTGGGTGCTCCGCTTGCCTTAGGAAAGGCAACACACACACCCTATTTCCCGGGCCTTAGCAGCCCAGAGGGAAGGTGGGGGCATGTAACCAAGCTGGAGACATCTGACTCCGCCTGTGAGTTCTGAGCTGAGGAGACTCCAGCAGACACCCCCACCTGCTCAAACCCCAAGTCTCTGGGCCGCGGGGATTCTCTGCCACAGCTGCTTGGGCACCCTTCTCCTTGTGGGGTGCATAATTGGAGTCCAGATTGAGGTCTCTTTCACCTGCCTGCCAATGACTTCAAGAGTCCCCAGGGCCCATTTTGTGGCTCAGGGAGGTGGTCTGGGAGGTCTGGTTCACAGGCGTGTCTTCCATGATTCTCTCCCTCTAGGACGTGGTCACTTCAAGCCAAATGGGGAAATGCTCCTCACCTGCCAAGTAACTCTATTCTGGTTTCTACCCCTCTTTCCAGGGCTTGTGCAAAAATTCCTGGTGCAAAGAGTAGAACCAACGAAGTGTGAGCAGGGCCACCTCCTATTGTACTTCTCCCCAATAATGATCCTTTATCCGTGACACAGGCGTGCCTCTTTCAACAGCCTCTCCTCTTGAACTAAGTTCCTTCCTAGGAGGATCCTGGGAGCAAGAACAAGACCTCCCATGGACTCATCCCTCCCATCAATGTTTGTATACCCAGCTCCTATTATAGGACCCTGAAAACAAGTTCATCATCTTTCATCTGTACTGAGTGCAGGCCATCATCCAGAGCAAATGTCTTAAGATCTCAGATATAGGACCTTTTTTAGAGTCTGTACCTTTTTCCTCTTGTGGGTGGAGGCATTGAAACAGTGGTTAAGAGGATGGACTTAAGGGCCTGGGTACCTACATTCAAATTTCAACTCAACCTCAAGCAAGTTTCTTTAACCTCTCTAAGTGCCAGTTTCCTTGTCCGTAGCATGGGGTGATGATAATATTTATCTCCTAGTGCTGTGAGGATTATCAAAATTGCCCGTAAGCTAGATCGTAAACCAAGGCCCCACTAATTTTGGAGTATTGAAATTATTCAAAGTATGTCCTCTGGAATTAAGTTAAAAATTAATAATAAAATTGTCATTAGAAATTCCAAGTTTCTTGGAAATTAGGTCACCCAGGGCTCAGATAGGGTACTCAAGCTTTCTCTACGTGATTTTCCTAAATGCACTTATATACCTCAATTGTCAATAAAGATTGCTGAGGGAGGGGCCGACCTGGTGGCGCAGTGGTTAAGTTCCCACGTTCTGCTTCTGCGGCCTGGGGTTCGCCGGTTCGGATCCCAGGAGCAGACATGGCACTGTTCATCAAGCCATGCTGTGGCAGGTGTCCCACATATAAAGTAGAGGAAGATGGGCAAGGATGTTAGCTCAGGGCCACTCTTCCTCAGCAAAAAGAGGAGGATTGGCAGCAGATGTTAGCTCCGGGCTGATCTTCCTCAAACAAAAAAATTGATGGGGGCAAAGAAGCTGCCCAAGCAGGGAACCTAAGTACAACCTAACAGATGCACCATAGCCATCACATGCAGAAAGTGAGTGATGTACAACACTCGGGATCATGGGCTTGGGCTTCCTTCTTCATGAGGAGCATATGTTCACACTACACATCAAGGAGCGTGTCACCCCCTCTTAATACACACATTTGCACAAACACACAACTAGGTCAATTTCTGCAATCATTTTCCAAGGAAACAAGCACATTTTGCAGATTCCTGAAAAAGAGGATTTATAAGAAGTGCACAATTTGCCCAGTTCATCTTTTTCTGTTCAATAAATAGAGGAATCATGAGAGGGCAGAAACTGGAGATTAAAGATACTATTTCAGAGAAGTAGAACTCACAGACTGGAGGCCTTGTGGGCCAGGAGGGGTGCTAGCTGACTCCCCGGTGTGAGAGCTGGAGGACGTGTAAATTTTTCCAGCTTGCTAAACAATTTTCACTTGGCTGGGACTAGGACATCTTGTATTTGCACCCATGCCCAGCATTTCCATCACCACATATGCTAAGGATTTATCTCCTAGGAAACGTGAGGGATTAATGATAAAAATTTGAATCATCATCCACCCAGGGTTATGAATTAACCAATCCTGTTCTACTCAGTAAACATTTATAGAGCAAGTCTATTTAGTTAGACCCCGGGCCCGGGCAACAGTGCTGCCAAAGGCAAACATCCAGATGGACTCGTCGAAGAGAGAGCGCTGATCTCAGCTGAATCTCATGGACAGGCTTGTCCAGGAGATGAATGATGGCCGTGGAGCTGGCAATTTTGTGTCCTCGTCCAAGCTCTGACACTTTCAAGTCTATTAACCTTGCTTGCTGTCACACAACAAAGAAAGAGTAAACCAGTCATTTTCAGATAAGATAATGAGTGAAATAGCTGTTTTAATTCAGTTGGGGGGCTCTTTGTGCAATGCTGTGGAATGATCTCCAAAGAAGTATCATTAATTTTTTTTTTAGAAAAAAATATGGAAAGGTGCTTCCATTTTACAAAAAAGAGAGAAAAAGAACACATCTCTGGACTGTTGAATGCAGAGAATATCTTTAGAGGTCTACAAAAACACTAATAATGTTGCTGACCTCCAGGGAGGGTTACAGCATGGATGGTGGAAATGACAAGAAGGACAACTCTTATGATAAGGAAATCCAAACATATAGAGGTTAAATAATTTTCCCAAGGACACCTGGTTAATAGCAAACAAAAGCAGGGTTTCCAAATTTGGTGGTATAATCGCAGAACTCCTCTGCTCCCACCGCGCCCCACTGCCCTGATGCTCTGAGGAGAGGTGACTCCGTGCCGGGCAGTTTCATAACCTCTGCTCTGAAAGCACATTTCTAGCCACCAGCTGTAGAATTCAGTCTACCAACCATTTCCCCTCCACCCATTTCCAGGCTGATGTGCCACGCTGGCTGAGAACGTATTTCACTAAATTACACTTTCTTTCCCTGGTACAGATCAATACGAAACTGCAATGATTTCTCTAAAAACATACACAGAATTCCTGTCCCAGGTCTGTTCTTGTAAGAGAAAAGTGACAGAAGAATCACTTACTTTAACAGGAACGATCCTCCCTGTATGACACTAACTGAAATGTTGTTCGTGTTCAGAAGATATCTTCACAGAAAAGGTCTAATTTAATTTGTTGGTGATTTTCCAGACATCACTATGCATCTCAAGGATCTTTGGCCGGACTTTCCTGGGCTCCTCTCACTTAATTGGAGACGTGGACACTGTGTTTTGGTTGTGGAGTGGTTCATGCTTTCTTCTCACAGTGTCTCTCTCACAGACCTGTTTTAATCAGCCATCAGCCCATTTTGACCTTTTTCCAGAAACTTTCAATGTGGCCTGCCTGTTTTAAGACTGGAGCTGAAGCTGCTTCTCTTGGTTTCAGTCACCTCAGCAGGGCTCGGATTGATATCCTGGTGGGTCACTTCAGTGAACAGAGTCATCTCCTGTTCAAACAAGGCCGCCATTTTCCAGCCGTCCTCCATGTTCATCACTTCATTTCCATTCCACCACAGCAATCTCCTCGCTCATGACCTTGCCTAGGCCATATTATTACCATCGCCTTGATCTCCACCTCAGAAACACTAGATTTAGAAAGCCCACTGCCTGACCACAGCTTCTTGAGCTTCTACCCATAAAACCGTAAAACCATTGCAAGAGCCTCTTCAAGAATTCTCACCCTTAGGTCATCCAGCTTCGCTGTCTTTCCTGTCCAACCTGGACCCCAAGGGCAAGTGCTTCAAACCCAAGAACAACAGCATCCTCAATTCCTCACTCAGCTGTCATTCTGCTACGTCTGCCAGAATGGCTCCTCACCCTTGAAGGACCCATCAAGTCTGTGCCCCTGCTTCTGCTCCCAGGCTGCAAGGGTAGAGAAAAGCACGTAGCCCTGAAGATTGATGACTCCCTCCACTGAGTCCTCGGCTCCTGAGTCCCTTGACTGGACTCTATAATTTTGCTTTCCCACTCACCACAGAGGCTATACTAAGGCTTTAATACTCTCTTGTTTCAGTTAGGATTATATTTGGGTGCAAATAACTGAAACACAAAATAACAGTGGCCTAAACTTGGTAAAAGTTTATTTCTCAACTAGGTAAAAAAAATATCAAGGACTCACAATCCAAATGTGCAATGGAGACACCACAAAATCATGAGACCGTAGGTGTCTATCTTTCTGCTCTGCCATCCTCAGAGGTCTTCTATCCTTGAGATTGCCCCATGACCCAAAATGGCTGCTGGAGTACCAGTCATCATATTCACATTCTAGACAGCAGGGAGGTGAAAGGACAGAAGGGCAAAAGGACACTCCTCAAAGCTGAGCTATGTCCCTTTAAGAAGCCTTCATAGAAATCCCATACAACACTCCTATTGCTATCTTGGTGGCCATAACCTAATCACACGATCACATTTAGTTGCAAGGGAACCTGGGAAATGTAGTCTTTTAGCTGTGTATGTCACCACCTACAAAATCAAGACTGTATTACTAAGGCAGAAGGGGAGAGTGAATTTGAGGTAAGCTCTAACTGCCTCTACCATATCTCCTTAACCCCTCCACCCCACACTTACCTGCTCATTTCAGTCTGACAACTCAGCTCATTTCCTGGGAAAAGAGACCATCAGGGGTCAAATTCCTTGATATCGCTCCCTCCACTGCTGACTCACATGTTTACAGCACCCACCCTTACCTACTGTGTTTGTATCTCAGAGGAGGAAGTGCCCCTACTCCCCCCGAGCCTAAAGCCTGTGCTCTTCATTCGTGCAGTTTATCAGATGTCAAGTATACACCAATAAAGCTGTGTAAAAATTTTAAAAATCTGAACTCATTCACTTCTTAATCCTTACCATCTGTTTTCCAGCCATTTTCTCCTGAAACTTTTCTAGGTGGGTCGACAAATAATATCAAATTGCCAAATCAAAAGTAAGTTTTCCCAAAACTGTTTGGTGCTTCCTCAAAAAGTTAAACATGGAATTATTTTATAACTCCACTGTTCTACATATATACTCCAAAAAACTGAAAATAGATACTAAAACAACATATACATGTTCACAGTGGCACTATTCACAATAGCCAATAGATAGAAACAACCCAAACATCCATCAAAGGATGACTAGATGAAAAAATTGTAGTGTACACACACACGCAATGGAATATTATTCAGCCATAAAAAGGAATGAGGTACTATAAATGTTATAACGTAGATACACCTTGCCTGGGGTTCGCTGGTTTGGATCCCGGGTGTGGACCTAGGCACTGGTTGTCAAGCCAGGTTGTGGCAGGTGTCCCACATATAAAGTAGAGGAAGATGGGCAAGGATGTTAGCTAGGGCCAATCTTCCTCAGCAAAATGTGGAGGATTGGTGGCAGATGTTAGCTCAGGGCTAATCTTCCTCAAAAAAAGAAACCACTGCCAATTTCCCTTAGTTTTGCTTTCTGAAAGCAAAGAAGGTAGACTTCAGGAGTTTTTTTTAATTCATATTGATCTTTTGTGAAAATAGGCAGGAGAAAGTCAGAAAAGTTAAAATTATCCAGAAAATAAAATTCTATTTTGTTTATATTGTTGGAAGTATTGTTTATATTGTTGAATGATCTGATCATGATTGCTCAAGTTGACAGCCAAGTCCTTAACTAGCTCTCTGACAATATTTAGAACTTTACATTAATACTGTCCTTGAGAATATATCCCCTAAATTGTGTCATCTCCACCAGAGAGGTAATTTCTTGGGGGCAAAATCTGTCTCATTAACACCTACATCCTTCACAGCCTAGGTGTGACATAGTGGTCTCCAGGAAGTGTTGGCTGAATGGAGAGATGGTGGGACGGATGGTGAAACAGATGGCTGTGCAGATGGCTGGGTGGATAAGTATGATGAGTTATTTTTGTTATCTCAATCAATACACCCCTTTGGACAGGCTTCAAGATGAATCTGGATAGTGTTGAATTCTGTTGAAAGAGAGACAGAAGGAGCCAGGAACTATAGTAAAATCCACACAAAACACAACAAAATGTATTAGTATTGAATTTTTTTTTTTTAATTTTACATTATGAAGTCAGTAACCCTGGTTAAGTGTTTTTCTTGTAATGTTTTACAATCTTATTTTTCATTTCTTATCTTTTGGTATCCTTAAAATAACATCGTGTTGGTATTAGCTCAAGGAGGGTGTTAGAACACAGCTATGCTCCAGTCTGGAACGTAGCTGCTCAAAGTATGGTCCCAAAACAGCAGCATGCGCATCACCTGGGACCGTGTTAGACATGAAGAATCTCAGGCTCCTCCCTAGACCTACCGTACCAGAAGCTGCCCCTTAACAAGCTCCTCAGGTGGTTTCCATACACTGGTCAAGATTCCTGAAAATAATGAGTGAGAAGTGGGGCTCTCCCGGAAGCCGTGGCCTCTGACGTCAGAGACTTGGTCTAAGCAAAGCGTGATGAACCCCAGGCACCGTCCTGCTAAGGTGCTGGGGGCGGGAGTTTGATGCATTGGAGCGTAAAGTGAGCTTTGGAGGTGAAGGATGGAGGCTGTGGGGAGAGGGGACAGTGTGTATGGGTCGGGGGTGGAGGAGACAGTAGTAAAACTCATCTTCTGAGTAGAGGAAGCTCAGGAAATGGAGGAGCTACTGTCAGCTGATTGACAAACACTGTAAGGTCTCCCTGAGGTTCCATCATACTGAAAAGGGTGGCAAACCTGGGGCATTCAAGTTGCCCCAAAGCAATCTGACTTCCTTAACATCACTGTGGATGGGCGAGTCCATGTCCTACTTGGGGACGGGGACAGTTGAGTGAACTGCCCGGCCACATCAGAGTTTCTAACTTTGGCCAGAGGTCAAGTAGCCTGCAGTACGCTGGGCGCTTACTCCAAAGAGCTGAGTCAGATCTAGAATGGGAGGCGAGAGGCTGACAGTGAGGATGGATGGCTGATATTACCGTCCTGAGCGGACACGGAGAAACTGAGGCCAATGGGTGAAGTGTCTCCTCCCTTCCACTAGCTGGCTAGGTGATGCTGTGCGAATCAATTCACTTCTTCACTATATTGTTTAGTCATTTTCTTAGCGTTTGTTCTGGGGATTACAATATACATCTTGTTACAATTTACTTCAAGTTAATACTGACTTAAGGTTGGTAAAAGGTAGCAACTTTGCTCCACTATAACTCCATTTCCTTCTTTCTTTGTGCTATTATTGTTGATATAGATATATGTAGAGACAGACAGACAGACAGATAGATAGATAGTCCGGGAGGTGAAATTCCCCCTTCTACCCTTCTTGTGTTCTTGTGCCTGGACTAATAATAAAATTGACACAGGACCAGATCAATAGGAGAAAAACCCAGTTTAATACGTACGTATTGGAGATCATAGAGAAATGACACTCAGAGAGGGAACAAAGCAGGCATTATGTATATCTTTTACCTGAAGAAACAATAAATATGTGAGGAATGGCAGGACAAAGAAAGTCAGGTTTGCGATATGTAACAAGAGAAGATTTAAACAGCGTTTAAGATTGAAGTAATAAATCAGTAAAAGTAACAGGGTCTGTTTGTACCGGCTTCTCAACCCTGAACTCCCCAGCTCTGAGATGAATGGGCATGTCTCTTCCTCCTGGGGCAGGCAGGGTGCCTTTCACATGGAGATTTAGCTCCTGCTTTCACGGGGAACAGAGAGAGGAGGGTCAGAATGCCTTTTTTCTTTGCCTTGGCTGCTTCTCAAGTAACTAATTCAAAGTAATCAACATGACACGGTGGGATATTTTGGCCTACCCTGAGCACCCCCTCAAAAAAAAAAAAAATATATATATATATATTCAGGAGAACAGTATCATAATCATTACTTTATACTATCTTATGTCTTTTAGACAAATTAAGAAAGAAATATATATATATATATATATATATATATATATATATATATATGACAAATGGAAATGGCAAGCAATAGGATATATTGGAGTATATGAGGAAGCCATTTGGTATAAACCTAATTCGGCCTGACTTTGTTTTTCGAAAAGGGCCTGACTGTGGCTGTTGAGCACGCATTGTATATCTGCTTTAAAACATTTTCTATAGTAAGAACAAATGGCCTTAAGATAAAGGTGCAACTTCCCCCCACACTGGCATTTCCTTAGGGATGAGCATCTTTCCTCAGGCTAGGAACTGATTTCTGTGCTCACTTTTGACCACCCAGCTCACCTGTGACCACGCAGCTCCAGACAACAGAGCTGCCACCCTGCTGTGTTCACCGAGACAGCAGACCTACCTGCTGTTTCCATCAATCGCTGTGCCGACAGAGCAGTCTCAACTATTGTAAAAGGGACATTTCAATCATACGTGAAACATCCTGTTTGGGCGTATATAATCACTCTGTATACCTCACTTCTTCGGTGCCCTTTCTTCCTTTGGGAAGAAATGGCCCGGGCCATGGTCCTCAGATTTTAGCTCAGAATAAACTCTCCCAAATTTTCATTTATAGATTGGTTATGGATTAGTTTCGTCAACATATTTAATACCAGACTAACTTGAATCCACAGGAAGAAATGAAGAAGATCAGAAATGGTAGACATAAAAGACTATAGTAATCTATCTGTGTGGGTTTCAAGTCTGCCCAGCTCCCGCTTTCCACTGGGCCCAGCAGGACTTCCTGTATGTGCACATCCTGTCGGTCAACCTGTGATGTGCGGAGAGCTTATCTGAATTCCAAGGTCTCCCCGTTAAATTTCTGGCCAAAACCTCAGTCTGGCAAGGCCACAGTTCTTCCTGTTTGTTTTCTAAGTTCACAGATGGCCCTCCACTCCACGTCATGGTGCAGAGCTGCTGGTTTTCACAGGCGGCCCCACCCTAGAAGCACCGCTGTGCCAAGAGATCTGGGGCAGGGGTGTGGAGCAGCCCCAGGCAAGAGGGCCACAGGCTCCCATTGTTCTTACCCCCACTTCTGCAGTGTTTCATGAACAAATGTTTCTCAATTTGTGGTTTGCCTTTGTCAGTTTCCAGAGCCCCGAAATGGCTGTTGTGGATAATTCTCTCCAGTTGTTTCTGAGGGGAGGATCTGTCATCTTGTTCACTCTGCTTTGCCCGAACTCCTGCCTCCTCGTCACTACAATGGGCTTCAAGTCTTCATCAGTAAAAGTGGGTGTCTTGCTCCCTAGTCCTGTGCTGTATCCATGGACCAGGGTTTCTAAGGGATTTGAGGACCTAGAGTGGTGTCAGGAGGTGACCAGGATGTGTCACCTGTGGTTCAGGTGCCAGCAACCTCACCTGGCTCTGATGGCGGAAGCGTTTATAAAGAATCTGGGGCAGCTCAGAGACAAGGCTGCCACTAGAAAGTGAAAAGGATGCTCTTTCTTCAAATAAAAAATTATTAGGTTTGTTTATTATGGCACAACTAACAGCATACTCAGGCCCCCAGGGCCCAGAGAAACCAGCAGGCAGCCACCTCCCCTGTGAAGGAGGGCAAGGGGAAGGTGTGGGTGGAAAAGGAGGGGCAGGAGGGTGGGGGCTTTGATTCCCTGAAGGAAATGTATTTTTAAAATTGGTGGCCCCACTCAGAATAAAGTAAAATTAAAGCCTCTTGCTTGGACACTGCTATGGGCCGAGTGCTTGTGCCCCGACCCCAAATTGTTATGCTGAAATGCTCATGCCCTACGGGATGGTGTTAGGAGGTGGGGCCTTTGAGGGCAATTAGGTCGTAAGAATGGAGCCCTCATGAAAGGGACTAGTGCCCTTATAGAAGAGACCCCACTGAGCTCCCTGGTCCCCTCCACCATGTGAGCACACAATGAGAAGTCGGCAGTCTGCAACTCACAGGAGGGCCTTCCCCAGAACCTGACCACACTGGCACCCTGATCTTGGACTTCCAGCCTCCAAAACACTGAGAAATAAATTTCTGTTGTTTACATGCCACCCAGTCTGTGGTATTTAGTTCTAGCCGCTCCAACAGGCTAATATAGACACATACGTTCAGTTTCCCAGGCCCTTCTAAAGGAAGTTTGCAAAGGCCCTGCCGAGCAGAGGCTGTCACGGCTGCACACCTATGCCCACATTGCTGGCTCCTCGGCCACATCCTGATACTGCAGCATACACGCCACTGGCAGTAGGCATGCTCCATGCCTCCAGCCCGACTCCTCAGCCAAGGGGACTGTGTCTAGATGGGTTTGCTCTCAGATGTTCTGACAGCGTCTGAGAGAAGTGGAAGGATGGGAGAAGCATCCTCTGGGAACCCCTGGATTTACTCAAGGACAGGACCAGGTTGTGCATGTGCAGGCATCAAGGAGAGTGCTTGCAGATCTCCAGGTGGATGCATATTTCTGGATGCTGATGCAAGTCCACTTCACCAAGAGCTCTCCTTTGCTGCTTCCAGTTGCAGCCAGAAGTCCCAGAGCCTCCATGATCTACCCTCATTCTCCCAGGAATTAATACGGGCCTACAACATGGATGCTTTCCCTCTTAGATGTGCTGCCCTTATGCAGGGCGCAACCTGAACAATCATACAAGGGAAAGCTGGATAACCACAATGTTTAAAGCACAGGAAAAAGGGCGGTTTGAAAGATCCAGGAAGCAGGGCCCCACCACTGGGATAAATGGACTTCAACCGTGTTTAATCACTGCATCGCTCTACCCAAGAGGTGCAGTCCAGGGAGAAAGCATCTGATTGGCTGATCTTGGGCCCTGTGTCCATCCGTTGGCCAGGGCAGGGTGAGGCATCTTCATTAACAGCCCTCCAGCACTGTATCTAATCAAAAGGAATAGTTTCCCAGAACAAAATCAGGGTGCTGTTCCCAGAAACAAGAACACACGCTGAGCAGGCAAACAACAGATGGCCCGCACAGAAAAATGAATTAGGGATCAGATTTCTTTACTGTAGGACTTCTCAGAGCCTTTCATTAGCAAGTTTTGTTTTTACGCCTCTTTAACAAGAGATAAAACATACAGCATTTCTCAATTATTTCATCAAATTCTTTTTTGCCAGAATACTTCAAGATACTAATAAGCGTTCCAAGAAAGACCTTTAGGGGAATGAATTAGAACATGTTCCTCTGTGTTCACATGTATTGTAGCCCATGAGGGCAAGAAATTGCCTCTCATTTACCGTTGAATCTCTGATGCCTGGAACGGGCATGGCACAGAGAAGGCACTCAGTAAACGGGGTCATTGAATGAGTCTGTTTCTATCATCTATGTAGTTCCTCCCCGAAAGTCTGAATTACACTAGGCGTTGCAAGAGCCATGCTCATCCAAGAGAGATTCCGTTAGGTTAATTATATCGTGCTCACAAACTGTCCACAGAGCCCTGGAGTCACATCACAAAAGGGAAAGCGCAGTGTCACTCCCATGCCCCCACCTCTCTAAGGCCCACCGCAGGCCTACGTGGCAGAAACTCCAGTATACACGCGATACAGCAGCTTTCCACTTCTGGCCCCTGCCCGCACATGAGAGGTTGTTTTCCTCCTCAGTAACTTTGCAAACACTGTTTCTCTGTCTGGAATGCCATTTGCCCCTCCCTTTAGCCACTTAGAAAACTCATCTTTCAAAATCCAGCTTAACTGATAAGGCCACTGTGATGTTTTCGCAGAACTCACCCAGCTGCTAAGGCCACTGTGATGTTTTCACAGAACTCACCCAGCTGCCAGCCCAGGCCTCCAACCATTTCTCTCCCCTCTGAACTGTGCACACCTGTGACTTGCTGCCGTTGTCCCCTGCTGCTGTTCCATGTGCTGTGTGTCTCCTCTTTCAGCCTGAGAGCCCCTTGGGAATAAGGATCATGCTTGTTCACCTGAGTAGTTGTAGTACCTAGTACCTAGGTACCTAGTACCTAGCTGCATCTAACCAGGATGAGAAAAATCCCCAGGAGTTTCTAACAGAGGGCATGTGACGCCAGGAGTTGGATACATGGGTGACAGAGGAGGCTGAGAAGCCACCCGTGGCCAGTGGGTGTCTTAGTTTCCATTTCCAAGGAGCAGGCTCTGAGACCAAGATTCCAATGCAAGCAATTTATGGGCAATGCAAGGACTGTGGGTAGATGAGGGGCAGAGGCTTATGCAAAGGAAGGCAAGGCAACCACTCCAGGGCATCTTAGGAAGCCAGACACCAAAGTGGGCAGCTGGAGCTTAATCCCTCATGGACACTGAAAAGTCATGCAAATACATGCCTCAGAAGTATCCTGGCCCAGGGGTGAGGGAGCTGGGGTATTTCTGCTAGTCTGCCATTGGTTATGTTAATTCTTAGGCACTGTCAGCCTGCTGTACACACAAACAAGCAGGTTTGGAAGCTTTGGGGTAGCCCTCCGACAGGCAGGAGCTGGCCTTGGGAAGTCGGGCTGCCTTGGAAGAAATGGTAAGGGGATTTTCAGAGATGTGGGCAGGGCACTGACAGCTAGAGTGAGGCAATTTGGAACTTAATAAAAGCAGTAACTGCTAGCACCCCTGAGCTTGATGTACAGGGGGTGGGGCTGGGGTTACTGGGTCCCAGGAGCCAGGAACACATGGTGGAAGCCGGACTCCTCCTTGTGGGCTTGTTCAGCAGACGCTGGAGCCAGAGAAGGCAGTTAGCCACTTCCAAAGACCCCACAGGAGGCAGAGAGAGAAGCTTCTCCTTCCTCCTGCCCTTCAGGATCCCACCAGTGCCTCCCATTGGCCAAAACCAGTTGGAAGCCACTTGACCAGAGTCTGGGAAACCAGCCTGCCCTCCAGTGATGCAGAGCAAAGTAGAGCAAAATGGATCAGGGAACAGCAAACCGGCCAGGACGGGCTGACTGCCGTGGAGGGGCTGTGCTCCCCCAAACCAGCAGCGCTCGAGTTCCCTGGGCAGTTTGTTTAAAATGCAGATTTTGGGCCTGATTCTTGACCTAATGAATCTAAACCTTACAGATAACGTTGGGGTCCCAGGAGTCTGTATTTTTAAACAAGTCCCTGAGGAGAAACTTGGGGAACTACTATAGAGGTGACTCATCATAAATGTTTCAGAGATTAAAAACATTAAACCGAATGGGATCTGTAACAAGATGACAATTCTACTTCTTCCCAATCCAAATTCAATTAACAAAAATGGTCCTTTCCAGTTCATCTAAGTTTAACTGCTTAACAATAAGTCTTTGATTTTCATCCTACAGACAAAGCAATCAAAGTCAAAGGATATTGGAAAACAAATCCGTAAATGCCGGAGGTAGCACCAGGGACCAGGGGTCGAATTGTAGATAATTTTGTTGGCACACTTGTCGTATTATATTGCTCTTATTATTTTATTGTTATTATTATTTGTAGTGACTGTCTTCTCCCCACTAGACTGACTGCCTAGAGGACCAGGCTCCTTTCTTCTTAGTCCTGCATGCCGGGCACAAGACACGCCCAGTTACATACACAGCAGGAGTCTGAGAAATGTTTGTGGAATTAAGTTCAGAACCCAAAGCTGCCCATAGCCAGCAATATCTCTAGATGCGGCTCTTTCAGACACAGACTGACTCAGAATGTGGCCAAAGGACTTTTTTTGTAATTTCCAAAACGCTTTCAAGTTTTCCATAAAGTTGGCCTTTATAGCTTTTTCTCCTCCTTTTGAGCATTCATGTGGTAAAGCTGTTCAGTGATGCATTGAACACGCATGATATATTGTGTTTATTTGAGAATAATTAAACAATTGTTATCATAGAAATTGCATTACTCAATTTTATTAAGAAAAAGCCCCCTTTTCCTAAGACAGTAATATATTCAGATTAAAAAATATCCCAAGGCAAGAATCAGACAAAACAAGCATTCAAAAGTGCAAACCCAAAATAAGAAAAAAATGAACTATTCTAAAGTGAGATGAACAAAAACAATTCATCAATTTTACTGTTTCAAGGAAGCGGACAAGAGGATGAAAACTGCATTTAAAAAATTCCCGTCACCATAGAAACTCACATAGGGACATTTATTTACAGGGAAATAAAATAGAAACATAGAGCTGCAAGTAAAACAGGAGCCTGGGAGCCCCAAAGCCAGAGCCATCTGGGAGACAGTTCCCAGAAATTAATGAGGATCCACGGAAATCATCAGACACGGGAAATCCAGGACCCAGCACGAAACGCCGGCACGACCTGGAGCAAATTACAAGCTTTGTACCTTTATCTTCTCGTTTTGAAAATAAGAACAATGACACCTGGTTCTATAGGGCTGGTTAACCAGTGCACTCTTCAATTATTACTGTCTTACTATTTATAAAGTTTGGAGCTAAATGAAAATATGGATTTCCCGCATAGACTAGGCGTCTGGCTACCTAGGGCACCTAGAAAGATGATGCAGCCCAGGCAGGGGACCTGCAGGGACCCGTGGCTGTGAAGGTGCTTGGATACGGAGTCCACCACGGAAGGACATCAACTAAGGAGCAGAGGGGATGCAGGAAATTATTCCCGGATCGGCAAGCCAAGGGGGTTCCAGTTGGTGTATCAGTCTAGAAGAGGCCTTAATAGGCTAATGATGAAGGACAGGGACTTTTCAGTCACCCTGGGTTCTAATCCTCATTCCATCACCCACCACCTGGCTGTGTGACCTAGGGAAAGTGACACATTCTCTCTGTGCTTTAGTTTCCTCATTTTAAAAAATAGATAATAACGCCTAACTCATTGGATAGCTGTCAGAATTAAGTGTGATCATGTGTGTAGTGTGTTCGTTGCAATGCTTGGCACAGAATAAATGCTCAGAAAATGCAAGCTAGTAGAGAGGGTAACAGGGTCTCTGTTTCCAGGCTTTGGTTCAGGAATAGAATGCCTGCTCCAACGTGGTTGAGGACTGACAAGGAAAAACTATAATCACAGTTCTGTGTAGAGGGGATGTCAAGGCAGACACGCAGGGAAACAGGCACCAATGCAGATAGAAACAAGGTACACGTGGCAGACCAGGTCTTAAGAACAGGGTGGAAATGCAGTAACGGAAACTGGGACGAATCAGCCGGTTTTACCTAGTGGCGAGCGTGACACGATGGAGTTGTATTAAACATACTCCCAGAGATCAAGCTGCTCGGCTGTGGGTAGAAAAGAACTCTGGGAAAGGCAGGCAGGTAGCTCACAAAAATATCACCACTGAAGTGCAGGGACTCGCCGTCTATCCAGAGACCACTGATTCAGTGGCCTCTCTCACTCAGGAAATAAGCCCAAAGGGCTCTGAGCAATCAAGATCATTGCCACAAAGCCCACGAAACAAATTGTGTATCCTTTACTCATAGGAAACTTTTCATCTCCTCATTCAGATCCTGTTTCCTCTTATTTTACATACAATGTTAACTGGTGAGGGCTCGGCAAGCCAAGGAGTCGAAAGAAAGATTTCTTGGACTCTCAAGTTTTGGTAGTAGTGCCCCTTTATTCAGAGAATAGCATGGGGACAGGACCCAGGGGCTGTGAAGAGCTGCAGGCATGGGTTGAGGGTAGGGCTAAATTTAAGGCATAGGTATGTGAGTTATCTCTTTATGAGACAAAGGAAAGATTATGTAAAAAAGTCCTTAATATGGTATCAGTGTAGGTGGGGTCTGGTTATCTGGTGGTCCTATAACTTTAGATAAGAATCAGATCAGATCAGGTCAAGAGTCCTATGCCTCCCGGAGGATGATATAGATCGGTATGTAGGGCAGGACGCCCTGGGCTTCTCTCCCTGGGGCAGCCTCGATCCTCATCATTAATGAACTTTTATATTTGGTTACCTAGCCAAAGACAAATCTGGGGAGAAGGAGGAAACTTCTAGTGGTGGGAAACCTGTCAAAAAGCGAGGCACTATAAAATTATACAAAATAGAAGCAAGTCTTATAAAGCCCAGCAGTCTTGCACCATTTCATGGCAGGGCAAATTACCCCGGATGCCTCATAAACCAAGAAGGCACAGGATAGTACTACATGTCCATAATGATAGTTTCGAGTCTCCTCATCATAATAAATAGCATCACCATCCACCCAGTGGATCGAGCCAAAAAACCAGAAGTCACTTTCTTTGCCTCATCCTACATATCCAGTCCCTCAGCAAGTCCTATCAGTCATAAATCCAAAATACATTCTGGATTGACTCTTTACCTTCACTTTCACCGGACTAGTCTGACCCTTGCGCAATCTCTTGCCTGGATCGTAGTAGTGACCCCTGACTGGCCTCCACAATAACCCATTCACCTAAATCAGATTTTAAAAACAAATATTAGAATATCTCAATTCCCTGAGTTACGCCTCTAGTAGCTTTCTATCACCTTAACAGGAAGATCAAAACTAGGCTTTCTGTTCCCAAGACACAAGATCTGACCACTGCTTTCCTCTCCGGCTTAAGCACCACTATCCAGCCACACTCTCCTTTCTTCCTTGTGGACTCCAAGATCGAAATGTCGATGAAAATAATCCATAACCAATCTATAAATGAAAAATTTGGGAGAGTTTATTCTGAGCTAAAATCTGAGGACCATGGCCCGGGGCCTTTCTTCCCGAAGGAAGAAAGGGCACCAAAGAAGTGAGGTGTACAGAGTGGTTATATACCCCCAGAGAGGATGTTTCACATGTGATTGAAATGTCCCTCCCACAATAGTCACAAGATTGCCCTGTCAGCACAGCGCTTGATGGACACAGCAGGTAGTGGGTCTGCTATCTTGGGGGGCGCAGCAGGAAGCAAGTCTGTTGTCTGGAGCTGGGTGGTCACAGGTGAGCGCAGCAATCAGTTCCCAGCCTAAGGAAAGATGCTTAATCCTTAAGGGAATGCCAACGTTGGGAGGGGAAGGGAAGTTGCTCCTTTATCTCAAGCGCCTTTGCTGTTGCCATAGGGAATGTCTAAAGCAGATATACACTGCATGCTCAACGGCCAAGGTCAGGCCCTTTTGGAAAAACAAGGTCAGGCCGAATTAGGTTTACACCAAATGGCTTCCTCATATTCTCCAATATATCCTATTGCTTGCCATTTCTATTTGTCAACACCCATTTGTCAACACTTTGTCGCAGGCACTTATTCTCTCTTCCTGGAATGCTCCACCCCCACATCTTCACAGCCACCGGCTCAAATGTCACCTCTTCCCACAAGTCTTCTCTGATCACTCAGCCCAGAGCAGCCACCCAGCCATTCTATTACAGCGCCCCGTCTGAATATTTTGCAGGACATTTTACAACACCGGATATTTCTTGTTTATTTCGTAGAGCATAATCTGTCTCCCCACACTGGAAGGTGGTCTTGTATCTCTCATTCACCCTCGTGTCCCCTGTAGCTAGAACAGCGCCCAGCACCTATCCGTGCATCATAAATATTTGTGAAATGAAAATAAAAGAATAAATCTGCCCCCCAATATTTTTTAGAAAGGAAATTATCTGCAAACCTTAGAACATCGTTAATGGATACATAGAAGTCTCTTGCAACCCCTCACCACTAATGGGGTCCTGCTCGTAGCTGAGAACCCCCACTGTGCCCAGGACAAGAGGTGTGGCATGTCTTGCAGGAGGGCACTGGGATGGAGGGCTTTTAGGGAGGTGGATGGGAAGAGCACGCGCAGGGCAGAGCAGAGGGGGAAAGGCAAGAGCCAGGCTGACCGGTGAGATGCTCATCTTATCTGTCCAGGTGTGAAGTGCTGCAGCCTGAACCAGCAGCAGCCAAAGGGACAGATGCCAGGACTGTGGTGGTGGCAGAAATGACAGGGCTGGTGACCGATTAGATTTGCAGAGGGAGCCACAAAGGTGAACTCTGGGAGCTCACAATCCTGGCAACGATCTTCTCCCACTTACGTGAAGTCTGCTCTGTGTAAATGACAAGCTGCTTGATTTAATAAAGAAATATGGCTTCATAAATTGATACAGCAGAATGTTCCTTTTTAATTTGATTTTCTTTATATGATAACCAGGAAAATCATGCATTCTTTTAAAAGACCGGAAAGACTTATTTGATATCAGTAACACATCAATCAAAAATGTTAATTACAGCTACATACTATGTGAATACAATTATTTTGAATAAATTCAATTAAAAACAACAGTTGGGTCTTTTTAACACTTTGATCACTTGGCTGAATTTTTCACTTTACCTACGCTTGGTGTGGTCTGTTAGTTTGGTATTGCTGCCATCACAAATGACCACAAATTTAGCAGCTTAAACCCAGTTCTGCAGGTCAGAAGTCCAGCACAGGTCTCACTGAGCTAAAACCAAGGTGTAGACAGGGCTGCCTGCCTTCCTGGAGGCCCTAGGGGAGAATCCATTTCCTTGCCTTTTCCAGCTTCTAGAGGCTGCCCACATTCCACGGCTTGTGGGCCCTTCCTCCATCTTCAAAGCCAGCAATGTTGTGTCTCTGCCACCCTTCTTCCATTGCACTTCTCTCTCTGATCACGATTGGGAAAGGTTCTCCACTTGTAAGGATGCTCCAGTTGGATTGGGCCCACCCAGAGCATCCAGTATAATCTCCCCATCTCAAGGTCCTTAACTTAATCACAGCTGCAAAGTTCCTTCTGCACGTAAGGTAACATATCCACAGGTCCTGGTGGCTGGGGCATGGACATCATGGGAGGACTGTTATTCTGCCGGTCACATGTGGTATCCCACAGTTATTATCTTTATCTGTTAGAAGTATTTTTTTTTAATATTACCTATTCCCTGTTTTGAGGCTGGATTCTCCTGGGACTACTCATAGTCATGGGAGGAAGAGGCAAATCAAAACTTGACTCGATCAATTTTCCTTCCAATTTTTTAGAAAGGTCCTAGGAGAAATTTAAGGACTCGTAAGGGTCCTTAAGAATATGATAAGGATGAGGAGTCAGAAATGGTAGCCTCCTCTCTTTCCCTCTTTTCATATGGACCGTCTTGCAACAGTAGAGCTTAATGGCTCAGGGCACAGGCTCCGGGGCCAGACTGGTACAGGGATGGGCACCTGCCTGGCTCTGTCACCTAATGGCTGTGTCTTTGCACACATTCCCTCATTCCTCTGGACTCAGCCTCCTCGTCTGTATAACGGGAGTTCATTCATTCAGCCAACATTTATTGAGCACTTACTATGTGCCAGCATAATTCTAGGCACCAGGGATTCAACCAGAACACACATGCAGGCATCATCGGTTATTAAGAAACTCGCTCACCTTCACCCCCAACTTCACACCTGCCTCAACCTCTACCCCAGGGCCCTCTGGACTTCCCATGATCTAGAACTAAAAGGGTGAAGTCCAGCAGAGCAGGGGCCCTCCTGGAGCCTGCCACAGTGCTCCTGCCCGCATCCACGGGTGCCTGTGCTGGGGCAATTGTTAATGGTGTTTTAATATAGCATCTGGACACAGCAGTGAAAAAGAAACATACAAAAATCCCTTCTGGATCCCGACAGAGGAGACAGACAATAAACAAGGCATAGAAGTGAACATCTCTGTTCTCTAGGGTAATACGTGCCCTGGAGAGAAACCAAGCAGTGAAGGAGGAGAGAGCACGTCAAGTGTAGATGAGGTGGTCAGAGAAGGCTCACCCGGAAGGAGACGTTGAAGGAGAGGGAACGAGCCACATGGGTGTGTGGGGAGCGGCAGGTGGGCTGCTGGGAACTGCAAGGACGTAAGTGAGTGAGCCTGGAGTGGAGGGAGAGGACAGAACACACGCTCAGACCTGCCTCATAGGATGGTTGTGAAGACTGAATGAATTACATTTACTTAGTTAATTGAATGACCCTAACCCTAACCCTAACCCTGAGAGCAAGGTCTGACATACGATAAGTTTTAAATAAGTTTTTTTAAAACCTATTATTTGTACCATTTGTTCAGAAATATGCCGCATTGAACAAAATTCAAATGCTTTCCCCTCAAGGCTATATGTGATTTCATTTCTCAGAATGCTCTCCTGGTGTGTTCTAGTCCCTGGTGGATGCCATCAGGGCCTGCATGTCCTCATTCCCGCATGAGCCAGCACGTTAGCCCTGTCTCTGGAGGCGTCCAGACCTGGGGTGACAGGGTCCTTTCACACGCTAGGACTCTGCACCCTCAGATTTTGCATGTTCTTCCTCCAAGGGAAGATCCATGGTGTTTAGAATCCTTTGTAATCACTCTTCACATGTGATCACTCTCCATACTTTATCTTGGAGATTCAAGATAAAGTAACATCTTCTGTCACTCTAATACTGCTGCTCTTGTCTTTTCTCCTTCCCTAAATATCCTGCCCACCACTCTGTACTTGCCAAGGCATTCTCAAGCTCCCTGTAGGGCTCTCTCTAGCCTGTGCTCAGTGCAGCTCCCTGTAACCTCCCGATCAGCAGGGACTTTACCATGATAAGGGTGGCGGCTCTTCTCTCAGTCACTAAGGGGCTCCAGTTCTAGGGAAGGTGATAGGTCTGTGATGCAGATATGGGATGCCCAAAGAGTTGTAAAATTCCAGTTGAATCCCCCTACACACACGCACACACATATATACACACACCCTGTAACTACTTTGTCCTGTCCCACAAACTCAGAGCACAATATGGCCATATCACCTTTTTTTTTTTTTTTACTTGAATATTCAAACACTTCATGCTCTATTAACAAGAACTGATACCTTGAGATATCCTCAACCCTAACTAGTCCAGTGATCTCCCAGGAGCTCACACAACGTAACAATGTTCAGACCTGTCCCTCCACACTGTAGGGGAGGAAGACATATCCTCTATGCATCTGGGTCCTTCTGGCTGGGCTACGAATTAAATGCATATGAGACAAAACAAGAGAAGAAAATCAAACAAAGCTTTATGACGTGTACACATGGGAGAGACTCAGGAAAACTGAGCAACTCGCCAAAATGGCAGAGGCTCTCATCTTAAATACCATCTTCAGCTAAACATAACGGAGGATACTGGGGGTAGTGGTTTGGGACTTCAAGAGGGTGGAAGGCAATTTACATTGAGATGGAAATGTAAATGGGCCAGCTATAGACAATGTGACCCGAGAGACACGTTTTACATTACATTACAGTTATCTATGGTAGTAACTCCTTCCTAGCACAAGCCCTTCTACTTTAAATTATTTTAGACAGTTGGGGGGAGGTCAAAGTTTCTTTCAGAGTTTTTTGTTCTTAAAATTAATCAAGCCAAGAGACACATTTTGGGGTGGCCAATTCTGATCCCCTACAGCACCAAGCTGAGAGAGAAGTGGATCACCGCGTCCAGGGCTGCCACGTCTTCTACCTGGTGTCCCCGTGGGGGCTGGTTCTGCCAAGTTCTTCCCATGCTGGCCCCTTCACTTGGATTGTGGGGTTACAGGTCTTTCAGATGCCACCCTCAGTCCCAGGAATTCTCTCCTTCATTCTTTCCACTGCTCCAGGATAGCCGGTCCAGAAGAGCTACCAGTGTGAATGATCGTTGTGTGGGAACAAGCCTGATGTCACAAATTTTAAGGTCTTGGTCCTGAGTCATCAGTCTAGATGTCCCCTATCCATAGTGTGATTTGATTTTAGAAACCTCATAGCCCTTCCCTGCCTTGAGTCTAATGGGGGCCCTCCATCCATCCTTTCCTCAGCAGCTCTAGCTAACCAGACCTCAGGGAGCAGAGTTTGGAACCTTGGCCCCTTGTCTTCCAAAATGCCTTGGGTTCTTATGCAAACCATTATCCTCTTCTGCCACAATCAGTTTCCTCAAGCAGCCACCTTGCTGGATTGACAAAATTCAGATATGCTCAAACCCAGAAAAGTGGGGTTCCTTTTAGCTTTTGTGGGGGAATGGAATTGGCTACCCCAAGATACCTCTTTTTGGCACAAGGATTATTTTGGGCTGGTTACTTTTAAAAACTGCAGACATGAGAGAAACTGTGAAAAGCAGAAGTTATGCTTTGTAAGAGACATTTACATTTGTGAGGGAAATCTCCATCTGTAAAGGTGTCTCCCTCTCTGTACCAGGAGGAAGGGGGGATGACTTATCTCTAAAAACTTATCAATGTGGAAGGCAAGGACTTAAATCTACATAATAACTTACCCTTGTTTACTGTGCTTTTCTGGTCATCTCCCATAACTGACTCCCATCCCCAACATCCTCCTTTGTAGCTGAAGATGGTATTTAAGATGAGAACCTCTGCCATTTTGGCGAGTTACTCAGTTTTTCTGGGTCTCTCCCATGTGTACATGTTGTAAAGCTTTGCTTAATTTTCTCCTGTTATTCTGTCTCATGTCAATTTAATTCGTAGCCCAGCCAGAAGGACCTAGAGTGGGTAGAGGAAATGTCTTCCTCCCCTACACTCTATATTAAACCACTTGACAAGCCACTCAAGAAATGGCGGAGCAGAGAGATGAGCCTCTCTTGATAGTACATATATACAGACATTTCAAATGAAAAACCAAAGGCTGAGGGCAAAATCAAATAATGCAGTGTGAGCTATTTGTATCTGACACATTTTTATTTGCTCTGTCTAAACATCATAATATGTTTCATTAATTTCTTCTTTTGTCTGATTTGGGCGAGCCCCAGAAGACTTGAATAATGGAGACGTGCAGACAGTAATATGCATGGTGTAACTCTTCTTTAAATATGTTGGCTACAGACAGAGCTTTCAGAAAGATATTTTGATATAGAAACTGCATTCTCTCCTCGGTTGAAAATACTTGTTAAAAGCAAACTGCTAGCAGATGGAAGACCTCAAGACCTCCCGCAGCAAGAGGAAAGTGTTGTTACTGTGAGCGAGTGACGCACGAGGTCCAAAGACACCTTTCCTCCCTGCGCTGAAAGGACGAGAAAGCAGGATGCTCTGTTTACTCTGGGTTGTGCGTTACGGCATAGAGACACGCTGCGGTAAGACAGACGACCTGAATAAGCTGGGAGGAATGCACTCCACTCACCAGCATTGTTACAGCGTTGATGAAACAACCCTTTGGGAGAGCTGATCCCCGGCCCACAATATCCGAGGCCATCTTCATCTCCAGATCAGTCTCCACAGGTCCCTTAGTCTGGAGCTTATTGAAAAAACTCAGTCTCCTCTCATAGGGAGAACTGACAAGGAGTTGGCTCTCTTGGACTCTGAATCCTGTCTGCCTAAGCTGGGGATAGTGCACACATTTTCACCTAAAGGACCAACTCTGATCAATAATGGATTCTGCATCCTCAACCAGCTGACAGCCAAGAGGAATGTCTGCTTAGGCCCAGGAGGAGTGTGCATGGGGTGAGGAGCTGGTCTCCTTCACCTGGGCATCCCCGGGGCCTCAGACAGGGCCCAACACACAGGAGGCATTCACTCAGAGCATGTTAAATGAATGAGTGAATGAACTAATTAATCTATCACATCCGGCTCATAGCCTTGCAAAAGGGCAGGGTTGTAGAAATCACACTCAACGAGGAGATGTTAGCTACAGGGACACCAACTACCTGGTTAAGTCTCTTTAGCACTAAGTCTCAATTTCCCTCTATAAATGAATACAGCAGTGTTCACCTTGACTGATGAGCAGTTGGAATAAGGCTCGATACCGAAAACAAACCAGCCACATACATTTTTCTCCAGCTAACTCCATCAATTCGCCATTTTCCCATCAGCTTTTCCGAATGAACCCGCCTCTGGTAGCCTGTCTGACCCTCAAGACGTCCTAGAGATGTATAGGATTATTTTTCAGGTGCTGCTCCTTCCTGGAAACCAGACTCAGAAGGATGGAGACAGACTAACAAGCAGAAGATCAGAAAACACAGTTTGCAATGAATAGACTCATCAGTGATGAAATTGTTAACCCCTGAGCAAAATTACATGGTGAACTTTACAATAAGAGACTAAAAGGAAGGCATGAAAAACTAAGTGCTCCACGGTGACATTTAGACACAAGAGAAGAGGTTTCCAGGCATCTCCCTGACAACCAAGGCGGAGTGAGGGCGCATCACCTTCCACAGCCTGCTCCTGTCAGAGCAAGGCATCACTTCATCACATCTGTTCTGGGGGAGGCCTTTCTGTGTTCCACACGAGATTATATTGATTCATTAGAGTAGATTCCAACTGGGTTTAAAAGATTCAGAAATGAAAATCCCAGAGGCATTAGAGAAATATTCAGACTTTTTCGGGCAGCATTCCTGCTCCTCAGTGACCAGCCCCATTGGTCCCTCATTCTTCCTCCTGTGCTCAGATCTCTCCAAAGGCTTTCCATCCACTTGGAATAAAACCCAAAACTCTTACAACATTGGTAAGGCCTGCGCGATCTGGCGCGGCATGACCTCCCCACGTGCATCTGCCACCGCATCGCCCCTCCCCCACTCTGCTGTTGGCTGGTCCTTAGACAGGGATCCTCGTCAGACCTTTGCAGGTGCTGTGCCCTCACCCCAGAACACTTTTCACCTGGGGAGTCACAAGAATCTCTCCCTCAGCTCTTGTAGGTCCCCCTTGACGGGTTCCTTATCAAAGAGGACTTCCCTGGCCAATCCAGTATTTGAATTCACAGCTCCCACCCATTGTTCTTGGTTCTCTAACGCTTTTAAGAGTTTTCTTCATTGCTCTTATAGCATCTGAACTTTTTCTCTCATGTGTGTGTACGTATATATATTTATACCTGCACTTATTTACGTTTGGTTTCTCTTCCTTCAGCAGAACCTCGGCCCCTGAAGGCAGGCACTGTGCCTCAGTTTCACTGCCACATCCCTGCTGCGCCTGCAGCCCGCGGCACTGCACAGTGAAGCAGAGTTGGATGGATGAATGAACCCTCTCCCGGCCCACCCCCCGTCACGTTCGTCCACTCTCCCTTCCCGCACCCATTCCACATCACATGTCCACAACGTGGCACATCCGTGTCCCTCCTCCCAGAGTATCGTTCCCTTTGTCCGTGGTTCCCAGAGGGACTCTGTCTACCACATGGAGAGTGGAACTGAGTGGGAGGACAGGACAGAAGGCAGAAGGAGGATTTTGCCAGAAAAAGGTTGCTGCAGGGAAGAAATGTGGCGGGAAACACAGGGAGACTTGGAGGAATAATTTCCTTGAGAGAAGGAGAAGGGAAAGAGGGAGGGGGAGACATGGAGCAACCATCCCCACCGCCCTCAGCCTCCTACCCGGGCCGTGCATTGACGAGTCTGCCTTGTTGCCAGCATCCAGAAGGTAGTCTGGTCACCTCTTCTCCCTCCCCACCTTTCCAAAATCTTTCTGATCCCTTCAGGATCAATTTAGATGCCCATCCAGAGGCTCCCCTGTCCAACCCCTCAGAGTTCATGCCCCCCCATCACCTTGGTTAGGTCCTCTGTGCAGCATTAGAGAGGGGGTTTTTTTCCACTTATTTTTTTTCTCCAACTAGATAGTAAACTCCTTGAGAAGCAAAGGTGTATAGACTTTGGAGCTATGCTTGAATCCTGACTCTGACACTTAGTACCGTATTTCAATGAATCTAAGCCAATGTAAGACACAGTATTACTTTATAGACCACGAAAAATAGAAAAATATGGCCAATTAACTATAAGACACCATCACTTGTAAATTGTATCTTGATTGCAGAGATCTGAGAATGTGAAAAGGATGCATCAAAGAATTGGTGAAATATAGAAGATGTGTGGCCTTAAACAAATGGCTAAACCTCCGAACTTCAAACTTTCCATTTGTGAAATGAAAACCGTACTTTTTCATCCATTCAACAATATTTATTGAGTGCTTAAGTGGTGTGATTTCTTATTTGAAAGGAACAGGAACTGGCTCTGGTTAACTTAAGCAAAAGGAGATTTACTGGAAGGGTATTGGGAGCTCAGAGAACTAAAGAGAGCCTAGAGAAGCAGGAATTAGAAGAGCCTGGGGCCTAGAAACGGAAACCATGGCAACAGTCTCCCACCAGGAGGGGTCTGATCAGGACAGAGATGCTGGTACTCAACGCTTCCTCTTGTCCTTGGGTAAACTCAAGAGCCTGATGGATGGAGCCTGCCTCTTGATGTAGGGGTCTCAGTCAGCATCTGCCCCTTTTGGCTTCCAAAGTAGGAGACAAGCACCTGAATTTGCCGTCCCATCAAGGCTACACACAACAGGAGAGAGAGAATTCCCCAAAGCGATTTCGGATACTGTTAGGAAGGCAAGAAGGGGGAATGGGTGCTGTGTGGCAAAACAAAAACCAAAAGAAATAAATTTCACGATGAGTTCCTAATATGGGCCAGGCACTACGCCCCAACACAGTTATCGTCCCTGCTTTCCTGGGGGTCACTATTCAGTAAAGAGACTGCTATCAAAAATAACTAAATAAATAAATAGGATACTTTCAATGGAGAAAAGAGACTGCTATGAGAGAGAACACCTGGGGCATCTACTGCTCAGCTAAACCCAATGGCCCATTCTCAGTCCTCATTTTACATGAACTGTCAACAGCTTTTGACGCAGCTGATCACCCCCTCGTGAAACGCCTTCTTCACTTGGCTTTGAGGAGATCCTGTCCTCATGGTTTTCCTCCGTCTTCACTAGCTGTTCCTTCTCCTTTGCTGGATCCTCCATTTCCCCAACCCTTAAGTGCTGGCGGGCTCCGGGGCTCAGTCCTGAGACCCCTGCTCTGTCTATACTCACTCCGTTGGTGAGTCCATCCAGTCTCAGGGTTTTAAATAATATCTGTCTACTGAAGACTAACAAATTTATTTCTCCAGCCAGAAACTCTACATTAACCCCAGATTCACGTGTCCAACTGATGTCTCAATATCTCCATTGAGAAGTCTAATCAGAAGTTGAAATTTATCATGTCTAAATTCTATTCCTCGTCTTCCCTCTGCTAAGCCTGCCCCATGGTCTTCTCCATTTCAGGCAATGGCAACTCCATCTTTCCACAAACCTGAGCATCACCTTTGACTCCTGTCTTTCTCTCACACTCCATAGCTAATCCATCGGCAAATCCTGTTGGCTCCAGATCTGACCACTTCTCATATCTCCACCACCACCACCCTGGTCCAAGTCAACCTCATCTCTCCTGGGCTATTGTAACAGCCCCCTAACTGGTCCGCCTGCTTCTGCTCTTGCCCCCTACATTCTACTCTCAGCACGGGGCCTTGAGTAATCCTTTAAATACCTAGATCAGATCATGCACGCCTCCTCAAAATCTTGTAATGGCCCACAAGTCTTCACACAATCTTCTAACCTCTCCAAATCTCATCTCCTGGCTCTCTTGTGTTCGTTCAGTGCTCCAGCAGGAATTCTGCCTCCAAGTCTTGGCAATTACTCTTGCCTCCTCCCAGAAGGATTTTTCCTCTCGGTTTCCACATGGCTTCCTCCCTCACTTTTTCAGGTCTTTACCAAAATTTCATCTTCTCTCTTAAGCACTCTTCTTCCCGTATTTAAAATTGCACCCCAGCCCCAAACACACCCACACACAACCCCCTCCCCATTCCCCATTCTGTTTTCTCCTTGCCACTCGTCACCACCCGGCATATTATATAATTTATCTCTGAGTGTTCCCCACTAGAATGTAAACTGTATGAGGCCAGGGCTTCCATTCACTGCATACAACATTGCCTGGCCTATTGTCTGCTTTCAATAAATATCTGTTGAATGAACCAAGTTGTCTAATCTTTCTGCACATTACTTGAAGGAAATGTGACAAGTAACCCACGCCTGTAATGTAAGATTCACATACAAAGCCCACGACATGGTGTGCCTTGGAAACTGAGCTGGACTGCATGTGTATGAGGACGCGTGAGGACCTGCACCCCACGTGGCCACATTTTGACACCCTGCCTGTTTCGCAATCCTTCACATGGAGTGAAAAAATGAAAATTTATTTTTCTACCTGCAATACAAGTTAAAGACCAAAAAAATCTTTCCTTCCCTCCATAACAAAGGTGCATTTCCTTCTCACCACGTCCTTATTACCCTCCCAAAAGCCCCACGTGAAATATAAAGAAGCTGGAAACACCTATAAAGCAACACTATTGGACAATAATAGTAATAATTGGTAGCATTTCTGAAAACATGTTTTTAAAGCATTCAAGTATTCTAAGCTTTTATAAAGGAGAATGGAGCATCTGGTGGGCTGAGCGAATAGGGAGAGAGGGAATAAAGGCAGTGAGGGAGGGGCTGGCCCCTGCTGCAGAAGCAGCCCCTGCGGCTGCACCACAGGCTCAGCATCAAGGCGACTTCTCCCCAAGACAAATCGGGGCTGCATTCCTATTGCATCAGCCTCCAAACAAAATGAGCTTGGACCTATCCCACCTGGCAGGCCGGGAATGTATAATTATAAGCCCGCGGATAGCAAGTGTGCGTGTTTCAGTAGATTAGGGAAGGCAAGTAAACAGAGAGTAATTGAATTCAGCGCAGTGTGTTAGGAAGGGGCTGATTTTCCAGCACTTGTGTTCCGTTCAGGAGCTTCCTCCCTCTCCATCTTCACGGCTCGCCTGTCCAAGCAGACAAGTCAATTGCAAAAGGACTCCATCCTTCTGTAAATGCGGTTGGGAGGAAGGAGCACCTGTCATGAGCGAAGGCTTAAGAGGAGCTGAAAGGAGGCCACCATCTTGCTGTGACTCCTGTTCTTCCCCTGTGAGGTCATGCCTGGAAGGCTGCCCATGACCGAGGCTGGCAAACGGCAGGGCCTTGGAGGGGCACGGGGTGAAAGGGTCATTGTGGGGATAATCTGATAGGAAGGGCTGCCATGTGTTAAGTGCTTACTTTGTACCAGGCCTGTGTAAGGCACCTTACCGGCAGGCTTTATCTAATTTCCTACTCGCACTAACACGGTGAGGTTGGTACTAATACGCTCACCATTCTGCTAGTGAAGAAAGAGGCTGCGAGAGGCTATGTGAGGCTTCCATCGTTTCTCATGTGCCACCTCTCAGAGCACTTCAGATTAAGGACCTTTTCAGGACATGAAACACCCCGTCTTAGACAGCATGCACGCGTGCACACATACGTACACACACACACTCATAAAACGGCCTCTGCCTGTGCACAGTGCTAGGAGAACTCAGCAGGCCGGGTGGTACTTTCAATGGTTTTGACCAGACTCTGGCTGTGCACCCCTCAAGAATCCACCTCCATGTAGCTGCAAAGGTATGGTTTCTAAATCTGGGCTTTTATAAAGAAATATTGCCACCTGGTGGACACCTGCCCACACTTTTGAAAAATCTCTGAAAAATCTCAAAAGCAAGGGGAAGGGTGACTATTTTGAACTTGTTGTTTTCTTTTAGCTTCAACTCTTTCAGCCTCGGTTGGGGGACCCCTGTATGTGTTGTGCAACTCAACAGTCCTGTTCTTTTTGTCGACACTCATTAGTCTTCAGAATTTTCATTCCTCTAAAAATAACATGACCACTATCTACCCAGACAAATCAAGTCTTCCTCTTGTTGTCACCATCTTGGTAAAGTCATTTCCATCAACGAGGTTGCTGAATCAAGCAACCTGGGAGTTATTTTCGACACCTCCTTCCTCATTTGCCCTCCCCCTGCCCCAACACACAGTCCCTCGCCAATGCCTCGTCAATTCTATCCCCAAAATACTTCAAAACTATCCACTTCTCTCTCCATTCCCTGGATTACAATGCTGGTTCAAACCACCATCTCTTGCTTGGACATGTGCAGTAGCCTCCTAACTGATCTCCCTGCTTCTTATTGGGGTCCTACGTATGTTGCTCAACCCATCTTACATCCCTCTTCCACTGTCGCTCTGCATTCCAGGTACGCTTGTCTGCTTTTGGATTTCTACAACACCACAAGCTCCTTCCTGCCCCAGGACCTTCACACATGCTGCTCTGGTGGGCTGAGGTGCCCTACAGCACTTAAATATCACCTATTAATTTTTCAGGTACAAATTGGAAATACTTGACTCTCAATGTAAATTAAGTCTCCAGTATTCTTTTTTATGAAATCTTGTTTTTTTTCTTTTAGGGCACATCACTTTTTATAATTACACATTTGTGTATTTGTTTTTTTAAAAAGTTTTCCAATTCCTCACCTGCCTCATGATTAAGTTCCATGAGAAGAGCTATATCTGTTCAGTTAACCTCTGTACCCCTTGTGCCCAACACAGAGTTTTACACATAGGAAATTTTTTAAAAAGAAGAAAGATTGAAAGCTTACCATTATGACCAATATTATTATCATTGCTAATGATAATAATACCCTACTCTCTTTTGGCTGTTATTAAAATGCTGTTGTCATTTCACCAGAGAGGATGTACAGATGATGCTATGGACTGTACGTCTGTGCCTCCCCAAAATTCATATGTTAAATCCTAAGGCCCAATGTGATGGTGTTAGGAGGTGGGCCTTTCAGGAGGTTATTAGGTCATGAGGGTGGAGCCCCTGTGGCAGGATTAGTGTCCTTATAAGAAGAAGAAGGCAGTTAGCTCTTTCTCTCTCAGCCATGTGATGCTACGAATAGAAGATGGCCATCTGTAAACCAGGAAGAGGGCCCTCCCCAGAACCCAGCCATGCTGGCGCCCATCTCAGACTTCCAGCCTCCAGAACTGTGAGGAATAACTGTTTGTTGTTTAAGCCTCGCTGTCCGTGGTATTCTGGTATAGCAGCCCGAACTGACTAAGAGAAATGGCAAATAAGCATGTGAAAAGACATTCCACATTATTAGGTGTTAATAATCTCTCTACTCATATCTACTCATATCTTTTTAATTATATTATCCTTAGCACTTGTGCCAAATTGCATGTCTTTGTCAGCCACTCCTGTCCAATCTAGTCCCTAATTCTTGCTTTATGCACAACTAAAGGGTCCACTCAAGTGTTTTACAAACAAGAGCAGTTTCTTTCTCCAAAATTGTGTCAACAAACCCCCTAGAACAATGTTTTCAAGTTGAAGGTCTTGACCCATTAGTGAGTCAAGAAACCCATTGATCGATTTGCAGCCCGCATTGATTTAAAAGATAAAATGGAAGAAACTAGCTACAAGTGATGTTTAAAATATTGGCATTGTCATATCCACTCAACAGAACCATTAAGAAGGGAATGTATTTTTTCGTCTCCTCACGTTTCCACCTCCACCCACAGGAGAGAGAACACTGCCACCCACCCTTCCAGGCCCTCTCCAGGCCCCTTCACAGTTGCCCCAAGGAGGGGGCCAGCAGGTGCTAATCCCACCGCTTGGAGCCCAGTTCACAGTGGGCTGCTTCCTAACGGCTGCCTGCTCTGTTCCCTGCATCCTCTTCTATTTCTTGTTCCCATGTACAGTGGGCCCCTCTCCCCATCTTGTCCCTTCATGGAAGTCATACCTGGGCACAGCCGTCCCTTGGAGGTAGGCCCGGCAATGCTTGTGCTCTCTGTCCAGCTTTTTGGTCTGCAACGTGAGGGTGAGGCAGCCAGCCTTCCTCTCCTGGACAGCAGGTGAGGTGAGTGGGTTAGAACCTGCTGCACAGGCCTCGCCTCCCGGGCTCGGCCAGTCTCCACTTGAGGGAGCCGGAAACCCCATGTTGGCTTCCAGACCCAAGCCTCCAGCACAGCTAACCAGACGTCCCTGCCAGTCTATCAGATAAACCCCGTCCTTTGTTTTCTAATTGGCTATTGATCCTTAGGTTTGGAGCTCCCTCAGCAGGGAGCCTTGGGGGTTTGGGGCACCAAAACCTCGCTTCGAACTCCTAACGAGGAATACATGGGACTTTGATAATACATAACTAGATTCATTTCTGAATATTTAAAAACTTCACTTATTTGCTAAGACTTTAGGTAAGTTTTTCATCTCTCCTGGTCTTACATTTATAAAATAAGTTGATAGGACCTGAGATCTCATCTATAAAGAGGAAATAATAATACCTACCTCATGGGGGATGGTAGAATATCAAAAGATATTACGTGTAAAGCTCTTAGGACAGTGTCTTGCACACAGTAAGTGCTTAATAAATGTTAGCTACTAGTCTTCCTATTATTTCTTTCCAACTTTAAAAAAACCCCACTATTTCACTACGTCACAATACATGTATGCGATAACTGGGAATTTAGTCTAAAGTACTCTCTCATCATGGACATCAAAGCAAGGAAAAGGTGAAAGTCAGTAATAGGAAGAAAAGAAAAGAAAAATATGATTCAAGGGGGGAGAAATTTAAATAAGACATGTTCTAAGGGCCAAGAGAAAGAAATGAGCCATGATAATAGAGACCTGAAGACATTGAAGCTTATGTACATTTTCTGGGATCTCATTAGAAACTCAAGCAACACAGCGTCACAGAGATGGGACTTTCAGAAAATCAGAACCTGATACCAGCACCCGGCTGGCACCATCTCCACCTATCCAGCAAGCAACTTCCTGCCTGTATAGAGAGTTACTGGTACACGATTAAACACAGTTGAGGGAACAAAAATTATCTCTAGTCCTTCCCAAAATCCCACTAAAATAATATCAAATGAAAAACAAAAAGGTATAAGTCACAAGAACAAGGAAAATAGGAGTGAAGATTAAAGCAGACAAGAGAGAGAAGATGAGCCAGTGGTAATGCAGCTGATCCAGCAGGATCAAGAAAGTGGAAACGCAAATGTCTGTGGAGGGTGGCAATTGGGAATGTAAAGCAAGCTGGTTCATTCCCTCAAAACCCAGAAAGGCTGGGGATTGGCGCCAGCGAGTCCTTCTGAAGATAGGGAGGTGAAGCGGGGCTGGAAAAAGGAGGATTGGTTGACAGTCTACAAGGAGCTCTTTGCCCTTCAAATCCCTGCCACTTCCTTCTGCAGCCACCCTCCCCCGCTCTGGGAGGAGACTGGAGATGTATTCCTGTTGGAATGGAAGCTCCAGGAGGGCAGGGGGTGTCACCTGTTTAGATTACTGGTGGAGTCCCAAAGCACCTAGGATTTTGTCTGGCACAAATTGCTAAGGGAATACTGGATAAATGTTTGTTAAAACATCCCGATGAGACTTGCAGGCTCCTAGAATGCTGGCAGCCAGGGTCCAAGCTTCCTCACCTCCAAGTGGAGTATCTGACCCTCTTCCGGGTGCATCTGACCAGTCGGAGAGAAGAGACCTAGAGAAACCCATAGATGTCTGCAGGCAGACCAAAAGCGGCAACTCTCCATCATCACCCACTACCCCGCTCAGTGAGCCCTGCACACACACACAGAGATTCCAATCGGAACTAGCCAAAGATTAGCAGACATTTGAGGAAGGCTGCTAACATAAAAGACACAAATTAAAAACAAGAAAATGGAAATTTTTTTAAAAAAAAAGAGAAAAGAAAAGAAACTCAAAAGAAACAACAGAGACCATGAAAATAGGAAAAAATCTCAAAAAAATATAATTAATACTCCCAAAGAGATGAGACGATATTGCATCCATATAACCAGAATATTTGTTATTAAAAAATAAAGTGTGTATTTTTACAGGGGTGAGAAAGGAGGCATTCATAGAATAAAAGAGGTTGGTTTTTTTAAATGCTAAGGAGACAAAAACAACTGTCAGGAACCGCAGCCGTCATCAGAAGGCACCTCTCTTAGAAGGAAATTTACAGCAGGTGACGCAATTTGGGAGAAAAACGTGACCCACCATAACATTTAAGTTGAAAAATTCCTAAGTATTATTCATGTCTAAAGGACTACATAATACCATTAATATAACACTAAAATACATGTATAAAACAACAATACATGTTTTGTAAGAACACACAAAAAAGATACACAACAGAACTAGAACATTTGCCTATGAATAGGCAGGGAATGGGAGCAGGAATAGGAGAAAAAGGGTATAAATGAAAATTCAGTCAACCAAATAACAGAGGGGCCTGCACAGATTAACAAGGAGGGTGAGGCAAGAACCAAGAAACATGGTTAGCTGGAGCTTCTGTACCCGAGTTAATTCTTTTGGTGGGAGTGACAGAAACCCAACTTGTACTAGCACAAACATACTAAAAGAATGTCCTGGCTCCCTGAAAAATCCAGGGGTAGTCCTGTCTCGGGCAGAGTTGGATCCAGGTACTCAAATGATATCTACACCTCTCAGCTCTCCTATTCCAGAACTCAGCAACTTAAAATAACCATTTTACTTTGTTCATGAGCTCGTGTGTTAGGAATCCAGGAAAGGCTCAACTGGCCAGCTGATTTCTAATCCTCTTGGTGTCGGGTGCCGTCTGGCAAGGGCCGGAAGTTCCTCTTCTGCAGTAGCTTCTTCATTCACGTCTGGCGCCTTGGTGCTCCTCGTCCCCACGCCTACACACACACAGTCACACACACTCACACACACACGCAGTACGTTGTAGCTTAGTTTTTACTCGATTGCTATTTCCATAAACTATCTCACAGTAAATAATTTAGCGCATCTAAAGTTCCTTCTTCCCTTCATCTCTTCAGTCATTCAGTCTGTTGACACACACGGATGGAGCGGAGGGAAACAGTTTTGCAGTTCCTGTTCTGGGTCCACAGTTTAGTCTCTAAATGGGGCTAACTCATAGAAGAGCTAAATATACGCGATTCTTGGAGGAGAACAGACCCATGTGCTTCTGAAATCAGAAGCCCTGTAGGCAAGGTGTAGTGCATTATAACAGACCGTGTTATACGAACGTGGAGCTTACTAACAGTTGTGGACTGAATACTGAGTCTGTATAGAACTCCCTTCTTTTCAACTTCAGCTTTCTGTAAAAGTTGTTTTCGTGTATGGAAGCCACAGATGGTTAAGGGGTTTTGCTTTTTTGTTTCTTTTGACAGAGGAAAGGAGCACAATTAGAGGAATCTGGGCCTTCTAGGAAGAGCAATCTGGCCTCACTGGGGCTGGATTGAGAGAGACACTAGACCTGTGGTCTCTAAACATTTTCTATGGTGCACCTCATCAGTAAAGACTTCGAGTATACAGCCCAATACGTTTGTTTTCATTTATATTTTATATACCCGAACAACTAGACTAACAAAAGGAAAAGACACAAAATAACTGTAGCTAGAATTGCTAATATTTTTACCCTGCCCCCAGTGGACTGTCTGGGAGCCTAGAATCAGAAAGACCAGTGCAAAGGCTTTTGCAATGATCCAGTGAAGCTTTTAAGAAAATTACTCACTTGTCGAGTTCATCATTAGACACTAACTGACTACTTTAAGGATGTTAGGGAAGATAGTTCCCTACCCCTTCACTTTTAGGACGGAGGAGTAAGCCTGCTATTACGGGACAGGAATGCTGGACACTGGTCCCAGTGCTACTGGCCTAAGGAAAGAGGTCAAGGTGGCAACTCCATTGTGAGACATAATTAATATTTGTAAAGGGCTGAGAGCCAATCAGATTAAGAGGCAAGGTCAAAGGCAAGACTCATTATTCCTGCCAGGTTCCTGAATTCCAAGCAGATTCCAAAAATGTGACCTAATCCACCAAGAGCTTTGGAGGTTTACAGACAGAGCAGCTTGAGTGAAGCCGCCAGCACTGTACCCCACGGTGTCCTCAAACTGCAAATGAGTGGTATTTGATATGTGTCCTTTAGTCTCAGAATAAGAGCCTCTGCTCTCAGCAACTTGTTCACTTCCCTTGCTTGGCACTCAAAGCCTCCCAGGATCGGGCCCGGTCTAGCTTTCATTCATTGATCCCACATTTAATGAGCACGACTCTGTATCGGGCAGGGTTATGAGAGCTGAGGGTCCAAGAGGGGACCAAGCAGATGGCAGAAACGCCCTCATGGGGCTTGCAGTCTGATGAGGGAGATAGACAGTAAAAAAAAATTAATGTACAAAATAGTATTAGTTAATGGTCAGTGGAAAAGAAGAATGATGCCCGGTTCAGAAGGATAAGGAGGCTCCTGCTCATGGTCAAGATGGAGTGAAGGAACTGGTCTTATCCGCCCACCTGAAACGACCTAAAGACAGACAAAATGCATGAAACAACAGTTTACAAAACGCTACATCAGACGACAAACGGACAGTGATCCCTGAGAGACAAAAACAAGTGAAGGGAGTCCCAGAAGTCCTGCCCCTTCTTGCCTTGAGGGAGTCTCCTGGCACGGCAGAGCGGGGGCATCCAGGAAGAGCCTGGTGGCTTGCTGAGTTGAGGAGCTGGGGATGAGAGCTCAAGGGGATCTGGGCAACTAGGATTCACGGATAGAGCACCAGAGAGCAGAGAGCTGAACAGACAGGGGACCCCGGGACTGGCAGAAGGTGCGCCTTGAGTGCGAAGGCGTGTCTGATGAGTAGGACAAGTGCTGAAGAACTCGTGCAGGGGAAGCAACTCCCCATGGCCAGGGAAAGGGCCATCTGCAAGGACCGGAGCCAACAGCGCCTGATGCTCACACAGGGCCGGGACTGGCGCCTCTTCGCCCCAGCCAGACTGGAAAACCTCAAGATTTATGGAGCATTGGGTAGACACACAGGTCTTGCTTCAATAGGGGGAAAAATGGCACTAGAGCGATCCTGTTCCAAACCTGCCGAATAAATCTTAAAGGCAAGACCTAAAAGGATAAATCCGTTTCCAAGGAACTTAACTATATTCCAGAACAAAGCTCAAGGCTATTTATAGGAACACAAAAATATCCAGCACAATCCGTCAGAGACCTCTGGAAGTAGATGCATGCCCAAATTGATACTGGGACCATACGTGACTAATAAATACGAGAAAAGATGTTCAACCTTCCTAGGAACCCAGGAAATAGGAAAGAAAACAGCAAGACGTCTGGGAGGGTTTCACCGGAAGAGGAATGTGGTCAGAACATCTTTCAACTAATGCACGTTTATTACATTCAAAATTCTAATGTGGCATGGGATTCTCAGGGTAGGCTCAAGACAGAAATAGTCCATATTTTTATTTTTAAAAATACTGAGATAATAGAGTAATACAACAATTCTAAGATTTAAGAACAAAATCTCAAGTACAAAGATCTCAGTGTTACCTCAGTATTTCTAGAGGAATACTGGAATACTAAAAAAAATAGCATTTTAATCACATTTTCTGAGATTCCCCCACACTCTGAAAAAACATTTTAGATATTTTGAGAACCATGCAGTGTAAATTAGAGTCACAGAGGTTGCAGGCTTGGTATTTTCCATTCTCACCAGAATATAAAGCTAAATGAAATTAGCAGGTCTGTTATCAGAGTGCCAGAGAAAATACTTTCCATTCTCATCACAACTTAGCTCACAGACCCACACAGTTGACTGTGTCTGAGTTGAAACCAGTAGCACAAGCTATAGATGGACCAATAATCTAATCATGGCCTACCAGGCTGCTTCCCTTTCTGACACTGTAGGGGCCTTCTATTTTCTTCAGGGAAGGTCTGGGGTGAGTGGTTGACAAAGAGAACGTTTCTGTTGAACCATTTAATTACTTAGCTTCTGAGTACATTCCACATCAGGGCCAACATTCTGGCCGAGTTCTGGAAATGAACAAGGGCCTGGCATCGCTCAGACTGGCATCAGTTACCCTTGCTCATGTGGTTTCTGTAAGTGAGAGCGTTGATGCTGGGTACCACTGACAGTGAAGGGGAAAAGTCCCAAATCTCCTCTGGGAACCTGGAGGCCAGATGGACTGTGTGGGAGGGGAAGCTTTAAGGAAAACTGGAGGAGAGTGTGATGGAGGAATGAGGGAAGAGGGAGGGGATTTGCCCCGTCCAGCTCCCAGCCTCTCTTCCGGAGCCTGACACCCTCTTGTCCTCCACAGCTTCCCTGGCTTTTCTTTCTACAGGTCTGGGTCAATTCTTTGTGACCTCACCCCTCCTCCCCTAGGATAATTTATTTTGTCCAGGGCTTTCACAATCATTCTATCTTGGAGAGACCCAAGCCAGAAGGAGAGAGGACCCTCAGTCCTCCAGCTAGCCCTCTCCCCAGGGGGAGAACTTCACAGGGCAAAATGGAGGACACGATGGTGACCTTATGTCATGGGAAGAATGAGAAGGAAGAGGAGGAGCAGGAGGAGGAGGAAGGGCAGGAGGAGCAGGCAGAGAAAAGGGGGGAGGAAGAAAACAATAAGGAAGGGAGGGGGGAGAGGAGGAAAGAGAACAGTAGACCTTGGCTACCCAATACTGGCATTGTCACTTTGCTGTGTTATTGTAATCACTACTCAGAACTGGGAGGTACTTTAAAACACACAGACCACATTTGTTTTAATGGAAAATTCAGATACATTGAAATCCAAAAATTAGTAAAATCTAGGCTGCAATTTGCCATACTGAAAATGTTTTCTAGTCTACACCAAGGGTTGCCACACTTTGTTTCTAAAGAGGCAGAGAAGTATTTTAGGCTTTGTGGGCTGGGAGGTCTCTGTCACAACTATTCCACTCAATCATTGTAAAGCAAAAGCAGCCAAGACAATAGATGAATGGATGGATGTGGTTGTGTTCCAATAAAACTTTATTTACACAACAGCCAGTGGTCTGGCCCTCTGGCCATACTTTGCCAACTTCTGGTCTACACAAGGCCTTTTTTTGTCTTTTTATAATTTGAAAAAAGGTATTTAAAATATTAAGAAAAACACGTTATTCATAGAAAAGCTGTATGTTCATTGTAAAAACAATTCACGCAGAATAAAAAAGTGTAGGTTACCTGAAACGTCACCACCCTGAGAAAATCAATTACCATTTACAAACATCACTGCAGATATACTCACACAGACGTGTGTGTGTGTGTGTGTGTGTGTGCGCGCGCGTGCTTTTTTCACACATGGGCGGGAAATTCTATGCATGCTCTTCTGTAACCTGTTTTCTATACTCAAAAATACATTCGGGGCATCTTTTCATGTCAGTATCTTTGGATCTACATCTTTTCACAGGGTGCTGTCGATGGAGATGCCCTATCTCCTCTGGTGGACACTTGGGTTGCTTCCCCCGGTGACAGTCTCCACATCTCCACCTCCTAGTTGACCACTGGTTGAACCTCTCCAACGATGGGAAATTTGCTAACTTTTGAACCCATATATTTGACCTCAGACAACAGTGTCTGGGGATTTCTGCTCTCCAGAGGTAGAGGGCCAAGCTCTGTAATAAGCCAGAAAGCTCATTTTGGGTTATTAATCAACTAACTTGAGTTAGTTTCTCAATTCTGGGCCACTCCTGCCAAGCCTGTGGAGGTCCCACCCATTTGAAGATGGAACTGTTGTTGAATTGCCTACTGATACGTAGCCACCATTTTGGTCATAGCTCCTGCCTGTGGCGAAACACGTTTCAACAAGCTCCCTGGGGATTTCCACGATTGTGGGTGCTTCTCACTGACCTAACTTCTGCATGAGAAGATGGCAGCCTCTGACTCAGCAGAAAAACCAGTTTGTGAAACACTTACCCAGGTGATCTATTCAACAGGAGGGAGCTCTCCAGAACTTCCAGGGCAGGTTCAGGCAGAGCGTGGCCATGTGCACAGGACATGTAAGATCCCTAGGGAGCAAAGCTGCCACCCCAGAACAAGTCTGTGAAGATCTGCTCCCCCGCCGACTGACTGATTTGTCTCATTTTTTCATCTTTCTTCACGCGTCTCTTTCTGACCAATGACTTAGAGTGTTGTTATTGAATATTGAATAGAAATTCCCAGAAGTGGAGCTTCACATAGGAATTGCAATTAATTTTAAAAATCAGTTGTCCTGAGTTGTAAGGACAGCTTGCTTGCTTCATGAGGAATTATAGAGCAAAGAAAGCCATCTCTTTCTAACAATGTAATTTCCATAGAGTTGGGACTTTAGAGACTATTCTCTTATAATCCCTTTACTGTAAAGACAAACAAAGGTTCAGTAAAGTTAAGTAATTGCCCCAAATTCACACAGCTTGTTAGTGGCAAGGCCAGGACTTACTCTCAAAGGCCTCATCTCGTTACGCATAATATTTTACTTTACTGCTCTGCCGCTCTTTCATAGGCAGCTGCTTTATTTTGATTGATTGATTGATTGATTGGTTGACCGATCCATCTGTCTTGAGTGCCATTGGAGGGGTGGAAAATTGTTAAGCCAGAACATAAAAAGCGAAGGAAAAAAGAGTTTAAAAAAAGTCTGGAGAAAGAAAAAATAGGAAACTGAATGGGCTCATAGCGTGAGGAAGGTCGAGAGCAACCAAGAATGGCCCCAGGGCTCCCTGGGGACCCGGGGTCAGGCCCTCCAGGGCTGTGCTGAGTATTCCTCTTACGTCTGGCTCTGAGGCCACCCGAGATCTCAGAGGTGACCCGCCCAGAGTGTATACTGGGGAGCCTCTCCCACATCCGCACTCAGCACTGACACACTATTCCCAGGCTGCTGGCAATACAGGCTCCTGACCATTCACAGCTGTGTCCATCAGTGGGCATCGCCCTCGGGGAACTGCTCTGCCTAAGGCTCACCTCTGCCCAGGAAGGCAGGATACGGAGAGACAAAGGCCCAGGCCGCTGCACTCGATTTGGTCCAACTCTGAAGAACCAGTCCCCTGCAGTCGCCCTGGGCCATAGGCTCAGCTGTAACCACGCAGAGAGGCAGCCTCTGCCTCTGCCCAATCCTGCCAGCCCCACTTCCTTACAGGTGTATCTTTTTAACCACTCGCCAATAAACCTTCTTCACGCAAGGTATGTTTCCAGGTAACTCAATCTAAGGTATCGCCCAAATTCACACTCACTGTCAGAATTGGGACTAACCTCAGGTTTCCTGCCCCATCATCTTGTTAACCTAAACCATTCTCAGCTGCTAGACCTCTTTCTGTGGCTAAAGCTCTTCACGTACAACTTGACATAACCCATTCCCCTACAAGACAGGCCTCCCAAGGTGTGATGCTGACGACCAGTGTGTTATACAAGATGATTTTGGTAGTACTTGGAATGGGCTGGTCTTTACTTTAATAGTTATCTTAGCTTTCGATTCCCCAGCAGCAGACCCTGAGATGAGGACTCAAGGGAAAACGATTTATTAGCATCCAGGCCAGCTTCATTGATGTGAAACCTGTAGCATCACATACCGGTGCAGTCACACAGGGCTCCATGCTTGGCTTGATACTTTGTTGTTTCCTTCTTGAAATTCTTTTTTTTTTTGGTGAGGCAGATTGGCCCTGAGCTAACATCTGTTGCCAGTCTTCCTCTTTTTGCTTGAGGAAGATTGTCCCCGAGCTAACATCTGTGCTAATCTTCCTCTATTTTGTATATAGGACGCCACCACAACATGTCTTCATGAGCAGTGTGTAGGTCCACGCCCAGGGTCCAAACTTGCCAATCCCAGGCTGCCAAAGCGGAGCACACAAACTTAACCACTACACCACTCAAGGCCCCTCCATTTTGAAATTCTTAATAATTTATGAACATGTTTTCATTTTGTATCAGAGCCTGCAAATCCCATAGCTGGTCCTGATTAGGACATGTTCCTAGGACACACTGGTAGGGGAGCGGGAATCAGGACCCAGGAGAGTGAGAAGGGAAAGCAAGAATGTGATGTAAGGCAAAGTCCCATGGGGAGGGGAGAGAATTTGGCCCCAACTGGTAGGAAGCTCTGTAGACAGTGGAGATCCACCCAGAGTTGTCCCAAAGGGGGGGAGGGGACAAAGGAACTGGAGTATTTATAGCTCTGTACTCCTCAGTCACTGACTAAAGGCTGGGGCTTGGAGGGAGGGACATTAATTCCCAGGCACTTCCAGCTGTCCTGTGCGCAGGCAAAGCAAATCCTGCAGCTGAGGATGGTGCTCTGACCAGGAGATGCAGTACCGGTTGTGGGAATGAAGGCACACCTGGAGACCATTTGCGTGAAACTGGAAGAGGATGGGTAGGGCCATGGCGGAACACTGATATTGATTGCTGGAGTCAGGATGTACTCTAAGGTTTGTCTCCACCCTGACAAACAGAAAGCAGACACCTAGGGAGATGCAGGAAGACTGCCGAATGGTAAGATTTCTGCTCATCCATCTTCTTTTTGAGTAAAAGACTGAGGCTTTACTTATCAAACCCACAATTTCATGGTTGGAACTACTAACAGCAAGGATAATATATGTAAGAAATAACAAAAGCAAGCCAATCAAAAATATCAATTAAAAATCATATAGGAGGTACACTGATGTAAGGGTGGAATGTGAACGATGGGAATTTGGACAGATCAGCAGAGTAGAAAGCACTGGATCCAGGGCTGTGGGTAAAACACCACATCTGGGGCCAGGCACCTTGGGTTTGAATTCTGGCTCCGCCACTTTTGGACTGCACGGCTTAACCTGCCCGTGCCTACCTGCTAGTGTTATTAGGAGGATTAAAAGAGTCAGTGTATGCAGAACACTTAAAACACCTGCCAGGTAGGAAGTGGTGAATGTCAGCTCTTATTATTCCTGCCTTGCTACTAACCAGATCCGTGCTTCTCAAACTGTCTGTGGCTTTTTATTTTCAATCTCTTGCGGGCTGATGCTTTTGAACGACATGATAAATACAAAAGGGATAATGAGAAAAATGAAATAAAAGAAATATATAAAAGACAAGGCCATATTTTTAGTTATTAGATAGAATAGGCAGAAAATTACTCAAATTGCTATAAAAGTTTCTACACGCTCATCTTCAATTCCTATGCTTATCCCATTACAGATGGGTAACAGTTTCTAGATGGTCACGGTTCTGTGGTCCACACTTTGAACAGTACTGAATTAGAAAACCTTTGATAAGCCACTTAAGTTTTTAGTGCCTCAGTTTCCAGGTTTTTGTAAGAAACAAATGAGATTATGTACATGATAATCGGTTAGCACTTACTAAACTACACAGCCCCCCAGAAAAGGCAGTGAGTGGTAAGGCTGTTGAAGTTGCTTCCACAGTCTGCAGGCAAAAGATACAAACCTCAGCATAGGACCATCTCAGGCCCTGTTGGCATCAGCTGCTCGGTTTAGGGTGGAGCCTTTGAACTGTCATCATCTGTGCGTGAATCAGTCAAGCATTTCCTACCACTGGACAGAGAGGGAAATAAAGGCTGCCCCCAGGAGGCTGTGGCTTGCACCCAACCACCACTGCCATCCACAGTTTGCAAAGACCACACTCCTGGGGCAAGACATCCAACCACACACTTCCTCCAACGTTAGCATCCCTTCTGCACTCTGCTCAAATGATTTTCCGGAGGATGACCCTTGAGTAGGGGTCAGGAGGAAGCTAAGAGTGAAGACAATGTCCTCACGGCAGCCCTTGGCTCCCAGCTCCCCTTGGCTTCCCTTCTCTTTACTTGGTGAAACCCAACACGCAGACATCCCTCACCAACACTTCTAGACTCCATTTCAAACATGGACTCTGCCCACACTGGTTCTAAATGACCTACTTTGGCCTCACCTTCTCTTTTTTCTCCACCCTGTCAAACAAGAAAGCAGATACCTAGGAATTTGCGGGAAGTCTGCTGAATGTAAGATTTCTGCACATCCCTCTTCTGGACTCTCTCTGGACTCTTCGAGGGTGAGCTCCCTGTCTGATGCATCTTTGTAACTCCCCCATCACCTTCAGCACCATGCTTGGCACACGGCAGGTGTTCAATGAATGTTTGTTGAATGGCTATACGTTTGAACGGTTTGAAGTCTCTAGAAATAGAAGTGGCTCTTCAAACTACCCGACCTGAATCCATCCAGAAAAGACCAACCAAATCCAACTATTACGCACAACTCTGCCAGGTACTGGGCATTCGGAGACACAAATTTTACCGGGGAGAGATGGAGGGGAAGCTCAAGACGGGCGGATGGACTTCAAATTCAACAGTCCGCAGTTATAGCTCCACTTTCTGGGAAACAAAATCTCTCCGTTGCCCCAGGGCCCTTTAAATTTTACTGTGACTGTTTTCTTAAGAAATTCCTGGAGCAGAGCCTAACTTTTGTGTAGGGGGTTGGCAGCCAGCATATTCGCGGCCCAGGGGACGCTTGGCATAAGGGTTGGCCAGGCGTTCGCACGCGAAGGAACCTTCCAAGGAGTCGGGGCGGCCCCGTGGAGGGTCGTGAAGCGGGGGTGTCCGCGAGTCCTTGGACGCCAGGGCCTCCGTGAATTCCGAGAAGGGAAAATGGGGACGGCCAAGGCGGCCAGACGTTTGCGGAGCCGCCCAGCCCGCGGCCGCTCCCCTCCGCCGGCCCGGGACGACGCGGGCTCGGCGGCCGAAGCCGGGCGGGCCGGGGCGCCGGCCGCAGGGAGGGGGCCGGGCCGCGGAGGGAGGCCGGGCCGCGCCCCGCCCGTCGGGCTGTGCGCCCCGCCTCCCCGGGCGGGCGGAGCCGGCCGGCGGAGAGGAGGCGGAGGGCGCTCGGAGCCGTCGCCAGGAGCCCTTGGAGACCGAGTCCCGGCGGCGGCGGCGGCGGGGCGGCAGCGCAGGCGGGTGAGCGGCGGGCCGGTCCCCGCGGGGACGGGCGCAGCGCGGGGTGGCGGCCGGCTGGCGGGGGGCCGCCCCGAGTCCCCGGGGCTGGGAAGCGAGGCGGAGGGAGGGAGCGGAGGAAGGAAGGAAGGAGGGAAGTGTCCCGGAGGGCGGGGACTGGTCGGGACGCGGGGCGCCGGAGGGGGGGAGGCCCGGGACGCGAGCCCGGGAGGCGGCCGGCGCGCTGGCCTCGACGGGCGGCCGGGGCGCGGGCAGTGGGCCCCTCGGGCCCGGGCGGGGGCGGGGGCAGGTCTCGGCGCGCGCTGCCTCCTCGCCGGCGCGCGGCCGTCCCCGGCTGGGTGGGGAGGCCCGGTGTGCCCGGCCCTTGCTCGCGGCGGGGCCGGCTTTGGGGGAGAGCGGGCATCTGGGGGGCCCGGGCGCCACGCCCCTCTCCCCTACTTTCTTCCTTCTGGGGGCCGGCGAGCGGCTGCGCAGCCCTGGAGGGCGCGCGGCGCTGGGGACTGGCGGGGACTTGGGGGGCGCGGCGAGGGGACCCCGGGCCGCCCCTCCCGTGGGGACCCCGGCAGCCAGGGATCCCGAGCGGGTGTTGCAGGTAGTATAGGAGGTCAGGACTCAGACAGGAGTCTTGCGTGAATTTTTTTAAAGGATTCCTAGACCCTTACTACTTGAGTCAGGGGCATTTCCTCTTCTTTTTAAAATTTTAACTAGGGCATATCAATTAAAGCTAATTTTAAAACGCTGTGACTGGCGTCTCCCGACACTCAGTTGTCCCTCGCCGGGTGTTTCTATCTTGTGAACTTGGCTTAAGCCATTCATAACTTTCGAAAAGGAACTCGGGCTTCTCGTTAAATCTCCGCCTTGGAACAAAACTTTGGACGACCGAAATCGGAGTGAAGGAGCTGCGGAGGCCTGTCATCTTGGTGGTCACCCCTGTCCGGGCGTAGTTGTATACAAACAGGAGCACAGAGAAGGAAATGGCCAAAACCCGGGGAGAAGGGAGGTCCCCTGCGCCCACGTGTCAGGGCACGTTTCATGGCTGCTGCGAGTGGAAACAGACCGGGAGTTTATTAGACCTTGTGGAGCTGGACCAACTTCACAGGGTTAGCTTCCTTCCCATCAGTTATTTCCTCTCCCCCCTGCTGTCTCCGCGGACACTGTTTATGTTTCCTGGGGCTCTTGTAGCTTCCTCTGAATAGATTGTCTGTAATGCATCTTTTGGCTGTTGTCGGAGGCGGGGTCCGTGGCTGTGTGTCCTGTGCTTTGGAAGCGGAGTTTGGCTCCGTTTCGAAAGCGCTGGCCCCACGCTGCACCTCGCCGGCTCCTCCGCCCGGCGTGAGTGATGGCAGGATGGCGGCCTCACCTCGGAGAACCAGGAAGGCAGGCAGCGCGCCGAGGGCCGGGCTGGGCTGGGCTCGGCTGTTGCCAAAACAATCACGTTCAAGTAAGGAGCCGTTTTGTTTTTTTAAAAAAAATAACCAAATTGTGTGTATCAGCAAGCCCCTTTTTCAATAAACAAACATGTGATTCACACACCCACTGTTTCTAAAAGTAATCAGACGTTTTACAGAGATTTCAGGGATAAAAGGACTTAAATGTTTCTGCCTTCTTTGCCTTCCCTAACAGTTAACCAGCACCGTAAAACCCTGGTTTAGTCCCACAAATGCCCAACAATCCAACGACTGTGCCTCTAGACCTTATAAAAGATGCAGTCCTATTTTTACTGTGTTTAACCCAGGTCATTTACTGGGTATTGAGCCGCAACAGCATTTCGATTTGTGTGGAAATACGTAAAAATATGAGTGTGTTTCACGAGAGACTGAAAAGATTAATTATTATAAAAACTTTCTGTGTGGCGAGCTCCGGTGTCGTTTGAAAGACTAGCTCTCCAACAGTGAGGTTGGCAGTGTTGGGCTTCTGTTGTCACTTGTTGAGGGTCATGGGGGGGTTTGTCAAGTTGTGAGGGCAAAGAGGTTTAATTAAAACGCTTGAAGAAATGGTTAGCCGATACCAGATCAGTTTTGTTTTTTTAATGTTGCAAACCTCTCTCGGAGAGGAAAAGAAAGTTTCAGATTTAGAATTGTCTCATTTATTGTGTTGGATTTCTATTGGGTGTGTTGTTTTTGTTTTAAGTTTTATATGTCAATTTAAGCTTAATCTAGGGAGGTAAATCGTGGAAACCAAATAAAATTTTTCTGAGGCCTGATTTGGAAGAGAAGAGTTTAACGGTTTGGGGGTGTGGGTTTTGGTGTCAGACAGACCTAGATGGGAATATTAGTTGCTTAACCTTTTTCAGTGTGATTTGTAAAATGGAGATTAAGGTGGTCTCTATCTCTAGGGTTTTTATGAAAGTATATGAAATAATCTTTGGAAAGCACTTTATGAACTCACAGTTAATGTTCAAAATTATTAGGTATTTTATTTATTTAGCTTACTTTAGCAGCAGGCTACGGATAAATTACAAGATGGCAGCTTGAACTTTCTGGAGATGCTAGATTGCATAATTTTAAATTCCATAGGAGGTACCTGATTATATAGCTAGATAACTAGATAGATGGAGCTAGAGATATAGAGATGCGTGTTAATATTTCTGTACATTTGTGTGTCATGTTTCTACCATAACAGTATGGAAATTATGATTAATGGATTAATAGTTTTAATATGCTTTTAAAGCTGAAGTTACAGTCATATAATATTTTTAGAGCCAGGCAGTCAGAAACATTTCATTAATCATCTTTAAATTTAAAGAGAAGTTACATTTCGAATAGTCGTGTTTATTAGCCCTGGGTAGGAAATTAAACCAGAAACAGAAGTATTAGTCTTTAACCAAGTATGATTTTTAATTAAAGTATGAAAAAATGTGACCCAAGGATATCCAGTTATTTACTTTTTCATATACTGACGTCCAGTGCCAACAGATAAGCTGTAAGAGTTTAGGATTGACTGGGAGTGTTTCCTAAATGTTCCGTAGGAGCCTTGTGACTGACTGTAAACTTTTGTGAGAAGGGGTGTTCAGTCAATTAGGGGAATCTGCTCATCGTGTGATTGAATCATTTGCAACCTTTTGAAAATGCTTTCACCTTTAAAACAAACCCTTTTGCAAGCCTGTTGCTTTTTCGTACTGCACATCAGGTGCACAGGATTGCAATGATCCCAGGCGTAGCTTGTGCCACAGGTGGCTTCTCATTTTACTAATGGCTCCACAGGGACTGCGCTTTATAATATTTTTAATAACTGTAAAGGGTACAGTGTTATTATGAATCGTTTCTTGCCTATGACATTCTGCTCTGAAGCAGTGCAGGACGTGGTTGAATAAATTATTGATTCTTTTCACTCCTAGAACATCATAGCATAGTGATGGATCCCTGGCTTATGCTTCTAGGTAGAGTGTGGGCAAGTTACTTAATATCTCTGTGCGTCAATGAGGTGTTGTGAGGAATAAATGAGTTAATCTTTCTAAAGCATTTAGAAGAGTGCCTGGCACTGTCTATGTGCAATAAATATTAACATGAAGTTACTACTTCCTGAAATTTTCTCTTTCTAAGTGTTATGTAATGAGCCTGTATTATTTTTGTAACAGGAAAACAGCTATACAAAATTTTAATGTTTCCCAAAAATCTTAAAAAGCTCAGTAATTTAAAAAGTCCTGCCAAACAGTGCTTATGAAGTAAGAGAATATAATTAGGCAATTGTTGCATCTTTTAAATGTGAAATGAATCACAATGTTAATTTGTTAACAAATTAATTCTCCTAGATCTCAATCCCATTTTACTTTCTTATTAGAACCTTAAAAAAAAAAAAACCCATAATCCAGGGGCTGGCCCGGTGGCGCAGTGGTTAAGTGTGCACGTTCCACTTCTGCAGCCCGGGGTTCGTGGGTTTGGATCCCAGGTGCGGACATGGCACCGCTTCGCAAGCCATGCTGTGGTAGGTGTCCTGCATATAAGGTAGAGGAAGATGGGCACGGATGTTAACTCAGGGCCAGTCTTCCTCCCGCAAAAAGAGGAAGATTGGCAGCAGACGTTAGCTCAGGGCTAATCTTCCTCAAAAAAAAAAAAAATCCCTAATCCATAGTGTCCATGTTATAGGGGCAGAAGGAGAAGAGCAGTGGGCATAGTTACGGTGCATTATTACAGTTACAACCAGGTTTAAAAAAAGTTAAACTGATCTTAGAAAAGGAAGTCTCAAAGAAAGTATGGACAGGTGGACAGTGGGATTATGGTGCTTTCCCCTTTTCTCCCTCCATTTTCCCCAGTGAACATGTATCTATAATAACAGTAATCCATTTGTGTAACAGTTACTCAATAAAAACTCTGGTTTATTAGCTACAAATAGCAGGATTTTGTTGTTTTAGAAAAAAACACCAGCTTGCATAGCAGTTGAAGGTCCTTAAGTTAATGTGAAAACCCTCATAGTGAAAACTGTTTGGCTGTAAAAGAGAGGCCCTTTCGGATGTTTGTAGGTTTAGCTTCATCAGAGATGTTTGAAATTAGGTTCTGCACACTGACCAAGGCCACTAACCTTGACTCTGCAGAAGTTGTCACTTCCCAGAGCCGGGCTCTGCATTGCCGAGCTGTGTCCACACGGCATCTTCACTGTGTCCGATGCCTCCAAGACAGTCTTGAGGAAGACAGAAGTGTGCTTAGCTGAAGCAGAAAGTTCGAGAGATAAAAGATACAGCAGAGTCATGTGATTCCATGCACTGAGCTGTTCTGCATCCTGGGCCCTGGTCCAAGCCGTTTACAGATGTGAACTTGCTGAGCCCTTACAGCAGCCAAGGGAGGAAGCTGAGGCTCCCTCAGTGGCAAGGCCATCGTTCGACCCAGAGGTTCTGCCTGCACGCCCCATGCTCTGAGCACTCTGCTAGGAGCTGCCGTGGAGGGGCGTCCAGCCAAAACTGGGGAAGGGAACTTCATGGAGGAAGTCCCTTTAGAAGCTATCAATCAAACCAAGAGCAACAGAGGAGAGGGCTCCTTTCAGGGGTGAGAGGACCACCCGGAGGAGAATTCGAGGTGCCTTCCATTGGGCTCACCCCTCTTCGGCCATAGATGTTGAACTTCCAGAATTGCCTCAGAGACCCAGCAGGCCTGAAGCGCTCTGTGAACTCGGCCTCTCCCGTCCCTGGACTCTTCAGCAGGGCCTTGAGGGTACAGACGAAGGCACTGGCGTGCCAGGTCCTGTTCTGGAACCAGCCCCCAGGAGCAGGTCCTGCCCTCTCACAGGAACGAGAGGAGAGTGGTAAGCAGGTGGCTTGGATCCAGGGCAGAGCGTGGAGGTGATTTGACTGAAGTTACTTCTAGCTGGGTTATTCCTTTTATTGCCGAGTCTCTTGAAAATCATTTCTGCTGTCACTTGCATGTTTGGTTTATCCTGTCAGGTTTATTGGGTATCATAAAAGTGCTTAGCTGTGAGTGTCTGGTTGCCATCCTCTGAGAAGGAGGGTTTTTGTCTTCTTTTAATGGGTCTGCATTTCAGAGGATTACTGTGTAATAAAAACCAGGGTGTTGCAGACTGTTAAGACTTTCGCTACTTTCCACTCTGCTGGAGAATTAGGAGCTAAAAGAATTCTTTTAGTTCTGTCTTGGTGAATCAGTTACTAAGAATCTTTTGTAATTTTTCACATTCACTGATTGTAAGCAGGTGACTTTGGGGCCGGAGGGTCAGGAGGCCTTATGATCCTCGTGCTTTCTTACAGAATGGACTCCCATTCCCATTGTGGTCGATGTCACGTAACTGACACAGGATCCCCTCTGGCTGACTGACGAGAGAAGTGCAGCTTCTAGTTTGGCATGGGTGGGCGTCATCACGGATGCTCACTGGAGTGCGCTCTGAGTCAGTCGTCTTCTCTGCACTTGCATTCCATGTGTAGAGAGTTGCCTTCATTCCCAACGGCTGTGTGCAAACCCGCATGAGCCCATTGGGAGTGGAATGTTAACTTTACCGAAGTAGAATAAGCAGGCTTCTATTTAGATGCTACCAGCCAAGATGTCCCTGAGCACTGGACATTAAACCCTCAGCCCCCACTGGGACCCTTTGACTAAGATCCCAAGCTTGCAGTGACCTTAAATTTTGTCTGTTTTTCTGGGAGAAATGATTGCAGAGAAGCAACAGAGTTCAGCTCTCAGTGTGAGCTAAGTCTAAGGACGGAAAGAGGAATCAAACTCCAAAAGCTGCCTGGACTTGATTGAGGCTTAGTGAGGACTTGATGGATAGAAAACCATCACGCCAGATTTATTCAATCAGAATCTCGGGCAAATTGAAAGAGTATTGAAACCAGCAGGCCTGTCCTGTGCCTGCACTGCTGAAACCCTTTGAGTTAGACCTCCGGGCTTCACATGGGTGGACAGGTCATGACTGGCAGCTCAGACTTGTCAGGGGAGGGTTACATGTCTGGCCAAGAAGCGGAAAGATTGGATTGTGGCTTCTTGACAGAGCTTCCTTGAACTCTTGTACAGGTTGTTCACTGCACAAGAATGCCTAGCCAAGGAAGCAAGTGAGAACTCAAATCTGCTCAAAAACCATGTGTCCTGGGCTAGAACTGCCTCTGCCGGATGGAACGGGTACTTCTTTCTGACACCGTCAGGCGGGCAAGGCTAGGTCCACTTGGAGGGCTGGCCTGTTTCTGACTCACATGAAGGCATGACGTGGCCAGCAGCTGCTGTGCCTCTCGAGGCCCCATCAGCCACAGTGACCCTCTAAATGCACCCGCAGCCTCTGGCACCTAGTAGGTGCCTAACAAATGCCAGTGGAATGAAGGACTAAAACCATGTTCTTTGCAGTGTGTGCCAGCAAGGTGCACGAGCCAGGGTTCTTTTTTAATCAAAAAAGTAACATCGATTGTGTCTTCTGGGAACTGCACGTTGAGAGGGCCATGTTCCCTGTGGCCGGCTTCCTCCCCCTCAGGGCATCATCTCCTGGGGGCAGTTACTGTTTACTGTCAGTCAAACACCAGCAACATCTCAGTGTCGCCTGATGGTGCCAGGGTCCCTGCTCCCTTCTTGCCCTCCCCCTGAGGAGGGGATGCAGTGGTGCCTCATGGGAATGTGCAGAGGGATTCCTGTTAGTTATTTCTTGGCTGTGGGCCCCCCCCTTGGGACAGGATGCAAAGGACAGTGGCTGTGGGAACCTTCGGAACTCACCTGTGGCTTCCTGTGTGAGAAGACTTTTCTAGTTTAGGGTAAGAAGTGGGGAACCTTGTTGCCAAAGCTATGAAAAACTAAGTCAGGGAGTGTGTCCGTGTCCCCCTCGGCGCCAATTGGCACTTCTCGCAGGCTTTTTCTTTTAAGTCGATCCTTTAGACAGCTGGCTCTCAGAATTCACTTCCTCTTCCTGGCTCCTCTGCGGAGAGGCAGTCCTGCAGCAGGTGAGAGCGGCCATGGCCAGTGGATCAGCCTGAAGCCAGTGGTTCCAGAGAGGACCGTGCTGGTTCCTACTTAGGACCTCGGCCCTCTGCTGCTTCATGGAGAGACCACGGGCGCAGAGACCTGACCGCCCTTCACATCTAATCTGGTTAAATGCAGTCTTCTTCAGGCGAGCTCAGATTCCCAAAATAGCAGGGGAAAAGAATTCCTAACAAAGACTTCCACACAGAATTCCTTTGGATAGCAAATGTACCTGTTGCATTTCCAGTATGATTGGATTTTACAGAATTCCAGGAGTCTCAACTTTTCAGGAATATCTCTCTGTTGAATTAACCAGAATATTCCAGCACCTGCTTTGCCCTGTTTTTTAACATAAATATTTGATAAGCAGCATACTTCAGCCATTACTGTCCAAATCTAGAAAGCAAATAAATGCCCCTGGCAGGCTGCCTGGGAGGTAATCCTAGCCTTTCTGTCTTTGCCGCCCATTCACCTAAGTTCTCTGACTTCCTTCTGGCTGTAATAAATATCAGGGGCTCAGGGACACCCACACCCAGCAGGTGCTATAAAATGGGGCAGAGGTCAACCTCCCCATGCTCGCTGTGCTCGCCTCCTGAACTCTGGACCCGGGTTCTCTGATTCCCTGATGTCTACGTGAGAACTCGCCTGCCTCAGCCCGGGCTCCCCAGACCCTTCTGAGCTGAACTCCTTAGTATTGTGGCTCCCAAGCTGGTCTTGTCCTGTTCTTCACACTCCTGTGAAAAATGACTTATACGAACTCTTCGTTTTTTAAAATTGGTCATGTATTTATATGGTGCAAAAAAACCTCACAACCATATATAAAAAGGTAAACACTGAGGGCTCTTGCTCCCATCCCATCCCCATCCAGGCCTTTCCCCACTCTCTACGGTTTGCACCTTGTAAATACAAGCACGCTAGAATATATACTGTTACTCTTCTCCCTCCTTTCACAAAAGATGATATATTTTATGTACTGTTCTGTACCTTGCTCTTTAAAGTTGGCACTATGTCCCGGAGATCACTCTCTCAGCACTTAGAGCTCTCCCTCCCTCTCTAACAGCACGATAGTTGTCGGTGTCGTGAATGTACCGCGTAGTGCGTTTGACCAACACCGTATTGCTGGACCTTTGGGTTGCTACCCGTCTTTCGCTGTTACAAACAGTGCTGTGACAAGTAAAGGTGTAGTAAGTCATTTTGCGTTCGTGCAGGTGTCCCTAAAGGATTGGTTCCCAGAAGTGGGCCTGCCGAATCACAGGGCCCTGTAACCCCCCCGCCCCCAGGAAGGCTGACTCATTTTGCCCTCTCCCCGGCAATGTATTGGATGGCGTGTTTCCCCACAGCCCGCCAGTGAGACGTGTGTCAGCTCTTTTCATTTTTGCTAATCTCGTTGGTGAGAAATAGTAACTTGAAGTCATTTGAATTTTTCGAGTTGTGAGTGAGGTGGAGGTCTGGGGCCGTTTGTACATCTCTTCCTGTGCTCTGTTGTGGCGTGTCTGTCCAGTTGTGGGCATTTATCCACCTTTCCACCTAAAGCAAGCCTCTGGCCTCCATCACTGTCAAAATGTCTTAAATACAGACTTAAGAACGTGATGGCTCTTTTGGGCCTAAGGGTAGAGTGGGCTGCCAAATTGTCAGTGCAAAATCGAGAGAAATGAAAGTAGGGTTTTATGCCAGTTGCTAATGTCTGATTTATAAATAGTTTTCGGCTAATGGGATTATTAAACTGGGGCTTCTCCAAAACCATTATGAGGATGATCTTCTAGTCTAGCATTTCTCCCTCTCAAAAAAACGAGAAAGAGAGAGAATATATAAATTCCAATGGCATTTCCCTGCAAAATCTTCTAAGAAATCTAGAGTTTTCCATTTACGTGCCTCTCTGGAAAGGTCACACATGCTGTATCTTTTGTTTACCTGCTGAATCGGGCTCCTGTTCTCCCTTTGATTTCACCATCAGAGAGCTGTCTCTGTTTCCAAGGTGAAAGAGAAGAGGAGAGGAAAGGACAGCGTCAGGAGGGCGGCCGGAGTTGAGGATCCGACGAAGGGCGCAGGGTTGGAGTTGCACAGAATCATCTTTCTTTTTGAGGTGCTCTTGCAGTCAGCTCTTGGGATGCTATTTTTACGTAAACTGATTTTCATCTTTTTAAAAATGAAATCCACCAAGAGACAGAAATTATGGTTGAGTGAAAAGATGACTGTGGTTTCTTTGGTTTGCTTTTTAGAAATTCATACGAGGCAGTCCTGTATAAACTTAGCCTACACCTCCGTCAAAGAACAACGAAAACACCCTGCAAACCAACCGGAAAACCCCACAACAACAAACTCTCCTTCTCAGAATCCGCACTTTTAGTAGCGGCCCGTGAAGGCTCCAAAAAGGAGGATCTGATCTTCTAGGCCCCACATGCTCTCTCTTCTGCTCCTGAGTCTGTGGGTTGTTCCTTTGCTGAAGGTTGGTGTTCAGCTCTCTGGTGCTTTGTGTTTCTTCCAGCATTTCTCTCTGTTGCTGTTGTGTTGATCTCCCCACTGTACTGTCAGCTTCATATGCACAGGCTCCTGTTCCCTCCCCAGTACCTAGGAGAGTACTTAGCACCTCGGGGTACTCCATCGATAGTGGAGGAATGAACACTTCTAAGGGTAGGTACCTTCTGGACCCAGCTGGGTCTTTGTGGTCATCCGTGTTAGGGATCCCATGTCATACATGGGTCTGGGGAGGTGGTGGTAGCTATTCCTTGGTGTTTTGGCAGGGTTTTCCAGCCCTGTGCTCTCTGACAGTGCACATGATGGTTCAGAGCTCGAGCTTGCCGTCTGAGTCACCTGCCCAAGTCACCTGACCTGTCAGATCGTCCATTTGCAAAATAGAGATGATAAGACCATATTACAACAAATCTAAGACGCCATCAGTTATGAGATGTGCCATTATTCTATGTTCCACTAAGGAAAAAAATGCTGCCGATGCACCTGTAACCCACGGCAGCCCTAAGGGTGTATTAGTTTTCTGTGGCTGCCCTAGCAGATTACCACGTATTTAGCAGCTTAAAGCAACACAGGTGTATTACCTCTCAGTTCTGTAGGTCGGAGTCAGTGTGGGCTCGGCTGCGTTCTCTGTTCTGGGTTTTGCAAGTCTGAGATCCTTTTAGGAGGCTCGGGAGGATCTGTTTGCAAGGTCGTTCAGGTTGTTGGTAGAATCCGGTTCCTTGCAGTTCTAGGACTGAGGTCCCTATTTCCTTGCTGGCTGTCAGCTGCAGGCCACCCTCAGCTCTTAGAGACCTCTCTCTGGTCCTTGCACTTCGACCCTACATCTCAGAGCCAGCAACAGCGCAACAAGTCCATCTCATGCCTGGAATCTCGTTGAGTCTCCTTCTGCTCCATCCCTTTGCCTCCAGACAGAGAAAGCTCTCTACTTGTAAGGGCTTTTGATTCCATTGGGCCCACCTGGATAGTGCAGACTGCTCCCCTTGTATTAAGGTCTGTAACCTTAGTTACATCTGCCACGTCCCTTTCGCCATGTTAACAGAACATACGCACAGATTGCAGGGATCAGGGCGTGGGCATCTTTGGGGGACCAGTCTGCCTACCAGAAACAGTCATCCCTATATCGGGGAGGTTCAAATGTGAACAAAATGTGCTTCCTAGAATTGATGACATACTATCCTTGGCTTAGGAATAAAGGAGCTACTGATGTATGTTAAGCACGCGACGTGTTAATTGTAAGTGCTCGGGCGTTAACTGTGTTTCCGTTGTGGTTGATACTATGATCCAAGTGCCCACACAATACCCAGCACCTTTAATTCCAGTTTAAGTTATTTGCGTTCACAGTTAAATGCATTTGGTAAACACTAATTGAGAGAGTATAGTGTGCCGGCAGTTAATTCGATGACATTGAGGATGATAGTTACTCCTTGAGTGACAACTACGTCCCAGCCTGTGCCAGGAGCTTTCCATAGACGTCCTCGTGCCTTGCAGCAGCCCTCTGAGCTGGGTAATACTGGCTCCAGTTACAGGGCAGGAAGCAGGTTCAGAGAGGGTGAATGCTGCCCCAGAGCTCCATGAGAAGTAGCAGTGGCATCTTGCTTTGAATCCAGTTCTGTCTGACTCTGCAGCCGGTGCTGTCATGGTACCATGTTACCTGCCCCTCAGTCCCTGGTGGTACCGTGTGAAAAGAGCAGCAGGGAGGTGTCCACCACGTGTGTGGGCTGGAGCGGGGTGGCCTCCTGGAAGGGGAAGGAGACGTTGCCCTGTGACGTGTCTCTCTGGTACTCAGATGTGTCTTTGCTGTTAACTGTTTCGCTCTTTGAGGACAAACGTCTTGTCTCTTCATCCTTTCTTCTGTATTTAATAAGCACAAAAATGATCTTTTTCATTCACTAAGTATTTATCAGTTACCTGCTCTGTGGGTATACAGCTGTGAACAATATTGTGATATTGTGATTTATAATAAGAAATATATATTTGGTCTTTCACCCCATTCCTGGTACAGAGCTCCTACACCCTTGTAATTTCTTCAGTGAGATGAGGGTGTCTTTTTTTTATGTTAAGGAGATGACTTTTGGACTGAACCTAAGGATGGGGGCTGTTTGCCAAGAGAACCAGCCATGTCACTGGAAAGTTGGAACTCTCACTCCACCCCCCAGACCTCCAGGGAGGGGAGAGGGGCTGGAGGTTGAATCGGTCACCAGTGGCCAATGATTGAATCAGTCATGTCTATGTAATGAGGCTCCATGAAAACCCAAAAAGGAGGAGGATCAGAGAGCTTCCTGTTGGTGAATTCATGGAGGTGCTGGGAGAGTGCTGCACCTGGAGAGGGTATGGAAGCTCCATGCCCTTTCCCCCGACCCGGCCCTATGCATCTCTTCCATCTGGTTGGTCCTGAGGTACGTCCTTTTATAGTAAACTGGCAATCCAGTAAGTAACACGTTTCTCTGAGTGAACCAAGGAGCTGCCGTAGCACATTTCTGTGAGCCACTCTGGCAAATTAATCGAACCCAAGGAGGAGGAGGTTGGAACCTCTGATCTGTGGGTGGTCGGTCTGAGGCACCGGCAACAACCTGGGCTGTGGCTGGTGTCTGAAGTGGTTGTGGGGGGCAGCTTGTGGGACTGAGCCCTTAACCGGTGGGATCTGATGCTGTCTCTGGTAGATAGTGTCAAAATTGAGTTGAATTGTAGTATACCCTGCTGGTGCCGGAGAATTGCCTGGATGTGTGGGAGCCCCCTCCCAACACACAGACTTTGGTGACCAGAAACCTTTTACACACCGTGTGTGACTTTCGGAGGGAGGAAAGTGTAGCATGGGGGAACTCCTGCTTTTTAAGCTATTTTGAGCATGACCAGGGCGAAGGGGAAAGGAGAGGAGGAGGGGAGTGGTTTGTTGGAAGTGGGGTAAGAGTAGTAGCCACCTGAATTCAATAAACTACTCGAAGATCACAGTCTCAAGACTTTTCCCAAGACAGACTGCAGCTTGTCCATCGCAGGCTCTTCAGATTCAGGTGGACATTGTTGAAAACCAGTCTCAACATCTTCCCATCAAAACCTACTTTTCTTCCTGCTTCTCCAAGTCAGGGCAAGACGTCTGCATCCACCCAGGATGCCAAGCTCTGGACCCTAAGCCACCCGAACCCCTTCTTCCCCTTCACTGCCCTCCAGCTCAGACACCCTGGCCCCAGCCAACGCCTGCCTCGTCCACCTCCTACCTAGCCCACGCGTTTACCCTCCTCGACCCACTGCCTCTCCCCTGGATTGTCACCATGGCTTCCTGACTGACCCCCACCCTCCACACTGCCACCAGGGTGATTTTCTAAAACATAGATCTGAATAGGTCACTTCCTGTCTGGCAGCTCCCCGAAGGCATCTCGTCTAGTGGTTAAGGGCTCACACTGTCCAGGTTCAAGGCCTGGCTATGCTTCTTACAAGACCTGGAGTCTTAGAAGAGTTACGTATTGCTCTGTGCCTCATTTTCCCCATCTCTAAAGTGGGGGTGATAATAGCACTACCTCATAGATAGGTTTTGAAATTTAAATGAGTCGATGTGTGTGGAGCATTCAGGACAGTGCCTGGCACGCAGAAAGCCCTCGGTGAGCGTCACTCTCCCACGGTCCTTGACTGCCTGGCCGCAGCTCCTCCCTCCTGCTGCTCCCGCCACCATCCCCCTCCCTCCCAGGGCTGGGAAGCCTGGTCTGCAGGTGGAACTTTCTTAACCCTCTGCACCTGCGTAAGTACACGCACACGGTACCTGTTCAGACAGTTTCATAGCAGTTTGACAGTCATCTTCCATCTCTCGAATCTAGTAAAAAATTGGACTTGCATTTTATATTTCATTTTTCTAGCAGATCATTTTTATTACATTTTTATAGAAGGATGGGTTCATGATGAGTTGGAAATAAAACCAAAAACGCTAATCTTTCACCACGGATAGTTGGAGAAGTCCTTCTGCAGTCCCTCACACCCGCACCTGCTCGTTCATCCTCACCGGCCGGGTTACCGTCCTCACGGCACAGCCCTAAATCCTCTGGGCTTCTGCACACCACTTCCCCAGCCTTGGTTTATTCCCGTCCATTCAGCACCCACACTAAGTGCCAGCTCTGTGGACATAAGGGTGAGTAAGATGCTACCTCTGCTTTTGAGAAGTTCCCTTGAACTACCCAGTGATTCCTGCCTGTGTTTTGAAGTCTAGCATAACATCATTCTTTCTTTCATCTATTAAGAAAACATTTATTAAATACCAACTGTTTACGAGGCACTTGCTGCCTTCTGTTCCTGCCCTTAAGGACACCACGAAGCTAGCGGGGGAGACAGAAAAATAATGAAGATGGGACAGGCGCGTTAAGTAGCAGAGTGCGTAGAGAAGTGGGAAAGAGCACACGAGGGTGTGCCTGGCTTCGCCTTGGCCGGGGCAAAGGCGTGGGGAGGTCACACCTGGTTTCAGAGTTAAAGTAGAGGTGGTATCATCTGAAGATGAAGATCCAGGCCTTGAGGTCGAGCCCAGGGCCAAAGCCCCGCTCGGCGGCTCGCCAGCCGTATGACTTTGAGTGCCTGCCTCTCCGTCTTAGTCTCTTCCGGCTGCGGTAACAAAATACAGTGGACTAGGTGGCTCATAAATGACAGGAATTGATTTCTCACAGTTCTGGAGGCTGGAAGTCCAAGATCAAGGCACTAGTAGGGTCCGTGTCTGATGAGGGCCCTTCCTGGTTCGTAGACAGCTGTGTCCTCACGTGGCAGAAGGGGTCGGGCGCTCTCTGGGGCCTCTTTTGTGAGGGCACTAATCCCATTTGTGAAGGCTCCCCCTCATGGCGTAATGACCCCAAAGGCCCCACCTCCCAATACCGTCGCATTGGGGTCAGGATTCCAACACATGGATTTTGCAGGACACACACCTTCAGACCGGGGCACCCTCTGGACTCCAGGCTCCTCATCTGTGAAATGCCTGTCTGCCCACAGGCTGTTTTCAGGCTCACCTGAGATTATTATGTACATCGTGTGCTTAGAACTGTGCCTCACATGCGCAGTGCATGAATGTTAGATGATGTTGCTCCTGCGGTCGCCTTCTTGCTCTCTTCTTGACCCCCATCTCTGGCCGTGCTTAAGTCTTTCCTTGTCTGGGTTTCCAGCGGCTGCTCCTCAGCTAGCACTCTAGTTGTTATGTGGAATTGTGTACTTTGACCTGCCAGAGTTCTGTCTCCCCTCCAGAGTGTGTTGTACCCCTTGAAGTCAGTGACATTTGTCATCTTTATATTGCCCGTGACGGGCAGCGCCTAGTGCACAGAATAAGTGTTTAGAGAATTTATACTGTGTTAAAATAATCTAACTTTGAGCACTTCTTTTCAGAGAGCTTTGCGAGGAGTCTGGTTGTTGTGGACTGAATGTTTGTGTCCCCCCCAAAATTCATATGCTGAGGTCCTGACCCCCAATATGATGGGATTAGGAGGTGGGACCCTGGGTAGGTGATTCAGTCGTGAGGGTGATGCCCCACAAACGGGATTCGTGCCCTTATCCCAGGGACCCCAGAGAGCTGTCTCTCCCCTTCCATTGTATGAGGCAGTGAGACAAGGGCTATCTGTGAACCCAGAAGTAGGCTCTCACCAGACACCAAATCTGCTGCCACTTGGTGTTGGACTTCCAGCCTCCAGAACTGTGAGAAATAAGTGTGTGTTGGTTAAGCCTCCAGCCTGTGGTATTTTTATTATAGCAGCCTGAATGGACTAAAATACTGTTCAAACATTAATTTCCACTTTACAGATGGGGAAACAGACTCTTTCTAGAAAGTTTCTGCTACTTGCCTAAGCAGACAGCAGGGGTGAGATTAGAACCCCATGCCTCTTGTCACCTGTTTCGGGCTGCCTTGTCAAATCTAGCCTGCGAGCTGAGGTCTGCCTGGGTGCTGACCAGGCTCAGAAGTTCTTATCACCGGGCCCCACCTGTCCCAGGCCCGCGGAGAGGGCAGGACCCAGGCGGAGAGACCTGCAGACACACCTTCTCTCCTGGCCTCTCCTTCACTGCTGCCCCGTGGTTTTGATGGGTCACGCCCTCAGTGGTGAGGGCCCACCTGGAAACCTGGGGTCGAGGTGGGGACGGAGGCGGAGGAGCTGGAGGCAGGAGGCTGCAGGAGCTGGAGGAGGAGGGAGTGCCTTGCGCAGAAGGAGTAATTTGTAAGTAGACTCTAGGGCTGAGTGGATGGGGAGGGGGCGGCCAGGGAAGTCAAGGGCTTGGAGACTTGGGAAAGCTCTTGTGAGGATATCCAGAGGGCAGCGAAGCTGTTCCTTGGGCATCTTTTCCCGCCGTAGGTGTCTTGAGCATCTCCCTTCCCACCCTCTTTGAAAGGGGTCCCCTTGATACTCCGCCCAGGAGTATAGTCTGCTCTCATCGCCTAGTGGGGTTTGTAATCTTTATTGTGGGGCAGGGCAAAGGGATGACTTCACACCAAGGACTCTGACCTCGAACTTTCTTGTCTCGGAAAAAGTTTAAAATTTAGGACTTCATCCACTAGCTTATCTTTTTTTTTTTTTTCTTTCATTAGGAAAAAAAGAAAAAAGAATTCTCAAAGGGGAAGGATCTAGGGCTCAGGGAGCCTGATAGCAGAAGAGGGCAGGGTAGTGGTGTGCAAACTTGGCCGCACAGTGGAGGCAGCTGGGGAGTGATGCTGATAATCAGAGCCCCGGCTGCGCCCGGACCTGTGAGTTCAGCCTCTGCCCTGGGGCCCGAGGGCGGCTCTCGAAGCTCCCAGGTGGTTCCAGGGCACAGTCAGGGGTGGGGGGGGGGGCCGCCTTCTTGCTGCTGGGTTGCCACCAAGCCTCTGCAGCGCAGATGGCTGACACACGGGAAGTGGTGGTGTGGCCGCCGTGAGTCCTTGAGAGTCTCGCTCATTTTCCTCCATAATGTGGGTTCTGGGAGCAGCACAGATTCCCTCTGTGTCAGCCCGTTGAGCCCCTTCCTCGACCATGCCGAGCTCTACCCTGAGTGGTCTATCCCAGTTCTTCTTCTTATGCACCGGTTATTGGTGTAATCTGTCAGCCAAAGAAGAGGGAGTGTCCTTGAGGGAGAGCCTCACCATCCCCGTTTTGACACAGTCACTCTCATTGGACAGTACAGCAGCTCTGGGGACGAGGCGCGCCATGTGAAGAGGGTCTTGGCCAAGGCTTCTCTCTGTGGCGGTCCCACCACCTCGTGGATGGTTTTCCTGTGAAAACTGAGTCTTGGAATTCTGTGACGTAAGAGTTACTCATGGCCAGGTTTGTCGTGTGGAATCTAGGAGCAAATTATTGTTTTTGAGGGACATATGTAGGCTCTTGAATTTTGACTAGAAATGGCTTTAGTGGTCAACATTCATTTCGTTTTATGTCCAGTAGCATATTTTATTTATTTTGTGGTTGTTTTGTTGTTGAGGAAGATGGGCCCTGAGCTAACGTTTGTGCCGATCTTCCTCCGCTTTATATGTGGGCCACCACCACAGCATGGCTGATGGGTGGTGTAGGTCCGTGCCCGGGATCTGAACTCCTGAAGCAGAGGACACCAAACTTAACCACCATGCCCACGGAGCCAATCCCAGCATGTTTTGTTTTTATCAGGGATGTAGTAAAGGAAAACTTGTGAGGGAAGGTGACCTGTAGATTCACATTCGTGGAAATGGTTTGTGGATTTGTTTGGCTGAAGACAAATTCAGTTTTCTTTAGAGAGAAAGGTTTTGTTTGAATTGAATGTCTGCTCCACCTAGATTTTCCCCCATTATCCCTTGAGAGCTAGAAGCCTTCTGTATGGTAACATTTTCCAGAAGCATCTGAAAGTAGGAGTCCCTTGGGAACTCTTATGGTCACAAACTGAATAAAAATGAAAAATGAAATCTCAAGAGTGCAGCTTGCTTTGAAACTGACTTCACGTTTTACGACTTTGATGAGGAGAGGGACGTAACTTTCCGTGTGTGCCTGCTCTTGACTATGCATTCAGACCCCAGAAAGTATAAGTAATTCATTTTACAGAAGAGGAAACTACAGCTCAGGGAGATTCAGTAACTGGCCCTAGGCTGCACAGCCCATGAGGGGCAGGGCCACAATTCAAACTTGTGCCCATTTGACTACACCATGCTGCCCGCTAGTACTAAAAAAATACGCGCAACTCAGTAAGCGTTAACTTTCTGGTACCTTTCAGAGACTCTTACTGTCCACAGAAGATTTTCCTGATAAGCAGATAAAACATAAATAAAGCCTTAACGGAGTTGGTGAGGACAGAAAGTCTAGAGGAAAGAAAGGAGAGCTGCTTTCTGGCAGGTACCATGTTTATAAAGAGCCCAGCAGTCACTCCTGCAAATTTGTTTTTAAACTGACTCATAGCAGCTGCAGAGACTGGAATTATCAGTTCCCAGCTCAATCGTCTTTTTATTATTTGTGACTTGCCCTTGTTAAAGCTGTAGGAACGGTTTTGCTAATTGTTAATATGCTTTTGGTTGATTGTTGCACTGAACGCAGGCGTTTTCGTTATTTCATCAGAAAATAATGCTGAGGAGGTTTGTAGGAAATGTTGGAGAAGTGACAGAATTAAAGGGTTGGTGTCCTCCAGGATTTCCAAACAGGAAGGGCTCCGGGCTGGCAGCCTCGAAGGGGTGCTAGGGACAAATCTGGAAGCGGTGTTTGCTAAACAAGTGCACTTTTTATTTTTTTTTAACTTTGCTTGCATGTTATTGTAATGTTTTCTAAAGGTATCTTTTAATTCATATTTCATAAGGTGAGACGATGCTCACTGTCTGTATTAAAAAGAGGGCTCTTGGAGTGGCAGACGGCAGGAGCCTGACCGGCAGAGTTTAATCCCAGCTCTGCCACTTGCTGCTGTGTGCCCTTGAACAAGTTACTTAATCTTCCAATGCCTCAGTGTCCTCTCTTGGAAAATGGAGATGATAATGCACCTTGTTCCTGGGGTTATTGTGAGGCATCAGTTAATAAATGTAAAGTGCTTAGAACTCTGCCGGACCCTGAGTAAACTGGATGTGTCATAAATGCTTGCCATTGTTATTTTAATTAATTGGGATTTAATTAATTTAATTGGAGGGGCTGGGGAGATTCCGGTGGGAAGGAGGATGCTAAAGTTCCCCCAGGCCAGCCTCTGGGAATTCTGCCAGGGTAAGCAATTCTGTTCAGCTCCACGATAGAGGTTGGTGTTTTTTATTCTCCTGGCACTCTGAATTTATATTTCTACAGTATGGTATAATGGGAAGATCGTGGAACTATTTGATTTTTAAAACATGTTATCATTCGAGCTGGACTTTCAAAAAGTGTTAGGTGTGGCCTCTGCTGAAGAGATGTATTGGGAGGGGAGGTCCAGCCTAGGAGGTGACAGGGAGCTCTGTGCCCAGACGTCCTTGTTCCGGGTGCGGTGGAAAAGGGGTATCGTGCACGGGCGTTGACGATGCCCGAGCAACTGATCCCCTGAGGAGCCAACACCACCCCCTAAATCAGAGTGAACAATGTAGTTTTCATCCTATGGTGAAAGGAAATATGCTTTTTTCTGGCCCTAAGCCCTGACAGATTTGTCACATAGGTCCTTGTGGGTGGGACAGTGGGGAGGACGTCCTTGGTGTCTTCAGCTGTCACTCCTGGGGCATATTTGGAGAGATCGTTCTTATGTTAACTCGTGAAATAATGAGAAGCATGCCGTTTAAGTCTTCTTCAGTGACTGCATTTCTGTAGGAAATAATAAAGTCCAAATGCATTGTTCTCTTGCCTAATTTGCTGAAAGGCCAGGATGGAGTCCTAGGAAAGAGGAGTGGGTCGAGTCAGCACCCTGCCATCTGGAGTTTTAGGTACAGAATTATGGAATGTAACAGCTCACAGGGGCCGTTGTGATCGTGGGCTCCAACTCCTGCTTCTTACAGGTGAGGAAACTGAGGCCCAGAGATTAGCCTGAGTTCGTAGAACTAACTGGTGGCGGGACTCCTGTTGCACGCAGCCCCATCCTTGTCGTAAAGGGGGTGCGTTAGAGCAGCTCTGTGCAATAGAGCTTTCCACAGCAATGGAGATACTCAGTCTGCCCACTATGGAAGCCCAGCCACGTGGGGCTCTTGAGCACTCGAAATGTGACCAATGTAACTGAGGAGTTGGATTGCTTGCTTTATTTGATTTTAATTAAAATTTAAATTTATCTAGCCACATGGGGCTAATGTTATCATTTTGGACAGCCCAGCTGCAGAGACACTGGGGAGGAGGTGGGGCCTGTCCTCACTCCTGCCTCACTCTCACCAGATGGGAGGCTCTCTCTTCCGGGGGTCAGGTGTAGCTGGCCTTGTGCGAAACCGGGAGCATCTCCCTGGGCCCCTCACCCCCACGCCCACCGTCTGGATGAACAGTGGCTCCTCTGCACAGCGAGGGGGTTGGACTTGATCTCTCTCCGAGGCCTTGTGGTGACTGCAGGACCTGGCTCTCCACTGATCAGCGGGCTGAGCTTTAGCAAGGCATTAGCCTGCCTGTGCCTCAGTTTCCTCATCGGTTACCCGAAGTTAACACTTGTTCTGCCCACCCCCTGCCCCCCACCGTGATACTGGGAAAGGCTCAAATTAGAAGATGAGTGAGAGGAAATCCCTTTGCAAGCGTTTTTTTAACAGTAGTCTTTGGTGTCCAGAAATATTTTTAGTTTTGAGACAAGTTGTGGGTGGTAGGAGACTGCTGTTGATGAACTTACTGTGTCAAGGTGATCCTTCTTGTCAGAGTAGAGACTATACCTACAGCCCCTATGAAATAGGAGCTGGAAGACATGGTCCTGATGACAGACGACTGATTTGATCAGTGGGTGCAAGTTTTTCATCATAATTTTGCTTAACTAGGCATTCCCTAATCTGTCGCTCCAGAGTCAGCTGTTCTCATCTGGGAAAGCAGAGCGGATCTCTCTGGAGAACGGCGGCTCTCCCGTGGCATTCTCTTTCTGCTCCTTTTCTCGCATCAGCCTGTCTGTGCCGTGTGGATGACGTGGTACCGTGTGTTCTTCAGTAAACAATCTCAGGATTGTCTCTGTGGCTGTCACCTCTGCATCCGCATTCTCCATCCCTGTTCCCAGGCAGTGGTTCTCCCTGGCATGCCCGCAGCGCCCTGGGGGCCTCAACTCTCCTCAGGAGCCTGCCGCCACGTTTTGGGCAAGGCATAAAATGTGTTTCTGCTATTGCAGAATAAGTCGGTCTTCCGATCTGAGGTGGGTGGGGTACAGCTTGCTCTGGGTAGCAGGCAATGGGACAGGAAGCTGGGGCCAAGGCAAGACAGTGGGGTTGGCACTTGCAAGGAATTTGCCCTCAACATTTACTCCAGCCAAGTGAGGCTAGTGATGCAGTGCTGGAGGGGGACCCTGGAGGGGGGACCCAGTGCGAAGTGGCTCAGCTGTAGATAGATGCCCCTCGAGACCCCCCCCGAAGTGTCCTTTTACTGCAGCAGGGTTCACCTTGTATTATGGGTGAGCGGTTTAGTGTTGCGTTGAGTCTTTTAATCCTTTCAGTGGTGCCACCAAAGATTGTAGTATCTGTAACTATGCCAGAGACCCCTGCTTCCTGCCCCGGAGGCCCCTCAGGATGGCTGTGGGAGCGAGGCAGGACGGGAGGTACATGCCGGGCAGCGCTCACCCACCACCAGCAGAGCTGTTTCAGATTTACACATCTCACAAGTCAACGTCCTGGAGAACCTTTCTTCAAAAGGATTCCTCTGCTTATAAAGGAAAAAAAAGTTGAAAACCATTGCTCCAGAGCCTTGGATCTACAATTTTAGTGGGCCCCAAAGTCCCTGGAGAGCTTGTTAAAACACAAACTGCTGGGCCCATCCCCAGAGGAGTCAGTGTCTGAGTTGAGGCTTGAAAAATTGTGTTTCTGACTGGTTTCCAGGTGATGCTGATGCTTCTGGGACCACACTTTGGAAACTGAAGCACTGATTCTAGAGAACAGAAATAACAATGTTAACTACCTATTGTGTGTCAGGTACTGTGTTAGAGGTGATAAATTCAGTCTCATTTGAAGTGAGAAACCTTGTGTTGCCAGCCCCATTTTACAAAGGAGAAAACCAAGGCGGACAGAGTTTCAGTAACTCACCTGTCATTAAATGGCTGGTCATCAGAGAACTGGAATTTGAACTGAGGTCTGGGGAATGCCAGACCTCTTCCCTATCTGGGGTATGACTTGCCTTTCTTGCAGACCAGTGATCTCCAACCTGTGGTCCAAGGTGGGGATCTGGGGAAGGATTTATTACAAGGAGTTTGCACGTGCAGGCGCAGAGCAGGCCTGGCTGGCAGACTGAATGTCTTCCATGGGGGATGTCTGTTGTTCAAATGCCTTTTTATGATAAGGACACTGTGAAGTCGTACCAGGTGCTCAGCTGGACAGAGTTGGTGTGCATGGGGCCTTCTCTCACACAGTGGGTGCTGAGGACAGCTACAGTTACTGGCCGCCTGGGGAGTTGTTTTGTGCTTTGTTTCTGACGGCAAGAAGTTGTCTTCATACTAGAAAAGATCGGGGATTATTTCACTAAAGCATGGTGTCTGGTTCCCTTTTCTAAGTCCGGGCCTTGGGGAGAGGGAAGAAGACATGAGACTAATTAGCTGATTCTCATTCGAGGAGGTCCTGGAGCAGGTAACGCTGTCATGTTGATTGATTCCACCCGGCATCCATGTAGCTGCCTTCAGCTGCCGGCCCAGGGGGACAGGATTTCTCTGCTCCTGCTCCCTGAGCCCTGCCCACAGCCCTGACCCGGCTTTCTGGGCTTCCTTCCTCCCTCTCTTCCTTCCTTCCTTCGGCTGTGTTGCTGGCCAAAGGCAAGCTTCCTCCTGGAATCTATCATGTCCTGTGCCTGGATTCCTTCTCCATGAGTTGTCTCCTCTCCCAGGTCATTTTCTCTTCTCCGCTGTCTCATTCAAGGACGTGATTTTGGTACGCTCACCGTGTAGCAGACGCTGCCTCCCCTCCTCCAGCAGACGTGTTCAGGCCTGCCAGCTCTGCTCACGGTTGCGACGTGTCCGGCCTGCGCTAGGTACTAAACTTGCATCTTCACCACTGACCGCTTGTGCGTCCATGGATAAGCTGCCTACATTCTCTAAGCATCTGTAAAAAGGGAACGTAACTTCAAAAGGTTGTTGAGGATGAAAATCACATTTACCATGGGGCCTGACATGTAGAGAGCGCTCAGTGAAGTTCTCGTCCGGGACGCCTACCATGAAGAGAGGGAGAAAGTGGCCACTCCCTGCTGCTTCCGGCCGGAGGGGCCGTCTCCTTCTGCCTTCAGGCCTGCGGGTGCCCACCCTTCTCTCAACGCCTGTACTGAATCGCCTCCTTCTAGATCAGGGCTTCTCAAACTCTTTTTCAATGTTACCCCATGTAGAAAAAAATTAGCTTAAGTTTAAATTAACTTAAATTTCTCCGTGGTGAGATAAATTAAATGTTAAAGGATAGGATTTTTATTGGGTAGGGTTGAGCTTTTAGAGGGCCACAAACCATTGCAGTATCTAAAAATGTTTTACTCCCCCCCCCCGCCAAGAACTGCTTTCCACCCGGTGAGGGGGCAGCACCCCATGGGAGTGCATGCCTTAGGCTTGAACAGGCTTCTGTTTGTGAAATCCACTGGCTGCTTCTGGACCTGTCAGCCCTAGGCTCTCCTCACACCTCTGGCCAGCAGTGTCCCGCCCCCTGCCTGCTGCTTCTCTTACAGCATCTTTCCAGCTACTTTCCAGACCTGCCTGGCCATACAACCGGGAGGAGCATCTGAGACACCGGGGCAGGGTCACAACTCAGGAGAGAGACACACCTCAGTCTGCTACAGCAGGACACGAACAGAGAGTGGTGGGCAGCAGGAGCAGGGTCCAGCGGGAGCCTGGGAAGGAGCTAGCGAGAGGTGAGTGTGAGGTGGGGCATGGAGCACGCAGCAGACAGGGCCGGCCCAGGGGCCATGATGGAACCAGAGCTTCAGAGGTACCACTTCTGTGCTGCTCTCCCTCGTGATGGTTTTGATTGTCATAATCTTAACATATGACCTTAAAAATTACAAGTACCACCTTTTGAGAAACTGTGCTTCTTGGGCAGTGATGACTGCCCTGCAGGCAGTGGAAGGGAGCAGAGTGCAGAACCTGGTACTCTTAGCAAAGGTCAGGTTCACAGAACAGCGGGGGCGGCTAGCTAGAGACAGCCGGAGGGAGGGCCTCCATGTGCCTTGCAGACCAGGGTTTGGAGCCCATAAATGGCTTTGAGCAGGTGCTTGCTTTTTTTTTTAATTGAAGTATTGTTGACATGCAATATTAAGTTAGTTTCAGGCGTACAACATAGTGATTTGACATTGATAGACACAAAATGACCACCATGATAAATCTAGCAACCATCTGTCACCATACAGAGTTATTACCGTATTATTGACTATATTTGCTATGCTGTATATTACGTCCCCGTGACTTATTTATTTTGTAACTGGAAGTTTGCACTTCTTAATCTCTTTCACCTATTTTGCCCAACCCCTCACCTCCCTCCTCTCTGGCAACTATCAGTTTGTTCTCTGTCTCTATGAGTCTGTTTCTGTTTTATTTTGCTTGTTTCTTTTTTAGATTCCACATAGAAGTGAGATCATATGGTATTTGTCTTTCTCTGTCTGACTTATTTCACTGAGCATAATGCCCTGTAGGTCCATCCATGTTGTCACAAATGGCAAGATTTCCTTCTTTTTTATTGCTGAGTAGTATTCCATTGTATATATATACCATATCTTCTTTACCCATTCATCTATTGGTGAACACTTAGGTTTCCATATCTTGGCTGTTGTAAATAATGCTGCAATGAACATGGAGGTGCAGATATATTTTCGAATTAGTGTTTTTGTTTTCTTTTGGTAAATACCCAGAAGTGGGATTTCTGGATCGTATGGTAGTTCTCTTTTTAATTTTTTGAGGAACTTCCATGCTGTTTTCCATAGTGGCTATACCAATTTACATTCCCACCAGTAGTTCACAAGGGTTCCCTTTTCTCCACATCCTCTCCAACACTTGTTATTTGTTGTCTTTTTGATGACAGCCATTCTGACAGGTGTAAGGTGATAGCTCATTGTGCTTTTGATTTGCATTTCCCTGATGATTAGTGATGCTGAGCACCTTTTCATGTACCTGTTGACCATCTGTATGTCTTCTTTGGAAAAACGTCCATTCATATCCTCTGCCTATTTTTTTAATTGGATTGTTTTTTCATATTGAGTTTTGTGAGTTCTTTATATATTTTAAACATTAACCCCTTATCAGATATATCATTTGCAAATACCTTCTCCCATTCAGTAGATTGCCTTCTCATTTTGTTGATGGTTTCCTTTGCTGTGCAAAATCCTTTTAGTTTGATGGAGTCCCATTTGTTTATTTTTGCTTTTGTTGCCCTTGCCTGAGGAGACATATCCAAAAAATATTGCCAAGACTGATGTCAAAGAGCTGACTGCCTCTGTTTTCTTCCAGGAGCTTTATGGTTTCAGGACTTACATTTAAGACTGTAATCCATTTGGAGTTTATTTTTGTATATAGTGTTAGAGAGTGGTCCAGTTTCATTCTTTTACACGTAGCTGTCAGCAGGTGCTTCCTTTTTGTATCTCTGATCCTATTTTCTTCTTTTTTTTCCATTTGCCCTCATTTACAACACCCCATGTCCCATAGACATTCATTGATCCTTTACCCTGTGCCCTTCCCTGACTGTCCTTCCCTCTCCGCAGAGGTTCTCTGGATCTCTGTTGGTAGTCTGACCCTTTGGCATCTACAGCACCGGCCTCCTGGGCACCTGCAGACCAGCTCATCCTTCTGGTCATCCAGCTGGAAACCTTCGGGCGAGCTGATGCTTCTTTCATATTCTCTAGTGACAAAGCTGCTGCAGGCCTGTAGGCTGGCTCTCCTCTGGCACTGCCTGGGTTCCCTCAGACATTCAACAGATACTTCCTTCTGCTGCTTTTTCCTGCCCCATCTCTCCTTTCCCCTCCCCTCCCTCCCTCTCACCCTTCCTTCCTTTTATTTTTGGAGCTAATATTTATTGAGCCAAGAACTGTGCTGGCTACTCTGTTTGTTTTTTCATTTAACACTCACAGCGACTCTGTGAAGTGATAGATTGTTATGATCCTGTTCTGCAGATAAGGAAAGTAAGGATCGAACAGGAAGGGTAACTCCTCTGAATTCGCATAGTTAAGTGTCAGAATCAGGGGAATCTATGCCATCTGCCTGACACCCGCCCAAGTCCTGCCTTTCTCCTGGACCTCTGAGAGGGTCCACATTGGTCTCTCCTTCTCTTGTCCCTCACTCTGCATGCTCCCAGATGGTGCTGGGTTTCATCCTGTACAGCACACATATGAGCACGTAACTCCCTCATGAAAAGTCCCTCAGCTCACAACTGCCTGCAGTGACATCTACGCCCCCACAGCGTGGCCCGGTGTCTGTCACTGTGAAGACATCAGGGTATGGTGGGAACCACGTGGGATTTGGTCCCGGAAGACCTGCGTTCAGTCCTGGAGCTCCCCCTTCCTAGCTGTGTGATCTTGAGCAGATCGTTAATTTCTCAGAGCCTCGTTTGTTCATTTATTCAGTGAATGTTTATTGTGTGCCTTCGATGCACTGGTTGCTGTGTGAGGGTTGTGAATATTCATTAGAAGCGAACAGACATGGTCCCTGCCTTCGAAGACCCTCCAGCCTGACCTCTTTCCTCATCTGTACACAGGGCTGATGATAGTACACACCTCACTGGGCTGTCACGGGAGCAACAGAGATGCCAGGCGTGAGCAGGCGCTGCTCTGTGTGAGGCGCTGGTCGCTGGAAGTGTGTTTGCTCCAGGAAAGGTCCCTGCACTTTTCTAGCTGCTTCCCTTTGCTGTGCTCCTCCAGCCCCATCTGCCTTTAAGCATCCTGTGTGGTGTTGATGGCCTAACTAGAAAGGTATCTTATCCATCAAACCTTTCCAGGCCCTCCTTGATTAATAGGAAGTTTCATTCATTGAGGGATTCAGGAATATTTATTAAACACCTTTTAGAGCAGTGTTTTTCAAGGTGTGGTCCATGGACCCTGCGGGGTCTCAAGATCCTTTCAGGGGTCCTCAAGGTGAAACTTATTTTTATAATATTAAGACATTGTTTTACTTTTCCATTGTGTTGACATTCGGAATGATGCTGCACAAGCAACCATTGCTAAAACTTCTGGGGCCTAATCGTTAGTCAAGGCAGCGGCCCTAGACGGTCCTAGTGCCTGCGTTCCCCCAACCACGCACTCACAGTAGAAAAAAAAAACAAGGCCATTTTCACTTCAGAGTGTCCTTGAAGCAGTAAAAAATATTAACTTTATTCAGTCTCGACCCTTGAATGCACATCTTTTTAATATTCTGTGTGGCACAATAGGGTGAGTAAAGCTCTTCTGCTGATAACAGTGTGATGATTGTCTCAAGGGAAAACACTGTGCCATTATTTGAGTTGCAAGCTGAACTAGCTGCCTTTTTCGTCTAACACCATTTTGCACGAAAGGATGTCTGGTAGACAAACTATGGCTATTGAAACTTGGACATTTGGTGGACGTTTTCTCAAAAAATAACATGGCCAGTCTGTCACTCAAGAAAAACAACTGTCGCTATTTGTTGCCAATGATAAAATTGTAGCTTTCAAGCAAAAATTAGAGTTTTGAAAAACTTGTATCATATGCTTTGAGAAAGTATATAGTGGTTCCCCCCTTATCCTTGGGATATACTCCAAGGCTGCCAGTGGATGCCTGGAACCGTGGAGAATAAACCCCATATAGAATGTCTTTTCCTGTACAGACATATTTGAGCTGTGACAGCAAAACTAGCATGAATTTCTTTTCCTTCCACAATTTCTTGGATAGTAGATTTGTTCTTACTGTAACAAAGCAACCTCAGCCTATGGTTTTTTTCTTTCCTTACTAAGTCTGGAACTTTCACCTTTTCACTGTAAGGATGCACTTCACATCTTCTCTTTGCCATATCCAAATTGCCAGCATCGCTGCTCTTGCACTTTGGGGCCATTAGTAAGTAAAAGAAGGGTTTCTTCAACGCAAGCGCTGTGAGGCCCAATGTCAGTGTGATAACCGAGGCAGCTACTAAGTGACTAAGGGGGAGGGGGACGCAGGTACAGCGTGGATCTGGTGGACGAAGGGGTGATTCACAGCCGGGTGGGATGGAGCGGAACGGCGCTGTTTGTCACGCTACCTAGAACGGTTTGCAAATTAAAACTTAGGAATTGTGTATTTCTGGAATTATGTAATATTTTCAGACCACGGGTTACTGAAACCATGGAAAGTGCAGCTGCAGATCGGGGGACTGCTGTATTGGAAGACTTTCCTGGTGAGATCAGGGGTGTGCTTTTTTGATATTGTGTGAAGAAATGTGTCAACATTTGGGAAACCTGCATAACTCAGGGAACCAGTATTTCTCAGTGACCCCTGTGTGGTGTTACAAACCCTGCATGGGTGAACGTTCTGTTCAAATGCAGGGCAGACTAATCAATTTTAATATAGCAGGGTATAAAAAGTTCATTTGAAAGGGTTTCAGCTAACCTTTAAGAAACTATCGAAGAAGACCCACAGTTATCGGAAAAGGCTTTCTCTCCGGGTATATCTGCAAAAGGTCAGACTTTCTTCATATCCTATGACCAAAACTATGTATCCCAACAGGTTGGACTTAGAAGCAGAAATGAGAATTCATCTGTCTTCTATTAAAGAGATTTGCAGAGACTTGACATTAAAGAGATTAACAAAAACGTAAAACAGTTCTACCCTTCTCGCTAAATTTTCTTTAATTTTAGAAAACAGATGTTTTTTCATAAAATGCTGTTTTGTTAAGATCTAATGGATTTATCATTGTTATCATTTTAATGCATTAATAAATATTTTCAAAACTGCTTTAATTTCTAACAGTAAATGTATCAATAGATTAAGCCAAATAAAAGCTCTTTGTGATCCTCAATTTTGAAGCGTGTAAAGGGGTCCTGAGACCAAAAACTTTGAGAACTACTATATCAGCACTGGGTGTAGACGATTCTAGTCACTGGCGTGTATCAGCAAAAAGTGAAGTCCCTCCTGGGATGAAGTTTACCCGTGAGCATCACTTGGTTCTGGGTTCTCTGGCTCTGGAGCAGTCGCATGAAGTGACTGTGGAATAGTACACAGTGCTCTGTCATCCATGGCCAAGCCTGGGGATGGTCTTATCCTAAGAGCATTAGAGATGTGAAGAAGAGCAGTTCGCCAGAGAGACTAATAAACGGGTCTGCTGTGCCTGGAGCCCCTTCTAAAAAGTCCAGTTGTTGCTGTGGGAAGCAGCCCGGGCTGTTCGTTAAAAGCATCTGGCTGTGTTCCTAACTCGTGTGACTTCCTCCTGCCCTTCTCCCTTAGCCTCAGTCGATTGGGTCAAGAAGAGCCCCTGACCCAAGGCAGCCGTGGTCTGACAGGCATCCTGGCCTGCTGGGAAAGCCGCAGGCCTGTTTAAAGGCACCGTGTGTGTGCCCAGTCAGATTCCTTGTAAGGATTTGTGAATGAAAGCCGCCGAGGACAGGGAGGGTTGTCTGGTAGCGTTCTCATCTGTGGGCTGGAAAGACAGTCACAGAGTGGCCTCCGGCGAGCTTGGAGTCAGTAGAAACCATGAGGAAGCAGATGCAGAGAGGAAGACCCAAGGCGGGTGGCAGGAGGAACAGAAGCAGAGAAGAGGCTGAGCCGTTGTCTGTGTGGAGGATCCTGGCCTCCTGCTGCTGACTGGAGACCAGAGCATCTAGTTCGTAAAGCTGCCTCCCTGAGGCCTGGCCCCATGGCCCTTACTGTCTTGTGTCTCCTCACAGAAAGCCTTGAACAGTTGAGGTCACCTGAGGGAGTCTGTTTCTTTCTGAGAGAGAGCTTAACATACCAGAGGGCGATTGGAAGTCAGTCAGGGAGGTGGGGGTGGTGGCAATGGGGAGTCACCTCAGAGGCGATGGCGATGGAGTTAGCAGGCCTGACAGAGGGGTGGACAGAGGGCCTTCCAGGCTGGGGCAGCAGCGTGGCTGGGAGGCCTGTGTGAGGAGAGGAAGGGGAGGGGAGGGGAAGTCAGCACAGTCCAGTGAGGAAGACGTGGGGTAGCTGAAGCAGGCCAGCTCCAGTGGCCTCATGTGCAGAGAGCATTGGAAAGCAGAGGAGGGCAGACCGGGGTAGAAGGTGAAAGGGGCCTCCTGTGGGCTCTTGAACAGAGGACTGGAAATGGAATTGGGGGAAGAATAGACGGGCTTGGTGAATGGGCAGGATCTGAGGAGGGAGCATTCAAGTCAGGGAAGCTGGATTGGAGACCCTTGTGGTACTCCTGCAGTGCCAGTGGAGATGCTGGTCGCCTCAGCCCTGTGTAGAGTGGAGCTTGAGGAGCCGGGCCGGCTCAGTCCCCTGAGAAAGGTCTTGGCTCTGACCGAGTGGTTTTCTTGTTAAATCCCACGTGCCTGTGTAGGACCTCCCAGAGGCAGCACCCCTGTTGACTGGAACCGGACTGATCCTTCTTTTTTCCACCTCCCACCCCATTTTCTAGGTGAGAACTTCTTTGGGCAAAGTATAAAAAGTGTAACTTGGAATCATTTGGATAAAATCAATTGTAGATTTTCCAAAAGTCAGAACTACCACAGCAAGGAGCCTTTTCCTTAAGCCACATACCCTTACTTGGACTTCTTGAGACTTCAGGTGTGGAGTGTTAAGTTGTATTTTCTGTTATTCATACTCAAGTTGGGTTTTTTTTCACAGTTGATTTAATCGACGGCTTTGTGCTGCGTGACGCAGCTGTGCCTGTGCGTCTCTGTGCTCAAGAACAGCAGGACCACTTCCTTCTACATACTCTTGTCTTGCCCTTGCTGGCACACCTCAGAAGAGCATTTCCATCTTGCAATGAAGTGTAAAGGGTAGGGGGGCCCTGCTTTTCAAGGGTCTGTATCTTAAAGGCAGGACAAGTTAGGTATGAATAGAAAAAGAACTTTAGAAATTATTCTGGTGAGCATGACTTTTTGTGTTTTATCAGTTAATTTTTAACTCATAAAAGTGTGATGTTTCCAAGTTAGAATAAGCTAGGTATTGAAATGGGGTGAGCTGAGGTAGGAAGCTAACCAGGCCATTTCTGTTGACCTTAGAAAATGTTAGCCAGTAAGCAATTGGCTTTACCTCTCTGCACCCCATGTGTAAAATGTTGATAATCATAATACCTCCATTTTACTGCGGACATGAGAGTTAAATGAACTGAAGTGTAACTCGACTGGTAAACATGGATTTATTGAGCATCTGCTATCTGTGTCTGTGATTGTAGTAGAAAATGAGATTGAAATGGAGACGATGTTTACAACTAGGCCAGCATGTAGTGAAATATTCCATAAATGGTACCCATTGTTATTATTATTATTTGAGGGAGGTGCACCCAAGTTGAGAAATTCTTGAACAAGCCAGTTAGCCAAGCAAAGGGTGTAGAAATGCAGGCCTCGAGCAGAAAGTACCCTGAGTGTGCCAGCCTCAGCACGGAATGGTTGTCCCTGCGCAGCGCAGACGGGTTATCTGATGTACGGTTTAGAAAGAGTCACGTGTTGTGCTTTTCACACACGTACACACACAGAGCATTCATCATCACGTGGCTTTCGGGCACCGAGAACAGTGTGTATGTTTAGCCAGGCAAATAAATGGGTGTCTTTTATCAGTAGGGCATTCATTTTCATCATAGGCACCTAGAAGGCGAGTTTTTCAAAACTGGTCGCATGTTAAATTGTGAACATGCATTTTGTAAGAATTCTGTAACGTCATAAAAAGGGCTTTAGAGATAAAATAATAGAAGAATTGATTGTGAGTGATTTTCTTAAATTCTGAATTTTTATTGGACATTTAAAGTAAGAACTGTTCTTGTGAGTCCAGACTCACATTCCAATGCTGGGCGATTCCCACGTGCCCGTTTTTGCATAGTTGGGGTGAGGGTGTACATCCTCTTTGTCGGTCTACTTTCACATCTAACCTTGGTTCATGCTGCCCTTTTCCTGTGTCTTCACCCTCCACATCTCTCTTCTTTTAATGGCAATAAAATAATCCTCTGCTCTGACAGGTAGGCATTAGTTTAACTTTTCATCCAAATACTGGACATTTGGGTTGTTTCCAGCATTTCACAGTGAGGAATGTATTTGCTATAAACATTGGGTACAGTTTGCTTAGTCAGCAGCTTATTATGCACCTTCTGGAATGGCCCTCTGCCGAGGTTTTAAAGTGATGTCAACTCATTAAATTAAGAGTCTTGATAACTGGCATTCAGGATTTCCTGAGACAGCATCTTATTTTTGGCTTATTTTTCTTCATTTAGTTAGCAGCCGTGTAGGGAGGACCTATCACGTGCTAGGGAGTGTTCCAGGCACTGGTGAGCAAGGCAGAGAAGGTCCCCTACTGATCGTGAGTCCAGCGGCCAATAGTTGCAGGACGAGGGCTGTAGAAACAGAAGTTGTCATGGTGACATTGCCATCCTGTAAACACAGCATCAGTCCAACGGGCAGGTAAAAAGTGGACATTTAGTCTGTGTGTCGCAAATGTCTAGATACAGTACAAAGTAACTGCTTTAGATTAACTGTGGATGGTGGGGTGGGGGGAGGTAAAAATAGTAGAATATTAAAAAGCAATACAGTTTTTGTTATTTCTAAATTAGACTAACAAAGTGATGGCTAGGTTTGAAGTTGCATGCTGTAGTGAAAAGCACGGCCTGTGAATTCAGATAGTCCTAGATTTGACTCTTAACTCTGCCACTTGCAGACTTGTGTTTTGGCGAAGAACATTTAAACCTTCTCAATCTCAGTGTCCTTATTCTAAAATGGGTATAGTGTTTTCTTTGGGTTGTTTGAATCCCCAGTGCCTAGCAATGCCTGGCACAGAGTAGGGGCTCAGCAGTTTGTTGTTGGCAGGAAAAAAGAAAAGATGGATGGGTGGGTGAGTGGATGGATGGTTGGGTGGATGATCATATGGGTGGATGAAAGAGTGGATGGATGGATGGTTGGTTGAGTGCATGGATGGATGGAATGATCACTCTGGATTGAGAAAGACTTGAGGGCCTCTTTGGTAAATGATATAAATACATCGACAAGTCATATTTGCCCTATTAGTTTGAGGTTTGCTAAGCAATTTTTCTCCTCTCTAAGTTAGAGAAGACCAAATTAGGAAGGCATAAACCTCTCTTTTGTCATCTCATATATATCAAGGCTATAGATAGCAGAAAAGAGAACATGACTAGTTGTGGCCCTAACAAGTAGAGGGTTATCTCTCCACATCTTTAGAAAGTCTGGAGGAGGCAGCTCCTTCTGCCGTTTGCCACTAAAGATCTATGCTCTTTTCATTCCTCCTGTCCACCCTCTTTGCCGTGTTGAGTTCTGAAAATACATACTTGCTTTCTGGTGGTCACCAAATGATCCTCATAGTTCTGTGCCTCGTGGCCAGTTTCAAAGTTGAGAACCATCGAGACACCTGCCGCGCTTCTGTCTTTTCTGAGGAGGTGAAGTCCTTTCCTACCATCCTCAGATTTCCCCTCGGGCCTCACCAGGCTGCTGGGGCACGTGCCCACCCTTTGGCCAGGTCTCCCACCTTTCCTGAGCTCACAGCATCCCACAGAACAAACCAGGCTTCTGTCAGCAGGGATATGCTGAGGGCTGGGTGGAGGGTGGACGTCCCTAGTGTCACCACATCTTCACACAAGCAAACTAGAGGGAAAAGAATGTAGAAGTTCAAGTTTATTAGACATGATTTACTTCTAAGACTTTGTTACCTGTGTTAGAGGATTCAGGATTCGCAGGTCCCCAATTAGGGTGTTAAGATTCTGTTGGTTTTAAGCTGATAGAAATGTTTTTGTGACCGTATGTCTCTTTGTGGCATGTGTGAGGGTTGTTTTTCTCCTTCCTTTTTCATTGCCAGGAACAACGAGGAGTAAAAGAGTTAAAATAGGAAAATATTTTCTGGAGTTAGTGCTAGGCCTCTGAAATACTGCAACCCTAACTGTTGCCAGAAGCCCTGTGCTGTAACTGGCCAAGGGACTGTTAACAAAAGACTTCCCCAACCAAGCGGAGTAAAGAGAAGCAACATAAAACAGCGTTGGAGGGAGGCCAGCAGGCAAGCTCTGTACAGGGGTGCAGGGATCTGAGGGTTGTTCGGGATGTCACTAGTGTATGGTTTATGTTGGCTCTGCCCATGTTCAACGTTCAGAGAACAGAGGAAGAAAAGGAAGCCACTTGCACAGCCCGAAAAGGATGCAAAGAGCACAGTGGAATCTTGTCCAGAGTTAAATTGCACACGCACACACACATTCTAGGAATAGAGATTTGTGGTTAAAAAAAAAAAAATGCAAGCGTTTTTGTAGGAGCTTTTGACTTGGATGACAAAGTGCTTAATAATCAATATTTACGATTTTCCTCTTTTGGATAAGCCACCCAACAGCTTACATTCCTAAAGGATTAAATAAATAGGATTGCGTGTTACAAACATCAGAACTTTTAAGCTTTAAAGAAGTACTTATAAACAAAAGTTCGCCAAGACTTGCATATGATTTATTGCATTTTATTTATTGAGGAGATAAAAGGGCAGAACTGATACTGATCATTGTTTTCTATTTATGTTAACTCTGATGTTAGAATTTGACCATATCTTTGAACTGGGCTGTTTCTGACTTATTTTTCAAGTGATTGGAGATAATAATATCTTGTTTTTATACAAGAATTCCAAAGTCCCACATATAAAAGCTCCAGAAAGATAATGCTTTAAGAAAAGGAGAGAAGACAGGTAGACGTGCCGGTTGACTGAACTCTGACGCTGAGGTTTGCTAAGAGGCCAGGTAACAGAGAGAAAGGTGGAAATTCTGAGCGAGAGACTGGTTTCTGCAGGGTAGCATTCATTGCCACGCTGGGAGGATCCAGAGGGCCTCGGGGCTAACACTGACCACTTGGTGCATCACGATAAATGAGACTCATTCATGAAGGAAAAACACTGCCCTTCAGAAAAGCATCCATATTGAAGAAGCAACCAGAAAACCTGAATGTATTGGAGATGCCAGGCAGGAGAGATCTGTGCTTCCTTGTTCTTTCTGTCTCTTCCAATGAGTTGTCTTAATGTTCCACAGTATTTTTTGTGGCCGCTGGGCCCAAACTGCCTGGAAGCAAACAACAAAAGTGGTGTAGCAAACCACTTCGCATTGAAATCTGAGCCAGCCCTACTCAGAATTAACTGAAGGAAACGCTGCCACTACCATAAATAAGTCAGACAGTCTATTAGCCGAATTCTCGGAGCACTTCGTTAAGGTAATAAAGCTTTACGGCTTCAGTAAGAGGCTAAGACTGCAAAACACGTCAGATGCTTAGTAAACACTCAGGGTACAGCCGTGGGTTTGTGTCCATTGCACTGAACCATCCCATGGGTGACCCAGGGGCGGGGTCTCCCAGCCCGCTCCCCAGCGGGTGGTTCAGGGAGCAGACACATCAGAACCTAAAGCGGGAGGGCAAGTGTCATTTCAAAATCGTATCTTGTGACTCACTTGAGAAAGGGGAAATTTTTATCTTCATAATACAAATATCTGGAAATCAAATTCCACAAAATATTTCTGGCTAGTTGAGAATATGCATTCATTCAGTAAGAAAAAAATTATTGAGCTCCTGTGTCAGGTGTGGCCTCAGGCCCCAGGGTCCAGTGGGGACCGACATGGTCCTTCTCTCCCGGAGTTGCCATCCCAGTGAAGGAGGGGCTCACGATTCAGTAGGATGGAGCACTGAGGGCCAAGCACCGTGAAGGAAAACAGAGAGGGCCAGGAAAGAGGAGGGAGATGACGCTGAGAGCACCCTTGTCGCCAGCCCGGAAGGAAGCGAGGCGGGAAGCGTGCAGGCCAGCGGTGGCTGTGAGAAGAGGTTCACGCGGAAGGAAGAAGCAGTGTCACGGCCCGAGGCAGGGGTGGCTGGGCGTATTTGAGGAGAAGGGAGGTCAGTGGGTTGAGTGAGCCTGGTGGGCCCCGTGGAGAGTGTGGAGCAGGGGGGTGACGTGATCTGTGACTCCCCCCTGCTGCTGGCAGACTCTGCTTCATGGGGGAGGGCGAGATGGTTGTCCACGCAGATACACAAACAAATGAGAAATGAGGGCCCGAGGGGAAGAGATGAATGTGGGAGTGTCTAGCTCCCCAGTTAGAACGCTGTTGGACGCCCTGAGCTCCTCTAACTCCCCTCCCCGTGGTGCAGGGATGGATGGATTTCCTTTTTCTTGATTCTGGGTGTGCATTGTTGGGTTTTTTTGGTGCAGCGAGGATATGCCTGTATCCTTCACCAGAGGAGGGTGAGCAGACCATCTGTGTAGTTCAGAATGTATGTAAAATGGGAAGGCCCATGGGACCGTCTGGAGGGAGGGGCTGCAGACTGATGTAAGATAGAGGCAGCCAAGGTTACTTTAGCCAGGAAGTGAGTGGTCCAGGTAAGAACAGGTAGGTTGTACCGGAGCGGCTGGCTTTCCTAGGAGCTGTTTCCTTCCTGTTGACTTGTGGCTTTGAGTGGATTATGTTGAACACAGTTGGATTTGTTTGTTTGTCTATATAAGCTGTTGATCTCTTGATGATACACGAGGTCTTTACAATCTCTCTCTTATCTGCTCCCTTGATTGGTTTTCAGTGATGAAAAGATTCTCAACGCCCAGCCATGTTTTGGTGGCTACAATTTAAGACTGAACTAGCCAGTGGAACCCCAAAACAGGGTGGGATATTTCATAGCACGCTCGCTCCACATGTCTGTGAACAGGTGGGCATGGAGGGGAGCCCCTCGCAGCCTCACCAGAGGAGCACTTCTATCTCCTTCTCCTTCTGAGTCTACGGCCTGGAGAGTGTGCTCATCCACACCAAAGGTCTGCATAGTGAAAACAAAACCGCCCATGTCCTGTTTTTCTGACCCAGGCTCGGGGCAGTGCCCTTGGCTGCATCCTGCCCTTAGGATGCTGCCTGACTCTGTGTGGGGGACATAACCTGCATATTTCTGTGATGACTCTGTCTCGGTGTCTGAAGGAAGGAACGTGTGTCATCGAAAGGGATGATATGATTAGAGACCCAAGACTTGTGGACAAAGCGGTTATTTTCAACAGACAGCAGAAGCTCAGTTCCCCAGACTGCTCCCATAAAAGTAATTTTTAGAGGGAAACATAATTATATATTAGCAGTGATAAATGCAGCTAAATTTTTCTTTTTTAAAAAAAGTTTTCTGAGGCTAATAAAAGTTCAACCCTACTGAATAGTTGTTTCCTTGAATAGCTCTATTCAAGTGTGGCTGCATTTTGAAAATTTTTTTTTTTAATTGAAAACTAACCAGAAGTATGTGTTGCAGATCCTTGTCTGTTGCCAGAGAAAGGGTCTCAGGCTCAGATCTTTATCCATTTGTGTGGAGGAGCCCTCACAAAGAGGGTGCTTTTGAATCAGGATTTGGTGGCCGGCCTTTGGCTCTTGTCACTTTGGAGTCTTTCTGCATCTTCTGTTGCCTGAAGGCTGAAGGGGCTATTTTACTCCATACCTAGTTGCAGGCAAAGGAGTCCTCTTGAAGAGCTTACTTTCCCTCCTGTCAGACGAGAGCTGTGTGCGGCGGCTGCCTGAGTCAACACACTGTCCCAGAGGCTCAGTATAGCTAGCATCTGGTCCATCCCCAATCCTCGTAATTTTCTTTCCGTGGTTCTGCATGGGCCAACTTTTCCCTGTCATTCATTCTATAAATATTTATCAGCCACCCTCTGCCTGCCAAATATTGCCACAAAGTAATATCCAATTGTGACTGTATTTATTGGAAATGGCGTTGTGTTGTTTGTCTTCTGAATTTGTGTAATTCTGTTGAGCAGTGAGAATATAAGCCGTTGCAGTGGGCAAGGCACTGTGAGATCCCTGGTTAACAAAGGTAGATGAGAATACGTCCACTACTCTGAGTAGGTAAGTGGACTGTTGTTTGAGGAAGATGTTCGATATCAGAAGTTAAAGCTGAAAGATATTTGCTTAATTCTCAGTTGACGACAACAACAAAAATTAAATTCGGAGCTGACTTCTGGCTAATTACTGTTTTCTGTAGGTGATAAGTGAGTGGTTCTTTCCCTTCAGCACGACAGCCAGTGATCCCTAGGCCCTGTGTGCTCTGCAGTTATTCAGGAGGAATTACTGCAAATGATACGGGATCCCAGACGAGCCCTCAAGATGTAGGACCAGAGGTCCTGTGGCTCGAGGGGTCCAGGTTCGCTTCCAGAGGTTCAGTCACACTTAACTTTGGACCAGTTCCAGTATAAGAACCGGGGCATCAGCCATGTCGTCCACTGCCTGCGCCTCACTAACTGAGTGGGTGACCAGCCGTCTTAGTTTGTATGTCACGGTGGGGGGGGATTCCTGGCACATGGAGCTTTCAGTGCCAAAACCAGCAAGTCTCAGCCATACCAAGATGAGTTGGTTTCCCGAGTCAGAGTAGGATCAATGAACAGAAAGGAATATCAATAAATACTGTCTTCTAAAACCAGCAGCTTATCTGTAAAATGGAGATAATTCTGTTTTCCTCATGGAGTTCTGATCTCTGGGGTTGGGTAGCTGGCTACTGGTTTTTCCTTGGAACTGGGGACCAGCCTCACCTCTTATGGGCACTCTGTCCCCTGGCCCTCCAGAGGCCTGTCACCTATGGATGAGTCAGTGCTCACTTTCTTTTTTTTTTATTTTGAGGAAGACTGGCCCTGAGCTAACCTCCGTGCCCATCTTCCTCTACTTTATATGTGGGACGCCTGCCACAGCATGGCTTGCCAAGCGGTGCCATGTCCGCACCCGGAATCCGAACCAGCAAACCCCAAGCTGCCGAAGCGGAATGTGCGCACTTAACTGCTGCGCCACCGGGCCGGCCCCTAGTGCACGCTCTTTCTCATGTGAGGATGCTGAAGATCCTGGGTCGTCTCCGCTGGCCCTGTGGTTCTCACTGTATTCACCAGCTTTGGGTCTTGCCTCTTAGGTAGTAAGGCCCCCTCTGTGTTCTGAAGCTCTTTGCTCCAGTGTGCCAAGCTGTTGGCAGCCCCCAGCGTGCACAGGTGCTCACTTCTTCTCAAGCCTTTGCAAACCTGCTCCCTCTGCCTTGCTCCTGCCTCCTCCTTTCATCTTCTGGCTAACCCTGGTCATTCTTCAAACTTTAACTTCCATACTGTTTCTTCCTGGAAGCCTTCTGTGATCATCCCAGACTGGTATAGGTGCCTCTCCTCCGTGGGATGGTGGAAGAGCCACCCGAGACCAAACCGCCTTCATCTACGATTTGCTGTGGCCCTGCCAGCCACCGTCCTTCCAGTTCCCCTTGGGAAACATCAGCCTCTCTAGATCTTTCTCAGGGTAGCCACATCCTCTCCATGCAGGGACCACCACCCAGTTCAGTGAGGTCTTCATTTGCCCTGTAAGGCACTGAGCACGTTGTGAGAGGACGCACACAATGTCAACTCAGACTGCCAAGGGTTACGTAAGTATCAGAGGGAGGCCACAGGACCTGAGGACCTAAGGACCTTATGTAGGGTGGGGACGTAGGATTTCATGTGTATTTGAATATACACCGAATGAAAAGATTTCCACTGTAACAAGTTTTAGTAAAATTTGAAATCTTCCCCTCAGTTCTGAAGATTGGATGACTCGCAGGCTGTACTGTATTAAATTGTGAATTTTGGATGCTTCATTTTATAATTTAATCCAGATTATTTTTCTTTCTCCCTAGTGAACATTAATCGTTTCCTGTGAATTTTTCTGACATCAGGAAACAGATGTTCCATATTTTTTATCTGAGTTCTTCCCAAATGCTGAACAGGACTTTTGTGCGTGTGTGTGTGTGTGTGTGTGTGCACGCGCGTGCGCGCGCACAGAGGATTTTTGAGGAATGAGTTATATCAGAATTTGCAAATAAATTCGTAAGAGCTATATCTACAGAATGATACAGCTTTGTCCCAGGCTAGAAACATTGTTGGACATTCTGTTTAGTGTCGTTTAGGCTTGTTTAGCTCATGCAGCCTTCTGGCCTAAGAATGCTTTAGATCTGTGTCATGATCGTCTGTGCTCGCCAAAAGGACCAGTGGAGTGTGGTATACAAAAAAGCACACGCTTAAGGCAGCCTATACTTTCACGCTCTGATTTTTTAACCAAACTGTAAATTTTTTTTTCTGTTGTCTCCTAACTGTATAAAATTCTTCCCTTCTCCCCGTGAACCCTGAGTGAGCCCTGCCTCGTGCAGGGCGGAATGCTGGGCTCTTCAGGAGATTGGAGCACAAGTAAGAGATGACCCTGGGACTTCCTCATCCAGAGAAGACGTGCAGTGTAGTCTGAAATACCTGGAACGACAGGGAGAAGTGATGAAGAGAGGTTGGAGAAATTCAAGGCAAGGAGCAGTGTCATTGAGCCAAACAGTCAGGCAATGCTTAGGGGAAGAAGTGGTATTCGTGCTGGGTTAAAAAAAAAAAAGATAGAGCAGAACTTAATTTAGGTCTAAGTTATTTAAATTATTTTAACTGCATAAAAACTGCATTACGATGGTCTGTTATGTAAGCCATCATTTTGGTGGATTTGCTAAAATAATACTAACATTCTTATAAGCCAGCCACACTGATAAATACTGCATGAGGAATCTGAAAAAAGAAAACAAGTCAAACTCATAGGAACAGAGGAGAAAGTGGTTGCCAGGGCCTGGGGGTGGGGAAATAGGGAGAGACCAAAAGGTACAGACTTTCAGCTATAAGATGAATAGGTCTGAGGATCTGATGTATAGCCTGACTGTAGTTGATAACACTGTGTTGTATAATTGAAATTCGCCAAGAGAGTAGAACTAAATATTCTCACCAAAAAAAAAAGAGATAAATACGTGAGGTGATGGACGAGATGGGGGAATCCCTTCACAATGTGTACACATATCAAATCACCACAATGTATACTTAAGTATCTTACAGTTTCACTTGTTATCAATTATACCTCAGTAAAGCTGAAAAAAAGATACTAATGTATCTGGAGAGCCTGCAACACCGCAGTCACAGGCTGTGACTTTGTGCAAAGGCTTTTTAATAGGAGGTGATGTGGAACAGGTGCTTTGGATATTAATCCATTTTGCTCAAAATACTTCATTCAGCCTTCCACACTTCCTTTCACCAGGGGTCCTTTGGGTCAGAGGAGGAAGGACTCAGAGTCCAGTCTTGGCCAACTCCAGGGTGGGGGCCCCGTTGAAGTCACCTGGACTGCCTGGGTCTCGGTTTTCTCCGCTGTACAGTGGGGATTGTCAGACTCCCAGCTCACTCACAGGGTCGCTGTGCAGATCAAAGTGGGGGTAAGTGGACACTGAAAAGCAACCAAAAGTCAAACATTTTGTCAAGAAACAGTGTCATAGCTCATGAGGTTTATACAAAATATGGCTGTTGCTTATTATTTATTAAAATGCTGTGTAAACAAATAGATGGTTATCTTAAAATTGCAAGAGTATTGGAAATACGTTTGTAGCAAATACATGTATTAATTGTTGATTATTGTATACTATAAAGAACTCATTCAAACTCCTAAGAAAAATATCAAGATCTTGCCATATGAATAAGCAAAGAATGTAAACTTACTCTTTTTCAAAGTGACAAACTGTTCATAAACAAACAGGAGAAAATGTTCCTCCTCACTAGTTATCTTAGAAATGCAAACTGAAACAGCTTTAGGAATACCATTTTATGTATAAAATGTCAAGGTCTCAGAAATTCTCCTTTGTTTTGTTGATGATATTATTGCATGTTAATAAAAGCCCCTTTAAAAGCAAAACAGTGGGGGGCCGACCTCGTTGCCTAGTGGTTAAGTTCAGCGTGCTTTGCTTTGGCGGCCTGGGTTTGGTTCCCAGACACAGACTGAGATCACTGGTCAATGGCCATGCTGTGGCGGTGACCCACATACATATATAGAGGAAGACTGGCACAGGTGTTATCTCAGGGCAAATCTTCCTCAGGGGGGGAAAAAAAACAAAGGCAAAAAACTGACAAATTCTTCTGTTAGGAATTTAAGGAAGCTAGGGAAATAAGTTAAAGGAATGAAAAAGACTAAAGCATGAAGATATCCAATGTAATCTTATTTATAATAGTAAAAACTGGCAATAACCTAAATATCCAGCATTAGAGGAGTGATTTATGATAAATTATGACTTTTCAACATGAACTATTAGACCCCTTGAGCGATCCTTATGAATATATGTAGAAATATGTAAAAATATTTAAAATTTAAAGTAAAATGGAAAAAGAAAATAATGGAGTGCCAACATTCTCCATTATCCTTACAGCAACAGTGTACTAAAGGTGTTTCACACTTTAGAAAACCAACACTTAGGAATTAATTGTCCAAGGATTTGCAGCTCATTAGTTGAGGAGCCGACATTCAAACCCAGATCTATGCAATTCCAAAGGCTTCACTAGGATTACTACCAATAGCATTAAACTACGGCCATGGTCATGTGAAAACACTTATGTCTATGGAGGGAAACAAGCAAAAATAGATGGTAGCACTGGGATGGTGGGGTAGGGGTCAATTCCAAAGCAGCTTCCCATCCTTTTAAAACTGTTGTTGAAAAAAAAAACCGCCATTGCGCTTTCAATAGAAAAATGAAAAAAAATATGTTGAGTGTAATATTTCAATTATTTACTCTGATTTTGTATATATTCTCTTAAAGGTTGGCAAAATAGGAATACATGTGTATTTTTATAATTTCTCCGTAGCTGTGGCATAATCAGGGTACTTTCCTCCCCAACTTATCTACAAATGAGTTGAAGACATACCACCAGCTCCTCAATGAGAAGCAAAAGTTAAGTCTCTAGAACTTTCTGTGGATAGAGGACGGTGACCAAGCAGAAGAATTTCTCCCCATGAACGGCCCAGACCGGCTCCTCCGGCCAGGAGCCACTCTCAAGGTAGAGATGATGGGGTGGCACCATTTGGTGAAAGTAGGCCAGTTCCTGCGCTCAGGGTGTGCCCTTCCCTCGGCCAGAAGCCCTTGCACAATGGAGCAAAATGTCACCATTTTGGTTCCTACTGTCTTTTACCGTTGGGGTTCAAGACTTGATTCGTCGTTCTTTGACACCCAGCATGACTTCATAGTCAGTAGCCCTGACAGCATGTGATAGCACACAGATTTCTGTGATGGACTCAAGGCACAGGGTCTGTTTCGTTCAGCTTTGCCTCACCTTTGCAGAACATATACCTTTTAGGCCTACACTAGGCTCTTTTATATGTTTCAGACGCCCTTTTATTATCCATTTTGCCATGTGAGTTAACATTGGAGGTGTCTTGAGAGCTGGAAACATTCTCCAGCATACTTAATATAGTCTCTTCAGGATCTTGCTCCATTTTGTAGGTGGGGAAATATAAGTTAAGTGATTTATCGGAAGTCATTGGTGGTGAAGACATCTGGAAGCCAGGCCGATAAACCCAGTGTTCACCCTATTCCTTCAGTGCCGGCGTTATGTTATTTTCTAGAGCATTAAATATACCTAGGAACAAATATGTTGAGACGGATTAGAATCCACTCGCCATTCAAAGCTAAAGATCTCCCAGGGCTGTAGTTTTGTGTTTTATAATCGCAATAAACTTTGTAGTAATGAAAGGAGTATAGCAAGTTATCATGGACGTTCTAGACAAGTCCTGCCAATAGAACGTTTTATGGGGGTGGAAGTATTCTATCCCCGTGCTGTTCAGTAAAGTAGTAGCTTCTGTGTCTACTTGACCACTTGAAATGTGGCTCATGTGACTGGGGGAATGAGTTTGTAATTGCGTTTAATTTAAATTTAAATCCCCACATGTGCGGGTAGCTACTGTATTGGACAGCACAGTTCTAGACTTCTCAGTACCTTCTTGACATCTGCGCTTGGATGTCTTAAAGTTAACTAGGTCAAATGAGAATTCTTGATTTTTCTTTCCTCTCTCAACCTGTCTTTCCTGCCATGGGGGAAAGCCATCCTTGACCCAGTTGCCTGAGCCAAACCTAGGTGTTGTCTCCACCCCTTCCTCTCCCTCATCTCCCACAGCCACTTCCTCAGCAGTTCCTAATTATTTTACCTCCAGAAGCTGTACTGAAACCATCCACTTGTCTCCATCTCTGCTGCTACCATCCTAGGCCAAGGTATCAGCATAGCTCACCTGAACAATTGAGTGGCCTCATAACTGGTCGCCATTGATCTGTGTATCCACTGTGGCCTCTTCCAGACTCCTCCCTACAGCTGCCAAAGAGACACTATTGAACTCTTCTGGAGGGCACATCACTGCCTGCTTGTATGGAAAAATTTGTAGAACTTACCAGTGTTTGAAGTTATCTTATTTACTTCTTTGTATACTTGTTTATTTTCTGTCTCCCATGACAGTGGGAGGGTCCCCATATCAGGAGCCTTGTTTACCTCCTTCACTGCTGTATCTCCAGCACCAACAACCATGCCTGGCACATAGTTTGCACTCAGTAAACCTCTCAATAATTGTTTATTGTGAAAGAGATGAGATAGCAAGAGTCAAGAGAAAGATTTATGATTTGGTTGTTAAAAACAGAGATGATGCTGACAGCTGTACACGTGAGAAGGGGGCGGTTTCCCTTACATTCTGGATGCTGTAGGAAGGGTGCGTGCTGTGGCTAATTGCATTTCTCCAGGAGTGGGTAGGCCTGGCCACGGTCCTGATAGAATCTCTGATGTGAGCTAGGAAGAGCTCTTTTTCTCCCTAGAGGTCTGTGTATGTCCCAGATCTGGAAACTTTTGTCTTTCCTACAGCTAGAGCAAGAGGAGAGTGTCCTCCTACAAGGTCACTTTTATATCCATCTAAGGGGAGTTTAGATAATAATCGAAAGAAACATATTGTGCAACTCTAGAATGGCGAAGCGCTGTCCAGACAGCAAAAGGAGATTCCAACACGTGACTCATAAAATAAATAGAAGGTGTTTGGAATATACTCATATTGAGCTATTTGAAACCAAGAGAACTTTAAGAAATAGAGTTTTGTGTCCCTTTTCTTGGTTGAATATTGACTTTTTTTTTTTAAAGGAAAATGTCTTTTCTTGCACTCCTTTCTAGAGGCCAGCTAAGGCTTTCAGTGGGCCGGTTATGACTTAGATCCACGCTTACAGTGAAATGAAGCTGACAGCCTTGGAGGCAGGCTCAAGTCGCTTAAGCTTTGAGTTGTGTTTGTCCCTCTACTACTGACCAGGCCTAGGAACTGACCCTGCCCGCAGCACTGGCTGGATTTAGACGAGTTCAGGCTTGCCTGTTGAAGTGCATATTCGGAGACTCTTTCTCCTGGTGTGTTTTTATTAGGCGCAAGTTTATAGCCCTGTCCTGTATCCTTCCAGTGCTGTTCCGCTGTTTCACTGTGTGTGCCTTCATTGAGCATCTACTGTATACTGAACACCTTGCTAGTTCCCAGAAGGACCAGGATGAGTTAGACGCATTTTCTGCCTTCAGAGATTCTGCAGGCAAGTGGGCAGAGAGACCAGTAGAGACCAAGTGAAACACAGGAGCCACCTGTAGGGACAGAGAGCAGACGGCGTGGAGCCAGGGGGCAGGGGGGGTGAGCCATTAAGGGGGCAGCCTCTGGAACCAGACTGTCTGGGCTCACTCTCTGGTTCTGCCACTTACAAGCTGTCTGACCCAAGGCTGCTGACTTCCCCTCTGTGCCTTGGTTTGCTCACCTGCTAAATGGGGTAAGAGTAGCACCTGCTTCCTGTGGTTACGGAAAGGACTAAGGAGCACGTCCAGCATGGGAAGCAGTGCCCGGCACACAGCTCCCTGGAAGTCCGATTCATTGTTAGCAGCTGTAGCAGTAGTATACGTTTATTGATTGAACTGAGTGAATATGACTTTCCTACGCTTACTGCAGACTTTTCCTTAAGGCAGCCAAGGGGGTCCACAGAGCTCCCCAGAGGCGGTGACTTCTGACCTAAGACTTGAAGACAGGCTCGTCCTGCAGGGAAGAACGTGATTGACAGGAGGAACAGACTCTGCAGAGGCTCAGAGGCATGAGCGAGCGGGGGGCAGTAGGGACCTGTAAATAGGTCTGTGTGGCTAAAGGACCAGAGGCCTGTGGGAGCGCCCAGGAAGGGGGAAGGCCGGAAATCGCTGGGCCTGTGGGACTTGGAATTGATCCTACAGCCTAGAGGAAGCCCCACAGGACTTTCAGCAGGCCCAGGGCCCACTAGCCAGATTGGCCAGCAGCGTCCCCAGTGGCCGCAGCCACGGCCTGCTGATTCTAACAGTGTCACCCCCCCGCCCCCCCCCAGTCTCCTTCTGAGACTTGGGCAGGCAGTTCTGAGTGTGGACCTGACTTTTCTCACTAGGTGTGATTTCTTTGGAGACCAGAGATTGATAAAGTGAAAAGGATGTGTTTTCTTAATTCTTTTCTACCTGGTTCTTCCTCTTACCCCCTGCCGCTGCTGGGAAGGATACAGAGGTGTCTGTCTTACAGACCCCTTTGCAAATCGGATGAAAGTGGTAGACCATTGCCTCAGAAAGCCACAGAGAAAAGATTTTCCAAAGACCCGTGTTAACTTCCCCTGCACCCCGACCTGGATTGTCCGAACAGGCCCCCAGACCCAGCGCAGTCTTTGTGACCCCAGGTCTGCCTGTGGTTTTCAGTGCTCTCACCCCCCCACGTTGTTGTTTTTAATTTCATTTACTAACACATCCCATAACGCTTCCGTCTGCCATCACTGCTCTTATCTGACCACGTATCATGGGAGCGGCCTCCAGATACTTGATGGTTATAATTAAAACTGAGAGGGATCATCTTATTTGGAGCCATTCAGATTTAATCGAGAGCCTGGTGGCTGCGGGCCTGGGCCCTGGGGGCAGACTCCGCGGATTAGAATCCCAGCGCTGTCTTTATCTTACAGCCTTGAGTAAGTTGCTTGGCCTCTCTGTGCCTCAGTTTCCTCACTATAAAACGGGAATGATGGTATACTTACCTCCTGAAGTTATCGTGAGGATTAATTGAGGCAACAGAGGAACATAACGAGAACGGTTTCTGGCACATAGTAAGTGCTATATAAATATTTGCTATTGTTATGTTGTTACTTCTACTAAATGACATCATAAAGTGGGGGAATGGTAGATTCCTAGGACAGGGAAAATAGATGAATAAAAGCTCCATCTGCGTTTGACCCGCTTTGGAGCCTTGCCAGTACCTGAAGGCCAAGAACAGGTTCCCTGGACTGTGCTGTCGAGTGTGGCAGCCGCTAGCCGCTGTGGCTGTTGACCGCTTGGAATGTGGCTAGCCCGAGTTGAGATGGACTGGGTCTTGAAGATTTAGTATGAAAAAAAGAATGTAAAATGTCTCAATAATTTTTTATATTGGTTACACTTTGAAATGATAATATTCTGAACAATTTAGGTTAAATATATTCTTAAAAGTAATGTCATCTGTTCTTCTTGCTTTTTTAATTTGGCTCCTAGAACATTTAAAGTTATGGATGTGGCTTGCATTATATTTCTGTTGAGCTGCACTGCCTTAGGCTCGTTGTTATCGGTAAAACAAAAATGTGTGCTTATTGTGATCAGATGGCCACTGCTGGAAAACCTTGTGTGCTCCTTGCGTTGCTCTTAAGTCATGCTGGAGCATCTGCTTTTTGATGGGCTCCACAAAGGAAGCCATGGCCTGCTCCTAGCAGAAGCGGGTCAAGGGACCAAGGCAAGAGCCGTCAGAGGGGAGGCTTCTGCTGACTTGGAGAGGTTTGGACGAAAACACTACCATTTATAGTTATACTGGCCTCAGCCTTTCAGCACGCCCTGAAGTAGATGAGAGAATGCTCTCTGTTCAGGAAGTTGAAATATGTAGGCGAGAAACTCTCCCTCTTCCATCAGGAGCCAGAAAAAGCTTTGCTAATCTTTAACCAAAAGAATAAATTACTCAACATTATGGCAGTCACTTGGGATCGAAAGCACATCCTTTCCAAACGTGGTTTACTGATGGAATGTTTGTTTAATTCTATTTCAGACTCGTTTCATCGCTTTAAACCTGATAACGGTGGGCCACACGAAGTCTTACTGGTAAGTGCTCTTTCATTTTTAAAACAAAGTGACTATTTGACATCATTTTTGAAATGGTATTCATGCTTCTCAGTTAGATGCATCCCTAACAGTCCTATGATTAAATGTCTATTTATTCACACTTTTTTTTTTCCTCTCTGAAATGATTTAAGATGTTTCTTTGCCTTAAAAAAAAAAGCAGATCAATCCATGTTCTTTTGCTAAGAATGTGGTCAGGGAAAAGATCTACGATTACACGCCAAATACTATTAAAATAAAAACTTTTTTTTGTAATGAACTATTTCCAGGCCCCTGTTGATGGTCCGCTTGTTTCGAGCGGTATCCAAAGCAACAAAGTGTTCCTTCAGCCAAGGAATTCAGACAGTCGCTGCAGTGTGTTGTAATGAAAATTGACTCAGGGCTGTAACATGAGGGCTTTCTTATTGCTCTGTTTTTTCTCTCATCTCTCTTTGAACCTAAATACAATTATTGTGAGACAACCTTTCTGTGATGGCAGAAAACTTCCTTGAGAGCTAGCCCAGTAACGTACTTTTTCAGTGAAAAAGCTTCTGAGGCTTCGGGTGGCGCCCCTCCCTGCTGTGTGACGATGCTGTCATTTGCAGTGTGTAGCCGTGAGCTTTTGCCGCATAACTCCCCAAAATTTACTGCCAGAAATTTGAGCCGAAATTTAAGGACTCAAAAGTAGCAATCATTTCTTTATCCCTCAGTTCTGTGGGTTGACGATTGGGGCTGGGCTGGCTCGACTGTGTGAGTCTTCTGGTTTCAGCTGGAACCAGCCATGTGTCTGCAGTCAGTCGTGGGTGCAGGTCAGCTAGGCTTTGCTTCTGGGGGTCACCTGGCTGTTGGCTGGAGTGATGACAATGACTAAGACGTGTGTCTCACCATCCTGCAGGCTATGCTGGATTTGTTCACATGGCGGTTGGGCAGGGTACCTAGAGAGAGAGCAGAAGCATCTTGAGGCCAAGGCTCAGAACTGGCACAGCGTTGCTTCCAGCACATTCTGTTGGCTAATGCAAGCTATATGGCTAGCCTAGAGTCAAGAGATACAGACAAAGATTCTACCTCTTGGTGAGAGGAGCTGCAGAATCACATTGCAAGGAGCCTGGATACAGGGAGGAGAGAAACTGTAGCCGTTTTTACAACCTACCATTCAGTGTTTCTGGGTCACGTGAAAACAGCTGTGATCGAATGAAAAGAGCGTGGAGAGTGAGAGGACTCAGGTCCCACTCCTGTCTCAGAGGCCGTCCTCTCACCCCACTGGGATTGACAGGCCCTAGAGTCCTGGTCTCACTCTTGGCCACCTGGCATCTCCGCCAGGTCAGCACATTCCTGGTGGTCTTGCCAATTCCAGGTTCCCCACTGTCCAGCCCTGCCTTCATTCCACACGGCATCGCCACACTAGTCATCTTGCAGTCCAGCTTCCAGGATGCACCTCCTTTGCTTAAAACTGTCAGTGCCTCTGTATCACCCTCCACATCAGCCTCGGCTCCTCTCTCTGGCTTCTCCGCTTCTGTTATCTGGCCCAGTCCTCGCTTGCTCATCTCCTGCTATTTTTTTATTCTAGCCACACTAGTGTATTTACCATTTCTCTTGAGGACACCTCGTGCTGCTCACCCTTCTCTACTCAGAAATCCTTCCCATTCAGCAGGGCCCAGAAGAATCTTCCTTCTCCATAACGTGGCCTGCCCTGCCTGTTCCTCTATCTGAGATCCCTGCCCTGAACTCCTTAGAGCCAGACACAGCCTCTGTGATTCACTCGTCTTCACCGTGGCTCGTCTTTCTTCCTCCACGGCTTTGCCAGCGCTGTGAGAGCAGAGGCTCCCTGTGCCTTCCTTGCAGTGTCAGCACAGGGCCTGGAGGACAGCAGGTGCTCAGTCAGCTGGGAAGCTGCATGGACAGTGCACCTGGTCACCCACCAGCAGCTCCTCGGGATCATACGAGGCACCTGTTGAAATACATGCTCATAGTCGCTTCCACTGGGCTGTCCACATCCAGGAATCTTAAAGCACCCAGATGGTTCTGATCTGATTGCTACGCAGTTGGCAACCACTTGTTATGGAACGAACCAGAGATTTATATGGGACCTGGGTTTGAGGTCAGGCTCTGCGACTTTCTGGCTCTAGGACCTTGTAAACTCAACCTTTCTGAGCGTCAGTTTCCTCATCCATAAAATGGGAATGATATCTCACTCAAGGATTGCCAAGAAGATCAAAAAGGATGATGTATGTGCCAGTGCTTATAAACCATAAAATGTAGTCAAATGCATTGATTGATTGTGGGTCTGCGGCCAGCCACTGCTCAGAAAGGAGCAGTTACCTCCGTGGTGGTGGTCACGGTGGTGACACAGGAATGGGCACTGAGTAGTGGAGTGGTGATGGTGGTGGGATGAAGCATGACAGCAACGATAGTCCTAATTCATGCCTACTGTTTATTGAATGCTGACTGTGTGCCAGGCACTGTGCTAACTGCTCTGCACAGAATTTGAGATTTACAGGAAGTCCCCATTCGGTTGCATCGGTACCATAATTACAGCCTATCCCATCATTAGTGAATTAGTTCTTTGGTCTTTTCCTCTTCAAAATACCTAGTTAAAATGTACTCATCTCTGAGAGGAGAAATACTTGGTCAAGCTGCCATCAACCATTGACAGCTCATCAGCATCAAGTGCAAGGTCCTGTGCGAGTATGAGCTGCTCCGCTCTGGTGGGAGGAATTGGGGATGGGAGAGCACCCAGCAGTACTAACGAGGAGGTGACACAGGGTGCGCAGGAACGGAGCAGAGGGTACCAGCCTCCCCAGGAAGGATGGGGTGGAGGGAGGGGCGCAGACGCACAGGAGGCAGGAATGCAGGGAGGGCAGGACTGAGACAGCTGCTGACTTGACACTGTGGCCCAGCGCTGTTCCTGGTCCAAGGCCACCACCTTCCCAGCCTGCCCACTTGGAGCATCACTGTGACAGGGGCCACAGCAGACAGTGTTTGTAAGATTGCCCTCTATCCACCATCCGGTTTGTTCCACGTTATTTTGATTGCTGTTGATCTGGCGTATGTGCTTGTCTTCTTTCAAAGATTTTTGAGGTGGCTTTTGAATTCATGTATAATATAATGAAACTCAGAAAAATACAGAAGGAAGGAAACGTGTGGAGCAAGAGAGGCAAGGTGGAGTCAGAGGTAAGGTTCGCCCTGTGGAGGGTGAGAGCCTGTCCACGTGCCCCAGGCCCCCCGGGCTGGATCTGACCTTTTGCGCAGTCAGCACCAAAGGAAAATGCGTTCAGTTAACAGTTCATGGTGGTCGGAAGATAAAAGTATACTAGTTACCAAGAAGAATCGAGGTTAATTGTGATTCAAGACTGAGAGTCATTTCTCCAGAGTGCTCATAAAGAGGATCCCACATAAGGTGATGGACAGCCTCCCTGTAATAAATAGAGCAGTGAGGACCGCCCTCGGTATTGGTGAGGGCGAATGATGTAACACCCGACCGCAGTCCGGGAAAAGCCCTTCCAGTCCAGGTAGGCATGTCTCTGTCAGCCTTGCTTAATCCAAGGATAAAATGTAACAGTTTCAGCTGGAGTAACAGATATGTACGTTCATCCCCTCCCCACCTCGTTATGGACTTCACAGGTGGTCGTGGCTCTTGATGCTGAGCTGGGGCATTTGGCCGTGGACCAGATTCAGCACACGAGTGGAAACCTACTTACCATAGCTGTTACAAAAGAATGATAAACAACTTCCAGAAAGTACTCTGTGAATGTTATTTCTCCCCACGCCCCAGTCATCCTCTGCCCTGACTCACTCTGGGGAGTGGGCCTCTTCCCTTGCTCCACGTGGATCTCTCCTGCTGTTTTGAGCCCCACGGTCATTTCTGATACTGGAGTGTCCTCTACCTTTTAGGGGAACCAGGGCAGTTTGATAAGCTCATGGCAATAGGAGTGGTGAAGTCCAGGTGGTTGCTGGATGGTAGCAAACTGTAACCTGGGCTACTGTTGTCCACTTGTGGGACTCTCTTCTTCTGGTTGATAACTTTAATATTCATCACACCAGCTAGTGTCTGGTTGGTGGCAGCATTGGTAAGATGAACTATGAGGAGCAGGGGGGTGGTATAAGAATAATGTTAAGCCTAGACTTTTTGCAGGAATGTCATAGGATGAAAAAACTTTAATTCAGTAAGCATTATTGTCAGAGAGGAGCCCAGAATTCCATGAAGACTTCCCAGGAATGGGAATTTCCTTTTGGGCTTTATTTTCACTTAGATCAGGTTTATTAGAATTATTCTGGTTCCAAGTAACAGAAATCTGACTTAAACTAGTTTCTTGACTTACATGACTAAAATTTCCATGCTGGCGTGGGCTTTAGGCATAGCTGTATCCAGAGGTTCATGAGATATTATTAGGCCGTTATTCTTCATTCTCTCCATCTGCTGCCTCTTCTTAACACTCTGAGCTTCATTCACAGGCAAGCCCTCCCTCACCATGGTACCAGAGGTGGCCATCAGCATGACATTTCCATCATCCTCACAGCTATGGCTCTCAGTTAAAAGTGAATGTCTCTTTTTCCATAGTTCTGACAATAGTACCAAGGAGGGATCTGGACTGGCCCAGTTTGGATTCCTTGCCTGAATTGACTTCACCAGAAGTAGGCAGTAGACAATGAGCAGTAGCTGTTTGGCCAGGGCTTGTTCATGTGTCCCTTGAGAGAGGGTGAATCCCACCAGAATTACATGGAATGGGGTCCCTATGAAAAAAAGAGGAATTTCGTTACCAGAGGAAGGAAGGAAAGAAAGAGCATGCCAAACAGATAAAATTTCTAGATACCAGAGTCACTGATTTAGAAATTCTTAATTTGCTGCCCATTAAACTCAAAAGTTTTAAAATTAGATTCAGCTTGATTTACAGTGACTACCTATTCCGAGTGTGGTATCCTGATGGAGACTAGCAACAATGAGCACATGGAGAGGATGAGAATAGTGACCCCACTATGGGTCCTGAGGACCTCAGGTTGTGTCCCCAGGACCTGGAAGAGTGGTTACTAACCTAAGGACAACGAATGGGCTTCAGTGGATTTGTCATCCATTGAATAAGTCCGTGAATGGGTTTCTATAATTATGTGCAAAATCATGTGCACCTTTTTACTGGAGAAAGGGATCCTGCTTCCATCATTTTCTCGTAGGACTCCATGGCCCCCTACTGCTTACGAGCCCTGGCTTCAGCCTTACTCGAATTGTGTGAGATTTGGTTCGCTGAATCCCATTCGTCCATTTCTTGTCTTGGCTCAACTGGTAAAGTTTAGCGTCCACGATAAACCCGGCTCCTTATGGAACAGACACAGTGATGTCAGTGGCTGAGTATCCTGCATTAAATTACATGTTGAGGTTTTTAGGCGTATGTGTAAACCTTTCACACTTCTACTTGCCATTTACCTATTGCTCACGCTGGTGTCGGGCCCTGAGCTGAGTGCTGTCCGGGCATTATCTGAACTGTGTACTTATGCCCGTGACTAATTCTGTGACCCTCAGGTCTGGTGTAGGACCACCTGCTGGAACCAGCTCCTTCCCGCTGCCTCTCTAAGGACACGGGATACAAACTCTGAGCTTGTCCTCTTCCCCACATCTGCAGCTGTGGGTCCACCTCCTCCAGCTTCCCCTCCACGGATGATGGAACCATAGAATCCTCGAGTTGGAAGAGACCGCTACGATCGTGCAGCTCAGTAGTTGTCAAACTCTGCCCTTTGGTTTTCTAGCTCAGGGACTCCTGAGAGGGAAGGGTGGGCAGGACCCAAGACCCTGTCCCGCGTTAGTCACAACTGTCTGCTGAAAACTGCTCATCCGGGAGAATAAAAGAGTTCAGGGCGAGATGTCAGACTTGGGGTTGAGTCAGGCTACTCCTTTACTTACCTGCCTGTGTGACTCTGGGAAAGCTGCCTGACCTCTCTGAGCTGCAGTTTCCTTATCTGTCAGAGGGGATGACACCTGCCTCACGAAGCTGTTAGGGGACTGAATGAGGTGATGTCTGTGAAGTGCTTGGCCTGGTGCCTGGCACATAGTCAGTGCTTAGCAAAGGTTAGCTGTACTAGTCCATTGTACAAGGCAACTTAAGACACAGCTCTATTCTTGTCTCCCACTGTTCTCTTGAAGTTTATTCAGTGGGTTATATTTTTGCCCATTTCCTGATAAAATTTGATGAAGCCTACGACTTTTCTGGTTACTCTTAGGTGATAAAAAGTCCTATGGTCCCTTTAAGTCAAACCATAAGTGTCTCTCTCTCTCTCTCTCTCTCTCTCTCTCTCTCTCTCTCTCGCTCACTCAGTCTCGCTCTCGCTCTCTCTCTCGCTCTCTCTCTCGCTCTCTCTCGCTCTCTCTCCCTCTCTCTCCCTCTCTCTCCCTCTCTCTCCCTCTCTCTCTCTCTCTCTCTCTCTCTCTCTCTCTCTCTCTCTCTCTCTCTCTCTCTCTCCCTCTCTCTCTCTCTCTCTCTCACACACTCTCACACTCTCTGGATAATTGGAAATGCCCACTGGAGTCTATCAACAGGCAGTAGTCACTCCAAGGGAAGCCTCCCCTCCGTCCTGCCAGTGAGGGCCTCCCCTCCTCCGCCTTCCTCCAGACGCCCACTGCTCAGGCCTCCCCAGGTGAGGCAGAGGGACAGAAGGAAGTTCCTACCTGGCTGCTCCTGTCACACCTGGCACTGGGCTCTCTGGGCCTGACTGATGGGCAAAGGGACTCTTCTCTCTCCTGGCCACTTCTCTGGCCTCTGGAGGACTCCCCCACTGGAACTTTCCATCTGGACCTCTCAGGACTCAGGTGGTGCCTCTCCTCCTGTTGACTGCTACCACCCGCCAGCAGCTTCTGGTTTCCGTTCAGATTCTCAATTTGGGGTCCTCTGACCTCAGGCTGAAGCCCTCGTGGGTAGCACCTGGAGACCCCTGCTGGCATTCTTGGTGTCCTGGGTTCACATTCCTTTAACCATCCAGGGGCGTAGGGGGCAGGCCTTACCCAACACAGTCTTCTGCTCTCCTCCTTAGGCGGCTCTGGCCGCCCCCTCACAGTTTGGTTCCTCAGGCAGGTGTCACCTAGGGATCCGCAAGCTCTAGGAGACACATGGCAAGCCCTCCAGATGTTGCCTTTGAGATGCTTTGCTCTAGGCTTGAGAGGAAAGGCTGACCTCTCACCCCACCCACCTGAGGAGGGTGAGACTCAGAGCACTTCCGAGGAGTCTTCACCCAGAATCCTCATCACGTTTCACTGTCCTGACCTGTTTCTATCCTCCTGACAGATCTCTGAGCTGGCTGGGTTGGCTTCTTAGAAATTTCCACATAACGGTCTGGCCTCCTGCTGTGGAATTTCCCATCTGTTGCATTTTGATGCCTCAGTAGAAACTTCCACTTTAGCATCTTATCTCGGTAACTGTTAACCCCTGGCCCAGTGCAAGGAACTCCTCTTCAGCACCCCTAAAAGTGGTCCTTCATCCTGGGCTTGAAACCTCTCCAGGCACGGGGAGCTCCCTCCCTCCCTCCCGAACGTCCCATTCAGATTGTCAGGTAATTGGAGTGGTTGGAAAGATGCTGCTCCTGTGGCCCCGTTAATGGGGTCGGAAGCGTGTGAACCTGAAAAAACCTGCCTGGGGGCAAGGATTCCCCAACACCTGTTCTTAAGACCAAAGGGAGGCCCTGGACCTTGTCTCTGGCTAGGTTTTCTCACTGCCACACTAAGCGCCCTTCCTATAACCCCAGCAGAAAGCTAGTATTTGCACACCCTGTGCTCAGTCACCATTCCTCACCATCATGGCCCTAACTAGTTTCCTTTGATCTGAGGGCTGATCTGCCATGCTTCACGGGTGCCTTCTGTTCAGGACTCCCTCCAAAGTGTGTGAACTCTGCAAAATCAAGCTTTGCAGAGTGGGTCCTACTGCTCTCCGAAGACACCCCACACACACACTTCTTTGCAGTTTTTCTTTTATGTTCGTGTCCTTCGGAGTCAGCAGGTTTCCCTGCCTCCTCCGGTCCCAGCCTGCTGAACCTGGCCTCTCTGCTCACACGCCCTCTTCGTCATGTGCAAGTTGGGCCACTGGGATGGAGGATCCTGTAACAAGCAGGTGACTCTGCATTTAGGCTGCCCACCCCGTGGTAAAGGCAGCCTCTCAGGGGCGCAAGGGGCACATGCCAGCGAGACGCTTGGGTCAGCTAAAGGTGGAGTCACTTTGGGGACGGTGGCCTACGAATGCGTTAAATGCATTTCAAGTAGTTCCATCATGGACTGGTTCCCCTGGCGGCACTCAACATTACGTGTCAGAGGTGAACCTGGTTTATGTCCTTATGGTATTTTTACTGGCTGTTTACAAAGATGGCAGATGGAGCGCACTCCCCCACTTGCCCTCCCCGCAGCCCCAGGAGATGTTGGAGGCAGAGGCTGGGAGGACAGAGCTGGACTTGCTGGCACGGCTCGTCTGTCTTCTTCTCTTGGCCTGAGAGAATATAGTGGTTTCCATTTGGCCGTTTGACGGTCCAGATATAGGGAACAGCTGACAGGCTGTCAGCTAAAGCATCTTTTCTATCAGTGTGCGTTTTACTGTAGGGGGTGGCATGGTATATAGGCAGACAGACTAGAGCTCAGACCTTTCTCCGGCTACTGAGACGCTTTGGAGAGAGTGGGTTAACCCCTCTGAGCCTCGGTTCCCTCGTCTGTTAAAAGGAGATGATGCTGTTTGACTGACAAGATAACTGTATTAAAGGAGCCAAGGCATGTGCTGAATTCAGCACAGTGGCCTGTCACGTGCTGTGTGATCAGTAAATGGTAGCTCTTATCATTACCTTCATGTGAGAGTTGTGATAATTTCTAAAAAACTTAAAGCCTTAAAAACAAGTGGCCCAGTTCTCTAGCAAAATTTATTTTTTTTTAAGATTGGCAGCTGAGCTAACATCTGTTGCCAATCTTCTTCTTTTTTTTTTTTTCCTTTTTCTTCTGCTCCCCAAAGCCCCCCAGTACATAGTTGTATATTCTAGTTATAGGTCCCTCTGGTTGTGCTATGTGGACACCGCCTCATCATGGCCCGATGAGTGGTGCCATGTCCGTGTCCAGGATCCGAACCAGTGAAACCCCAGGCCGCCAAAGTGGAGCGGATGAACTTAACCGCTTGGCCGTGGGGCCAGCCCCTGCAGCAAATGTTTTTTAATCAAATAGGAATTTGAGAAAGAAACCAAATATGTGCAACTACCAGCTTTTTTTAAAAAAATGGCTATCTTGCAAAGGTCATTTGTTCTTTAGAGGGTACAAAGTGTTTTTTGGTTGCAGAGGCAGCATGACCCAGGGGCTGGAAATGAGTCTCAACCTGCCAGCCTCAGATCCATCACTGAAAACTTGGGTGACCTTGAGCAAGTCACTTACTCTTAAAGCCTCAATTTCCGTGTCAATAAAATGAGGATCTTACCGTGCAGGGTTGTTGAGGAGATTAAGTGCAATAATCTACGACAGGCTTACAGGAAGCACCCAAATAATGGTGGCCATTATTTTCTGGCCACAAGATTAGCTCCATTTTACAGATAAGAATTTGCAGAACACTTCTGTCCTTGTGATAAACAGCTTTATGAAGACACTCTTAGAGGTAAGAAGTTGTTCTCACTGTTCTGTGCAAGAAAGAACAGGAACCTGCCGTAGCTGGTTTGCTTTTCAGTACCACACTGTGGCGTATCACGAAAGCAAGCTGCATTACCAAACGGGACAACTTTCCATTTTTTTAGGCCTCACCTCATTTCCTGGTTAAGATTTTGCCGCTAGATTAGGAGAAATTTATATGTTATTTTTACAAGGACTGTGAAAATATGCAAACAGAGCTATATTCAGCCAGATGCTTTAGATGAGCTTATTTTGGGCTTTCCCAATAAGACTGGCATGGAGGGCACCTTTGAGGAGCCTGCAGAGATCCTGGAAGGAGATGTGACCTTCCCGTGGAGGAGGAGGAGGAGAAGGCAGGGCCTGAGCCAACAGGGTGACCCCAGCCGGGGGCCGAGGCCTGGTCAGGCGGAGTGGAGAGCTGCCCTTGGCAGTGCTGGGATTCCTGACCCAGGAGGTGTGTCCCCTTTAACAGGCTCTGCGGCGTTCCCTTGAGCCGTTCTCTCCTGGGGTCCCCCTGGGGCAGTGGGCAGTCCTGACCCATGGACCTCCAGGCCCTTTGTCTCACTGGCCAGGTGCCCATGCTGTGCCAGGTGCAGGGTTCGTGGGATGCAGACGACAGTTGTTGGAGGGATGTTGCAGTTTGTGTAACTCGGACCTGGATGCCTTCGGGGGCGGGTTATCCGGGTGAGCAGGAATCCCGCTCTTGTGTCGGTCTGACTGGCTCGTCCCTGTGGACAGCTCTTTCAGGAGCAGTCTGTCCTCACACGGAGGCCTGACTCGTGGCTGGGAAGCCAGAGGAAAGGGAAGCGGTGCAGCCGTAAGGAGGGATGGGCCGGTGGCACGGCAGCAGGGCCACCTAGTCGGTCGGTCAGTGAGACTTACTGAGCATCTGCCGTGCGCTGGGGCGGGACGGAGAGGGAGCAGACCTGCGGTAGGGCTCCGGGCTGGCCACCGCGCTCTCCGACTCCCCGCTCCTCAGTCTGCTCTCAGACGCAGAGGCCGAACCTCATGGCCCTGGGGGACCGTCCGGTGCATTCTGTGCACCAGGCTTGCCGGAGCCCCTTGCCAACACACCAGTCATCTGCAGGGCCGCCCCCGGATCTGGTGATGCTACAAAGCTTAAGCTTCAGGGTCTTTCATTGCCCAGGACCCCTTCCGATGCCCCGTAGCTAATGTGGTTGTCCGAATTTTGTATTCTTTTCCTAAAGAGGCCCCCAAATCATCTAAGGCTCAGGTTCCATAAAAACCGGATCTGTCCCTAAGAAGGGAGAATTGTCACCCCCTCTGGGTCTTTCCCTCTGCCTTGTTTTGAGGTCCCCACGACGCTGCAACTTCAGTTTGCTTCTCACTCAGGAATAAGCTCTGCCCCTGTGTGTGTCCTCCTCTGGGCTGGACCTGAGCTCACTCCTGACCCTGTAAGTGAGGGGGGGGGAGGCCCCACGAAGGATTGCTGTCTGGGCTCCTTCCTGGACGGGTGGAGAGGTCCCACAGTTCCTGCGGGAAGGAGGGGTGGGCACTGAGACCCCAGCGGCTTGTGGATGCCCAGAGGAGGGCCCTGCAAAGGCGAGGTTAGGAGGGAGCCTGAGCAAGGCATCAGCTGGCCGGCACAGACTCAGTGGAAAATTCTCCCAAAGAATATGCTCGAGACTGTATCAGCTTTGGCAAAACCATCACCGAGCTCAAGTTTTAGGTGGACGGACCAGCCAACCTACAGGGCTAGTCTCTCTCTCACCCCTTCCTCACGTCCCTTCCCTCTCATTGCACGAAGCGGCTGGAGGGCTTTGCGTGTCAGTCAGAACTAAATGGAGTGAGAAGAGGCGGCCGAGGGAAAGGCCCTTTTTGGACGCGGATGTCTTTCTAGCGCTGTGCGAAAATCCAAGTTTCGAGGCGCTCCTTTTTCAGTGAAATGCTGGCCAACTTCGCCCCCTGGAGGAGAACTAGAGAACTGTTTACAGCGAGCCATCTAAGGCGTCCTCGTCTTCTGGAAAGAAACTGTCCGCCTGTGATGAGTCAGGACCCTGAAAGGGGCTGGGTCCTTCAGGAGTTTGGGTTTTGGGGGTGGGTTGGTTGGTTGGTTGTTTTTTGCCTTGAAACAGTCGTTTTAAACTTAGGGTTTAAATGCTTTATATTTGTAAAGACTGAAGTGGGTAAAAGGCCGCCAGGTTTAAGGGTCACACCTACCAAACCTCTGCCACCAGTGCTAGTTATGGCCAATCCTTACCAGTCTGGAGCCTCCTTGCACCCCTTGAGGTTGTGGCAGAGACACGAAACCAACCAGAAGATGGGAATTTTCCACCACCGACTGGATATCTATTCGTGATTCCAGCTTACAGACTCCATCTCACCGGTGCCCGCGTTGACGTCTGTGGTTTCGTCCTGCAGGTTTGAATTATCTGCCTGTTTACACCTGCTGCTAAGCGCTGGGGAGTAGCTCTCAGTCACAGTGGGGCTGACTAGGAAATAATTATTTCACTCCTCCTGCCTACGCTTTTTGTATGTGTTTTAAAGCAAAATGCAAAACGGACTTAGAAGGATAATGGTTGAACTATAAAGACCTTCCATATGTTTCATCTTCTCTTGAAATATGATTGTTATCCTGACACCCTTATTCTTTGTTAATTCTCTGTGAAGTACTCAATTCCTTTTAAATACCAGATCTGACCCGATTGTTTAGCATCTGTTGTATCTCCTGTAATAAGAGCCTTCCTAATAAAAACTCGTCCACTGTCTGTTGTCCACCAAGCGGTAGTTGGTGTCCCTGGATGAATGTTTATCATCTCATTGTTCTGGATCTTCATCCCCCAAGTGGAGGACACAACAGCGGTGTTTATATTAGTGACACTTTTAATACTTGGGGTTTTTTCTCTCTTTGTTCTCAGAAACCCTTCACAATTTGAGGGTACAGCATTGCTGAGTGTCTGGCTGTTACTCACGCATCACATTAATTCCCTACTTGGGGCTGTTTTTCCCCAGAAGAAGGATGTGAAAGGAAACACATCTTGTATGTTATTGGGAATGTTTAAAATATTTGACAGGGGTGTCTAAGGATGATTGATCATATTTTTATATGTTTTATCTTTTTGTATCTCATGCCATTTTTATGTAAGAAAAAACATTTTTTGACGGTATTGTGCTTGCTTTTTGCCCCCGGTGTATGGAAACCAATCGTCCTAAGCACCAAAGAGGCTTTCTTGTGGAGCGGGGCACATATTTCCCCCAGGATTAGTTTCTGGGGGCCTCATCTCATTTCTTGCCCTTTGACTCACTTGGACAGAGGCCAAAGGCTGGAATGGCCCGCGGAGCTGGGATTCCTGCTGGCCCAGTCTCTGGCCACAGCACACACTGGTTGCTCTGCTTTGTGGCTGTCCAACCTCCTTGCCTGCGTCTGCAGCCACCCCCCCACACCCCTGTTATTTGGAGGAGTACAGACACACACACACACGCACATACACACACGTACCTTCCCCTCTTCTTGGGCGTCTGTCCCCTTTCCACTGCTGAAAGTGGCCATTAACCTGATGTTGAGACAGCCTGACCCATCAGTGAGTCCTTGATGTTCAGGTAATTGCAAGGCTGAGCAGCAGCAGAGCGGTTTGTAAATTCCCTCTAATTTCAGGGCATTTTCAGGCTCTCATTATTATCCGCAAATTGTGACACGCTGAAGTTCAGACTCTGCTGAGTAGGACAGGCAGGAAGGAGAAGGGCATGGCAGGCTGTAGAAATGGGTCCTGGGGACAGGGCGGGACAGGGCGTCGGGCTCTTAGGACAGGTTGTGGTTTGCGGACATTTTGATGGAGCGTCGTGGTGAGTGCTGAGCCTGGCCCTCTGTGCTCCCCAGCTGCAGCCACGCCCCTCCGTCGTCTTTCTCCAAGTGCCACGCTCTCCCCTGGCTCCTCTGGCTCCTGGGATATTTCATAGCCCTTAGCACAGCCTGCACGATCTTGTTTATTTCTTTATGTGAGAGCCTGATGTCAGCACCTCGAAGAACACTCGGCCAGAGTAGACACTCAGTAAACGTTTGCTGAATGAAGGAAGAAGCGAGCAAATGAATGTATTCAGGATCCTGAGAGGAGCAACACCCTCATCACCATACTTTAAGATGGAGTCTACTAAGACGGCAGTGCAATATTATTTCTTTCTAAATTAAAATATATCTTATGATATGCCAGTCTGCGAGGCCAGTAGGCTGGAGGCCCAGCAGATGCTCTCGTCAACTGTGGGACTGCACGTTGACCAGGAGTGTCAGAAAAAGTTTCTGATATTGTATCAACAGCCTTAAACAGACAACTTAATGGAGAAAAGCCAATAGATAGGTAGTTGATAGGAAGAGAGTGCGCTTCATTTTGGAATTAAAACAAAATTATAAAACAGCACACGATTCTGCAATAAGGAAATGCCCAGGTAAAGTGGACTCGTATTCACATCTGTGAGCCAAGAGTGCAGAACCTGAGTGTGACCAGGGAGACGGTCTGCAGAATAGCTGGCCTTCCCCCGTGAAAATGTGAGGATCGTGAAATACAAAGGAAGACTCAGGAACTGTCCCCAATTAAAGGAGACTAAAGAGATAGGATAATTGAATGCAGTAGAATTTGGGGTTTTCTTTTAGTGTAAAGGACATTATTAGGACAATTGCTGAAATCTGAAAAAGGCTGTAGATGAGACAATAGTCTCTATCACTAGTAGTGTGGTCGTGTAAGAGAACTCCTTGCTTGTGGGAAATACACACTCGAGTATTTAAGGGTAAAAATACATCACATCTGCAGCTGTCTCGCGCGCGCTCGTGTGCTCTCTCTCTCGCTCGGGCTGCGTGCAGAGATTAAAGTACATATAGTAAAATATTGACATTTGAGGAATCCAAACCTGGTTGGAGGGTATCAGACAATTCTTTAATAGTATTCCTGCAATTTTTCCTAAGACTAAAATTATGTCAAAATAAAAGTTTTAAAGGGGCTGGCCCCGTGGCCGAGTGGTTAAGTTCGCGCGCTCCGCTGCAGGTGGCCCAGTGTTTCGTTGGTTCGAATCCTGGGCGCGGACATGGCACTGCTCATCAGACCACGCTGAGGCAGCGTCTCACATGCCACAACTAGAAGGACCCACAACGAAGAATATACAACTATGTACCGGGGGGCTTTGGGGAGAAAAAGGAAAAAATAAAATCTTTAAAAAAAATAAAAAATAAAAATAAAAGTTTTAAAGGGGCCAGCCTGGTGGCATAGTGATTAAGTTCTTGCACTCTGCTTAGGTGGCCTGGGGCTTGCCGGTTCAGATCCTGGGCATGGACCTATGCACCACTTATCAAGCCGTGCTGTGGCAGGCATCCCACATACAAAATAGAGGAAGATGGGCACGGATGTTAGCTCGGGGCCAATCTTCCTCAGCAAAAGGAGGAGGATTGGCGGTGGATGTTAGCTCAGGGCTAATCTTCCTCAAAAAAGAGTGTATAATCAGAGACCCCATTGCTGAAAAGGAGCAAAATATAAAATTGTATAATAGAGTGTGATTTCACTTACTTAAAAACTCATCGAGAAAAGATCAGAGAGAAATACAGCAACATGTTAACTTGTATTTTCCACGTTAATATATTTTACACATTTTTCTCTAAATAGCATGTATTTGTTGAAAAATAAGGTGGAAAAAAAGACTTCTAAAAAAAGATGGTGGCTAATTCTCAAAGAAAGAAGATCCGAATGAATCTTGCTCTTTGCGTCTTTACCACTGTGCACCCCTTCTAATAGAAAGATGCCATCTCTATGCACATGTACGCACACATACACACATATGCTTTCTGAAACTTTTTCTTTTTGATGAGGAAGATTGGCCTGAGCTAACATCTGTTGCCAGTCTTCCTTTATTTTGTACGTGGGATGCCGCCTCAGCGTGGCTCAATGAATGGTGTGTAGGTCTGCGCCCAGGATCCGAACTGGCGAACCCTGGGCCGCTGAAGTGGAATGTACCAACTTCACTACACCACCAGGCCGGCCCCTTTAACTTTTTTTTTTAATGCTATTTTGAGAGAAATCCTATATCAGGCAGGGGTTTAAACGAGAGGACTTCTTCAGCCTCTTCCAGCCCTGGAATTCCTTGTTTTACTTTCCAGTTCTTCGGGAGTCAGCTCCTCTGCGATCCAGACACGGTGCTAGGTCCTGAGCGTGTCAGGATGGGTGTTGAAGTCCACAGACAAACAAATTGCTGATCACTATCCTGTGCTGGGAACTACGAGTGTCACAGTTCCTACGACAGATGGACAGGGATGGTGGTCAGCAAGGTGGCCTTGGATGTCTAGACCTAGCACATGAAGTGAGAGCTTACCCTTCAGACAAGAGCGGCCGAGCATCCTAGGCTCAGCGTTGCAGCATGTCTCGCGCATGTTCTCCCGTGGCCCCCTGGAGCATCCTTCTGGAGATGGCTGGGGACGTGAAGACCTTTACAAGACCTGGGGAGCTCCAGGTTTGCAGGGTCTGCTTTTGCAGGTGTAGGGGGCGGTGGTCCTGCTCCAAGCAGCAGGAGGGTCTTCCCGTGGCTCTGGAGCAAGGCTCCCCAGGAACTCAGGGCTCCGCTTGCAGATTCGCTGTGGGCTTTGCCTGATTGCCCTCGCCCTGGAAGGCAGATGCTGTGTAGCTACCCCAGGGAGGGCAGAATAAAGGGCGATGACAGTGCCGTGCTGGAGAGTTTGCTGATCTCTGGTGGACTTAGTGGAACTGCTGGAATGGGCTGTATTCATTTAGAATCATAAATACAAGCAGGGGGTCGAGTCTGCCCGACACTTGGCCTCGCAAGCTCGGTGGCTGTTTCTGGAGTCCCAGAGTTACCCCAAGGCAACATTGTTGAGAAATGTGCTCCTGTTTCCCTGGACAGCAACACCTTTGAACCATCGTTGGCTGGGCCCTTTATCCATTCCCTTCGTGAGGGCCTGAGGACACCAAGCATAAGTATCTTTATCCACACGTAACAGATCAGAGGCAGCAGGGGTGGAGAATCCTACAACTGGCTTAGGTTGGGAGCTTCTCCATTTATCCTGAGAACTTTTTTTTTAACCACTTTAGGGTATGATTTGTTCCTCAGTATTATTTCCATTTTAAAGATCTCCCTAGGTTGTTGAGGGGGTGGCATGAGCTGATATAAGTTCAGGACAGAGCACAGAGTAAGCCTTCGATAACCACTATGCATTATTAGTAAACATTGATCAGCACAGTGTCTGGAGAGAAAGCACTGGATTCGTGGTCAGCAGCCCTGCTTTCTGCTCCAAGCTCTACCCTGAAAATCCTACAAGTAAAGAGAAACCGAGCCGGAAAGAGGCCTTGGAAATCTTTTAGTGTCTGGTCCAACAAGCTCGTTTTCAGAAACTTAGAAACGTGTACGAGCCCTGAGTCATTAGTCATAGCCTCAGTGTTCTCCTACTCGTTTCAAAGCGAGAGTAGTACCTGTGCCCCCTCATGCGATTGTTTGCAGATGGCGTGGGTGAGTGCGCCGGGCTCGTGGCGCCGTGTCTGGCAGCACAGAGTCCTTAATTCCTATTCACTAGTGATGCTGTTGATTCCCTGTTGACTTATCTTCCTCTCCTGGTTGGCTGTGAAGATAGAGACTTGCCCTCCTACTTACTGTCATGTCCCCACCATCTGGTGCAGTGACAGGCTCACAATAGGTGCTCAATGGATGTTTGTTGAATGATTGATAGAAGTTTCTTGCTGAGGGTACAATTTAGGCAGAGTCTGGATCAGATCCATGTCCTCACACTAAGGTCCCAGCTGTTCCACGTCGGCGTCCTTCTCTCTGACTTCAGGCAACTTGCTTCATTTCTGTTTCCGCCTCTTGGATGCAAGGTCCCTCCTGTCCTGAGTGTGGTGTGGGCCGTCTCCCGTCTTGAGAAGACCCGTGTTTGTGCTCGACTGACCACTAGGTGGCGGGGTTGGCCAAATAGCAGACGGACAAAGCAAAAAAAAAAAAAAAAAAAGACCAAGGAGAGCGTTGAACTGATGTCCTACCAGAGTGTGGTGGGAATGTCTTGTAACTGGAAAGGAGGTGCCCTGGGGAGGAGGCAGGTGTCTCAGGATTTGTGCACGTGGACTTTGGAGCCAAGCGTGGGTTTGAGCCCCTAGCTCTGCTCCCACCCACGGGGACCCGGGACGCCCTGCAGCTCCAGGGGCCCTCATCTCAGGGATGTCCTGTGTGGCGCATGCTCAGCTCTTTTCCAGGATGGAGGACAGGCTGCACAAGGTTCGCAACTCTGAGAGTGACTTCTGGGATTGGATGCCACCAAGCGCCACGTTTCTGTCCTCTGCGGAGCCAGCGGCCCCGCCTCAGGAGCCTTGGCAGGGGAGGCCTTTGTGCCTTCTGCTACTCGACAAAGCCAGAATCTCAAATAGCCCCTCGAATGGCAGAGCGGATGCATTTCAGTGTCAGGTTAAAGGGGAGCTGGACTGTTCAGAGGGACATCAGAACTCCAGGGAGAGCCACCGTGGTGCTTAACCAGCACAAAGCAGAGTACTCTGTGCATCACTGGGACTCATGGCGGGGGGCAGTGACGGGGGCACGGTCACAAAATGCCCCTTGCCAAACACGTTCACATAAGGATTTCTTTGCTGCGTGGACTGTCATGCAGATCTGGGTGTCTTATTTTTAAAATGATTTGAGGAGACTCTGCTAGGAATAACAATGACTGGCCTTCATTTCCTGCTTACTATGTGGAGGTTCTTCGCTAAACACCATACATACATTATTCCGTTTAATCCTCACAGCAGCCCGATGAGGGAGCTTTGGTTCTTGTGCCCATTTTATGGATGAGGGAATGGAGGTGCACAGAGAGCATAATAATAACAATAACAATAACCAGCAGGTAGCAAGTACTCACTCGGGGTCAGGCGTTATTCTACGAGCTTGAAGTATCATTCTCACAATAACACCTTAAGATAGATACGTTACCTTCATTTTACAGATGAGGAAACTGAGGCACAGAAAGGTTGTGTAACTTTATTGAGGTCACACAGGAAGTGAGTAGAATGGTCAGAACGCAAACTCCAGCCCACCTGATACCAATACCAAAGTTCTCTTTTGACCACTATATTGTGGTATCTCCCACATTTCTTTTTTTTTTTTTTCTTTTGGTGAGGAAGATTGTTGCTGAGCTGACGTCTGTGCCAATCTTCCTCTATTTTATGTGGGATGCCGCCACAGCCATGGCCTGACAAGCAGTGCTAGGTCCATGCCTGGAATCTGAACCCCCAAACCCTGGTCCACCAAAGCACAGCACAGGAACCTAACCACTATGCAACCAGGCCAGCCCCCCACATTTCTTTGTATGTAGTAGGTACTTGATAAGTGTGTATTGAATTGAATAGTTCTCAAATTAGCAACCCAGAAGCCTCAGGAAGACCTAACCAGGTCTTCACACTCCTTCTCCCCAAACCATGCACGCTGGCCTCCTTCAGTATCGTGGGAGGCGCAGGCGGCTCCGTGGGCTCCCTTAGTATTATGGGACGCGCAGGCAGCTCCCCGGGCTCCCTCAGAATCATGGGATGCACAGGCGGCTCCCCTGGCTGGATTTGGCTCCTTTTTGTCGGTAATGAGATATTCTTCCATTGGAATAGTCGGGAAAAGGCTGTCATCATGGCACATGTTTTCAGGGAACACTTCCACAGGGAGCATCTCAGCTCATCTTGTTGGCTGCAGATTTTTCTGGCAGACGTTTCTCGGGTTGGTTGTTTCTGGTGTAGTGGTGCTCAGTACGTCTCTTTAGTCCCTAAAACCCAGGGCCAGAGGATGGCCAGAGGGTGGCGCCAGCCCTCGGGGTTGCACCATCAGTGTGTGCTCCAGGGCACCCCCCCAGGCCTGACCCAGGCCGATGCCAGGGGACCGAAGAGCCTAGGGACCTGCTTCCCGTTAGCGAGCTGGCCGCTGCTACCAGGCAGTATTTTTTGGTTGTCACAGTGCCGATGGCCCGAGGAAGCAAAGCGGGACCCGGGCCACATTAGTCATCCTCTAGTATCCTAATTCAGTCCTGGGGGCTTGGTGACTTGGTTTTCATGTGTCGCTGCAGTAGGAAACCCACACGAAGTTAGACCAACCCCTCCTCCTCGGACCGTAATGCTGGGCACGAAGACCTGTTTTTATCACCCTCTGTCCGTTGCTGCCTTTTTCTCTGTAAGTGAACTGAGCCATCTCGAGTCTTCCTCAGAACCTCTCAGCATCTCTGGGGGCCGGTGTGAACCGGAGGCCACAGTCAGCCTTCTCACGGAACGCAGCGCTTTTCCTTCGGAATATTTCTCCCTCAAAATGGAAGGTTTTTTCCCCACTGTAACCAAAATTATGCCGATGAAAGGAGACAGAGAGAGAGTCTGCAGCTGCTGGAGGAGGTGATTGTCAGTAGGCCAAGGGCCCGAAGAAGGCAGAAGGGCGTGAGGTAGGGAGCCCAGAGAGAAAGGCTCTCATCTCTCAGTGCTCCTTTGTCCCTACTACGTGTCGCCTCCTGTGCTCCCCTTCCCAGGATGCAGGCAGGAGGAGTTGGTGTTGCCTTGTCATTAAAAGAGCAGTGGGCGCTTGCGGGACAGGAAGAGGTGTACGTGATAGGGCAAAGGAGATTCTGGGCTCCTGTGGACGTTTTTCTTCCTCCCGTCTAGAGCAGTGTGTTGGCACACTTAGAAAAGTCATACTACAGTATGGGAGAAGATGCCCACGGCCTGAGGCTCTGGACAGCCAGCCCTGTGTGGCCACCTGGAGCAGAGGGACACCTGAACCTCAACCAGGGGCCCTGGTTGAGATGCTCTGGTCCTGAGAATCATAAGCCTCAAAGTGCACATTATTCCTGCAATCGGTTGTCAAGGCCCCTAGTTCACTAAACCCTGTGCTGCCCAAAGTTGGAAATTCAAGGGAGGTGTTGATTTTGGAGGTTTTGAGGTTTGGCCCTTTCGTGAGATTTTTGAAAAGACTGAAGGTCGTAGAGCTTTGAGCTGGGTCACAGAGTGATCAGGAGCAGGCCCGGGGGCCGAATTGTCCCTGTGCACACAGAACTATGGGGTGGGGGTGCCTGAGGAGGCCTGACTTCATGTCACGCATATGCGTGTGTGCGCATACACACACACACACACACACCAGGTTCAACAGAGCTTCTTTTAAAGTATCAGGTTCTCATATTTCATTCTAACAGAGTGTTTTACAACCAAATAGAGTTTTTAAACCCCTGCGCTGTGCCATGTTTCCTCCAACTCAAACCCACTCCCCATCCTGAAGCCCAGCAGTTGGGAGGCTGCTGTCCAGGGCTGTCATCCTTTGAGCCACAGCCACAGCACCACACGCTCTTGGGGACTGCGCCCGGCACACCGGCCATCCTGTTTCTAGCCTGAGAGGCCCATGTCGTTGCGCAGTGAATCCTGCAGCAGCCACCCACCTGGTCCCTGGCTCCAGCCTTGTCAGTCCCGCCCTGTGACGCAGCCAGAGTGCGCTTTGATCAACCACAGGCTGGTCTGCCATTCCTCTTTCCTTCGTTCTCTGTCTGCCTTTGACTGACTTCCTCCGCGTGCAGGTGCAGCGTACATGTTCCGTTCCCCTTGGAGGCCTTCCCGACTCCCCCGTCTGGCCTGGCATCCCTCCTGCCCCCTCCACCTTTCCTCCTGTAACGCTGACCACACTGTTTTGGAGTTACCTGTTTTCCTCCCCAACGGCAGACGCAAAGCCCCTGGAGGACGGTGGGTCTGTCTTGCCTGCTCGTGGCCCCCGGGCCTGGCACCAACCAGACGGGCCTCAGAGCACAGTCACCAGGTTTGCTTGGTTCTCTAGTGCCCACCTCTGCTTGTTGTTCTGTTTTAAAGCTTTAGCATCTTGGCGGTGTCCAGGCTCCCCTGCAAACCAGCAAAACCTTTCCACTGGTGCTGACCCGGGGCCGGGATGGATGTGTGCATGATTTCTTGGTAATTACTGCTCATCATTATGACCTTAGGACACTGTAAAAGTCTTAAGTGCCCTTGACTCATCAGAGGCAAATGGAATTATTCATTTAGCAAACATTTTGAGTGTCCACTTTGCACAAAGCCTGTGCTTGGTCCTCTAAGGGGTGTAGGGTTGGAAGAGATCGGTTGTGCCTCCTAGGTTTTTTTTTTTTTTTTTTTTTTTTTTTTTTTTTTTTTTTTTTTTTTTTTTTTATTAATGTTATGATAGATTACAACCTTGTGAGATTTCAGTTGTACATTTTTGTTAGTCATGTTGTGGGTACACCACTTCCCCCTCCGTACCCTCCCCCCACCCCCCCTTTTCCCTGGTAACCACCAATCAGATCTCCTTCTCAATATACTAATTTCCACCTATGAGTGGAGTCATATAGAGTTCGTCTTTCTCTGACTGACTTATTTCGCTTAACATAATACCCTCGAGGTCCATCCACATTGTTGTGAATGGGCCAATTTCGTCTTTTTTTATGGCTGAGTAGTATTCCATTGTGTATATATACCACATCTTCTTTATCCAATCATTAGTTTCTGGGCATGTAGGCTGGTTCCACGTCTTGGCTATTGTAAATAATGCTGCAATGAACATAGGGGTGCAACGGACTCTTGAGATATCTGATATCAGGTTCTTAGGATAGATACCCAGTAATGGGATGGCTGGGTCATAGGGTATTTCTATTTTTAACTTTTTGAGAAATCTCCATACTGTTTTCCATAGTGGCTGTACCAGTTTGCATTCCCACCAACAGTGTATGAGGGTTCCTCTTTCTCCACAACCCCTCCAACATTTGTCGTTCTTGGTTTTGGATGTTTTTGCCAATCTAACGGGGGTAAGGTGATATCTTAGTGTAGTTTTGATTTGCATTTCCCTGATGATTAGCGATGATGAACATCTTTTCATGTGTCTATTGGCCATATTCATATCTTCTTTTGAGAAATGTCTGTTCATGTCCTCTGCCCATTTTTTGATCGGGTTGTTTGTTTTTTTGTTGTTAAGCAGTGTGAGTTCTTTGTATATTATGGAGATTAACCCTTTGTCGGATAAGTGGCTTGTAAATATTTTTTCCCAATTAGTGAGCTGTTTTTTTGTTTCAATCCTGTTTTCCCTTGCCTTGAAGAAGCTCTTTAGTCTGATGAAGTCCCATTTGTTTATTCTTTCTATTGTTTCCCTCAACTGAGGAGTTACAGTGTCTGAAAAGATTCTTTTGAAACTGATGTCAAAGAGTGTACTGCCTATATTCTCTTCCAAAAGACTTATTGTCTCAGGCCTAATCTTTAGGTCTTTGATCCATTTTGAGTTTATTTTGGTGTGTGGAGAAAAAGAATGGTCAATTTTCAATCTTTTGCATGTGGCTGTCCAGTTTTCCCAGCACCATTTGTTGAAGAGACTTTCTTTTCTCCATTGTAGGCCCTCTGCTCCTTTGTCGAAGATTAGCTGTCCATAGATGTGTGGTTTTATCTCTGGGCTTTCAATTCTGTTCCATTGATCTGTGGACCTGTTTTTGTACCAGTACCATGCTGTTTTGATCACTGTAGCTTTGTAGTATGTTTTGAAATCGGGGATTGTGATTCCGCCGGCTTTGTTTTTCTTGCTCAGGATTGCTTTAGCAATTCGCGGTCTTTTGTTGCCCCATATGAATTTTAGGATTGTTTGTTCAATTTCTGTGAAGAATGTTCTTGGGATTCTGATTGGGATAGCATTGAATCTGTATATTGCTTTAGGTAGTATGGACATTTTAACTATGTTTATTCTTCCGATCCATGTGCAAGGGATGTCTTTCCATCTCTTTATGTCATCGCCTATTTCTTTCAAGAGAGTCTTGTAGTTTTCATTGTATAGATCCTTCACTTCCTTGGTTAAGTTTATCCCAAGGTATTTTATTCTTTTCGTTGCTATTGTGAATGGGATAGAGTTCTTGAGTTCTTTTTCTGTTAGTTTATTGTTAGTGTATAGAAATGCTACTGATTTATGCACGTTAATTTTATACCCTGCTACTTTGCTGTAGTTGTTGATTATTTCTAATAGTTTTTCTGTGGATTCTTTGGGGTTTTCTATGTATAAGATCATGTCGTCTGCAAACAACGAGAGTTTTACTTCTTCGTTACCTATTTGGATTCCTTTTATTTCTTTTTCCTGCCGAATTGCTCTGGCCAGCACCTCCAGAACTATGTTGAATAGGAGTGGTGAAAGTGGGCACCCTTGTCTTGTTCCTGTCCTCAGAGGGATGGCTTTCAGCTTTTGTCCATTGAGTATGATGTTGGCTGTGGGTCTATCATATATGGCCTTTATTATGTTGAGGTACTTTCCTTCTATACCCATTTTACTGAGGGTTTTTATCATAAATGGGTGTTGGATCTTGTCGAATGCTTTCTCTGCATCTATTGAGATGATCATGTGGTTTTTGGTTTTCATTTTGTTAATGTAGTGTATCACGTTGATTGACTTGCGGATGTTGAACCATCCCTGTGTCCCTGGTATAAATCCCACTTGATCATGGTGTATAATCTTTTTGATGTATTGCTGTAATCGGTTTGCCAAAATTTTGTTGAGGATTTTTGCATCTATGTTCATCAGTGATATCGGCCTGTAGTTCTCCTTCTTTGTGTTGTCCTTGTCAGGTTTGGGGATCAGAGTGATGTTGGCTTCATAGAATGTGTTAGGGAGTTCTCCATCTTTCTCAATTTTCTGGAACAGTTTGAGGAGAATAGGTATTAAGTCTTCTTTGAATGTTTGGTAGAATTCTCCAGAGAAGCCGTCTGGTCCTGGACTCTTGTTTTTGGGGAGGTTTTTGATTACCGTTTCTATTTCCTTACTTGTGATTGGTCTATTCAGATTCTCCATTTCTTCCTGATTCAGTTTGGGGAGATTGTAGGAGTCTAGGAATTTGTCCATTTCTTCCAGGTTGTTCAATTTGTTGGCATATAGTTTTTCATAGTATTCTCTTATGATCTCTTGTATTTCATTGGTATCTGTTGTGATTTCTCCTCTGTCATTCCTGATTTTATTAATTTGCGATTTCTCTCTTCTTTTCTTGGTGAGTCTGGCTAGGGGTTTGTCAATTTTGTTAATTCTTTCGAAGAACCAACTCTTTGTTTCATTGATCCTTTCTATTGTCTTTTTTGTTTCAATATCGTTTATTTCTGCTCTTATTTTTATTATTTCCCTCCTTCTACTGACTCTGGGCCTTGTTTGTTCTTCTTTTTCTAGTTCTGTTAGGTGTCGTTTGAGGTTGCTTACGTGAGCTTTTTCTTGTTTAGTGAGGTGAGCCTGTATTGCGATGAATTTCCCTCTTAGGACTGCTTTTGCTGCATCCCAAATGATTTGGTATGTCGTGTTCTCATTTTCATTTGTCTCCAGATAATATTTGATTTCTTCTTTAATTTCTTCAATGATCCATTGTTTGTTGAGAAGCGTGTTGTTTAGTCTCCACATTTTTGCACCTTTCTCTGCTTTTTTCTTGTAGTTGATTTCTAGTTTAATAGCGTTATGATCAGAAAAGATGCTTGATATTATTTCAACTCTCTTGTATTTATTGATGTTTGCTTTGGTTCCCAAAATATGGTCAATCCTTGAGAATGTTCCATGTGCACTTGAGAAGAATGTGTAACCTGCTGTTTTTGGATGAAGTGTTCTATATATATCTATTAAGTCCATCTGGTCTAATTTTTCATTTAATTCTATTATTTCCTTGTTGATTTTCTGTCTGGATGTTCTGTCCATTGGTGTTAATGGTGTGTTGAGGTCCCCTACTATTATTGTATTGTTGTTGATGTCTTCTTTTAGATCTATTAAGAGTTGCTTTACAAATTTTGGTGCTCCTGTGTTGGGTGCGTATATATTTATAAGTGTTATGTCTTCTTGGTGGAGAGTCCCTTTTATCATTATATACTGTCCCTCTTTGTCTTTCTTTATCTGTTTTGCTTTGAAATCTACCTTGTCTGATATTAGTATAGCGACACCTGCTTTCTTTTGTTCATTATTAGCTTGGAGTATTGTTCTCCATCCCTTCACTCTGAGTCTGTGTTTGTCTTTGGGGCTGAGGTGTGTTTCCTGGAGGCAGCATATTGTTGGATCTTGTTCTTTGATCCATCCTGCCACTCTGTGTCTTTTGATTGGGGAGTTCAATCCGTTTACATTTAGAGTGATTATTGAGACGTGGTGGCCTACCACTACCATTTTGTGTCTTGTTTTCCGGTTTTCTTCAGTTTCCTTTGTTTCTCGTCCCATGGTTTAATCTGTTCTGATGTAGAGCTGCTACTCTCTGTTGTTGTCCTTCTACTTATCTCCTCTGCTCTTGGTTTTGTAGTCCCTTTCCTTTTTTGGATTTTTCAGGAATGAGGGTTTTCCTGAGGATTTCCTGAAGAGGAGGTTTTGTGGCAATGAACTCCCTTAATTTTTGTTTATCTGGGAAAGTTTTTATTTCTCCATCGTATTTGAAGGATATTTTCGCTGGGTAGAGAATTCTCGGCTGTAGGTTTTTGTCCTTCAGATTTTTGAATATATCATTCCACTCTCTTCTAGCCTGTAAAGTTTCTGCTGAGAAATCTGCTGATAGCCTGATGGGGGTTCCTTTGTAGGTTAGTTTCTTTTGCCTGGCTGTCCTTAATATTTTCTCCTTGTCGTTGACTTTTGCTAGCTTCACTACTATATGGCGTGGAGTTGGTCTTCTTGCATTGATAAAGTTTGGAGATCTATTGGCTTCTGTCACCTGAAGATCCATCTCCCTCACCAGATTTGGGAAGTTCTCAGCCATTATTTCTTTGAATAGGTTTTCTGCCCCTTTCTCCTTCTCTTCTCCCTCTGGTATACCTATAATCCTTACGTTGCATCTCCTAATTGTGTCTGATAATTCTCGGAGAGTTTCTTCATTTCTTTTAAGTCTTGCTTCTCTCTCCTCCTCTGCCTGCAACAATTCTATATTGCCATCTTCCAAATTGCTAATTCTTTCCTCCATATTATCGGCCCTACTGTTCAGAGCATCTAGATTTTTCTTAATCTCCTCTATTGTGTTCTTCATTTCCAGTATTTCTGTTTGGTTCTTCTTTATCGTATCAAACTCTTTTGTGACATAGCTCCTGAACTCGTTGAGTTGTCGGTCAGAATTCTCTCTTAACTCAGTGAGTATTTTAATGATGGCTGTTTTGAAGTCATCATCATTTAGGTTATATATCTCATTTTCTTTGGGATTGTTTTCTGTGTATTTGTTACTTTCTTTCTGTTCTGGAGATTTGATGTATTTTTTCATATTGCTTGATGATGTTGATTTGTGCCTCCGCATGGAGATAGAGTTTAGTTGCTCCTTTCACTTGTTTCAGCTGCTGCGGTGGGGGGAGCAGCTGTTTATACTTCACCAACCAGGAACCCTGTCCGTAGTTGCTAACTGGGCCTGGGCCCCTCTTCGTAGCCACAGTGGCCCTTTGGATTCCCTCCTCTGCTGTGGGGGCCGTCACGGGGGGCTTCAGACTGCAGGTGCCTACTGTTGTTGCCCACCTAGATGCGCTCTCTCCTTGGGGTCTGCAACGGTGTTATGGGCTTTTCCAGCGGCCAGGGGTGGGATCACTTTTATTTGTCGCTCGGTTGCTGTCGGCACCCACCAAATCTCACTTGTCCTCTATGGGTCGCAGGAGAGCTATTGGCATCTTCTACAGTCTGTGGTTAGTACACCTAGCTATGCTGCTTTTGCCCTGGGGTCTTCCAGCCTTGTGGCTGGCGGCTGGGTGCCTTCTACTGGTGCTGTGCCGAGGCTTTCCCTAAGGCTTCTGTGAGCCTGTAGGGTTTCCCCCTAGGCTACTAAGCTGGGTCTCTGGAACTCTCTCCAGCCCCAGTCCTCTCCGAGATCTCCGGCAATCCCTAGCCTCACCTGGTGGGCAACGGCAGCTGGGGGTCGCCCCGCCCTCTGGGCTTCTCTCCGGGCCTCTGCCGGGAGCTCTGAATGCTCAGCGTGGCCCCTCTGCTACCGGCAGACAGAGAGTTTTGTCTGCTGCCCGGGCGGAGCTCCGGCGCTTCTCCACCGGATCGCCGGACCCGCCTTTGAAAGTTCCCCCGCCCCGGTCCTCTCCGAGATCTCCGGCAATCCCTAGTCCCACGGGGCGGGCAACGGCAGCTGGGGGTCGCCCCGCCCTCTGGGCTTCTGTCCGGGCTTGTGCCGGGAGCCCTGAGTGCTCAGCGTGGCCCCTCTGCTACCGGCAGACAGGGAGTTTTGTCTGCTGCCTGGGGGAGCTCCGGCACTTCCCCTCCGGGTCGCCGATCCGGCCTTTGAAAATTCCCCCGCCCCGGTCCTCTCCGAGATCTCCGGCAATCCCTAGTCCCACGGGGCGGGCAACGGCAGCTGGGGGTCGCCCCGCCCTCTGGGCTTCTGTCCGGGCCTCTGCCGGGAGCTCTGAATGCTCAGCGTGGCCCCTCTGCTACCGGCAGACAGAGAGTTTTGTCTGCTGCCCGGGCGGAGCTCCGGCGCTTCTCCACCGGATCGCCGGACCCGCCTTTGAAAGTTCCCCCGCCCCGGTCCTCTCCGAGATCTCCGGCAATCCCTAGTCCCACGGGGCGGGCAACGGCAGCTGGGGGTCGCCCCGCCCTCTGGGCTTCTGTCCGGGCTTGTGCCGGGAGCCCTGAGTGCTCAGCGTGGCCCCTCTGCTACCGGCAGACAGAGAGTTTTGTCTGCTGCCTGGGGGAGCTCCGGCACTTCCCCTCCGGGTCGCCGATCCGGCCTTTGAAAATTCCCCCGCCCCGGTCCTCTCCGAGATCTCCGGCAATCCCTAGTCCCACGGGGCGGGCAACGGCAGCTGGGGGTCGCCCCGCCCTCTGGGCTTCTGTCCGGGCCTCTGCCGGGAGCTCTGAATGCTCAGCGTGGCCCCTCTGCTACCGGCAGACAGAGAGTTTTGTCTGCTGCCCGGGCGGAGCTCCGGCGCTTCTCCACCGGATCGCCGGACCCGCCTTTGAAAGTTCCCCCGCCCCGGTCCTCTCCGAGATCTCCGGCAATCCCTAGTCCCACGGGGCGGGCCTGTGCCTCCTAGGTTTAACCATAGCTTTTATATTTTGCTCATTTTTCTTCCTTATTTTTCCTTTAAAAAGTACAAACAAAAAGTAAGTTAATTAAGCCCATGAAGAAGTGAGACCCATGTTAAGGGCAGTGGGCCCTCACAGTACACGGTTGGCTCTCCATTCAAAAGCACAGGAGTGGGGTAATCCGACAGAAGGAACAAGGTTTATACCTGAGTATCTCTAAGGCAAAAGAGAAAGTGTCACACGTCCTCCTCTGTTTGGGCTACAGGTAACAGAGAACCCAATTCAAAGTGGCCTAAACCAAAAGGGGACTTCTTCTCTCATCTAAACAGAAGTGGTCTGTCCCCAGCTGACCAGTTGAGCAGGTCATCAACATCAAGTGCTTTCTGTCTGTTATGTCAGCCTCAGGTAGCTCTCCTCATAGGTATAGAAAGGCTGCAGGCAGCCCGCCCTCTCATATCAATGCCAAGATAGATGAAGAACTGTTTCTTATGCTTCTCTCAGAACAAAGAGACCTTTTGAAACCCCTCCAGCTAACTTCCCCTCATGTCTCATTGGCCAGGACGGGGACATCTGCCCACCCCTATACTCACCCATGAAAAATGGAATGGGGTCAGTTAAGTGGCCTAGACCAGTCTGGATTTACCCTAGTCACAGGAGGTAAGGGTGCACCTGTTCTGGCAGCAGGGAGGAGGTGGGAGATGGCTATGGAGGGGCAGGCCATAGTGCCTGCCTCAGAGGGAGTCATAAAAATTCTCCCATCTCTCAGAGAACAGGTGAGCCCTCACTGACTTGGCTTCTAATGGGGAAGACCTACGAGCACGCTCATTGTTCTAATGTTAGAAATACAGGTGCTACAGGAGCATACCTGGGAGGCTTCCTGGAGAAGGTGACGTCTAAGTTGTGGGGAAGCCTACGAAAGGAACGACACAATCAGATTTTGCCTCTGGAAGGAGCACGCTGGCTGTGAAAAGTGGATGGGAGGGGGTGCTGACGAAGGTAGGGCAGCTAGGAAGCTATTGCAGGGCAGTAGTCATCCATAGGGAGCCGCTCAGAGTCCCAACTAGCTGGTGGCCATGAGGGTAAGAATATACTGAGAAATGCTGCAGCGGGAGAGCAAGCAGGACCAGGAGACAGGGAGCAGGTGCACAGGAGACAGGGCAGGCCAGGTGACTCCAGCGTGTCTGCCTTGGCCGCTGTCCAGATGGATGGCATGCTCCTCCCGGGGCTGGAGCCCGGTGTGGGGCCGGAGGCGGGGTGCAGGGTGGAGTCGGGCGTGGCTGGAGCTCAGGGTGGGGAAGGTGGATGGGCAGGCAGGCAGGTGGGCAGGATGTGAGCGCAGGGCCCGCAGGCCACGTGGGAGGGGACTCTGCGCCTCCTGAGAATGTGTGTGCAGAGACCGTGGGGAGGAGAGATGGAGGCGAGGGAGGGCTGTGGGCATCGTTAGAAAGGTCACACCCGCGGGCGGGGGCAGGGGACAGCAGGTTCACATGTGTGACAGGAAATGGGCTGCACATACGGACTGGAGGAGAGGGTGAGGCAGGCAGCCAAAAAGGGGTGGGGGCGTGCTGGTGTGATGACACGGGCCCGTACCCGCAGCATCAAGACAAGAAGTGGGGGCCCACGTCTAACCTGGCAGAGGGCTGACACACACCGTCGCGCCTTCTGCGCCCGCCTGTCCTGCCAGCAGGCATCCCCGATCCCTGAGCACAGATGAAGCCCCCAGGAGGCTCAGGGCAGCTCCGGAAGCAGCTGCCTGCCCTCCGCCTCAGCCCAGGGCTCTCAGTACTAGGATCCCTTCAAAGAACTTTCCCCACCAGGCCCCAGCACTTCACCCAGGGCTGGACGGCGGAAGGGACCACCGCACAAATCGCTGCGGACGGCACAGAGGCAACACAGTAGTGCAGCGTGAAGGCAGAGACACCGTGAGGGGCCCTGGCACTGCCACCGCCCAGAGGCCAAGCTGGGGCCCAGAACTGGCCTGTGCCCGCCCCGGGGCTGCCCTGGCCCCTGCCACCGGCCTGGCAGGCTCCCTGCTTTATGATCTAAGTGACCGCGTCTGGTGGTGGCAGTTGTCGGGGATCATGTGTTCCTTGCAGAGCAGGAGGGGAGCTGCAGGGAAGTGAAAAACAGCAGCTTTGAAAAACACGCCTGCTTTCAACATTATTTACTGAGCACCCGCTCTGTACTCAGCGGGGTCCCAGGTTCTGGGCACAGGTGGGTGAGACACGGTCTCCCTCCCTGGAGGTCAGTGGAGAGGACAGTCACATGGACCTGCACCTTAGCACAGCCAGGTCCGTGCGCAGCAGCAGGCCAGCAGGTTGCCACCCATGCAGCCTGCAGGCCCCAGGCAGAGTCGTGGAAGTCGTGATGCAGATCAGATGCAAGCCACCCTTCCCTTCCTTGGGATTTTTGTAAGGACAGAGGGACGTAAGTTGTCACTTAATGTCTAAGAGTGTCTGGCACATAGTAAACATGCCATGGATGACGGCTCATTTTATTTGTAGCTCAGATTAGCAGAGGGATTAGCTGAGAATTGACAGAATGTTGCTAAAATAATGCTATCTTAGCTAGTTGCATAAAGATAGGAAATGAAAGTGTACAGAGTCAATGAGAACAAGAATGGCTAATTGTTCAACGTATGTGCCACCTACAGTTGATAGGAGCCAGGTATTGGAAAGGTGTTAACTCTGGGCCCAACCAGAAAGAGCCCTGTGATCCATTGGCAATGTCTGCCACGGGCACAGGAGGGAGGAGAGGCAGTATGCCTGCCACATGTCTGCCATCCTAAAATCAGAGTAATTGTTCAGATAACTGGGATCTGACTACATAAAACCTGTGAACTGCACCCCCGCACACTTGGCATTCTTCAAAGACAAACAAGGCTGTGTTCATGTGTGCCGTTTTTAAAAGGAACCAGTCTTCCTTTCAAAGGTGTCTGTTGGAATCTAGGGACATTGAGACCAGTCCTTTACACTCGCCACAGCTGGACAGCTGCCCCCTCATCACTGATCAGAGCTGGAGGCAGAGCAACGTCCTGAAACACCAAGGAAACCTGAATATAGGGTAATTAGTTGCTGCATTGATTAAATTCTATTTCTCCCAGTGGTGGGAGAGTAGAGGAACCTATGTCAGGTTTTCTGTAGGAGCTGATGTATGAAAGGGGCTGCTAACAAGATGTCGGTCGTTCAGAGCTCCTGGTTGATCAGGGAGGAGCCGTGTGAGTTCCCACTAGGTGCCACGGGGGCAGGGGTGGGCAGTGGAGAAGGGACCACAGGTTCTCGGGTCTGAGTAAGAACTCTTGCTGAAAGACAGACGTGATGCAGATGCGCTGGTGCTTGTCACACTTCACAGTCATGAACCTGCCGTCTCTGTTGTGCTGCATTAAATGCTGATTCGGGTTACAAAGGTGGCCACGGGCTCTCAAAGATGCGAGAGGCACTGAGAGCACATGAGTTGAGCATTTTGTGTTTGGGGGCCTCCCTGCTTGATCTCGTTTCCGTTTGGCACTTCCAGGGTGTCCACGGACGACCCTTCCTCCCGGCCTTAGAGCTAAAGAGACAGCCTGCTTTTCCTGCTGGAAAATCACTTAGATTCATTTGTCTTCTCCGGATGCTGTTGAATGGGGACAAGAGCCAAAGTACGGCCATTTTTTGGTTCCCTAAGTGCCTGGGGAGCTACTGTAGGGAGCAGTACAGCAGCAGACGTTGGCCCGTGTACTCGTGGTCCCAACGCAGCAACCGTGACCTGCCAAAGGCCCTGCCCTGGACAGTGGGCAGAGCTCTCGGAGCTGCCACACCACAGCCTCTGCAGAGGCCACGCACTGCAGCCCCAGGCTGTCCTCCCCACAGGCCGGCCAGCTGACCGCGCTTGTCCTCCTCTGGGAGCCATGGAGAGCCTTCTCCACAGACGGTGTTATTCGCAGAAGCAGAGCTTCCAGCCTTCTCCCTCTGGCCCAGCAGGGAAGTCTGACAGACTCAGCCTTACTTTTGAGCAACTCTAGCTCTCCTTTAAAAGCTAATGTCATTTGTTTATTTAGTGGCTTATATATATATTATATTTTATAGTGGCTGTGCATATATATCAAAAATATAAATGGCCAGTCCTAGAGGCTATGATTTTTATTACTAATCGTTTTTGGAAACAGAACATGAATGGATATATAGAGGTGGGGATGTGTGTGTGATGTGTTTAAATGACTAGGAAAGTCCCAGTGGCCCCAATAATAATTGTAGTTAAAAACTGTCGCGAAAATATTTTAATACAAAAAGGAAAAGCAAAAGTACGTGTCGCTTTTAAGGATGAGAGAAAATAGTTCCTCCCCTCAATGTTGTTTTTTTAAGTGTCTAATGGTATAGATTGTTACCTGATGCTACATAAAGTGTCAGAAATATGGAAATACATCCAATAAGAGGGGAAAAAAATCTGGGTAAGTCTGTGATGCTGTGACCGAAATGAATCATTCAAGTCAATGGAAGGAGCTGAACCTTATGCCAAACAAGTGCTGCCAGTCTCATGGGAGTCTGAGACAAATGGTCTGACCCAAGGAAAAGGTATATAAATGTGTCTAGGATAGTCTGAGAAATGAGTGGGCCTGGAAACCTAACCCCCCAGTTACAGCGCTGTTTCTATGGGAAAATATGCGCCTTAAGTACCTCCTGCGAACCAACTTTTGAAACCCTGCCGCTTTATAAGTTGGGAGTTAATGATAGAAAGCGATGACCTCTTGCTCTGCAAAATTCTCAGCACTGGTCTGTCTTCAGGCATTTCTTGAGTAACTGCTGGATGGATTACGCAGTGACAAGCATAGAAGGGTGACACAAAGGAAGAAAGGAACATTTCTCCCCTCAAGAAGCTTGTGCCTGGTTGGAGAGAGAGAGCAGGCCAGGCCTGCAGAACAACGGGAGAGCTCCCCACCGCCGGGCCTGCCCTGCGAGGCCGAAGTCCTGCCAGGAGCAGCGTGAAGGAGGGTGTGAGGCCGCATGGCTAATCGTGAAAATGTGGGGTTCCACTGGCAGAGCATGTTCCCGGGTCATTTGTGATCCCCAGAGGCACACCAGAGACTGTGTCTCATTCTTGCTGGGCAGTCTCGCACGGGCATGAAGGATGGCTGCAATGACTGTCATATGATCCCGGAGTGCTGAGCAATTCGAAACCACAAATGGCATGTGGCATTACCTTATTAGGAAAGGTTCGGGCTTTTTTTCTTTCTTTCTTTTTTTTTTTTTTTTAAGGGCACGGGGAGACCTCCCATCCCACAATCCCAGCTCTACAGCACACCCTGGTGAATCAGAGCCTGTCTGAGATTTGGAGCCTGACTGTGTGTTTTGTGTCATTTTCTGGGAGAGTCCACAAACGAGACGCCCTTGCCTGTGACTCAGGACCAGGAGGCAGAGTCTTCGCCTTGTTCGTGACGAGGAGCTCTTGCTTTTTATTTCCCTGAAGCCTTGAGGTCAACAAAAGGGAGAAGAGACATGGGGAGGAGGCCAAGTTGGCTGTGAATTCCTGAGTCTGGGGCTACTTCACATCCTCTGGGAATGCTGACAGCCTGCAGAGAGGGGGATGTGGCCGGGGCTGGGCTGCCAGGTAGGGCATCCACGTCAACCACGGTTTCCTGATTGGAGAGCCTAAGAATAGGCCCTTTGCTCCATTCTGCACATTGCCTCTGAGAAGGCTTTCCCAGGGCTGCCATCAGCAAAGGACCACATCCGAGCCTTGCGTGTGGTACTGTTCTTTAGCTTTTAGAAGCACTGAGTCTCTGTTAGTCTTTATGCTGTGGGGGACAGGGGGTGACATTCCTGTCCAAAGGGTTAACATCATCATCATCATCATCATCATCATCAAGCAAGCGTGTTGAGTGTTCACTGTGTTGCAAACTGGAAGCCCCTCACGTGCTTTGTCTCATTTACTGCTCCTTACAGCCCTGGAAGGGTTTTTACATTATGGTCCCCAATTTGCAGAAGAGGAAACTGAGGGAGGTGAAGCACCCTCTCCAGAGCCTCGTTGCTGGTGAGTGACAGCCAGGAGCGAGCCTGGGTCTGTCTCCCTCCACCACCAGTTTCTGGACGGGAGTTTCTCATAGGTGTTCTGCTGTATTCTCCTGCTTCATTTGGGAAGGAGGGGAATGGGAAGAGGGAGGGGCCCTGGAAAAATAAGTCAGAGATGAATTTATTTTGAGAAAGGAGGGTTTGTGAGGAAGTGTTGAGCTGGCTGGCAGAAAGGGAGAGGCTGTTCTGGACACAGCCTGTGTGCGGGAAGAATGCATGGAAATGAGTGGGAGAAACAGAAAGTAAACCAGACAGGGCAGAAGCCTGGGGAAGGAAATGCGCCGGTCAGCAGAGAAAGGGGCAGGCTGCTTCCAGGAGCAGCGAGTTAATGCTTAGCACGCTGCGGGGCTCACGTGCTCCCCGAGGCATGCAGAACACACTTGTTTGGGAGAGAGTCCTGCTTTCCAAAAAACAAAACCATGACATTTAATTCTGAGTTTCTACTGGGGCTGGATGAAATCACCACTGGAAAAACAAGAATGGCAGCGCATGTTAATTATTTCAGGAACTCTTAGAGGGTGCAAATAAAACAGCCATCCCGAGGAGAGAGCTGTAGCCCTCCTTTCACCCTCTCTTCTTGCTGCCCCCGACCCCCCCCCACCCATCCATCTTCCTGTCCCCTTCTTGCTGCCTCGATTGAAGATCACACATCCCTTGTGTTTCTCTAAAGAAAAAAAAAATGCCTACAGATCTTTCTAAAGCAAACTGCATCTTCCCAGAAGCCTGTGCTGTCCTTGCTGGGCTTCTCTGACCTTCCTATCAGATTTGTCTTTGATTGGCGCCTGCCTCCTAACACATTAGTTTCTCTGCTACCAGCATCTGAAAAGCCAGGGATTTCTTTATGGATCTTTAACCAAACTCTTAAATGCCCAGGACTTCCCCTCTTCAAAAGAACCATTTTGCAAGCAGAAGATTCTCCTTTAAAAAGTGAATTGTAGTCCACTTTGCAGATTCTCTGCCTTTTTTTTTCCCCTAAAAGGAAAGTTCTTTATGCCTGCCCCCCAACTGCCATGCCATGCAGACTAAGTCTCTGGTTTTGATATGGCACGTTCTGTAATTATTTGTTTTTTGCAGATTAGGATACTGAAACATTGCAGCCACTGTCCACGGGTTCCCACTTTGCCCCAGTGCATAGCACTATGCTCCGCCATCCTTCTCCTCGGGGCCAGCAGCCTCAAGTCCCACAGTATCTCTGCCTTGGCACAGGAGCTGACATTGTTTGCATAGCGTACATTCCTGGACAATTGAACTATCCAGTTTAACCTTCAGAGCATCCCCATCGGTTTGTGGGTGTTTGTTCCGGGGAGAGGGGAGAGACGATGACTTTCACAGTTCACACATGTTGCTACCCCCACCACACACACAAAATTCCAAATCCTTATACCCTAGAGATTGGCAGAAAATCGTGTTGCTAAAATTGACACGTGAAATCCGACATTTAAGGTACTCAGTCTTTTTGTCCAGAGGCAGATCGCGTTAATACTGGCTTCTTATAACACTGCCAGCCACCCGACTCCCATTGCATGAAAGCCTTTTAAAAACAGCCCCATTTCACGTGAAAGTCATCTTTGTTAATGAAGATGGTATAGCAGCACACTCTTCTTAAAACACAATCTGGTCATGATGGAGCCTAACGAGGGAGACTTTACAAAACTCTCGAAGACCAAGTGTAGGATCACCCAACACTGAGAAGATTCTTTAGGTCTTTAAAGCTGCCTGTTAGAAATTATTTACAACTTTGTGTGCATGATGTTGGTTCCAGAAATGACATCAAGAAAAATATGAATAATTTGAAACTTACTAGTTTTTCTTCCATTTATTTTGAATGAATTATAGCCACGCCCCCCCCCCAAAAAAAAGCGCTTTTAAAATTGTTCTTTGCTTTAGAGATATCTGGCTGCCTTTTGCTTTCAAACTGGAATTTAAGCCTTCCACATCAGTGTCCCCCACCTTTTATCTCATTTCACTTTTCCCCAATTCTGAAAGAATAAGTGTTTTAGAACCTTGAAATCAAAGTTGCAGCCTCCCTGAGTTCCTCACTGGGTTTAAGCGTGATGTTTTGCACATAATTTGAAAATCAAAACACCAACTGGTGGATTTAAGCCAAACTCCCTATTTTTAGAACAGTATTAAAAAACTTACTGATCTTATTCTGGGCCACACGGATGAACAGTAACGGGGGAGGCTCCTGGCCGTTTCCCCATCCCTCATTCTAGAGCTGGTGTGCCCACCTCCTGGCCCGGGCGGCAGCCTCGCTCCCTCCCTCCGGATTCCCGCCCCCCCCCCCCCAGCACACCCGTTCTGAGCCTCTGATGAATTGGTTACTGGGAAGAAAGGATGTTGCAGGCTTCATTTCAAAAAACAAACCAAACCAAGCAAAAAAGTATTTTGTAACTTTCCTTTCAGTTTTAGTGAATTTGAGTGCTCCTTGAGCTCGAGGACTTTTTTTAATTAAGAATGGAGGAGAAAAGAATACGAAAGGCCGTATTCTTACAGGAGTCAACTTAATTATGCCCTTGTCAGCAGGTAGTTTATAGAGGAGTCAATTAAAAAAAAAGGAGAAGTCTCTGGCCTTTAATTATCCCAGTTGGTATTCAGCTTTAGAAAGTCTGTGTACCTGCTGAGTATGTTAATTTAACCACTTTATAGTATCTCAAACTCGGCCGTCTGGACCCAAACCACCTCCTCAAAGAAGCATATTTCCAAGGAGCCAGGTGCCCACGAAAGCTGCGGCCTGCCCATCCCCCCTTCTGCTCCTCAGCACTTTGGGCTTTAGTGAAAATCTTTGGGTTGGTTTTTTTGATCCTCATGTAACTTCAAAGTCATTGATTCATGTATTCTTTCCACCAATTCCATCAACAAATATTTCTTAAGTGCTTACTTTTTACCAGTTGCAGGCATATAGACAAAGATGTCTTGCCGTCAGAGACCTTAGATTCTAGGGGCACAGAGAGACAAGTAAGTAAGGGGGTGTATTCCAGACTGTGGTAAGTGATGGACTCATTTCCACAAATACTTCCTGTGTCCACCTCTTACCCAGGCCACGCTCCTGTAGAACCGTCTTTGCAGAGGGCTCTCAGATTCGCTTTCTTATTTGCCCCCCACCCTGTGAGATGAGAGGGACAGGTACCATCTTCTTCATCTTAGAGGAGAGGAAATTGAAATGGAACCATTTGTCGACAGTTATAAAATTTCTACGTGGGAGAGCCACAGCCCGGGGACCCTGGACCCTGTTGCTATCCCCTTCCTTTCCCTCCCTCTGCCTTGCCTCCTGGTCACGCTGAGCCCAGCAGCTTTTAACCAGGGAGGAACCAAGGCCTGGGAGAATGAATGCCTTCTCCAAGTCACACAGCTAATCCACCTCAGATCTGGGACTAAAGGCTGGGACTCTATTCCAGATGTATTCTTCAGTGCAGCAACTCATCAGAAGGCTGCGGGGTCCCACCACCACGGTCTCTGGTGGGCTTGCTGCTGATGTAGATACTGCATTCTCCTTTGAGTATATATCTGGTACCCCTGCTTGGGCTGTCTGCTGTGTATAGGTGCCCACGTAAGAGAGAGATTTGTATTTTTATTTATTTCATAGACACTTATGTAAACAAACACTTTACAAATATTAACTCATTCATTCCTCAGTACCCTACAAGAGGATAGGCGCAGTTATTTTTCTCATCTTACGGAGGAAGGAAGAGGCACAGAGGAAATAAGTGACTTGCCCTCAGTTGCACAGCTAGTAGGTGGCAGAGCTGATCCAGCCCAGACAGCCTGGCCACAGTCTGTGAACTTCGCCATGCCTCCCGGCTCTGGTTTTAAATGGGCTCACATCCTCCCTTAGCCTCATGCGAGGAGGACAGAGGGTTCAAATCCAGGATCTACCCCTTCCTAGGTGTGTGATGTGGCTCAAATGACTGAACCTCTCTGGGCCTCACTCTTCCCGTCTGTGACATGGGATTAAGGCATCTTTCATAGGGTTGCAGTAAGGATGCCCTGGACAACATTTACACAGCCCCTCCAAAACCAGCTGTGTCTTGGCTCCCTCTGGGTGAGTAGCAGTTGCACGTCCACGGTCTGGAACCTTGTCTCTCTGTTTCCGTACAGCTGGACTAAGGGATGTGGGCGCTCTCAGCAGACAACGGATTGGCACCCTTCTCACAACGTTCTTTACTTACCTGAAAATTCCTCGCTCAGAGGGATGCCTAAGCACAGGGTGGGCCACAGTGAGGAAGAAACACCGTGGGTGCCGCTGCTGTTCCTCAGACACCCTGGGGATTTCAGCTCAGGCTCTAGACTTGCAGGCAGCAGCTGGCAGTTCCCAAACCCTGCTGCTCAACCTGGCACCGTCTTGCTTAGAAGGCAGCTGAGGGACCAGTGTTGAAGGGCAAAGGTTTGGAGTCAGTCTGCCGGGGGTCAGATCCCAGCAAGCGACTTGCTGGCTCCAGTTTAGTTAATTTCTTTGTGCCTGAGTTCTCCGTCCATGAGGTGGGACGATAGTGGTTCCCCATAGGATAAGCGTGAAGGTGAAAGGAGGGGGTCCTTATATAGCACTTGCTCAGTGCCTGGTACCTGTGAGAACCAGTGATTAGGGTCGAGATTATTGTTAGTATTCTTATCATCGTTCAATCTCTCTCTCTCTCTCATTCACACACACACTAACACACCCAAGGTGGCTTATCACGTTATTATAGTATTGACCATTTTCAGTACTTACATGCCATTTTCTCCATCTCAATATGTTTCCAGAAAATTATTTAGCATCTGACTGATGTTCCCAAGTCTCTTAGGGATCAATACCTTTGGAAAAAGCTGGATGAGTGCCCTGCCTCATAACCAGCTTCTGTTGCCAAAGACAGAGAATTCGGTTAATTGACGAATAGAAATACAGAAATACCTTAAGTGTTACAGCAGCCTTTATTAATTGCTCTTAGAGTTTTCTGAAGTTTTAAAAATATATGTCATAAATTTAAACAGTACTTTTCTTAGTGACAGGTCAAGATGCAAATTCAAACACAGGCAGCCTCGAGTAAACCTAACCTGTGTCCTGTTGCAGGGCCTCACCTGGCAGAGGACCCTATATCCCGAGGCCTCTGGCCTGTCACCCTCATCTAATCTGGCCACATCTGGGTTCCCTCTCCTGCTGCCTTAGGCTGTCGGCAGCACACAGACAAACCTGCTGTATGGGAACATTGGTGCCCTGGGATTAGGTGCAGCTTTCGTTATTTGCAAGAAGAATAATTTTATTATTAGAAGGAGAACCTTGCTTCTGCCTCAGGTTCTATGTACAGTACATATTAAATATTGATGCTGAGAATAATCCAAGATGCAAATTCCTGAAATACTGGCCAGCATCTGTTTTCGCCCAGCATCCCTGCTCCCTCCCCACTTCAGATCCCGGAACATGGGCTCAGTGATGACACTCCACCCAGAGTCGCTATCTTGGGGAATCCAGTGTGACTGAATTTTGCAGGAGGCCATCAAGGACCTTTGTTCTCCCTGATAACTAGTCCTCAGGATGGCTGGCCTCTTCACTCTTCTACAGAGTAGAACACCACTGTTTTGCATAGCACTGCCAGAGTCTTTATCACACCAGGCACTATGTAATATACACATACTGTTTCTCTTTAAATCTATTTCACGTTAGCTCACTTTCTAATTTAGCCTTTTCTCAAACAATAGCATCCATTAAACCACTGGTTTGGTATATAATTATTTTTTTCTAACGAACATTCAAATGAATATTGGCTATTACTATTAAGATAAAAAATGTATGTTTTTGTACCACCAAAAATCATCATGTTCCAAAGAGTGGAAAATAGCACCCTTTGATGCAGAGAGCAGTCAAATGGTATTATTTCCCACTGATCTTTCACTGAAATGCAGTGACTGTCTTTACAGTAAAAAATATTTCTATACTTCTTGTTTTTTAGGTAGTGTGTCTCACTTTGCACATACTGTTCTGCACTGTTTTACTTCAGCTTCTGCGGACCCTAAAATTTATTGCTCGTTGGAGATAATAATCACACTTGTCTCGTGGAGTACTTGTGAGGATGCACGCTTGGAGCACAGGGCTGCCCCGCCATGGGGCTCTCAGTTCTTTCTTGGTCTGTGGGTGTTTTCTTCCCCACTGAATTGCCAAGTCCTTGGGATGAGGGAATTCCTGAATTCCTTGTGAGTATATGAGACAGTGGCTTGCCTCCAGAAGATGCCCAGCACGTATTTATTAAATGATTAGAGATTAGGTAGTCGTAGGATGGTCAGGGGAACTAAACAGAGACCGGGGTCATGAGACTAAATCATCTCTAAACTTGTCGTTGGTCTCATCACCTGCCTGAAACATTGGAACAACTTTCCAAAAGATTGTTTACCCCATGGTCACAAACTCAGATGCTGAAGGGCCAGGCCAGGCCCTACCTGGAGATCTGCAGCCACAGGGAAATGTGCTCGCTGTCAAGAAGCCAGAAATCTGGATTTTTATGTGAAAACTCCCAATTTCTAAATGTTGGCTCTGATTGTTTTTTTTTTTTAATAGTTCTCTGTGGGCCAAATGAAACAGGTCTGCAAGCCAGCTGCCCTTCAGGCCTCCAGCTGCCAGTTTGTGACTTTTGACTTAGATTTGGCTTCCTTGATCTGATTTTAGAGTATGTCCTTAGATAGACAGTGTTTTTTTGTCATTTATTCTGATGTCAAACAGCTAGTCTAGTTGTTATGAACTCTAAGAAGGCTGGAATCAAAGAGCAGTGTGTCACTTTGGTGGTCAGGTTCCCTTGGGGGCGACCCCAGCTCCTCCAGAACCTGAGAACGAGCTGTTGGCTCCGAAGCCTGGGCTCTGGTCCTCCCCCTTGTGCAAACAAAGGCGACAGATGCCAGGCAGTTAACAGCACAGCTTGCTTGGTGGGGACTTTGGTTAGAATATGGCGAACTTTCTTCCAGGGTCAGTGCATTTTTGTAGAGCAATAAGGAACAGCTTGGAAGAAAAGTCCATGTTGGCTTCACATGTCAGTGACCTTACACGAGAAGGGGGTGGCCTTGAAGTCCAGGGGTGCAATCAATCGGAATAGCCAGGAACTCTGATTTGTTTATTCTTCCCAAAGGCAGGAGAAGCTTTAAAAAGCAAACACACAAAATTTAAATCGTAAGAAATGCTTTTCGGGTCTCAGCACTAATCTTTAACTTTCAGAAGCATTTCTCTGTCTCCTTTCTCCGTATGTATGTTACGAACGTGAACTGAGGTCCAGTTAGAGGAAAGCCTGTACAATTAATGCATGACCTTCACGTCCAAGTTGAAGCAGGAACGAGCAGTGGGGAGAAGTATTTGGAGAGGTCGTTCGTTTTAATTCTTTTTTTTTTTTTTTTAAGAACTAGTGGAGGAAAGTATGAAACAGGCGATTCCCTGTTTATTCCTCCAGCTTCCTGGAGCACCTGTTGTGTCGTGTTTGTAGTGGACTTCTGAACAGCCATGAGCTTTCATTACCTTAGATCAGAGGTGGGCAGACTGGTCCTGTAAAAGGGCAGACAGTTGATATTTTAGGCTTTGTGGACCACGCGGTCTCTGTTGCAGCTACTCAACACTGCTATCATAGGGCGAAAGCAGCCTTGGATAACACATGAACGAGTGGATGTGCCTGTGTTCCAATAAAACTTTATTTACAAAGAATGACAGCAGACTGGATTTCGCCCCCAGTCTATAATTTGCAGACTCCTGCTCTGGGTCAGTGAGGAAGAACTGTTTATTTATTTGTTATATTCTTAATTGTTTTTATTGCTCCAACAACAGTAGCAAAAGAGTGTTCAGAGTCCTATCTAGCAAATTAACTTCGCCTTTCTATGTTCTGAGCATTCTTTGTCCGTTTGTATAGATAGTTGTGTACACCTTGTGAGTAGCATAGGTAAAAAACGTGCTTTTACTTAATGTGATATCCTAAATATTTTTATATGGCAATACAACCTTTAAAAATTATCCCCTCGGTGAAACAGTGTTTGGGCCTGAGCCTTTGGGTGAACGGTGTTGCCATTTCAGAGATGGGGATGCCAAGGAGGAAGGATTTGGGCAGGCATTTGGGAGGAATCAGGGGGTGCTTTACACAGGTTAGGTTGGAGATGCGTTTTAGCTATCCAGGTGGAAATGTTGAGCAAGCAGGTGGATATTAGACGCCAGAGCTCCAGGGGAAGTTTGAAGCTGGGGAGAAACAGAGGGCTCAGGATTGTGGGAGACTTGACCAGCCAAGGCCCGTGCGTTTATTCACCTCTGTGTCCCCAGCATGAGCGTTCGGTAGGTGTCTGATGAGTAAATTAATCTGTGGCTGTTACTAAACTGTGGCACGATGAATGCGGTTTGGTGCAAAACAAAATCACTAACTAAAAATTTGCTTTATTGTTCCAAAGAAAAAATAGACGCCTGGTGTGTAGCTTCTTAAGAAATAATTGGCACGTGATAAAATCAGAGCTTGACACTGAAAGGAACCTCTGACACCGTTTGATGCAAAAATTCAAAATGTGTGGACAGAGGATGGTAAGGGGAGTAGACAGTTTATTGCCAAGGGTGAGAGAATGTTTACAGAGGCCGCACATTGACCATAAACTGAATAAATAATGTCTTGAATCAATGCATGACTCTTGTTCAAGTATATGTAGATGTGGTTGCAATTAATAAAATAGACAATAGTTCTGTTAATTTTTTGTCATAACCTATAGGCTCCAAAAGAACAGCTGTCTTTGGAGAGGAGTTTAGTGTTTTTACTTTAAAAGGAGTCTTCACGTTGAAATGGGTGGGGAACACGGATCCCGTCCAAGCCCCTCGTTTTATTGATGCAGAAAGAGAAGGGGAGTGGGATTAAGTGATTTGTATAAATTACGCAGCTAATTAAAGGCTGGGCCTAGCTGGACCCTGGTATGCTTAACCTGGACCCAAAGCTCTGTCCACACCACCCATAGGCCCAATCTTTCAACACCAGCTTTCTTCAGACCCATAAACAAGGTGTTGCCTGAAAACAGAAGTCATTGATGTTTGGCCGTGGAATCATTTTAGTGATTTATTTTGCTAATGATTTAATTTGAGAATTATGATGGGACTTTGCTTTAGCTAATTTCAAAATCCGCGTACAGTTCCCTAAACACATTCGCAAAGTGAAAGAATAAGAAATCTAAGAAGGGTCAATGAAAGGATAATTTTTCATTTGTGGTAGATAGTTTACCAAGTGAGTAATTCTTCGTGTCGAAAATTAAGACTTGATTTTAGTTGCAAACATCATTTTAAGGAGGCTTAGGAGACCATGTAGAATCTTAGGAGGGGACACATCTGAACAGCCACAATTCTCAGTTCAAATCCTGGCCCCACAACTCAGTTTCCTGTATGGACCTTGGCCTGCTCCCTCACTCCTCCAGGCCTCAGTTTACACGTCTGCAGAACGGGGAGGGAGACACTTCCTTCCCAGCGCTGTGGGTGTTAGAAAGCACACACATCCAGTGCCTGCACCAGTGAGGCCCTGCGGAAAGAGGTGAGCCCCTCTCATCTTGGACCTGAGGAAACTGAGGCAGTTTAGGAGTGACCCAAAGAAACCATTCTGGGCCTAGCCTGGAGGCCAGTCCCCTGGGTTTCAATTACCCACCCGACTCAATCGCCACCTCCTGATCTTCCTGGCTCCTGTCTTCTCCAGGCTGTGCTAGCCAAGAATGCCTGTCAGCTCCACACGAGGGGCCCCCACCCAGGGGCTGGCATCAGGAGTCTGTGCCTGTGGGCCGTGGGAGTGAGTTCCACAGAGAGGCTGCCCCGGTGGCTCCATGACTCACACTTCCCTGCCACGTGGCGCAGCTGGTCCTGGCCCGAGTGCAGGGCTCATTTCCATAGTTGCACAACAGGAAGCAGGTCCAGTGTTTGCAGCCGCTGGGGCCCACTGAGAGCGAATGGCTTCAGGTGCCCTGGGTCCTGGCCCCGAGGGCTGTGCCCCTGGTTTCCACTTTTGCATGGGGGGGGGGAGGGGCAGCAGTCCTCTGCTGCAACTTGGCGAGGGGGTAAGGGTTTGGGAGTGGGAGTTTCTTTTTTGTCAACTGTCACGTTTGGCAGGCATGACCGGAAGAGGCAGTGCAGTGTCAGGCCAAGGGGGAGAGGGTGCCTTTTGTGGAGTCAGAGTTTCTATGCAGAGTTCTCCCACAGTGGCTGTGAGTGAAGTGGCGGATGCGTGAGTCACTCCCTAAGATGGAAACAGGAAGGCATCCTGCTGATGCCAAGCCATTTTCTGATCAGTGATGAGGATTTATCCCCACAGAAAGGCAGCGTGCTTGTCTCTCCTTTCCCCAGCACAGGGGCCAGCACCTGGCTGTGTCCCTTGTGAACGAAGGACGTCTCTGCTGGGTTCAGTGCTCAGGAAATTGGCCCGTGTCCCTGGTCTGTCTCTTATGGTATCAGAGAACCCTCCGCCAAAGAAACTTTCTGTCTGAGCTATTTTTTAACAATATCTTCCCTAGATCCCCCTTCCCTTGGGATGGTAATGCACCCTGTGGTGTTTCTGGGTTTTCTTTTGTGTAAACCTTTTTCATATTTTTCTGACACTGACACTGTTGTCAGTGAAGATCGCTCAGAAGTTACATTATTCGTAGGAATTCTTTGCTCCTTTAAATGGAATTCTCCTGATTCCCTTGTTCTTCTTCAGTTATTCAGTACACTTGAGAATCATTATGACAGCTCCTATTTATTGACTGCTTAGAGCCGGGTACCGTTTTAGGAACTTTACTGTGCGTTCAACCCCCACCACAGCTCCAGGAGGGGTAGAGACGGTGGTTGTTCTCATTTTGCAGATGGGGAGACTGAGTCTCGGGTTTAGCAATTTCCAAAGTCACAAAATTAGTTTAATCTTGAGAGCCAGAACTTCAGCCCAGTTCCTGACGACTCCCTTTGCGAGCATTGACTCAGAGCGTACTCAGCAGAACACTGACCGCCTGGCATGTCCTGGGAACACACTTCAAACCCCATGCCTCTTGCAGATCATAGGTTTGTCTCGGTGGAGAAAGACCCTGAGAGGTCGTACGTGCAAGAAGCCTGCTCATCTTCGTTTGAAACCTTTCCCTTGTAGGACTTTCCAAAGTATATGTGACGTGGAAGCTCTTTCCATATGCACCTATGAAGTTGTGCATTTTGAGAAATGCCTCACTAGCATAAGAAGGCAGGCAGCCTGGTGGTTCAGTGTGGGGGCTTTGGAGCCTAAGTCCCTGGGTTCAAACGCTTCCTCTGACTCCCTCTCCCCATCTGTATGCGGGGGGAAATAGAACAGCGCGCTCTCATAGGGCGATTGTGAGGACTCGATTAGTCAGCGCATTGGAAGGACCCAGAAGAGTGTTGTGCACTTGCAGAAATACTCCATGTAATAACTACGGCAGAAGGAGTCAAAACACTTACTACCTGGGGGGGTCCGGCTCCAGCCGAAATGCTGTCACTGTGTTCAGAAGACCCTGCACAGAGGCGGCTCACCCTTCCTCTTCCCCTGGCTCTGCAGATCCCGACTCCAGGGCAGAGACCTGCTCCTTCCCTGGCGCTCTCTCCAGCCGCCCTTGTTTCTTCTGCCCAGCACCGGCACCGTCTGGTTAGTGCAGATAGCAGCTCTGACCTGGGCTCCGGTCTCTGCCCCTGAGTCAGGATTAGCACGCACTCCTTCTGCGACAGGGGCCGGCTATCAGGGTTAGCCACACGCTTGTGGGTGGCCCGGGCAGAGTCTCCAGAGAGAATGTGCTGGTGAGGAAGAAGCTCAAGTTCCCTGTGCCTCAATAAGGCAGCTGTCCCTGCAAACCACTGGCCCCTGGATTTCCAGAAGGGGAAACAATTGCAAAGAATTGCACTTTCACTGAGCTCGCCACTCCCCGTCACCTGCAGCTAACCGGAACAGCTCCTCCCCAGCCTGGAGTGGCCTCTTGGAGGACGTGCAGCCTGCAGGCTCAGCTTCTGCACTGCTTCTCTCACAGGCAGCCAGCGAGCCCCCCCTTGGAAAGGCCTGCCACAGGCAGATATAGCTCAGCAGAGCCTTGCTCTTCCCCTCCCTGCACGGGCTGAGGTGGGTCCCACACTGACACCAGGGTGATTAGGGAGAAGTCCACTGGGGAGAAGGAGAGCAATTGCAGGAACTTACTAATTTTTAAAATGAATCCTCTCTGTTTATGTTGCTCTTTGTGTTTTTTCCTGTAAATTTTGAATGTCTCAAAATGAGAAATTAAAATTAGAAAAATGCACCAGCCTCTGTCTGAGCAAGGCTGGCTGTTCATGATATATTTATTGTTGAGTGAAAAAAGGAATTTGCAGAACCGTATGTGAATATGATCCCATTTGTTTAAAACACTGTGTCCGTGTCTAGGATGCATGTTTGTACAGGCAGAAGGAGGTGTGGAAGGCATGAAAAAGACTGGACGGTGATCACCCACGAGGAGTGAAATTAGAAGGAAAGAGTTTGAAGTTTTCATTCAATTCACACGCACATACTTTGAATTTTTCAACATATCCCTTTTGTTACTTAAAAAAAGAAGAAAATAGTAAAAGGCACCCCTGAGCTAGCTCCAAAAATAGGGCTAGACTGAACAGCGGGGGTTAGGCACGGGTGCTGCCCTGCTGGGCTGGGAGGCCTTGCAGGAGCAGGAAGGAAACACCGAGCAGACCCAAAGCAGGCCAGCGCCCGTCCTAGTCCGAGTGGTGTGCTGGCCGTGCAGCTGGGGCTCCAGCCTGTGTGGTTGCAAAGGGTGCTGCTTGGTTCTGCTTTTCCTTTCCCACGCCTCCCCTGGGGAAGCCACCCAGACTGCTCCGGTCCTCCGGGCTCAGCTCCACCCGTGTCACCCTCAGCCGTGATAAAGCGCCCTAATCTCCCAGGCCCTTACCAAGTGGAGGGGCCCACCCCAAGCTCAAATACAAGTGGGCACAGCTGCCAGGAAGCCACTTATCATCACTGGGTCACCTCTGCCCAGTCCTCGCTCCCTCAGAAAGCTACTCCCCCAAACCCTGGAGCCCCGCTGAGGGGAAGAGAGCTGAGAGAGTGGGACAGGGTGGGAGAGCCGTGTCTGAAAGGCAGGAACCGGGGTTCTTTCCTGGGTCCCCGGGGCCTCGGGCAAGCCATCGAGTGTCCTTTTGCCTCAGTTTTCTGATCTGCTAGATTGACAGAGTAAGTTAATGACAGGGTGGTTGTGAGAAGTGATAATAGAAGTGGAACAGCTGCAAAAGGTGACAGGTGGTGAGCTCCAAAGAAAATGTGGCCCAGTGGACATCAGTGTTGGCGGTTCTGCGTAGGGGACCCGCCGCCCGAGCCTGGACTGTTTGCTCTCCCCATACAGGGTTTTGCTCTTTCTCTTGATTTGGAGGGCAAGCCTTTTTTTGCAGCTCTCAAGAGTAAACCCACTCTGTAGGTAAGAAGCCCGAGGGCCTGGGAGCTGGTGCAGTCTGTGTCCAGGTGCCACCGGAAGGCAGGGAACAGGGCCCAGGGCGAGGCTGGGCTCTTGGATTGCTTGCTCCAGGTGCTGAGCCTTGAGCCGGACTCTCCTGGTAGAGTAGTCCCTTTATTCTGAGGCCACGCTGCCTGCTAGTCAGCAGCCACTGAAGAGCAGAAGGGGACACCGCTCCGCACGTCCGTTCCTGTAACGGGGCCGCGAGTGACTGTCAGCATTCTCCTTTGTGACAAGTGTTTTCCTCCAGATGTCAGTCATTCAGAATAGTGAACATTTGGGCAGAGACAGCGAATCTTAAGGTTGACTGGAGCCCCTTGACCTTGTCCGGCTCATTTATGTTATATCCTCTGTGGAGATTTATTTTTCCCAATTTCCCACTCTTTTCTCATTCATTCAAAAACCGTTTTAAGTAGACATTGCACATTCAGTTGTTAAGTAAATATCCACTGACCACGCCTTAGGCAGTATGGTAACACTAAAAGTGTTTTTTGTCTTTCGTTAGCCTGAGTCTGGTGGGGGTGCGGAGCACAAAAACTAAGCACACAGGTAACCCCGTTGCGGAGCGAGAGGTAGTTCTGTGCTGTAGAGACAGAACAGTGTGTGTCAGACCCTCCGAGGAGAAACAGATCCTCTCCATCCTTCTGACAGTCCAGGGGGCACCCTCTGATCATATGATTCCCTGCTCACAATTTCCCAGTGGCTCTCAGTTACCTTCAGCATACGAATTCCAACTCCTGAGCCTGGCAGCCACCGTTGAAAGCCAGCCCACGCCCCTTCTAGCTCTTCTTCATGATGTCTCTGCTCGGACAAACCTAACTGCCTGCCCTTCCCTGCATGGCACCAGGTCCCAGAGCACTAGCCTTTGCCCCTCCGTTTAGAATGCCCTCCCCTCCCAGCTCCAAATCCTGCCGTGTGCAGTGCCACCCCCTCCATAAAGCCTGCCCAGATTTCCCCCAGCCAGAATGACTCACTCCCTCCTCCAAACTCCTCTTGGGCTGACCTTTCGCGCTCTCCTTATTGCTGCTTTTCTGCTTAAAGTTATTTGTGGGTGCATCTGTTTTCCCTCTGCTGAATCTAAAGCTCCTTGAGGGTTTGTTTATTTGGACATGCCCAGTGCCTGCCGAAGGATCAGAGCAGAGCCCTGACAAACAGTTGTGGGGAGGTGGGAGGGGCTCGTTTTGGTTGGAGGAGCTGCAGAGACGTGGTGCTGGAGGTAAGCTAACGTGATCTCAACAGCGGAGACCAGGAGGGGCCAGGGCTTCCTGAGGGGAAGCAACGGAGGCTGAGGAGCTCCAAGTAGGACGGTGTTCCTTTACCTCTTTTGGGTTAAGGGCCCCTTTGATTAACACATGGACCCTCTCCCCAGAAACCGTGCACACCCACGGCATCTCACAGAAGGTACCTGGACCCCTTAGGGGTAAAGAGCCCCCGAAGCAAAGAAAGAGTTGAAAGAAACCAGAAAAGTGGATTACAGCCCCACTGTAAAGGGCTTCTGGGCCACGGTGAAAGTTGCATTTACTTGAACAGTTAATTGGAAGCAGTCGATGATTTTGTTTTGTTGTGTGTTTTTCACTGTTTATTGAAGCATAATGTTCAGTTACCTACTCAAATCGTAAGTAGAATGATTTTTTTTCACAAGCTAAACGCACACGTAGCCAGCACTTGGGAAAGCCCCGTTATATCCCCTTTGCCACTTTCCCCTTCGAAAAACCCACTAGCCTGATGTCTAACGGCGTAGATTGGTTTCCCGTCGTTTGTACGTAATGGACTTCTTCCTTTTGACTCTTTTGCCTCTAACTTCTTTCTCTCAGTATCGTGTCTGTGAGATGCATCCACGTTGTTGCATGTGTTTGAAGCGTGTTCATTGTGTGCTGGGGACGGTTCCATTGAGTGAGTCCCTGTTCTCCTGCTTGGGCCCTCTGGGCAGTTTCCATTTGGGGGCTCACGTGAATAGTGCTGCCTGAACATTCCAGTGCACGTCTTGGGGTGAACACATGTGCACGTTTCTCTTGGGTGCACACCTAGGACTACAGTGGCAACATGTGACGCTCTGCCTGAATGAATTCTGCCGTAATTTACATTCCCACCAACCGGTTGATGGCTTTCGAGGGGCAGCGTATGATTAGAGCTGAATTTCAGAAAGATGTATCTGGCTGTGGTGTCGGTGATGGCTCAGAGCAGTGGTTTCAAGTTGTGTTTCAAGGAGCCCTGGGCGTCTGTGCAGTGCCCTAGGGGCTGCCACCGGGGGAGAAGGGCAGGCTGAGTTAGTGGTAGTGCCCCCAGGCTCCTCCTTCCCAGCCACCCTCCCACAGAGAAGGCGTGCTCCTATCTGTTCAATTAGCTTTTGCCATTATCTAGGATTACTGGTCCATGACCAGCTGTCTGACAGGTTGACAGCCGTTGGGGAAAAACTCAGGGAAACCAAGAAAATGAAGGAAGCCGTTGCTGACATCTCCCAGCACATACCAAGGAAGGGCCTGACCACAGGGTCGATGGCAGGGGCGTCAGATAGGAAGGCACAGATAGGAAAACGGAACCTGTAGGACTGGTCCCCCTCTTTGGATGTCAGGGAACAAGGGAGTGGTCTCAGAAACAGAAGGAAAGTTTTGAGTCTCGGTAACTGTAGTAAAGGTGGTTTTGTCAGCAGAGAGATTGAGAAGCCGAGTCCAGAGAAAGGCCTCCCATGTGGAGAATGAGTCTGACTCCCGAGGAGTCTGAGGAGCAGGCCAGCTCCTCGGGGAGGGTCCCGCAGACACAGAGGTCCAGGGCAGACAGATGTCAGAGTCCTCTGCAAGCCCTCGGGAGTAGATGAGAGAGGGCAGAGAGAGGAAGACAGGCCTTCTGGCAAAATCTTCAAGGCACTGGAACTTGGAGGACTCGGAGAGAGAAAGATGTCAGCCCCGGGGGCACTTAGGGGACAGTCAGAGACGTGAAGATGCCCCAGGGAAGAGTCAGGAGGGTGGGACATTCCAGCAGTGTTGGTGCTAAAAAATGCACTCGTTTCAAGAGTTCTTCTGCTTTATCTGGAATCGTGACATTTCACAGAAATGCCTTCTTAATGATCCGTTATATTCGGGGTTGTGCGTGTATTGTGCTGTTATCTTTGAAAATTGGCAACAGCGTGCCCTTGCACGTCGTCACCCAGCCAGAAATTTTAGGTTGTTCTAATATGCTTTCCCAAAACATTCGGCCACTCGGAAGATGAATTCCCCCCGGGCAGGGGTCCCCTTTCCTCCTCTCGAAGTGCCCGAGCTGCCTGGGCAGGTGTGAGCAGGGGCAGCCGTGGGGGGCGTCTGTCTTTCCAGAGTTTGCAGCATCTGAAGTGCGCTTGCTTACAGACATCCTAAAGGGGAGAAGTGCCACTGAGGACAGAGGTCAGATAAGCAGCTGCTTTGGAAACCTAGGGCGGCAGGTATCCTAAACTGAAGCCTGTGTCCCCGTCCCTTTCATAAGTGCAGGAACGAGGAAGGTTTGTGCACTAGTATTCCGCTCTGGAGACTCAAGTAGAACTGTGCTCAAGACACAGAAGGAGCCGGGTGAGGTGTTATAATTTGGAGATGTTTATTATGGTCCCGTATTGATATTGAATTAGAATCAGAGCTGAACAGTTAGTTTCTCTGACTTCACCTCTTCGTCCAGTGGAGGACACATCTGAGAAAGTATAACCTGAAGGAATCCTCTTGTATTGTGACATGATCCCCATTTGTTCCAGAAATTCTGATTTTCAAACTTTGGGTTCAAGCCCTCACTGCTCACCTGAAATACTGCCACAGACCCTGTGTCTTCATTTCATTGGATAAAGGGTTTATTGAGTTCCTGCTCACTGTCCAGTCCGAGGAGTGTCGTGTGCCCTGTTACCTGAATTATGAAGAGGAAAGATTGCAGAGCTGTCGCTTCCTTCCAAGGCCATCCATGTGTGTCCTAACAAATCAGATCATACGTGTGTGTTCTTTGTGTGTTGTATGTGGAAGGGGTAAAGAACTATGAGATGTGGTACTTGGCCTCTATGGGCTCCCCATCAGGTAGAGGATTAGACTCAAGGACTCTGGTAGGTGAAATAGGGGTGAATATTTATGAAAAGTATGATGACCGTCATTTTAAAGCTGACTCGGGATTCGTGGTGCAGTAAGTCACCAGTCTACCGAGAGAAGCAGAATATTTGAAATAGTTCTGGCCCAGAAAGTCTGGGGCTGAGAGTAGCCATAGAAATTCTTTTCCAGGGCTTACGGGCAGGAATCTTTCCCACTCCATTCCGTTTGATGATCTCGTTTTGTGAAATTCTGGCCTTTAAGAGAACAAATCTTAACAAAGTTATTCGTAGCAACATGCTGCATATTTAAATTGGTGTCATCTTTCCAATTGTCTTAAGTGATGTTCTGTCACGATGTATTTGTTTTGACTTAACCCTTTTTCTCAAAAGTTCTATGTCTCATTTAAAGGAAAAGTTTAGGGGCTGGCCCCGTGGCTGAGTGGTTAAGCCCACTTTGGCAGCCCTGGGTTTGCTGGTTCGGATCCTGGGCGCGAACCTAGCACCGCTCATTAAGCCATGCTGTGGTGGCATCCCATATAGAAGAGCTAGAATGACTTGCAACTGGGGTATACAACTATGTTCTGGGGCTTTGGGGAGGAAAAAAAAAAAGAGGAAGATTGGCAACAGATGTTAGCTCAGGGCCAATCTTCCTCACAAAAAAAAAAAGAAAAGAAAAAAGAAAAATTTTAATGAACTTGAGTTAATGCATATTTCTGAGGAATTTTCTATCAGTCCTTGAGATGAACTGGGGACTTTCTGAAACTTTACAAACCTTGGTGAGCTGAAGCACAAGGGTGCCTTTTGGGTGCAAAATTATTTAAATTGTGTTTATGGTGCACATGAGGCTTGGACCTTAAACAACTTGACTTGCTTTCCTAGCCCATGCTTTCCCTCAAGTAACATTTAAAATAGAGGAGAGAATGAACAAGTTTGCTTTTAGAGGGAGAATTCTAGCCAATTTACACAGGTCCCCAGAAGCTAACTAGGGGACCTCTTGTATCTTTAGTGCTTTTCCCTTTGAAATCTATAAACTTGTAGGTACTGTGAGGCTCAGAACAAGTACTTTATCCGAGAGGGCCAGCACAGAATGTTCACCTTGCTGTCACCCCAAGAATCGGGATCCAGCAGTCTTTGCTCTTCCTCAAGGCAATTCTCAAGTCCGGACGTGTTTGTAAGGAGGTAGGGCACGTTTCCTGCTGGAGTTTCATGGGAGAAGAAGGTGAGATGAAAGAAGAAAGAAAAACTAAGTGTCTGATTTTGTCGACTTTTGGCATGTGCACGTTATGGTGCCTGGACCACAGTGTTGGGTCTTTTGGGTTTTGTGGGTGAACACAGGGAGCGATGCTTCCTGGCAAGCTTAACGTTGGCATCTGACCCAGGGCCTGAGCTCTGTACAACATGGGCAGAGGGCCCAGATCATCATGGCTGTTTTAATCCCGTCTGTGCCTCCTCAAAAGGCAGTTACTTCCTCTGCACTGTGGACATTGGACATACTCGCTATATCGTGATCTGAAGGAGGAAATGGTAGAGAATAATTAACATCTCTTCCATTCTGTAATGACAGAGGTTATCTTATGGTGTTAATAATTATCATGTTCTAGGTTATGAAGTGTTTAGGATCATAGAATTTTCCTTGTAACTTTTTATTCTTGAAATTTTCAGGCAGACACAGAAATAGAACGCATCGCGCGGACCTGTCACCCGACTTTGACAGTTAGCCACAAACTCATGGCCAGTCCTGCTCCCTCTCTCTCCTCTCTCCTCTCCCACTCCTAGCTTCTCTCTCCGTAGGTGTAACTTTATACAGACGGGATGAGGCAGGACGTGCTCTCCTGGGCTGGCTTCCTCTGTGCAGGGTGAGGTCTGGGAGTTTGGCCGCGGAGCTGCGGGTGTCAGGAGACGGTTTCCCTTTTTTCTCGCCTATTAGAGGCTCTTGGGCCTGAGTTCTTGGTGCCTGCTGCTCTGCTCTTCCACCTCTGTGTCGTTCGGGTCTCCTTCCTCATTTCCGACCCCAGACCTGAGCCCAGCTCTCCCCGCTAACCTCTCCCTCCAGCGTCTTCATCTCCCTCGTTGCTCAGCGCTCCTCCTCTGCTTCTGAAAATGCTCAGATGACAGCCATCTCCTGAAACATCCCTCCTGCACCTCAAAGTTGCCATCAGTTCCGTGTCTCTGCCACACCGCCACACTTCTCTATCGCCCTGCGCTTGCCGCCGAAGTTCCTGCAGTCCAGGAGCTCTCTCCTCCTTTACCCCTATAACTGAGAACTGCTCCTCTTCCTGCTTTTGTGAGTAACAATTGCTGAGATTTTTTTTTTCTTATCACAAAAGCATCACCTGAGGTTGAGAGCTCACACTGGGGCCAGGCCGCCAGGATGGAGCACTGGCTCCTCCACTCACCTTCGCTCTGACCTTGGCTGTGTTCTCAGCGTCTGCCTCCCTCAGTTCCTTTCATCCTAATCTGGGAAAAACAATAGTAACAACCTCATAGCATTGTTTTGAGGATTAAGTAAGCTAAAATCTGTAAAGCTCTTAGAACAATGCTTGGCAAGTCTAAGTGCTATATAAGTATTAGCTATTAAGACCGAAAAAAAAAAAAACTTACAAGCTGCAGGAGTGCACAAAAACAACACTAAAAATCCCCTAAAATTCTCACCTCCCAGCAGTAGCTACATTTTGGAGTATATTCGTACAGCGTGCTTTCTGGGTATAACATATTTTTAACTCATCATAATCGATCCAGCACCACCTTCTGTGCCTCCTCCCCCGCACTCCCTCCCTCTCCTCCCCCAGCTTTTGTGACAGTTTCCCTGTCTGGCAGCTTCCATCATCCCTTCTCTGCTCCTCTGAAGCCACCCTTCTTGTCCCCAACCATCTAGTCCTTTCTTCCGCTCTCCCTCCAAAGTTGAGGGCTCAGCAGCCGCTGTATATCCCAGAGCTCTCACACCCAGCTTTATCTTTGCATTTCAATTGTCTTCATCTGTTTGAACCCTTACCTCTGACTCCAGATAACAAGGATGATGCTGCTGATAAATAACACTGGGGGCTGTCTGTGTGCCAGGCTCTCTTCTGTTTGATGTCATTGAATCCTTACAGTCCCATGAGGCAGGGACTCTTGTGATCCTGTTTTACACGTAGAGAACATAGGGGTTCAGCAAAGCTAAGGGAGTAATTCACCATCATTCAGTCTGAGCTAAGTGACACAGCCCAGATTTGAACCCAGTTCCAGCTGACCCGAAAGCCTGGGCCTTTCCTATACGGCTGCCCCTGGACCTTGCACAGAGATCTTCCACCTCGTCTTCCCTCTCCCATGCCTGTTCCATCCTGCATAAGGTCCTTGGTTGTTTTCCCCATAATACTCCCTATGCTGTCGCCTCTGCTCAGAAACCCTTGGTGGCTCCCATTTTCACAGAACAGAGTTGGCTTTGATCCGCTCTCTCCTGTTCCCCTCCTAACCATTCTGAAATTCGGCCCACTCCTTTGGCACCGCCCATCCGGTTCCTCCCCTTCAAAGAAACTCTGGGTGAAGGGCACCCCCAGAGTGTCTGATTCAGTCGGTCTGGGGTGGAGGCTTGAGGATTTGCATTTCTAAGAAGTTCCCAGGGATGTTGATGGAGACCACTCTGGAGAATCCCCTTCTAGGCTGGGCCACACCCCTCTGAGGCTCCCTCCCCTCACAGATGCCCCCACCTCAGGGCACAGTGGGACTGTATGTTGGGAACCTTCTTATGTGGTTTGGAAATCATTCTCTCATTTCATGCAGCATCGTTTGGCCCCCAAAGCAAGGAGCCCTTAGGCAGGGATTCTGTCTTCTCCTCTGGTCATTCCCGCGTCCTCTCTTGAGCCCCGGGCAGAGGCCCTGCAGGCGGCTGCAGTGTGCGGGACCCGCGAGGACACTGGGCCGATTTCAGCCGCGCTCTTACTCATTCCTCACCAGGCACCCCTGAGAGCATCGGTTTCCTCATCTGGAAAATGGGTTAATAATACCATCTTTACTATGATCTCCAGAATATAATGTACTTATAAAAAACAGGGGACAGGGGCTCGGCCAGTGGCACAACAGTTAAGTCCGCAGGTTCTGCTTTCGTGGCCAGGGGTTCGCCAGTTCGGATCCTGGGTGAGGACGTGGCACCACTCAGCAAACCATGCTGTGGCAGGCATCCCACATAGAAAGTAGAGGAAGATGAGCATGGATGTTAGCTTAGGGCCAGTCTTCCTCAGCAAAAAAGAGGAGGATTGGCAACAGATGTTAACTCAGGGCTGATCTTCCTCAAAAAAAAAACAAAAATGAGACAGAGCAATGCACATGACATGCTCTCGTTTGTATTTTTTAAGACAGACCTGTGAATAATCATGTTCGTCTATGCATAGGATGTCTTCACAAAGAAACCTGGGAAGCTGATAACCGTGATTGCCCCGGGGAGTCTGAGTGGAAGGACTAGTTTTTGTTGTATAACCTCTGGGACTGTTTAACATTTTTACTACATGTATTCCTTCAAGATTTGAAAACTAGTTAATGTAATAGTAATAAGTTTTTTTTCAGGGATGTTGCAAAGAGTAAAGTAACTACATAAAGCCCTTACCAAAGGGCCTGGCACAGAAAAAGCACTCCGTAAATGTTAGCTGTTGTGCCCAGCGTTAACAGTTGTTGAAGTACCCGTTCATTTGTATGTTCATTCGTGCATAAACTAATGAGACATCAGCCATCCTAAGCCAGCCATGCAGCTAGGAGCAAATCGTTTCTCAGCCAGCCTTGCTGCGCTGCGTACAGAGTGAACTTGGTGTAAAGGTCACTCTCGGTGTGGCCTGTAGACACAGGCCTCGGCGTGCCTGGCTCCCGGCCTGGCCTCCCTCAGAAGGGTCTGGCTCTGCACCTCTGCAGGTCGCCATCGGGGCTGCTCTCCAGGGCCCACCTGCGCTGGCTGAAAACTTGTTTGGGGCACAGTGTGGAGGGGCAAAGCAGCATTGCTCTCAGAATCTGGGTGCCACACGAGGGGCCAGCCCCTGCTGGTGGTGAGTGTTCACAGTGCCAGCAGCCGGCCCTGATCGAGTGCATGCGAGTCCCCAGGACTCCACCCAGGCTTCTCAGAGCTGTGAAGGGAACCAAGTAGGTGGGTCACCTTTCGCTTGGAACAATCAGTATTTGCAGGATACCTGTGGGAAGCAGCTGGGTGTATTCTGTTTCTAAGAAAACAAACACCAACACTGGGCACGTAAAACCCCGGGGGCCAGGTTCACGCTGGCTGGTGTGTGGGTTGCCACATCGTGTGTGTTAATCCAACCCGAGCCTTTATGGAGGCCCTATTCTCTGCATTAGTCAAGATGAGAGAGGAGAGGGCAGGGATAACTCACCTGCTGGGAAAGGGCGTGGCTTTGCTGTGGCAAGGATCTGAGTGCAAATCCTATTTCTGCCTCTTCCTGGCTGTTGGATGTTGGGCAAATTATTTAACCTTCCTGAGCTTCAGTCTCAATAAGTATGACAAATCCGACCTCGTATGGTTGGTTGCAGACAGTATAAAATGAATGAATATCTGCATAGCGTGCTTGATGCAGTACCTGGCACACAGCAATAATGAACGCATGCAGTTGCTCTCCTGTTGTTATTGAGCTAAACGTCCTACAGCTTAGTGGGAAGACAATGTTCACACACACAAAGTCAGTTACGTAATAATAGGCATTAAATAGCATACACTGAAGCATTGAAATGAGTGGTGTTACGGACCCTTTCGACAGCTTGATCTAGCTAGAAGTCCTCACCACAGAAAAATTGACACAGGTGCACACTGAATGTTGCACACAACTTTAGGGGATTCACGCACAACTCTCCCTGCCTACCTATCTCATGCTCGGGCCGGCCCATTAGGGGTCCTTGAAGCGCTGAGCTTTAAGCATACAGCAGGAACTCATAAAGGGCGTTCATCCGTGGAAGCAGAAGTGGTTAGGGAGACCTTCCTGCAAGAGGTAAAAATGTGAACTAGGGCTTGAAAGAAGAGAGAATTGAAATAGGCCAAGAGGAGCCGGCAGAAACGCGAGTGGAGACTTGCCGAGAGGACTTGTAAACGCAGCCCGCAACGCCGGAGAATGGGGGACAGCCCCCTGACACAACAGCAACATAGCCCTGGAGGTTCTGGGCTGGGCCTTGGGACCCAGACTGCCTGGGCTCAAATCCCAGGCAAGCAGCCTGCCAGCTGTTTGACTCTAGGCACATACTTAACTTCTCTGTGTGTAAAATGAGGATGACAATAGAAGCTACTCACGGTGCTTGTGAGGGTTCAGTAGGATAGCGTATTGACGGGGACTGGCATATGGACCGGTGTCCAGCATAGAGTAAGCTCTATGTAGTAATAAACTGCTTTTATGATCAGGGTTTTTATTATGGTGCAGAAATATTAGAGAGGGTCTTGATTACAAAGCCGAGCCCTTTGGGCTTTTCCTGGGGGTATTGGGGAATCCCTGGAACTTTCTGAGCCGGAGAGGAATAAGCTGAGTGGTACTGTCTGAGCATCCCGTGGTCAGGATGGATGAGATTGGAGGAGACAAGGACACGAGTCCTGTAAGGAGCTAGCCCTCACTCGAGGTGCTGGGAGCCAGGACTGGGGAACAATTAAAATGGGGGTGTTGTCAAAGCAGGAAGCAAGAATGTGGAAAGTGCCAGGATCAAAGGTTGCACGGACCAGTGAGGCAGCCACTGTCGCTGCTGGGCACTTGAAAAGTGGCTAGACCAAATCAGGATGTGCTGGAAGTGTAAAATGCACAGAGTTTGGAAGATTTAGTACCAAAAAAAGAGTGAAATCTCAATTTTTTACATTGATTTACATTTCAATTTTGGTCATATTGGGCTAAATAAAATCTATTAAAATTAATTCTACCTTTTTCTTTTTTTTTCACTTGGCTACTAGAAAATGTAAATGGACATATGTGGCTCACATTCCTATGGGACAGTACTTGGTCTTAGGAATTAAAGGAGGGCTGACAAAGGATGCCTCGGTGACCAGGACAGTGATGGTGTCACTCATTGCGAAAGGGACATCAGAATGGGTGGGGACAGGCAGCGGTGTGTCCTTGGGGTCTACCTGTGTTGTGTTGGAAGCCACTGTGCAGTATCTGAGTGTCTATCTAAAGAGACCTTCACTGAGACAGTGGGATTAGGGTCAAGGGGTAGGGCTGAATGTGAGGTGCCTTGGTCACAGCAGGAGTCTGAGGGGTAGAACGTGGTCTGCCCTGACTGAGGACTCCTGCGGGTCAGGCAGGTGCTGAGTAGTCCACAGCTGTTCTCTCATTTCCTCCTGGAAGCCCCCCCAGGAGGTAGGTCCTATCACTGTCCCTTCCCGTTTTACAGATGAAGGAAGTGAAGCAATTGGGGGTGGTGAGTGAGGAGCCAGCGTTCAGGTTTGTCTGACTGTGAAAGCCCTCGGTCCCTCAGCTGCAGGCGTGGTCCAGGACTGGGCCCCTGAGGATACCCAGCCAGCAGGAGGAGGAGAGCTGTGGCAGGAGGACCAGTGGACAGGCAGGAGCAGTGCGGTCTAGCAGCCCCGAAGCCAGCAGGAGACACTTCCCAAAAGGAAGTGGCTGTTAAGAAAGCGAATTTAGACTTGTGTGGCAAAGAAGTATGTTAAACAATAAGAGCTATTTCAAACTGAAGGAGGCTTTTTAATCCTGTAAATTGAGGTCATTAAAAGGAGTGAGAATTTTCCAGGGCTTGTTCAGAGCTTTGAAAAGTTAAGCATAGATAGAAAGTGGTGTTCTTCTAAGTTGGCCTTTTTTTATAATTCTCAGGAAAAATAAACATGGGTAGAACCAAGGGGCAGAGATTCTGGCGAGCATTATTGGCGTTTCTCATAAGGACGTAGATCAGAATCACCTGGGAAGCTTCTAAATGCAGATTCACAGGCCCTGCCGCAGACACAGGGCGTCAGGCTCTTTCCTAAGGAGCGCCCCAGGGGTTCCAGACACCGCGCAGTCAGGAGCACGCTGCTCAGGCTCGGCGGCTCTCTCCTGTGGATTTATTACCCGGGCTTGGCTCATTCTCCCGGCTCCCTGCCAGCTTCGCCGGGGCACAAGCGGGTGACGGGATCATCCTGTGTCTTTAGCAGTAGCCTTACCTGGAATCTGGAGTGGTTCTTCTTTAAATAAGAAGAACCAATCCTCCTTGCTTCGTCTTCTCCAAAGGCCACTTAACTCCAGCTCCCTACTGGCGTTGCCATGGGGACCAGCCACCCGAAATAGCAGCCGGCCCTGAAGGGACCCTCAGTGGAGGCCATGCCTCCTTTGGTCCAGTGCTTCTGGCTGGCACTCGCCCCCACTTCCTCCCAATTCCTTGCTTGTATCCTTGAGGTTCAGAGGCAAGCAGTATAGAGTGCTGGTTAAGAGGATGACCTTGGGAGTCAGGTGGCCCTGCATCCCAGCTCTGCTAGGTAAATCATTGTGCTCTTCAGCAAGACTTTTCAACCTCTCTGTGTCTTCATCTGTGAAGCAGAAATGATAAAAGAATTCATCTGTAAGAGGATTAAATGAAATGATTCATGGAATTTACTTACCTGGCACATGCTAAGTTCTCAACAAATGGTGGTAGTTGTCAACTTTTATCATTACATTATTTTGATTATGATTATGATTATTCAGGGACATGTGCCCTCCACGGCAGGTAAAAATCAACTAGTCAAAGATACCAGATAAGGCCCCCAGAGGGTTTGCAAGTGTAAAAGCGGGGCTACTTTCAGAGGACGAGCTCTCTTGAGGTCTTGAGAGAGAGCTGTTCTCATTCTTTTCATCCTGCTGGTGCTGAGCCTCTGTGAACTTCTCTTGGAAGAGCCCCGGTCACTCTCTCTTCCATCCCAAGCCACATTTTCCACCGCTCCACACAGCTCTTCCTCATCTCTCCCTCTCATTTCCCTCTCCATCCCGCACGGCAGCAACTTCCTCTTTCTGGCCTTCACTCTCAAGACTGGATGGGAGCAGGGCAGACACGCAGCCGGTCACAGGTTCAACCGCCCCTGGCCTCATGGCCAGCCAGCTTTGGTTGGGGAAGAGGAGAAAAAAATTTTGTGTCTTACCTCTCCCTCTTTTCAAGTCCTTGAGTTTGATGTGTTCGGCAATGATGGCATGATAATAATAGAAGTCATACCTAATCTCTGTAGGTTATTTACAGATTACAAGACAGATTCGCAATTGTGTATCAGTCGGGGTTCAGTTACAGCAAACTTTAGAAAGAGCTCTTGGCAGCCTTAGCAGAATGGGCTTGAGTACCCAGTGCCCTGTTCATAATCAATGGAAGGGCCCGGGGAGGCAGGCTCGCAGAGGAGCCCCAGCACCAACTTCCAGACATCACCACAGAACAGGCCCCAGACCCAGGAGGAAGTGAAGAACCGGAAGGCCGCCACAGCCACACAGCTTCTTGTGACCATAGTGCGGGTGACTGGACCCTGGGATGCCACCACCTCCACAAAGAGCAATTTGCCCACCACCATGCTTGCCAGCAGAAATGAGCCAAGCAGCAAGAACTGGCCTTGTCACTTCCACCTTCCAGGTCTCTCCTAAATGCATCCGGTCGGCGGAGTCCTTGTCATCCGGAGCTGCAAGAGAACCTGGGCGTCTTAGTCAGCTCAGGCTGCCATCACAAAATACCACGGCCCGGGGGGCTTGAGCCACAGAAATTCATTGTCTCGCCGTCCTGGAGGCTGGAAGTCCAAGATGAAGGTGCTGGCAGGGTTGCTTTCTCCAGAGGCCTCGCTCCCTGGCTTGCAGGTGGCCGTCTTCTTCCTGTCTTCACATGGTCTCCCCTCTGTACTCGTCTGTGTCAAAATTCCCCCTTCTTATCGGATTAGGACACCCCCTAAGGAGTTCATTTTAACTAAATTAGGCCCTATCTCCAAATCCAGCCCATCCTGAGTTACTGGGGGTCAGGACTTCAGCATATGAATGTGAGGGGACACAATTTAGCTGATACCACCAGGAGATGTACTTTTTACTTTCCACCCCTGCAGCTCAGCAAGGCACCCCAGGAGGAGGAGGACAGAGCAACTGCCCAGCGCCAACCGTCAGGGACCGCATAGTGTTTAGAGCCTTTTGCTTGGGATGTGATCAGAGGACCCAGGTGCTCAGCGCTCAGCAAGTCTTCTTTCCTTGTATTACATGCACATGCTCATTTTATCTGACGCCTTAAGAGTCCTTGGAGATACAAAAGTGTTATTATCCCCGTTTTTCCCATGAGAAAATTGAGGCTTAGATCTGTTACAAGTCCTGCCCAGGGCCCTCGAGCTAGGAAGTGGCAGGGCAGGAGTGAGCCCAAGTCCCTTGCTCTGATCCTGAGTCTGTCCCGGGAACTAAAAACCTCCAAGGCACAGCGCCCTGCAGGGGGGGCCAGTGAATGTCCAGTGAGCAGCCATTACTGAGATCCAGCTCAGTTCTATAGGATTTTCTGATTTTTCCAGAAACCTTTCCTTCTTTTAAAGTGAAATCTCTCCATTTTTCAAATGTTGACAATAAATTTAAGGTTAAAACACACACACACGCTACTGAGTTAACCCTGTGTGGGGTCCAACCAAACCTGCCTGCAGCCTGGACCTAGCCTGCGGGCTCGGAGGGAAAATCAGAAGTGTTCATGAGGACAGAAGGACTTCTTTGGGGCCTAACTCTGTCCTCCTTGCGCTCCGTCTCAGGCCCATTAGAAGGACGTTGCTGCACGGTCACATTTCCTTGAAATTCTTCTTTTGCCGTCTGAACTTTTCTCATTTCCCACCAAATACGTGGGTTTGCTCCTGTTAAGGAGCCCAGGGGCCCACGTTTATTAAGCATTGTATTTGCAGGGCGCATCATTGACAGGTGCCCACGTGCCCTCCCCACAACCCTGTGAGATGGACATTGCCGTCCCCCTTTAGCAGAATAGGGACAGACAGGGAGCAGGGGTAAGACTGAGAGTTGAAGGCAAGATCAGAGGATAAGTGGACGCCTGTTGTCCTTTGTTTAGCGTGCTCTTGCCCTTTTATTACAGGCACGGGGGTGTGCTGCTCATGAACGCTGGCCTCCCTCCAGGGGTTCAGTTACTGGCCAGGCCGTGATGACTTGTGATTCAGATCCTGGGGCTCCCTGGGGCCTCCCTCCCAGAGTGTGCTCTGTGACACACTTTCCATCCCCACCCTCCTCTTCCTGCTTCAGGCCCCTCCAGACAAAGATTAAAATGTTCATATTTCCCTAATGGGTCATCTTGTTCCTAGGAATTTCTAGGAATGTGAGAATTCCGATGAACAGCAGCATTAAAACCAGTGCAGATTGTTTGAATAGCTAAATACTGCAGACATTGATTCTGATCTGTTAGCCACAGTAAAAATGAAAACCGCAGAAGCGACAGCCAGAGTTTTACCAAACTGGGGCTCTGCACAGGCCTGGGCCCTTCTGGGTGGCACAGAGCACTGGTGGCTCCAGATCTCCAGGTGCTGACCTCAGTCCTTGCCTGGTAGCAGCAGCAAGAACATTCTTGCTTAGCTTTTCGGTGTGAGAGGGGAGGCCTTTCCTCCGGGGCACTAGGCAGACAGACAGATGCCTTCTGGACAAGAAGGAGTGTTGCACAAACATGAAGCAATCAGTAAGCCCACAGCTCCAGGTTATGGAGTGTCAAGGTCACCCTTGATTAAGAACCACACTCAGAACTGATGCCCTGAGTGTTTGTGAATGCAATTGCTTGGAATTGCAGCCTTTCCTTAGTACAGTGGGAAGTGTGGCTTGTCGGATGAGGGTGAACTTGGAACAGTTTTTCTAACTTCAGTTGCCTCCTCTGTAAAACGAGGATGAAATGGTACCGTACCTTTCAGGATGGATAGTGAGGCTTCACAGACTGATGCATGTGAAAGTGACGTGTGCACCCTGAGGGTCCATACAAGTATCAGGTGCTGTTTGCGTTGGAAGCTATTCTTGAAGTAAGAATAAAGCAAGCTTTTTATCCACCTAGTAGCACAAACAAACAGCCAGACGTCCTTGCCATTGAGGGAAGACCAAAGAAAAAGCCTCTGAAGGCGCAGAGATGTTGGGAAAGGTTTGTTTCCCAGCCTCTGGTCTGGTTCTGCCCCAGCCCAGCTGTTGAGAAGATGCAGAAGCTGCCAGTTGGGAGGAAATCCTAGCTAGATCTCCAGCTCCTATAAGCACCTCCTCCCAGCCCCTCAAGAATCAGACAGCTCTGGCCCTCCTCATGCCACAACTCAGCAGACTGACTTCCTGGAAGAGGCTCCCTAAATTGCAAGAATATAATTTTGATCTGATGTCTCCACAGGAAGAATGTTATAATGAGATTATATTCATTTCCAGTGGCTGAGTGTACAGCTTTTTCTAGGAATGACCACAAATACCCCCTTTAGTTGACTTGCCAAAGCTCTTCCTATACAATATTCAGCAGACAGTTGTTTGTTTGTGTTGAATAGTCTGTGAAGCCGTGACAATCACCCATCTCCTAAACTTTGTTAACTGCTTTTCTGGGTGGGCTTGTCCATACACCAGCAGAGGGAAGCCGACTTTGAGAAGAGAAATTGCAACTGAGTTGGGAGCCGAGAGAGGTTGGCAGGGCAGGAGGAGGGGCTGACGCTCCACCTGAAGCAGAAGAGAGGGGTCCCCAGAGGAAGGGAGCAGTCTGAGTGACAGCAGAGAAGGCCCTCTGGGAAAGAGCAGGTCAGCACGAGGAGAGCGGCAAGGAGCCCTGAGCCGGTAAGTGTGAACTGTCAGTTGTAGCTGTTTTTAATCGTGACTGTAGTACAGTCAGGAAGTAAGAAAGCGCTCCATGTGCTCGATGCAGAGTTTCTCGCCAGTTTTAGAGGGACCTCCCCAAGCGTTTTATAAAAGAGCCTGACTGTGGCCCTGATGATACGTGTGGGCCGTGTGGGCCTGCATGCACTTACAGGACAACTTGCTCAGGTCTTGGAAACTTTCTGCCCTGGAGGTTGAGAAGAAGAGGAGAATGCTTGGCGTTATTCTCATGCAAAGGGAACATTTAGAAAGTCCTTAGGGTGCAGCCTGGAAACCACAGGCCGCTCAGAAAGGGTGTCATGTTCGCATTCTGGAGGCTGGGGGCCAATCCTCAGAACCAGCGCCAGCTGGCAGGGGAGCCCGGTTTAACATGCTGCAGGGAACAAAATGTGGAACCAGCGCTGTGCATGGTGAGGCTGCCTCAGTCCCAAATCAAAGGCTCTGTGAAGAAGCGCTTGCCTGGGAGCACACAAGGGGCCTGGGCCAGGCCACTGGGGGTGAGCAAAATCACCAGCAGGAGACCCTTGCCTCTCCTTGGATGGGGCAGGACGGCTGAAGAATCTGAGGAAGACACAGCTAGTGAGGGAGGGAGTTCAAACGAGGTCGTCCGAGGCCTAGGACAAGGCAAGGCCACCCTGCCCTGCCATTTGATTCCTCCCAGTTTCCTGTGCTACTGGGGTTTCCTTGTTTAGGGGAATCCTTTGCTGGCTGTCCCCTGCCTTCCATTCTGCCCTAACGCTGGAGTGCTGCAGAATTGCCCAGGGGTGCGCTCAGAGAGGGCTGATGCCCATGGCCCACCTGACCCAGTCAGTGGCAGTTCTGATTCCTTGTGCTGGGTGTGACCCCCCAGGATAAATAGGACAGCAGCCGCTGTCTGTGGGGCGCCTTGGTCCTGTGCTATACCCCACATGTGCATCAGCGAACTGAGTCCTCAAAGACAGCACTATCCTTCTGTTACAAATGAGAAAACTTGGGCTCATAGAGGTTAAATAACCTGCCCAGTTGCACCCAGCTAGGAAGCGGCAGAGGCAGGGTTCAACTCAGGAAGGGGAGCTTGCTGATTACGCTGCATTTCGTCAAAGTTCTGCACACAGTTAAAAGCACCATTTATTTGTACATTTGCCCCAAAGCTGCCTCTGATCTCAGAGGGTAGAAACCCTGCCCAAGTCCTTGACCTGGGCCACTGAGAGCATTCCGAGTGTGGTAGAACTCGGGGAGTGCCGTGGTGCCTGCAGGTGGCCCCCCTGGAGCCCGTGGGTTGCTGGCGGCTTTTGCAGCCTTGCCTGGTGTGGATCTGCTTGCTGCAGCTGCCTCTCCAGAAGGTTGAGTCAGCCTGGGTTTGCTGCTGGCGCCACAGTGCCCTAAGACTTTGCTGAGCCCTTGCATAGCATGAGGAGGCACACCTACTGTCCACCTGCTCTGATGAGTCATAAAGCTGCCACACTGCTGCCAGGCCTGCACCACCATGCCCAGAGAAGGCAGAGCCATATATGGCAGGGGCACCAGGCTGCACTTTTCCCAGCCCGACTTCCCCTTGGAATATGCCGATGGACAACCAGACGGAGCGAAGCTCAAGATCCAGGATGTCACCTTTGTTTGCAGCAGGTGGCTGTAGCAAGAGGAGAGGGCAGCCTGGAATCCAAGGTCTCAGGCCAAGAGGAGAGGCAGCCCACAAACATGGAGTTGGGGCCAGGACTAGCACGTGCCCTGGCCCCCAGGATGGAGCCAGAGAGGTCAGAGGAGGGAACAATAAAGTTTTATTAACTATTTCAGGCTTCAGGCTGTTCGTGTGTCCCATTTGACATTTGCTCTGGATCTGCCTATGACTGAGAATCTTCCAGCCGAAACATTCCCACTTTCTCTTGAATAAAAACGTCCTTATCTGCCTAACTAGCATTCTCCAAACGATTGCAAATCTTGATAGCACCTAAAAATGTACCCTTTGTGCAAAGTTCTCCAGAGGCACTCTCTTTTGCCGGTTTCTGTTGCCAGTAATAGTTGGGTAATAGAGCCAAAATGAAATAAAATCAAACCCTCTTAAGGTACATAGTGGTAATAATATTCAGCCACACGTGTAACGTGGCTCACTTTTGCCAGAGGCTCCCCCAACTACTGCAAATGTTTATGTGTATTTGTTTCCTCTTAGAAAACACTAGAAACGGCTGCTTTTATGCCATATGTTGGGTGCAGGGATAAATCTAGTACTGGGTTTCTGCAAAGGATTTATGAAGGTGCTCAAACGGGTGACAAGCTTAGACACCTAGGCCACCACCCGAATTGCTGAGGGGGCCTTTTAGAAATTACCTGGAAGAGGCCATGAAGACTGGGAAAATGCGCACTTTTCCTCCAAAGTCACTCAAGGCTTCACTTAAACAACTTGAATGCTTAAACAACTTAAAGAGGACCATTGTTCACCTTTTAAAAAATTCTCTCCAGATTTCAGGTAAAAACAGTAATCAAAGATGTCGAGCAAAACAGCAAGCACCAACAACATCGCCCAGGCAAGGAGGACCGTGCAGCAGCTGAGGCTAGAGGCCTCCATTGAGAGAATAAAGGTAAGAGGCTTGATTGCATTAGACATGATTTCTGCCGAGTTCCCACTGCTCTCCAAAGGCTAGGCCACATTTCAGAGAAGGTAAGGCCATTTAACTCAGCTTGGTCCCCAGGTTTTCCTAGAGCAAGCTGAGCATCTCAGAACCTTAACTTTCATTTCTGCTAACACGGGCTGCATTTCAGGAAGTGCAGGGGAGCTCAAAAGGCAGAGTTAGCCTAGGTCTGTGTGGACAGAAAACCTGAAGCCCGAGAGAGGATTTCCTGAGGACCTGCCTTCCCTGAAGGAACTTGGTCATGTCTCATGATCCCCATGTTCTGCATTGAGACGGGGGTTCCCGGTGGACTCTGTAAACAACCTCATCATCCGTCTGGAATTTCTTAAGTGTTCTAGAGTTATCAGTGCAGCTGAGGCAGCCTTGCATAACAAGTCGACAGTCAGGGTCTCCTTTTATAGAGAATGCAGCTTTTAAGTGTCTGTGGCCTTTAATGACCACATTCTGCATCCAGGGTGAGTCATGCCAGCCTTAGAGCTGGAAGAAATCGGAAGGTGTTTGTTAGGCTACCTGACTTTGAAGTCTTTCCCCCCCAAATCCCAAGAGAGGACTCAGCAGCGAGTGCCCTGGAATGTTGTGAGTAATGCTGTTTCCTAGAAACTGAAGCAGTCACCTGATAAATTCCTCTGGGCCCGAAGATAGTCACCTGTCTTCAAAACATGAGGCTGCCTGTGCTCCTCGCCCGAGGACGCTGATCTGATTATTCCCAGGGATGTCCTACCCAGACTACTGAGCAGGGGTTGGCATCTTCCATTTTTAACTCAGGCCAGAGTAAGGCCCTGCATCTTCTCGTGCTGGTTTGTCTGTATTTCCCTAAGCCCGGCCTTTAACAGTAAGTCTGGAAGCTCCACTAGAGCTTGCCTCTATTCGCTCAGTTTTGGCTCCAAGCCCGTAGTTCAGTCCTTAACCTCTGTTCTGCCTTCCAGTTGATCATCTTATTGGATAGAAACTAAGATACCAACTTCCCTCGATTCACTCTCCCCTCCCCATTTTGAGAAATTTCAAACCTAGGGTAGAGTTGTAACAACAAACATCCGTATACCCTTTGCAGAGATCCCCAATCATTAACATTCTGCCACACGTGCTCTCTGTCTATACACACACAAAACAGATTTTTTTCTTTAAACCACGTGAAAGTTATTTACAGATCTCGTGACCCTTCCCTCCCAGATACTTCACTATCTATTTCCTAAATCCAAGGGCATTCTTCTGCATGACCACAGGACATTATAACATTCACGATTATCTAGACACATTATCTAACAGTCCATTTTTGAAGAATCCAGGCCACTCATTTTGCAGAATGGCCCTCATTTGGATGGGATTTGCTGACGATGAGATTCCAGCTGAATGTTTTGGCTGGAGTACTCCGTGGCTGGCAGCGCGTCGTCAGTGCTCACGCTAGGAGGCATGTGATGTCAGTTTATCTGATCACTTGGTTAAGGAAGACCTTATCTGCCAGACTTTTCCATTTAAAGGTACCTTTTCCCTTTTGAACTATCAAGTCATCTGGGAGGGGTACTCTCTGAGCCTCTGATTACCCCGTCCTCCAACAGTCTTCCATGCAGTGGGTCAGCATTCAGGTACCCTTTGAACGTGTGTAAATACAGTATTTTCTTTCACGTTTGTTTGCTCTGATTTGTCCACGTGTCAGGTTTCGAAGGCGTCCGCGGACCTCATGTCCTACTGTGAGGAGCACGCCAGGAGTGACCCGTTACTGATAGGGATCCCCACTTCAGAAAACCCCTTCAAGGATAAAAAGACTTGCGTCATCTTATAGAGGAAGCGTGAAGCCGCTCCTCACCTCCTCTCCACAAAGCGGGTCAGGAGCAGCTCCTTCACGAGCTTTGCCTGCAGCTTATTCGGGAACCACTGCTAATAACTAAAATGCTCTTAACTTGGAATCACGGACTCTGAAGTCTTTATTTTCCAAGTTACTCTTTCTCTAAAATCCCCTTTACTGATTTCATCCAGAATAACAATCTTATTTTCCATTTGGTAACTATGGTGTCATATTGGGCTGCTGCTTAAGGGAAGTCAGTCTGGGACTTTTAAAAAAACACAATTATATACTTTTAAATATGAATGATCCAGTTCTGTCAAAACCTAAATTACCTAAGCACCTGTCTAGATTAAAATGCCAAGAATAACTTCAGTCCTGAAAGCTTTATGTCACAGTATATTCTTAATAGGGTTGTGCCAACCTGTACAGTATACAGGTGTGAGGTGTGTTTTGTGTGTATATATATATATATGTTGTTGTATATACACATATCAAAGCTTAATTTCCTGTTAAAATTTCCCTGTCTCCACACCATCAGTTCCTCAACTCCAGAACTTAGACCTGTATCTTGAGCTATGTGTCGATAGAATAAAAATCCTTTTCATATAGTTATTGTACAAAATGTAAAGGACATCCTCGAGATTGTATTCATTGTAATCAAGTAGCGAAGTCCTCTCTCCTCTCTTGAAATCTTGCTGACCTCTTAGGCTACAACAAACTGTGTCAATTAAAGTTTAAAAACTGAACTGAAAGCCCTTCTATAATATGAGGTATGAATTCACAAGGAGCCTTTTGGGCTTCAGGGATCCTGAATTGAGGAAAGGGGAGGAGACCCTTGGGGAGCCCCCCAGCAGCTGTGCCCCAAGGCTCATGTTCTTTGCTGGATGAGGGGTGGACGCCTCTGAACCTTCTACCCTAAGGACGGGAATGAGACAGGCAGAGTGCCCGTGAGCCCAGCCGAGAGGAAAGCGGGTGTGTCTGAAAACCAGCTGCCCTTCTTGGCTGAACTTGGTGATTTCGCGCTCTCTCTCTGTCTCCCTGCCTCCCCTTGATCTTTCCTCTGCTGGTAGAACATCTGTTTTCAGAGGGGATGTTCACCTCCCCGGCCCCAAGTGAGTGCAACAAGGTTGGAAAGAAACATCAAAAAAATAACGGTATCAAGACATGGAAGCCCTTTTCCAATGTGTGCAGTGTCATCCTTACCTTGTCCACAGACGGTCCAGCAGAGGCCCCCCAAAAGAGGCTTCCACTCACGGCTGCATACGTGGGCCCCAGGGCTCCAGCAGCTGGGCAGTGGGCTCCTAGGCTTTCCTCTGGGCCTGAATATATCCCTCACATCCTCAGAATTTCCAGTGGGGAAAAGGAATCTCCTATTCCCAGAGGGCGTTTTAACTTTATCAAAGAGCAGGAGAGGGTCTGAAGGCCCCAACCCGCACATTAGGGCCTTTGATATTTTAACTGGTCTTCAGTTCATTAAGAGTAACTCTAATGAAGGATTAAAAACTATTCTCAAAAAAGATTCAACCCCAAGAAGGAGTTATTTACAACAGTTTTCCCTGGTTCTTTACATTCTTGCCCTGCAATGCAAGCCCCTTTTAAAAATCTAATATCGTGCTAGTTGTGGGTGAACAAATGCAGTCCTATTTTTAAACTGCTCAAATGCCATCAGTATTTCTCCAGGCCTCCTATCTATTCAGCCTGCTGAGCTGCCCTCACTTGTCCAAGACCTTGTGAAAATCAGGCCACTGCCCTCAGCCTCTGGTCATCGAGCGCTTGGTCCTGCGATGTGCCCAGTTCCCAGGTCAATTACGGGCACCTGTTCAGGAGAGAGAACGCTTTGACCTTTCAAAAGGTGGAATTTGAAATATACACTAAAAAGACAACTTTACATTTAAGGCTTCACTTAGACATTTTTTAATAAGTATATTTTTCTACTGATAGTCTCCGAACATTAATCTTATTTTCACTCTGATTTTTAACATGTTTCTTTAAATATTTATAATGCAGCTTGTAACGAAATATTTTCATGAAATTAATTATACTGTTATGTGCACATTTTTGGTAGCAAGCATAGTTTATTCTTTAGCTAAAATGTGTTCTTTTACCTAACAGAAAACAAATGTGTTTTGCTATATACTTGTTAATATGCTTGGAGTCGTAAGGAATGGTCTTGAGCTCCCAGGAGATTGATTTCCTCTTATTTTTGCTGGCCGGGTCTTACAGAGGCCATGAGTATGAATGTCATGTGACTTCCTAACCAAGTGTAGGGCCTGTTCAAGAAAAGTGAAATCCCATTCTTTGATGCTGGACCCAGGGGGGAAAAATTGTAGCTAAATGTTGGTTTACTCATAGCTAGAGAGCTATGTGAGAAAATATATGTATACATATATATGATATGCAGGAGGCACTTTTATTTATCAGGTTTTATTCCACTTGTGAAGCCACAGTTTAACTGCTCTGCAACAGCTGGTTTGTGATAATGATGGACAAATGCCCACTGTGTATTTTTTCCAACTACCACTATAAGGACACAGTTAATCACATGTACACATGCCGCTTCTTGGCTCCATCTCCATGAAGCTCTCTGAATACGTTCCCTGTGTTTTGTCTTTCATGCTGCTTCTGTTAGCAGTGCCCTCTCTCCTTTTCCATTCTTATGTTTTCATTAGTTTATCACCAGTCTGTCTAATTGAGGCCTCAGGAGCATGGCAAGATATGCTAGGCAAAATTTCATGACTCCAAAGTATTTTTACAGAAACGTTTTTTTACTAGAGAAAACACTTTATATACCAAGTGGTTCACAAGCTATAGGTTATAGCTGCTTTTTTTTTGGTAAAAAGAATCAGGTTTTTACATTTCCTTATAAAAATAAAAAGTGCCATATTTATCTTTTAAATGAAAGGCCTGATTTGCTTTCTCTCCATTTGAACTATTTTTGTACTTTACTAATCTTTAAACTAGCATAAAAAAAAAATTATACCAATGATTCAGTAATCTGGAGGCATCGATTGGTTTGGGTAGTAGAGAGTGTGCCAGACTTTCTCTTTCGATGCCTTCTGCTCAACCAATTTGCAACGACGATTGTCATCTGAGCGATTACTATGAATTTTGATTTAAGATCTATATATGCCCAAGAAGTGAATTACAGTACGTCAGTCCTTTCTCAATAAAATAAATATAATGCCAGAGTGTTATGAATTGTCTTGATTTCTTTTACGGTAGATCTATCTATAGGAAAAAAATAGATTGAATCAGATACAAATTTATGTATATATTAAAATAGAGCACTTACCTAAAATTGAGTGTTCTGGATCTCAGCTTTGGATCGTTTCTAGCCGATCCCGTGTCCCTGTGCCATGTGACTTTGGCCAAGGCATTTCATCTCTCTGGGGCTCCATTTCACCATGTAAAACTAGGGGCTTGAAGTAGATGATGGCCAAGACGGCGTCGTGCTCTCCGACGCCTCGGTCCCCTGGCCAGCTCCTCTCCTGGTCCTGCCCACATGTTGGTGCTATAAGCTGCTTCACAGATAAAATCAGTTTGTCTGTCGTGCTTGCTCATTTAATAGCTTATGAAAGGCCTTTTCATTATACAGCTTTTTTTTTCTAGTTTTATGGACTTGATTACTGTAGTAATGTCTTATTTTTAGCCATGTAACTATAAACATATTCTCGTGATGTCTCAGTAAATTTGCATTTGATATATAGTTGATGGGATTTTGTTAGTTTATAACATTCTTTGGCAACTCATCTGTCCAGCATCTTATTAACCTAAACATTGTGATCATTGTTTGGAAATCTGTCCTATGGGAAGAATAAAAGCATTTCCTTCACAGCTAACCTGTTCACAGATTTGAGAGAAGTTTCATTAAAGCACCATTGCTCTGTTTCCTGGGTCCGTGTCTCATTGCGTCGTCCTACCTATGTTGTGCTCAATAAATTAATAGACCAATTCTCTTCCCCTTTTCCTTCATTCATTCGGTTAACATTTTCTGAGCCACCTGCTGAGAGCCGGGCGGTGAACCCAGGCTCTGATGACACTCAAATGAATAAGACTCACACCAGCCCATGGGAAGCTCGCAGTCTAGAGCGAGGAGGGTGGGAATGACAGACATATAAACTAACGAGTATGGCACTGTGTGAGAAGTGCTGTAACTCAGGCGAACACAGTGCTGTGAGAGCCCAGAGGAAGGAGGGATAGCTCCCATCAGTGAAGTCTGAGAAGGCTTCCAAGGCGGGTGGTGATTGAGCTGACTCTTGAGAAGAAAAGAAGAAATCCTGTGTGCACTGGAATGAAGTTTGGGGAGGAAATGGCAGGAGGAGGAGAAAAGTGGGCACAGAACTAGTGTGCAGAACATCTCCCCTACTGCTTGTTTATCCTGCAAGCAACAGGAAGGCCTCGGAGGTTGTTAAGGAGGAGTGATGTAATGATTCCTGAGGTGTGGAGGGCTGTTCCCATCCTGAGACCCAGCTGTGACCATGGAAACAGATAACAAATGGAAAGGTCATGAGACTAGCAATGACTCATACTCACCAAGTGTTTGCCAGGGTACCCTGCCTCCTCCCTGGTCTCTTCCTCCAGAACTGGGATTCCCAGAGATGAAGGGAGCACAGCATCATCCACAGAGGAGGGGAAAGGCAGCCAGCGAGCACCTGGCCATGGACTGGGCAAGTGCAGAGATGGCCCCTGCTTCCGAGAACTGGCACGCATGCTGCATGGGGAGGAACGAAAGAGTCACTCAACCCTTTCCAGGTTTAGACACTTGGGTCATGAGAAGTAGGCAGCAACTGGCAAGCACTTTCACTGGTTCAGACCAAATCACCAGAAGTTCTGTGACCTTCCCGGGAAGACAGCTGTCCTGGGGATGGGAGATGGGGTTGTGCAGGAGTGAATCTAAAACAAGGTGAGGAAAAGGAGGGCAATGAGGCTGAAAAGGGTAGACTGTGTAGGTCAACATGGTAGGAGAAACGTTATACTACCTTAGTGTCATGAACAAGGAACTGAAACTTGCAAGTAATGGCGGAGCTTAGGGTAGAGATGCATGTCATACAGCCTTTCAACTCTCCTGGGTATGGGCCATGATCAGCTCGTTGGCAAGAGGGTCAGTTACACACATACATGTGGATGTTTGCTACAGGCCTTCTTATCTGGGGCTAGGTAGACAGTCTTGAGGATTTCCCCCTCCCCTCCCTAGGCCTAGGTTTACAAACCTCTGGCTTACATCTCTGACGGTGTCTGTAGGACTTGGTCCCACATCAGCTCTAGCCATCTGTGCACAGCCTGGCCTGGCTACGGCCTTTAGCTAGTTTTCAGAGCATGGCCCTGCCTGCCACTCCACCCCTTTACCCCTGTGAGCAGCAAATAGCCTTCACCCCCAGATGAACTCTTCTGTGCTCCAATCACTGTCTCCTTATCTGAGTCACTCTTATCTATTAAAGGCCATCCCAACTGTAGGCCAGCCCTGAGCAAACATGTACAGTTGGTCTCAGCACCCCTCCCCTCAACTATCAATTTTTTAAGAAACCAATAGTTTCTCTGCCCTGGAATAAAATGCAGTCCAAATAATTTCATCGTAAAATACTGATGACTTCATACATCAGTCTGTAGAAGACCGTTGGCACTATGGTCTCCATAGACCTGTGGAGAGAACAATGCTTAGCACAAAGGAGTGGACGGTAATAGTCAACTTTTAGGTAGCACTGCAAATTCATTTTACACGTGCAGCATCCCCAAACCCTACAGGTCCTCCTCAGTAATCTGTTAGGCTATGAAAGTAAGTAACTGAAATGGTTGAGATACATGATGGTAAGATCTCGAGTCTGGAAGTCTAAGAAATTTGCAGCTGAGCCATCAATGTGCAAGTTGTTACTTCTAGCCTCTAGATCCATTCACCATCCCTGTGCGCGCACATGCACGCACACACACACCCTGCTTAGTGACAGAAGTGAGAGCTCCCTCCACTGAAAGACCTTGATTCTGGCCCTGATGTAGGATGTTACCCACGTGACTTCACAAGGACGCTGTAGATCCATAAGTTGACATGCTGCGGACAGGCCAAGGCAGGCACCTGCTGACCAGACGCGGGCAGCGGTACCTGCTCTGTGCCAGGCACAGATAGACATGGTCATTAATGTCCCCTAAGACCCCAGTAAGGACAGCCTTAAAGTTGGCACTTGAGATTTAGATAGTATGCAAATTTTCTAACCTTATTTTATGAGTTGTATATTTTTATATGTATTACGAAAACTAGAACCAGCACAAGTTGCCATAAAGTTTCCTTCTAAAATAGATTTAAATAAAAAGTAAGCCAATTTATGTTTTCAAAAATGTCAGTGTATAATAGCACAGCCCGTGCTTGGGCATGACAAAAATCGTCAAGAAGCCCCCCAGTGTGGGAGGACGAGCAGGCCTGTGGAGAAGCTCGCTCCAAGAGTTGTCTGGGTGCAGCAGACGCTTCCCACGGTTAACCTTGAAACCTGTCCCATGGCCAGTGCATTAGAACTCATTCATTCTAAATAAACCCTCTGACATCGGGCAGCAATGAAGTACGTTTCAACACGGGCAGTGCCACACCTGTGGGTACTTTCAGGCATTGGTGTGAGGCCCTGGGCACAGTGGGGACCCAACGTTGACAGCAGGCTGCGCACTTGGCCCGTGTTCTCCCGCTGAAGCCTCACGACGTCTCCTGGAAGGAAAGCAGATGTTATTTCACTCCAGCCTGCAGGTGAGGGCCTGAGTTCTCGGAGGAGCCAGAAAGCCATGCAGGATCCTACAGCTAAGCACATACCCTAACTTCACATGCCTCCTCCCCTGGCCTTGACAGCCCCTGGACTGTCTTCAGATTTGTAGCAGGATTTGAATGGGGGGAATAAAAGACAACTTTGGGAATTTTAAAATTAATCAAGTAAGGTAGGGTGAGCAAGTGAGTTCTTCGATAATCAAGAGTGTAAAGGCCCAGGCCTTAAAGAAGAATAGACAATACTCTATTTCAGGCGCTGACTGCAGCCAGCTAGTGTTCTCAGCTTGTTGTCTCTGTTAATTCATTTCATTCTCACAACAAACCCATGAGGTCGCCACCCTACTTACATGTGAGGAAATGGGAGCTTGGAGAGATCCAAAAGCGTGTTTACTATGTTTTTCTTAAAAACTGCATTTTTCGTGAGTAGTCAGTATGATGTAAAATGGCACATGTCACAGGATCCGGGGGTGTAGATCCTTGTCTGACTGCCACTGACTTCCTGTGCGACCTTAAGACATTTATGACTCCGGGTCCTGTTTCCAGAAAAAAAGGATCTATTTTTTAAGAAGAATTTAGGCTAGGTAATTGTTAACATTTATTCCAGCTTTAAATTGTATACAAGTTCGAGAGAGGAGAGCAATTCACTTTCAGTTGCTTTTCGCCATCCCCTCCCCACGTCATCTTACCTTTTCCTCCTTGAACTGAAAATCAGGAGAAGAGCCAAAGCCTAGAGTGTGGGGTTAGAGAAGGGTATGTGGGTTTTCTGTGTATAATTATAGTTATTTAAAAGATATTTAAAGAATCACTTCCTGACACTTCAGCTACTGACTCATTAGCAGAACTGGAAAGAATTTTTAAGGAAACATGAGTTGTAGAAATGTATTTTGTATATAGGCAATTAATAGAATTAAGTGAGTAAAGTTCTTCCACGAAGTATCAACAATGCCCTATGAGTTCATAAAACATAACTACAAAAAGAAAAACAGCCCAGGCAAACATTGAACATGAGTAACAGAGCATTTGGTTTTTAGCAGCTGGACAAAGAGGAATTCATTTATTTCTTGAGCTTCTCCTAGGAGTGTAGCTCCTACTAGCATTGTGCTAAGTATGTCCTAGGATAAACCCAGAAAAAACAAGGATCGCCCAGGGTAGTGGGGGCTGGGGTGTGCACAGTAGGAGGTAAGCCAATCAATCACTATGCAATGTGGTAAATGCTAGTATAAGAAGTTGTCCTGCCTCAATGAGTCAGAAAAGGTTACACAGAGGAGGCAACATCAGTTGGGCCTTTAAGGATGAATAGGAGTTTGTGAGCAAAGAATAGAGAAAGGGTATTCTCAGCAGCAAAAACAGTGTGTCCAAACGCTGGTTTCTCAAGAAGCCTGGGGTATCAGGGCAACACAGATCTTTGTGGGAAGAGTATGGAGAGGAGAATGTTGATGAGGCTGGGAAGAAAGTTTGGGTCAAGTCATCAAAGGCTAAGAGTTTGTATTGATTATACAGGCAAGGGGAGGGAGTTGGTAAAGATTTTTAAGCAAGGTCTTTACATGATGACCTTAGTAAAGATGATTAGAATGGACAGGGAGAACAAACTAGTGGAGAGAAACTGGCAGTGTTTCTAATCTCTGCTGATCCCCAACGGTATTTCACAATCTTTTTACTACTCCTTGCTCAACTCCTCCATTCCAAACCTTTGTCACCTCCTCAAACTCCCGTATTTCTCTCCTTCCCACAGTACAAAAAGTCCTGCCTTCTCCATTTAAAAGATGTTGGGGCCACTTGACTTGAATTCTTAAAACTTCTTATCTTCCCACATCCAGATGTCTCCATCACACCCATCCAAATATTTTCCATCAGACGCGGAGGTGAGAGGAATCCTCCAGTTGGAGGTCAAGCCCTCCAGTGCTTCCATAAGCCCCTTAGCCTCTTCTGTCCTTTTTCAGAATTTTCCAAAGCGTGGTCCACCTTCTTTCTCCTCTTCCCCACCTCACATCTTCTCAACTGACTGAATTCTGGCTTTTTCTCCTACCATTGTAATGAAATTGATTTCACTCAAGAAAATGGCCGTTGAACTCATGATTTCCAAATTCAGTGGAGCCTCGAGGACCCGTCTAACAGTGTGAACCATTCTCTTCTGTAAACCCACCATTCTGCACTCCTGGCTTCTGTGACATCACACTCTCCTTTTTCGCCTTCTCTGTCTCCTCTTCCTATGTCTGCCCCTAAAAGTCTTGCCCTCAGTCCCCAGTTTCTATCCTTGGCTCTTGTCACTTTACCCATCCTTCTTGGAGCGCTCGTCCACTCTCTCAGTTAGTATATTCTGAGCATTCCCAAGTCAAAACATCCAGCTCGTCTTTTGTCCAAGCATTAGACTTCCCAATCCTGCTGGATGTTTTTAACAGAGAGTTGTACCACGACCTGAAACATAATGTGTCCACGACTAAAACCATCTCTCCTCCCTAAAATTTAATTGGTAGCATTATCATCACTAAATTGCCCCCAGCTGGAAACCTGAGACACATTCAAGAATACCCCCTCACTCCTTACAGCTGATCACCCAGCCGTGCCTATTTCATTTCCCAAATTCTTCTCAAGTCCATACCTGATTTTCCTCATCAACTGCAGGTTCAGGCCCGCATCATCCCTTGTCTGAACTACTGCGGAAGCCACCCGTCTAGACTGCAGCCTCCGTGGTTGCCCCTGGTGTTAGAGTAACCAGCCATCTCAGTTTACTTGGGACTGTCGTGGTTTTACCCTGAAAGTGTCACATCCCAGAAATCCCCCAGTCCCTGCTGCTCACCATACTTTTAGTTGCAAATGAAACTAGTTTAAGCACATTACTGAAAATCCATGGGCCTCACTCAGGTACAGCTGGACTCAGGAGCTCTGCCTTCTGGTTCCACCTCTGCCCTTTGCTCTGGAGTAGACTTCTTCTCTGTGGCAGACAGGTCAGCTGCTAGCAATCACAGACACATCCATCAGCTTGCCAACGCCAGAAAGAGATTTCTACTCTGGCAGAAAAGTCTCAGAAAGATCTCTGATGGGCCCTGCTGAAGTCCCAGATCTATCCCCAACCCATACCTATGGCCAGGAGGATTGGCCAGGCCTATATTGCAAATCTACCCGTGAGGCTGGGGTGAGGGGTGCTAACAAGAAAGAAAGTTGGCAGAAGGAAGAGGGAGGGGGGCAGGACAGACAGGAACAAGGAACAGCTGTCCATATACACTATGCTCCCCTCAAATCCTGTCTAGCCCGCTGCGGCCTGGTTAACTGAGTCCAGCTGAGAAGAGTGACCCTTTTACTTTTCTACATAAAATCCTCAGAGCCCCCTGGCTGCTTGCACGACCAAGTCTGTGCTCCTTAGGAGAGCACACAAGGCCCTCTATGATCTGGTCTCTGTCTCCCTTTCCAGCCTGCCTCTCTCCACTCCCTTCCTTAACACTTAATCCTCTAGCAAACACCGCAGACTAAAAGAGTCCCTCGTGTGCCACGCCTTTCTCCCCTGACTAGCTCCTAAGCGTGCTTCCAGACTCGGGTCAAGCATCTCCCTTCCTGGAAGCCTTCATCATCTTCACCACCACCACCCTCCACACACACACACACACACGCACACACACACACACACACGCACACACAGAGCATGCCCAAACTTGCTATGACATCACACCAACTCAAAAACTATCTGTGTCCATCTGTCAGCTTCCTAGGCTAGACTGCAGGTAGAAACTACGCCGTAATCATCTTTCTATGGCAAGTTCTAGCATAGCACTTGTGCACAGTATGTGCTCAGCCTTTGATTTTGAGCAGAAACTGCTCTGATAAAGGAGTGATAAAGAACCAAATTAAGTTCATGGAAATGAAGAGAAGAAACTAGATTAGTGGAAATTAACATGATTTAATTGGATGGTGTCTCAATATTCGGTTCTGTTGGGCTATGTAGGTTACTGCTTTTTTTTTAACTGAAATCGCCCTCTAATTTGCAAACAGAATAATTACATAGCATACACACATCCATACATAGAAAACTACCTGCTCACAGGAGATGCGGTTCTCACTAGGTTACATACATTGAGCGTTTCCAGGAACTGAGTGAAGTGCTGTCTCTGCATTGTTCCCTTTTGTCCTCACAACCACCGAAGAACATAAGCCTTGTTTATTTTCCCATTTTATAGGAGAAATAACTGAGGCTGAGAGAGGTTACACTAACTTTCCCAAGTCCTGGCTAGGATCCAGGACCCAAGCGGAGGGCTCTAAAAGCCCACTGTCTCGCCTGCTACACTCTTACTCTTTATCTTTCCCCAGCTCTGTGGTTAACAGTTACACAAAGAAGCAAGATGCAATCAGAGGCTCTTCTCCAGGTGAGCCATTTCTTGCGAGTGACTGTTTTGAAGATTGTAGTACGATTACAACGTGGTGATGGGATCCGGAACCGTTGCTGCTTCTCTGCATCGTAAGCTCGCTCTCAGACACTGAGCTGTAGACAGACATTAGCATAAACGCACGAGGATACAAGGAGTACTTTTCCCGTGAAGAAGCTCTACAACGAAAGAGAAAAAAAGTCTTAGAATTCTCTTCTGCTTTTTGTCTCCTTTGGTTTTCCTGAGGCTCTGTCCCACTTATTGGATAAGTAAAAGATTAGACCCAATTAGTTTCATCCTCCCCCAGGCTAACCTCTGTTGTCTGGTTGGCCTCAGAGATGGCTTTCTCTCAGAGACAGAGGACTGAGCCCACAGTAAAATTCAGGTTCTTCCCCTCTCCTGCTGGGTGACTCTGGAGGAGTCTCTTGACTTCTCTGACCCTCAGGTGCTTTAGCAAGGAAATCAGATGAATTGATATCCTCAAGAGCGTGTGACAACCCAGAAAGTGTGAATGGATGTAAGAGAAATAGGACTCTTCTCGCTTCCTGAGCTCCTACCTTGCGCCTGATGCTGAGTCTTTGTTCAACAACAGGTCGTTTGTATCATGCTGATCAGCCTCTTCCTTGTTTGTCCAAAGTGCCCAGCGCTGTGTCCGGCAAGTGACAGGTCTGTTGGTCGGCCACTTCAAGGCAGCGCTAGGAGCCATTCTGTTGGTGGACTCGCCCACCTTTTGTGGTTCTTGTAACTTGTGCACTAGTCACCTTAGTGAACTAGTAAAGTCTAACTCCGTCTCCAGGGAGCAAATTGTTCCAGTTAAACCTCTTCCCTGGGAATTTCTTCGACCTCTGCGGAGCAGGGCATATGCCTCGGCTCCTGCAGGGCTGACATCAGGGAGACTGATAAGCGAGAGCTGCTCCTGCCCGCTCCCTCGCCTGCCCTGAGATTTGTAGAGTGGTTCTGCTGAATTTCAACTGGAAGGACTCCAAGAGAGCATGTAGTGTTTCTCAAACTTCCCTGAAAATAAGAATTACCTGAAGTAGTTGTTAAGAAAATAAATTCTGAGCCTTATCCCAGCCCCACTTAATCTGAAGCTCCTGGAAAGGGGTCTTGAAGCTATATTTATAACAAATGCCCCCAGGTCTTTACTATCATCAGAACAATTTGAGAAATTCTGCTAGCACAAACATATTTTACACAGGAAGAATCTGACCCCAGACTGAGAGATACTAGTTGTTGGGGGTGAAGGGTGGACCCCACATGCCTAAAAGGATTAAGACGGGAAGCCTAAGTGAGTCCAGCAGGCTTGAGTTTACAATAGGGAGGGGTGGGGTCTGTGGCAAACTGGAAATCCTTGTCTAAAAAGGAGGAGCCTCCTTGCAGCTTCAGCCAGTTGCTGCCGCACAAAATGTGGACCCATTGCTGCCACACACAGCAAATTTTCAAGAGATGGTAGAAATCAGGATTTGTCCAAGAAATTTCTCCATGTTTAAATGTTGACAACCGATTCAAAACAAATTTTTCTTGACCATGGTGTCAGCCAAATTTCTCTTGGCTCCCTATTTCCGGCCTCGCATTAGGGCTCTGTGAGCCATGGTTTCATCTCTTCCTTGCCTCCCTCATGGCAGTGATAACACCATGCCTCTTCTCTCAGTTTTAAGTTATTATTTTAGTTTTGCAGAAGATTAGGCCTGAGCTAACATTTGCTGCCAAGCCTCCTTTTTTTTTTTTTTGCTGAGAAAGACTGGCCCTGAGCTAACATCCGTGCCCATCTTCCTTTACTTTATATGTGGGATGCCTGCTACAGCATGGCTTGATGAGCGGTGTGTAGGTCCGCACCCAGTATCCAAACTGGCGAATCCTGGGCCGCTGAAGCAGAGTGTGTGAACCTCACCCTACCCTAAGGGGCTGACCCCTTATGTTACCTTTAAATGGCTTCCTGTCACCTGGTGAAAACACCTGGCTTGCAAGGCCCCTCCCGGTCTGGTTCCCACCCCCTTTCCCACCTCCCCACCTGTCACTGGAGAATGTGGCTCTGAGAGCAGACTGCCTCCTTTTGTATCCTGGATTTGCCACTTACTAACAATACGACCAGGCCAATTCATCTGTGCATCAGTCTCCTCACCCTCAAAACGGTAATGGTAATAGTACCTCCTTCCATACGGTTGCTGGGAGGCTAAAGAGTTGCTACTGGATGTAGAGTGCTTCACACAGTGCTCCACGTGAAGTGAGCCCAATATACGCATTGTGGTCGTCTCTGGAAGCCGGCCCCAAACAAGCCTTGCATCCCTACCCTCTAGAGCTGCAGGTCCCGTCCAGGAACAAATGCCCTTCCAGTGTCGCACAGGTCTCTTGTCCTTCCGGTCCCAGGAGCACTTGGGTCTTGAATCAGGACTTGTCACCCAGTACTGCAGACGTCAGGCTCAGGCGTCTGCACCTCATGACGCACTTCCCTGTAGGCAGAGACCCTGTCTTTTCACTGCTGTAGCCCTGGGACCTCACACCATGCCAGGGACATGATGGGTTTGCAGTAAATGGTGTGAAAGGCACGAATGTGCTGATCTTGATTTCCTTATTTGATTCTAAGCTTCTTAAGGCCAAGTGCTCCTATAGGCACATTTGTGTATCCTCCGCAGGCCCTAGCAGAATTATACTCAGTATTCAATCAAGTCAGTCATTTGTGTGGCTTGCAGAATACAACGCCAGCTTCTGATCAAAGAGCATACAACCTTCTCCTCCACACCATTCCCATACGCCCTCCAGAGATCTCCACCCTTTGAGCTCGCGAAGCAGTTCTCTGGGCCTGTCTTCCGGTACTGGATGCTTTTTGCTTTGATTACATCAATGTCCAACTCTCATTGTTCGCTAGACCGTGACCTCCCTGAGGCCAGAGCATGGGTAGGCTCCAAAATAACCAGCACAGTTCCTTGCCCACAGTAAGCGCTCACTAAATATTTCTTGGTGGTCTTCTCACAGTTTCTTATGTTTATTTAAGGATCGTTAGGAAGAAAAAAAAGATTCGACTCAATTTGAGGGACACTGGCCTCGTGTTAAATCATGCCAGTGAGAGTTTTGTTCATTTGAAGGAAAGACACCTCGTTGCTTGCAGCCTTTTACCGCACATCAAAGAATAAACTGTAATCTATATAGTCGAGAAGTGAGGAAACAGTGATCTCCCTGGGGTTACAGTACATGGTTTTCAGTGGGTTACAGTGATTTGACAGGGTTCCATGGAGTAGAGGAGACCGGTGGCCTTCACGAGCCCTTCAGGACAGAAGTCACCCAGGCCTCGGGCCTCGGTGATTGCACAGAGGACGAGCCGTGCTATTCGACACTGAGATGAAGTTGCCAGTGGAAAAAATAGGTATTTTCCACACACAACACACCTTCAGGAGATGAGGGGACTTTTTGCTCCTGTTCTAACAGTTCCACCTACTTGGGACAAGTAGGTTTAAAGTGACAGCTGAAGAAGGTTACCGTCAGTTAGCGGCAGAGGCCATCCAGGGGGTTGCACACTTGCTGACAATTAGCTCACTTTCACGACTGGATTTTCCAATGCCATGTTAATTTTGCGGATGTTCAATCAGAAAAGAATAACAACACTTAAAACTTAAAAGAAAAACCCAAACGACAGCATTGCATTAACTGTTGAGATTTTCCTGAAACAAAACAATCTGAAGAATATATACTGCCACTCCATGTCCCGAAGCACTATCAATTTCTAATAGAGATTCGAAACTCCTTTCTTAAGATACATATATGACGTATCTTATAAGCAACAGACAGGTTTCTCTGATGCCTTAAAACTTCCGCTTCTGCTACTGCCTGTAGCAGACACACTATACTGGGCACCTGTCATGCACCAGGTAGTTTGTAACTCATTATTTCTAAATCCCTCATTCAGTCAACACACATTAATCCAGCACCTACTGCTTGCTGGGAGTGTGCGAAGTCCTGGGCTATGATTATGCACCACACGTTAGTTCTTACCTTCAGGGAAGTTACAGTATTGTAGGAGAGGCGACAAGTCTGCAAGATGGATAATTGTATCTCCATTTTTCCGTAGAGGAGAACAGGCTGCAAAGGGACTAGCACAGGCTGCTCCCCACACTGCCCACAAAGCTAAGCTGCTCCTCTGCACCCTGCCTTCCGGTTTAACGCACTCAGCTTTGCAGAAGGGTTTGTAACGAAGGAGTTGTAGAAAGGGATTGAAAATCCTTACTCTAGTGGGAAGCAAAAAATTCCACGGTTTAAAACTCACAGTTCTCAATCTTTTGGTAATGTAAAAACTAAATATTAAATACCAGTTACATTTTGCATGGGGCGCTGGCTTAAATCAAAGCTACAATGACCTAAACAAGGCCTAAAAACCCCACATTTCTAGCAGATGTGGAAAAACAGAAACTTAATTGCAAGGTGAAGGGCTCACGTCCCCCTTCATCCATAGACAGAAACGCAGCTTTTTGTTACTGCTAGTTGGTTGGTTTTTCTCTCCTCAGGTTTTCTACTTTTTCCTCATGGCGTGGAGTCATGACAAAGATGCATGTGGTTTGAGAAGCAGGCAAAGGAAAATGCGATGCCCTGTAGCTGCGCCAGGCCCTGCCTCGGGACGCATTTTTGCTTTCTTTGGCTCCATCTGCATGAGATTGTTGCAGTTAATTATCAAGTGACTGTTCCAACTAAAAGATAATTGTTCTGCTGAAGGGTTTCATTTCTTTTGCTCTTTTCTCCCATTTCTCCCATCTGATATAATTTAACCAGACCCCTCAGAAACACAGAAGTGTTCAGCTGGAAGGCACACAGCTCTAGAGTATGGGCGCCAGAAATCTTTGCCAGGCCACTTCCCTACTGTTCCCTAAATATGGTTCTGCAAGATGCACGGCCTTGGGCTGTCACAGTTGCTTCCAGCTTGGCCTTCTTACCCATGGCCTCCTATCCCAATAACCCCCAGTGCGAGCTTCCTAGACATTGATCACGTCACTCCCTGCATGAAGGTCTCTGCCCAGGTGACAGAAGGAAGCCCAAGGGCCTGGGGGTGACACAGGACACCCTGCAGTCTCAGCCTAACCCCACCTGCCTTTCTAGCCTTCTCTCCTTATCTTCCGGCACCAGAAGCGCAGTCACTCTTTGCTCTCTTAACAGGTTTTGGTCTCTCAGGCCTCCACACTTGTCACAAACTCACGCCCCCTGCTAGCAACATCCTTCTCCTCTCTCTGGCTGGGAAATGCCAATCATGCTTTCAGACCCAGATAAAACGCTCTCCCCCGTGAAAACGTCCCTGGTCTGGCAGGCACTTTGGGTTCCTTTTCCTGCTTCCCTTAGCATTTTGCATAAATCTTATAATAACACTAACATCAGTGAACTGTGATTATTTAGATTTTGCAAATTCAATCTCTAACCACTTCTTTTCCCAACTCCTCTTAAATCACCTTTGTTTTTCTGACTTTGGACAGAGTGTAGAGAGGGCATCAGTAAAACGCCCTGTTAAATAAAGAATACAAAAATAAAACTACACCCCCATGTTCAGCCCAAATATTTCAAAGTGGAAAAAATATATATATACACATATATATCTATATAGACACACATACACTATATGATTTCAGAAGGGTTTTAATTTTTCCATATAAAAACACTTGTTTAAAGTCCAAGTTAAAAGAAACAAAAGCACACATTAAGAAATGATGCAATTATTCCATACGTTTATTGTATTGTGTTTCAAAAAATTTATAGCATAAATAACCTTTCATGTCATAAAATAACTTAGTGCAATTTATAATAAAACTTTGAGAGTTTAACATCTCATCAAAATACAATAAAATATGGTTTTAAAATATGATTAACCCTTTCTGCTTTTCTTGTACTTGAGGGCATAAAAACCAAAAATACCCAAACTACGGCCGCACATTTAAACTTTTAACAAAGCATATTTGGTTTATTTAAATGTAACTCAACCATCCTAAATTAATACATAGTTTGTTTTCCTTCCTGCGTGGTTCTTTGTCATTTTTGTTCCTTGTGTCTTGTATTTCTGTTTCAACACAGCTTCCTTCTCCATTTTCACCTCTTTCCTCTGCAAAGTCATCTATCTCCGGGCCCCCAGAACATGTAGTTGAACTCGCCCAGCCCCTTGACATCAGTTTCTGTAATCCTTGCATCAGTGTGGGGAGTAACTGCTTGAGTAACTACAAAGGTATTTCAAAACTTCAGTGCAACTGGGTTCAGTTATTTGCATTCAGATGCCATCACCGTTCAGGGAGGTTAATCACTGGCACCCACTGATCCATGTAGCGACTTTCCCGGCAAAAACAAATAAGTTGACTTAAGGCGGGATCCTTCCATTGGGATGAATGTGGATTCTGGGAACAAATGTAGAAAAATAAATTTACTATTAAAAAAAATCAGCATTTGCTAATAATTACATTACTTTTGAGCGGAAGACACATGAACATTCTATACTTTGTGTGACATGGAGACCAGTTACGACCATAAAAAATAACATTTCTGCTAGGTAGGCGGGTTTCCTGCAAAATCATTACAGGTAATTCTCTCCTAAACCATAATGCTGCCAAGTCTGAAGCATGCAACCCCCTGAGCCTTATACATATGTTTGCATGATACTATTTATTCAGTTTTGCATGAGAGTATCATTCACAGGTTTGTGCTACCAAACTTGTACTGAGACCTGAGCTAAATGACTGAGAAATACTTCCATGCTGTGCCTGCAACGAGAAGAGAGCTGCCCAGCAGTTACCTAGAATTGCCACCTGTTATCCCCCCCAAATGCAGAGTCGTATTTTGCAGGACCAGCAAAATAATTAGGCTGCCACTTAGTTAGACCAGCCAAAAAAGTAGTAAAACGTAAAAAAACCAAAAGGTATCACATTTACTTCTGAAAACACAAGCTATCTACCTACCAAAGGTTTTTAACTAGGAAAAATAGCTCCAGTGAAAAAATGCAAGATTGCAGAGAAAAAATTTCCACTCTATCCTCTTAATGTATTTCTAGGGAATTAACAAGGGCTGTCTCCTTACACCGATTCTATTTTTAGCTCTGACTGGCAGAGAATGAAGCTGACTCCTTAATGAGGGTGAGCCAGGAATTTATTTGGCTTTATCTAATCTGCCCTGCTAAAGGAATTAGTCACGGGAGGTAGCGCAGATGTAGGTAGGGAGTAGCTGGGCTGACAGTGCTGACTCACAAGGATCTCTTCCGCTGCTGGCAGCCTCGAACGTGCTTAGACATGTTCTGTACCAGAGAAAATCCTGATGATGAAACTAGCCCATCTCGGCTGAAAGTCCAGCCACACGCTTTAATGGGGCAAAGGCAGCCACGCTCGTGACCCCCACCCGTGGCCGGTTTGCAGTCACGCGACTCTTAGGCCCGGCTCCCCTCCCTCCGGGCCTCCAGCCCCGCCGGCCGCGTGCCCTGGCGCTCACCGTCACCAGCACGCAGTGCAGGTCCGGGGGCTGCGCGGCGCCCTCGCTGGCCGCCGGGCTCGCGTCGGGCTCCAGGAGCAGGAGCTCGGCCAGCCGGCCCGGGTTGCTGACGCGCAGGATGTTGATGTCGTTCTCGCAGCAGAAGGCCTGGATCAGGGTGAAGTGGATCTGCAGGGCCACATCCCTGTCGTCGTCCTCGTCCGCCGCCAGCAGACACAGCACCACGTTATCAGGGTCGCTGTGGGCAGCAGGGGGGGGTTGGCGGCAGGTGAGCGCCGGGGCCCGGGGGTCGCGCCCTGCCCGCTCGCTCCCCGGGGGCAGGCAGCCGCCGCGCAGACGGAGAGCGGCGCTGCGGGGCGAGGGGCCACCTCCCGGGCTGGGGCGGGCAGGAGACCCCGGGGGACACGCGGGGGCCCCACTTACACATTGAGCAGCTTGGCCGCCTCGTACACCCCGACCGTGATGGTGCGCTGACTCAGGGCTTTGCTGAGCACTTCCTCGAGGGCATCCCCCACCTTATCCATCCTACACGCCAGCAAGAGCAAGGGGGTCCCGTCAGCCCGGGCACCCTCGGGGCCGTCGCCGACCCCCGCGCCCCGCCCCGCCCCGCCCGCGACCTTCCCCCCGAGTGCGCACCCCCGCGCCCCTCACCTTTCTGCAAACTCGGGCTCCCAGGCCTGACCCGGCCCCCCCACCCACGACCCCACGCACGCCCACACGCCGGGATCCGGTGAGAAGCCCCGAGAGTGTCACCCGCCACCCTCCCGGAGGGCACTGCCAGTCCCAGGCTGGGTGCAGACACAGGCTGCCCGCCGCAGCAGCCGCACCGCAGGGACAGTCCCTGCTGCCCTTTGCAAAGGCCCGAGAGGCTCGGCCGGGCTGGGGGGCATGCTCCTTCCGTCCGCGGGCGCCCCTGGGAGGGTCCCCGAGCGAGAAAGGCGGGAGGCGCGCTCTGCAAACTTTTCCCCGCTCGCCCCGCGCAAACCTCCCGGCGCCCCGCTGCACTCCCCCAACTCCCCCGCGGGACGCTCGGCCGACTCACCTTTCGGTCTTCTGCTCGCCAGCCGAGAATTCCTCCAGAGTCATATTGCAACTGCAGGTCCCGCCCCGAGAGAGAGCGGCTTGCGGGCTGCTCCTGCCACCGAGGGCGCGCGGGCGCCTGCTCTCTGCACTCCCGGCCTGGCCGCTCCAGCGCCCGCCGCCCCGCCGTCACCCGTCCGCCACCAGACGCCACTCCGACCCGGCTGCCGCCTCACAGCCACTGCGGGACAAAGGCCCCGCTCGCCGGAGTTATCCTGCCAAGGCCGGCCAACCACCGCCCGCCTCATTTGCATACGCGCAGCCATTGGGCTATGCAAATCAGCCTGCGCCGACAATTTGACCCCAGCTCCTGGAAGTGGGCGGAGAGGAGCGGAAGGGGGAGGGGCCACGCGGGAGGCGCGCCTCGGAGCGGGGGCGGGGCGGGGCGGGGCTGGGGGCAGGGCTGGGGGGGGCAGGGCTGGGGGCGGGGCCCGAAGGAGAGGAGGGCTTTGCAGGGGTGGGGGGAGCGAGTCTTCAGCTGGGCTGGAGCTGGCTGCCAAGCGTTTTTCTAGTTGGTGCACTTTTTTTTATTGTCGTTTCATGTCTTTTGTTTCTAGGGGTTGCTATTAAAATCTATTTTCGGGGTTAATGCACCCAAGTCCAGTAATTATTAGTAAGCAGTTTACATAAAAAGAGTGTGTCCAGACCTCTGGAGCAAGGTTTACCTCAGAAGTGTTGTTTATGTAAGTCTAGGCAAAGCTGCTTATTAGTAGCAGTATTATTTCGGTGCCCTGATGGCTGGTTTGATTTATTTTTGGAAGGTTGCAAGGGTTGGAAGCTCAAAAAAGAAAAATCAACACATTTGTGTTTGGTGATGGCAGGGAACCAAGTTGGAATCTTTTCTGCAGAAAGCAGAAAGCCTTCCCACCTGCCCGGGGTAACTCTGGGAAACCGTGCTCCCGAGGAGCTGGTGCCCACATGTGTGTATCCTAGCCTGCAACCCAAACTCGCCGTTCTCAGGGAGCCTTTCCCAAAGGAGGAGACTTCTGAAGGCACCAGCTAGGAGACAAATGTCTGACACCCACATAAGTCACAAGTCTAAATTCAAAATGCTGCCAATGTGCCCTTTGCTTCCTTTCACAAGGCAAGTATGTCACTACCCTCCACAGAGAGCCTATGATCTCACAGCGAATTATGGATGGTAGATGCTGAATCACAAAGCTGCAGCTATAAGACCTTTTAGTCATGTGCTAAAATTCCACCTTTGAGATAATGGCAACCTGTGGGTGGAAAGCAAGCAGCAGTTACGCATTTTTGAAAAGCAAACTTTAATGTATAGACTTTCACTGAATAGGTTGAAAGTTTTTTCTTTGTTTTATGACTTTATGCAATAAGTGCAAAAGCATGTCTTAAACCTACTAAAGTCACCAAAAGTGGTGAAAATTCCCCCCATATGCTTGCATTCAAAACAGGGCTTGCATTATTAAGGTCACTGTATAGCCAAAGGTCACAGAAGTCATCTTTTGCAGAGGTACATGGGAGTTTTTGCACCCATATGTTTGTGTCATTCTAGACAAAATATTCTCCAGCTCTCTTGATCTTAATTTAGTGGAAGAGAAAAGTGATAGGTTGGTTTTCTGGCTCATTTACTTGAGCTGCTATTTTGCACTTAATCCCTGTGTTGTCAGCAAGGGACAATGTGTGAGCAAAGGAATGGCGGTGGCCAATGCATAATTTCCCCAAGGGTGCCTGTGTATTTCATGTCTATACCTTAAATCCTAACATGTAATGTCTTTGTTAAAGAATTCCTTAAAGCTGAAATTTAGGTAGGTGCTGAAGCACCTCAAGTTTTGCAGACAAACCCTGAATTATACAATCTGGCCTGAGTCATTTGGAAACTGTTGAACTGTGTTCTGTGGAACTCCAAGGCCTTTCTTACAGGTTCTTCGGAAGAAAGTGTGGTCATAGCAAGCCGACAAAGAATTAGGGATGCATGTGCCTTTCTTAACAGCAGGGACTGTGACTTCATCAACGTGGTGTTCTGATACCCAGCACAACTTCTGCGTTTAGGAGAAGCACACTCAATGTTTACTGAATTGAACAGAATCTGAGTTGAACAAGAAGGTCTCAGAATCTTGCAGTCCTGTGCATTGCATGAATTCTAAGATGTTCCGCACTGAACTTTAGTTCAAAAAAACTTCTTTGATGTCCTACTATACACCAAGAACTGTACAATTCCTGGTCCTTTGCCTTTAAAGAGCTTCCCATCTAATTGGTACGTCCATGCTTGAACTGGATTTTGGGACAAAATAGCATGCACTGTCATCAGCTAGCTATGCTGGAAGTCCCATGACTTTAGTCATCTGAACGGAAACTGTAGGATAGTAGAACCCGTGTATTGTTTATGTCAATTCAAATGAGCCACAGCCCTAATAATGCTCCACCCAAGTCAATTCTGTGCAGCAAAACTGGTATAAAAGGGCTACTTCTTCAGGCCTAGAGTCTCTCTCAGACCCTGTCCTGCTTATGCGGCCTCAGGGGAAAATGATTTGTTCCAGTGTCGTGAGTTGTTCTCGGTGAGATAAGCCTAGGCTTCCAGTATTCAAAAATATTCCTTTGTCATGTTTTCTGACTCAGATATGTTACATCATTTTGCCTCATTGCTGAGTCTTCCTAGAATGTTTCATCAGTGATTATGTTGGAGGCTGGTCCTCATGGCTGCAAGCAGAAGCTGCATTCAGCTCCAGTTAGATTATAGTTAGACATTAGGATGATCGTAGATGCTGTATTTCATAAAGGCTCCTTAGTCCTGGGGGAAGTTAGTACCCAATGATACATCAGAGGAATTTCCCTAGATCAGTACAGAACATATATACATATACATATAGGTATTTATAAAGATAACTCCAATTTGTGAAATCATTTTTAAAACTACCTCAGGTATCTCCAAGTATTTCAACTGCACAGGACTGGAATTGACCTTGTACTAATATTTGTCAGGATGCCAAATGGTTATGTTTGGAAATTGGATGGAAGTACGTCCTCAAGAATTGTTAACTTATTTTAGCAATGCTACTTACTTTGCATCTCAAGAGTCTTTTTGATTTTTCTTCACTTTTAGTATATATATAGTCCTACTACTGGTTCTATAGTATAGAATGATAACTTTCTTTTTTTCGAAAAGTAATCAGTCCTTTAACATCTGAAAGAAATATGATGCTTATTATTTCAGTATGAGATCATTGTTTACATTACAGGAGATCAATTAGACTGTGACAGATGTATCTACTACCTACCTAGAACTCTAGTATTATATTCTATTATATTGTTAAAAATTATAAGGTTCCTGATGTATTTTTTGCATAAGTCTAGTGAAGTTAGTTTCTAGAGGCAGCCTCTGAATTTCCTTCATTTCTTCCCTGGAGAAGATCATTCAGACAAGATTTGCTGTCACCTAAAAATGTGTGCCCCACTTCCAAGGCCCAGGATTTTGCCGGTTTAGATTCTGGGCGTGGACATGGCACTGCTCGTCAGGCCACACTGAGGAGGTGTCCTACATGCCACAACTAGAAGGACCCACAACTAAAATATACAACTATGCACTGGGGGAATTTGGGGAGAAAAACCAGGAAAAAAAATTTGTCATTTCTTAGGATCAATACTTGCATTTGAATTTAACGTAAATGTTTGGTTTCTTGGACCATCACTGTGGGAGGCAAATTCTAAGATGGCCTCAATCATCTCTAAGCTGATTTAAGCTCTGTATAACCCTCTTCCCTGGAGTGTAGGCAGAACCCAAGCCTTGCTTCTAACCAATAGAATACGGCAATGATGTTGGGCTATCACACCCACGATTATATTACGTTCTACGGCAAAAGTGAAAGGATTTTGCAGACGTAATTATGGTGCCTAATCAGTTGACTTTGAGTTAATCAAAAGGGAGCTTATGCTAGGTAGGCTTGACCTGATCAGGAAAGCCCTTTAAAAGAGGGACGAGGCCTTCTCTGAAGAGAGACTGGAGGCATCAGAGACTCTCTTTCTCCAGTACGAGCTTTGAAGAAGCGAACTTCTATATTCTACAGCTGCAAGGAAATGAATTTTGCCAGCACCCTGAGGGAGCTTAGAAACAGATCCTTCCTGCGTCAAGCCTTTAGGTGAGAATATAGCATGGGAAACACTGAGTTTGGCCTTGTGAGACCCTGAGAAGAGCACCCAGCTAGGCTATGCCTGGACTTCGGAGCTGCAGAAACTGAGGTACTAAATGAGTGCTATTGTAAACCACTTTTTGTGGTCAGTTGTTATATAGCATCGAAACCTACTACTACTCCCTTAATTCCATCTTGTGTGTTCAACAAACCCTGACCTTATGAAACTTTCCTTCAGCTATGAATATTCATGGTGGTGGAGTCGTGGTGTGGCTTTGAGCTTCAGGCTAACCACCTTGTATTGCCACCAGGTGTTCGCATTTCACCAACCATGCGGGGGCCAGCCAGTCGAGGGGTCAAATGAAGAGACATTTTTCAAGGACCCCTTCACCCAATTTCCCCAGCTTCCTCCTGAGTTAAGGCTTCTATTGTAGGAATGTTCTCTCTGTGAATGTCTCCGTTTGGTGGATGAGTCACTGGCAAAGAAGGTAGGTGGTCTGAGTTAGTAACTGGCCATTTTGGTAGTCTGTTCTGGTTCCTTGAGCAGGTTTCTGATTTTTCTGTCTCTGAAATAGAAGAGCTGATTCTTTTCACCCACCTACATCATTGCAAAGTTCTCTTCGTCCTAACGCTTAACAGCCCTGTCCTTGCACCTCTTTGCTTCTTGATCCACACTCACTCTCTTGGTGACCTCATCCAGTCTCATGGCCTTAAATACTTATATGCTGATGACTCCTGAATGTGCTTGCAATCTGGTCAGTCATCTCTTCTGAACCTCAGACTTACTCATCATCTCTGTCTCAGTATACAATGAGCATCTCAAACTTAAAATGACAAAAACAAAGTTGGCCTCCTAATTGTCCTCCTGTAAGTCAATGGCAACTCCATTCTTCCCCTTGCTCAGTCTCCAAACCATGGTATCGTCTTTGACTTCTTTCCTTCACAACCCACATCCAGTCCATCAGCAAATCCTATCAGCTTACTTCAAAATGTAAAATAATTCAACCATTTCTCAGAGGCGCCACCAGCACCGCCATCATCTCCCACCTGGATAACTGCAACAACTAGTTTCTCTCTGTCTGCTTTTGCCCTCCCTCTACGCACCTCCAGCAGCCTCAGCGATTCTATAAAGAGCAAGTCAAATTACGCTTAATTCTCTGACCCGAACTTGCCAATGGCTCCTCTTTTTACTCAGAGTAAAAGCCAAAGTCCTTAATATAGTTTAAAAGGCCCCACAAAATCTGTTCATTATAACAAAAATGTTCTAATAGAGGTAGTGGTGATGATTGCACAACTCTGTGAATATATGGAAAACTGTTTAATGGTACATGTAGGGTGAATTGTACGGAATGTGAATTATATCTCAATAAAGCTGTTATTTAAAAAAGATATCAGATCCCCACCCCAATCTCATCTTTTACTACTCTCTCCCACGCTCGTTCCTCTCTAGCCATTTTGGCCTTCCTTTTGCCTCAAGACCTTGGTACAGACTGCATGCCCCGAATATTCTTTCTGCTGATAACCACATTGCTCACTCCCTTCAAGTCCCTTCTCGATGAGGCCAGTGAGTTGCAATACCTCTCCTCCTGGCATTACTGATGCCCCAAAACTTGTTCTCTCTGTTTCAAAAAATAATATCACTAATCACTTTCTAAATAATAACATCTTTTATTTATTTATATTGTCTATTATCTGGCTCCCACTCTCCTGCCCACTCTACTCCCCAAGTATAAGTTCAGTGGAGTAAGATTTGTTTTGTTCACAGGTGGATCCCTAAGTGGTTAGTTCCTTGCCCAGAGTGGACCCTCAGTAAATATTTATTAAATCAGATCTTGTTGAATGAATAAGTTGTACAGATTTAAAGATGTAATTCATGAACTAGAACATGAAGCTGTAAATCTTGTGGTCTCTCCTTATAGATTAACAAGGAAGATGTTTGATTGAATCCTACTTTTGCTGGTTGTATTTTTTTAGTTACAGAGGGTTGTGCACCCTTACCTGAGTTTTATCTTCTTCTTCATACTCCCTCCACCTCTGCCCCAAGAAACTTTTAAATGTTTTTTTCAGGAGCTATATACTGGCTGATTTTGTAAACTAAGGATTTGTGACCTCGACCAGTCTGTATTGTATACACTTATAAACCCCAATAGATTAAAAGGTGCGTAATTGCCAAGCTTCAAGGCTGGTTCTTTCAATATAGCATAAAGAGATTATAATAATGAGGAGAACAACCTTGCAAGGTTTTATAAAGGTGAGAGTTGAGGTGGGAGATCTAAAAGAGCAAAGATAGGGTGTCGCTATAGAAGCAGCATGCAAGAAACACACATGGAGATGGAATGAAAGAAACGGTAAGATTTAGGAGATTGCAAACAGAAGAAACAAGGGATAAAGGAAAATCAGAGCATTCTTGACTATGATTTGATCTCCTCCCTCTTTTTCTGGCTTTAGTGCTTGTAAGCATTTAATCTCTATTCACTGGAAATTTCTGCCGGTAGAATTTATGCTTTGAAATTGCTTGTAAGATATGTTCTGTGAATAATATGCATTCTTATATTTCTCTTTGGTCCTCCTTCACTCTGGCAATGAATGTCAGTCTCAAGGTCTGGAAGATATTAAATATTAAAACAGGATAATTTACGATTAAACCCCGTAAGCCTGTGATCTTTTGAAGCGGGCCTAGGACGCAGCCTTTTGAAGCCCCCTTTCTGGCTGGCTGGTCTTGGGGGTTGTCTGACAGTACTCTGTCTGGCTACTGTTTGACTTTATGTTGTAAAGGTCCAAAGTAGCCTCATTTTTAGTAACCGAAGAATGCAGTAAGCAGACTGTTATCTAGCTGTCCATTATGAACACTTTACGCCTGTGCTTCGTGGACCATATCAGTTTGTGGCAAAGTGATGGATTGTGTTTGGCATTCTGTTGTTGACCTCTAAGGATCTGTGCCATATGTTCTAGCTCACCCCTGAAGACATGGGAGGGGGAGGGCATGTTGTGTCACTGGCCACTAAGCAGAAATGTGTCAGGGATTTTGCTTTCTCAGCTGGAACATCACCCTTGGCAAGCCGTCCTCCCTGTTTCAGGAAAGCATCACCATCCAATACAAGAAGGCATGTTCGTAGATTCATTTGATCGTTGGTATTTTGTGTCTGTGTTTTAGGGAAGTTTTGAAATGATGCTGTAAAAGTAGGATCTATGTGGCTACTTTACTTTGCATGCATAGCCAGTATGATAAATCTAATCTGATGTCCTTCCAAGAATGTAGCTTGAATGATGCATGATCTTAGGTAGGTTGCTTACTCTCTCTTTACCTCAGTTTCCCCATTTGTCAAAAAATTTTTTTAAGAGAGCTCCCTTTCCCCAAAAGAAATAGTAGGCATAATCCCCACAAATAGACAGATAAAAGCTGAAGAGTTCTGGCTGAAGCAGTAGATGGGGGTGGGGCTGAGGGCGACGGGTCTGCAGATTTAGCCACCCACTCCCCCCACCAACTCAACCCATAGCCTTTGAGACCCACACTGATCCCAGCTGGAAACTGAAAAGTTTGTTCTATAAAACACTTCCAGCTCGAATATCTTTTTGCTTAATAATTTGTTATTCTAATAATTATTCTATAATTTTAAGCAGTCACCAAAAAAACTTCTAATGTCTTACTTGACCACAAAAAAGTCAGTTTTCTGGACCTTAAAATTTTGATCACCAGATGATCTGTCTAAAGAATTAAAAACTCATTTATATTCCTCTGCTTTGATATCAGTTTTCAAAAATTTCAGTCCATTTCCATAGGTTAGTTGAGATTATGTTACAACTTGCCTTATTAACCTTAATAGATTGCCTAGTTACCAAATGCTATGGAGGATGATTTGGCACGGTCTTCATAAACAGGTCGCACCTGGGAGCTAGTGGGAACGCTCCCATCTGAGAAGACACAGCTACAACAGATGGTAAAACGACAGAAAACCAGGTGGGGTCATTGTTTAATGACCATCTGAATTAAGTTTGGTTAATTTGGCGTGTCTCGCATTATCCCTAGCAACTGGAGCCTCTACTCCATTTTATAAATTTGGGTTTATATCTTTTACATAAACTGTGAAAACAAGTCCATCTGTGATCCTGGAGCTCTGCTTGCCTTAAATCCAACCACAACGTAAATCCCAATTTCTTTGGTTCGAGCTGCAAAGAGCCCTTAAATTCGGGGCTCGGGCAGGGCTCGACAAGTTACTTTTTCTCCAGTTACTTCTTGCCATCCACAATATGGATAAATATCCCTTCATTCTTTTCTAAGTTTTTATTAATAAAAAGAATTCCTTTTAACCTGAAATACTTATTAGCATAGTTTCTAGGAATCTGAGCTCTCCAAATTTCAACCCACGTGCTTCCCTTTAGAAGAGTTCCTTCTAAAATCTGTGTGCAACAGCGAGTTGGTTTCCAGGGATGTTTCAGAAGATTTCCAACGAGCCTTGTGATTTATTAATAAAAACAGCTAATTCATTAAATGCTTATCATATGCTTGGCACTGTGATAAAATTTTATTTATATGACATCACTGGACTCTGCCGACCATCTTTGAGGTGGATATTGTTATCTTCACTTTATTGCTGAAGAAGCTGTGGCCTATTGGAGAGGTTAAGCTGGTTACCAGCTTCAAGGGCCCATAGCTGAGTGGCAGGGCCAGGAGGTAAACGCGCATCTGTGAGACTCTAGGGCTCCCCTGCTTAGCCGTGGATTATCTTCCTTGGAGCAGCTGTAGTTCACGCAGCATCAGAGCACAGTGCTCAGAATGCAGACCCTGGAGTCAGGCTTGGGCGAGGCGCCTAACCTCCTCTGTCTCTTTCCTGAGTAATAATAGTCCCCATCTCACAAGTGTATTATGGCGATTCAATGAGATGATATATATCCAGCACTTGCACGGCACGACACATAGAATACCATGAATGTTAATCATACGCACCCATTTCCCAGTTCCCACTCTAATTTTCTTTGTTCTTAATTCCTTCATCTAAAATATTGTATTTCCATTTTCTCTAATATTTGGGGCGTCACCGCTGATGGTGAAAGTCCTGGGCTTCCCTGCCCTCCCCTCATGCTGTGGAAACTTCTGCACAGCCACAGATGAATCCATTTTCGTGTCCTTCTAACGATGGATGAACAAGCTTTCTCCATTCCTGCCCTTTGGATCTTTATGCAGTTTGGATAGCCTGATGTTATTCAAACCTACGTGTGTGTGTGTGTGTGTGCATGTGTATGTGTGTGTGTTAAGGCAGAACAATGAGTTTCTTAAACTGTAGAATACCCTTACATTTCTTTTATCCTCTGAGAGCTTCCTGTATTTGTGAACTGCCTTCAAATCAGCCACTGCAGCCTCAACATCTGGGTCCTCCCACAGCAGGGAACATAAATTAACTGGCAGCGCCCGGTAACTGTTAGGGCGGGAGGTGGGGGAGTGCACAGAGGCACGGAGCGGGGTGCACAGGGTGCCGGCGGTCTCCAGCAGCTGGTCCCCATGGAGTGCCTCAGAACTGGTTTTAGCTGACGTCAGATAACGCTGATGTGCACCAGATTGGCTTGTAGTACCAGTAAAGCGGATCCCTCCCACTTCCCTCCTGCCCCCGTGCTTGCCAGAACGCTGGAGACCATTATGAACTCACAGTTGTCATTTGATCTCCATCTGGCTGCTGTCACTAAAGCTGCCTTTTATCGCGTGCCAAAAGTGTAAAGCTAGAGACATTTCTCTTTCTCACAGATCTTTGCTTCTGGTTCTTACTTTTCTGCTTTTCTGGGTAGTTCCAAATAATTCTCCTTCTATCTGAGTCTGTGTACCACCAGCAGGAAACTAACAAAGGACCCACTAGAATATTTACCCACATGTCTTCTTGGAGAACCAGATTTGGCAATAGATTTTTAGGAAGTGTCAGAGGTGGGCTGTGGCTTTGTTGACTTCAAATATTATGTCTTCAGTTTGATGTGGTTTGAATTTCTGAGATAAATGTGAGATTTGCTGTGTGATCTCAGGCTGTGGTAAATTTTACCCAGCTGTAGTCAGGACAGTCTAGCCGTGCAATTATATGGGTCCCTGTATCGAGTTAGAATCTACACAAATTAGACAATAAATACAAGAGTACCACGCCGTAAATTGGGTCTTATAACAGCTTCATAATCTGAGGACAGAAGAATGAATTCTGAGGTGATGTTTAATGTACTTAGTCACTAGAATGTTCTGAGTTAAAGCTGATCGTAAATCTGGGACTAGCTTAAAGATTTACTGTTAGTGATCATCCAGTAGTTCAGATTTAGCAATCCCAGCAGCACAGCCTGAGGTCATTCTTGGTCAAGAAACCTCTTTAGGGATGGCATTCCACATGCAAGAAGTGTTGTCAGTGGTGATGATGATGGAATATTGCAGACTCTAAACGTTTTAGAAACAAATTTAGGATCCTGATTTTTACTTAGTTTAGCAAATTAATCCTTTAAGAAGGAATTATGAAGTATGTTCTCAGTATACTGTTTATCAAAAAAATAAATTAGGCACTATATTCTGTTTGAATTTGTATTGTGTGTTTACGTGTAAAAAAGAAATCATTTGGAAGGCCATACCTCACAATGTAAATAATGTCCTCTTTGAGTGATAGGGTTACAGGTCATTTTGAGTTTTTTATTTTTGCTTTTTTTTGGGGGGGGGGGTGAGGAAGACTGGCCCTGAGCTAACATCTGTTGCCAATCTTCCTCTCTTTTGCTTGAGGAAGATTGGTGCTGAGCTAACACCTTGGCCAATCTTCCTCTATTTTATGTGGGACTCTGCCACAGCATGGCTTGACGAGCGGTGAGTAGGTCTGCATTTTTGCTTACTTTTATTTGCTAATGTTTCATATAATAAGCATGTGTTACTTTTTAAAAGTATTTTTAAAGAGGTAAAATTTACGTTCAGTGAAAGATACAGATCATAAATGTACAATCCAAGTTTTGACAAATGTATACACTCGTGTAACCCAATCAAGATACAAAGTCCAATTAAGATTTAACCCCATTAATGACATAACCCCAATCAGAATATTTAACCTTTCCGTTGCCCCAGGAAGCTCCCTTCTACCGCCTTCCTGTCAATCCCCACATCTCACAAGCAACTGCTCTTCTGATTTCTATCATCATAGATGAGAACATCACTTTTTAATGAAAAAACACAGTTTTTGTGTATGTGTGTTTTTAAAGAAACTTCTGTGTAGACTGAGATAGAACCAAAAAAAAAAGTTGAAACAGTTCCCTGCCTTCAAGTATCATAACTCGTCGGTGGAGAGATGAGAAAAATAATAGAGTGAGCTTAGAAGAGAGAATTTGAGCCAAACCGTGTAGCTCAAGAAAACTCGGAGAAGAGTAAGATAACCAGGTAAGATTTAATAAGATCTCAGATCCATTATTTCATTCCAGTAGGAAAAGAGGGAAAGTCTACTGGACTATAAGTTCTAAAAGGCCAGGGACTGTGTTTATTTTGTTCACTGTGTCCTCAGTGCCTCACACATTACCTGGCACAGGTACTGACTCAAGAAGTATTTCTGGACCGAATAAGTGGTTACTATTATTCAGTTACTCAGTCAACAGATATTTATTCACTCTGCCAACAAACATTTATTGACCTCTTACTATATTCCATGGATTGTGCTAAGCCTTGGAGATAGAATGGTGGACAATGGTCCCTAAAAATGATAGACATAGTCCCTAACCTCATGGAGCTTACGATGTGTCTTGTAAGGAAGGCTGATATTAACAGTGTTTGGAGGCAGATAGAATGGCACGAGTGAGGGATTAAAGAGGAAGCAGCTTGGTGAGTCTGAAGAGCTGAGAGGAGTCCAGTGCAGCGAGCAGTGGTGAGGAAGCAGGAGATAAGGCTGCAGAATTAGCAAAGGACCAGAGGATGCAGACGGGACCTTGTAGGTTGTCCGACGGATTTGGGACTTTATCCCAAGAACGACTGGAAGCCATTGAAGGATTTTAAGTAGGGAGAAAACATGATAATTTTGTGTTTTTAAAATATCACTCTGGGTCTTGGTCAGAGAGACAATGGCTGGGATGAAGGCAAGGGCAGACACAGGAAGACCAGTCAAGAGGCTATTGTAGCAGTCTAAGGGGGAGATGAGGGCCTGGGAGAGGATGGCAGCAGAGGAAGTGAAAAGAAATGGAGTTAAGGCATCTTCAGAGGTAGAACTGAGCCTTGGCAAATGACTGACTGTGATGAATAAATGAGTAGAGGTGTCAAGAGTGACTCCAGGTCCTGGCATGAGCAACTTGGTTGGTGGAAGAACCATTTAATTTTTTTTCTCTTAGATCATTGTATAAAAGAAGCCAAGCTCATACATGGACAGTGGTGAGGCTCAGACCTCTGTTGGGCAGAGTTCAAACCATGGCTCTCTCAGGTGGTGCATGGCATACCTGAACTGCAAACACGGTGATCTGGAATGGCTGGGCCAGGGCAAAATGGTGACAGCGGAAGGATTTTGATGCCCTGGCCTGTTCCCTTGGGTAGCTTTTCTTGATCTTGCCCTTGCTCCTCCCTTTCTTCCGCCAACCCTCATATCCTTTTCAGGTATCTGATAACTGATCCTTACTCAGGTGATTATGTACTGATAATTGAGGCTTTAAGGGGGGCTGCCTTTTCCCACCTCCTGGATCCCACATGCTTTGGGACTCTGCCTTTTAAGAGTAATGGGGATATTAGGGGAATAGGATGGGTTACAGAGCCAGTTGTTGCAACCGTAATTTCTTAGAGGAATGAGGCTGCGCTTAGCTTGTGTAGGCTGGACCCATCCCATTGTTCTCTGTTTCACCTATTATTCTCTTCCTTGCTCTTTTCTAGTATTTTCTTTGCACTCCGTCTATCACTTGTCTTTATTTTGGATTGGACACAATAATTATCAAGGGAGAGAGTATGGCTGGATCTGCACAAGTCCATCCCCACCATGAGAAAAGCAATTCAATCAGTGTACTGTAATGATCTGTATACTGCACTGTACTGATTACCTGTCACACCTCTGTTTGAAGAGTACACATATGAATCGAGCAAACTAACCCCTATCTTTTATATCTATGAATGATACATGTGTTTCTCCAAATCAGTTAAGAAGGGCCCAGCATCCATCCATTCATTTAGTCATACTTGATTGGTAAGCACCTACCATGAGCAGGAGCATGCACCAGGAGCGGGGTCCACAGTGAGGAACAAGACAGAGTTCCAGGGGAGTTCACAGTCTTTTGAAGGAAATGCACTTGAAACAACTAATTACAGAATCAATTGCTCAATTAATAGTTGTGGTCAGTTCTACAAGGAAACAATTACAGGATGCTGTGAGGGCTTATAGCAGGGAATCTGATCAAGTGGAGAGGTCAAGGAGGTGGGGGGAGACTCAGGAAATCGCTAGCAAGCCCTGAACACGAAGGCTAAAAAGCATTCCTAGGAGGGAAAGAGAAGAGCCCCCCAGTTGTTTGGAGCTGATGATTCTGAGTTTCCCGGTGCTCGTGGTGTCTCAGGCTCTGACCCCAGCACAGCGGATTTCGGCCTCAGTGACTTAGTGTTCCGAAGCTGGGATCCGGAAGGATCTTCACACTTGGTTACACTCAAAGGGAGGAAACCCACTCAGGAACCCTTGGGACCCACCAATTAAAATTGGGTAGAGAGCATAAAAGTATTTAATCTCACTTGACTTGCTTCCCACAGACTCACACAGGCTACTCAGGGACCTCACTTAATTGCAGGTCTGCTCCAGGACGACTGTTTTCCTCACCTGTGAGCTCACGCAGTCCTCCGTGAACCTTGCAGTGCAGATACAGACCCCGTCTGACACCCAGGGTAACTGAGGTGGGGGAGATTAAAGAATCCATCCAAGGTCACGCCTGGAGCAGCCCTTGGCTGTCTGATGGGAAAGCTCACAACCTTTCAGCTACACCGAGCTGCTTAACTGTCAGCGTATCTCTATATGACAGCTGTCCTCTTTAGGAGCACTTAGAACATTGAAGGAGGATTTAAAAGTGACAGTGAGCCCTGGGACTTGAGTGAACCCAAGTTCAATCTGCAATGTTCCCATTTTAAAACACTGCTATTTAACAAAGATGATTATGACTCATGAGCAGGTCCATGCTCTGCCTATTTAAGTTTGTGTATGTTGACATGCTGGTTCCCTGAGTATTATTGGCAAAGAGGTGAAAGGGAAGTCAGCATGATTAGGAGAGTTTCCACAAATGAAAAACTGAATAGAAGAACACGCCATCAGAGGGTTAAGGAGAAGTAACTTGGTTGTGTGAACCAGGGCCAGCGTCCTGGGATCTGGGTGTGTACTGTCTGCATGGAAATGAAACTGATATTGCTCTGTTTACGTTGACCTTCCATTTCCAACGCACCAATGTGTTAGTTTTATCCTCATAGTGGAGATCACATTCAAATAGTGCCAGAAAACCGAAGAGAACTCAGGAAGCATCTTGGGAACAGTTTGGCAATAGAGAATTCACATCAGAAGGGTTTAAGGATCATTTCTCTTTCTATTTCATGGGAAAAACTCAAGTGACCCAAAAAGCCATGGTTCTCTGGAAGGAGATCAAGAAACAAATAAATAGACTCTTCATGTGCCTCTTTGCCTGTGGGAGTTGCAGAAATGGGAATCTGCACAAGTACTGCATTTCTTGCACTTTGTGCATTGGCCTTCTCCAGGATTGCCAGTGTCCTTGATATAAATGATGCTAAATAATTAAGCCAAGCACTTCTTTAAATTGGTCTGGTAGGCCTAAGCAAAATGACGACGTGTTCTCCTGAACCCTATACCCTTGGTCGAGACTTTGGTCCATTCCTCTTTCCTCATGGGCTCCCTGTGCACCTTGAGTGTTAACTCCTGCAAGCTGTGCCTCCTACCCATTCCTCAGACATCCCCACTGAACAGGCCAGCGTCCAGACCTGAGCCTCTCTGGCCCCGTATAATTGCTACTGCTACCATGCTTTTCCTCTCTTACCCTCCATATACTCCCAATAGGGGGGCCAGAAGTGTCTTATTGCAGACTAATCCAATCAGGTTGCATCACTACTGAGAACTCTTCTATGGCTTCTTGTTAATTATGGGGCAAAGTGCAGGCTTCTTAGCATGGCACATGGTCTGAACTCTGCTGACCTCACCAGTGTCGTTTCCTGCCTCATAAAGTACTTCTGCCCCAGGTACTTCTTGTTCCAGCAGTGCTGAAGCATTTACGGTGCCCAACAGTCTGGCTTCCTGGACCTGCAGCCTGTGCCTTTGCATGGGGCCCCGTGCTTAGAGGGGACGTTTGATTTAGTGCTCTGCTGTCACTGTTTGAAATTCCTAATAATTTATGAACAAGGGGCCCCGCATTTCCATTTTGTTCTGGGCTCTGCCAATTATGTAGCTGGTCCTGGTGACCCAACATCATGTTGCTTCGTTCCTCTGTGTTACATGGCCTTTTCTCTTTGCCTAGCATATCTTCCCCTCATCTCTGTCTCACATGCTCTTCTTAGTCTTCTAAACGACTTTGAACATCACTTCTTTAGTGAACCTCCCCTGAGCACTGTTCCCTCCACCCCGGACCACATTAATCACTCCTTCCTGTGTGCCGTCCCTTCATGTTGCACAAACGTCTATTATAGTCCTTCCATGCTGTATGGTGACTAATCACTTACCCGCCTGTCTCCCTCTACCAACCTTTGAATTCCTTGAGGACAGAGTCCACGCAGGGCCCAGGCAATGGAACGTAACGATGAGCAGCTCTGGAACCAGACTATCTGGCTAGGCATGGTCCTGGAGAAGTCACCTGTCTTCTCTGTCTTAGCTCCCTCACTTAACCAAAGGAGGAGGAGCAGAGAAGCTACCCTGAAGGGTCGTTGCTGTGAGGCTTGAATAAGATGATCCATTCACAGTGCTTGGAACGGGGCCTGGCACAGACTCAGTGCTGGGTACATGTTTCCTGTTCTTGTACACTCTTCTCTTTTGTGTTCCTGGAACCTAGTAGAGTGGCTAGAACATTTCTTCTTGAACGTTTATTGAATACCTACCGTGCACCAGGCTCTGTGCTGGCTGCCTGAGATACAAAATGAAATAAAACATGGCCTCTGCTCTCAAATAATCTGATTTCAGCCAGGGAGAGAGATGCGCAATCGACAATCGTGGTCCAGCATGATAAGATGCGTAGTGCAAGCGACTTTGAGAGCAGAGAAGAAAGGCATATGAATCAGACCAGGGAGGTGAGGCTTGATCTGAATCGTGCAGAAGTAGGAGTGAGCTAAACATGGGAAAGGAGGAAGGTCATCCTAGGGAGAAAGTACAGCATGTGCAAAGGCACAGAAGCGTGACAGTCTTGGATGCTTAGGGGACCTGCATGTCATTCTATGTGGCTGCAGCAAATGGTGTTTGGTGATGTTTTGAGAGACTGGCAGGACGAGCAAATAGATTTTTACTATTTGCTAAAATCTATTTGCTTTAGGTAGCGGTTGCCCCATTGTTGATGGTGGCCCCTGGAATGTCGTGTTGAGAAGGATTCTGAAGCCATGTCCCGTCTCTGTGGGAAAGTGATGGGATATGTCAGCCCCATTTGTTACGGGAGCAGAAGAGAGGAGTGGGAGCCTGCATGTGACATATCTGCCATTACTGATAGATTATGTAGGGGCTCATATGCTGTATTAAGGACGTTGGGTTTTTTCCTGGAACCTATAGGGAATAATTGAAAGATTTTAAATATGGGAGCAACACAATTGGATGACATAATAGGTGTTCCATAAATGCTTGTTGAATAGAACTATGAGCCCCACTTCACCTATTAATGATTTAGTGTATCAAATGCACCCAAATGGTCTGAACCCAGCAAATAAAACGTGCATAACCGAGCCAATCGTGCTCAGAGGCACTGTGCTAAGTGCTGAAAAAATTAGAGCTGCGTCTAGAGGTGCTTAACATGCTCCCATGGTGTGGTTTACACAGGAAAACAGTCTGGTTCATGCTGAAGTTTCAAATGGAGGATTAAAGTGGCATTAATAATTTATGCAGCTATAAGATTTCATGCTATGAGCTGGACGCATCCCAAAAGAAAGACTTCCAGGGGCATTTGGACTCTTTAACCATCCTGCTGGTTACAAATCAAACAGTAAGGAAATGATTGGAAGAAACAGAGTTTAAATATCAATATGTTGATATGTTTTTATAAATATTTCTAATAGGGATTTCATTTGTAACTAAGTGGAAAGGGCTCTGAAATTTGGACTATTATAAACAATAAATATCCAGACTTATTATTCTTACTAAGAAATTAAAACTCTATAAAATTGGCATTTGTTATTGCAATCATTATCTTTTAACTGTGACTGGGCAAAAAAATCTTGTCGAGAAGCCGTGCTTCTGAAAGAATACACAAAGGAAGGCTGTCCTCAATAAATTCAGTATAGGAGCCAAGGGCATAGATTTCTATTTACTTTTTCTTGATTCCCAAGGAATTTAAGATAGCATAGAACAATGCAAACAATGTAGCAAGGAAAAATTAATTTAAAATAACTACGAAAGATGGAGCAAAGGGGATTTGAATGTGAGGAAATCCATTGGAGTCCTGGTGTGGGGTTAGCGTACAACATGTAAGAAAGTGTGTGCATCTCAACCACTCAAGCCAGGCAACTCTTTTGTTCTTCTTATGCACCCAAAAGAAAAACAAAGTCAATGATGTTTCTGATTCAATTATTCTAAGTGAAAAAACTAAGGTACTCCCTTTGAGCTATTGCCTAGAAGTGATTAAAAGAGTCAGTGAAGATGTTGAGATTATGGTGAAAATTTGTACCACACTGACTAATTATTTCAGCCTCTCTTCTGTGTCTGCTTGTTTTGTCTTTGCAGCTTTCTGCCTTTTCCTCCCTTTGACTTCCTATCATTATGAAGTCCAACAATGGTGATGGATCAGTATGGAAGAGTTTGGTCTTTGTGTAAATATTCTTGTTTGCAGTCACATTTCAGGAGTTGAGGGTGAGAGGACAGGATCTGGGCTATAAACAACTTGCACAGACAGGGTTACGTTTGTATGACTAGTGTCTAGCACAGTTCCTAATATATAATTGATACTCAATAATTGTGAGTTGAAGGAAGAAATAAAGCTTCAGAGAATTTATGAATCCTTGCAAAAATGCATGGCCACTAAAGATTTATGCCCATACGGTACCTTTATCACAGCTTCCAAATCTCTCTTCTTAATTTATATGGTCATCTTACCTGGACAGTTTGTTCTCAAAGCATCTAGGCCATAACACAGCCCTAAGAAGAAAGTGCATTAGGAAGACGAGGAACAGAAGTCCAAGAAAAATCAAAGTGAGAACACACAGCAATCCCTCTTCCTTCACTGCACCATTATTTGCTGTTTTCTTAATTCCTGTTTTTGTGAAAACAGGAAGACCTCCAGGGCCTAAACCAGGACGCTCCCACTGTCACCCAGCTGGCCCTTCTTCTCAGAAAGGGTTTTTAGCTTCCTTCCACTGAGACTCCAGAACACCGAAGAGATTTGGGAAGGAAAGAGGAGATGACTTTTTTTGTATCTGCTTTGTGCTGGGTGCTCCACTAAGCAATTTAGCAGAGATTATACTATTTAATTTGCACAGAAATGTTGATAGGCAGGTATTGTCTCACTTTATAAATGAAGAAACTACTGCTCACAAAGATACCTAGCTTCAGGAATCACAAGTAAGGGGATGGGGTAGGATTCAACCACATGTCTACCCAGCTTCTCTCCCCTTTACCGCACAAGACAGCTGCTGCTCCCACTCGTGAACCTTTCTTAGGGTCTTCTTGGTTTTAATTGTTGATCAAGACCCTCTCTGCCCCATGATCAGGAGCACGCAGTATTCCTCCCCTGCAACGGGCATGACTGTTGTTGTTTAGATTTCTAATACATTTGGCATTAACTGTTAGCATAACAGTTCAATCCAGTTAGCCAGGTACTTTACAACGATCTATTGTTTGAGTAGAAAAAGGAGGCCATGGCAAGTATACAGAAAAAATACTTTCTGTGCTGTCACAAACACAATAGATGTCCAGTTCCACGAGGTGACCATGAGTGTGTTACTCCAGTTACCAATATGATATAACAATGGTGATGAAAACGATGATGACAGTAGTAACACTCACTTACCGAGCGTTTCACAAGTGTCACAGATTGTTTGAAACACTCCTATTGTGTCATCGCACCTTAACAGTAACCCTGAGAGGTAGGTGTTATTGTTCTCGCTTTACAGATGAGAAAACTGCCACCCAGAGTTGTGACTGGCTGAGTTCTTACAGGGCTAAATGGCAGAGCTGGGTCTGAACTCAGTTTCGATGATGCTCAGGCCCCTGTTTTTAGCCATGATGCCACGTAGCCTTCTACGGTAACAACTGGCACTATGCCACTGCTCCCTAGATTTCGGTTTTGTCTTCATGTCTCTACTACAATTGCATCTGTTAGATTTTTTTTCTGGTGCGTGTGTGTGTGTGTGTGTGTGTGTGTGTGTGTGTTGTATGCGGTTGTAATTAATTCTGCCATGAGGGAGAATTCTACCAACAATTCCACAGTTGCAAGTCTTCTTGGCCAGCATATTGCTGGTTTGTCATATAGCTTAATTTTGCTATAACTTATTACATTTCTTTCCTGTAATAGTCTTTAGAATAGGCTGTTATATTATTTTACTTCATATTCATACGTATTTCATGGAAAACTTGTGCATATAATCTCAGCGGAATTATTTTCCCTTTAAGGTGAAATGGTGCCCCCCTCACAACTTCTCACTCATCTCACGTGTACCGAATACCCTCTGTGAGTCAGATACTCTGCTGGTCATCCAGGACATCAAGATGTGAGGACATGGCTCCTGTGCTCATGGAACTCGTAACTACTCATTCTAGTTTGCGTGAAAGGACAGACAAGATTGATCTTCCATCAGTGGAATAGTCCAAGTTTAATTGGTGAACCATACCCCAGTAATCCCGCTCCCCACCCTCCATAGAGACCCTTCCACGATAGGGTGACAATTTATAAATTACCCGAGTTCATCACGCTAGAATAAGAGATGCCTGATGGTCTATGGATGCATTCGAGGTAGTTCCTGCTCAAGGAGCTCCCCAAAGTCCTGGCACGCTAGATATTGCAGGGGTCCCAGAAACCAAGAGAGACCACCTGCATAACTATTGGAAGTTTCTGCTGTTTCTACTGTGTTATCTAAAGCCTTGAAAAAACATACCCTACAGTCAAATCCTGGTTTCTTCAGCTGCCGTCTTTATCACGTTGCTACGTTATATATCCCTTCCTGAACCTCAACATCCTTATCTGTAAAATGAAGATAATAGTGTCTTTTATTGGTTTGTTTATGTATCCATTCATCCAGAAAACATTTTTTTAAATCCCTACCTCATCCCAGGTATTGAGCTAGGCACTAGATAACCAGTGTTCAACAAGATAGACACTGTTCCTGCCCTCGTGAACCTTACAGCCTGGGGAGGGAAAGAGGCAATAAATGAACTAGATGCTATCAGAGAGAAGAAAGGGGCAAGCTGCTCTCAGGTGGGTGGTCAGAGAAAGACTCTCTGCAGAGGCAACAGGCTGGCATCTAAAGAACGCGAAGGGCTCGCTTCGTAATTGGCAAGTGGGAAAAGCCTTTCAGGTTAGGGAAATGGTTTGTGCAAAGGCCTTGAGTTGGTAAAGAGGAGCTGGGAAACTGAAAGTAGCTTAGTAGATTGAAGAATAAAAAGGAGGGCATTATCCTAAAAAGTGGCTATTGGCTACCCCGAAACCCAGGAATTCCACTCCCAGGTATATGTCCTAGAGAAATTCTAGGAGACGCGTATAAGAATTAACTGTCATTCATGATAGGACAAAACTAAAACAACGCAAACATTGGCAGAATCGAGAAGTCTTGGTATACGCCCACAGTGGAACGTTACTGGTGAAAATGAATGAACTGTAGCTACTCACACCAACACAGATGACTCTTTTAACCATTACTTTGAGTGGAGAAAACAAACCATTAGAAAACAACTTACTGTGTTTACTATGCATTTAAAATCATCTTAGCATACCTAAAATTTAAAAATATTTTTTTGTGGATACACATATATTGTAAAAGTATTTTTAAAAAGCCAGGGAATTGAAACTTTTGTTTCTGGCCAAGATGTTGGAACAGACAGTAAATTTACCCTTCTGCCTTAAACAACTAGGAAACTAGAAAATTACATGAAACAAGAATTTTCAGAAATTGGACAATAGCAGAGCAGGACTGCCATGCCTGAGTAGAGGGAAACAAACAAGGTGAGCTCTGTAATTCCACCAGCTGACCCCCAAGAAGGAGTTTCCAGGCAGTAGCGCAGAAGGGGAAACCCAAACAGAGTCCAGTGGTCTTGCTGAGCGGAGGAAATAGAGGCTGGAGGGAGGGGAGGACAAGGGGCCATCATTTGCTGGGCAGAGTACCACAGAGGAGGGGGCTGCACAGAAAGATAGTTCCAGAGATCTGCAGAGGTTTCACCTTGATGTCTCTATCTTTGCTTGAGTGAGACGGACTTACCAGAGGTCAGGGAAAGACCTACCAGAAAGGACTAGACAGAACAACTCCGGGACCTCACACGGGACTGGGAAAAGGTCTTGTTCCCACATGTCGGAGCGGAAAGATATCATAATGTATGGGACATCAGGGAGGACTTCAGAAGTCAACACCTTAGCAGTGGGCCTAAAACCTTACTAAAGGCTGTGTGGACCCCAAATAACAAAGCTTAAAAGCAAGCTTGAAAGGATCCAGGGGTGACCCAAATAACTTAGCTGTGTTCCGGCAAAAATATAACAGTATTTAAAGGAATACAAGAAAATCTAGCAACTAGCAACTTAAACTCACAATATCCAGTATCTGATTTAAAAAAAAGAAGAAAAACTACGAGGCATGCAAAGAAGCAGGAAAATAATGACCCAGAACCTAGACAAAAACAAATCAATAGAAGTAGACACAAAAATGGTATCAATGATTGAATTAGCAGATAAGGCTATTAAAACAGCTATTATAAATATGCCCCGTATGTTCAAAAGGTAGAAGAAAATATAGCCATGATGAAGAGAGAATTTGAAGACGTGAAAAAGACCCAAGCGGAACTTCTAGAGATGAAAAAGACACTATCCAAATTGAAAAATGCACCAGACAGCGTTTGTGTCACACCTCTAGTAGAAAACATGCATGGAATCTTGCTTTCTATAACCGAGTCTGACCATCTCAGACTTTTGATCGCAGTGTTTAGTCCATTCATATTAAATGTAATTATCAATGTGGTTGGAGGAGGTCGGCCATTTTGCTATTTTTTTCTATTCATCTCATCTGTTTTGTTGTCATTGCTCCTTTCTTCCTGCTTTACTAGTTTTTGTGCTCAAAAAATTATTTTTTGGTATTTCGTTTTAATTCTTCTTTTCATTTGATAGCTTTATTTCTTTGCCTTATGTTTTAGTAGTTCCTCTAAAAATATAATATGCATCTTTAATTTATCCCAATCTACATCAAGTAAACACAGCTATACTTCAATTAAATACAGGAACTTATCACCAGTCTGGTGGCATTTCCCTCCCTTTTGTGCTATTCTTGTCATATATATTGCATCTATCTAGGCTGTAAACCTCACAATAAAATGTATAATGTTTGCTTCAAAGATTTATATACCATTTGAAGAAATTAAGAGAACAAAAGGGAAAATATATAAATAAGCATAATCTTTCATATGTATGCATATATTTACCAATCCAGTGTTTTTCACTCCTTCCTATGGGTCTGAGTTCCCATCTGGCGTCATTTCCCTTTAGCCTGATGGACTTCCTGCAGCATTTCTTACAGTACAGATATGCCAGCAACAAAGTACGTCAGTTTGTTTATTTGGAATTGTTTTTATTTTGTCTTCCTTTCTGAAGAATAGTCTAGATACAGAATTCTTGGTTGACAGATTTTTCTTTTAACATCTGAATCGTCATTCCAAAGATTTCTGGCTTCTCTTGTTTCTGACGAGACGTCAATCATTAATGGTATTGTTCTCACCCGTTAGCCAGTCAAACAAATTTTCTGCCCCTTCCTTTTCCTCCCCTTTTGGGATTTCAACTACAAGTAGGATAGCCTGTTTCATGTGATCCCACACAGGTCTCTGAGATCCTGTTCAGTTTTCTTTATCTTTTTTTCTCTCTAGTCTGCAGATTTGTCATTTCTATTGATCTATCTTTCAGCTCACTGACTTTCTTCTGTCAGGTCAAACCTTCTGTTGAGCTCATCTAATAAATTTTTCATTTCAGTATGTACTTCTCAGCTCTAGAATTTCCACTTGGACCTTTTTTATAGGGTCTGTTTCTCTGGAGAGTTTCCTTATTTGTTCACTTATTTAGCATATTTTCTCTTACTTATTTGAATATATACATCTTTTTACTCCTTAGACATATTTATAAGCGCTGCTTTTAAAAATTTTTTGGGCTAAATCCAACCTGTGGGGCCCTTTGGAATCAGTTTTTATTGACTGGTTTTTCCTTCCTGAGTATGGGTCATACTTTTATATTTCTTTGTGCACCTAATAATTTTTTTTGGTTAAAAAGCAAACATTGTAAATAATCTGTTTAGTGATTTTGGATTCTGTTTTATTCCCTTTTTTTTTTAGAACCTAACACCTTGATTCTAAGATTCACATGGAAATGCGAAGGCCCTAAAATAGTCAAATGATTTTGGAAAATGTAAAAGAAATTTACTCCACATGACTCCAAGACTTACCATACAACTAGTGTGATATTAGCATAGGCGGAGACACATAGGTCAACGGAAAAGAGTAGAGTCCAGAAACAGACCCACTCATATATGCTCAATTGATTTTGACAAAGGTGCTGAGGAATTTCAACAGGAAAAGGATAATCTTTTCAACAAATGGTGCTACAGCAATGGGCCCTTACCTTACACCACACATAGAAATTAACTTGAAGGGTCTCGTAAATGTAGATGTAAGAGCTAAAACTATTAAAATTATAGGGGGAAAAAGCTTAGGGGAAGATCTTTGTGACTTTGGAGTAAGCCAGGAGTTTTTTGATGGGACACAAAAAGTACAAACTATAAAAGAAAAAAATTGATAAACTGGATTTCATCAAAATTAAAATCATTTGTTCTTTGAAAGACATTGTTAAGAAAATGGAAAGGCAAGCCACCAACTGGGAGGAAATTTTGTAAATCATCTATCTGATAAAAGCCTAGTATCCAGAATATATAAAGAACTCCTACAATTAATAACAAGACAAACACCTAGTTTAAAATATGGGCAAACAATATGAAAAGATATCTCACTAAGAAAATACATGGATGACAAACGCGCAAAAAGATGCTCAACAGCCTTAGTCAGTAGAGAAATGCAAATTAAAACCACAATGAGATACTCCTACATACTCACTAGACTGGCTAATGTTGAGAAGACCAACCATAACCATACCAAGTGTTGACGAGGATGTGGAGCAACTGGAGCTCTCACTGGTGGAATGAAAAAATGGTGCAACCACTTTGGAAAAAGCTTGGCAGTTTCTTATAAAGTAACATACGCTTTCATAGAACCCAGCAATCTCACCCCTGGGTATTTACTCAAGAGAAATGAAAACATATGTACCTGAATGTTCAGCCTTAGTCATAATAGCCCAAACCTGGAAACAACCCGAATTTCCCTCAGCTGGTGAGTGGATAAACACATTGTGGTGGATCCGTACAATGGAATACTGTTCAGCACAAAGAATGAACTGGGGATATGTATAACAACCTGGGTGAATTTCAAATGCATTATGCCAACTGCAGGGACTCAGACACGCAAGACTACATATCGTATGATTTCATTTACACAAAATTCTAGAAAAGGCAGGACTGTAGTTACAGGAGTCAGTGGTTGCTAGCTGCTGTGGGTAGGGGTGAAGATAGACTCCAATGGTGAAAGAGAGAACTTTCTGGGGTGAAAGATATGTATTAGATTATGATTATTGTGGAGGTTACCTGATGGCGTATATTTAGCAAAATTCACTGAATTGTACTCTTATGTGTTATGTGACTGTTGTTGCATGTAAATTATTTGATAGTACATCTGATCAAGAAAAAAGCAAGGGAATGATAAAAACTAAATTCAGACAGTGGTTACCTTAGGAGGAGATGCAGAAAGATGGAATATGAGAGGTACACCTAAGAACCCGGATTACTGGTTATTTTGGGGCAGTTTTTCTGTATATTAAGTTAAAATTAAAAATAATACGGGGGAGATGAGTGACCAGGGGAGAAGAAATGTGGACACGTGCAGATCACCTGAGAGAATTAAGGCAGCAGGTACAGAAGAATGTGATACCAAGGCTCTTATATGTTTGCTGTTATGTACAGGAGATGCAAGGGCACATTGTTATCCCAGTGAGCATGGCTCACCAGGGAGGGAGGGAATGATAATGGCGGAGACGGGAAGGAGGAAGGAGCCAAGTCCTTGGGAGGGCAGAGCTGCAGCTCCCGGGCCACGTGGGGGGATCGGCCATGGTCATGGGAAAGGCTCCTCCTCTGTGGTCATAGGAGGGATGAGGAGAAGATGGGAGACACTCAGTTGGGCTTAGGAGCTTAGTGGTAGGAAGATGAAGCAATTTCCTCCTGCAAATCTCTATTTTCTCAATGAAGTATGAGTGAGGCCATCAGCGGAAGTGGGGAGGAGCAGACTTGAGGAGGGTGTTTGGAGTGGCGTCTGGAGAGTGCAGTGGGGGCCCATGGGGGGGTGCTTCCTGCCTGGTCTGCGACCCCCTTCCCTCCACCTCGTGCACCCACTGCAGCTGCACTCGTGCCTCCGTGGGGCGGTCTGCAGGGGAGGAGCGCTCAGGAGTGAGTAAGAGTCAGCAGAGGCCACAGCTGGCTTCCTGGCAGTCTCCTCGTCCTGGATCTGCAGTCGAAAACACTGCTGGAGATCTGTTTACAGCATTTTGCAACTGGTGGAGGGCAAGGGAGGCCTCTTCTGAACATTCTGCTCGCAAGTCTAACGTTTCCAGCTAGGCCACTGCTGAACTGAATGTATCCTCGGGTGGTTTTGGTTTGGGTCATTTGTACATGGTGTTTGGATGTGTACTGAATCCATCGGTTGATTGCTCCCCCTCTCTGTGCTCTACTATAATATAGATTATACTAGGTATGTGTGTAGACATATTCGTGGAGATATATATATGTATATACTATAATATATGATATACTATAGTAGTATTTCCTACTTATGATATAACTTGCATTTAGCACTCTGTCTGAGATTATAGGCATTCAATAAACGTGGAAGGAACTGATCAATCAATCAGCATTTATTGAATACTTACTGCAGTGCTTGGGAGACAGGCTCCAGCAAGAAGTGCAGACAGACACTGCCCTCAGGTCGCCTACAATGCGGTTGGTAAGACATATACATACTGTTAAGGAGACAGTGTGGTATAACAGCAACACCCCGAATTTGGAGTTAAATTTTAAGACTATAGAAACTAACTAAATTTATGACCTTGGGCAAATTGCTTTACTTTCTGGGCCTCAGTTTCCATGTTCATGAAAAATGGGAGCTTGGATTATTGTGAGAAATAAATAAGATAATCTAGGTAAACTGATTAGCACAGAGCCTGAGAATGATCAGAGCTCAGAAAGATTAGCCCGGAGACACGGACAGACCTTGTTAAGTAAGTACCACATTCAAAGTGCAGACGGTCGGCTTCTCACCCGTGCCATGGAGACCTCAGCAGCACCGACCTCTTCTGGTCGTTATGACACCAGTAAGCAGATGGCCTGCGTTATTTCATTTGGTCTTCGTAATGACCCTGCGAGGTGGGCGGCCTCTTATGCCCATTTTACGGATGAGGAAACTAAAATATAGAGAGATGGATTAATTTTGCCAAGGTCACACAACTAGTGCATGGCAGAGTCAAGGCCTACAAACCCAGGCAGCATTTTAACTAGATGTTAGTAATAGCACTGATGTTAGCAGTACCAGCAGTACTGCTAGAAGGAGTAGTAGAAGTGAGAGTGAGAGAGGCCACTGTGGAGGGAGTGGGCACAGAAGACTTCTGGGCGGTGGGGTCTGAGCTCAGCTTTTGAGTGTGGCAAGATCTCTGCAGGCAGTGAGGGAGGAAGGCTCCACAGTGGGGGCAATGGGCAGCGGGAGCTCAGAGTGGTGGATGGCATGCCTGGCCCACAGAACTAGGCCTTTCTGGCCCCTGAAAAGGGTCTGCCTTACAGGGAAGTAGCGTAACAGGAGGCCCAAAAAGATGATTAGGGCCTGACATAGAGAGACCTCAATACTGGAAAAAGACTTTACTTACGGGGGGTTTGTGGTGAGCAAGGTGCATCTCTGACCCCGTGTGGAGCCTGGAACTCGGGGCCCAGGCTAGGGTAGAAAGGGAGACTTGGGACGTGTGTGCACGACGGCAGTGACGTCTCCTACAGTACGTCCTCACAGAGCTGACAACTGCCTCCCGCTCTCCCATCCCAGGTTTTTGCTGAGGCTCACAATAACCTTGTCATTGGGTGGCAGCTAACTCCCATTGAGTGACCACATGTGAAGGGCCAACTTTAAAGCGGACACTTAATTAAAGTCCCTTCCTTGTCTATAGACAAGACAATGAGGGTCAGAGATGGTAAGCAACCTGCCCAGGTTCACAGCGCTGTGAGAGTCGGGGCTAGGAAGGGTTACAACTCCTTTGCTCCCAGCTTATTCAGTTTTCCACACTTTACATTGTCTGCCCAATAATTAGTTCTATATAACTCATCAACAAACCACGGAGCACCTATAGCATGTCCCAGACAGTACTGAGCTAGAGAAATGCAAAGATAAATATGTGCAATGCTCACGGACCGGTGGGGAAAATAGACTTTAAAAATTTTAAATGGAGGCCGGCCTGTTGGCATAGTGGTTAAGTTCTTGGACTCTGCTTCAGTGGTCCAGGGTTTCACAGGTTCGGATCCCTGGCACAGACCTACTCACTGCTCATCAAGCCATGCTGTGGCGGTGTCCCACATACAAAAAAAATAGAAGATTGGTACAGATGTTAGCTCAGTGATAATCTTCCTCACCAAGAAAGAAAAAATTTAAAAACAGAGTTTGGCAGGTGCTGAGAAGGCATTGGGTGCACAAGTGTTACAGGATGGGGTGCACGTGGGAAGATGGCTCCACAGAGAAGGCAACGTGTGAACTGAGCCACACATTCAGAGAACGCTCTCGCAGATAGCCTGAATCCTGCGCTTAAGCCTCCCAGGACGTCCAGTGTAAATGGACACGCTGGAACCAGGGAGCCTCCAAGACCTAGAGACCCAGTGTGAGCCAGGATAGAGTGAGCAGATGGCTGTGGCCGCCAGGCAAGCACACCCTCGGATCTTCCTGGAGAGCCAGATGTGAGGCGCGCAGGAGCTGGCGGCGTGGGCTGCTGCCCCTCTGAGGTCCACCACAGGGTTCCTGCTGGGGTGACACTATCCGCCGGCTGCCTCTGGCCATTGTTGGAGGACAGCAGAGATGCTAGAGCCGGGTTATTCCCATCCAACATGGGACTCCTCCAACAAGGTCTCTGCTCTGGAGCTCATCAGGCTGACAGATGCTTTCTCAGAGCCACAGGGGCCACCCAGCGCGATTCTGACCCATCCTCTCCCCTCCCCCTCTCCTTTTACAGGTGTCAGACCCGCATCCGGTGCAAAGGCTCTCCCCATCTACTCCTCTTCTCCTTGAACTGACCACAGGGTTAGAGAGAGAGAGACGCGAAGGGCAAAACGCTCGGAAATGCCTTTGTTCTGTAAGTGAGGAGAGGAGAAGGCAGAACACCATGCAGGTAGGACGGAGCCCAGCAGAAAGCCCTGGGACCAAACATGGAGATAGAGAGAGACAGAGGGCACCTTCCAGGAGGACGATCCCCAGTTGGGTTCTCATAAGAAAACAAAGGTAGCAGGCAGACGCACAGCTCCACACCAGGCACAGCGTCAGTCCTAAAACGCGCAAACTGAAGGAAGGAACGAAGTGGGGAACTATTGGGGTGCCTAAAGCCAGCAGCTGCAACAGAAAAACCGCCGATTCTCGGTTGGTTTAACCCAGTAAAGGATTGGTTTTCGCTCACAGCAAGACCAGTGGTGGTCAGGAGACCCTCTCTGTGGCCTGTCCCCACAAAGCAGGAGGAAAAGGGAGAAGGGAGCTGGAGTGCGGGCGGGGTTTGTAAGGGTCTGACTTAGGGGCGGCCTCGCTCCCCCTCCCGCCCCGTTTGCCGGAACCTGGGCACAGGGCTCCAACCTCAGAGGGAGGAAGGGAGGGACGCAGGAGAAAAGATCTGATCCTGAGAGCCCAGGCGTAGGAACATGAAACACGGCTGGTGAACCCATGGCGTTATCTCTGCCCCACAGAATGTGCCAGAGCGGTTGGCCACTAGGAACTCACTACAAACCTTCACAAAGACGCGGGTGGGGGCAGGGGTGGGCCTTTAAACCGTCCCTTGCTTTTAGCAGAACGAGCAGCCTGTCCAATCGCAGGAGTGAAGGAGAGGGGAGAGGGCGTAGGGAGTGGAGGTCCTGGGCGCTGCCTCTGGGAATCCTGCCGCTGCTCACCTGGACCCTCTGAGCCCGGGGCTGAGAACTGCCCTCCCGCCTCCCACACTCCCACACTCCCTCCGTGTCCACCCATCCTGTGCCCGTCTGGAAGTGGTACAGCGCCAGTCCCCGCCACCAGGCCGTGCGCTCTGCAAGGAGGCGGCGGCGAGTGCGCGCGCACGTGCATCCCCAGCCCCTTGCCGCGTGCCCCGCAGAGAGGCGCTGTCTGTTGGGTGAATGAAAAGCATTCTCTGCTCTGGAGATGCTGTTGTAGGCGATCTGGGAGCGACAATGGCCATTCTTCCTTTTTTTAAGTTTATTTTTAAAAAATTTATGTGAAATATACACACTGTAAAATTTACCGCTTTAACCGTGTTTAAGTGTACAGTTCTGCGGCCTTAAGTGCATTCACATTGTCGTGCAACCATCACCAGCATCCGTCGCCAGAGCTTTTTTCCTCTTGCAAAACTGAAATTCAGTACCCATGCAGCAATAACTCTCCATTCCCCCTCCCCCACCCCGCCCCCACCATTTTCCTTTCCGTCTCTATGAATTTGACTACCGTAAGTACAGCATAAAAGGAGAATCATACAGCATTTGTCCTTTCGGGACTGGCTTATTTCATGTAGCATGATGTCCTCAAGGTCCATCTATGTTGTGGCATGTACCAGAATTTCCTTCCTGTTCAGACTGAGTAATATTCCGTTGTGTGTATATACCACAATTTGGTTTATTTGTTCATCCATCGATGGACGCTGGGTTGCTTCCAACCTTTTGACTATTGTGAATAACGCTGCTATGAACATGGTGTACAAATATTTCTGCAAGATCCTGCTTTCAATTATTTGGGGTATATCCATGCTTTTTTAAGGTGCTTTGGGTGATTTGAAGTGCAGCTAGGGTTGAAAACCTTTCATGCAAAGGAGGAGAGAGTAATGGGAATGACGAAGAATGTAGGAGTTTGGGGCAATGAGTGACAGTGCAAAGGTCAGGAGGAGACAGTCCCAGATGGGATCCTGAGTTCAGTGGAAGGGTTACTGTGGCCAGGAACCAAGGAAGAGAAGGAGGAAAGTCACAAGACTCTGGCAAGGAGAGGATCTCAGACGACCTAGCTCCTTAAGCAGAGGCGATGTCGTCTGCTGCCCAGAGCGGGGACAGGAGGGGAAGGGAGCCCAGAGCTTGAGGAAAGAGAAGATTCACTGCAGGTGTTGAGAGGGATGCGACTGGGCGATGCTGGGAGGATGGGTGACCAAAGGACAGAGACGAGGAAAGGACAGTGTGTGGAGGAGAGGTGGTGGAAGGAGAAGGAACTCTTTTTTATTACAATCAAGGGCAGGGAGTGAAGAAAGTTCATGGCAAGTGTGCTCAAAAATGGAGGAGAAATCATGAGAAGGCTAGCAGACTGTCTGCAAGGGTCCAGGCAGTTGCGCATGTGGTGGGCCAGATCACGCACTGGGCTCGGGGGCTCCAGGGCAAGGTGGAGAAAATGGATCATGGAAGTGACATGATTGGAAGCGGACCAGAGGATGCGGCGGAAGGTCAAGGGAAGGGAGGGAGGCTAAATGCCATTGTGCTGAGCCTTGCAGACCTGGAAAACCCACGCACTGCAAACCGAAACTCGCAGGTTTCCCGGTACAAAGAAGGAGAGTGGCTGTCATTGTCATATACATGGATACCATCATCTTATCCCATCAAAGCAACCGCAACGCCCCCTTTGAGCCTGCCCTCCGGGGAGCCTTCTCTATCTCTAGGCTGGCCATCTTCCTAGCCAGTGAAAACTTGTCTTATACCAGGTCTTCTTGGCTGCACTCAGAAACCAGAATTCTCCCCTGGTGCGTGCCTCATTGCTCCGTCACTGCAGCCAGCAGCCCACCCAGGGCTGCCAGCAACAGATCTCTGAGAACTCAGGGCGTCCCCTCAACGAGTGGAGGCAGTCTCTTTGCACTTATAGAAGTCCTTGCCCTTCCTACTTTACGATGGCAGCTGTGGGCCACAGTGACAATGTCCCCAGTGATCTCATTTTGAGCTCATCTTTGTAAAAAGGAAAAAATCAGCAGTTTTCTAAGCAATTGTACTGAAAAATCCATTCCCATTCTCCTCCCTTCCTCCTTGATGGCCCAATCTAGCTTTTGCATCTGAACCTTTATCTGCTGTCTTACGGCAGATACGAAGCTTTGTTCATATCTCCCTCAGATGCCCTCATTTACCCCGGTCTTCGTTGGCATCGTTCCATCTCTTCACTGCTCTGTGGGTCTCGCTGCATCCCAGAATAATTGCTCAGCCGGAGCCCTGCCTGCCCTGAGGAATCTGCCAGCCGCCTGCTGCTTGCTGTCTGTTGTCTTTTCCTTGCTCCGCTGGGCGGTGGGCTGCCCTCTGGACATTGCTGCTACTCCAGGACTAGATAGAGATTTGTTTGTTTTTCTAAGTCGCCTCTTACACTAGCATGTTGCTGTCCCCATTTTATTGCCTCTCTCTCTCTTTTCCCTCCTTGCCTACTTCCTATTGAGAGCAGGCGCGTCAGAGGCCCCCCAGAAGGCAGGCAGCCTAGGGAGACCACCACGCTACTGGAGTCCTTGGAAATGCCCGTGTGACAGTGTCCTTCAGCTGCAAATGTGCGGGCAGCCTGGCAGGTGGCCAGCTGAGTCTGGGACAGCCCAGTCCTCCCAGGAGATGGGGGGAATTAACTTTGTTTAATAAATAGAACAGCTGGACAACGTTAACCATAAAAGACCTGAGACTGGGAAAAGAAAAAGATGTAAAAGGAAGTGTCCTCTCGTTCCTTCTTTCGTGTCTACCAGGGTAGCACTTCTGCGTGCCTTGTGGCTTCCCACTGACAATGGGAAGTGAGGCCACTCCAAGCTCTTCTTGGAAATGCCCAGGACTCTCATTGCGCCCTTTCCTGCCCACTTCCACTTCATTCTGGCTTCTGCAGAGTTGCTGACCTTTGACCCTTCTGTTTGCCTCTAGAAATTGGTGTTGGGCCTTGGCTTCCTGTGTTTGTACCATCAGCACTCGCTGGGGATTTGGGCTGTGTCAGTTCTCGGCGGCCCCGGGCAGAACCCCCCGCACTAGCTGTGGTCCCATTTTGAGCTAACTCGAGGCACCAGGTCAGGCTTTCCCCGTCTGTCAGGCCTTCCGAGGCTGTCCAGTGCATGTCGGGGGAGGGGTGGAACACAGCTCACCAGGAGCACCTGAAGGATGCTTGACCCGGCGTGGCGGAAATGTGAGGAGAGGATTTCCAAGAACAGAGTGGAAAGAGGTTTAGACTAAGTTCTTCACACTATAAGTGAAAGAAATATAGGAGAAAAAGTCAGATACCAGTCAAATGGTTAAGGATATCGTGAATCCAAAATCAGTAAAGGGCTTAAGAAACGGGCATAACTATTGAGTCAAACAGAGGAGTTGAACATAAGAATCTGTGTGAGAATCAGACCCGTGTAAAATGTAATAATAATCTAGACAATTGATTCACAACTGGCTTATACTATTTAAGGTAAATTCAGCTCCATGATCAAAAGAGAGAGGCTATCTGGCCTTACTCCTTCATTCCTTCACTGACCTAGTCTACACATGCTTTTGAACACCAGCCAAGGGCCTGCTGGTGCTAGATGCCACGGGAGAAACAAAGAAATCTAACACGTCGTGCATGCCCTCAAGATAGCCAGACACATAAAAAGTGGAGTCAGGCCAGAGAAACAATAGGTGCTGCAAGAGGATGTGATTAAGTGTGGACTAAATAAGGGCTATGAGTCCTGGTGAGGAGGCATCCCTTGGGATGCGAGGGACGTGCCGAGGGCTCCTGGAGAAGGTGAGCCTTGAAGGAGCTTGATGAACAGGGAAGATTGTAAAGGAAAGGGGAAATCCTCCTGGCTGGTGGTGATTTACAGAGCTCTCGTTCCAAACGACAAGCTGTAGAAGAGCCGTCTCGAGTTAAAATCAACAAAGGACATCTTTGCTATCTTCCAAAGTCTAAAAGGAGAGAGAGATAAGGAGGCTCTATGACAAGCATCTGGTTTCTGGTTGTTGGGGCGATCGGTCAGGTGGTGTGGGTTTCAGACGCTGCACAGTATCATTATCGTGGTACACATCTGCAAGGTGGGCTCCGTGACCTGGAGAACAAGGATATACGTTTAGGAGGCATTCAGCTTCCAATAGTGGGATGCTTGATAAACAGTGGCTTCATTGATAAAGATGCTTAAGTACTTCACAAAACAAGATGTCCACAGTTGCTATAGCTGCCCTCAATTACCGTGAGGGGCCCAAGCTATTTCTTTCAGTCTGCCATCTTTAGTGGAATTTTTGTGTGTGTCCTTAGGCTAATTTCCCCATGGTCACAAGATGGCGGCCGCAATTCCCACAGACCTGCATTGCAAGCATGAAAAAAGGGCCAAGGCCGAGGACGTTCTCCTCCTGAGATTTAAATGACTCCAATTCATCCCCTTGGTGTCGGGTAGACACCCAGCTTCCATGAGATCAAGGGATCTCTACTCACTTCCTTAGTCAAACCAGAGTTCTCTTTGGCAGAGAAGGAAGTGGGGATGGCGGAGCCGCAGACAGTAAGCAGTGTCTGCCATGTTCACCAGCGTGAAGGGTCCCTGCCCACATGGCTCCTCCAGCCGCTGCAAGCAGCTTCTTTCTTTGCTATCGCCAGCCCCTGACCTTGGCCTTCATTTACAACCCTGAACTTTTTTCAACTTCTTAAAAATTGTTGTTCCCGCCTAATGGATCTGACTTATGCAACAGAGGTAACTCAAAACTCCAATCAGAAAACCCTTAGTCAGAGAAAATCCCGTAGCAGTACCCTGTAAAATTGGTGAATGAATGTATCATGTGTGTTTTAAGCTTGAAAAGTGTTCAAGTTACGTACCATTTTTACAACTCCCCTCCTTAACTAAACTGGCTAAAAATGAACCAACCAGTCTCTAGAGCCAACTGCTTTAGATAACAGGGCTTCTTATGCTGTAATTGTTAGCTTTTTTGCCAGAATTCCCTACAGGATTGAAATCTAGAGGACAGAGTTCAATGTCATGAATAAGTCTGCATCCTGAGCTCTAGAGCTGTGTTCCCAGACTGTGCCTCTGTACCCGTCAAAAACTAACGCCCACCCCGTCCTCCCCCAGCCCCAGCACACCATTCTACTTTCTGTCTCTATGAATTTGACTACGCTAGGGACCTCATATAAGCAGAATCACAGTATTTGTCCCTTTGTGACTGGCATTTCACTTGGCATAACGTCCTCAAGGTCCATCCATGTTGTGGCATGTGTCAGAACTTCCGTCCTTTTTAAGGCTAACTGAATTGACTCGATGGCCCCAACGAAATATTCCATTGTGTGTATATCCATGTAGAGCTGTGCCGTCCAACACAGCAGCCACTAGTCACGCATACGGTTATTGAGCATTTGAAATGTGGCTAACGAGATGGAGGCACGGAGTTTTTAACTGCATTATATTTTAATTAATTTAAATTTACAATCTGATTCATTTGCTGGAAAAGGTTTAAGTGTGTTTGGAACAAATCAGGGACGTGAATCTACTTTTCCAACTGCACATTTTATTAAATCTAGATATGGAGGGACTATTTCCAGTGAAAGCTTAGCATCTGAATTGAGATATGCCATGAGTGTAAAACATACACTGCATTTAGAAGACTTAATATGATAAAAAGAATGTAAAAAAAACTCATAAACAATTTTTATATTGATTATATAATGCAATGGTAATATTTTGAATATATTGGGCTAAACAAAATATATTAAAATTAATGTCATCTGTTGCTTTTACTTTTTTAAAGGCATTGCTAGAAAATTTTAAATGACGCGTGTGGCTTGTGTTGTGTTTCTCTTGAACAGTGCAGCTCCGATACAAAGGGAGCATTCAAATATTCGTTGAATGAATGCATGAGTTCAGTGCTGTGACCAAGGTCATTCAAAAAGATGCAAAACTGGGTCTCAGGTTCCTTGGTCCCCACTCCCTCCTTCTTTCCACTGCTCCTTGTGGCCCCCTCTCTACCACACTGGGCTTGCTGGTCACACTCCCACCACCACCTGGAGCACAGAAACTTTCCTTACGGAAGTGAGCTTTGCAAACTCAGAGGACAGCGAGGAGCATCCACATTGAGGTGCCCTAAAGACAAGAGCTTATAGGAAATGGAGCCCTCTTTGATGGAGAGAAGGAAAGGATTTAGGATGCCAAATCTCAGAGGACCCTTTTGTTTCACATTTTGCCCTTTCTGGGTATCTTTACTGAGATCTCCGGTCATCTCGGTGTACATTCTTATTCTGAAAGTTCTTTCAGGAAAAGGATGGTTTTACACTTCTAGACAGACTTCTTGCCATCCCCAGGGCTCTGGTGACACAAAACAGACAGGAGTAACGTAGGCTGTGTGCGCACAACTGGAAGACGGCTGGGATACAGCGGCCACCCACGCTGGTTGCGGGAGGAGCAAGCGCCCGTGGCTCAGAGAGCAGATGCTTTGTCCCGCCCTGCAGTCTTCATGCCTGGCCCCCCCTTCCCTTTTGAGGTGTGGCTCTTGGAGTGAAAGATCATCACCGTCTTTGGACGGTGCAACAGCTTTTGAAATGCAACAGCTTTCTGCAATTTGTTTTTATGAAATCAGCATTTTGCTTCCTGGAAAATCTTAATGCCCTTTTCTCATTGAACTTCGAGATTTTACGTACTTTCACAAAAGAAAAATAAAAAGCAGAAGGTAGCATGAAATGCATTCACTTCGTAACTCAGATATTCAATGAAAAATGCCATTTCCGTGCTAACCCGGCATTCCTCGCTGAATCGTATCCGTCAGTGAGCAGGAGGAGAGCCTCGTTTGGGAGTCACTCTGATCTCAAGGAAGGCTGCCCCGGTCACTCCAGCAGGTCCTTTTAGATGGCATGCCGTGTTTCTTGGATAAAGTGTTTTGTCTTAGACAGTCTTTCCCTGCTCCTGGCCTCCTCCCTAAGATGCTCTCTGGTCTAAGGGGAATGATAGGGCTCTTGATGCTTCCTGGACAAATGGCAGAGCCAGGTCCTTACGGCCATGTCCTGTCCCTTCTCTGGTCTGCAGGGTGTTGCCCCTCATTCCCCTGCTTGCTGCTTGCCCTACAGGGAGTGGCAGCTGAAGTCAGAGGCTGATGCCTAGTCACTTCCTCTCTGGGTTTGGGAGGCATGCCTAGGGGTACCTCCTGCCCGGTTCAACTTCAGCGGAGTTCCTGCAGGTGTCGTGGGCACTCTGAGGCCTGGCCGTGGCTCCAGGGCTCTCCCAACCTAGACAGTCCGCTCTGCAGCTCTCTCTCCGGAACAACCTCACCCCAATCCAGCAAGCCCTCTGGCATTCTCACGGCCCCATTCGCAGTCCTTTCTGGGTCCAGGCTCCCTCTGCTCACCATGCTGCCAGCACCACCACCTCATCCTTTACAAGTTTTGCTCTCACAAATAACGCCTTGGTGAAGATATTGTGCACGTCTGGTGTTTTCTAGGAACAGAGACAGAGGAGTAGAATTGTGGGATTATAGGTTATAGACATTTTGATATTTTAAGATGGTCCCATATTTACCTCCAAAGTCTCTGTCACCGATTTACACTTTATTTCCCCACACCTATGCTAATTCTGAAGATTATCAAACTTTATAAATTTGGCCAATCTGATAGCTGTTAAAAAGAGATTTTTAGGGGCCAGCCCTGGTGGCCTAGTGGTTAAGTCCAATGTACTTGGCTTTGGCACCCCGGGTTCCATTCTTGGGCACAGACCTATACCACTCATCTGTCATGGTGGTGGCTCACATACAAAAAAAAGAGGAAGACTGATGGCAGATGTTAGCTCAGGGTGAATCTTCCTCAGGAAAACAAAAGAGAGAGAGAGATTTTAGTATTGTTAAGAATTTTTTCTTGTGTATATTGACCATACAGTAGTCCCCCTTTATTCATGGTTTTGCTTTCCGTGGTTTCAGTTACCTGAGATCAACAGCGGCCCAAAAATATTAAATGAAAAATTGCAGAAATAAACAATTCATAAGTTTTACATTGCTTGCCGTTCTGAGTAGTGTGATGAAATCTCGCACCATCCCTCACCATTCCTCCCGGGACGTGAATCACCCTTTGTCCAGCAGATCCACCCTGTGTATGCCACCTGCCCCTTAGTCACTGAGGAGCCAGTCGGCCAGGTTATCAGATGACTGTTGGCAATTTGGATATGCCAAAGAGAAGCCATAAAGTGCTTCCTTTAAGGGAAAAGGTGAAAGTTCTCAACTTAATAAGGAAAGAAAAAACATGTATGCTGAGGTTGCTAAGATCTACAGTAACTTTTATTACAGCATATTGTTACAATTGTTCTATTTATCATTGGTTATTGTTAATTTCTTCCTGTGCCTGATTTATAAGTCAAACTTTTTCATAGGTGTATATACATATATAGGAAAAAACATAGTATCTAGATGGTTTGGTACGGTTCTCAGTTTCAGGCATCCACTGGGGGTCTTGGAACATATTCCCTGCAGTAAGGGGGGAACACTGTGTGTTTTGTGAATTTTTTGTTCATACCTTTAACTTCCTTTTTTAAGAAGTTTTCATCTTCTGTTCTTACGGATTTACATATGAAGTAGCCATGTCAGCTCAGGCTGCCATAACAAAATACCACAGACTGGGGGGGGCTTAAACGCCAGAAGTTAATTTTCTCACATTTCTGGAGGCTGGAAGCCCAAGATCCAGGCACCTACCAGGGGGCTGCTTGCTGAGAGCTCTCCCCTGGGACGGGTGCAGACAGAGCTTCTTGCTGTGTCCTGGACGGCCTCTCCTCGGCGCCTGTGTGCGTGGAGAGTGAAACAGCTCCCTCCCCTTCAGATGCGGCCTCCAGGCCTATGGGACTGTGGTCATTTACCCGTCATTCCCTCCCAAAGGCTCTGTCTCCAAACGCCGTCACATTGGGGCTTAGGGCTGCAGGAGGTGAATTTTGTGGGGACATAGTCAGCCCACAGCACCACAGTACTATTCTTTACCTGTTATATGAGTTTGTGTGTGTGTGTGTGTATACACGTATGTGTGTATATGTATGTGTTTGTGTGTATATGTATATATACATATGTGTATGTGCATATATTTTCTCCAAGAGTATAACTTGCCTTTTAATTTCGTTAATCGTGTTTTCAGTCATAGAAAAGTTGTTTGGTTTTTTTGGGGGGGAAGATTAGCCCTGAGCTAACATCTGCTGCCAATGCTCCTCTTTTTGCTGAGGAAGACTGGCCCTGAGCTAACATCCGTGCCCATCTTCCTCTACTTTATATGTGGGACACCTGCCACAGCACAGCTTGACAAGCAGCACATAGGTCCACACCAGGGATCTGAACCAGTGAACCCCGGGCCAGCAAAGCAGAATGTGGGAACTTAACCACTGCACCGCCAGGCTGACCCCTGAGAAGTTTTTAGTTTTGATGTGTCAAATTCGTTCCTCTTTTCCTTTATGACTTCTCGTTTCTATGATTTGTTTAAAAAGGCCTTCTGTACCCCAGATGTCACAAACATATTATTTGTTTTCCATATTTCAGGAGCAGAACTTGCCCACAAACTTTTTGAGACCGACGCCCTTTGCAGGGGCTGGAAGAAGGTACATTTTTATCTAACAGTTCAATTTCTTTCATGCTTATTAATTTAATGTTTTCTGTTGCCTCTTGAACAAATTTTGGTTATTTATATTTTCCTAGAAAATCATTCATCTCATCTGGGTCTCAAATTCACTGGTATAAAGTTGTTCATAATGTTCCCTTTAAAAATTATCCTTTACGGGGCCAGCCCGGTGGTGTAGTGGTTAAGTTTGTGCACTCCACTATGGCAGCCCAGGGTTCGCAGGTTCAGATCCTGGGAGTGGACCTACACACCGCTCATCAAGCCACACTGTGGTGGCATCCCACATACAAAAAATAGAGGAAGATTGGCAACAGATGTTTGCTCAGGGCCAATCTTCCTCACACACACACACACACAAAACCTTTATATGTGTTCATTCATCCCTTTCCTTCCCTGTTATTATCTATGTATTTTATTCTAGCCAAATAACTTTTTACCTTAAAAAAAAAGCAAACCTGTGTTCTTGTATTTTTTAAAGATTGGCACCTGAGCTAACAACTGTTGCCAATCTTTTAATTTTTTTTCTTTCTACTTCTCCCCAAAGCCCCCAGTACGTAGTCGTACATTCTAGTTGTGGGTCCTTCTGGTTGTGCTATGTGGGACACCACCTCACCGTGGCTTGATGAGTGGTGCCATGTCCGTGCCCGGGATCCGAACTGGCAAAACCCTGGGCTGCCATAGCAGAGTGCACAAACTTAACCACTTGGCCATGAGGCCGGCCCCAAACCTGTGGTTTTATTGATCAGTTTTGCTGAATTTTTTCTCTGTGTCATTAATTTCTGCTTCTCTATTAATTAACTCATTTCTTACTACTTACTTTGGCTTCATTTATTTTTCTTTTAAATCTTTTTTATGTTCCAATAAATAAATGCAAGTCTAGAGTTTTCTTCTGAAAATTGCTTTGGCCATATCCCACTGGTTTTGATGTGTGCTGTTTTCATTGTGGTCCAGTTCCAAGTAGTTTATTTCCTCTTTAAACCAAAAGATCTTTAGAAGTGTGTTTTTATATTTCAGGAGTATAGATTTCTTTTGGCTCCTTGTTTGTTAATTTCTAAATTTATTGCATTCCGGTCAATGAATGTGGCCTGTATAATAAGTTTTTAAAAATGTGTTATTTCCTTTGAGCATAGAACAGAGTCAAATTTGGTGAGCTCTGCATGTGTGCTTTTAATTTTTTTTAAAAAGGCTTAATATTGCATTAGTTTTCCTTTCCAGTGTGGTCACAGCTTCTGAGAATAGGCAATAATTTAGTTGAATTTAATAGTATTTGACTCATTTACTCAATAGATATTTATGGAGTGCCTGCATATTCTAGGCACCGCAGGATTCGGGGGACACAAGGATGAGCAAAAACAGGCACGGTCTGCCCTATGAGTTGATAGTCCAGCGGGAGAAGCAGGCACAGATCGCATCGTCCCATCAGTGAAACAATGAGCTGAAGAAGAAACACTGATTCTGCGGACGCATCTCACAAAGGGTCTTGTCCTGGAGAAAGCTTTCCTGATATTTGAACAGAGACCTGAAAGGGGGGTGGAAATTTCGTAGGAAAAGGGCTGGGAAGGGAAGAGAGGAGGTCTGCAGGTGGAACAGCGTGTCATGAGGCCCTTTGTGTCTGTGAACAAGGGTCCTGGGGTCCAGAAAGCAGACCCTAGGCTGCCGGGCCCCACACAGCGTGTGCGTGGTACTGGCCCCAGAGCAGAGGGGTGCAGGCGTGCGGCGGAGAGGGGTGCAGACCATATAAGGCCTTATGAAGAAGTTTTGTCTTTACTTAAGAAAAATGGGAAGCCGTTAAAAGAATTTAGAGAGGCTTACAGGATTGTCTCTGTGGTTTTAGATGATAACTTGAACAGAAACTTGGAGCATTTGCTCCATGGAGCTTTTATTCCTTGACTTCGTACTATAGGGCTCCTACTTCCCTTCTTGCTCCCTCCCTTCAGTGAAGTTGAACTAAACATGCTCAAGAAGAATGATCACCCGGCGCGTTTTCCATCAGAGGCGTACAAATTACCCGGCACGTCTGGGAACCAAGCCTGCACTGGAGGTGGATTAAACTAATGATTCAGCGGTAATCACACAACAACAACCGGAGCTGTCGGCGTGGAGCGTTGCGTCCCAGCTCCGTGCTAGGTCCTCCGCGAGTTTATCTCCTTTGATCTTCACAACAACCTTATGCGATTTCTTTTTACCGCACACATCAGTCACCGTGTCTGCCACCATTTGTGCTGGAAACTCACTGCCTCCACCTCAGAGGGATGGGGCCACTCCCAGGGGCTTTGATTTGTCCACTGTGATCATGCTCAAGCACACACGGACACATGTGTGCACACATGCACAGACATGCACACTCACACACAGGCACACGCACCTCTGCTTGGATCAGGGGTGGTGCCTGGATCCAACAGCCACCAATCCATTGGCCAGCCAGCAGTTTTTAGGGTACCATAGCACAAAAAGCTTGGTCCAAGTAGATTCTTGCTTTTAGAAATTTCTAGTTGGGATATATAAAGGAAATCAGTTAGTTGCAGAAACTGAAGCTGAGCGATGAGAGGCCGGAGAAGCCCTGACGGCCTGAGTGGGTGGAAGTTGTGAGTAAGCCAAAGGCCTCGCTGAGCAGAAGCTGTGAGGAGAAAGGATGCCAGGGTGGATGGAGAAACTGGTTGACAGAGAGGAGAGAAGCTGACTGGAGATGAAGCCCGCGCTTGGGGAGGCACTGAGTCACGTGAATGACAGCAACTAGAGGAACGAGGCACACGTTCATGCCCGAGATGCAGTGGCAGGCTCTGAAGGCCCGGCCACAGAGTGCTCCCCGCTCTCTGGGTTCATGAGATGCCGCCCCCTCATCAGGCCTGACCGGGAGTTTGCTGCACAGCGCGTCTGAAGGCGTCTCTGCTCCACGCAGCACAGGAGACTCGGCACTCCTGGGCTCAGACGAAGACACAGAGGCTCAGAGAGGCGAAGTAATTGCCCAAATCGCCACAGCAAATTGGAGCAGAAATTTCAAGCTCAAGTTCGTGTGACTGTGCTGCCCTCGTCCTCAAGGATAAGGCTATTAGCATTTTTACAGCGGGGGTTGGGCGGGGAGGAATTATCTGCTCAAGGATATTTGTCAGACCTTCAGCTTTTCTCACCTTGAGAACAAACACAGGCGGCACACGGTTTCAAATCAGTAAACCAAGTGACTTGGCATCATTGGCCTGTTAAGTGTTAGGGTTTAACAATAGTTAACATAAGAGGACCGTTGCTTTCGAGTGCACTGCACAAAAGCAGGTTTTCACCTAGTCAGCTATTTGGAGAGTGGCATGGGGATAGAGGCAGGGACACGGAGAGCGAGGGTTACAGTTTCTCCCCCAAGAACTGGTTACAGCCTCGCAGGGCTAGGGCCCGATTGTCCATTCACCCAGGCAATGGGCCTGGGGGAACTGGATCATGCAAAAGAAACTTCCGACCATTGGTGAGAAGCAGCCGGTTGCTAACCTGGTTTTCGGTAGTGGCGGAACAGAGCCGGGTGCCCCATCAGCCCTCTTTGTGGTCCTCTACAGGGAACGTCCTCTTCCTTGCAAAAGGGCCTCCAGGAGAAGTGGCAAGGGGAATGAATCCAGAGCAAATTTAATGAGTGCCTAGTAAGTGCGAGGCCTCGTGCCCAGGGAAAGCTTAAACGTCTGAGTCATAGGTCCACGAGGACTGAAGTGGGTCACCTTGGCTGTGACACAGCAGGAAGTCTCTGAGGCTGCAGCCTACTGGTAAAGCGGCAACACTGTATCTCCCCAGACCCCCCTGGGAATTCGTGCACTGACCCTATTGCCTCTACGGATTGTTCCAGGTCCCGTGCTGAGGGCGGTGGGGAGCCTCCTGTTTGGTGTCCCTTCCCGGCAAGCCCTTATATGTCCTGAGCTCACAGCAGCTGAGGACATTTCCTTTCCTGACCTTTGCCAAACCACCTTTTACCTAATTCCTGCTGTTTGCCCTGTTGAGAGGGGGTGTGGCCACGGCCCAGAGACCAGGCAGACCCACAGAGGAGAGGCACATCAGGAAAGTCCCAGGGGGACGCAACAAGCCCCAGCTGCTTGTCCTTTGAGGGTCAGCCGACCAGCGGAGTCCAGAGCCCAGGGGCAAAGATCAAAACCAAGCCTGGAGGTCAGCCCAGGATGGCACAGATGTCGCCCATGTCCACCTTCATTCTTCCGTATCCATGTACCCACTGTACTATTACTCACTTGCTGTTTTTCTTTTAAAATTCACTTTTTAACTTAATTAAATAAAACTTTGCATCAGAGGAGTAAATGAAAAATGAGGATCACTTGTCAAAAACAAAGAAGAGGTCTTTAAAAATAGATTTAACTCTTAAGGTAAAAATTTTCCATCACGTTTTACCTAAAATTGTAGCTGGCTGCCATCAGAGGTCCTGTCTCACTTCGGCCTGCCTCGGGCTGGGGGGTCCAGGCCTGACCTGGAGTCAACCCGCCAGGGGGTCCTGCTTCCACCCTCTGTGGTTGAGAAGCCGCGGAGAGGTGACTTAAGCTAGCTGAGCCTGTTTCTCTGTCACCTGTGGGTGACCATGGTCCCTGCTTTGCAGGCCTGTTGCAAAGATCACACAGAAGACTGCAGCGAGAGCACCCAGCACAGGCCTGGCACATAGTACACGCCACAAACACTCCCTGTTTTCTCCAGAGTTCTCCGTATAAGTGCGCTTGTGATTTTCAAACCGTCCATCACAATATTTGTTTGGGAGATACGGTTTTTGTCGGTAAGACCAAAGTTCAACTTGAAATAGAAAGCATCTAAGTTAAAAACAGTGAGAAAGATATAATTATAGTGCTGTTATTGCCAAGGACAAGAAACAGGAAACTAGAACAATGGTTCATGAGAGTCAAATAGCCAAGATGAATTGCATCTTTATGAAGGGGTCCCGGCTGCCTCCAGCAGAAGGTGTGCCGAGGTCCCCCTTAGCACATCCCCTTACCCAAACCAGAGCCCTTTGGAGGAACTAACTCCAGATTCTTGGCAGCACAGGCTGGAGGCAAATCAGGGCTGTTTGGGTCCAGAGTCCAGAGTGCTGAGCCCCACTTGGCTCGGCTTCAACCACAGGTTGGGCGTCACAGCTGCGCTGGTTCCAGCCGGAGGTATGGCTCTAGCAGAGTCGGGATGCCTCTCGGCCCAGGTCAGAGGGGCACGTTTGTGGCCAGTGCAGCCTCCAGCTCAGCAGCTTCCAGAGGTTCTGCCACAGAATCTTCCCAAATGAAACACCCTCCTTCCTGTTCAGCTTAGCTCCGGCTGCCTTGACCTCCTCTCACTTTCAACCACTTCCTTTCTTTCTCAACACCCGATTTCCGCTCCATGTCCTGCATTTCTCCATCATGTCCCTTCACCCATCTTCCAGGGCTAACGTCCTCTCCTCTCCTCTCCTCTCCCTCATTCTCTCTTTCTCCATCTTTTTCATCCTACCTTCTCCTCCCCTCCCTCCATCCTCCCCTCCTCCCCTCCCTCCATCTGCTCCTCCTCCCCTCCCTCCATCTGCTCCTCCTCCCTTCCCTCCATCTTCTCCTTCTCCCCTCCCTCTCTTCTGTCCTTCTTTCACAAATGTTTATGGAGCATTTACGAATGAGCTAGGTATTGTGCGAGGGGTTACAGTGGTAACAGGATCCTTGTCCTTATGGCATGTTTACTCTGAAAGGAAAGACTAACACAAACAAATATTTCCTTGAATAATTGTGTAATTATACCAGCAATAATGCTGTAAGTAAGGAATCCAAGTGGGCCAGATGCTACAGAACTCCTATGACATTTTCCACGTCCACGTGGCACGTGCAAAGCCCTAGAAGGTGACGACCCTATTGGGCAAGCATGCGTCTGCCCTGCATGATCCCTCCAGCATCTGGTACAGGGCCTGGCACGGACACAGGGTGCACTCGGTGATTGCTTGTGGAGTAAATGAAGAAACTGCTCTTCCGGAGAACCTGTTGGTGCTCTTTTGGCCATGGGAATCACGAGGGAGAGTCAGAGGGGGCAGAGCTCCTCTCCATCCATCCTCCCCCGACACCCTGCAGTAGCCAGGCCATCAACGGCCAACTAAATGCCAAAGGGATGAGGTGTCAGCAATGGATGAAGCCAAGTGTCCTCCTAGAGTCTCTGCCTTCAGGTCTCCCACTGAGGAAAACCTAGCCAGGACCTCCTTCGAGAAACCCCGGGTTTGAGGACAAAAAAGGATAGTCACTGCCTGGCTTTGGGCACTCCTTGCTGGGGAGACCTTTTGATGGCTCTCACGTGGCCAGATAAGCATCTCCTTTGTATTCCAACAACCTCGATTATGTAGGAAGCAGTGGGTTCCTGAAAATCACCGTAATAAGTCAGCTATAAAAAGAAACTAATCTAAATGGGTGGGGTTGCAATTTTCAGTAATAAAGGTGATCTGAATATATTTATATTCTGATATATATAGATTCTTTATATAATATTATATATCATATAAAGGTCAGAATATATTTACTCCATCACATTTTCACTTCAAATTGGAAAATAATAAGAAGGAAGTATTGGAAGATGGGGAGACACAAATGGACAGAGTAAAGCAAACCCTCCTATGACAGCGAAGGCACCGCAGGAGGCGGGGTGGCCGGGGAGCAGAGCGCCAGCATCCCCCTTGGGAAGGCGTGTGGAGGTCACCAGGCGGGCAGGGAGCAAGGAGATGGGGCATTGTGTGGAGACAGTTGGCCTTGGGCTTGACCTGAACTTGACCTGGCTCTGATAAGAATCTGTCCAACCTGGCAACGATGTGACAGTAAATTCCATGGATTTGAGCAGCACAGTTCATGCCAAAAAAACTTGATTGCCTTTGAGGACAGAATTATCCTCATTGTTACTGTATGCTAGACAGAAAAAAAGTGCAGGAGAGGCAGCATCTCCAGCTTTCTGGCTCAGGACACACCGGGCCCTTTTCTCCCCAGGCCCGAGGGAAGGAGGCCGAGGCAGGCTGGGGAGGTCACCTTCAAGGTGCTGTGTGTGCTCTGTCGCACGTCATAGCAAAGGAAAGACGGATGCTCAGCCCACCTTGGGACAAGCAATAGTTCTGTGTGCTCGCTTCATAAACTCTGCGTTTTATAGCTGTAAAGGATGTCAGTAAGCGCCCAGTCCAAACGCCCTGAACTAGCTCAACCCCAGCATTTCTAGGGTCAGACTGAGGTTGAGACCCGGGAAACGACTTGGAGAGCGCTGCCCGGCTAACAGCGGAGCCGGACCTGCTCACGAGGTGCGTCTTCTCCTCCCACGTCCTCGGGCAGGAAGTGCTCAGCACGTGTTCGTCACCATCATCGCTTACCGTCACGTGCACTTCACACCCCCTGTGACAACCGCATGGTGTCCCCCCACTTTGTGAATGCAGAAACCAGGTAGTTTGCTGAGGGCCACACAGCTAACGAGGGGACAGGCCCGGAACCGGGGGTTCTGATTCTGCCCCCAGCTCTTCCTGGTCCTCGTGCTGTCTTCACGCTGCTGTCCGTCCTGTGATCTGTACACTTGGACGTAGGAGCCCAGAAAGACCCTGTGATCACTGACTCCGGAGAATAACTCTGCAAACTTTGTCTATGCAGCAGCTGGGCCGTGGGGAGGCTTCCCATGGGGACAAAAGAATGATCTCTTCAGGACGACATTTCTTTCTCTCCCGTGAGTGTACCACTGGGAACCGTGCTGGAAGGCATGAGCAGCTCAGACACGATGGCAGAGAGGAAGCCGACGAGCAGGTCCTGGGGGCCCCTGTCGGCACGAGGGTGCTCGCAGTTGACTTCACCTGTGCAGCCTTGGGTGGGGTTTCAGCGAAGACGGTCATGGCAAGATCTGTGCTCGAGGTTGTTCATGCTGGCGGGTGGGTGAAGGGTGGATTGGAGAGGGCAGGAGGAGAGGTGGGGAAAAGGAAGAGGAGGCAGCTGCTTAGGTGACATGATGGGAGCTCAAACAATGGTTTTAGGGCAGCAATGGAGGGCCAGGTCAAGGTCAAGGTGAGGAAGAGGAGGAGTCAGGATGAGTCTCCCGTTTCAGCTTTGAGGACTGAGTGGCAGAAGGGAGAAGGAAGAAGAGCAGGCCTGGGGGAAAGAGCGAGAGCTCGGAGTTAGGCAGTTTGAGGGGGAGACGCCCAATGGGCCTTCTGGCCTGGATTCCCCCAAAGCAAGGCTTGGGACAAAGATTGACGTGCTGGTGCTTTATTTGGGAAGTGGTCCCAGGGAACAAGAGAAAGGAACCAGAGCGGGTGACATAAGACGAAACAGAAAGTGACTTAAGGATGTGTATCGTGTTGGCCATCTCCAGGGGACACTGGCACTGGATCCCCCGGGGCCTCATGGGGAGTGTTTACACAGCAAGTCAGGACTGTCCACACAAGGGACGAAAGGGAGGAGCGATTATCCACTGTTTCTCATACCTTGTTGGTCCAGGGCTTCCCCATGGAGTGTTATGCCCACTCCTCGACCCCCACATGTGGGTTGCACATGCATAAATGTCAGGTGCTTCCACAGACATCCGGAATGGATGAACAGGTGTCCAGGGGCATCAGAGAAGCCCCAAGGCACAAAGCCAGGTCTAAGCCACTTGCTGAGATAAGTTACCGCGAGAGCTGAGTCAAAGCCAGCCCAGAACCGCCTGCCCAAGCTGCTTCGAGTCTTGGAGGCGAGGCGGAGAGGCTGTGAGATGGTGCACAACAGGCGTCCACTTCACAGGATGCGAGGTGGGGCTGTCCTGGTGGCAGATGTGTAAACCATCTAAGCTCTGGAGGGAGGCCAGGGCTGGAGACATGGATCTGTGAGTCATCGGTGTGCAGGTGCTGGCTGAAACCACGGGGAAAGTGTGTTGAGTGCAAAGAGCATTGAGTCAAGGGCAGTGCCCTGTGGACCATGTAAGGAGCAGGCAGAGGAAGAGGGGCCAGGAAAGAGCAGAAAGGCCGGGGAGACACAAGGACAACCTGGAGGGTGTGGTTTCATGGGAGCTGAAGGGCAGCATGTGACAGGACATTGACCAAGTGTCCCCAAGCATCGCATACTGTAAGACGTCCCCCGGGTTTGGCAATCCAGAGGTCTCAGGTGCCCTCAGCACCAGGAAGGTCAAGAGAAGCGTGGCGTTGGAGGCCAGGACGTAGTGGGCAGAGGAATGAGCAGGAGCTAAGAAACTGGAAAGAACAGTATGACCTGTGACGTCACAAGGACTGCCCTCGGATAGGACAGGGACCACAGAGGGGTGAGAACAGTTTGTAGGTCAGAGAGCGAGGAGCTGAGGGAGACCAGACAGAACAGCCTTGATTGTCCCGAGGAACCGAGATGATGCCCCCCCCCACCCCCCCACCCCGGGACCACAGCCAGCCGTCCTCCTCCTCCGTGGCGGGCTGTGCGCCTGGGGGTCGCAGCAAGAGTTCAGTCTCTCATTTTGTTATTGCTGTTAGTCAGCTGGTGAATATTTACTGAGCATGAACAATGTCCAAGGCCTCGTGCAGGTAACTGAGGAAAATACAAGAATGACGTGACTGAGTCCTGCTCAGAGGCGCTCTGGGCCTTGGAGCCTGGGGAGTCGCTGCACCCCAGGGGAAGTCAGAAGCTGGGCTGGGTCAGGATGCTGAGCTGGTGCACACGAGCGTATTCATGCATTCAACAGACCCGCTGGGGGCTGTGACGTGCCCCGCACTGACCAGGTGCTAAGAATACATCAGAGAACAGAACAGACCACAACCCTGCTCCTGTGGCCCCTGCCACATTAGGGGAGACAGTCTATAGAGGTAACAGGTAAATAAGTTATATGCTGTATAAGAAGGTGGTGAGGGACCTGGGAGAACGGAGAACAGAGAAGGGGAATCGGCAGTGTGGGGTGGCAGAGAGGGCAGCATCCTTAAGCAGGGCAGGCCAAGGGAGGCCTCACTCAGAAGGTGGCACTTGAGCAGAGCCCTAAAGGAGATGAGGTTGCCATTTGAATATCTGGGAGAAGAGTGGTTTCAGCAGAGGGAACAGATTGTGCAAAGGCCCTGAGGCAGGAATATTTCATGAGGACGAGAGAGCAGTAGGAAGTAGTTGGAGAGGCAAGGGGGTGCAGAGGGAGAAGAGGAGTGGTGTGCAGATGGTGCAGGGCCTTCAAGGCCATTTGTCAAAACCTTGACTTTGAGAGGAGAGGGAAGCCACAGGAGGACTGAAGCAAAAGAGTGTGAAGCTTTAAAGTAACCACTCTGGCTGCTTGTGGAGAAAAGACTGTGGGTCAGGGAGGCTCTGGGGAGACCAGAGAGAAGGCCATTAGAGTCAGCCAAGTGAGAGATGATGGTGACTTGGACCAGGGTGGTGGCCCTGGGGAACAGCAGGGGAATTCTGGAGACTTTTGGAAGTCCGTGCCATGGGGTGGAGTTTCTGGGGCTTCCGTGCTCCATCGGCCCTGACTGAGTAGGTCACGGCAACCCTGAGTCCCCGGGATGAAAGGACCTCCGAGTCCGTGGTGGGTGAGGATGGAGGGAGGGGCGGGCATCCCACGCCAGGGCTGAGCAACAGGCCGAGCCCGTCAGCAGACTTGCCTCCCGCGTGGAGGCCCCTGCCGCAGGAGTGACCAGCCCATTCCCACGGGGCCCAGCTCGGCAGCCTCTGCCCTGTCTTCTTTCACACAAGCGCGCGCTGAAGAGCAAGGGCACGAGAGTGAGGCCTGCAGAGGTGAGGCCACCTGAAAAGCCAGGCTGGGAGCCAGAGAAGGACTCCGTGCCCGCCTCCCGGCCTACAGCAGCCCGTTCTTCTCCTGCTCTCCCCCTCTGACCCCTTCTTACCAAGATCGAGCACTGGGAGGGAGACGGGCAGAGTCTTTCTTCCGCATGCTCTCCCCCCTCCCTCCCCTGCACTTGGCACGGGCCTGGGGAGTCCCCACCCCCGTCTGGGTCTGGCCCGATGAGGTGGACGCAGCAGAGCAGGGAGGCCTGCCAAGAGCCGCTGTCTGTGGAGGATCGGGAGGGCACAGACTCCGTGCTAGAACCGGTTCCCATCCCAGTTCTGTTTCAAACTGGTTATGATGCCTTGTAAGGTTACTTCAGCCTCAGTTTCCTTATCTGAACAATGAGGATATCAATTTCTCTCATAGGATTGTTATAACAGACGTGATACATGCAAAATGCCTGGCCCAGAATAGGAGCACGTGACGGTCCTGTAAGTTGGTTCACTCAAAATCTATTCTCCAACATCTCCTTCTTGGCCTTCCTCTACTAGAGAAGAGAGAAGAGGAAATGATACTCAAGCTTCCAGCTCCCCTGTACTTAGGGGTGGCCACAAAACCCAGCTACGGCCAATGAGAGGAAGGTAGAAGTCCTTGACTTTTCCAAATCTAAAAGCAGAGCTTCTGAGCAGCAAGTCCTTACTCCTCTGTTCTTCCCTCATACCTTCTTGCCTGGAACTCAACTTGAGGGTAGAGGTAGAGCAGCCATCTTGTAGTCATGAGGTAACGAGCACAGATCAGAAGTGAAGAATGATGGGGTAGCAAGACAAAAAGTACTGAGTGCTTAATGACATCACTGAGCCACTATTTTAGCCCATGGCTACCTGCCCAGAAATTTATTGTTGTGTGAGACAACCGCCTTCCTGGTATGAGCCAATGTTTGTTGGGGTTTCTGCTATGTGAAGCAAATGCAATCAATAACAACAGCTATCATCACCATCATCATCCCCACCACCATCACCGCTATCATCACCATCTCTGCTCTCCTGCATCTGCAACAACCTCCAGCTCGCAGCTTTAGATTTTATTATCTAATTGGGAGCCAATTAAGACTTACTAAATGAACCTCTGAAGTGTCATTTCCCAGGGAGTATTCCAAGAAACATCGGTTCTTCCAGATATTAATAGATGTTCTGAGAAAAGAAAAAGCTGCCTGGTTAAGTGAACAAATGGTGGGACCTGGCAGAGATGGTTATCCCAGCGGTTTCCCGTTGGTATCCTCTCTGGGAGCTTTGCAAAGGATATGCCTAAAAGGGAACTTGCAAAGAATCCATGTCAGAGCCCCAACTACCGTAAATACTCTTTCCAAAAATCCCTATATCTGAGGACTCCTTGCTATGGTTCTCCTCTCTCCCGCCCTTCCACCACGTCCATCCTCCCTCCATACAAAAGAAAGGCGTGCTGCCCATTGGATCAGAAATCCCCCGGAGCGTTCCCGTGCAGGGTCGAAATGCCTGTGCTGCGAAGGACAATCCCAAACCTGGGGTTTCACTGGACTCTAATGACCAGGTCAGCCTTTTACAAGTCACGTGGTTGCCAATTCTTTGCTTTCAACAGAATTGAAGGATGTCCTCATTGAACGTCAGCTGATAGATCATTAAAAATATTTTTTGCAACAAATGACTATGTGATCTCTGTCTCATACCTCTGAAATAGCGTAGAATTGAGTGGCAATGCTGTTAAACCCATGCTCACCTACTTGTTTATGCGAGCACAGTCTCTCAGTGGCTATGTCTGTAAAAGTAGTAAATAGGAATGGAACGGATGCTGCACCCTGCCTCATGCTAGCAGTAAATGACTCACCCGTGGATGCAGGAAACTACTGAGAAAAAGAGCTACTTAGCTTATGAATGGGTGCAATTCCAACAAAAACTTACTCTTTGTGTTTAATAATTATGCATCAAAGTTTGTAATATTTGTCTGTTGCTGTAACTAATTCTGTGCTAATGAAAACTAAATGCAGAAGAAAAAATTTTTAAATGTTTTGCAACTTACATTTGTGTGTGCGTGTGTGGTGTGCATGTGTGTGTGTGTGCGCAGGCAGAGAAGAGGTAGAGAAGTACGGTCGAGTGACCAAGAAAAGACTTTCAAGCATTAAAACATTTTGGGGGTCCGGCCCAGTGGCATAGAGGTTAAGTTCGTGCACTCTGTTTCAGCGGCTCGGGGTTCACTGGTTTAGATCCCGGGTGTGGACCTACCCACTGCTTGTCAAGCCATGCTGTGGCAAGTGTCCTACATATAAAATAGAGGAAGATGGGCACTGATGTTAGCTCAGGGCCAGTCTTCCTCGGGAAAAAAAAAATTCTTTTGGAATACAATTCTGTTGGAGAAGTGGAATGGAGAGAAAAATGGTGAAAATGTTTGTTAAAGAAAAGACCTCATATGCTTTTTAACTAGATGGTGATGTATATCAACTCGTGGTGGTTGACATCAATTTGCTGTGGCATTTAGGAACTATTTAAGAGAAAAATGTAAGAGCTTCATTTTTAAATGTATACTCTATCAGAAATCACATCCTTTGCAACTATCAAAACTTATCATAAAACTTTTTAGATGTTTACTTTAAAAATGGATGAGGGATATATAGTTTTCAAAATTTCTGGAGGAGCATGCAGGCAGTTTGCAGATCAATGCCTGAGAGGGTCTCCTTTCGTGAATAGATAAAAGCGCCAAGTAATTGAGAACGATATTGTGGAAACAGTGCTTCTATAATCACTCGTTCTTCTTAAAAAGGCTCATTACAATCTCTGCCTTGCCTACCACACATGCATCCGGAAAACCTTCGCACGTAGATAAGGGGAGGCAGACTTTACCTCCTGGCTCTCTCCCACTTAATCACAAAAGACGGGTGTTTGGAGTCCAAAGTTATTAATCTATTAATAAGATTTCCTCTAAACCGGGAACAAGAAGATAATACAGTCCACAATCAAGTAGCTTAAAAGAGAAATACATTTAGAGAACAGAATACAAAAAAAAGGTAAGACTCATAACAAAAAGCAAATTAAACACTTGCTTTTAAATATTCATTATGATTAGGGGCCGGGCCCATGGCCCAGTGGTTAGAGTTTGGCGCGCTCCACTTGGGCGGCCAGGGTTTGAGGGTTCGTATCCCTGATGCCGGCTTACTCTACTTATCAGCCCTGCTGTGACGGCATCCCACATACAAAGTGGAGGATGGCATGGATGTTAGCTCAGGGCTAATCTTCCTCAAGCAAAAAAAAAAAAAAAAAATAGAGGAGGATTGGCAATAGTGTTAGCTCTGGGCAAATCTTCCTCACAAAATACATATATATACATAGAGAGAGAAATTATGATTAAATATCAGTGTGGGAGGAGTAGGGGAAAAAGGCAGTGCAGAAGGGCAACAGTTAAATGTCCTGGCCCGGCTGTCTTTGGTAGAATGTATTGTCTACTCCTACGGGACACATATGTTGGGACCCAGCATTTCTAGAAAGAGATGGAAAAGGCAAACAAAGCAATCAATCAAGAATAATGAAGAGCCAATTTTACTGAATGATCTGGATACACTTTAAAGTGGCACATTTAGTAAATGATTTATGTTTCTCTCTAAAGGTAACAGGAAGTCAAGTGGTAACCTGAGGAATGTTCTAGAGAGAGTCAAACTCCCCAGAAGGAGGGAATTACTTAGGGTCTATTAAGAATGCATCAAAACATTTTTTTTGAAGGGATTATTTACTTTTTAAATTATTTATCTTTGGTGATCAAAATTCCTGCTCAGATTTCTTCCACTATGTAAAAGGAAAAATGGGATAAAAGTCAAGAAAATAAAACTTCAGGTTAATATGGCATCCCCACTATTGTAAGATGATCAGATTGTAGCTTGAATGAATCCTAATAACTAAAGACAACTTTGGGTTAATAATAATAGATGTTATTAATAATAACCCTATTTATTGGTTAATAGTTAATACTGATGACTGAGTAAATTATTCAGTCTTACACCTAATTTTCAAGCTTCATTTAAGCCAGAACCCTGACACCTCCCCTGGTAGAGCTGGCAAAATGATCTAAAGACAAAGGCGACATGGGAACGTCCTGCCTGAGTCACAGTGGGGATTCTTGAGGTCCAAAAAGGAGCCGAGTGAACACAGCAGGAGAGCGGATTTCCCAGTGCCCCCAAGAGAGAACAGAGGGCCTGCTTTTAAGAAAACAAAGCAGTTCTCTCCATCCTAGTCCACGCTGACGTCATCTCTCAAGGGTTGGTTACTCTGGTATGAAGAACAAGGCTCTTCCCCCCCAATTTGCCCCTCCTCCTGCATTGCCTCCTCATCGTGAGTCCACAACCTGCACACCTGCACATGGCAGCCCTGAGTCACGCTTCACCCATATGCCTAAGCTAGAAACTTGGGGATCAATCGTGATTTCCTCTACTTCTTCCCTCATCCACTTCTCCCTCCCAACAGCTACTCCCTAGCCCCAAGCTGCTCCTGGGAGTAAGAGTGTTTGTCTCCTAGCAAAGAGCTTAATAAACGTGTGGAATAAATAACCTGATTTGATATAATCTATGATTGACCTCTTTCCTCAAGGAGTGCTCTGCCAAGAATGAGGAGATGGATACAAAAACTCCTTGTCCTTTAGGCTTTTCAGGTGCCACCTCCTCCAGGAAGCCTTCCACGTCCTCTCCCACCAATCAGACTGGGGTATGTGACCCTCCTCTGATCTCCCAGAACACCCTGTGCTTACCTCTACCAAAGAACTGACAATTCTGTCTTGCAACAGTTGTTTACTTGCCTGAGGCTCCTTCTAGTTGGGAACTTTTATTCCTGGAGCCCCACTGCCTAGCAGGGTATCCGGTGCAAAGCACAAAGACAATGAATGTGGTTGAATGAATGAATGCCCCAAGGAATTAGTGCCATAAGAGACCACAAAGTGGCCCTATGGGGAGACACACAAAGGAGCAGTGAGTTCTGTTATTGAGGGAGTGACAGTGACAAACGTCTTTCTAAGTGGTCTTGAAAGATGAGTTAGAGTTTCCTTAGAGATCAAGGCAAGGAAGGGTATTACTAGCAGAAGGAATAGAGGCACAGAAGCACATGGGCAAGAAAGCACATGAAGTATCTCAAACAACGGCAGCCTGGCAAGGCTCGAACACAGCATTGAGTGGGAGGAAACGGGGCAGATGTGTCTGGAAAGGGTGTGTCGGACCGGTTGTGAAAGACCTGGCAGGGGTTTGAAGACCGTGGAGCAGAAAGTCACTGAAGTTTGAAAGCAGAGTAATAACATGATCAGATCTTCAAAAGAAAAAAAAAAGATCTTCTTTCCTTTTCGGTAACTAAAAGCCGTAGTTCCGCCTTCCTCCATTTTTTACATTTCTTGATAGTTCATGAGAATAAAACAACAAAGGCCAGCGGAAGCCGTTCTTCTCTCCCTGCCTGGTCTGAACCGGGCGTGTTTTTTTTCTTCCCCTTGTTTCCTGGCCAGCCGTCGGGTGAAGCGAGTGCATCATACAGCTGGGAAAACACGAGCTTCTCCGGTTTGTTTGGCTCCGGAGCTATGTGGGTGAGCGCGAGTCTGGGCAGTGTGTCAGCTTCTTCCTGAAAGTCCGGGTCAAGGAAGACCACGACACGACTTTGTTTACTTGATTTTGCTTTCAGTGTCGAGAACGCTGGTTCCGATGACTGCAAAGGTGTATGCGGTCGCTGCTGGCTCACAGGCCTGTAATTCCTTTGGAAAAAAAGATCTGATTGGGACAACTGGGACCTTATTTTAATACCTCAGTTCCTTTTGAAACACCAGATGAAAAGTGATGCGTTATTTTCCCAGTGGCTTTTGTTCCTGGCTAACCAGACTGGTTTGTTGGATCCTTGGGAGTCATTCTGCGGGACTGGGTTTGCTGGGCTGGCAGATTTGGAGGGGTCGACAAAGAGTGACCCGTCTGAAGCAACTCCTCTGGCTCAGACACTTGAAGTTACACTTAATCATCAAATGTTTACCGAGGGCCTGCTGTGTGCCAGGCCCTGTACTAAGCACGGGGACACTGCGAGGAACGACACAGTTCCAGCAGAGCCCGGTAACTAGGCTAAAACTCATCAAAAGCAAAAGCCAACTCTTGCTTCTCTTTCCATCTCCCCAAGTGCCTAGTGCCGTGTCTAACTCCAGGCAGAGCCGCAACAAAAACCGAACGTCTGAACAAACAGCTATACTCCAATTTCACCCTACACGTGTTTACCATGCACCTGCTATGGCCCATATTGCCTCAGGTAGTAGAGAGACGGAGAAGAGAAAGGTCGGCTCACACCGCCACCTGCTCCCAGGCTGGTGGGGAAGACGGGAGCTAAAACAACTGTTCAGCCTGTACAAATCTGAGCCTCAAGGAGCCCCAGAGCCCCTAAAGATCTTCTTGCCCCAAGGTCCCTCCTCTGGCACCGCAGACCCCTCTACAAAAGGGGTGATGGCTGGCACAGAAGAGAGAGTCCAGGATGCTGCCCCAGCACTGGATCCACTCTGATCAGTTGATGCTTTTGCCTCTTCTGTTGAAGATATTTTACCATCATTCCACAGATAATAATAGAGGCACGAGCCGTTCATACACGGGGATGAGAGGAGGGAACGACTTCAGGACGTGAGAAGGGTGCCGGCTTCCATCTGGAAAGGGAGCGTGTAACTTCCTGCAAAACCCAGTACAGCAGGTGACGTTTTGTTTCTAGGAGTCTATTCAGAACCCCTGCCCCATGAGCACAAGCAGGGGACCCCAGCTCAAGGAGCTGCCCACTCCAGATGCAAGGGCACACCATTACCTCCTGTCAACACTGTGGAGTCCAGAGGCAGAAAGTCATTTTAGAATGGAACTATAAAACATTTTAATTTTTGAAGTTACTTTAAATATCGTTTTTATTTCTTCCTGTTCTGGACCAACTATTATCCACAAGCCTAGTTTTGTAGCCATCTTGGTTCAAGTAATCTTGTTACCTGCTAATCATTAGCCTCACTCACGGGCAGTGGAGAGAGAGGGCCTCCCGAGAAGCAGTGTAAGAATCTTGAGCACTAATCCTCTGGGAGGGGGATGAGGGGGCTTCCGTTGCCTTTCCATCCCTTGCAAAGCTGACGCTGAGAGCCTAGAAATATGGATCCTTCAACATTCTGAGGAACTGAAAGAAGGAGATAGAGAGGGAGAGAGGGAGAAAGGAAGGAAAGAAGAAAACAAGGAGACAGGGAGGGAGGAAAACAATCAACCAAACAAAAAACACAGGATGTTTCCTAAACCTCTCCTCAGATTGTCAAGATATAGATTCAAAAAGTCCTAAAGCTGGGAGGGCCAATTTCCCACCTGTGAAAGCAGCAAACATCGCCTGAGCCAGTTCTTCAATGGGAACCACAATTATTCCATGGAAACATGTCAACAGTTCTCTGCTCAAGTCTACGAACAGAAACAGTGAAGCAAATTACACTTGTCCGTACTCTCCAGATAATTGAATTTGGCTTCTTAAAATTCAGGTGTCAGCCTGTTGAGAAGAACAGGGTAGCTCCTTTATTAACTTTTGTTTTCACCTCCTTTCACTCAAAGCAGGATTTCGTAATATTATTTTAAAATAAATTACTGGCAGAAGACTAGACTAGTGTCTAGTCACGTCTCCAGCCTCATCTTTCCTCTCCTCTTGCTTTCCCCACAGACTACGGTGCTCCGTTCCTACACGGACACCACACCATCGCGCCTCCAGGCATGACCCATGGCCCCTCTCCAGGGCCCCCCCCAACTTTTCCTGGAAGCGGGGTCTTCTCCAGGATGAGCTTCCTCAGCTCCCTTCCTTCTGCTGCATAAGGAGCCCTTCCTTTGTGCTCCTATCGCACGCTCAGGGCATCTCCATCTGCACACTTAGCACCTTGCATTGTAAGGACCATGTCTATGTGTGCGCCTGTCTTCCCCTCCCCCCGACACAGTGACTAGGCCTCACTCATTTTTCACCTTCTTGAGGCCTCACCCACCTCCTGGAAATAGTAGGTGCTTGCATCAGCTATCTATTGCTGCATAACAAATGACCTGCTCAAAATCTGGCAGCTTAAAGCAGCAGTTATTATCCCACAGTCTCTGTGGGTCAGGAAGTCAGGTGCAGGGGTGGCTCGGTTGGTGGCTGTGGCTCAGGTCTCTCACAAGGCAGTGACCCAGGGGTCGCCAGGCCACCACCATCTCGAGGGCCAAGTGCAGGAGGGTTCGCTTCCCAGCTCACTCCTGAGGCTCTTGGCCTTAGAAAATCGACTTCCAAGCTCGATCACTTGGCTGTCAGAAGGCTCTAGGCCTTACCGGCTGTCAACTGAAGATACTTCCTCATCCTATGAGGCTCTCCACAATTACTCACAGCACGGCAGCTGGATTCTGCCAGAGGAAGGGCCCAGAGAGAGCGAGAGAGACAGAGACAGAGACAGAGAGAGGGAGGGAGGGAGAGACGGAGCATACGAGCAAGACGGGAGTCACGGCCATCATGTACCGTCATCTCAGATGTGACCTCCATCACTTTCGCGGGGTTCCATTTGTTAGAAGCAAGTCACCAGGTGCAGCCTCCTCTCAAGGGGAGGGGACACATGAGGACGTGAACACCAGGACGGGCATCACTGGGGCCATTGCAGAGGCTGCTGCCAGCGCTCAGTAAACAGACTGAATGAACAGATGACTCTCTCTGGTCAGAGTGAAGCTCTCCTTCCAAGAAGATCCACAGCTTTGGAACCCCTATCGGGGGACAGAGCATGGTGTGACTTTCAGTGAGCATATGTTCACACAGGCACCTGCATAGAAGCAGTACCAAATACACAACTGGCACCCAATAGCTAATTGTCGCCTGGGTGAAGAAATGAAAGAACGGTTGACAGAGGCTAGCATGTGTCCATCACTATTTGTTCTGCAATAAAGGACCTGTGTCTTTTAGCTAGGCCCATGGGCATGCCACTGGAGACTGCATTTCCCAACATCCCTTACAGCCAGAGGTGGCCATGCTCCCAAGTTTTGGCTACTGGGATGTGAGGGTAACCCTGGTGAGCACTCGCCTTTCTCTCTTCCCCGACCTGGGATACTGAGGTTTGGGTGGGACCGAAAGCAGGAACATACACAGTGAATGTGGGAGGACCACGCCAGCAGACTATCCGTCTCTGGACTAGGACCTGAAGGAGAACTCAACTTCTGTCTTGTAAAAGCTCCTGCCCTGTAGGGTCTTGTTGTTGCATCAGCGTAGAGTATACCCATCTGACACAGGATGGAAAAGCAAGCAGGAAACACGACTCCACCACCCCTCCCAACCCCAGGGCGAGCCCCACGCTTGAAACACGCTGCAGGGGCCCCTTAAATGTCTGTAGGGTGACACTGTGCCTGTGGACCTGTTGGGCTGTGTTGGTAGAGAAGAAAGCAGAGTTTAAGTCCCCACTTTCCTCCTGGTCAGGCAACTGCAGGCGTCTTGGGTTAACTCAGAAAACTCAGAGCTCTGAGGCTGCTCAGGGAAGCAGCCACCGCAGCACGGAGTGGCCTTAACTTTCCAAGGTCCAAGGCAGAAAGCCACCACAGAGAGCCATAAGTCAGACGGATTCTTCTCGAGGAAAACCTGTCCGGATTGCGGTTTCCCCACAGGAGGTTGATTTGTTTTCCCAAAAAGGAGAAGAGTTCTCAGCTCGGTCCCTGCGAAGGGCCACGCCAGCAGCCTCTCCAAACCCTTGCGGCCGTCAAGGGCAGGCGTCCCGTGGGGCGGCAGAGGTCACCGAGAGCCAGCAGCTGTCCACGCCTGGAGGAGCCACGCCTCTGCCTCAGTCTGGAACTGGACAGCATCCATGGCCTAAAACTGAATGTTTTTATTCCGTTTCTGTTCTTTTACAGTATACGGCTAGATGGCTCCAACCGACCCCACCCTCCAGTGCCAGAATCAAACGCTCACCCAGCCAGATGGTGTGTGCTGAGGCTAGCTCAAGGAGATGACAAAACCTTGTTAAAACACAGGAAGGGGACCGGAAGGAAGTGGGATAAGTCTGTCTTGCTTGGATTGAAAATCTGTTAATAGGATAGACACATGCCAAGTAGACAGCAATTTGAAGATATTTCTTTCTCACAGGAAGGCAAATTTGAGAAACGAGGAGAGAAAGAAGGGGTGAGGGAGTCCAGGCTGAAGTCTACAGGCTCATTTCTCTTGGAAGGCGGGGAAGTTTTAAAACTCCTACTATTCCCTGGCCTTCAAGCATTCAAGGTACTGAAGAAGATAGCCGTGTCCTTTAGCAACGACGGTTCAAATGGAAATGTTCTCAGGCTGTTGGTATAAGAGGAGGGAGAGAGCAAGTCTCACAGAAGGGATGGCGTTCTGGAAGGGACTGGAGGAACTCCCCCTTGAAGGATGAGGGAGATTTTCCAGGTGGTCACAGGCAGAGAGGGAGGGCATGGCAGGCAGGGAGTGGCACGAGCCACACTCCGGGGCTCTGAGAGCACACGTAGTTCTCGTGTGTGTTTCTGGAATTCCCAGTGACCTAGGAAGGTGGAGTCACAGGGACGTGAGTCAGGTCTTTGACAGGAAAGAGTAGAGATGACTTCCATTAATACTATGGAGAAAATAGTACACAAGAGATGGAAGGAGATGGGGAAGTGTTAACGGAGCAGAGAGAACAGAGGCAGATCTGGCCCTGTGGAAGCCAGCTGTAACCGCAGCACGGGGTCAGCAACACGGCTGTGTAACTTGGTGGCTTAAGTCGCAGGCTCCTGAGTCAGCCCCCGCCTCAGTGTCCCACGGCTGCCGTAACAAAGTCCCACAAACTGAGAAGTCTGAGATCCAAGTGTCGGCGGGGTTGGTTCCTCCTGAGGGCTGTGGGAGAGAATCTGCTCCCTGCCTCTCCCCTAGCTTCTGGGCGTTTGCTGACCATCTTCGGGGCTCCTCGGCCTGTAGGAGCAGCACCCCGCTCTCTGCCTTCATCTTCGCACGGCAGTCTCCCTGTGTCCGTGTCTGTGTCCAAACTCCCCCCCTTTCATAAGGACATAGTCCTAGTGGGTTGGGCCCCTCCTAACGCCCTCATTTTAACTTGATTCCCTCTGTGGAGACTCCGTCTCCAAATAAGGTCACATCACTCCAAATTAGGACGTCAACATCTTTTTGGTGGGCACCGTTCCACCCACTGCAGCCATCTCGGTTTGAATCCCAACGTGGCCACGCACCAGACTCCTTGGTCTTGCAAAAACTGCTTAACGTCTCTTAGCCCAGTAACGTGCCTAAAACAGAATGAAGAGCACCCTTGGTACAAGCATCAGTACCCAGGAGGGGCCTAATAAGTGTCGGTGGTCACTCTTGGATGCACAGAGGACCGCGTATGGAAGTCAAGCCCTGGCGTCATTCTAATTCAGGGACGCAGGCAGAGGGCCCACTGACGGGCCATCAATCATTTCACTCATCTCCTTCCCGCACCCCTACCGCCGGTGCCTAGACTCTTAGAGCCTCAGGAAAGTTTTCTGCAGATTACAACTCTGTAACTCAACTTAATTTCAATTTTGAGCCACATAGCGCCAGGGTGACAGAAACAGAAACTGTCAGTTTGGGGTTTCCCTCTCTGTCTTCCTGGGATTGTGGCTCAATCTCAATGAACCATCCTGTGCCAGGACGCGGAGCAGAGGCACGGGGGCTGGGTCTTATTTCTCAGTCTGCCAGGCTTCTGTGAGGACCCCACGTCCTGGTTGGTCCTGGGGCAACAGTCCTGTTCTCATCTGAAGGCCACCTCGCCACCCCGAGGTCTGGAGGGGCTCTCTGCCATCACCATGCCAGGCACAGTTTCCTGCTGTTCCTCCGTGCCAGCCTGGAACACACTAGTCTCTGTGAGCCTCTCTGAGGCTTCATCTCTGCAGTTACGCTCTCGGGGGCCTCCCTGTTTCCCCCAGGGCCCTACCCGACAACCACCCCTGCTCCTGGGCTCCCCAAAGTGTTCTGAGGACCTGTGGCCCCCGGAGCCCCTCCTTCGGAGACCACCCCACCTCTGCTCTCATGAACTTCACCCTCGGCTGCCCCAGACCCCGCTGGGTTGGGGGAATCCTATCTCTCTCTCTCCTGTATGTTCCCCAGACATTTGAAGATACCCCAACCCTTTCCGTTCCCTTAAAGCCTCGGGTTTTGGAAAGCAAAGCCAGGAAGAGACCTGTGGGCTCTCCGTGCCTTCCTCCCTGGGCCCCCCGCACTCCTGCCCCCCGGGGCATGGAGAGTCTATTGCCTTAAGTGGGAATACCAGGAAAGGAAAAAAAATAAATAAGTTAATATTTAAAAGTTATTATCCCAGCTTGTTTCGGTGAATAAATAAATGAATGCGTGGCCCTGGCCCAGGGCGCTCGGGGGAGATCCTGAGCCCACTTCACAAAAACCTCTCCCCCGAGGGAGGTTCCACTCGCACGGCCGTTCCCAGCAGGAGGGCCCAGAGCCCACCCCATTCCCGCCCAGAAGGCCCGCTGGCGGCCGCCCCCCCGCCCTACGTGGCACCCCACGTTTCTGCCCCTGGGTGCCCAAGTGTGGCGGTGGTTCTAACAAGCACTTAGTCCTGCCACCTGGTATTATTTCAGTTAATATTTTACACGGCTGACCTCCTTACTCCCTGGAACCAGTTCTTACTCAACCTGTGCAGCAAAGAGAAAGCTCTGCCGCTTATACCAGGTGACCTTGGACGACTTACCCAGCCTCGCTTCCCTCATGGGAGAAACGGCAGAAAGAACACCCACCCATCGGGCTGTGAGGGTTGAGTAACGTAACCTAAACAAAGGTTGGAGCCCTTGGCCTCAGTGCAGCCGCACTTGAAGAACTGCCCTTGTGGCTGGCTCGGTGGGCCCACCTGTGCCTCACTGTGCAGAGAGGGAGAGGCAGGCATGCCACCAATGTCACCACGCAGAAGGGACCCTGCACCCACCAGAAGGGCGATCTCTAAAACCCCTTCGTGCCTTAAACCATCACGATCAAGATTGGTGTTGACCTACTCAATAACTAAGCTCTTATGAAACATCACTAGGAGCCTGGCATTCTCATACACCTGAAAAAGAGCTCCCCAGGGACACAGACGGGGACGGAATAATAATGAAATAGGCTAAAATAACTGGGTTTAAACTGCTATGGGATCATGGAGGGAAATCATTTGTGTGCTTGTGGTCATTCATTTATTCATACCACCTTCACAGTGCCCTGTGTTTCCAGAAAGGATTGAAAGAGGCCTGGGAGAAATAAGGACCTTTCCCCAAGAGGTCACTGTGAGCTTGGCACCGAAGGCGGTTAACAGGCAGAACAGTGAGGACAGAGATTCTCCAGGCCCAGGAAGCAGCCCGTGCAGGGGCCTGGCCGTGTGGACATGGCAGACCCACAATGCTCTTCTCCCTGTCCATCAGTGGTGCGCTCGAGCCAGCCAGGAGCAGCTCACGAGAGCTGATGGCTAAATTGTCGGGAAATTTGCAAGCCAGTTAGTAGATACAGTCATTAATAAAAATTAAATTATGCAAACTTATAATTAAATAATTGTAATAGAAACCAAGGTTAAAAATATCCAAACTCATCACTTCTTAACTATTTTACATTTTCCTACTATCTGTGCTGGAGGTCACTTACACCTGCTGTACCTGTATGGTCGAGATATATGCATCATATTGTGCCACTGAGCACGTCTTCCCAATTTCGTGTTTAACGATGGCACGTTCATAGCTTGCAATCTGCCGTGGCAGGAATATTTACACCACCGAAACTGGCCGTTGCTACAAATCAGGACATTTTTTTCTCCCCGGAAAGCTAGTTATTCACATTTGCCAGCACACTGCTGCTAGCTGCCCTGTTTAAAGTCACCTTCCCACTTCCGGTCCCACTTACTCTGATTACTTTCTCCACAGGATGTAGTACGTTCTAAGAGGTTGCACCGTCTGTTCGGTATCATTATTTTCTGTCTCACCACATCAGAATGTTGGCCCCATCAGGGAAGGACTTTTTCCTGTGATGTCCTTCAGGTATTCCCACACCCAGGAGAGTGCCTGGCAGCCAGCTGGCACTCATGAGTCTGTACTGGTGAACGCCGGCCTCTGCACGTCCCTCCCCAGCCCTGCGCTCGCCCAGCGGCGTCTCCCTGACCCGTAGGCTGACCTGGCTCGAGGCCACCCTCCCTCTCCCCGTCTGTGTCCCTGCAGGAGCCCCGCTGCCTACAGCCCGGGGGAGGTCTTGTGTAAATGTGCACCTACGGCCCACGACTGGGCATTTCTCTGGTCACAGGTCACAGGTCTCAGGTCTCTTAATGACCCTGAGACCAGTGCCTTGAGACCTGGAAGGCAGCAGTTCCCAAGTGGCCCCAGACGGCAGCACCAGCAGCACCTTGTTAAAATGCAAGCGCTCGGGCCCCACCCCAGACACCCTGAGTCAGAAACTCTGCGAGTGAGGCTGTCTTCGTCCATCCAGGCTGCTGTAACAAAACAGTGCAGACCACGTGGCTCACCAACAGCAGATGCATACCGCTCACGGTCTCGGAGGCTGGAAGTCTGAGATCAGGGCGCCAGCTCTGTGGTGAGAGGGCCCTCTTCCAGGTGGCAGACTTCTCATTGCCTCCTTGAGTGGAGGAAGGGGTGAGGGAGCTCCCTGGGGGCCGTTTTATGAGACCAGTAACCCCATTTGTGAGGGTCTGACCTGGGTCTCAAAGGCCCCACCTCCTAGTACTGTCACCCGGGAGTTAGGTTTCAACGTGAGCGTTTGGGGGACCCATTCAGATCCCCGCAGAGGCCCAGAAATCTGTGTTTCTGAGATTCCTGTGTACAGTAAAGTTTGAGGGCCACGGGTCTGAGCCTTAGAATTGTTCTAAGGTGGTGGCTCTCGAACGGGGCTGTTCGTCTGTGTCACTGCTCCCCCCCACCCCTAGGAGGCACTAGGCAGTGTCTGGGGACACTGTGGGTCACCACAGCTCCAAGGGGTTGGTGCTACTGGCATCTCGTGGGTAGGGGCCAGGGAGGGTGCCCACAATCCTACAACGCACAGGACAGTTCCCCCATAACAATGTCAGTGGTGCCGCCCGTGCCATCCTCACTCCCACACACCCCTCCAGCCCTCCTTCCCTCCTTTCCTGTAACCCGTGCTCCGCACCCAGCAGCTGATAACAACCGATCCTCCACCCTAGGAGCCTGGGGCCCTGCCCCGCATAGGATTCTCTGCACAAGGATACAGATACTTCAGCCGACCTTTGCCACCCAGTGTGTTCTGTTACGTTTAGAGAAATATCCCGGAGGTGCTCCCAACCCAAGCTTGGAAGATCAGGGAGGACTTCCTGGAGGAAGTGGCCTCTGTGCTCAGACTTGAAGGTGGAGCTACAACGAATCAGGCGGCAGGTGGACAGGGGATGGCTTTCCTTATGCAGCACTTCCTGCCTTTCAGTCACTGTGCTGTGTTTTACTGTCACTGTCTCATTCAACCCTAGACCCTCCGAAGCTGATACTACTGTTATCTCCATTTTACAGATGGGGACACTGAAGCCCAGAGACACTAAATAACTTGCCTAAAGCCACACAGCTAGCAAATGCTGACGCCGGGATTTGCATCCAGGTCTGCAGATTGCAAAGCCTGACAGGAGGTGACTGCTAACTGTTTACAGAGGGCAAAGCGGGTAGACTGGGGACTTCTTCTAAAACACAGTTGACCCTTGTGCTATGGGCTGAATTGTGCCCCCCGCCCCATTGGTATGTTGAAGTCCCAACCTTCAGGACCTCAGAATGTGACTATATTTGGAGGTGAGGTCTTTAAAGAGGTGATGAAGTTAACTGTGGCCATTAGGATGAGCCCTAATCCAAAATGATGGATGTCCTCATAAGAAGAGGGAATGTGGGCACAGAAAGAGGCACCAGGGATGCATGTGTACAGGAAAGGCCACACAAGGACACAGCAAGCCAAGGAGAGAGGCCTCAGGAGAAACCAACCCTGCCAACACCGTGACCGTGGACTTCCAGCCTCCCGGACGGTGAGAAAGTGTACGTCTGTGGTTAGGGCTCTCGGTCTGCGGGATTTTGTTACGGCGGCCCCAGGAAACTAATCCACCTCGCCTCTTCTTTTGGGACAACGCTTTGATGGTGGGAAAACTTCAGCCATATTAATTGTGTTTTGTTTTCTCTGCTGTAGAATAAAAGAGAATGAGCCACCTGGTGTCTGACACACACACACCCCCTCCCTCGGGGGCACCTGCTGGACCAAAGCCACTGGGAGACGACTGCTCTTCTTAGCTCTTGTGAGAGTCAAGATTCTCTGCGGAGATTGTGCGGTGGGTCCTGGAGGGGAAGAGAGGTGGGAGGGCCTGAAGTAATAGAGGCAGATTCTCAGAGATGAAGGGGTGTTGGCCATCTGAGGGCGCCACCAAGGGGGACCCAAGCCTCATTTCCTTGGCCATTGGACAACTGGCATGGCTGACCAGCCTAATTGCTCATGCATCAGAGCACTGCACTTCAAGGCATCCAGCACGGGCATTGCAGATCTCCAGTATGGACCCACGGCTGCAGGCAGGGGCCGCTAGGAATCTTCCTCTGCTTACAGGCCTTAGAACTCTGCGGCTTCTGGAGGACGTGGGGTGCAGCAGCACCAATACAAGCCGAGATTGGATCTCCCGCCAGCCCAGGGAGTCGGAGGGCCCACGTTAGACTGAGCTGAACTTAGAGCCAAGAAGAAAGCAAAGCAATATTTTTATACACATAAATTTGTGCATTAACATTCAAACTGACTACCCTTTATTTTCAGAATTGAGATCCAGAAAAGCAAAACCAAAGCCAATTCAAGGCAAAGCTAAAAACACTTCTGTCAGCAGGAGAGACAATGAGCCAGCGAGAAGGAGGAGCCAGCGGCCAGTGGTTTTCTTCTGGCTCTGCCGCTGTCTTCTGGCTCTGCTTTGTCTCCTGACTAGACCTAATTATGCTTGTCATGCGCATCAGAAGGATGGGGCTAAGATTAACAAGTTAATGTGGGTAAAAGCTCTCTAGCTCCAGAGATGAAAGGAGATCTAATTAGCAAGGCCGGCAAGGCCCGCAGGCGCTGGCCAGCGTGGACTCCGCCCCTGTGCTCACCAGAGAGCTAATTATAGCTTCTGGGAGGGGCTTCCCCAGGGTCCACCCCAGTCTTGGCCTGGAGAGGAGGCTCTTCTTGCACGTTTTCCTCCAGCCCTAGGGTGCTGTGACTCCGCGTTGGAGGAAACAACGCGCGCACCTCTCTCAAGTGATGGAGAGAAGGAATGGGTGCAGGTCTCTCCCCATTTTAATCAACGCAGGCTGACCCGCAGGAATGGGGGGGCGGGTGAAGGTGACCCTGTGAGGTCAGCAGAGTGCAGAGGTCAACTGAGTTCCAGGACGGCAGGAGAAGGCCAGAGGCTAGAATCCTGACTCTGCCATTGCCTAGATCTGAGGACTTAGCAAAACCCTCCACACCCTGGAGGTTCTGGCACTTCTTCTGCCCAAATAGGGACAACACTTCCTACCTCAGAGTTGTGGGGCTTAGATTGGTTCAGGCTGCACCCGAATAAGCACATGTTTTTATTAACAGTAATCAATAATAGCTGCTTGAAATGGCTGGAGTGACCTCTTTCACTCACCGAGTCCGCAGTGAGTTACCTGTTATGGGCTGGGGACCTGGGCGTCGCAGCCCCTGTGTCCAGCGATGAGCCACAGCGACGGCTCTGCCCTCCTGTGCAGAGCTGAGGGCAGGTTGGATGAGGAACTCCGTAACCTCTCAGACCTTCCCTCCATGTCTTGCTTCTCCTCTTAATAGGCATTACTGAAGAATTTTTTTTTAATTAAAAAAATCCTAAAACCTGCTCACAGGTATGTTTGCCTGAAAGCACAGACAGTTGATTCTACTCTAAGAATTAAGACGATTAGTTCAGAATACCCCAAATGAGCCAAGAATTTTAAAGCGTAAATGCTGGAGTGAGTCTTTGACCTGTCCCGTCCGGCCCCACGTGTCTTGTCCAGAGTTGCTGTGGTAGCTCTTATGTAGCTGGCCACCTGGCCTGAGTGGAAATGGGGGATGAAATTGGCCTGTTTGAGGCTGTGAGAAAGACCAGTTAGTTCCTACCGGCCCTCTCCTCCTGGGCACTCACCGAGCACACCGCCCCTGAGCGCGGTTTGTGTAAATATTTAGCTAACAGCTGTCCCCCACTGGACGGTGACTGGCAGGAGGGCAGGGTCCCTGACCGTGGGTTCCAGGTGGAACCTCCCTGGCCGGGTGCCCTCTCCGCCTGGCCTCCTGGCAGGCAGCGTCCCCTGAAGTCGTCCTCAAAGCCACTCCACGAGGCGATGCTCTCACCAAGCCCTTTGTGCACACACGGAATATGAGGCGTAGTGGGCGCCTCCGCTTCAGGCGCACAGTCGGGCTCCAGAGTCCTCACCCCCCACCCCCCACGCTGACAGGCATCTCATGACATCTGTAGGACAGAATGGGTGGTGGGAGGGTTGGTAGACAGATGGGGGCTTCGGTGCAGCAGGGCCCACATTCTAGGTCCGTGGGCTTCAGATCTGAGTTCTAGGTCTGCCCCAAGAACAAAACCTGGTGTAGGCTGGTCCCGCCACAGATTAGCTGACGACCCTGGGCAACTCACCTCGTGTTCCAGAGCCTCAGTTTCCTCTTCTGCAAAATAGAGATTTAAAGAAACAAGCTGACAAATCAAGGCCTTGATGAGATACCACTTCACACCCTTTGGGATAGCTGCTGTTAAAAAAAAAGAAGAAGAACAAGAACAAGTACTGGCAAGGATGTGAGAAACTGGAACTCTCGTGCACTGTCAATGGGAATATAAAACGACGCAGCCACTATGGAAAATAGTTTGGCACGTCCTCAAAAAATTAAAAATAGAATTACCATGTGATCCAGCAATTCCACTTCCAAGTCTATACCCAAAAGAATTGAAAGCAGAGTCTCAAAAAGGTATCCGTACATCTTTGTTCATAGCAGAATTATTTACAGCAGCCAAAAGGTGGAAGCAACCAAGCATCATTCAAAGATGAATGGAGAAATAAAATGTGGTAGAGGCATATCGTGGAACATTACTCAGCCGTAAAAAGGAAAGAAATTCTGACACCTGCTACAACATGGATGAAGCTTGAGGACATTATGCTAAGTGAAATAAGGCAGTCACGAAAAACCAAATACTGCATGGTTGCACTTTAATGAGGTGCCGAGCGTCGTCACATTCACAGAGGCAGAAAGTGGAAGGGTGGTTGCCAAGAGCTGGGGGAGGAGAGAGTGGGAGGTGGCTGTTTGATGGGTGCAGAGGTTCAATTTTGCAAGATAAAAGGAGTTCTGGATACACAGCAACGTGAATGTACTTAACACTACTGAGTGTACACTTAAAAACCCTCAAGATGGGAAATTTTATGTAATGTGTATCTTGCCACAATTTAAAAAATAAAGAAAGAGAAAACCAATAAATGAACCCACTTGGCAGCAGTGTTATAAGGGTGAACCAAGAGAAAGTGTGGCACACAAACTGTATTGAGCCATGGGGTTAAGGGCCCCAGTACCTAGGCTGCCCCTCGACTCTGCATTTTAAAAGAGGGTCTCTGTACCTTGAGCCCTAAAGGGGTCGTGAGCATGGCAAGGCTCTCATCCAGTGTGGCGGGCCACACAGAGAGGGTTACTGTTGGTGGTAGTTTGTCTTTTTTTAAGCAGGGAGGACTTTGGGTGCAATTGCCAACTTCAAAGCAGACGCCTCTCACCACCCACAGCCCACAGCCTGGCGAGCGTTTGGCACCGGCCTCCGGGCAGGGTCGGGCAAGAACAGGGCTGACGGGTGAGGTCCCATCTTTACGTCTCTGCCAGACACTGGTGCCAGTTTGCTACCAGCTGCTGGCATCTTTCAGTTCTGCCAATAAAAGGTCCAGGAATGCTCACCAGGCCGACAAAGCCAGGCCTCCATCCTGGTGAGCGCCTGGCACAGCCATCTGCTCTCTCTGCACCGTCTGCAGAGCAGAAGCAAGAGCTTCCATTTACGGAGCCCAAGCGCTTTGCATATAATATCTCATTTAATCTTCACAACACTCTAATAGAGTGAGTGTCAATCTATCCACTTTTTAGGTACAAAAACTGAAGTGCAGAGAGGTAAAGTGACTTGCCCAAACTAGTGAGTGAAAGAAACTGGACTTGAATGTAGGTCTGTGCATAGGTGCTACCCATCTCCTTATGCAACATGGGGACTGAATGAATGGACGGATGAAAACTGGAGGGGCTGTTATTTCCAAACGCCTTTCACCTGAGGATCTCAAAGCACTTTTCAAGAACTCAACAGCAACTTGACCATCCAGTCTGCAGGCACCACAGAGTGCTGGATCCAGAGTCAGGCCATGGTTATCCCTGTCCTTAGGGAGCTTGGAGCCAACGTGGGAAGCAAACATGGTAACTAGTAATAGCTGACATTCACTGATGTCGCTGAGCCGGCTTTCATGGGGTTCTTTTATTTAATCCATACAGAAAAATAGCCTGTGCAAGAGGGACTATGATTACAACTCCATTTTTCAGACGAGGAGACTGAGGCTGAAATGAGAAGAAAAACTTACCTACGGTACTATAAGTCAGTGCCACTCAGTGTCGTCCTTGGACCTAACGGCTTGTCAGCAGCTGGCTACAAAATGAGTACAGAAATAGAGGATAATTGTTTTGTAGTAACTTGATAGACCAATTTTACGTTAGTTGAATAAAGTTCTTTTTAAAAGTTGGTCTTGTATTTCGTATGTTCATTTCTTTTTATTTCATCTCATTTTTTAAAAGTAACTCACTTTATTTTTCAGAAGTATTGATCTGCACGGATTGGGGGAAAAACAAGCGCTCCTGGGCCACAGGTGGTTTGAGAAGCAGTGAAACAGTGATAGCAGACCTCGGACTGCACCTGGGTATCTGACTCCATTCGGATCTGCATCTGGATGTCACCTCCTCAGAGAAGAGGCTGTCTCCAGCCCTCTGTTTAAGGCCCAGTGTCCCTTCACTCTCCTCTGTGCTGTCCAGCATGGTAGCCACTGCCCACCGTGCCTCCTGAGCACCCGAAACGTGGTTAGTGCCCGAGGTGTGAAACACACACTGGATTAAAAGACTGAGTTTGAAAAAAAGAATGGGAAATATCTCATTTATAATGTTTACATTTACTGTATGCTGAAATAATATTTTGGATATACTATATTAGGTTAAATAAAATATATCATCAACGTGAATTTCATCTGTCTCTTCACTCTTTTACATGTGGCTCCTAGGAAATCCGGTGTGGCTTTCATTACATCTCTATTGGACAGGGCTGTCCCCGCCCCGACATGGCCTGATTTCCTTCACAGGCACCATCTCTGCCAGACATTGCCTGATGTATTTATGTTCCGTTTGTTGAGCATCAGCGTCTCCCACTGGAAGGTGAGCTCCTGTTCACCACTCACCTCCAGTGCCCGGAACAGTGCCTGGCACAAACTGCATACTGCAGAGCTGTGGTGCGATGAGTGAACACAGGAGTGAACGACACCTGACAGACGACAGCGTCCCTCAGGCCCCTTTCAAATTCAGCGCTGTATCATTTTGCATGTTTGACAATTTGCTTTCAAATACGTTTTTGTAAAAAGTGGGAGGCGTGTGTGCATATTAATCAATGCCGTCTAGGTAGTTAGATAATATTCAAAGTGCCCTACTTAGAAACCCACACTCTAAAGGAGACTGACTAAGCTTTTCGAATATAGCAATGTACACTAGGAGTTTGCTGATTCGCGTTAGGAATGAATCCCTGCTGGAGAAAGAGCAGTGTTCCAGGCAGCTCAGCTCGGGAGACTGTACAGCTCAACATGCGTGCAGAGCGAGCGAGCAGAACCAGCACATTTGGCAGCATCGTACCCTGGCGGCCCTCGGGGACTGCGTGTCCTTTTACACTTGGCTGTCTACACAGTGGGTAGATCCAGGGACGTCTACCTGGGAGGGAATCTTTCATGCAGGTGCTTATGGGATTCCTGCCTCCTACCCCTTACATTTAGGAGACTTCATTATGGGTTTTGTTCCTAAATTGCTAATAAATACAAATCTGGCAGAATTTGGCCTAAGATCTGCTTTCACAATAGCATACTCCCACGAAGTAAGGTGAGGGGGACCGGTTGCAGGCCCCAAGGACCACCCCATCTCCCTCCCATCGGGGCAGGCTGCCGCTAATTATGAAAAGAAACAGACAGTCGTTATACCGGCAGACCGGCTCAGACCAGTTGCGAGAGGCTGTAACCGTTTTCGTCCCAGATGCTGCCGCTTGGTTTAGGCTTCGTCTTCGAGCCCTCCCTCCGAGGAGCAGAACCCCGGCCCCAGCTCAGACGAGGCCTGTCTGCATGTTGGCTGCAGTGCTTCTGGTCTCTTCCACGCCAGTTGCAACAAGCTGCTGCCAGGGTGGCGGGCAGCACCCCTGCAGCTTCAGGGCCCAGGGTGAGCTGCTCGATCGGAACCAAAATTGTAGAGGCCGCTGACATCCTCCAGGCCAGGCCTCTGGAATCAGCCTTGGCCTTTATTCCCCCTTTGGCCAGCAGAGAAACTGGGGGTAGGCCCGACCGCAGGTGCCCAGCCCAGGGCCCCCCACCCTTGGCCCTCTCAGGGTATCGCAGGCAGGCCGTGAATCCACACACACACCAAGCATTGTCCAGGGCCTGAAAAAATAATGTTCTGCACTGTATACGCCATATCACGTATGGTTACAGGTGAATAAAATTCATTTTGATTGCATTACTGACTTCATCAAAACCATCTGTCAATATCCCAATCAATAGATCTTAAAGGAACAGATGCTATCCTGCAGGTCCCCACACGAAAGGCTGGGTGCTGCTGAGCCAATGAGAAACTTTTGAGCTGGAAGACAGTGCTAAGAGCAGCAAGATCAGTGGTTTTCAAATTATGGGGGGGCAGCATCTTTTTTTTTTTTTTTCAAAACTGAAATCCGATTTTTAAAAGAGGACAATACAAATCCTGGAATCCTCCCTGCAGGGGCCGGCTCGGCCCGGATCCACCCTGGCAGGTCTGAGCTGAGAGGCCTGGCACTGGTGCTCCACACATGCCTGCAGAGCCTTTACCCCTCAACCTGGGGCCCACTCCTCTCCTCTGGAGGAGCCATCCCTTCCTTCTGTCATTGACAGACATTTGTGAGCGCCTCCTCTGTGCTGGGGGTCGGGGGATGGTAGGCCCTCAGGGAGACAGAGCGGTGCACAAGCCGGCGAGATTCAGACTGGCCGCGGCGGTGGCCATGTGGTGCTCTGCACGTCTGTTCATCGGACCCACTGCCACCTGCTCATCCTTTCAGCCGCCTCCCCTCCTACCTCCTGGATCCCTTCTTACAATGTTTCCCTCACCTCTTTGCTGACGAGCCCCAAATGGGCCGTGAACCTTTCGCTTCCATCGCTGCTACGTGAAAGCTGAGGCTTTTCCCCTCACAGCCTGCTGAAGCCACACAACCAGGACACGGGACAGGTGTGTGTCTTGCTTCCCAAGACCGCTTCCAAACCATCTTACTTCCTTCTCCTTCAGCACCCATTCCTTGGAAGTTTATTTCATGAGACTTTGCCCTCCCTTCCTGGTTTGCAGCCCTCTCCTGTCCACCTGCCTCACCTCTTCCACTAAGGACTTTAGCATCCACTCATTTCCTTCAATTGCCACCATCCTCGCTTACTGCAAAATTCAGATGGCTTTTCCAGCCAATACCTCGGCTGCTTGTTCTCCAACCAGCTCACACCAATACCCTTTCCTCCAACCTGCCTAGCTCTCCTCTTCCTCGGTCACGTCCTTTCACGTTGTACCCCTCAAACATCCCCGTCTCTGTGCTTCCAGCTCACTGTCTCTGCTCCTCCTGCCCAGTAAGTTTGCCGCCTCACAGAGCCCTTCCACGGTTGGGATCCCTGCCACTTTCTCACCAGCCACCTCACTCCCATCACCCTTCCTTCTTACCATTGCTCCCCTGACAACTCCCTCGGACAACCCCACTGGCCAAGCTCCAGCTTTCCTACCCTCACGTCTGCACCGAGCAGTGGCACGTTCTTGCAGAATCCACTGATGACGATCACAGGACTCCTGTGTTTGTAAACACAAATCTTAAGGGAGTACCCTCCGCCGACTGGCAAACTCTTCTCCGGTGTCTTCACTTCTCGCTCTCTCCAAAACTCCTGTGCGTCTCTTCTCCTCGCTCCTCAAACTTCCTGCATTGCTTCTTGCCTTGCTGTTAGCTGCTGGTCAAGACTTGTGGCGCCGTGAAAAAGAGAAACAGTTGCATAGAAACTGCCACATCCTCTCTCTGACAAAACTTCCAGCTTGACCCAGCCTGTGCCCACATCCTGCGCCTTTCCTCCTGTTTCTACAGAGGGTACATCCCTGTTCCCATGCCAGGTCGGCCCCTCCCTCACCTCGTGCCCAGCTGGAATGCCCTCTTGCCTTCTCGTGGACGGCCTTTCTGTAACCATCTCCTCTTTCCTGCATCAATTTCTTCCTTCCTACTGGCTCACTCCACTTGCCCTCCCTGCCCCTCCAGTGGAGGGTCAAGAATCAAGGTTCTCAACAACAAAACCAAAAGTAAACAAACTTTTCTTAGCCCCACATTCCCCTCCAGCTATTGGTCTAAAGCTCTACTCTCCTTTACTGCAAAACATCTTCGAATCGATTCTAGCTGCCACCCGCCCTGCCCTCCCGCACGTTCTCTTCTCCACCCGCTCCCTCTGAGCTTCTCTTTCCCACTCTGTTGAGACGGCTCTTGACAAAGTAGCCGTGAGTCCAGATGACCAAACCCAATGGTCCCTTTGCTGTTCTCACTAGAACTTTGCAACAGCAGTGTGCACAGTTGACCCAACCTTCTTTCCTGAAAGACTTTTGTTCTTTTCGTTTCTGTGACACCAACCTTCCTGGTTTTACCTCCATCCCGCTGGCAGCTCCTTCTTTATTTCCTTGGCCGGTTTCCTCCTCTTGGACTTTAAATATTGGAGCTCTTTTCCATATTCATTCTCCTCCTTGGTCATCTAGTTCAATCCCACAGCTCAAATACCAGTTGAAGTCTGTGTTCCCCGAATCTGTACCTCCAGCTCTAACCTCTCGGCAGATGTCTAGACTCATATATCCCACTGTCTCCTGGACATCTCCATGTGGATAACAAACAGACCTTTCAAATCTAGGGTGACCGAAGCCTGCCACCCTGAACTCCGCCCGGCTTCCCAGTCTTGGCAAATGACACCCCCCTCCCCACTCAAACCAGAAACCTAAAACCTAAAACTGTTGCTCAAACCAAAAACCTAGGCGTTACCTTGGTTCCTCCCCCCCGCATCCCCATCAGCAAATGCTCTTCACTTTCTCCCCTAAAATCTTTCCGCTATCCATCCACTTCTTGCCCCCTCTACTATTTCTATCCCCAACCAAGTCCACAGCAACTGTCTCCTCAAGCACTGCACAAAGGCCCCTAGTTACGCTTTCTGCCTCCTCTCTTGTCCCCTTCCCGAAAATCCACTCTCCACACTCCTCCCAGGATTATCTTTTGGAAAAGTACCGTCCTCCCATGCGACTTCGAATAAAACCCATACTTCTCGTCCCAGCTTCCAGAGCCCTCCCCGACCTGGTCGCTGCCAAACCTCCCCCTTGCTCATGCTGCACCACTTGGTGCCCTTCTCTGTGCTCTGGCCTCAGAAGGCTGTCTCCGTCCTGTGGTCCTAGCTATAGCCCACTCTGCCCAGAATGTTCTTCCTCTAGAGCTCTGCATGCATGATCCTTCTCAAGTCTCAGCTGAAGTGCACCGTCCTCAGAGAGGCCTTTCCTTGTCATCCACCGTAAAGAATCACCCCGCGCCATCACCACCACACACGGCGTTTTCTATCACACTGGCTCATTATATTTTCCTCATAGCTGGTGAAGAAAAAGTACCACTTGGCATTTCATATTTATTTGTTTGCTTATTCAGTGTCTGTCCACCCTCCTCCCCAAACACACTCTAGACTACGCCTTTTCCTGTCGCTAGCCTAGAAGAGCACCTGGCACTCAAATACATGCTTGTTGAATAAATGAGTTACGAACTATGAGTGCCACATTCCAAAGTCCAGAATCTGCCCTGTAGCTAGGTGCCCTGTGAGAGGAAGCAAGAGCAACCCAGAGCAAGGTTTTCACAGGAAGTATAAAGAGGCCTTTCAAATAATTAGAGCTAAGAATGGATTGGGCTCTTCCAGAAAGGGGTAAAGTTTCAAGGAACTATTATTTAGTACCTATTGCAAAAGATTGTCTCGTCCTCGCAACAACCCTGCATGGTACATATTATTATGTACCCCCATTTACTTATGGAGGAACAGATTCAGAGAGGTTAAGTAACTGGCCCAGGGTCACACAGGAGGAAGCAGGATCGGAATCAAGGATGTTTAATCCCATAGCCCATGCTTTTGACACCATACTAAGCTTACTTTACCTCCTCCTCAAGCCTCAGGGTCCTCCACTGTAAACTTACTGCAATGACATGCTTCAGACGTTGTGGTGAAGATTGCGGCAGATTAGGAGGTTAGAAGAGCTCAGCCAGGGCCTGGCGGAGGGAGCACTCATACCTACTCGTTACCATCAGTATCGGTGTCTTCCAATATTATGCAATCAGTGCATGGGAGAGCTGAGACGTGAGACCAGGCCTGTCTAACTCCAAGGCCTATGATTATTCGGTGGATTTGAGTGGGAACTAGTCAGATCTGCCGTGGAAGGAAAGATGCGCAAGGACAGACAATCCTCATAGTCCCTGCCAACTCCGAGAGGCTGTATTTTCTGCCTCTATCTTCACAGGTCAACAGCAAATAGTGGGCTGGAGTGGGAAGGCATTCGGCTGTCTCCCTCCGCTTCCCAGCGGCTACGGCCGCGTGGGAGGTGGGAGCACTGGGCAAGTGGCTTCGTAGGATGCTCCTTAGTGAGACCAGCCGGGTGTGGATGCCGCTCCTACACCGTCCCAGGTGAGCAGGCCAGTTCCTTTATCTCCTGAGGCCTCAGTTCTTTTATCTGTAGAGTGAGGATGATAATAGGACTTGCCCTCATGCATGGCGAGGATGAAAGGGTTATGACACGCAGAATCCCTATCTCCGTGCCCACAGAGCCTGGCACACGTTAAGAGCGGCCCCCTCTAAGTGGCGGTCACGGTGATTCTCCCCACCCCCGGGCCCAGGGGGAGCAGGGCACTGTCTCGGGACCCGGCAGCCACGTCTGCGCAGAATTCGCTTCCTCTTGCTGCATCTGTCGGATTCGGGGTCGGGTAATCAGAACCAGCTCACGTGTGCGAGCCGGGCCGTGAGCGGGCTGGAGCCCGTGCAGGGCACACCAGCAGGCAAACAGGCGCTGCTGTTCCTGTTTTCCAGCCGCAGGGGAAGACCGGGGCTATTTTTAGCTGCGGTAGGTTCGGTTCTGGGGAGGGCACGAGGCCGTGTTTGTTACGTTACGTTTTAACATAACACAGAGTCACCCAGCTGAGGGGATCTGTTTTAGGTTGTTTTTATTAATCAGAGTGTTTTTTTCAAGTTGAGATGTTCAGACTTAACAGGCCACAGGCGAGCAGCACCCGATACTAAGATATAACCTAACAAAAATAAATCCTTTGTTCTACTAAGTTTCCATGAGGTATCCCAAAAACAGGAAAAAAATGTCATAAACATGGCATGGCCTCCGCTTGAGTGAGTTTCTTTTGGGAAAAACATACTCTGTGATTATACTATTGTATATCTCACACCAGTGAACTTTGGAAGAGAGTTCTGCGATTCAGGAACAAAGGCCAGGCAAGACCTTCCCATGGAATTTTTTTGAGCTCTTTCAGGTGCAGACAAGATGTCTGTCTCACTCCTGAGATGACAATAAGCATGAAGCAGCGGGGGTGGGAAATAACTGCAAGCAAGTGCAGATAATCTGGGTTTGGGGAGTTAGAAACACGATGCATATTGCTGGATGTAATAGAAGATGTCCTTCAAAGTCAGACCCAGCAAATGCACTTCGGAATCACGGGCTGGGTGCCTAGGATGGGCCCACCACCACAGACGCAAGAGGCGACAAGACAGATTCGGTCCTCGCCCTAAGGGAGCGTATGGCTCAGAAGGGAGAACACATAAGAAAACAGTGCGATGGGTGCTCTGATAGGGGAAATACCCCACTAGACCAACTCGACAACTTCCAAGTTGCTTAATATTCCTGAACATCGATTGCTTCATCTCTGACACGAGGCTAAGAATGTCTGTTGAAGATGACAGGTTAAACACGTGCACAGATGGTCAAACAAAAACCCCCATGTCCTCTTTCTCATGCTCCAAAATGAAAATAATCCAAGAAAGAGAAAAGCATGGGATCCAGAAATAAGGAACTCCAGCCTCAGAGAGAGGCACAAGGAAGGCCCAGGAAAGATCTGGGATGACAGCGGTACAGGCATCCAGGCCGCCTGCCCGCATCAGAGCTGGTCAGATGGCCCCAGAGAGACGGCTTCAAAAAGATGAAATGGATATAATCTCAAATGTACTTGAAAATATTTAGAAAAGATTTATACAATTGTGGACTGGCTTGAGGTTAAATTAGCAATAAGCACATAGAAAATCAAGCAAGCTTAAAAAATAAGAAAATGATTCCAGGGGAAATAAAAAATTGTGCAGGAAAAGTAAAAAATCTAGTGTGGTAGATGACACAGCTGTGAAAATACTGATCTGGCTAAAATTAAATTATATGTATATTGGGAAGATAGGAGAGCAGGGACAACATGTGGTCATGTGTGTTGCACTTGGGGTGGTGGGTTGATGGCAGAGCCATCCTCATCTTCTAATGGTGGAAAGCCAGTAGATGATGCCTGAAACCGGGAGATCACACAGTAACAATAAAAGCACGTTAGTGAGAGCTATGGAAGCAAATAACAAGAAGGATCTGCTGAGTGTAGACAGTGGTTGTCTCTGGACCACGGGAAACCACACCGTGTGCGTTTGGGGCAGGAGTTGGGAACAGGAAGGTAGTGACCATCTTTTGTATCAAAGCATGTAGACCTTTTTGACTCTTTCCATGCGCATATAACTTTGATAATCATAAAACTAAACTTAAAATAATAGCTACACAGAGCAATAAGTGTGGGCATTCCCTGCTGTGTTTGTTAACAAACATAAAAGTCATGTGCACATCACATGAAACTTCTCTGAGGAAGAATTGCCATCACGTGGTGTGCCAGGCTGACCAGCCCTTCATGTTATCTCTCAGATTTGCAAAGCTGGCTTGTTGATAAAACATCATTTGCTCAGAAGTGGGAGAGAGGAGAATCGTAGTGTCCACCCCCACAGAGTGGTTGAGAGGGTCAAAGGAGGCAGGGCATTTCCTTAGCACTGTGCTCTGTAAATATCGGCAAGTTGTCCTGTCTGTTCCTCTCCTCTGTTGTAATTGCGTAAGTTTCTCCAGCTGACCTGGGAGAAGGGGCCTGCTCGCCTTATTCCCCCTTCCCAGACATCAGTACTGGAGATGAGAGACACCTAGCATTTGGGGAACAGAAGGAAGTTGAGGGTAGAGTGAGGGCAGGGAGTTGCAAGAAGTGAGGCCAGTGACGTAAGACATGTCAAGGCCTCGTGGGTCACCGTACGGAGTGTGGGCTTCCATTCAGGGGCAATGGGGAACCACCGAAGGAAAGAGGACGTGATTAGATTTTTAATGGATGGTGTTTGTGGTCTGGAGAATGGGTCGGAGATGGGAAAGAATGGGGGCGAGGAGACCAGTAAGGAGACTGTTTCAGTAATCAAAGCAAGAATAAAAGGGGCCTGGACTGGGGTAGGGGTAGTGCGGATGGAGACAAGCAGACAGATTTGGACACATTCAAATGACCGGAGGCAGAATCCACTGAACCGACAAGAAGGCAGAGGGAGAAATGGGTGTTGAGAATTAGGCCCAGAGTTCTGACTGTGACCTGGAAGGATGACTGAGCCATCCATGGAGGCAGGGAATAACAGAGGCGGGTTTGAGGAGGAACGTGGAAGATGCTGGTCTCATTCAGACATGGTCGGCTGGAGCAGCCTTCCAAACGTCCGAATGCTGAGGTTCAGGGGGCGACTAGGTATTCGAAAGAGCGTCTGGGGCCACCCATGGATGCGTGCTCCGTCCAGAACGAGTCTTTTCAAAGCACTTTTAAAAAGTGAATCAGGCACACCTCTGGGTAGCCACATGACATCGGTGATGGGGTGCCCACCACGTACAGCAGAGGAAACTGAAGCCCAGAAAGAGCCAAAACCCACACTCGGGAGTTAAAAGGTTAATCTCTTAGTTTTGCTAAAAATAATAATAACAATAATTAAAATCTAGACCATACAATTAAGCACAGCATACAGCCCCGGATCTTTGCAAAACTGCTCCTCTGCCCCACCAGTCACTCGTCTCCCTAACTCAATCATTTATTCACCAGACAGTCACTGAGGCCCAGCTGTGCTTTGGGCAGTCCTGGGAGCTGCAAATATATCCGGCGAACAAGACTGAGTCTCACTTGACTGACGTCTGTCATTGAAGAGGCTGTTCTAACTGGGGACAACAGGAAGCCAACCAACCACGGCCACCAGCACCACCCCCTGGAGAACCTCAAGCCTCGAGGGATAAATACACAATGGAAATAAAGCAAGGCGAGAACCATCGAGCGTGCCAGGGGAGCGACTTTAAAGGGATGATATTGAAGGACCTCTCTGAGGATGTGTGGTGAACAGCAAGAAGGGCCTGCCGTGCACAAAAATCTAGGAAAAGAACATTCTAGGAGAAGAGACCTGCCAGCGGAGAGGCCCTAAGACAAGACTGAGCTTAGCTGGAGGAATGGCGAGAGGCCCCGGTGGCAGGGATGAGGTGAGCCGGGGGAAGAGTCCCAGGAGACGGGGCCAGGGAGGTGGGGGGCCGGAGCAGGGGCTCTTTTGAGTCTGGGCTTGGCTTCTGTTCTAAGTACAGCGGGGTCATTGGCGGTTGTTAGCAGCAGAGCGTCCTCAGTGCTTATCTACCTGAGCAGTCACTCTGGCCGCTGCGTGGAGGGTGATCAGAGCCAGGGAGCAGGCAGCAGCGGACACAGGGACGAGGACCCGCAGCCCTGCCACGCTGTCCCCAAATCGCAGTCTGCACTTCCTCAGGACAAGCGGGAGAGGTGGGAGCTATCACTCCAGCTTCCAGTAAGGATCCGTTTCATATCCTTTCACAAAGCCAAGCACAGTTCGGGGCATGTAGCTGTCCCCTTAATAATGTTTGATGTTTGATTAATAAGTTAAACAACCCATTGAGTCCATCTACTCAAAGAATCAGACAAACCAATTAAAAGGCCTGACCACAAAGCCCCGACACAGCAGCTGCTTGCCGGCCCTGGTCAGTTGCTTGACCGAGGAGCCTTGTCAAGCTCAATCAACAGGGTGAAGCCAGGAGTGCACGATGACACGGAGTTTGAGTCTGCCATTGTTCTCTCTCGCCACTGCTGGGCTGGGGCTCTGTGCCTCCAGGAATCTGGAGGAACACAAACACATTCTTTTCCAAACCTGGCATTTCCAGTCTTCGGTCGTTTGTCATCATCTAGCCCGACCAGGAGCAGCCCCGAGTCTGAGTGAGGCTCAGCAGGGCCCACCAGGCAGGGCCCACGCTCACGCTTTATCTGCTTCCTCTCAGAGTCACTGTTCAACACGGCATCTTTGGGCTTGCCTCGCAAACCGGGCCTGAGTCACTGCAGAGGCTGGGGAAAGGCAGGCATACTTCCTGTTCTAGCCATGCAGCTCTGGGGCCAGACTGCAGCATAGATGCCAAAACTGGCTCGCTGCCATCCTCAGATAAAAGGCATAGGGGACTAGAGCGTCTGCCCTGCGCAGCCTCTCCTGGGAGAAGCCCCACCCAGCCCCGTTGAGAGAGTATAGGAAGATTCCTTGACTGACACTCTGGGAGTGAACCCCTGACCCAAAAGTGTTTCCTACATAGAGTGGCCTTTAACTTGCAGCCTGGCTTGAAAAGGTGAGTGAAGTCAGTGAAATCACTCTCCTAGGATTTGGAATCCCAAAGCAGAGACATGGTGGTCAAGAGTGGCCCCTGGGCTGAGAGGTGAGGCAGAAAAGGCAGAGCTAGTGCAGGAGGCCACATGCTGAGGATGCAGAGGACGCTGGGGTGGGGAGAGAGAAGAGCAGAGACAGAGCGAGAGATAAAGAGGGAGGGAGAAAGAAGCAAAGTCTAGAACTGTGCTGTACAATATGGTGGCCCTGTGTGGCTATTTAATTTTATTTAAATAACAATTTTAATTAATTTAAATTTAAATTATTTAAATAACATTAGAGGTTTAAAATTCAGCTCCTCAGCTGCACTACACAGATACGGAACATTTCCGTCATCTCAGATGGTTCTGTGGGGCCGCGCTGGTCTAGAAGACTCCTGGGGTGGAGCATAAGGAGTCTTGGTTCCAGGTTTTCAGTTCCTGATTCCAATGCACGGAAGCTCAGCACACCCACTGTCCCCTACCAGGGGAGATAATTTATGTTCTTATAATTCACATCTACCACGCTAACTCTCCCCCCACTATCTTTTTCTTGACTTAGTTTGAGTAGATTTTAGTTCTTATTTTAGCTTTTTATAATCAAGAAAATCTTAACCAAGAACACGTATTGACTGACTGGTATTAATAATAAAAATAATAACCACAACAATTTACTGAGTGCTTATGAGCCTGAACACCAGGCCTTGACGTTTCACATGCATGTTTTTGTTTAATCCTCTCAGGAACTTTATAATAGAGGTCTTTTATTGCCATTCAAGAGCTGTAGCAACCAAGGCACAGAGATGTTGAGCAAGTTGTCCGAGGTCACAGAGAGGCCGGGTGGCAAAGCAGGAATGGAATTGATCCTCCATCTTCAAGAGTTGATGCGTAGGAGCTTGGCCTGAATTTTAACCACGGAAGCATGAAAAGTGGCGGATACCCCACTTTGGGACATGGTAAGCAGGTACTAGAAGTCTGAAACTTCTTTGGGGATCTCTGAATTCTGGGACACCTTCCTAGGGCAGCTGGTCTCATTCCAGTCATCTCTCTGCCTAGTGCTCTTTTTCCCACTACAGAACAGGAAGTTTGAGAAGTGACAGGCCACAGGCACAGGCCAGCCCTGCTGAGAAATCGCCATCAGGAGCAAACCACATGTCCTGTGAACTCGGGGACCTGCCAGCAAAATTCCCTGATGCTGGAACTTCGGGCAGAGAGCGCCGGTCTTGCGCTGATTGGCGTCAGGAGCCAAGTGTGGTGGGGGAGGGGAGTCAGCACATATTTCTCCGCTGAACTCCGTTTCCCATTTGGTTTGGCAGCTTGTTTTTCATGAAATGAGGCCAATCCACGAATTCCGTGTCAACATCGCTCCTTTTACTGGAACCGCAAAGGCAGCCCCCCGGGACTGGCTCCATCTCTGGGCAGACATCAAAACAACCCCTTTTCGCTTTGAAAGCATAGCAGGCGTCTCAGAGCCCCCCACTTCCTTACCTGTGTTTCCCTCTGAGGAAGAAAGCAAGGACCAGGGCCGTGGCTGCAGCGCCCCGAGCTCACTGTTGGCACAGCAGCCCTGGGCTGGCCACGCTGAGGGTTCTCCTGGCCCTGCTGCCTGTCTTCCCTTTCTTGTGCGTCCAAGGCCCGGAGGCTCCTTCCTGCCTGCTTGTCTCGCTTCCAGGACTAGCTTGATGAGTAGGCATGGCCTCCCCAGCCCCTCAGCTGTCACCCTGCCACAGCTGCCCTCCTGCTGCGACCTCAGGGGGTTGCAGAAGGTGCTGTGGCATCCAAAATCCACTCCCCATCAGGGACTAGAGCCGAACTTCCGAGGCCTCCAGGGCTCCTCTGCTCTGGGGAGGGGGCCTCCTCTTAGCTGCTCCAACACCTGCTGCCCAGCGGGGTGGGGCCGGTGTGCAGGTAGGAGCAAGCAGGCACATTTGGGAAGGAGAATAATAGTGGGTAGTGAGTAGCGGACAGTCAGAAGTGGCTTTATTGGCAACTGGTACGTACTGATGGGCACGTCAGCAGCAAGGTTCACTGCATACGAGGTTGTCTGCATGAGAGAGGAGGTGGGAGAAAGGCTGTCCTGGGGCATGGGGTGACCTGGCTCCAGGTCACCTTTCTCTAGGAAGGTCCTGCTCTGTGTCCTCTCGACACCCTGTGCTTCTCTTGTGGCTGCAGCCCCTGTCACGGCCTCTGCACACTCCTGTCTTCCCAGCTGCTGTCTTCCTCCCCATCTCCTCCCAGGACCCAGCACCCTTGCGCATATGGTGAGGTCAGCGACCCCCTCCACTGTGTCAAGTGAGTGAATGACTACTGGCTGCTCCTTGCAGTGCTGGGGAGACGATGCAAGGGGCGGTGGGGTTGTCATGGCTCTATCCCAAGGGGAGGTCCTGAGGCACCAACAGCGTAGCAGTTTTGCAGTGTGCCCGGAGTGTGAGTCTGGGCTCCATGACTTACTAGCTGTGTGCTGGACAAGCTGTTTATCTTTCTGTGCCTCAGTTTCTTCATGTATAAAATAGAGATAATAATACCTACCTAATTTTTTTTGTGAGAAATAAATGAGTTAATATATTTAAACTCCTTAAACAAAAAGTCTGATATTTTGTAAGCTCTTAATAAATGTCAGCTTAAGAAATTTTTTTAAAACCCTAGAAGAGTCAGCTCTTGAAGCTGTCGTCATTCATTGCTGACTTCCTTTGTTCCCATCTCGCTGGGCTCTTCCTATTGCTAACGCGCTGGCCCGTTCCTGCCTCAGGGCCTCTGCACCTCTCTTCTCCCTGCCTGGCGTGCTCTTCCCCAGATATTCACACGGCTTCCTCCTTCACTTCAGGTAGGTCTTTACTGAAGTGCGATTTCCTTGGAAGCCTTCCCTTTGGGCCTTATCTAAAAGAGCATACCCCTTGCCCTGTTTTGGGTTTCATCATGAGGGACTTACAGTAGAATGCCCACGTGGGACTTGTGCATTACATTATCTGAGTTTTGGTTGTGTCCACACTAAAAAGTCAGCTCCATGAAGACGGGGACATTGTTTCATTCACTGTATCATTCCTGGTGCCCAGTATAGTGTCTGCCACCTAACAGGTGCTTAGAAATAGTTATTGTTGGATGGATGGAGAGATGGATGGGTGGATGAGTGGATAGTTAGATGGATGGATGGGTGGGTGGATAGATGGATGGGTGGGTAGGTGGCTGGGTGGGTGGATAGATGTTTGGGTGGGTCACTGGGTGGATGGATCCATTGACCTCTTTTGGGAGACTCTGTGTCCATTTCCCCCAGAATTCCCCTCTGCAAACTCTCAAACACACACCCTCACATGCAGCTCTTCCTTCCCCCTGACTCCCATTCCATGCCCAAACTTGCTCCCTTGCTCCTTTCCCCTCAGATGACCTAGTTTGCTAAAGCCATGCACTGTCTCAGGAGGCAGGGTTCCCACACAAGCAGTTTGGGATTTGCTGACCGGTCTAGAAAGATCAGCTGCCCAGTGTCAGCTGTTAAGGGGACACAGCAAACAAGACAGACGGTCCAGTGGGAGAGACAGATGAATAGAGAGATGATTAGATCTGCACAGAGCTGGGCCAGAGAGAAGCCCAGGGAGTATGGGGCCACGGAAGAGGGGCCCATAACCCACATTTAGGACAGGAGTTCCCCTTAGCCCCAAAGCTAGGCTCCATCATAGAGCCTTCTCCTAAATAAAGCCCCTGTGGATGACATAGCTAGTCTGTTGGATTTATCCTGAGCTGAAAAAGTACCTGGAGAATCAAACTCTTGGGAAACCGAAAGCTTTATCAGCCCCAGCAGCTCAGATCTGATATCATCAGAGAAATATTTTTGAGACCATAGGGAATGGCAGGTGGTGTAATTAGCAGTGAGTAGAGCACCTCCTGCTTTCCGGGATGGAGAGACCTTGGCCTCCAGACACCGTGGGCCCAGAATGGGGGGAGGGGTGGCCCTCAGAACCCTGGCTGGAAAGGGAATGTTTCGCCAACCTCGGTCATCCATAAATCACATACTCAAAGACTGTCTTTAAATTTAATTTTTATAGTCCCAGAAGACTCCTGCTGGTCATGGTTCCTTGATATGATTTTTAAAATTACTTTCAAAATGAAAGTGCGAGTCCTAACCCTCAGTAAGTCAGAACGGGACCTTATTTAGAGATGGGATCTTGACAGAGGTGACCAAGTTAAAATGATCATGAGGGTGGGCCCTCACCCAATATGACCAGTGTCCTTCTAAGAAGGGTAAATTTGGACACAGACAGGCACAGAGGAGGGAAATGTGAGGAGATAGAGAGAGAAGATGGCCAGCTACAGGCCAAGGAGAGAGGCCAGGAGAAGATCCTTGCCACACAGCCTTCAGAAGGAACCTATCCTGCAACACCTTGATTTTGAACTTCTAGTCTCCAGAGCTGGGAGACAGTGAATCGTGGCTGTTTAAGCCCCGCAGTCTGGGGTACTTTGTTTCAGCAGCCCTAGGAAGCTAAGGCAAAGAGTAAATAGCGACTCTTCTTTAGACAGAGAAAAAAGGGCCCTATCCATGTCTTTCCTAATCATTGGTGAATTCAAGTATTTCACACAGTAGTTCGGTTTCTCCACGAGAGTATATGTGTTGTGTATATTATATGGACGGCTGGGAGTAATCAAGCCTTTAGCATTCTTGAGGGGGCTGGTGGGGTGCTAAGCACATAGATTCAGC